>NC_053394.1:182166028-183420864 GCF_905171765.1 Bufo bufo | reverse complement strand
CTCACCAGGTCCTATTCAGTAAAGGGGACAGAAGGAGATGCCGGCATCGCGAACAAGTGGACTAGGTGAGTTAAATGATTTTTTTAATATATTTTTTTTAACCCCTCCTGCGCTGTTTTACTATGCATTCTGTATTCAGAATGCTATTATTTTCCCCTATAACCATGTTATAAGGGAAAATAATAATGATCGGGTCTCCATCCCGATCGTCTCCTAGCAACCATGCGTGAAAATCGCACCGCATCCGCACTTGCTTGTTGATGCTTGCGATTTTCACGCAACCCCATTCATTTCTATGGGGCTTGCGTTACGTGAAAAACGCACAAAGAGGAGCATGCTGCGATTTTCACGCAACGCACAAGTGATGCGTGAAAATCACCGCTCATGTGAACAGCCCCACAGAAATGAATAGGTCAGGATTCCGTGCGGATGCTGTGCGTTCACCTCCCGCATCGCATCCGCGCGGAAAACTCGCTCGTGTGAAAGGGGCCTAAGTCTACTTTCACATTAGCATTTTCAATTCCACTATTGAAATCCGTCATAGGACAGGGGTGTGGAAATCGTATCGCCCGACGCCCAGGACATGCAGTTCCGGGCAGGTAGTTTGTTCAGTAGCTTAGCCCTGCTGCGGGCAAGTAGTGATGTCCGGTTCATGAATGAATCGTTCTTTTGAATCAATTCCTTTCACTGAACCGAATGAATTCATCTGACTGAGCTGATCTGTTTAAAACATCTCAGTCAGATTGCACAGCAATAGCAGAGACTCTGGCAGCAGTGAGGAGTGTAATCTGAAAGCCAGCCCCTCCCCCCTCCCCCTGCAACCAATCAGAGCTAAGGCACAAGCACTGAGTCACACACAGTACAGGGAGTCTAAGAATTGAATGATCCTACTTAGTTATAGACTCATTCCATTCTTTGAGTAAAAAGAATCGTGTGTCACTAGAACAATACACTGAGTCTAATGACCAGGTTGCAGCAGTATAAAGCCCTTTAAGTGCCCTCCACACAATAGAACGCCTCCAGAAGTGCCCTTTACTCAGTATAATGCCCCTAAGCACCCCTCCATATAATAGAACGCCTCCAGAAGTGCCCTCTACTCGGTATAATGCCCAAATCAGTGCCCCCAGCTCCCCCTTCCTGTTCTAGTCGTCAGTCAGGTCACCACTGATGTAACACTTATTACCTATCCGGCTCCTAAGCTTCGGTTCACTTGCTTGTCAGCCCAAGTCATCCGAGAGCCGACTCAGCAAGTGAATCGAAGATTCGATCAACTGTGCATGCGCACCAGCTGAGCTTCGGTTCACTTGCTTGTCAGCCGACTCAGCAAGTGAACCGAAGATTTGATTCATGAATCGGTTCTTTTAAATGAACTGATTCAAATGAACCAATTCATGTAAAGATCCGAACTTCCCATCTCTACCGGCAAGTAGCAGGGCTGAGATGGCTTTGTTTACCGGAGCAGTGCATCGGCGACGAGCTGGGGGCATGGAGCAGCGGTGACCAAGCAGTGGGCGTTGAGCAGTGATGCAGCTGCGGTGACAGAGCGGGGGGGCGTGGTGTAGTGACAGCGTGGGGAAGAAGAAATGACAGAGCTGGAGGGGTGGAGCAATGAAAGGATCTGTCACGTCTCCGGCTCGGGGGGAGGATCAGTGACAGAGCCGTTACAGAGCCAGGGGCATTGATAGAACTCTCAACTTTGCCAGCATCCCTCAGAAGACCCCCCCAGGTGTTGTCAAACTGGGAAGATGAGGGGGGTCCTTTCCATGCCACATCAGCAGCTAATTTTCCTAGAGGTACGGGTAGTAATGTCCTAAGAGCAAGAGTGTGCACTAAACTAATTGCTGTGATCACATTAAGGCCTCGTTCACACCAGGCAGTGCGTTCCGGCCTGATTCTGTCCAGAATGCACTGCACCGCATTGCATTGCGGCTGGCTAACTATATTGTGGGGCAGGAGGGGGCGTAGTGGTCTGTTGAAGTGATTGGCACCATAACCATGCCCAATGGCTGCAATGCGATCGGCTGCACAGGATCGCAAGGCACATTATGCAAGCAGCATTTTGACCGGACCTCAGGCATAATTGTGCCTTGCGATCCCGTGCATCCGATCGCCTGCGGCTGTGGCTACGGTGCCATTCACTTCAATGGATCGTCACGCCCCCTCTTGCCCCACAACATAGTGAGCCGGCCGTGATGTAGTGCATTCTGGGCAGAGTCATCTGATGTGAACGAGGACTAAACTTAGAGTCATTTCACACCACAAAGACTGGAACGCAAGCCAGCCACCTCCCTGCATAAGGAAGCGTGGCGGTGCATTGAAATATGGTTTTGATTTAAAATTATTTTTTGTATCAGGACAAGTAGATTGTCATGAGGGACAAGTAGATCGAGTCCCCGCTTTAGTCCTCCGACAAGTAGTTTTTTTTTTTTTTTCACACCCCTGTAGGATCTCAATAGTGGAAGAAAACGCTTCAGTTTTGTCCCCATTCATTGTCAATGGGGACAAAACTGAACGAAACGGAGTGCACAAAAACATTGCATTCTGTTCCGTTTGGTTGCATCCCCATCGCGGACAGAAAAACACAGCAAGCATACAGAGTCACTGTTCAGTCAGGAATTAAATAATATTTTGCATGCTGCACCACACCCACTGCTGCTTGTTTAAATAAATCTGAATGTTAGTACAACATTAAAATGAAAATTCAAATGGACTTTCTATTCCATTTGACTTTTGGCAGGGAAAATGCCTGCAAGAAATGAAATTGAAATCTCAATCTACCATTTTCAGCTTCTACATGGTGTTTTCTTTTGATTCCTATAGGAAGAGGAGAATTAATTGACAAAGTGGAAATTTAAAATGAAAAAGGCTATTTACGTTTACAGTTATTTTGGGCACTTATGACCCACACTGGAGTTGTTAAAGAAAATTCGAATGGAGAAATTGAATTTTCTTTTCTATTTCATGCATTTTGCAGACATTAGATGAAATTAAAATGTTATTTTAATTATCATTTTAGGTTTTTCAATTTCATTTTAATATTGGCAGGTTTTACCTCCTATAATGAGGTTCAATGTGGATAAATGTAAAGTTATGCATCTTGGTAGTAATAATCTCTGTGCTTCATATGTCCTAGGGAATGTAACACTGGGGGAGTCACTTATAGAGAATGATTTGGGTGTCCTTGTAGATAGTAGAATAAATAACAACAATGACAATTAGCCGCTTCTAAGGCCACCAGGATATTGTCATGCATTAAACGAAGAAAGGACTCATGGGGCAGGGATGTAATATTATCACTTTACAAAGCGTTGGTGCAGCCTCATCTGGAATATGCAGTTCAGTTCTGGGCACCAGTCCATAAAAAGAATGCTTTAGAACTGGAAAAAGTACAGAGGAAAGCGACTAAACTGATAAGGGGCATGGAAGGTCTTAGTTATGAAGAAAGATTAAAATAATTAAATTTATTTAGTCTTGAGAAGATACGTCTAAGGGAGGGCATGATTAACCTATACAAATATATAAAAGGGCCATACAAAAATACATCGAAAAACTGTTCCATGTCAAATGCCCTCAAAAGACAAGGGGCACTGCCTCCGACTGGAGAAGAAAAAGTTCAGTCTCCAGAAGGGTCAAAGCTTCTTTACTGTATGAACTGTGAATCTGTGGAATAGACTTCCTCAGGACGTGGTCACAGCATGAACAGTGGACAGTTTAAAAAGGGATTAGATGAATTTTTAAAAGTAAATGACATTAATGCTTATGAAAATGTCTCACTTCCTTTTGGGATTCACGTCCCCACCTATCCCTTGGTTGAACTTGATGGACTTATGCCTTTTTTCAAAAGTATTAACTATGTAGCTATTTGTTCACCATGGTCCAAACTGTTTCTTGACATAAGAACGGGCATCAAAGTAGGCAGAAGAACACTGATTACTGATTTGAATAAGTAACTGAGGTTAAAGGGGTTATCCAGGAATTTGATATTAATGGCTATCCTCAGGACAGATCATCAACGTAGCGTCAGCGGCTTGTGACCATAGCTGCCTTGCTGTGTTTGTTAGGAAAATTACTTATTAAACAACTACCACTTCCCTCCTCTGCTGACATCATTTCCTTGCCAGAGCAATTAGGTTGCTAGTGTGCCTGTTCTTTGCTAAAGTGTTTGTTCTCTGTTGTCTGCCCATGTACTGACTAGTGCCTGTTACCATTGTGATCCTCTGCTGTCAGTCCTGACCTCAGACCTGTATTTCGGATTTGCACGAACTCTGCCAGCCCTTACCTCAGCCTGTTTCTAGCTACATGTTTTGCCTGATCCCTCGGTGCCTTATACCAGGGTCTCTGACCACACAGAAAATAAAACAAGAGGTGGTGGCTCCCTGCAGCGAAGTCTAGATCCCTATAAGACTTAAACAGTGAATAACAGGGAGCTACCAGTATAACACCCTTAGGGTTCATGCTCACGACCGTTGGATGTTTTGAGAATCCGCAAAACACGGATACTGGCCGTGTGCATTCCGCATTTTGCGGAATGCCTGGTCCCTAACAGAACAGTCCTATCTTTGTCCGTAATGCAGACAATAATAGGACATGTTCTATTTTTTTTGCGGAATGGCCATGCAGACATACGGGCATGGAATGCACACAAAGTCATTTCTTTTCTTTTTTTATTTGACAACCCTATTGAGGTGAATAATTCTGCATACAGGCTGCAAAAAAAAAAAAAACAGCTAGGTTTAGCCCAAAATCAAACCAGTTGGTTGACACAGTGGTTCCACTGGCATAACAATTAATATCAGATTGGTGGGGGACTGACTCACAGGACCCTCACTGATCAGTTGTTCGTAGAGACAGTGGCACTCCGTGAGCACTTATGCCTCTTCCTAGGCCAGTGATATCACCATACATCTGTCAAGTGACTTAGGTGTAGCTCAGTCCCAATCAAGTGAATGGGGCTGAGCTGCAATACCAAGCATAACGCTATACTATGTATGGCACTGTGCTTTTTAAGCTGTGAAGAGACCACAGCTCTCACCAGAGCTCCAGTGAGATCAGCCGGTGTGCCCAGAGTCGGACCCTCGCTGATTTGATATTCATGACTAGGGATGAGCGAAGTTCATATTTTGACGTTCAGGTTGGGGTGTATACCTGAATTGCATTATGGATTCCGTTACAACGGACCATAACGCAATTCCATGATGGAATGAGTAACGGAATTCCTCTAAAGGCATTCATGACCTGTCCTGTGGATAGGCCATCAATATCAAATTCCTGGATAACACCCCCTTAGTGACCACCCATTTGTCTTTTTATGATTGTCACTAAGTGGCCTTAGGATGGGCCGCTGGCCCAGTCTAAGCTCTACATGGGTCATGCTGATCCGGGCTGCTTAACCCCTTACGTTTGGCGTCCGCCACATGTAAGCAGTGAGAGAGGGAGCAGACGTCTTCTGTCACCCATCGATACCCCGCAAGTGAGATTGCAGGGTGCAGATGTGTGTATAGGCAGGCTGGAACCTGGTGTAGGCCCCAAGCCTGCCTTGAGTGAGACGCAACCTGCTGGTCAATGTCAGTATAGCACTGATATAAAAATGTAATGCACTATAGGGATAGCGCATTGTATTTTAAAAGCAATCAAAATATTGCCTGTTATAGTTCCCTTGCGGGACTATTAAGTTGTTAAAAAAAAATAAAAAAATAAAAAATAAAATGTATTCAATAAAAAAAATTCCAATAAAAAATAAGCTTTTTTTTTTTTTTTTCAATGAAAAAAATAAAATCTCCCCAACATGTTTTATATTGCCACGTCTGTAACAACCTGCACTACACAAATATAATATCAATTATCCCCTTTTGATCGCCTTAAAAACAAAACAAAAATGCCAGAATTGCTCATTTATTCTCAATCGCCACAGAGAAAATGTAAGCGATCAAAAGTGTAATTTACCTCAAAATGATTCCAATGAGAACTACAAGTCATCACGAAAAAATAAAGCCCTTACACAACCCATAGAGTTATGGGTCTTGGGATGTGGCGATGCAAAAAGATTTGAAAGCGGCCAATTGTCTGGAAATAAGCGTTCCTTCCCAACAGTCGGCTGCACGTTCAGTGAAGGAGACCGATCCATTTACATGCAGCGATCGCCGTCACAGTATGAGGACGAGGGATCACAATAGTGATCCCTCGTCCCCATACAGAATCATTGTTTCTGGGTGGCAGATCACTGATTAGACAGCACGATCTGTGTTTCTTCAGTTCATGGGGAGATTGGCGCCACATTTACATGGGCTGATTGTCGTGAACGAGCGTTCACAGGATAGTCGTTCCCGATAATTGGCTCGTGTAAATCCACCTTTAGACAGTCCATGCTCCTTATCAGTTTAGTTGCTCATCTTTATATGCTTTCTTGCTCTAGGGCTTCCATTCTAGGAAATGATGAACACAACTTAAAGAGGATCTTTCATGGGTTTATGTGCATAGGGAAATGGACACTGCAATGTGTAGTGTGAAATCCACATACTATATACTCAGTTTTAAACACTGGTCGTAATAGAGACCCTGTGCTGGCGGTGGATCTGCCAAAGTTCTGAGGCACCGACAGCTTCCTAGTTTTTTTACATTTAGACCATTTTCGACGTCTAAAACAGGCGTAAAAAATTATGAATGAGATTAGCCTGCCGGCCCGTCCCCTCCCACGCCCACAATTTTAGAACTGGCGTGAGCAGGGCGAAGTTGCAGATACCATGAAATACGCTTAATTTAGGCGTATTTCAGTATAGCAAATGACCCCCATGGTATCTACTGTAGATTATCACATCAAGCAGAATTTGCTGAAATGCTATTCTATAATCCATGCATTTAGTATGTAGTAAAATGTAGGCAACGTTAACAGGTTTAGGATACAGGCATGGATGTTATTTCTTGGTGGGGGTACCATAAAAATGATAGCTGCCAACTACTGTCTAGAACAAAAACAGGTGCACTCTGCGGTTTTACTAAGCCCTCAAACTGGTGTTAAAATTGAGACATTGGCCAACATGTCCTACGTGAGGACATGTCTGAGCCCGAGCACCGCGCCAAGGTTTCTCAAGTAGCTCGGGACCTAACGCTAAACCTACCTGGGCCGTATGGGCAATACCAGGAGCCAGTGGGCATTCTGGTGCACATGTGAGGCACAAGTGCAGGATCTGCCCCCCCGTATAGATGCACCACTGCATATGGGGTTGAGCACTTCCTGCTTTTTAATACCACGCCAAATTGTAGTTTGTATTTTGAATTTTTTGGAGGTGTAGAAACTCCTAGTCTGAATGTGCCTTTATTTCCATCTACAGGCAGCATTCTGGTGCACATGTGAGGCTCGGGCTATATCAGCCAGTCTTGGGTGGGGCTCAGAGCTCTCTGCCTCCTCCCATTGTATGCATGGTCACATGCTGGAGGTTACTGGGAGATTGCTTTGAGTCGGACCTTGCGCTCCTGTAATTCGCCCACTGGCTCCTGGTATTGCCCATACGGCCCAGGTAGGTTTAGCGTTAGGTCCCGAGCTACTTGAGAAACCTTAGCGCGGTGCTCGGACTCAGACATGTCCTCACGTAGGACATGTTGGCTAATCTCTCAATTTTAACACCAGTTTGAGGGCTTAGTAAAACCGTAGAGTGCACCTGTTTTTGTTCTTGTTATATTATATATACTGTTTATCACATCCACACATTTGCTATTTTGTGTAGGATGTCCATTGTGGTACTTGTGGTCCGCTGCAGGCATCCACCATTGTATGCATTTTTGCTGGGGATTGCCATTAGCAGCGTACCACAAGTGCAGGATCTGCCCCCCCGGTATAGATGCACCAATGCATATGGGGTTGAGCACTTCCTGCTTTTTAATACCACGCCAAATTGTAGTTTGCAACTACTGTCTAGAAAACATATTGGTCCATATTCAGAATTGTGGCTGCATCTGCAGTATGGCATAATTTGCATCTAATTTTTGACGTATTTATGAATTAAATAAGCCAAACAGAATAGTAAATTGTGCTATGTCCACTCTGGAGGCATGGATTAGTTGGAAATGTGCCTCAAGATGCACATTTTTGCACTAAACTTTTGGCACACAATTCTGTTGCAAAGTAAGGCTGGGTTCACATCACGCTTTTATTCTAGTAACATAGTTTGTAAGGCCGAAAAAAGACATCTGTCCATCCAGTTCAGCCTGTTATCCTTCAAGTTGATCCAGAGGAAGGCAAAAAAAAAACTGTGAGGTAGAAGGCAATTTTCCTCACTTTTGGGGAAAAAAATTCCTTCCCGACTCTAATCAGACAATCAGAATAACTCCCTGTATCAACGGCCCCTCTCTAGTAGCTATAACCTGTAATATTATTACACTCCAGAAATACATCCAGGCATAGTCTCACTACTCTTGCCGTAAAGAATCCTCTTCTATGTTTATGTGTACAAACCTACTTTCCTCCAAAGGCAGAGGATGTCCTCTTATCACAGTCACAGTCCTAGGGTGAGATAGACAGACAATTACGCGACTTTGAAGTCTATATGCGATTACCTGGGGATCCCAAATGGGATATCATGCGTGACATCGGGGTGATACTAGGGGAAGCACTACAAAACTCAATCATTGATGATGGTTTGTATCAATATCTTACGGTGCTACACCCTGTCACCCCGATGTTATACATACTCCCCAAAATACACAAGAGATTAAACGACCCACTGGGTCGACCGATTGTTTCTGGTAGGGGCTCGGTCTTTAATCCATTGTCTGTCTTTCTGGACAAGTTATTGCAGATCTGGGCGACCTCCGTCCCATCCTATATCAAGGATACCGGACACTTTTTATCTAAACTGCATGAGTTACAACTGCCCGCCCAATTTTTATTGGTCAGTTTTGATGTTGTGTCTTTGTACACATCCATTGACCATGCCTATGGGCTTGGTGTCGTCGATGTGGCCCTGACCGACATGGGACTCTCCCCGGGGGTGTGCCCGTTTGTCCTCCGCCTCTTGGAGGTGGTCCTGAGGAGGAGTTACTTCCTCTTCGGGGACACCTTCTACCAGCAACAGCGGGGTGTGGCCATGGGGTCTAATATGGCCCCAACTTACGCTAACATCATTATGGCCGAGGTGGAGGACAAGCTGGTCTATTGTTCCCCTTTTTTTGGGAGGGTCCTGTGTTGGTGGCGCTACATCGACGACATCTTTATGATTTGGACAGGTACAATGGATGAGTTGGATGATTTCCACTCACATCTAAATGCGGGTGTCCCAGGACTGCAATTCACAGTTACTTCTTCAGCTAGCGAATTGCAGTTCCTTGATGTACGGGTTTATGTGATGGAGGGTCTTTTAGCTACGGACCTCTATCAGAAGCCCACTGATAGAAATACCCTCCTTATGCATGATAGCTATTACCCACGCAAAATGCTTGATTCCATTCCTTGGAGTCAACTTCTAAGGGTTAGAAGAATAGTCTCTGATGAAGAGATATGTACACAAAGGGTGGATGCCATGTGCACACGCTTTGTTGAACGTGGCTACCCCAAGACCTTACTCGATAGAACTAAACATAAAGTTAAGTTGGTGGACAGGGATTCTGCACTTCAGAAATCGACAAGAGCCAGATCCGAGGCTAGGGTTCCTTTTGTATCCATCTTCGGCCGGGACAGTGGTGACATTGCCCATGTCCTTAGAAAGGAATGGCATATACTCCAAAGGGGGTTGCCGGAGATAGAAGAATTCAAGTCCCCGCCGATGATGGCATACAGGAGGAACCCTAGCCTACGGGATAGATTGGTTAAAACTGATGTAGGTGATCAGTCAAATACAGCACAAAAACTGCTTGCTCCGCACAAAAATGGCACCTACCCATGTTTATCTTGCTGTAATTGTGGCAATGTTCTTAAAGGAGACCATTTTTTTCATCCCTATAGTGGTAAAAAATATAAAACCAATGGCTACTACACTTGCAGGTCACGGGATGTGATTATATGCCATTCAGTGTCCCTGTAGCCTCACCTATGTAGGTGAGACTACTATGGAAGTCAGAGAACGCATTAATAAGCACAAAAGTACTATACGCAAGAAGAACATGGATAAGCCAGTTGCGAAACATTTTGTCAAAGCAGGACACTCAGTAAACCAACTTCGCTTTAGGGTTATAGACAGTGTGGGTTTCCTACGGAGAGGGGGGATAAGGATGCGATATTGAGAAAAAAGGAACTCAAATGGATCTATACGCTGAGGTCCTTACAACCATTTGGACTCAATCTTGAGTTCAATGTGGCAGGAATCAGCTAGACTCTCATCTGTTACATTGTATTGTTTTTATTGCTTGAAAATAATTTAAATATACCACATCGAGTAAATCCATGACAATTGATATACACCTATCTGGTCACCAGTCTTAATTGACTGGTTACCTGACATGATGATTTTTCCACAGATGATGCTATGTGTCATTCTTTGTATTCGTGTTTGTTTAATTTTATTTTTGTATCCATATTTACTATTCTATGTGATCGCCAGTGTGGGGATCGCGTCTATGCATTGACATGGTGATCTTTCCTCGTTAAATTGAGTTATGCTACACAATACATTCCAATTATGTGTCAATGTTTCTTTAAACATATGCCCTGCACGCCGGTTGTTTACCTTAGCGGCGCGGACGTATCTTATTGATAGCTATGTTGCCTCCCCTGTTACGCGTCAGTCTGTCACGTCATAAGTAGGTGCGTTACCGTGACGTAAGCCGGCCGCCCTCTGATGACTCTTATGGACATGCGCTACTTTAACATTGGGACGCCAGCCACCACGCTGATGTTTACGTCATAGGTGGTTGCGGCGTCGCTATGTGTATGTGCCGCCCTTTGATGACACTCATGGGCATGCGCACTTTCTACCTCGAGACGCCAGCCGCCATGTGGATGTCTACACGCAATAACCCCACACAGGTGAATATGTGGTCACAATGGATACGTATTTGAAGCAGCTGATTAATGTGATCTAATAGCACGGTGATTTTAGGTTAGGTAGGTGTGTTATATAGCATCACTGCTGATTGGATCGTCATGATTGTGGGTGGTACCAGTATTTTGGATTTATATGCTGTTTTTTTAGTTGTAAAATATGCTTGACAAAGGCTATTCCTAGTCGAAACGTTGCTGCTGTTTTTATGCCATGTTGTGAAGTGATCGACTTAATAAAGAAGAATTTCTGGATATGCTGCTGTGGCCCTCTACTTTCTCCAAATGCAGTATGATGTCAGTAACAGTTCTATTTATTGCTTGTCGTAAAGGGTCTTATATACATCCATGCATACATACAAGAATAGCTGCAGCTCTCATTACAATAATAGCAGTTCCTTTTACAGACAGGCAGCTCTTGTTATAATACTGCTGACTAGAAACTTTTCCTTATAGAGACAGGAGGTACATGTAAATATAGTCACCCTTTAATATGATGTCACCCAACCTCCTGTCCTTCATACAGATCATACAGCTAATTATATTTAACCCTTCAATCCCCTCTTAAGTCATGAATATGACTTATCTTCTTTTTCTCATAGAGAGGTAAGTAGCATATGATTGTCCAGGATCTGTGGGTTTTGGACACATTACACAAACATCTGTATGAGGGAAGGGATACACTGGATGCATCAACATATGACAATCAAGGAAGCAATAATAATTATAATACTGATCAATAATGTTCTTAACCAACTCGAATCCGGCAGCCAGCTTAATAACCAGTCCCACCAAGAGGATGAATCAACATCTTTCCTGATATTAGCAATTTAATGTAACGCTTGAATATGGGACTGGATTGATCTGGAATGATCAGATAAATTAAAGGAACACATTCCTTTAAAATCCTGACATCCTATATTATGTTTCAGTAACAGATAATCTACAGTGAATCTAGTTTCTAGCACTGCTCCTCTTACGCCTTGTATATCTAAAAGCATGTCTGATAAAGCGATAGAAGTATGATTCAGAGATTTAGCCAAGTCACATGCAATAGAATTTATAGTACGAGTATTATATAGAGCCAGTCCAGGCACTCCTAATATAGAGGCGCCCAAACTTGTATATTCTGTACGGCTGAGAAGGGGTAAAGTAGAGTCACAGTCTTCTGATAAAGTCTTGGTAACTGATCTGTAAGCTCTCCTGATAGGGGGTTGACTGGGAAGGGCCAAAGTCAGCCTGGCTAACGCACAGGGACCTCCAATAACATTAGCAGGAATGTAATTGTTACCACAAGACAAAAACCATCCCTTAGGGAGCATTATGTTATAGATAAAACTGGGAGTCACAATGGTCTTATTACAACTCATGGAATTATCCAGGGATCTAGCAAGCCTACTATTCTTTTTACAAGTGTCGTTAATATACTCATATACACTATTCCTAGGTAATCCACTTTTTATGTCTCTATTATCACAATATAAAGTCATATCCTGGGAAAAGGTAAAACAAGTTTCTGCTGCAGTCACGTTAATAGTAGTTATTCTAATATTATCCCTGCTATTTCCTAATTTCTGACACTCCCCACAGAGGTCATACAAGGGAATAAAAGATTGTGTATTGTTAGCCATCGCCCAGACTTCAAGGAGGGATTCGTCGGGTGTAGGCACAGCAATAACACATGTTTGTATAAGATCCCGTGGGCTCTGTAAGTCTTTAAGGCGCAATGAACTAACATTTAGGGCATTTGCCATCCTGTCTATACTATTCTGTTCAGAATAAAAGGGGACGGGAGCCAAGGGATCTTGCTCCTGAGCTCTTTTATATACTGGCCGATTATTTGGTGCACCGCAGAAGAAACTCATCTCCTCTGGGTGATAAATACATGTAGTAATAAGCCAGACTGGCAAGAAAACACAAAGATTAATAATTATCAGAAGACAAACAAATCCCCCAGAATATTGTGGGGTCATCATCTTCAGCCTGTGGCAAGGCACTTTTCAGGGAAACTTCTTCTGAGTTCTCCTCTTTGTTCAGGGATTCACACCTGCTTCACCCTCTTTATCTTTGTCTGTCACCGAAGAAGAAGCCTAAGGGACCCTTTTCACTCTGCTAGCGTGAATCCAGATTGGAGCCTCTTCTGTGAGAATCGCTGTTCTGGTGACTGCTACCACTCGGGTGTGTGGTCCAAAAGTCTGTTTTCGTCCTTTTGCCAGGCGCTGGACTATCACCACGTCTCCTGGTTGGAAAGGATGCGTAGGTTCCTGTGGAGAGAAAGGAGAGGCACGAGCAATATCTTGTTCAATTTGATCTAAGATTTATACAAGTTTCCTCACATATTCTGCGTGTACTACTTCTAGATCCCCTTTTTCTATCACAGGGGCCTTTGGAACCCAAGGGTTGGGGAAGGTCTTTCCATTAGGACCTCAAATGGTGAGTAACCAGTATTCTTATTAGGCTGCATCCTAATTTCTGCTACATATAATACACCGTAAAACATAAGATTGTACCTTTGATCTAAGACCTAGTATAAAAAAACTCAGTGAATGAGGTCAGTGGTTGCCTGTGCTCCCTTATGGCTAAGACCATGATACTGTGCAATTAAAATCGGGGCGCTTGCAACTGGGATACATGGCTTCCCCTCTTTGCAGAGAAGACCCGTATTAGGGTCTTGTACTGCACCTACCGACTGCCATTCTATTTTGTCACTACTGGTAGCCAAATCCTGGAGGCTGAGCAATAGAATGTCAGTAAGGGTAATGACTGGAACTAGGGAGGGCATTTGAACTGTTGCTGCCGTTCTAATAGCAGCCTCTTTTGCTGCCTGATCAGCTAGGGCATTCCCTTTAGGGCTCTTTCACACTTGCGTTCTTTTCTTCCGGCATAGAGTTCCGTCGTCGGGGCTCTATGCCGGAAGAATCCTGATCAGTTTTATCCTAATGCATTCTGAATGGAGAGAAATCCGTTCAGGATGCATCAGGATGTCTTCAGTTCCGGACCGGAACGTTTTTTGGCCGGAGAAAATACCGCAGCATGCTGCGCTTTTTGCTCCGGCCAAAAATCCTAAACACTTGCCGCAAGGCCGGATCCGGAATTAATGCCCATTGAAAGGTATTAATCCGGATCTGGCCATAAGCTAAACGTCGTTTCGGCGCATTGCCGGATCCGACGTTTAGCTTTTTCTGAATGGTTACCATGGCTGCAAGGACGCTAAAGTCCTGGCAGCCATGGTAAAGTGTAGTGGGGAGCGGGGGAGCAGTATACTTACTGTCCGTGCGGCTCCCCGGGCGCTCCACAGTGACGTCAGGGCGCCCCACGCGCATGGGTGACGTGATCACATGGATCACGTCATCCATGCGCATGGGGCACTCTGACTTCATTCTGGAGCGCCCCGGGAGCCGCACGGACTGTAAGTATACTGCTCCCCCGCTCCCCACTACTACTATGGCAACCAGGACTTTAATAGCGTCCTGGCTGCCATAGTAACACTGAACGCATTTTGAAGACGGATCCGTCTTCAAATGCTTTCAGTTCACTTGCGTTTTTCCGGATCCGGCGGGCACCTCCGGCAAATGGAGTGCACGACGGATCCGGACAACGCAAGTGTGAAAGAGCCCTTAGCTATGTGTGTTTGGAGTCCAGTATGTGCCTTACAATGGATAATAGCAACTTTGCTCGATAATTGGATGGCGGCCAGGAGATCATGTACTAGGGTGGAATGTGAAATTTGTCTCCCATCTGCAGCTATGAAGCCTCTTCTCTGCCAGATTACCCCAACCCCAAAGGCATACTTGGAATCGGTGTATACATTTACATCTTCCCCCTCAAAAAGACAACAAGCTCTAGTAAGGGCAATCCGTTCAGCAGCGTGGGCCGAACGTGGCTGCTGAGTATATGATACGAAGTTGAGGATTAGAGAGCAACAAAACTTCATATCCACTCAGTCTTTGTGCTGACATATGTTGCGTATGTATGTTCCTCAATAGGGCCTGAACATTGTGTTAGGTATGCAGAGTGGTGGGATGACCTAGGGTGGTAGGCTCGGCCATCTCAGCGACCATAGCACAGGCTGCCAAACTCCGGAGACACGCAGGCATGCCCTGAACCTGTACGGGAACCACTTTTGAGAAAAAAGCAACAGGGCGGAATTTACTTCCATGATCCTGCGCCAGGACTCCTGCCATGGTTTTACAATTGTCCCTGGCAAATAAGTGAAACATCACGCCATAGTCGGGTAGGCCCAAACCAGGACTTGAAACCATTGCACATTTCAAATGACTAAAGCTTGTAACATTTCATCAGACCATTTAATGAAGTCAGGCATATCAGTATGAGTGGCTTGTCTCAGAATATTATCATAGTAGGAACAATCAGCAATCCATTGGCGGCAGTAACCAATCATGCCAAGAAAGGTCAACATGTCTTTCTTGGTTTGTGGGCGGGGCAGACCCAGTACGGAGGTAATTCTGTCATGGCTGATTCTCCTCTCACCTTTACTGAGAAAAAAGCCCAAATACTCAACACTTTCCATACACCATTGTACACAGTCTGCCTGGCAGGCCTCCCGAGTAGAACTACATATGAGGAGATCGTCCACATATTGTAGAAGGACAGAACCATGAAGGGCAGTCCAAGGGCGCAGTGTAACTTGGAGGACAATGGAGTAGACTACTGGGGAGTCTACATAACCCTGTGGCATTCTACACCAAGTAATGTAAAAGCAAAAAGTGGCCGTGTATCCTTGTCAACTGGGACAGAAAAAAATGCATTCTTATAAATCATTAACAGAGAAAAACTCTGTGTGGGAAGAAATAGCTGATAGCAGAGATAGTACGTCTGGAACCACAGGGGCTATAGGTACACTGCGTGCAGAATTATTAGGCAAATGAGTATTTTGACCACATCATCCTCTTTATGCATGTTGTCTTACTCCAAGCTGTATAGGCTCGAAAGCCTACTACCAATTAAGCATATTAGGTGATGTGCATCTCTGTAATGAGAAGGGGTGTGGTCTAATGACATCAACACCCTATATTAGGTGTGCATAATTATTAGGCAACTTCCTTTCCTTTGGCAAAATGGGTCAAAAGAAGGACTTGACAGGCTCAGAAAAGTAAAAAATACTGAGATATCTTGCAGAGGGATGCAGCACTCTTAAAATTGCAAAGCTTCTGAAGCGTGATCATCGAACAATCAAGCGTTTCATTCAAAATAGTCAACAGGGTCGCAAGAAGCGTGTGGAAAAACCAAGGCGCAAAATAACTGCCCATGAACTGAGAAAAGTCAAGCGTGCAGCTGCCAAGATGCCACTTGCCACCAGTTTGGCCATATTTCAGAGCTGCAACATCACTGGAGTGCCCAAAAGCACAAGGTGTGCAATACTCAGAGACATGGCCTAGGTAAGAAAGACTGAAAGACGACCACCACTGAACAAGACACACAAGCTGAAACGTCAAGACTGGGCCAAGAAATATCTCAAGACTGATTTTTCTAAGGTTTTATGGACTGATGAAATGAGAGTGAGTCTTGATGGGCCAGATGGATGGGCCCGTGGCTGGATTGGTAAAGGGCAGAGAGCTCCAGTCCGACTCAGACGCCAGCAAGGTGGAGGTGGAGTACTGGTTTGGGCTGGTATCATCAAAGATGAGCTTGTGGGGCCTTTTCGGGTTGAGGATGGAGTCAAGCTCAACTCCCAGTCCTACTGCCAGTTTCTGGAAGACACCTTCTTCAAGCAGTGGTACAGGAAGAAGTCTGCATCCTTCAAGAAAAACATGATTTTCATGCAGGACAATGCTCCATCACACGCGTCCAAGTACTCCACAGCGTGGCTGGCAAGAAAGGGTATAAAAGAAGAAAATCTAATGACATGGCCTCCTTGTTCACCTGATCTGAACCCCATTGAGAACCTGTGGTCCATCATCAAATGTGAGATTTACAAGGAGGGAAAACAGTACACCTCTCTGAACAGTGTCTGGGAGGCTGTGGTTGCTGCTGCACGCAATGTTGATGGTGAACAGATCAAAACACTGACAGAATCCATGGATGGCAGGCTTTTGAGTGTCCTTGCAAAGAAAGGTGGCTATTTTGGTCACTGATTTGTTTTTGTTTTGTTTTTGAATGTCAGAAATGTATATTTGTGAATGTTGAGATGTTATATTGGTTTCACTGGTAAAAATAAATAATTGAAATGGGTATATATTAGTTTTTTGTTAAGTTGCCTAATAATTATGCACAGTAATAGTCACCTGCACACACAGATATCCCCCTAAAATAGCTAAAACTAAAAACAAACTAAAAACTACTTCCAAAAATATTCAGCTTTGATATTAATGAGTTTTTTGGGTTCATTGAGAACATGGTTGTTGTTCAATAATAAAATTAATCCTCAAAAATACAACTTGCCTAATAATTCTGCACTCCCTGTATAATAACAATCTTATTAATATCATCTACTTCAATAGGTTCCTTTAACAAGGTGACCCCTACAGTCATAAAAGTGAACTGTTCCTTAAGGTCACTGTCCACATCATGATGAGGTATATGTTCAGGTTTGGGAAAACATATTTTTTTTAAAATCTAAGGCGGATGGGAGATATGACATCTCTAGTGTTAGAAATGTGTGAATTGTATTCTACTTGTTCTCGTATCTCCATGTAAACAACTGGTCAATCCCAAACTGTCAGAAACTGCATTTTTAGCTCAGGAGCCACCCCCCCCCCCCTCCCTTTACTGCTGTCACTCGAAGCCTTGTGTATGTAATGGACATGAGGAGAAGGGGGCAGGGAGCTGCGCTGTGGGCAGCGTCTGAACTATCACCCAACAGATGCTTTGAAGAAGAAGTGTGTACTGTAAAAGGACTCTAGAGTGTCAGCTCTTCTCCTATCTTCTTCCCTTTTGAGCCAATTTAATAATGCCTGGGCCTCAAAGTACTTTTTAATCTAAGTCATCTTTTAGAAGGGAGGGATATATCTGTGGGATATTTCCTAAATAGGGAGGAGGGGGCTTCTGGTGTGAACTCCATGTCAATTCTTTTTCTAACTCATGTTTCATTTTATATATCCCTCCTGGTTCCCTGCCTTCTGCTTGTGAACCGTTTTATTTGGTCTATCATACCATTATGGTGCATAAGTAAGGCAATTTTCCCTTCTTGACTGCATATACTGCATGTCCCACTGGGGGTCTGGACCATAATATGGGTAAGCTTCAGTGTCATTGTTTATTATATTAAAAATCTCCACAAAATAGGCTTAATAGGGTGATTGGGGATGTCTCAGACTGATGATGCTGATCCCCAAAAAACACTCCTGTCACTAGAACTCCTAAATGTAAGGAGTGTACAATGTTGGTGTAATTCCTTTACCAGTATAGGGATGTATGGATATCCACTATCAGTGTACCTGAACAAGCAACAGTATATATTGTATCAAATCTTCTTGTTGCTAGGAGGACACACCCAAGATGTAATGTCAGGTTACACTGTAAGGATAGTTCAACCCCAGACTGGTAATTTTCCAAACAGGAATACACCATTTGGCTCCAGAGGTATCCACGAGAGTCAGTCTGCATATGTAACTGCAGAGATATATTGCTCGACGCGTTTCCCTATCCAACTGGTTGTTGGCTCATCAGGAGCAATTCACCAAGTCCACTGTTGCCGCTGAATATTACCCCCTCACACTGGGTGTACAGCAGAAGACAGAGAACTTGGGAATATCTGACTAAGAATATGCTGCACGCCACTAATGTCGTGCCTGCAGCGGTGAGCCTCCGGCATATGTGGCCTTGACCCGCGCGTAGCGCAGACTTGTTTAAATGGAGGAAACGCCTCCCATCTGTGTGACCGACCCATAGTGAGTATCCAATAGAAAGTGAAGCACGTCACCTAACTGAGCCCGGTCTTTCCGTCACAGCCGGATGACGCGCGATCCATCATCTCGTCGATCCAAGGCTGGCACAAGTCTGGCTCCGCCCACCCATTACCGTCACTCATAGGGGGAAGGACGAAAAAATGACGTGTGCTTCTTCTGCCCTCACTGTATTGGTCAGTGCAACAAGAGGGAGGGATAATGTAAGGTCTGTGACGCACGCTTGAGTTTCAAAATAGACGGGGACACCAAAGGTAAATAGATACATTATCATACAGTCCGAACTCCTTGTTAGGGCTCTTTCACACTTGCGTTGTTGGGATCCGGCGTGCACTTCCGTTGCCGGAGGTGCCCGCCGGATCCGGAAAAACGCAAGTGTACTGAAAGCATTTGAAGACGGAACCGTCTTCCAAATGCTTTCAGTGTTACTATGGCAGCCAGGACGCTATTAAAGTCCTGGTTGCCATAGTAGGAGCGGGGGAGCGGTATACTTACAGTCCGTGCGGCTCCCGGGGCGCTCCAGAATGACGTCAGAGCGCCCTATGCACATGGATGACGTGATCCATGCGATCACATGATCCATGCGCTTGGGGCGCCCTGACGTCACTCTGAAGCGCCCCGGGAGCCGCACGGACTGTAAGTATACCGCTCCCCGCTACACTTTACCATGGCTGCCAGGACTTTAGCGTCCCGGCAGCCATGGTAACCACTCTGAAAAAGCTAAATGTCGGCTCCGGCAATGCGCCGAAACGACGTTTAGCTTAAGGCCGGATCCGGATCAATGCCTTCCAATGGGCATTAATTCTGGATCCGGCCTTGCGGCAAGTGTTCCGGATTTTTGGCTGGAGCAAAAAGCGCAGCATGCTGCGGTATTTTCTCCGGCCAAAAAACGTTCCGTTCCGGAACTGAAGACATCCTGATGCATCCTGAACGGATTTCTCTCCATTCAGAATGCATTAGGATAATCCTGATCAGGATTCTTCCGGCATAGAGCCCCGACGACGGAACTCTATGCCGGAAGACAAGAACGCAGGTGTGAAAGAGCCCTAACATCACAGGAGAACAATACAGGTCCCCCATGATGAGTGATAAGGAGTGACAAGTAGAAGATTACAAGGGACATATTTAGAGATAAGCACTAAGATTCCAAAATGGATAGATGAACTATCCGTAGGTATTCAAATAGGATGTCAACGATCTAGAGGGAAACAATATTCTAATTGAGAAACGGTATATCAGATATAAGCAAAGAGTGAGATATGTTGCTGGAAGTTTATTCAATGAAACAGGCGAATGAAATCGCATCATTAAGGCCCCTAGGTTTAACAGTATTGAGGGTGAACATCCACTGTGCCTCTTTTCTTAGCAGAAGTGTATCGATGTCACCTCCCCTAGATGGTGGCCTGACATGTTCTATTCCTTGAAATTTGAAGCAATCAAAATTGCCAGGATGACAGATGGCCACATGTTGTGCCACAGGGGTGTCTCCAGAATTTTTAATTTTTAGGAGATGCTCACCTACGCGCCTCCTAAATTCCCGTTTAGTTTTTCCTGTGTATTGTATACCACAGACACAGGTAGCCAGGTATACCACCCCCACTGTCCTACAATTAATGAAGGACTTGATGGAATATTCATGTCCTGTGGCCGAGCTCTTAAATTTCGTGCTTTTCCAGATAGCCACACTGGTATGTACCGTTGGGTCTGTTGGCCCCCAGCCAGGTCACATCCCTAAGGGTATTGAAGGCACTGTGAACCAGTTTGTCCCTGATATTACCCCCAGGTCTGTATGTTATCATGGGACGACTGCCTACTAGATGACCAACATCCGGATCAGTTTTTAAAATATCCCAATACTCAGTAAGCAACGCACGTATCTCACTACTTGCTGTATCAAAAGTGCCAATTATCCGTATCTGTGCGTCGTTGGATGTTCTATTCCTAGGATGCAGGAGTTGTTCTCTATTACATGCTGCTGCATGTTGGTATGCTTCCTTCAAAATAGGTTTCGGATAACCCTTTTCTGTAAACCGTTTTTTAAGGTCATCAGCCGAGGCCTTAAAATCAGACCATTGAGAACAATTGCGTCTCATTCTAAGGTATTGTCCCTTAGGAATGCCCCTCTTGAGTGGGTAAGGGTGTCCACTCTCCCATCTCAAGAGGGTTGTGATCCAATTTAATGTAACAAGTGTTGTCGTCAAGAATCCTCTTGCACATCTGAACATAGCAGCTGACATCAAGAACAACTGTATTGCCCCCCTTATCTGAGGGCTTGATTATAACAGTTTAATCTTGTTGTAGTTGTGTTAATACCAACTGTTCTTGCTCAGACAGGTTTCTTGGGTAGGGATTCCGGACATGTAAAGAGCGTAGTTTTTCCGTGACAACAGTGAGAAAGACATCAAGGGGCGAATGATTAGCCAGCGGGGGGAACTTTTTAGATACAGGTTTTAGATCAGTAAACGGTCCTTCGCCTGTATTTCTATCACTTTCCACCAGAAGATCTGCAAGCAATCTTACATCAGGAAGATCCTCCTGATCTATACCCAATTTTTCACATTCTTCCCTATCATGGGTGCAGAAAAACTTCCATTTTAATTTTCTAATAAATAGATTGATATCTTTCACCCATGTGAAGGGATTGAATCTACATTCAGGTACGAAAGACAAGCCTTTACTCATTTCCGCGGTGGTAAGGATACGTTTTGAAAGGTTGATAATCTGTGAGGTGTCGATTGATCCAGACCTCTTTATTTTCCTTTTCTGTTCCTGAGTGGATATTCGCTTGTGAATTGAGTCGGTTCCAAGGACCCCAAAGGTGTCCCTAAAAAACCTCCTCAATGTCCTTTCTCACTGTTGCCACGTCCCCTACCACGGGAATACTCTGCACCTCTTCCTCTACCTCTTCCTCTGCCGCGTTTATTATAGCGTGCACCAGTTCCGGTTTCAGGATCTGTTTCGTATTCAGAGAAGGATAGATCTGTTTCACTCTCATTCGTGTTTTTATCTTTTTGTTGACCTGCAAACTCGAGAATTTTACCCTCTCTAAAGTCTTTACTGTCCCTCACAAACTGATTGTGCTTTCTTTCTTTTAAATATCCAGTGAATCTCTCCACTGATTGCTGTAAAAGAGTTTCCCTTTTGGAAAAGTCCGGTAACGGAGAGAATTTTTTAGCGGCCTCAATAGTTTCTTTTAGTTCTATCGTATTCTTGGCCAACAGTTCTTTCTCTTCATCAAGAAGGAATGATGAGTGATAAGGAGTGACAAGTAGAAGATTACAAGGGACATATTTAGAGATAAGCACTAAGATTCCAAAATGGATAGGTGAACTATCCGTAGGTATTCAAATAGGATGTCAACGATCTAGAGCAGTGATGGCGAACCTTTTAAAGACCGAGTGCCCAAATCGCAACCCAAAACCCACTTACTTATCACAAAGTGCCAATAGCAATTTAACCTTAATGTTGAGGTTTTATTTTAGAAAAACTCATACATTCACATCTTTTGCTTTTAAAAGAAAAATACAATAACAGACCTTTCAATGATACAAACAACTTTTCATTGAAAAGTAAAAAGGTAAAAGATTGCAATTAATGTGATTTTTGCTGTTGTATGCATGCTGACAATTTGTCAAATCTTGGCTCATACTTTGTAAGTTTGAGAGCAACACATGCAGCACTGAGGTCGTCTGTTAGTCTATTTCTGATGTCAGATTTGATGTAATTCAAAGCTGAAAAAAGCTGCTCACAAGCATAAGATGATCCAAACAAAGTAAGTAAAGGAATCGCAAGTGCTTTCATAGACGTAAAGTTATTTGGCAGGGAATTCCACACTTTAAGGATCTCATTTTCAGAACTAACTGTGCTGTCCTTTGTCATCCCTTCCATCTTCTCAAGTGTTTCACGCAGGTCAGAGAATTTATTTTTCCAGATAGAGCTTTCTTGAAATTCCAATAGCTCCATTTCTAGACTTCCTAAATCTAAGCAGGAAAGATCAAGTTCTTCAAATTTGGCTTTATCTGGAGAAGTGAGAAAACACAGGGTTGTCTCCAATTTACGGAATTGTAAAAATCTTTTACTAAAATTCACCATCGCAGCTGCTAGGATGCTAGAAAATTCCTTGTAGATTTCCTGGTGGCTGGTAGGATTGTCTGCAAATGCTGTAGCATTTTCTAAATGCTTTTTTAGATTTGGAAAATATTTTAGCTGCCCACTTTCAAGGTCTCTTTCAAAAACCTGTAGTTTTCTCTCAAATGTTTTGATATCACAAAACATCCTTTCTGCTGTTTTCCCTACACCTTGCAGTTGTTTGTTCAGTACATTGAAGTGCAGTGTAAAATCTGTAAAAACATGAGGTTGGTAAGCCAGGCCATATCAGTGAGCTGTGGATATTCCTGCTCTTTTTCATTCATAAAGAGCCTAATTTCATCCAAACAGGCTACAAATCTCTCCAGGACTCGTCCTCTGCTCAGCCACCGTACATTATTGTACATAAGTAAACAATTATACTGGGCCTGAACCTCCTCAAGAAGTGCTTGAAACTGTCGACAATTCAGAGCACGAGCCATGATGTAATTCACCATTTTTGTGACATCTTGGAGGACATCGTCAAATTTTTTGCTGCTTTCCCTGGCACAAAGAGCTTCTTGGTGTATAATGCAATGGAACTGAATGACTTCATGTTTCGTTTCTTTAACAAAGAACTGTATGAAACCAGATGTTGCCCCCACCATAGAAGGCGCCCCATCACTAGTAATTGAAACCACTTTTTCTGGTCTTATGTCTTGTGACAAAAAAACCTCCATCACAGCATTGTAGATATCTATCCCTTGTGTTCTTTTAGGCAAAGACACTAGTTTCACCAGCTCTTCTCTCATGATGTCACCAGCAGCATAACGCAAAATTACTGCTAGCCTTGCATGATTATTTATATCTGTGCTTTCGTCCAAGCACATGGAGTAACAGGCTGCCTTTTGTAAGTCAGTGGTGAGCTGCTGACTAACATCACTGGCCATGCGCTGGACTCGGTCTTTAACAGTATTTCTGCTAAGTGGCATCTCAGAGATGCGCTGAATAATCTTATCCTTGTTTGGGAAATCATGGAAAAGGGAATTACTCCCAGACAGCATGGCCATTTTGATAATATCCCCATCAGAGAGGGGCTTACCATGTTTTGCTAGGCATAGTGAAATTTGAAAACTGGCATTTGTCAGATGGTTTGTTTTAGAAAGGTAGTTGGAAAAACTACGGTACTGGGATTGATAGCTTCTTAATTTCCCTTCAAGAAACTCTTTTCTTTCAGTTTCACCAAGTGCGGCAACACTTTTGTGGTTGGTGTCCAAATGCCGTCTGACACTTGATGTGCGACACACAACAGTTTCATTACAGAGAATGCATAACGCTTTCCCATTGCGTTCAATCACTCCAAATGACTCTGTCCAGGCCTCTTGGAATGATCTTCCACTATCTGTTTTTGCTTTTTTTGCTGCACTCATTTTTGGGTGTTCAAGACTTGGAGTCTACAAATACACAACATTAAAAAGAAAAATGAAGCACCCAATAAAATCTATCCCTATACCAAAAATAGCTAATACTATTAGTTAACACTAAAGAAATGGATATTAATTTAAATCAACAATCTACGGCAGTGATTCTTAGCTGGGGTTCCATTTCAATTAGCTGACCACCAGCACAAGAGGGCAATGGAAATGGATCCTGCTAAAAAAAAAAAACTATTGTGTGCATCAGTTATGCATGTTTAGTTCTATATCAGATATGTTTTTCAGGTGGAAAGAAAAATCCTGCATGCAGGACAAGGCTACCTTCACATCTGCATTAGTGCATTAGCAGATGTCTGGTAGTATGTTCCAGCAGGCAAGTGGAAGATCATCCAGACAAAAAATGGCAGCATTCTGCTGTTTTTGTCCATCCTTCAGGGGTCAGCCAGATGTACTGTATTTTTCGCCGCATAAGACACATTTTTTTCCACCAAAAGTGGGAGGAAAATGCTCCAGTGTCTTATGGGGCGAATACTAATGAGCGCTTCCATTATGGCAGTGGCATCCAGAGCAGGAGAGGTGTTATTTTATATTTTATATGCTCTGTGTTTTGGGGCTGATGAGAGGCATGGGGGATGACCTGAGACGCATGGGGACTGATGAGACACATGGGGGCTGATGAGAGGCAATTCTTAACGGAGGTCTGATTGGGGCACATTCACATTTGGGTCTGAGCTAAGTCTGATTGAGGTTCTTATTAAAATTGGAGGTTTGATTGGTGGTCTGATCTGAGGTCTAATGAAAAATATTTTTTTCTTATTGTCCTCCTTTAAAACCTAGGTGCGTCTTATGGGCTGGTGCCTCTTATAGGGCAAAACATATTGTAAATGCAATGTCATCTGTACCCCATTATACTTCAACGGGGCTGGAAGATATTGCATTTTCATCTGGCTGCGCTGAATCAAGTTCATCCTGGCAGGCTGTTCTCAGAGGGAACAGCCTGCCAGAATGCAAAGCGCATGTGTGTAAGTAGCCTAAGGCTACATGCAAATGACAGGGAAAAAAACGTCCATTAAAAACGGACACACTGTCAGTTTTTGATGGCCATTTTGCATCAGTGTGTGCATCCATTTTCTGGCCATGTGTCCATTTTTAATGTCAATTTTGCATCAGTTTTTCATGTCCGTTAAAAACGGACGTGAAAAACTGATGAATTTGATTGGCAGTCATTTCTAGACCCACCCTTCTGAGAACACCCACAGGATGGTAGGCCCCCATCTAAAATAATGTCCCCAATAGTGTAGGATTTTTTTTTTTTTTGCTGCCCCCAGCGTTAATAACGCTTCCATGTAGGCCCCCTGGTAAAATAATGTCCTCCATAGGGTAGGATTTATTTTTATTTTTTACTGCCCCGAGCTTTAATAATGCCCCCAATTTTGTCCCCAGTTAAAATAATGTCTCCCACAGTGTAAATATATTTTTTTAATAATGCCCCCATGTAGGACCCCAGCTTTAATAATGGCCCCCATAGTGTAGGAATTTTTTTTACTGTCCCCAGCTTTAATAATGTCCCCCATAGTGTGTGTGTGTGTGTGTGTGTGTATGTGTTTTTTTTTTTTTTAGCACCCTCAGCTTTAATAATGCCCCCAATGTAGGTCCCATGTTAAATAATGGCCCCCCGTAGGGTATGAATAATTTTTTTTAATGCCCCATCTTAATTTCCTCCATGCTTTAAACAATGCCCCCATAATGGTCCACCGTTGTTTCTGTTTTCTTGATTTTACACGAAAAAAAAAAAAACACACTCCACTTGCTCGCTCTGCAGCAGTCTCTTCTATCTTCACTGAACAGGACCTGCGATGTGCGTGATGACGTCACCACACACATCGCAGGTAATTCGGCAGGTCGTGCTCAATGAAGAGAGAAGAGACTGCCGCACCACAAGCAAGTGGATGAGGTGAGGTTTTTTTTTTTTTTTTTGCTGCGGGTCACCATGGGTGCATTGTTTAAACCATGGGGACACTTTTAAACCCCTAATAAAAGTGTACTGGTCAATTGGCTGTTAAAAACAATTGGCTGTCTTATTGATTTCAGTGGGGTCCGCATGGCTGTGGAAACGGACAAAAATAAGACATGTCCTATTTTTGGACAGATGCTATTCACTGGCTGTTAAAAGAACGGCCATGTGAATAGCCCCATAGACTTTCATTGGTGCTAAAAATGGCTGTGTGACGGACGTTACTTAGACGGCAGTCACACGGCCATTATTCACTGTCGTGTGCATGAGGCCTAAAGGATCACACAGAAATGGATCAAATAAATGCTAAATGTGCAACTGATGCACAGGATTTTTTTTTTTACAGGATTCTTTTTTTTTTTTTTTCTTTATTCAGAATGGAAAAATTATGGTAACTTGAACACTTCCCAACTTAGGCTACTTTCACACTAGCGGCAGCCTTCTCCGTAACTACCACGTGCACTGCCGGAAGTTCACCTGGCCCTGTTCGCTATAATTGGGGACCAGCAGAGATCCTTTTTTTTCATTCAAATAACGTGAGCGGACCAGATATCCCGGACTGGCATTGATTGTGTACAGGGGAACTAATGTCCCACAATCATAAGATCTTATGATGTTGTGTGCTCCCCTGCACATGATCAATACCAGTCCGGGACATATGGCCCACTCAGGCTAGTTTCACACTAGCGACAGGATGGATCCCTGTTGGATCCGTCCTGCCGCTAGTTCACGTGTGGCCCCGGACTGCTGCTCATCCCCATTGACTATAATGGGGGCGGCGTTTCAGCGGCAGCACTTGGTGAGAGGCTGCCGTACTAAATGTCGGACATGTCGTAGTTTTAGTCCAAGGGCCTCTCACCGAGCGCTGCTGCCGGAAATCCGCCCCCATTATAGTCAATGGGGATGAGCAGCAGTTCGGGGCCACACGTGAACTAGCGGCAGGACGGATCCAACAGGCTGTCGGATCCGTCCTGACGCTAGCGTGAAACAAGCCTTAGACTGGTCGTGTGCATGGGCCCTTAGGGAGGAGGACCCCTCTACCACCTCCCATACACTGGGCTGGAGTCTGGAGGTGTATGAGTGGGGAACAGGGGTGCTCCCTGAGTCCCCTCAGTCAGTGTGAAGTTTTACATTAAAAAATAATTATACCAGGGCAGATGTGATTCTCTCACTGCTTGTTCAGCTCGTGGGTCCAGGCTGTACAACTGACAGAGCAAGATGATGTTGTACTGACACAGCTGAGGAAGAAGCATAACGCTGATTGGCAGAAGCTCAGCCAACCAGCGTTATGTTTCTACCTGAAACCCACAAGCAGTCACTGACGGAATACTGAAGGGTAGTGAGCTGCCCTGCAATGTTCCATTCGGTCCTCTGGCTCTGCCTCCGCCCCTCCCATATCACATGTTTTGCACTCTCTGCTTCCTGATTGCATGAGGCGCGCAGTGATGTGAGTCCCTCCCCTCTCACTCCCCTCTGTCTTTGCAGCGCTGATGCCAGTCCCTCCCCTCTGTGTTCGGCGCAGCGCTGATGCCAGTCCCTCCCCTCTGGGTTCGGTGCAGCGCTGATGCCAGTCCCTCCCCTCTGTGTTCGGCGCACATCAATGTAAGTCAGCTGGAGTCCGGACCGCGATCCTCCTCTTTACATATGGGCTAGGGCGCGCGTGCCGACAGAGAAGGCTCTGCGTGCCCTCGGTTCGCCATCACGGATCTAGAGGGAAACAATATTCTAATTGAGAAACGGTATATCAGATATAAGCAAAGAGTGAGATGTGTTGCTGGAAGTTTATTCAATGAAACAGGCGAATAGTTTTTAAAATATCCCAATACTCAGTAAGCAACGCACAAATTTCAAGGAATAGAACATGTCAGGCCACCATCTAGGGGAGGTGACATCGATACACTTCTGCTAAGAAAAGAGGCACAGTGGATGTTCACCCTCAATACTGTTAAACCTAGGGGCCTTAATGATGCGATTTCATTCGCCTGTTTCATTGAATAAACTTCCAGCAACATATCTCACTCTTTGCTTATATCTGATATACCGTTTCTCAATTAGAATATTGTTTCCCTCTAGATCGTTGACATCCTATTTGAATACCTACGGATAGTTCACCTATCCATTTTGGAATCTTAGTGCTTATCTCTAAATATGTCCCTTGTAATCTTCTACTTGTCACTCCTTATCACTCATCATGGGGGACCTGTATTGTTCTCCTGTGATGTTACAAGGAGTTCGGACTGTATGATAATGTATCTATTTACCTTTGGTGTCCCCGTCTATTTTGAAACTCAAGCGTGCATCACAGACCTTACATTATCCCTCCCTCTTGTTGCACTGACCAATACAGTGAGGGAAAAAGAAGCACACGTCATCTTTTCATCCTCCCCCCTATGAGTGACGGTAATGGGTGGGCGGAGCCAGACTTGTGCCAGCCTTGGATCGACGAGATGATGGATCGCGCGTCATCCGGCTGTGACGGAAAGACCGGGCTCAGTTAGGTGACGTGCTTCACTTTCTATTGGATACTCACTATGGGTCGGTCACACAGATGGGAGGAGTTTCCTCCATTTAAACAAGTCCGCGCTACGCGCGGGTCACGGCCACATATGCCGGAGGCTCACCGCTGCACGCACGATATCAGTGGCGTGCAGCATATTCTTAGTCAGATATTCCCAAGTTCTCTGTCTTCTGCTGTACATCCAGTTTGAGGGGGTAATATTCAGCGGCAACAGTGGACTTGGTGAATTGCTCCTGATGAGCCAACAACCAGTTGGATAGGGAAACGCGTCGAGCAATATATCTCTGCAGTTACATATGCAGACTGACTCTCGTGGATACCTCTGGAGCCAAATGGTGTATTCCTGTTTGGAAAATTACAAGTCTGGGGTTGAACTATCCTTACAGTGTAACCTGACATTACATCTTGGGTGTGTCCTCCTAGCAACAAGGAGATTCGATACAATATATACTGTTGCTTGTTCAGGTACACGGATAGTGGATATCCATACATCCCTATACTGGTAAAGGAATTACACCAACATTGTACACTCCTTACATTTAGGAGTTCTAGTGATAGGAGTGTTTTTTGGGGATCAGCATCATCAGTCTGAGACATCCCAATCACCCTATTAAGCCTATTTTGTGGAGATTTTTAATATAATAAACAATAAACTGTTTTTAGCGTACTTTATATAGGCAGTAAATATATTTTGGACTAGTACGTCAACAATACCAACCTACTTAGTTAATTAAGCTTCAGTGTCACCCAAACATAACCTGTCTCACCATATCCATATGGAAGGTGTCATCAGCCCCTTCCCGAGGGAACGAATTTATACTCTTTATTGCCTCTGTCCATCCTGCCATATTATCCACCCAGGGAGTAACTAAATAATAATCAGTCCCACAGACCCGGGCTACATAATCCCTACATGTTTCTCCTACATTTGGAGGGGGTGGAGAGACCTTTCCTTGCTTTGCACCCATTTCTTATAACTTAATTGAGATGGAGGCAGAGCTGAACTTTCCCCAGGACCGTGAAGGACTTATGTCTATGCACAACCTCCTGCTGAACTGTCTGTTAGTATAATCCCTTAAAATAGTTACTTGCGTTCACCAGTTGCTGGGTTAGAAGGTTAACCAGGACACACACAATAAAGCTAGTACATGCATCACCGTATCAATTGCTGCTTACCTTCAGCATAAAAAGTACTTAATGCTTTATAACATCATAACATAACAGAAAGCCTAAGAAAGCGACAGAAAAGAAGCAACAGACAGGGGGTGACAAGAGAAATCAAAGTGCAGAGTCTATATGATGTCTTCCCAAAAGAATTCCTCTGGTATATCCTTCCCCAAAAGATATATCTATTAAATACTTCCCCAAACAATTTATCTGTATGACCTGGCCAGGAGTCTATTTACAGTCTATCTTCCCTAAAGACATACACCATTATTTTTCATTCTATCTTCCCTAAAGATAGACACCATTATTTTTTATTCTATCTTGCCCAAAGATAGTTTCTATTTCTTTTAGAGAGTCTAAAGCGGATTCAAAATAGAAGCAACAGAAAATTTTACGGAAAGTATCGGAATGTCCCCAGTCGTTAGACAGGAATGTTCCGTTACTTACCGAATTCCTGTGTACTCTCTTCCACGGACGATCCCCCAACTGAAAGGATAATTTTCCTTATCAATGGACCTTGATTCCTTCCTTTGTCCCCAAAGACAGACGTCTGGAGAACATGTCAGTGACAAATGCAGTATGATGTCAGTAACAGTTCTATTTATTGCTTGTCGTACAGGGTCTTATATACATCCATGCATACATACAAGAATAGCTGCAGCTCTAATTACAATAATAGCAGTTCCTTTTACAGACAGGCAGCTCTTGTTATAATACTGCTGACTAGAAACTTTTCCTTTATCGAAACAGGAGGTACATGTAAATATAGTCACCCTTTAATATGATGTCACCCAACCTCCTGTCCTTCATACAGATCATATAGCTAATTATATTTAACCCTTCATCGTGTACCTGTAAAAAGCAGAGAGTGTTTTTTTAGGCTCCTGTTTTGCACCCATCAATAGGGGGTTGCGGGGGTGTAAAAGCATGCTTCAGCTGGTAACAATTATAAAGTGCGTTGTCCAGGAAATTAAAAGTAGATTGCAAGAATTGAAGAAATGTCTTCCTGACTCCAGTCAGGCAATCAGAATAACTCCCTGGTTCAACAACCCAATCTCTAGTAACTATAACATGTAATATTGTTACCAGGGGCGTAGCTAGAACTGACTGGGCCCCACAGAAAATTTTTGTTCATAGCCCCTCACAAACTTAATGGACACACTCATACACGCATTCACCACGTACATGGACGCACTCATCACATACATAAACGCGCTCATACATGCACTCCCCACATACATGGACGCGTTCATACACGCACTCACCACATACATGGACACGCCCATACACGCACTCACCACATACATGGACACGCTCATACACGCACCACCACATACATGGACACGCTCATACGCGCACTCACCACATACATGGACACGCTCATACACCCACTCACCACATACATGGACACGCTCATACACACACATACATGGATGCGCTCATACAAGCACTAACCCCATATATGGACGTGCTCAAACATGCACTCACCACATGCATGAATGCGCTCATACACGCACTCACCAAATACATGGACGCGCTCATACACGCACTCACCACATACATGGACGCACTCACAACATACATGGACATATATACTGTGTATATATATATATATATATACACACACACACACACATTACACACACATGAACATAGAAGTAGTTATACACCTATTTCTACACACAGACACTTACCTTTCCTGTAGACAGCTGATGTCTGGTCCTCACAGGCAACCTGGAGAAGTAAGTGCCATCACCCCTCTGTGCCATCCAGGGACAGCAGTGGAGGGGTTAATCAGTAACTACTATGGGGGGTCAGAGAACAAGACTCAATGGGGGGGGGGGACAGGCATTGTAGAGCCCTGTGTGCTGGAGCACCTGGCCTGCTCTACAGTAGCTTCACACTGGTGGGTGGGGCTTGATCCCATAAAGTTCTGCTATTGCCTGGCAGCTGTTGTCATAGTAAGCTGACAGCCAATAGAAAACAGAAAGCGGTACTGGCAAGCGGTGTGCCAGTACTGCGGATCCCAGCCTGAGAACGGCCATAGGAGGAGGAGTAAGGACCTTCAGTGGGAGGAGCTCCGGCGCTGCTGCTGTAAGTGGCATCAGTTGTGAGTAGGGGCAGCCCTAGATCTAATGAAACATTCAGTACTGCTCTGGGGCCCCTTCTGAGCTCGGCCCCGAAGAAGTCGCTTCCCCTGCTTCCCTGATAGCTACGCCACTGATTGTTACACTCCAGAAATACATCCAGGCCCCTCTTGAACTCTTTTAGTGTATTCACCATGACCACCTACTCAGACAAAGAGTGCAATAGTCTCGCTGCTTTTACCGTAAAGAATCCTCTTCTATGTTTGTGTACAAACCTTATTTTCTCCAGACGCAGAGGATGTCCCCTCGTCACTGTCCTGTGGATAAATAGATGATGGGAGAGATCTCTGTACTGACCCCTGATATATTTATAAATGGTTAATAGATCGCCCCTTAGGCTACTTTCACACTGCCGTTTCTGGGTCCGCCTGTGAGATCCGTTCAAGGCTCTCACAAGTGGCCCAAAACGGATCAGTTTAGCCCCAATGCATTTTGAATGGATAAGGATCCGTTCAGAATGCATCAGTCTGGCTCCGTTCAGCCTCCATTCCGCTCTGGAGGCGGACACCTAAATTTTTTATTTATTTTTTTGTTCATGGTAATGCAAGCGTTTGCATTATAGGTGCGGATCCATCTGTGCAGATACCAGATGGATCCGCACCTTAAACACAGGTGTGAAAGTAGCCTTAGTCATCTTTTTTCTAAATTGAATAACCCTAATTTTCATAATCTTTCTGGGTACTGTAGTCCACCCATTCCAGTTATTACTTTAGTTGCCCTCCTCTGAACCCTCCCTAGCTCTGCTATGTCTGCCCAGAACTGTACACAGTACTCCATGTGTGGTCTGATAAGTGATTTGTAAAGTGGCAGAACTATGTTCTCATCACGGGCATCTATGCCCCGATTGATGCAATCCATTATCTTATTGGCCTTGGCAGCAGCTGCCTACAGCTTAGTTTGCTGTCCACTAAAATTCCTAAGTCCTTTTCCATGTCAGTGTTACCCAGTGTTTTACCATTTAGTATTTACTGGTGGCTTGCATTATTCCTTCCCATGTACATAACCTTACATTTGTCAGTGTTAAACCTCATCTGCCACTTATCTGCCCAAGCCTCCAATCTATCCAGATCCGTCTGTAGTAGTATACTGTCCTCTTCAGTGTTAATTACTTTACACAGTTTAGTGTCATCTGCGAAAATTTATATTTTACTATGCAAGCCTTCTACAAGATCATTAATAAATATATTGAAGAGAATAGGACCCAATACTGACCCCTGTGATACCACACTGGTGACGGTCACCCAGTCTGAGTGTGTACCATCAATAACCATCCACTGTTTTCTATCACTGAGCCAGTTACTTACCCACATAAACACATTTTCTCCCAGTCCAAGCATTCTCGTTTTATATACCTATCTTTTATGTGGCACAGTATCAAATGCTTTGGAGAAGTCAAGATATATGACATCCAGTGACTCGCCATGGTCAAGTCTAGAACTTACCTCCTCATAGAAACTGATCAAATTAGTTTGACATGACTGATCCCTCATGAAGCCATGCTGATATGGCCTTATTCACTTATTTTCATTGAGGTAGCATCTCTTGTAAACCTTCAGTTTACCCACTACAGATGTTAAACCAGCCTATAGTTTCCAGGCTCGGTTTTGGACGCCTTTTTTGAATATTGGGACCACATTTGCTATGTGCCAATCCTGTGAAACACTCCCTGTCAATATAGAGTCCTTAAAAATCAGAAATAATGGTCTGTCTGTGATATTACTTAATTCTCTTAGGATACGGGGGTGTATGCCATCTGTTTCTGGAGATTTGTCTGTTTTATTCTTTTTAAGATGCTGTTGCACTTTTTCCTGAGGTCAGACAGGGCACTTTTAAAGGGAAATTTAGTTTTACACTCTGCATTTCACCTGCCAGTTTTATTTTCACCAGTAAATACAGTGGAGAAAAAATATTTTATAGCTTTGCTTTCTCCTTATTGCTCTCTGCAACTCCCCCTTCTTCATTCTGTAAGCAGCTAACGACTTCAGATTTATACTTTTTACTATTTATATAATTGAAGAACATTTTACAGTTTGTTTTACTCACTTTGGCAATGAATCTCTCTGTCTCCAGTTTAGCTGCTTCTACACTGATGAGCAAAAGGGTAACAATGTTTTGAACTTTTGACTTTCAGGCTCCATCCATTACAGCTTCGAACATGAGACTACCATAATTTTATAGACAATCATCTTGGCTATCTCATAGATAAATTGGACATGAAATAACATATTCCTCGAACACTATGTTGTCCTTTTCATACCCATAATACTCGTGTATCAAGTATCTCATCTTGTAGGATACTCACATATAGCTCAGCATTGAGACCACCATTGATCCTGGTCAAGTATCCAACACCTTTGGTTGTGAAACAACCCCATCTCATCAGGCTTTCTCCACAGAACTTGACAGTTCCTTCAATTTCTCAATCCGCTAGCCCTTTTTCCCCTTGTTTCTTCCAGATCTATTTGCACCCATCAAAGCCCAGTCTATTGACTTTTTGTCTCATCGCTCCAAATAACTTATTTCCAATCTTCTACTGTCCTATGTTCATACTTTTTTGCAAACTCAAGCCAACACTCCTTATGACAATATTGAAGTTAAGGCTTCTTCCCATTTTTTTGGGCCACCATTCCAGACTTGTGTAATGCGCATGTTACGTTGCTTGCATGGACGTCTGTGATCTTATTATTACAAAGCATACAAGCCACCTCTACTGCCGTGTTTGTCGCACCAGAACTGATAGACCTTGTGATGACCCGACTTGTTGACTCCAATATTTTGCATGGACATCCATATCTTGACTTTGGAATGGATGAACAGACTTCATTTTGTCTTAATTCTTGCAACTCCCATGGCACTCACATGATGCAGTTTGGCAATTTTCTTGGCCGAGATACCGCTATTGATGAGCTGGATCATGCTGTTTCTCTTTTCTTGGGAAATCTTCTTCCTGGCTGCTCCAGGAGCAAAACAGTAACAATGCAGTTACATGACAAGAATCTGCATAACTAATCATGTGCTAAATAGTTGCAAGTCCAATTTGTGTATGAGATAACCAAGATGATGTCTATAAAATGATAGTAAGTCTCACGTTTGAAGCTGTAGTGGAAGGTGAGATATGGAGCCTGCCAGTAAAAATTTCAAAGCATTGTTATGATTTTCCTCATTACCATTTTGTCATTGTATTTGTCTTTTACATATTCAAATTTTTTTCCTTATACTTTTTCAGTGCTTTCTTGCTACCCTCCTGTTTTAGTGATTTAAATGCTCTCTTTTTGTCATTTATTTTATTGATTTATTTTATGTATGTGTATGTATGTATGTATATATATATATATATATATATATATATATATAATGGAAAATGAAGACGCAGCACACTAACAGTCGGGTGCAAAATCAGGCCAATACGAACCAGCACCAAGGTCCCATTAAATGAAGAAAATTCAAAAAGCCAGCAGCACTCCAGTAAAGTCAAGAAATCAACATGTTTTATTCACCCAGTGTCAAATAGCAGCGACGTTTCAACCGCTTGTTGCGGTCTTTCTCAAGCTATGTGAACATGTGTTACAACAGCAGTATATAAAGGTGTAGCAATTCATTGCATAAAATATCCAATTAAAATAAAAACAATCACAATTCATAGGAGCTATGTTTAAATGAATACATGCTCATCAACATCAATGTGAAATTACATATAATACAAATAAAGTGACAGTGCCTCGTGCAAAAATACATAGTACATAACAAAAGTACATGATCAAATATAATTGATAATTACAAATACAAGTGTTCCCAATAAGTGGTGTTGATTAAAAACTTACAAAACCAGCTGGTAAACTGTGTCAGCCGAGCATAGCGGTCTCGAGAGCGTCCACATTCAGTTAATGCGCATGCGCGAGATCGCTAGATCCCGCGATATCTCAGGCGCAAAGGAACTCTATGGAACCCTCATCAAAGATGGCCAAATCTGAGGATACCTACATGTGCGCATGTCTGAGCAATAGTTGCCACCCAACACAAGGTCATATGATCATAGTCACATGATCCGAATCAAAACAAGTAAACATGGTCATTGATACATACAGGATCACAGTGACTTACAGCGAATCTAGACTGTGTCAACACTCGGCGATTCACTGATGGTAGGTGGTGGAGACGCCGCCATGGATCCCCAGAACCAAGCGTCCCCCCAACTTCTTTTGTGCTGTATAGACCCAAAAGTGGACACAATAAACTAATATAAAACGCAGGATTAGAAGTGTCTCACAGTCAAAACCGACCGGGTCAGCAGTCAGGTCATCAACTGTTGTAGGGAGGCGAAGGCGTTGGCACAGGTCACTGTGTCAAACCGTCAACGGCGCCCAAAAGACTTTAAACAAATCCAAATGTATACCAAATGTAAATAGAAACCAGACATAGTGTAACCCCTAATTCAGGGGGAAACACCATCTCAATAGGTCCAGAAAATATCACAGAAAGTCAAATGTACAGGTGTTGTAACACATGTTCACATAGCTTGAGAAAGACTGCAACAAGCGGTTCAAACGTCGCTGCTATTTGACACTGGGTGAATAAAGCACGTTGATTTCTTGACTTTACTGGAGTGCTGCTGGCTTTTTGAATTTTCTCCATTGAATGGGACCTTGGTGCCGGTTCGTATTGGCCTGATTTTGCACCCTGTTTGTGTGCTGCGTCTTCATTTTCCATTTTGTTTCGTGCACCTGAGACGCCTTGCACCTGATTATGGATTTATCATCTGAAAATCAACACCCAGACGTCTTTACCTACACCAGGGAGGATGAACAGAGGATAATGCGGGACACGGTGAGAGACACCACCTTTTTGTTTGCCCCGTCACTTTTGGAGGTTAAAAAGCAATATGAATATGAGTCGAAACGATTGATTAACTTGGGGCTACATATGTCCACTTTCTGCGAATATCACCAAACACACGGGATACCGCGTGGCATGAGGTCACAACTTGGACCAGACTTATTTCCTAATAATGTGGAATTCTGCACCAGGTTTACTCAAATTTGCCTTTGATATGATTCTCCTCAATGTGGAGTTTTTACAAAAAGAAATGGTTGTGGTGCAGGAGAATATTCGTAAAAATACAGATTTACTTCAGGAACTGCTGTCTGCTGATGACTTTGCTGCTTATTTAACCTCATGCACTCCACATTTTGAGAAACTGAAATCTGAGTTACAAGACAAGAAAAGACATAAATGGACTCGCGATATGGAGGATTATACACGGGGATACATTTATATGTGGCAATGGGATCCCAAAAAGAACCTTAGAGGTGGTGATAAGAGATGCATAAACCCACCCGACAAAAAGGGACCACGTAATCGGACTTATGAGAACATGAATCATGGACGGGATGATGCCTCACAAGGTACACCGACTGCGCCTTTTTTAGGACTCAGTCCCGATCAATTAGAACCAGGCGGGGAGGCAAACGCCACCACAAGTGAGAAGAAAAGACCAAAATCCAGAGACCCCTACGCCAGAAAGTAGTAAACAAAAAGAGGACACAGTGGTAAATATTTCCTCTATTACATTGAATGATGCACAACGGTCTGTTTTGGATAAGGGGCTCTCTTTTTGCCTAGTGTCCAAAACAGACTGGTTCAATACTGAATTAGACCTACACAATTCTGTGGACTATTAAGTTAAAGATTTGGTTTTCCACACAACATCAGGTGGGAACAATTAATGATGAAAGACAATCTGAATTGTCTTTACGCAATACGGGGTTATATTTAAAGAGCAATTTTAATCCCGTGATAGATCATCCAGCAGTTGATACTTTTTTCTTGGCTGTGAGGAGAGATATTGACACATTGAAGCATGATTCTGATAACAACAGTTTGAGATATGGCAATATTACATCAAATGAGATCACTGCGCTGGATTCTCTGGCCTCCGACCACAGCCTCACCATCAAGTCTGCTGACAACGGTGGTGGGGTTGTGGTCATGGACACCAGAGACTACATACAGGAGATCCATAGCCAATTGAATGATACACAGGTGTACAGGAAAGTCACACAAGATCCCAAATTTGGTCTTTTACGGGAATTACATAATATCTTGAACCGGGTCTTGGAGGCTGGTATTATTGATGCTAAACTTTTTACATATTTATATTGTGATAAACCTTGTACGCCTATACTGTACACCTTACCTAAGATCCACAAGAGGTTGGAGTCCCCTCCCGAGCGACCTATTGTGTCGGGGAGGGGCTCCCTATTTTGCAATGTGGCCATTTTCCTAGATAAGCTTTTGCGCAATTATGCTATCTCTTCTAAATCTTACATCAAGGACACTGGGGATTTTCTGTCAAAAATTGATGACCTGTCTGTGCCTGTGGGAGCCACCCTGGTATCATTCGATGTGTGCAGTTTGTACACATCGATTGACCATGAGTTGGGCCTTCAGGCTGTACAAAGGTGTCTGATGCAATCTGACTACACTGAGACTTGTCAACATTTTATTTTGACACTATTGAAATTTGTGTTAACTAAGAATAATTTTTTATTTCAAGACGATTTCTTTGTACAGTTGCGTGGGACTGCAATGGGGTCAACGTGGCGCCCACTTATGCCAACATCTACATGTCCCACCTTGAGGAGTCATTTGTCTATGGCAGCCACCACTTCAGACATATTCTGGGGTGGTGGCGCTATATCGACGACAGCTTCTTGGTGTGGACGGGCGACACGTTGGGCCTCCTCGCGTTCCACGCATACCTCAATGAAATCGATCCCACTGTGAAGTTTACTGTTGTCCATTCGACTCAGAAACTACAATTTCTGGACACAGAAGTTCAGGTCGAAGGCCAGAGCTTAACCACTGATTTGTATGTGAAAAATACTAATAAGAACACTTTGTTACTCTTCGAAAGCCACCACCCACGTTCCATGATTCAGTCATTACCCTATAGCCAATTCCTTCGTGTTAAGAGGATTGTGAGGGATAAATCCACTAGGGACGTATGGTTTATGGAAATGAGCAAGAAATTTGCAGTTCGAGGGTACCCCAAGAAACTCATTGCAGAGAGCAGGTTGCGGGTTGACACTTACCGGGTGCAGACTCCCTGCAAAGATACCACAGTATCCCCACACATTCCTTTTATCTCACAGTATTCTGCTGACAGCCCGCAAATTGCGTCTGTCATCAGAACACATTGGAAGATCATTGGTAACAGTTTCCCTCAGATTGAGGAGTTTCGGACACCCCCACTTTTTTCCTACCATAGGGGGCGGAACTTGGGTGATAGATTAGTTAGGTCTGATGTGGGCAGCAACAGGACCACTGTGAGGTCACTATGTGGCTCCACACGGACTGGTTGCTATCCATGGTACCACTGTGTGAATTGTTGCCTCATGCTCAAGGGGGACTCTTTCCTCAATCCAGTGACAAACAAAACAATTAAGATTGCTCAATACTTGACGTGTGATTCGTCCCACGTGGTCTACCTACAGTCATGTCCATTCGAGGCGTGGTATGTTGGGGAGACCACGTGGGATGTCAAAACACGTTTAAACCAGCATAGATATTCCATTAGGAAGGAGAAAATGGATTTGCCAGTCTCCAAACATTTTAAGGAGGCAGGTCACTCTGAAAAAGATCTTAGGTTCCGTGTATTGGAGCAGGTACAGATGAGCAGATGTGGTGGTGATAGGAAAGCTCTCCTTAAAAAGCGAGAATTATTTTGGATATTCACTTTGAAGACACTTAAACCAAATGACCTGAACGTTGACTTCAGGGTGAACTAGTGGTGTCTCTCCTCGTGTAACGTTTTGTTCCCCTTTCCTGGTGTAGTCCTTCTGGACATGTGTGTAAACAACTAAGCTTATAGTTTATAAGTATATTATATAATGAGTAATAATTTCTCTTTCTCATAAAATTATTTTTAGATTCAGCTACGAGTTGCAACTCCAGTTGGCATCGTGTGTGAAGATATGAGCATCGCGGCCTTATACCAGCTATCCACATTCCGTTTATTTGATACATTGTTAACTACTATAGGATGGCCACGTTTATATAGTACCATACATGTGTCATGTTGTAAATTGCTATTTTTTGTCCACCTGTACATTTAACTATCTGTGATATTTTCTGGAAATATTGAGATGGTGTTTCCCCCTGAATTAGGGGTTACACTATGTCTGGTTTCTATTTACATTTGGTATACGTTTGGATTTGTTTAAAGTCTTTTGGGCGCCGTTGACGGTTTGACATGGTGACTTGTGCCAACGCCTTCGCCTCCCTACAACAGTGATGACCTGACTGCTGACCCGGTCGGTTTTGACTGTGAGACACTTCTAATCCTGCGTTTTATATTAGTTTATCGTGTCCACTTTTGGGTCTATACAGCGCAAAAGAAGTTTGGGGGACGCTTGGTTCTGGGGATCCATGGCGGCGTCTCCACCACCTACCATCAGTGAATCGCTGAGTGTTGACACAGTCTAGATTCGCTGTCAGTCGCTGTGATCCTGTATGTATCAATGACCATGTTTACTTGTTTTGATTCGGATCATGTGACTATGATCATATGACCTTGTGTTGGGTGGCAACTATTGCTCAGACATGCGCACATGTAGGTATCCTCAGATTTGGCCATCTTTGATGAGGGTTCCATAGAGTTCCTTTGCGCCTGAGATATCGCGGGATCTAGCGATCTCGCACATGCGCATTAACTGAATGTGGACGCTCTCGAGACCGCTATGCTCGGCTGACACAGTTTACCAGCTGGTTTTGTAAGTTTTTAATCAACACCACTTATTGGTAACACTTGTATTTTTAATTATCAATTATATTTGATCATGTACTTTTGTTATGTACTATGTATTTTTGCACGAGGCACTGTCACTGTCACGAGCATGTATTCATTTAAACATAGCTCCTATGAATTGTGAATGTTTTTATTTTAATTGGATATTTTATTTAATGAATTGATACACCTTTATATACTGCTGTTGTAACACATATTCACATAGCTTGAGAAAGACCGCAACAAGCGGTTGAAACGTCGCTGCTATTTGACACTGGGTGAATAAAACACATTGATTTCTTGACTTTACTGGAGTGCTGCTGGCTTTTTGAATTTTTTTTCTCTATATCTATATATATATATATATCTATATATATATATATATATATATATATATATATATACACCCTGTACAGAATTATTAGGCAAATGAGTATTTTGACCACATCATCCTCTTTATGCATGTTGTCTTACTCCAAGCTGTATAGGCTCGAAAGCCTACTACCAATTAAGCATATTAGGTGATGTGCATCTCTGTAATGAGAAGGGGTGTGGTCTAATGACATCAACACCCTATATCAGGTGTGCATAATTATTAGGCAACTTCCTTTCCTTTGGCAAAATGGGTCAAAAGAAGGACTTGACAGGCTCAGAAAAGTCAAAAATAGTGAGATATCTTGCAGAGGGATGCAGCACTCTTAAAATTGCAAAGCTTCTGAAGCGTGATCATCGAACAATCAAGCGTTTCATTCAAAATAGTCAACAGGGTCGCAAGTACACCTCTCTGAACAGTGTCTGGGAGGCTGTGGTTGCTGCTGCACGCAATGTTGATGGTGAACAGATCAAAACACTTGCAAAGAAAGGTGGCTATATTGGTCACTGATTTGTTTTTGTTTTGTTTTTGAATGTCAGAAATGTATATTTGTGAATGTTGAGATGTTATATTGGTTTCACTGGTAAAAATAAATAATTGAAATGGGTATATATTTGTTTTTTGTTAAGTTGCCTAATAATTATGCACAGTAATAGTCACCTGCACACACAGATATCCCCCTAAAATAGCTAAAACTAAAAACTACTTCCAAAAATATTCAGCTTTGATATTAATGAGTTTTTTGGGTTCATTGAGAACATGGTTGTTGTTCAATAATAAAATTAATCCTCAAAAATACAACTTGCCTAATAATTCTGCACTCCCTGTATATATATATATATATATATATATCCCTTTCCATTTTTCTTGTTCCTCACCCTTTTATTCCCATAAGGTATGTACCTCTCACAATTATAATTTTGGATGCTTTTAAAAAATATCCAATTTTGTGGCTGTATCTTTATTTTGAGGACATTGTCCCAGTTATTTAGGCCAATGCCTCTCTTAGCTGGTCAAATTTAGCTTTTTTTGTGCCTCCCTGAAGAAGCACTCTTTTGAATGACAATTGGAAGGTTATTATTTTATGATCACTATTTCCCAGGTGTCCCCCAACCTGCACATCTGTTGTTCTGTCTGGTCTATTGGTTAGTACTAAGTCCAGTATGGCAGTCCATCTAGTCGGCTCCTGAACCAGTTGGAAAAGGTAATTGTCTTTGGTTATTGCCAAGAAGCTGTTTCCTTAATGAGATGTACAGCTTTCAGTTTTTCAGTCTTTATCTGGGTAGTTGAAGTCCCCCATAATAGTGACCTCATTATGATTGGCTGCCTCATCTGTCTCTTTTAGTACTAGATTTTTTGTAGACGCTGGTTTATTAGGTGACTTATAGAAAACTCCTATTAGAATTTTTTTAAATAGTTTTTCCTCTATGTATTTCTACCCACAGTGACTCCACATGTTAATTTCCCTTACTTATATCTTCCCGGACTGTGAGCTTTAGACAGGACTTTACATAAAGGCAGACCCCTCCCCCTTTCCGATTTTGACAATCCTTTCTAAACAGACTGTAACCGCTGTATGTTAACCGCCCAGTCATAGCTATCATCCAGAAATGTCTCAGTTATTTCCACTATGTCATAGTTCTCCTCACACATCACTAATTCCAGTTCACTAATTTTATTAGTCAGGCTTCTGGCATTAGTATACATCGGTTTTAAGAGGTTTTTGTATATATTTTTTATACACAGTTTTTTTTTTTCCCTTATGCATTGTTCTAGTCCCTTCTATCACTCCTCCCCCAGTTTCATTACCTCGCCCCAGGTATCTATCTGCACTATCTTCCCCAACTATAACGTAATTACCCTCCCACCCAGTCCCTAGTTTAAACACTCCTCCAAACTTCTAGCCATCTCCCCCAAAACAGCTGCACCTTCCCCATTGAGGTGCAACCCATCCCTACGATAGAGCCTGTAGCCGACAGAGAAGTCGGCCCAGTTCTCCAGGAACCCAAACCTCTCCTTTCTACACTAGTTCTTGAGCCACTTGTTAACCTCCTTAATCTACTGCTGCCTTTCTGGTGTGGCTTGTGGTACAGGTAGTATTTCGGAAAACACTACCTTTGAAGTCCTTACCCTAAGCTTGTGACCTAAATCCCTAAAATCATTTTTAAAGACACTCCACCTGCCTCTAACTTTGTAATTGGTTCCAATGTTGACCATGATCACTGGATATTCACCAGCCCCTCCCAGTAATTTGTCAACCTTATTCACAATATGTCAAACCCGAGCACGAGGAAGACGAAAAACATTTGATGATCCCGGTCTTTGTGACAGATGACCTATCTGTACCCCTATTAATTGAGTCTCCCACTACCAGCAGCTGTCTGGCCTGCCCTGCTCTCCTGGTCCCCTGCTTACTGGAGCTGACATTCCCCTGACTGGCAGTGGAAGTGTCCCCCACTTTCTATCTGTTATCCAGCTACCAACCGCACTTTCCTGAGCCTCCATACTACCACTCTTCCCTGCATCTACCCCATAGAGTGCCTGCTCAGTGAGCAGCAAACTCTTTTCCAAATTGCCAACACTTCTCAGTGTCGAAACTTACTTGTTTAGCTACACAATGTGCTATTCCAAACAGGCAGTTTCCTCACATTTTGAACAGTTATGCACCCTCAAACGGCTGTTCCAGGACTGCATACATTTGACAAGATGTAGAAGAATTATGAAAAAGAAATAGAAATGTAGGTAATAGTTTCATTTTAAGCAGATTGATTCTGCCCACTAGAGGAAGAGATTTCCACTTTATAGCTGATTCCTTCACTAATTGTAACAGGGGAAATGCATTATCAGCATAATAAATATCTACTTGTCATCTTACTCTGTGTATCTTACTATATGCTAAGCTAAATCTGAAGTGTGCTCCTGCCATGACCATTATATATGTGGAATATACATGAGTTGCTATATTTAGTTTTCCAAACAACATGTTACTTCCTCCTAGCAGAATGCAACAGGAGTCTTAGCTAATTTACCAGGTTCAGATAATGTGAATTTAGCCTTCACTTATTGTCCCTCAACTCTGGTACCAAAAAACTTACCTGGAAAAAAGATCAACAAAGAACATCCAAAAGACACACGAGGCTCTCAGGGAGGAGATGCAGTAGAAGACAAAGATCAAAGAAAATAAGGATTGATGCATGTGATGTTCACACTGGAACATCCTATGAGTGTAAACAGTCCTCTATCATAGATACATGAGACTACACATGAGACCCCCTGAGGGGATGGCACCACTGGGTCTACCCATCCACATCACCATCCACACAATGGGAGTAGTGGCTGGGAAAACAATGGCTTAATTGAGGCCCCCAAGACACTAGGCTAATGGAATGATTGCTTTACTCTAATTATCAATCTTGTGCCTGTCCTTAGGTGGACATGACTCCTGGGTGTGTGTGTGACGGCAGGTGGTCTAATGTATTTATGCTCCTTTCCCCTTACTGTCTGCACTCATATTATGCATGTACTATGTCATGTACACAACTATGAACATGTTTCTCAATAATTTCTCTTGAAAGATAAATTGAAAAATAACGCACATACAATGTGAATGGATCCCTACTCAATACACAAAAAAAAAAAAAAAATAATTTTCCTAGCAGTTTTCTTTTCTTTTCTTTTTTTTTTTTTTCCTTTTCATATATCTGTTTTTCTCTTTTCAGTTCTTTCTTCCTCATAGCAATGAAATTTTAATATGCTGAAAGAGATATCTGTGCATATTGAAACAATTTCGGTTTTAATAAAATGTTATGTAACTTTATGTATGTCAGATATTTGACTGGAATGATTTTGACGCTCCAGGTGGCAATTATTTAGAACAAGTGTTGTGCAAAGGGGAGTAACCATGATCGCCCCATACTATTCCTTCTCTCCACCCAGTGCATAGTCACAGGTGGGAGCAATTATAGAGTCTACCAAGCACACTTGACTTCCTACTTAAACCTGAGAGCGCCAATTGCACTCCACTTTTACGAATAAGACTTTTCAAAACGCGTCAAAAACAGCCTGTACCAAGAGAATTCTTGAGCCCTGTACTGTCCGTGTGTAACTTGAATAAATGGAGAACTTGATACTTCGAAAAAAAGTGAGTGCTGGAGTCTAATTTTACTCATTTTCTGTGTGTGAACTGCGCCTGCATCCATACCCGCATACATCGCATATATCAATGGTAATGAAGACAATTTGCCGTTTAATTATCAGGTTTCTGATGCTTCAATTTTCTTATTTGGACTTATGGTTGACTGCTACAGATGGTAGTGTTGAGACCCAAATTTTCAGAAAACCCATAATAGCGCACATAATAGCAAGGAGCAAAACCAGAGATGATCTATTCAGCAGGAAGTTGGATATAGGCTTCTGCCAAAATAAATAGAATCATATAGTATTCAGTATAGTATGGTAATCATATAGTAGTTTTGTATTATGTTGCACAGAGATATTTGGCTCTGAAAGGATGGTATTTTGCTCAGCAATATATTATTGCTGGCTTCGCCTACTTATGCTGGCCCTGCCTTTTGTCAGTTTGGACCTGCCTACAACATTGGGCCGCTTTTAGTTTTTTATTCCAGGGCCACTTTAAGTTCCCAGTCTGCCCCTGATCGTCTTGTTGCGGTGCCTGCAAATTTGTTACCAACACTAAAGAAATAGTACCAATGAGTACTGGAGAAGCCCATGTAATTAAATCATTTATTGTTTTACCAGAAATATAATATATGTATTATGTTATTAATACAGTAAACAATATTTTGAAAGTATGCTTAGACCAATGTGCAAACGCATAGGAGAACATGCAACACAACATATCCTCAGCATGGCGGCAGCATGGAGAGTATACAAGTAGTAGGTTTAGAAAAGGTTTATGAACCATAGAGTGGACAACTGGGAAAATAAGGTCAGAGAACGAGAGTGTTTTTGATTCTTAATTTAATTTAGATGCAAGGAATCCAGCTGGAATGATAAACGCACTGATGTGATGAATTTTTATAAATCTAAGGGCTTATGCACACAAACGTGTGTCGGCCGGGCTCGTATTGTGGCCCGCAAACAGCAGGTCCGCAATATACAGCAGTGCTTCAGATGGCGACCAAAACAGTCGCCAATGCGCCTTAAAATTTGCAGATGGCGACAAGACTTTTTAGTCTTGTCACCATTTGCGACTGGACTGCCGCGCTGCAACTAAATATTGCGGTGGAGCACGGGAGCCCATAATTCCTTGCCCCGATGCCATCATACGCTTCAGGCTTAGAAGGCCTATGTGGTAGTAAAAGCCCAGAGCAGGCGGGCGTGATGACATCATTGCGCCCACATGTTCTGGGACGCAGATCACTGACGTGTGCGCATCTGCTTCACACCATCCCAGGCCGTACCAGCAGCGAGTGAGCGCCGGCAAAAGGACACAAGTGAGTAAAAGATTTTAGATTTTTTATTTTTATGCCGGCTTTGGGGGACATTACTGTCCGGAAGGGTGGCACTGGGGGACATTAGTGGCCGGAAGGGGGCACTGGGGAATATTACTGGCTAGAAGGGTTGCACAGGAGCACATTACTGGCCAGAAGGGGGCACTGGGGGACATTACTGTCCAGAACGGGGGCATGGGGGACATTACTGGCCAGAAGGAGGGCACTGGGGGACATTACTGGCCAGAAGGGTGACATTACTGGCCAGAAGGGTGGAACTGGGGGACATTACTGGCCAGAAGGGTGGCACTGGGGGGACATTACTGGCCAGAAGGGTGGCACTGGGGGGACATTACTGGCCAGAAGGGGGGCACTGGGGGACATTACTGGCCAGAAGGGTGGCACTGGGGGGACATTACTGGCCAGAAGGGGGGCACTGGGGGACATTACTGGCCAAAAGGGGGGCACTGGGGGACATTACTGGCCAGAAGGGTGGAACTGGGGGACATTACTGACCAGAAGGTTGGCACTGGCGGACATTACTGGCCAGAAGGGTGACACTGGGGGACATCACTGGCCAGAAGGGTGACACTGGGGGACATTACTGGCCAGAAGGGTGGAACTGGGGGACATTACTGGCCAGAAGGGTGGAACTGGGGGACATTACTAGCCAGAAGGGGGGCACTTGGGGACATTACTGGCCAGAAGGGGGGCACTGGGGGACATTACTTAGAAGGCCTATGTGGTAGTAAAAGCCCAGAGCAGGCGGGCGTGATGACATCATTGCGCCCACATGTTCTGGGACGCAGATCACTGACGTGTGCGCATCTGCTTCACACCATCCCAGGCCGTACCAGCAGCGAGTGAGCGCCGGCAAAAGGACACAAGTGAGTAAAAGATTTTAGATTTTTTATTTTTATGCCGGCTTTGGGGGACATTACTGTCCGGAAGGGTGGCACTGGGGGACATTAGTGGCCGGAAGGGGGCACTGGGGAATATTACTGGCTAGAAGGGTTGCACAGGAGCACATTACTGGCCAGAAGGGGGCACTGGGGGACATTACTGGCCAGAACGGGGGCATGGGGGACATTACTGGCCAGAAGGAGGGCACTGGGGGACATTACTGGCCAGAAGGGTGACATTACTGGCCAGAAGGGTGGAACTGGGGGACATTACTGGCCAGAAGGGTGGCACTGGGGGGACATTACTGGCCAGAAGGGTGGCACTGGGGGGACATTACTGGCCAGAAGGGGGGCACTGGGGGACATTACTGGCCAGAAGGGTGGCACTGGGGGGACATTACTGGCCAGAAGGGGGGCACTGGGGGACATTACTGGCCAAAAGGGGGGCACTGGGGGACATTACTGGCCAGAAGGGTGGAACTGGGGGACATTACTGACCAGAAGGTTGGCACTGGCGGACATTACTGGCCAGAAGGGTGACACTGGGGGACATCACTGGCCAGAAGGGTGACACTGGGGGACATTACTGGCCAGAAGGGTGGAACTGGGGGACATTACTGGCCAGAAGGGTGGAACTGGGGGACATTACTAGCCAGAAGGGGGGCACTTGGGGACATTACTGGCCAGAAGGGGGGCACTGGGGGACATTACTGGCCAGAAGGGGGGCACTGGGGGACATTACTGGCCAGAAGGGGGGCACTGGGGGACATTACTGGCCAGAAGGGGGGCACTGGGGGACATTACTGGCCAGAAGGGTGGAACCTGGGGTCATTACTGGCCATAATCGTGGCATTGGCGGACATTACTGGCCAGAAGGGGGGCACTGGGGGACATTACTGGCCAGAAGGGGGGCATTGGGGGACATTACTGGCCAGAAGGGTGGAACCTGGGGTCATTACTGGCCATAAGCGTGGCATTGGCGGACATTACTGGCCAGAAGTTTGGCACTGGCAGACATTACTGGCCTAAAGGGTGACACTGGGGGACATTACTGGCCAGAAGTAGGACAGTGTGGGGGGAAATTACAACTTTGGGGCATATTACTACTGTGCAGGCAGTGTGGGGCATATTACTACTGTCTGACAGTGAGGGGGGAAGTTACTATGTTGGGGCCGTGTAGGGAAAATTACTAGTATGGGGGAACATTACTATTATTATTTCTATTACAGGGACATATTATGGGACATTATTTTTGGGGACACTACACAGGCATTATTACCTGGAGCACAATCTGGTGTTTTATTATTATTACTGGGGGCACTTATAATAGCTATAGACACTATAGGGCAATTTCTTCTACTGGGGTCACTATTTTATCAGCAGTATAGTACCTGGGGTATTGGGGAGCACAATGACCACAGTATTGGGAGTGGCAGCAGGATGACCAGGATGGGGAGGTTGATGGAAAAATTTAGAAATCTAACGTGTCTGTGTAACAAACTCTGTAGAGATAAAAATGCAGCTGAAAGAATTTGTCATGGTGGTCCGGGTCAAATGAGGAGAAGAGGAAAGAGAAGGCCTGCATGAAAGAAGATGTCACTGGGTATAAGAGATATGTGGTGCTGTATTCTCCTATATGTAGTGCTGGCTCACTACTGTGACTTGCGTCTCATCTTCTCCACCAATTTTATAAATTATGATTATATACATTTTAAATTTAGTGACTAAAAATTGAATTTGGCTACTAAATTTTTCCGTTTAGGAGCCAATGGCTTGTCTGGAGCACTGTACCAGCCCCAGCCATTTGTGCACCGTATCACGGATGTAGACCTATTCACGTCAATGGGTCCGCAATCCTGAAGGTGCAGTGGGTAACTGAGGCACGGAACCCCATGTCGTGTTTCTCTCCGCACCACTGCACCGCAAAAATTACATGTTCTATTTTTTTGCGGTGCGGACAGATCACGGACCCATTTAAGTTGAATGGGTTTGCATCCGTCTGCGGAAACTGTACGGATGTTGCTCGTGCGTTGAGGACCGCAAACTACGGTTCCCAATGCACGGAACGACCGGGGAATGGCCCTGTGAATGAGCCCTAATACCCATTTCTTGTTTTCTGTCCTTTTTCATTCTTTTTGTTAATTTTGTATCAAAATGGAATTATATTATTTTGTATGAAAAAAACACATAATGTGAACAGGATGTTATTGCAGTGAACAATCATGTCAGAATAACATAGGGTTAATTCTTTTGTTTTACCTTGCTGAACATTTGTGCAGAGACTGATTACGCAAGAGGTTTAGAGATATTATAAAAGAGTTTGTTAGTGCATAAGACCAGTATAGCATAGTTAAGGACAATTGTTCTGTCCTCCTTATGTGTGAAGGTACATAGCTTGACAGACAGCTAAACCTTATCCCGGCAATGAATTGACAATGGAGTAACGTCCAACTTTATCTTTATTGCAAATATGCAGTAAAACTGGGGAACAGAAAAAACTATGCGCTTCCTAATGGGGTCTGACATATAGTAATGCATATAATACATTTCTGTGCATAGCAATGCACATACAAACACAGATGCATATCTAAACCAGAGCATGTTACCTATCTGCATAACAAGCATGGTCCCTAGCTGCTAACTGTAAGCTGCAATAGAAGAGAGGAAAAGGATATGCAAAGTACATATGAAAACAGGCTATAATGTGGCTATGTGACATACCAGCGATGCTACCGTGAGCTTAGATGTAGAGGATCACTCAAGAGACTTCCAAGCCATGTGCTATCCTCAGGCAGTGATGACTGTGAATGAAGAAAATGGCTGCTATGTGCAGGGATGATAATATCACTAAGATATGGAAGCTGAAGTAGACCAAACTTGTAATGTGAATAGCTGCAATTGTATGTAAAACGGCCACTAGATGGAGCTGTTACACAATCAACAGAGAATGATACAGAAAACATATTAAAGGGGTTCTGCACTTTGTTTAAACTGATGATCTATCCTCTACAGTCGTGGCCAAAAGTTTTGAGAATTACATAAATATTGGAAATTGGAAAAGTTGCTGCTTAAGTTTTTATAATAGCGATTTTCATACACTCCAGAATGTTATGAAGAGTGATCAGATGAATTGCATAGTCCTTCTTTGCCATGAAAATCAACTTAATCCCAAAAAAACCTTTCCACTGCATTTCATTGCTGTCATTAAAGGACCTGCTGAGATCATTTCAGTAATCGTCTTGTTAACTCAGGTGAGAATGTTGATGAGCACAAGGCTGGAGATCATTATGTCAGGCTGATTGGGTTAAAATGGCAGACTTGACATGTTAAAAGGAGGCTGATGCTTGAAATCATTGTTCTTCCATTGTTAACCATGGTGACCTGCAAAGAAACGCATACAGTCATCATTGCGTTGCATAAAAATGGCTTCACAGGCAAGAATATTGTGGCTACTAAGATTGCACCTCAATCAACAATTTATAGGATCATCAAGAACTTCAAGGAAAGAGGTTCAATTCTTGTTAAGAAGGCTTAAGGGCGTCCAAGAAAGTCCAGCAAGCTCCAGGATCGTCTCCTAAAGAGGATTCAGCTGCGGGATCGGAGTGCCACCAGTGCAGAGCTTGCTCAGGAATGGCAGCAGGCAGGTGTGAGCGCATCTGCACGCACAGTGAGGCGAAGACTTTTGGAAGATGGCCTGGTGTCAAGAAGGGCAGCAAAGAAGCCACTTCTCTCCAAAAAAAACATCAGGGACAGATTGATCTTCTGCAGAAAGTATGGTGAATGGACTGCTGAGGATTGGTGCAAAGTCATATTCTCCAATGAAGCCTCTTTCCGATTGTTTGGGGCATCTGGAAAAAGGCTTGTCCGGAGAAGAAAAGGTGAGCGCTACCATCAGTCCTGTGTCATGCCAACAGTAAAGCATCCTGAGACCATTCATGTGTGGGGTTGCTTCTCATCCAAGGGAGTGGGCTCACTCACAATTTTGCCCAAAAACACAGCCATGAATAAAGAATGGTACCAAAACACCCTCCAACAGCAACTTCTTCCAACAACAGTTTGGTGAAGAACAATGCATTTTCCAGCACGATGGAGCACCGTGCCATAAGGCAAAAGTGATAACTAAGTGGCTCGGGGACCAAAACATTGACATTTTGGGTCCATGGCCTGGAAACTCCCCAGATCTTAATCCACTTGTGGTCAATCCTCAAGAGGCGGGTGGACAAACAAAAACCCACTAATTCTGACAAACTCCAAGAAGTGATTATGAAAGAATGGGTTGCTATCAGTCAGGAATTGGCCCAGAAGTTGATTGAGAGCATGCCCAGTCGAATTGCAGAGGTCCTGTAAAAGAAGGGCCAACACTGCAAATACTGACTCTTTGCATAAATGTCATGTAATTGTCGATAAAAGCCTTTGAAACGTATGAAGTGCGTGTAATTATATTTCACTACATCACAGAAACAACTGAAACAAAGATCTAAAAGCAGTTTAGCAGCAAACTTTGTGAAAACTAATATTTGTGTCATTCTCAAAACTTTTGGCCACGACTGTAGATAGATCATCAGCATATGATCAGCAGGGGTCCGATACCCGGGACCACCGCCGATCAGCTGTTTACCGCAAGCCCAGTGACGTCACGACTAGTATCACTGGCCTGGGTGGGGCTAAGCCAGTTGATACAAGTTGTGACATCACTCGGCCAGTGGTAAACAGTGAGAAGGACGCGGCGCTGCTAGAGCGCCGCTGCCTTCTCAAACAGCTGATCGGCGAGGGTCCCGGGTGTCGGGCATAACAAGGCATAACAAGTCATACTATGTCCGAAAAACAAAGTTTTTGTTTTTAATTAAGGATGAGCGAACCAGTTAACTTTGCTATTTTTTGGACTGCAGACAAACCCAAATCCTTCCAGGTTAGTTTCGGATGAATCTCTTAAAAATGTTGCCATTTTAGTGCACATATTGGTGAGAAAAAAGTACTAGGGATGAAGAAGAAGAGTTCTCACATGACCCTGAGAGGAAGTTGGGGGGGAAAGCTTGCCATGATTGGCTCCCAGCCTGAATGAGCCAATCAGTGCTGCAACAGGCAGTGAGGTGCCTTAGCAGAATGAGCAGAATGCCAGTCTATACTGGGCTGTGAAAGAGAGTGTTGGAGTCTTACAGTGTCTGCTAGGGAAACAAACTGAAAATTCAATCAGATACAGTAAGAAATCAATCAAGCAAGCTTATTGAGAGGAAAAGTGAAAGGAAAGAAGAATTGTGTATGTTGTACAATAAAGAGAAGCAGGGCAGCTGGCACACAGGGAGAGAGGAGACAGGACTTGTGACTGTGCCTGCTATCGGAAGTGCAGGTGCACATCAAAAGCAGCTATCTGCAAGCAAATACTTAAATTTTGGTTCCCACATTTTCACAGAAATCCTTTTTTAGTGGGGTTCAAAATATAATTACGCAGCATGCTTATATATACTGTATCTATTACTCACATAGTGCCCACATATATATGTACTACTCACATACTGCCCACACTGCAACACCACCACCACCAAAGGCACTCAGTGGTGATGCATAGCGCTCTCCTTGATGTTTCCAACATCGTTGATGGCCATCATTTCTGCTCAGCGTGAATTAACTTTCATCAGTGAACAGCAATGAGGCCCACTGGTCCCTTATCCAGGGTAAATGCTCCCTAGCCCATGCAAGACAATGACGGTCAGATACCCTTGCAGGCCATCCAGCACGCAGACCACTCTGATGTAAACCGCTTCAAATGGTCTGACATGATACTTGGGTGCTTATCACCTCCCTTGAATGTTCCTGCAGTTGTGTGGCATTCATTATCTGGTTCCGCAGGGAATTGTTCACAATGAAGCGTGGGATGTGGCCAAAGGACTCCCACTTCTATGCCTTTCTGTGACTCTTCCAGTCACTCTGGAAAATCCTGCTTGAAGCCTTGCAACGGTGAGGTACTGTTGATCAGTTGTTAGGTGTCATCTTGGTCTCATGATGTCAAATGTGAACAGCATGATGAGGAGTACTGTTTAAATACCAGTTTTAATTGAACCAGGAAATTTATTGGGCGATTCATGGGTCAAACACCTGTTAAGCTCCCAGAACAGCAAGTTGTGCAAAAAGTACTAAAACATTGAACAGTTCGCCATGTGCATTCAATAGTTTAGAGAACATCACATTAAGTTCACCTGTAAAGGTCAGAGTGCATTTCAGGTTCCTCCTGAAATTTCACCCACAAGCCAAATATCCCTAACTTTTTGTGAATAGTGTGTATGTATATGTATATATATATATATATATATATATATATACTGCTCAAAAAAATAAAGGGAACACTTAAACAACACAATGTAACTCCAAGTCAATCACACTTCTGTGAAATCAAACTGTCCACTTAGGAAGCAACACTGAGTGACAATCAATTTCACATGCTGTTGTGCAAATGGGATAGACAACAGGTGGAAATTATAGGCAATTAGCAAGACACCCCTAATAAAGGAGTGGTTCTGCAGGTGGTGACCACAGACCACTTCTCAGTTCCTATGCTTCCTGGCTGATGTTTTGGTCACTTTTGAATGCTGGCGGTGCTTTCACTCTAGTGGTAGCATGAGACGGAGTCTACAACCCACACAAGTGGCTCAGGTAGTGCAGCTTATCCAGGATGGCACATCAATGCGAGCTGTGGCAAGAAGGTTTGCTGTGTCTGTCAGCGTAGTGTCCAGAGCATGGAGGCGCTACCAGGAGATGTCCAGTACATCAGGAGACGTGGAGGAGGCCGTAGGAGGGCAACAACCCAGCAGCAGGACCGCTACCTCCGCCTTTGTGCAAGGAGGAACAGGAGGAGCACTGCCAGAGCCCTGCAAAATGACCTCCAGCAGGCCACAAATGTGCATGTGTCTGCTCAAGCGGTCAGAAACAGACTCCATGAGGGTGATATGAGGGCCCGACGTCCACAGGTGGGGGTTGTGCTTACAGCCCAACACCGTGCAGGACGTTTGGCATTTGCCAGAGAACACCAAGATTGGCAAATTCGCCACTGGTGCCCTGTGCTCTTCACAGATGAAAGCAGGTTCACACTGAGCATATGTGACAGACGTGACAGAGTCTGGAGACGCCGTGGAGAACGTTCTGCTGCCTGCAATATCCTCCAGCATGACCGGTTTGGCATTGGGTCAGTAATGGTGTGGGGTGGCATTTCTTTGGAGGGCCGCACAGCCCTCCATGTGCTCGCCAGAGGTAGCCTGACTGCCATTAGGTACCGAGATGAGATCCTCAGACCCCTTGTGAGACCATATGCTGGTGCGGTTGGCCCTGGGTTCCTCCTAATGCAAGACAATGCTAGACCTCATGTGGCTGGAGTGTGTCAGCAGTTCCTGCAAGACGAAGGCATTAATGCTATGGACTGGCCCGCCCGTTCCCCAGACCTGAATCCAATTGAGCACATCTGGGACATCATGTCTCGCTCTATCCACCAACGTCACGTTGCACCACAGACTGTGCAGGAGTTGGCAGATGCTTTAGTCCAGGTCTGGGAGGAGATCCCTCAGGAGACCGTCCGCCACCTCATCAGGAGCATGCACAGGCGTTGTAGGGAGGTCATACAGGCACGTGGAGGCCACACACACTACTGAGCCTCATTTTGACTTGTTTTAAGGACATTACATCAAAGTTGGATCAGCCTGTAGTGTGTTTTTCCACTTTAATTTTGAGTGTGACTCCAAATCCAGACCTCCATGGGTTGAAAAATTTGATTTCCATTTTTTTTTTTTTGTGTGATTTTGTTGTCAGCACATTCAACTATGTAAAGAACAAAGTATTTTAGAAGAATATTTAATTAACTCAGATCTAGGATGTGTTATTTTTGTGTTCCCTTTATTTTTTTGAGCAGTGTATATATATATATATTCATGGAACAACACTGAGGATATGACACTTTCATAAAATGTTAACTAGTCAGTGTACAGCTTGTATAACAGTTTAAATTTGCCGTGCCCTCAAAATAACTCAACACAGCCATTAATGTCTAAACTGCCGGCAACAAAAGTGAGTACACCCCTAAGTGAAAATGGTCAAATTGTGCCCAATTAGCCATTTTCCCTCCCAAGTGTTAGTGTTACAAGGTATAAATTGGGAGCAGGTGTGTTAAATTTGGTGTTATCGCTCTCACACTGGTCACTGGAATTTCAACATGGCACCTCATGGCAAAGAACTTTCTGGGGATCTGAAAAAAAGAATTGTTGCTCTACATAAAGATGGCAAAGGCTATAACAAGATTGCCAACACCCTGAAACTGAGCAGCAGCACGGTGGCCAAGATCATATAGCTGTTTAACAAGACAGGTTATACTCAGAACAGGCCGTGCCATGGTCGACCAAAGAAGTTGAGTGCACGTGCCATTTGTAATATCTAGAGGTTGTCTTTTCGAAAGAGACAAAAAGAGTGCTGCCAGCATTGCTGCAGAGGTTAAAGGAGTGGAGGGTCAGCCTGTCAGTATTTAGACCATATGCCACACACTGCATCAAATTGGTCTGCATGGCTGTCACCCCAGAATGAAGTCTCTTCTAAAGATGATGCACAAGAAAGCCCACAAACAGTTTGCTGAAGACAAGCAGAATAGGTACATGGATTACTGGAACCATGTCCGGGGGTCTGATGAGACTACTTTCACACTAGAGTTTATGCTGGATCTGTCAGCAAAAACGCTTCCGTTACTGATAATACAAACATCTGCATCCGTTATGAACGGATCCGGTTGTATTATCTTTAACATACCCAAGATGGATCCATCATGAACTCCACTGAAAGTCAATGGGGGACGGATCCGTTTTCTATTGTGTCATAGAAAACAGATCTTTCCCCATTGGCTTGCATTGTGGGTCATCACGTATACGTCTTGCTCCGCATCCCAGGACGGAAAGCAAACCCTATGATGGATCTCAATACCTAAAAATATTAATGCTAGTGTGAAAGTAGCCTAAGATAAATGTATTTGGTTCAGATGATGTCAAGTGCGTGTGGCGGCAAACAGGTGAGGAGTACAAAGACAAGTGTGTTTTGCCTATAGTCTTTTTTTTATTAATTATTGCCATATTTGATCTATACATCTGGAGAGTGCTCCACATCTGAATCTTCTTTATTTGACCTGCCAGAAAATAAAGCTTTAAATCCGGGACCGACATTCCCCCATTTTCTTCTGGGCATTGCAATATTTGTTTCCTGATTCTAGGCTTCCGTCCCCTCCATATTAGTTCACTCAACAGATTCTCTATAATCTTAAAAGCTCTCCTTGGAATCTCCATTGGGGAATTCCAAAGAACGTAATTAATCATTGGTAACAAACACATTTTAATCAAAGCAATTCTTCCGGCCATGGAAAGAGGAATCCTTTTCCACATGTTTCTCTTACTTTTGATTTTATTGATAAGGGGAATCACATTTGATCTAATGTAATCTTGCATGTTTGAGGAGATATTTATGCCTAGGTATTTTATGCTCTCCCCTTTCTCCTTTGTCTCTAATAATCTGGGTAAAAAACTGCCCAACCATTGGAATGCTTCGCGGATTTTTCCCAATTTATTTTCAGGCCAGCCAACCTTCCATACTTTTCAAACAGTGCAAATATATGTGTCAATGATTCATGTGATCCCACAAATAACATTATATCATCTGCGTACATACAGTGGGATGCGAAAGTTTGGGCAACCTTGTTAATCGTCATGATTTTCCTGTATAAATCGTTGGTTGTTACGATAAAAAATGTCAGTTAAATATATTATATAGGAGACACACACAGTGATATTTGAGAAGTGAAATGAAGTTTATTGGATTTACAGAAGGTGTGCTATAATTGTTTAAACAAAATTAGGCAGTTGCATAAATTTGGGCACCACAAAAAAGAAATGAAATCAATATTTAGTAGATCCTCCTTTTGCAGAAATTACAGCCTCTAAACGCTTCCTGTAGGTTCCAATGAGAGTCTGGATTCTGGTTGAAGGACCATTCCTCTATACAAAACATCTTTAGTTCATTCAGGTTTGATGGCTTCCGAGCATGGACAGCTCTCTTTAAGTCACACCACAGATTTTCAATTATATTCAGGTCTGGGGACTGAGATGGCCATTCCAGAACGTCGTACTTGTTCCTCTGCATAAATGCCTTAGTGGATTTTGAGCAGTGTTTAGGGTCGTTGTCTTGTTGAAAGATCCAGCCCCGGCGCAGCTTCAGCTTTGTCACTGATTCCTGGACATTGGTCTCCAGAATCTGCTGATACTGAGTGGAATCCATGCGTCCCTCAACTTTGACAAGATTCCCAGTCCCTGCACTGGCCACACAGCCCCACAGCATGATGGAACCACCACCATATTTTACTGTAGGTAGCAGGTGTTTTTCTTGGAATACTGTGTTCTTTTTCCTCCATGCATAACGCCCCTTGTTATGGCCTAATCAGTCCATAGCACCTTATTCCAAAATTAAGCTGGCTTGTCCAAATGTGTTTTAGCCCACCTCAAGCGGCACTTTTTGTGCTGTGGGTGGAGAAAAGGCTTCCTCTGCATCACTCTCGCATACAGCATCTTCTTGTGTAAAGTGCACCGAATGGTTGAACGATGCACAGTGACTCCATCTGCAGCAAGATGATGTTGTAGGTCTTTGGTGCTGGTCTGTGGGTTGACTCTGACTGTTCTCACCATTCGTCGCTTCTGTCTATCCGAGATTTTTCTTGGTCTGCCACTTCGAGCCTTAACTTAAACTGAGCCTGTGGTCTTCCATTTCCTCAATATGTTCCTAACTGTAGAAACAGACAGCTGAAATCTCTGAGACAGCTTTCTGTATCCTTCCCCTAAACCATGATGGTGAACAATCTTTGTCTTGGTCATTTGAGAGTTGTTTTGAGACCCCCATTTTGCTACTCTTCAGAGAAAATTAAAAGAGAAGGGAAACTTACAATTGACCCCCTTAAATACACTTTCTCAAAATTGGATTCACCTGTGTATGTAGGTGTTGGCACCCTGGTATAACCACTAGAGGCCAACGATCATTCATGGGGAGGGGGGCGGGGGATCGCGATCCCGCCTGCCGCACCGCCCGCCTCCCGCAACGCCCCCACCGCCTGCGTCCCCACCCCCCGCAACGCCCCCACCGCCCCCACTCTAACGTTTCTGATCCCCGCGGTCAGGGACCGCGGGCATCAGAAACTGCAAAAAGCGCAGCAAACCGCAGGTCTGAATTGACCTGCGGTTTGCTGCGATCGCCGACACGGGGGGGTCACATCACCCCCCCTGGCGTTGTCACAGGATGCCGGCTGAAGGATTTCAGCCGAAATCCCGTTCCGTTTAACCCTTCGGGCGCCGGAATCCCGATTTAAAAGTTAGGACATACCGGTACGTCCTTGGTCCTTAAGGACTCAGGAAATAGGGCGTACCGGTACGTCCTATGTCCTTAAGGGGTTAACCAGTGTAACTGCAATGAAGACTCCTATTCGTGCGCTGATGCTTCTGCTCGTGCTCCCGTACTTGATGTGAAGGTTTTTCTTTTTCTGCAGTTGGTCCTTCTTAATGCTGGAATTCAGGATCAGTCCAGGTATGGTGTAGTTTGGTGTGCTGCCTCGCGCCCCGGCCGGTGGCGCGCTGCTGCCGCAGGTGGAGGTGTATACAAAAAAGTGATTAGCGCTCACTCGGAGCTGTGAGTGACGTCACTTGCAGCGGTCATCAATGACCACCGGTACCAGGTATCTCTTCTCCAACGCGTTTCGAACAGATGCTGTTCTTCCTCAGGGAGTGTTACCTGGCTGTTCACGCTCTCTCTTTTTATGCGCTTATCTAGAACTTTAACCCCTTCCCTGCCGATCCTGCATGGATTTATCACCAGTCATTATTCAAAAGCAAATAGTTCTATCTCTGTATTTATACCATTGGGTATTAGGGTGTCCATATTGAATATCCACTTTGATTCTTTTTTGGACATTTCTTTAATGTAATCCCCTCCCCTTTTATTTAACTGTATTATTTCTACCCCACAGAAATGGGAACCAGCAAAGCTACCTCCATGTTTTACATTGTAATGGCGGGATATGGGGGTGACCTTCATAGTTTCTGTTTATATTATATATGTGTTCCCCTATTCTTTTCTTTAGGGCTCTTTTGGTACGGCCCACATAAATCTTATTGCAGGGGCATGTTAATGTATATATAACTCCTTTGCTATTACAAGTGATGAAATGTTTTATAGTTTGTTTGTAGGTTCCCTCCATATTACTTTATTTGTGTTATTATTTTCTTGTCTTTGGATATTTTGCATCCTCTGCACGTTTTGCATGGATAGAGAAGCCACCTTTTTTCCCTTCTTTTTGTTTTTGATTTTTCTCATTTGTATTTATTCCTGTACATCTACCTGTAGATGCAATTATGTTGCCTATATTTTGTGCCCTTCGAAACACAAATTTGGGGTCTTTTAACCTGTTTCCCTATGATTTTTGGTATCTGATCTTCTACTTCAGATATCCTTTTTTCAGCTTCTTCCAATCTATTTTTGTATTTCTGCATATCCACCCGGAGAAGTCCCACTGACTCTCTTTTACATTTCCCACCTGGAGAGAGAGATCGGATATTGCTGAATTACATTTTTTTTATTTCCAAGTATATGTCTTGCAGACTGGGGTATTTCCCCTCCTCTGCTTCTTTTCCTTCCTCTATCATCAGAGGTCTTTCTTTTGGATCTCCCTCGCCAGGCGGGACTTCCTCCCTCACTTCAGCTCCATCAACCCAGTGAGTCCCCTCCTCACCCTGAGACATCTGCGCCACCTCTTGTTGCGATCTATCCCTTTTATTTTGGGGATTTTGACCAGAGGAGTGTCTGGTCATAGAGGTTATTAATTGTTGTCTGGAGCGCTCAACCTTTCTATTCCCTGGAGAGATAGAGGTATCCAGGACAATTTGTGCTTTTCCCTGTTTGCCCCCCATATGCTTCACCATTATCCCCTTTTCTTTCCTCTTTTCCTTCCTCGTAAAAAAAAGAAGAGGCCTTATGTCCGGTTTATTAAGAAAAGGGGAGAAAGGTCCAAATAAAAATACAGGCAATGCAATCGGTACAAGTCACTACACCAATTAGTAATACACCCAGATAATACACAATAGTGCCGTCGTCACTTTCAAATAGCAAATATCACTTCATCGACCATTAGTCCATGCCATCTCAGCTAATTCTTGACAGTTCATATTGCACCACAGTTAGAGCATGTTAGTTTATCAGTGTTAGTGATATTAGTATCGCCTTCCACACAGAGTCCAGTCCATTTACCACTGGTTTATTTGACCTGGTACCTCGAACAGGTAGTAACAATTGCCATGGTAAGCGACTTAATGCTTGATTCTTCTACGAAGGTTTGCCCCAATACTGGTGATATTTTAGTGACTGGGGTTAAGCTATTATAGCCTGTACGTTAATCATGCGTGCTTCCCAGAATTTACTAAAAGAGGGAATGCCAAGTAGGACACGATCTGTATAGTAAGTCTATATAGTCAGTATAGACGGAGCTTGTAGTAGCACTGTTTAATATCACACCCAGATAATATGCCTCTAGTATGTAATCATCATTTCTCAAAAAGGGTATCACATTGACATCCACTATTCCACATATTGGAGACAGTTAAACTACCAGCACTTATTATGTAGTAGTATTATATTTCATTCAATCCATGACAACATGTACCGACCAGTAAGTCTGGTTAGTTGGTTATTACTGCTAATATTAGTATCTCACTCCAATATAGCCGCACAGTCCGGGACAACATGTAGCAGTAAGTAAGCAGTAAGTCCGGTTATTTGGTTATTACTGCTGATATTAGTATCTCACTCCAATACAGCCGCTCAATCCAGGACAACATGTACCAGTAAGTCCGGTTAATTGATTATTACTGCTGATATCAGTATCTCACTCCAGTATAGCTGCTCACATACAGCACCCCCTCTTATAGCTTTCTTTTTTCCCCTCCGTCAATCAGTCCGTGGATCTGCCACTACTATCAGCTATTTACAAGTGTCGATCCAAGCATTTCTAATCTTTTGGTAATTGCGCAAGCAGTTGTATTATATCATGCACACAATTCTCACGTGACTCTTTCGTGGCTGTTCCCAGGGATCTGATTCCATTGTTTAGCATTGTTTGAGGCTCTTAGCTGTTATCGCGGTGGGGGGTGTTCACAGCTTCCCTCAACCCGGGGAACCTCGCTCACAGCTCAGGATCTTACTGCGTCCTCTGTCTCCCGACGTCTCAGACGTACCTCTCCCGGATATTCACACCGCATTAATCATATGTATAGCCGCACCTCATCCTCTCTCTTTCGGGGATCAAACCACCATGGAGGTCCGGGGAATCCTAACCGAATCCCCCAAATCGGCCTAGGGCTCCTCACTCATAATTCCCGCTGTGCCGGCGGAGGTTCGTAGCCTGGGAAGGAGGCAGCACGCGCCACGTCAGACATCCACACTCATGCTCCTCCTCTCCCAGGTGTTTTGCCTATAGTCAAGCATGGTGGTGAAGTGTCATGGTTTTGGGCTGCATGAGTGCTGTCAACTGTGGGGAGCTACAGTTCATTGAGGGAACCATGAATGCCAACATCTACTGTGACATACTGAAGCAGAGCATGATCCCCTCCTTTCGAAAACTGTGCCGCAGGTCAATATTCCAACATGATAATGACCCCAAACACACTTCCAAGACCACCACTGCCTTGCTAAAGAAACTGAGGGTAAAGGTGCTGGACTGGCCAAGCATGTCTCCAGACCTAAACTCTATTGAGCATATGTGAGGCATCCTCAAACGGAAGCTGGAGGAGTGCAAGATCTCTAACATCCACCAACTCCGTGATGTCGTCATGGAGGAGTGGAAGAGGGTTTGTGGCAACCTGTGAACTCCATGTCCAAAATAGTTACAGTAGGCTTTTTTCACACTTGCAATATAATACACCTATCAGAAAAAGGGCCAAATATAAACCATAAAGTAACTACAGGTGATGATTACTGTTATGCATTTATCCCCTTGTCTCGTTAGCTTTATGTACTGTATATTTGTAGCTGACCCTATTCAGGCACCTTCTTGTGATCTCTGTCAATGCCATCTTATATGTCTTTTACTATATATTTTTTCTATATATTCTAATAAAGATATATTTTGGAATACTTTGAATATCTGTATTTGCATTGTGCTTCAGTTTATTCAATATAGGTGTATTTTTTCACACTTGCGTTGCGCAATCCGGCTGGCTGTTCCGGCAAGGGAACAGCTTGCCGGATCCTTTATACTGTATGCAACCGGATCAACCAAATCCATTTAATCTGTTAGCATCAGTTTTCAAACGGAATGATGGATCAGTTTTTAAGAATTCCAAAGATCAAAAGCTTCAATTACATATGTGTTAATGGAAATATGGCTTTCAGCCAGAACCTCATCCTGATGACCACACAAATATGCCTAATAATTGGACCCAGTGGTATTCACCCATTCAGTATGGCCAGTAGCATTGTGTCCCTTGTTAGCATATCCTAGGCAGTTGAACAACATCCTCTTGACCAAGAGATGGGGGGAAGATATTTGGGTGGTCACAGGGTGGAGTCTATGGTGGGGGGCTGGGACACAGCAAGATATAGGTGAAAGTTGGGAGTGAGGCTGTCTCTCTCTCTCTTCCTACCACCCACTGGACCAACAGCACTTCAGGAGCAAGCTAAGTTATATGTGCGCGTATGTGGGTATGTATATAAGTATAATATCCCAGTAGACTTTATATCTGTATATATAGATATTTGTAGTCGGCGATTGTATTACCAGTTAGATTATATATGCTGTTTATGCATGAGTCTCTATATGTACATGTACTAATGGTCAGGTACTGGATGTGAGTTGGTTAGAAGAGTAGATCCAGTAGACTGTATATTGGTGGACTCTGGATATACTGTATATACATACACATTATTAGCCACATTTGCTTAGCATCCAGGGTGGGCAGGAACTGAGGTGGCTGTGTGTGGTGGTGTCCTCTATGTATTGTGTTATCTGTATCTCTATGTATAATGTCCATTGCTTTGTCATCTCTATGTTATCAGTAAACTATTTTTATATATACAGTTGCAAGAAAAAGTATGTGAACCCCTTGGAATGATATGGATTTCTGCACAAATTGGTCAGATCAGATCGATCTTCATCTAAGTCACACCAATAGACTGCTTAAACTAATAACGCACAAAGAATTAAATGTTACCATGTTTTTATTGAACACACCATGTAAACATTCACAGTGTAGGTGGAAAAAGTATGTGAACCCTTGGATTTAATAACTGGTTGAACCTCCTTTGTCAGCAATAATTTCAGCAGTCTGCGCTGTGCTCTTGCAGTCATCTTTATAGGATGACCACTCCTAGGGAGAGTAGCAGCAGTGCTGAACCTTCTCCATTTATAGACAATTTGTCTTACCGTGGACTGATGAACAGCAAGGCTTTTGGAGATACTTTTACAACCCTTTCCAGCTTTATGCAAGTCAACAATTCTTAATCGTACGTCTTCTGAGAGCTCTTTTGTGCGAGGCATCATTCACATTAGGCAATGCTTCTTGTGAAAAGCAAACCCAGAACTGGTATGTGGTATTACAGGGGAGGGCAGCTGTAACCAACATTTCCAATCTCCTCTCATTGATTGGACTCCAGTTGGCTGACACCTCACTCCAATTAGCTCTTGGAGATGTCATTCGTCTAGGGGTTCACATACTTTTTCCACCTGCACTGTGAATGTTTACATGGTGTGTTCAATAAAAACATGGTAACATTTAATTCTTTGTGTGTTATTAGTTTAAGCAGACTTTGATTGTCTATTGTTGCGACTTAGATGAAGATCAGATCACATTTTATGACCAATTTGTGCAGAAATCCTTATCATTCCAAAGGGTTCACATACTTTTTCTTGCAACTGTAAGTATCTGCGAAGGTTGTGTGTTGCTCCTGGGGTATATGAAGGACTGGAAGAGGTGTAATTATACACAGAATAATCGGGTTGTACGGGAAACAAGGGCAACATGCTAGGAATAGAAGAGATAGAAAACGGAGATATACATAAATCTCCAATTTCCAAGAGGCAAAAATCCCCTCTTCAATATGCAAATTGGAAAGTGTTAACAATTGACAGACATGGGACGCAGGTTGTATAATTAACAATTTGATTTCCCCACTCCCCACTGCCAGGTTCTGATGCTCCCCCTATGCCCTTTGTCTTGGTTGGCGACAAAGCCTTTCAAATGTGTGGCAACCTAATAAAACCTTATTCCAGCCGTGGATTAAACAGTACAAAATGCATCTTTGTAACGGATCTCCTGGCACCCCGATCGGGTACCTCCAGTGCCTCCCGAGGACTCCAAGCACTCCGCTTGACACCTATACCACCACAGGAACCAGGAACAGGAACAGCTCTTACAAGAGCTAGGAGTAATAGCCAGGGGAGTATACACGTATAGCAATCCCCACACACATGAGACAAGGCTCTATGTTGAGTGTAAAACAGGAACACTTTATTGAGGGCTACCCGCCCGTATTTATGCAGGTCCCCATCTGGTGTACACGCCCCTAGGGGACCAGAAGGAAGACTGTGACACAGGACAGATACGTAGCACTCAGGATACACAGACACAACACATCCCCACAATGCATCATGGTTTCCTCCTCTGTGCCCTGGAGACACCCGAGGAGCAATTCAATTATCTCTCAGGACAAAGGGAAATCACCAATACACATGTGGGAACAACAGGACAGGAATCACCACCCAAACACACAATGTCACACCCTCACAGCAAACACAGACATTTAACATATTCCCAGATAGCTCAAGTCTGAGTGCATATCATTAGGTGAATAGCACTCAGAATACACAAATACAATAAAATTAGCCATCTGGGTACCATCACATAACATACAATACAATTACAGAGACAGATGGTTCTGTCACACACCTCAAAACCCCACATGTCCCCATATGGCTTGGATCTGAGCGCTCAGATGCCACAAACAGTCAAATCGCCATGGGGTTTAAGTTTTGCATGGGCTGATGAGAGGGCCCATAATCCTGGGGCAAGAGGCTGGCAACCAGGCCCCTCCAAAACCCAGTGGCGAGGTTATTTTCGCCACACATCTCCCCCTCCCAGGGAAGACTAACCAGATACCCGACCTCACGCCGGTCGGTACCTGAGTTAGTCTGGCAGCCCACCCACAACCAAATACTGGACCTGTTCAATTTGGTAGCCTGTCTCTGTCCAGTGAGTCCACCAAGGTTATGTTGGTAGCTGGTACTCCCGGTCTCTGTGTTGCTCCCTGGCTTGGAGTGGAGGTTGCTTTGTGGGCAGGGATCAGCGGTACTCTGCCCTGGTGCCAGCGTTACCATGGAAGAAGCCTGGTTGGAGCCTGGTTGTTAGAGGGGGAGACCGACTGTCTCCCCTTTGGATACCCAGCTCTGCTGCTGGAGGGGGAGACCGACTATCCCTACCCCCTGTGCTGTAAGTGCAGAGACCACGGTCCCATCTGCACTGTTGTGGGGCTTACTGTCTCCCCCTGGTGCGTTAAGCTGTCGCTGGGGAGAGGGGGTAACGAGCTCCTCTCCCATACATACTTCCAGCCGCTGGGGAGGGCGACCGACCGTCTCCGCTCCCAATACAGTGTCCTGCTGCTGGGGAAAGGAGACTGGGCTCCCTATTCCCTGCTGGACACTCTGCCGCTGGGGGACAGGACCGACTGTCTCTGCCCCCTGTAACTCCGTCTGCCGCTGGGGAATGGAGACTGGGCTCCCAATTCCCAATAAATCACACGGCCGCTGGGGAATGGAGACTGGGCTCCCAATTCCCAATAAATCACACGGCCGCTGGGGAATGGAGACTGGGCTCCCAATTCCCTGTAAATCACCCAGCCGCTGGGGAATGGAGACTGGGCTCCCAATTCCCTGCAATTCACACTGCCAATAGGGAGAGGGGGTAACAAGCTCCTCTCCCATACATACTTCCAGCCTCTGGGGAGGGAGACCGACTGTTTCCGCTCCCAATACAGTGTCCTGTTGCTGGGGAAAGGAGACTGGGCTCTCTGTTCCCTGTAGGACACTCTGCCGCTGTGGAACAGGACTGACTGTCTCTGCCCCCTGTAACTCAGCCTGCCGCTGGGGAATGGAGACTGGGCTCCCAATTCCCTGCAGAAGCAGTGGAGAGACCTCGGTCCCATCTCCACCAGCCACCTGGGGTTCTTTCCAGTAAACATACACAATATCCTCCCAGCTGAAGGGCTCTGGACCTGGGTCTGACACTCTGCTCTCCTGCTGAGCCTTCTCACTGGAGTGGAACAGCTGCTGGTAGCCAAGTTCCATCTCCATCTCCCGGGTCACCAGGTGGACCAGGTCCTGCTCAATCTCATGAGTGTCGTCCCAGTCATACCTGCTCTCCCGCCACTCAAAGAGGTCCCTGAACCGGGCTTGTGTAGGGCTCCCAAACTCCAGCTCTGAAAAAGTCTCCCATAACAAGCCAGGACCATCAAACTCCTCTCCCTCTGGCTTGTCATGCTCAGCTGTCCTGGGTAGGTACTGTGCCCCATACCACCAGAGCGCCTGGTAGGCATCTTCCAGCCACAGCTCCTGCCATGCTAGGAGTTCCAATTCCTTTACCCATTCCTCCCGGGGCTGCTCTCCCAGGAAGGGCATCCGCAGGGCTACTCGCTTCTGCAACCGCTGGTCTTCCGTGGGGAGTCTCTCGTCCCGCATATACTCCACAATGCCCAGTACCTGGTACCAGATGCCTTTGCGGACTGCATCTCGGTCATCCATGACACCCTCATCGTACTCCACTGCTGTTTCCATTCTGGTGCTGTCAGGGTCGCTGTACTAGGACATGCGTTGCCCTCAAATTGTAAAATCCATGGAATGGTGTCTCCTGTAGCTGTCCTTCTGGCTGTGGAAACGATCCCGCCGCTTGCCACCAATGTAACGGATCTCCTGGCACCCCGACCGGGTACCTCCAGTGCCTCCCGAGGACTCCAAGCACTCCGCTCGACACCTATACCACCACAGGAACCAGGAACAGGAACAGCTCTTACAAGAGCTAGGAGTAATAGCCAGGGGAGTATACACGTATAGCAATCCCCACACACATGAGACGAGGCTCTATGTTGAGTGTAAAACAGGAACACTTTATTGAGGGCTACCCGCCCGTATTTATGCAGGTCCCCATCTGGTGTACACGCCCCTAGGGGACCAGAAGGAAGACTGTGACACAGGACAGATATGTAGCACTCAGGATACACAGACACAACACATCCCCACAATGCATCATGGTTTCCTCCTCTCTGCCCTGGAGACACCCGAGGAGCAATTCAATTATCTCTCAGGACAAAGGGAAATCACCAATACACATGTGGGAACAACAGGACAGGAATCACCACCCAAACACACAATGTCACACCCTCACAGCAAACACAGACATTTAACATATTCCCAGATAGCTCAAGTCTGAGTGCATATCATTAGGTGAATAGCACTCAGAATACACAAATACAATAAAATTAGCTATCTGGGTACCATCACATAACATACAATACAATTACACAGACAGATGGTTCTGTCACACACCTCAAAACCCCACATGTCCCCATATGGCTTGGATCTGAGCGCTCAGATGCCACAAACACAGTCAAATCGCCATGGGGTTTAAGTTTTGCATGGGCTGATGAGAGGGCCCATAATCCTGGGGCAAGAGGCTGGCAACCAGGCCCCTCCAAAACCCAGTGGCGAGGTTATTTTCGCCACAATCTTTAACTACCAACTGACTAGAGCCAGAAGAATGGTGGAATGTGCATTTGGCATTCTTGAGTCAAAATGGTGTACTGTATTTTCACAAAACCCATTCAGCCCAAAATAGAAAGTCGATGAGGTTGTAAAGGCATGTGTGGTGTTGCATAACCATTTCATAATGAAGTAACCACTCCATATTGAACAGATGCCAGAAGACCAGTCTTGAAAATGTTAGACCAAGGACCACTGTCGCTGTTTCCAGAATGAGAGACTCCTTTGCTGAATATTTTAGCTCTGCCAAAATAATAATAATTTTTTACTATACTAAATAGTTATAGGGTGGGTGGAGGGTTTTTGGTTTCAGTTACTGTGTTTCTGTTTTTACCTGTAAATTGGTGGTTTTGAAATACAGTTTCGTAAATATTTTTTTACTTTATTAAATTTGTATCTATATTGTCTATCTGAGTCTTTGTTTCTAATTTTTATAAGATTGCATATGAACAGTTCTTGCAGTGTGTTGATCTCCCCACACTGGAGGAGTGACTGCTCTGTCATCGCTCCATCAGTGTAGGGAGATTATGTAAGCCCCCTCCTCTCCCCATCAGTGTGCACTTGGGTAAATACTCTCCTCATGCTGGAGAAGCGACTGCACTGTAGTCGCTCCTCCAGTGTAGGGAGATTATGTGAGCCCCCTCCTCTCCTCATCAGTGTGCATTTGGGTACATACTCTCCCCACGCTGGAGGAGCGACTGCACTGTCGTCGCTCCGTCAGCGTAGGGCAATTTTAACTTTTTTTATTGTAGTATGCAAAGGTAAAGAATTCACAGAAGGAAGTCCACAGTGGGGGTTTTGTCGAGTTATACAACATCAGCCATACAATCTCAATACAATATTATGACCCCCAAATCTAAGTACCCATACATTTTCCAAAAATACTGTAAGATATATTTTGTATATAACATAATAAACCATGGCAAAATCAAAGAAAACTAATAACTTAAGTATAGAGGGGGGGGGGGGGGGGAGGTTTTCAAAAGTAGATATTTTAGGCCTCTTTCACACAGGCGTCATGTTTTTGGCCCGGATAAGATGCGAGTGCGTTGCGGGAAAATGCGCGATTTTTCCGCGCGAGTGCAAAACATTGTAATGCGTTTTGCACGCGCATGAGAAAAATCGGCATGTTTGGTACCCAAACCCGAACTTCTTCGCAGTAGTTCGGGTTTGGGTTAGGTGTTCTGTAGATTGTATTATTTTCCCTTATAACATGGTTATAAGGGAAAATAATAGCATTCTTAATACAGAATGCATAGTACAATAGGGCTGGAGGGGCCTGCAGCCTATCAGAGGCGTACAGCGCGGGACACAGGCCGTATCAGAGCCGTACAGCGCGGGACACAGGCCGGAAAAGGCCTGCATCGCATCGCTGACATGGAGGTAAGTATAAGTGTTATTTTTTTATATGTACAATAGTTTTACTAGCACATTAGGGGGGGGCTCTTGCTACTGGCACATTAGGGGGGGGTCTCTTGTTACTGGCACATTAGGGGGGGTCTCTTGTTACTGGCACATTAGGGGGGGTCTCTTGTTACTGGCACATTAGGGGGCCTCTTGTAACTGGCACATTAGGGGGGGCGTCTTGTTACTGGCACATTAGGGGGGCTCTTGTTACTGGCACATTAGGGGGGTTCTTGTTACTGGTACATTAGGGGGGCCTCTTGTTACTGGCACATTAGGGGGGCCTCTTGTTACTGGCACATTAGGGGGGCCTCTTGTTACTGGCACATTAGGGGGCTCTTGTTACTGTTTGAAATCTCTTTTTATTAGATAAACAAAGATCATAATTCAATAAATCAAATCAAAGTTGAGTGAGTCACTTCGTTATGAAGGCAGGTAAACATCATCAAGGGCAAAGCCAGACAGTACACGTAAATAAGAGGTGACCACTCATCTGAGACCAGCAGTCTCGTTAGACAAATGATCTTACAGAAACAATAGTGTTGTACAAAACAAGTGAACAGAGCAACGGCTCTAACACTGTGTCACCTCACGCATCAAGCTATAGTCCGCACAATGTTTGAGAATGAAAATATAGCTTAATGTATCAGCCAAAACTTCAAATATATCAGTTCTAGTCAAAACCTATTGGTGGGGGGGGGGGGGCAAGCAGGTATGCCGGGGGGGGGGGACGACTAGGGGGGAGAGTCTCAAAAAGAGGTCAGCATGGACATCTCGCCTCTCATAGGTTAAGTAGTGCCGTGTTGCAATGAGTTCAAGTATTCCGCTCTATAGTGCAGCCAAGGCTGCCAGATCTGTAGAAAGCGGTCTCTGTTATGGTATGTCCATCCAATCAGTTCCTCCATTTGGCATATCTGGTGGACCCTATCTCTCCATATATCCAGGGTAGGGGGATCTACTGACCTCCATTTTATAGGGATCAGGAGTTTAGCAGCCATCAGCAAGTGTGTGATCAGGTTGTGTTTTCCAGGGCGAAAAGCTGGGGTAGGTAGCCAGAGTAGTATTAATTGGGCTGTAAGCTTCAAAGATGTGCTACAAATCAAATTTATAGTACTCTCGACTTCCGCCCAGAAATTATGGATGCCTGTGCACGACCACCAAATATGAGAAATGGAACCAGTGGCAATATTGCATCGCCAGCACAAATCTGTGGGGAGCAACTGGATTTTATATAGAAATTCAGGTGTCCTATACCACCTGAATGCTACCTTAACTGAGTTTTCTTGTATTTTTATACATTTAGAAAAGCCGTGTGAACACTTTTGGATCCATTTCCTATCAGCTTCATTTAAAGTGAGTTGCAGTTCCTTCTCCCAGTCAGCTAACCATGGCGGGGGCTTGGAGTCCCTGGCATTAAGGATTTGTCTGTAAATCAGAGTGGTGCATTTATGAGGCAAACGTGGGAGTAAGACAAAGTTTTCCAGCCACGTTGGGTCTACTAAGGGGACGAGCTCGGAGGACTTGAACTGTCTACACATGGACTCAAAATCATTTCTCTGAATAATGTTTTTCCCCAGGTCTATATCGCCTGAAAGGGTGTTGAAGTAATCAACAGTATTATCAAGTCTCCCCAACTCTCCCAATCTATGGTTTGACAGTGAAAGCCATATATCAGAGGGATGTTTAATTTGGGGGCACAGAAGGGTGGGTAAAACTGAAATGGGAGCTAGAGGGGAGATCTTGCTTTGCCCTGAATTAAGTTCCTTTTATCTATGGCAGGTTGCAACATACCTCTGGTGAGTACACTATCAATTTTGGTCTCTCTCCCGGATCCCCCAGGTAGCCATATTCCGTGAAACGAGTCTTTGCCTAAGAGGGCCAACTCCAGATCAATGTGCAAATATTGAGATTCACATCTAGCCAGTGAAAGCCATCTTTCTAGGTTAATGGCTTGTATATAGGTTGGAAGATCCGGGAGAGAGATGCCTCCTTGTTTTTTCCTGCGTGAGAGCAAGCGGAAGGACATTCTAGGGTGACCTCCATTCCAGAGGTATTTACTCATAATTGATTGAACTTTATTTATATAGTTACTAGGAATAAATATGGGAAGGGCTCTAAGGGTGTACATAAGCAATGGGAGAATATAGGTGGTCAGGACATTTTTTCTGCCTAGCCAGGTGAGAAACGGCGAGGAGCTTTTTGAGAGGATGGAAGTTACTTTTGAGAGTAAAGGAGGAAAATTAAGTTTATATAAAAGTTTGGGATCTATTGGGATCATGACACCCAGATATTTAATTGCCTGTGGAGGCCTTTTAAATGGGGTGAGGATCTTAACTCTGCTACGCAGGGCAGGTGGTAAAGAAATACCTAAGGCTTCTGACTTATCAAATTTTATCTTAAAGTTCGAGAGTTGACTAAAGGATTCAAATATCTGCATAACCTCCGGCAAAGCCTCCTCAGGGTTAGACATAAAGAGCAGAAGGTCGTCCGCGAAGGCCGCCATCTTGTGATTAATCTCCCCAAGTTCACACCCTTAATCACAGGGGATTGGCGGAATTTTAATAACAAAGTCTCTAGGACGAGAATAAACAGGGTGGGAGATAGCGGGCAACCTTGGCAGGTGCCTTTTTTAATTTGGAAGGCGTCCGATAGGGTCCCATTCACCATCACTCTTGCAGAAGGTGCCGAGTATAAAGTAAATATGGCTTTAATAAAATCTTCAGGAAAGCCGAAAGCATTTAAGGCTCTTTCCATATAGCTCCAACTGACCCTATCGAACGCCTTCTCAGCATCCGTGCCCAGGAGCACCAGGGGAGACTTGGTTTTGATAGCGTGCGTAATCACATGTACTACTCTACTGATATTGTGTCTGCCCTCCCTACCCGCCACAAAGCCCACCTGTTCTTCACCCACAAGCCCAGGAAGCAACTTCGAAATTCTGTTGTTAAGCAGTTTGGCCCACCATTTCAAATCAGTGTTTAGCAATGAAATTGGCCTATAGTTGCCACAAGCTTCTCTATCCTTTCCTTCTTTATGGATAATTGTTATATGTGCTTCCTGGGCCTGTGGGGTCAGAGAGCCACCCTTCAGAAGGGAATTACAAACATCTACAAAGTCGGGTATGAGAGTCTCTCTAAACCTTTTGTAATAATAGATGGGGAACCCATCGGGTCCAGGACTCTTACCCGAGCGAATAGAGGATAGGACTTGGTCTACTTCTTCCATCGTAAAGGGCTGGAGCAGACCACTTATGTCATTTGCGGAAATTTTTGGGATGGCAATAGAGCTTAGGAATTCTGTAATATGTCCAACCAACTGCTGACTTCTGAGAGGTGCCAGGAGGTTATACAGAGTTGAATAAAAGGAGCAAAACTCTCAAGCTATCGCGGGAGTGTTGATGAGTCGGGTGCCCGTAGCTGATTTAATCGCTGAGATAAAGGATCTGTTCCTTTGACCTTTTAAAAGGTTAGAGACTAATTTGGAGCCCCTATTTCCATGTAGATATTGCTTGAAGCGCAATGTCTTCAGTGCTCTAGCCGCTCGTACATTCAGCAGGTCAGTGACCTCATATCTTAATCGTTTAAGAGAATCCAAGACCTCAACTGATCTCGCCTTCTTGTGCAAGATTTCAAGAGTAGAAATCTGCTGAAGGAGAGAGTCTAGTTGTCTCTGATTATTTCTCTTAGCTCTAGAACCCAAGCTAATGAGCTCCCCTCTAATTACTACCTTATGAGCTTCCCATAAGGTCGTCCCATTAGTTAAACCTCTAGCATTTTCCAAAAAGTAATTTTTGAGACATTGTTCTATCTCCTTCTTGTGTGACTCGTCCTCCAGGAGCGTCTCATTCAATCTCCAGACCCAGGATCTCGGAGGGATGTCATGCAATCTCATCTTCACACTCACCGGCGCATGATCGGAGACAACTATGTTTCCAATACTGGCCTCAGAAACCGAGGGCAATAATTGGTTAGTTATAAAAAGATAATCGAGGCGCTGATATGTGTCATGCGTCCGCGAGTGGAAGGTGTAGTCCTTATGTTCTGGGTGTAGGATGCGCCAAATGTCCGAGATCCTGAAGTCCGTGAACGTGAGAAGAAGCCTTCTCATTTGCTTCTTAGAGGGGGGACGGCCTACAGAGGTTGAGTCCTTAGAGCGGTCAAGAGTAAGATTGAGGTCTCCACCTAGAACAAGGTGGCCTTCTCCGAAGGTCTTTAGAACTCTAAGAGTACGGAGCAACCATGTGAATTGGCCACTATTCGAGGCGTAGAGGTTGACTAAAGTAAACATGGAGTTCGCTACCTTACCTTTTAAGAACAGATAGCGGCCCTCAGGGTCTACCAGCTTGGACACTAAAGTGAATGGGAAATTTTGCCCTATGCCTATTGAAACTCCTCTAGCTGCCGAGGTATATGCAGCATGATACCAAACAGGGAAGTTTTTGCTGATAACATTAGGGACGTGCAGATGTCTGAAATGGGTCTCTTGTAAAAGAACCAAGTCAGCCCTTTCTTTGCGAAGCAAATGGTAGATTTGACTCCTCTTTTGCGGTGTGTTCATGCCATTTACGTTAAATGACACGATCTTTAGATCAGACATGGTGATATTTTGTGGATCTGTTCTGAAGAACTAACCAGGAGGTGACACATGGAAACATAAAAACAAAAATACATAAAAAGAAATATAAACATTGTACACTGTAGAAAGTCATCCTGCAGTGTCTATCTATGAGGTTAAAAAGAAACCTCAGTAGGGGGGGGAAGTAGTGTGGACGTACCAAGTTAACCAGGTCCCACACACTAAACCCAACATGTAAAGAAAAATGCATAGAGTGGATATGTATGGAGCAATCATAAGCTTAAACATGAGACCCCTAGTTAGAAGAGTGTTCTACCATTCCAACAATCATTATCTCTCTCTTTTTTTTTTTTTTTTACTCCAATCACATCTGGATGGGGCAAATCTAGTGAGCAGCTGCCAGTATGTAAATGAGTAAAAAGAGAGATGTAGAGCGAATAAAGGAGGGGGAAGGGGGGCAATAGGAGATGGAAAGGGTATGGAAAAAGGCATGTGGGTAATAAGGGGGGGGGAGGTAAATGGAAAGCAAATAAGGAGAGATGGGTGAGGGTCTAAGCAGTAGAGAAAAAAAATAAAATAAAAGCCACAAGCTGGGCGGCTAGTGTAAATAACAGAAGGACTAAAAGAAGGTAACCCCATAATAAGGCGCAGGGTTAAATGAGTTGTATAGAACCTGAGTCCTGCCAGGTGGCGATGTGGTCGTACAATCTCAATGACGCTGGATCTCAGAGTTTCTATTCATATCGAAGATTGTTTTCTCATCTTCGGGTAGAGGCATTTCAAAAGGCTCTCTTTTTTGGCGATTTTTTCTTCTGTGCCAGACGCCATTCCTCCAGGTGTGGAAGGCCCGGAAGGTCCGGGGATGGATTGCAGGGGAGCCAAGACGGAATGTCCATGGCCTCGGTTCCTAAGGCCTCCCACACAGACGGTAAGTCCTCCGGTGTTCTGACCGTGAATTGCTTCCCTCCGATCGTAGTAAATAAGCCGAATGGAAAGAGCCATCTGACCGGCAGCTTCTTATCCCTCAATAACGAGGTTAGCGGGCGCAGGTTCCTAATGTACTAGCCGCCAGATCTTGAAATAAAAGAACCTTATTGCCATCTAGGGTGGCGTCCCCTTTTTCTCTAGCCGCTCTCAAGACGGCCGCTGTATCCAAAAAGTTCATCAGGGCGCATACCACGTCCCTAGGTGGTTCTCCTGCAGCAGGTTTGGGCCTAAGAGCTCTGTGGGCCCTTTCAATGGTAATGGCGGCAGCCTGTTCCTCACCTACTAAGGTGGCAAATAGGCGGCGGACTGTGTCCATCAGGTCTTCAGCCTGTATTGATTCGGGTATACCCCGCAGCCGGACATTTTTCCTCCGGCCCCTGTTTTCCTGGTCTTCCAGGTTAAAGAAGGCTGTGTTTATCATTTTAGACATGGCCGATAAGTGGCAGTGAACCCCCCTCTCGTGCTGAAGGAGGAGATCGTGGCTGTCCTCCAGGCGTTCAACCCGGTGACCTAGCTGCAAGAACTCGGTCTTGATATCTGAGAGTTCTTTCATGACCGGTGAGAGGGCTTGGGCCAGGGACTGCTGCAGGAAGCCGCGGGTGAGAGGGAGGGAACCAACCTCACCTCCAACGTAGGTTTCAGCGTCTGAGCTGTCGGCCTCTGAGTCAGCTCCTTCTCTCTCGTAGTTGATTCGCGCCTCCCGCGCCATCTTGCCTCCGTCAGGGTGCGAGGAAGATCTCCTGTTGAGGTATTTTGTCAGGTCCCCCTGTGTCTTTTTTGTCTTCAGGGTGTTTCCTGATGCACCATCTTTGTCTCTAGAGGTTTTCCCCATGTTGGATCTGTGTCCACTCGATTTAAAAGCTAATGAAGCTGGGATAGCGGTGAGGAGCTCCGGCAGACACGTCCTACACCATGACTTGCTGGCTCCGCCCCCGGCTCTTGTTACTGGCCCGTTAGGGGGGCCTCTTGTTACTGGCACATGATTGGAGGGCCTCTTGTTACTGGCACATGATTGGAGGGCCTCTTATTACTGGCACATGATTGGGGGGCTCTTGTTACTGGCACATGATTGGGGGGCTTTTGTTACTGGCACATTAGGGGGGCCTTTTGTTACTGGCACATTAGGGGGGCTCTTGTTACTGGCACATTAGGGGGGCCTCTTGTTACTGGCACATTAGGGGGGCTCTTGTTACTGGCACATTAGGGGGCTCTTGTTACTGGCACATTAGGGGGGGATCTTGTTACTAGCACATGATGGGGTGTCTCTTGTTACTGGCACATGATTAGGGGGCATCTATGGGGGCACATTTTACTGGCACATGATTAGGGGCACTTCTTACTGGCACATTATTGGGGGCACTTCATACTGGCACATTATTGGTGGGCACTATAGGGGCATCTACTGAGGCCACAAAGAAGGGGTATTTTATATGGGGGGCTCTGTACAGTAGCATTTTATACTGGGACACATTATGGTGGGTACTATGGGGAAGGGGGGAGAGGAGTACTATGGGGTCATCTACGGGGGGCACTAAGAAGGGGTATTTTATACTTGCAAATTATGAGGGACACTGAGGGCATCTACTGGGGCACTATATATGGGGCATTTTATACTGGTACATTATGGGGGGCACTAGGTGGAAGGGGGAGAGGATCACTATGGGGCATTTACTGGGGGCACTATATAGGGGTATTTTATACTGGCACAATATGGGGGCACTATGGGGACATTAGCTCAACTGGGGGCATTACAAGGGGGTATTTTTTGCACTGTCTATTATAAGGAGAATTATTACTACTGGGGGGAGCATTATGGTGGGCTTTATTACTCCCCCATGGTATGACCCCCTAGTAGCAGCACCAGCCTCTCCCTGCTCTGCTATCCCTCTGCCCCTTCTCCAAATCCTTATGAAATCTTTCTCATTAGGATAAAACACAGCATCAGCTCCGCCGAGCCCCCCAGCCAAAGTGTTAAAGTGGTGTCCGAGATCCCCAAGCCAAGTAATTGTATGTTAATATGTTTATGTTATACACATATAGCATACCCTGTGCCACACAATATACAGTATACCGCTACACTGTGTAGTCTTGTGGCGGCGGACAGAAAATAATCTGAAGACCAGGCTCTGGATTCGCCACTGACTGCAAGTGTGTGTTTGGTTGGGACTTTGTGGGTGAGAGTATGGTAGTTGTTGATAGGGTTTGTGGACAGTAATACTATCCTAAGAGGCCAAGCTCACATCCCCAGTTCAGCTTATACATCTAGCCTATCAGCAGGCGCTCTTAGGCCTCATGCACACGACTAATGGCCATGTGATGGCTGTCTAAGTAACGGCCGTCACACGGCCATTTTTAGCACCACGAAAAGTCTATGGGGCTATTCAAATGGCCGTTCTTTTAATGGCCAGTGAATAGCATCCGTCCAAAAATAGGACAGACTGACCCATTGACAGTTTTTAACGGCCGGTTGACAGGAGTGCACCCGTCTAACGGCCGTTAAAAATGGATACACTTTACCCAGGAGGGGTTAAAAAAAACCTCACCTCATCCACTTGCTCGCGGTGCGGCAGTTCTTCTCTCTTCATTGAGCAGGACCTGCGATATGCGTGGTGACGTAACCACGTGGGTGCGCGCAGTGACGTCATCGCGCACCATCAGCAAGTCCTGGTCAGTGAAGAGAGAAGAGACTGCTGCAGCGCGAGCAGGTGGATAAGGTGAGGTGTTTTTTTTGTAAAATCAACATAATAAAAAAAAAAACTGTGGTGGGCCATTATGGGGGCATTATTTAAACCATGGGGGAAATTATTTAAGATGGGGACATTAAAAAAGTTATTCCTACACTATGGGGGACATTATTTAAGATGGTGGACTACATTGGGGGCATTATTAAAGCTGGGGGCGGTAAAAAAAAAATCATACACTATGGAGGACATTATTTTACCAGGGGGCCTACATGGGGGTATTATTAAAGCTGCGGGCACTATAAAAAAATTATTTACACCTTGGAAGACATTATTTTAGCTGGGGCCAAAATAGGGGCATTAAAAAAAAAATCTTACACTATGGGGGAAATTATTTTAGCTGGTGGCCTACATGGGGCATTATTAAAGCTGGGGGCAGCAACAACAAAAAACTAATCGTACACTATGGGGGACATTATTTTAGCTGGGAGCAAACCATCCTGTGGGTGTTCTCAGAAAGGTGGGTCTAGAAATAACTGCAAATCAAATTCATCCATTTTTCATGTCCGTTTTTTATGAAAAACTGAAGCAAAACAGACATTAAAAACGGACACTGACAGAGCGTGTCAGTTTTTAACAGACTTTTTTTTCACTGCCGTGTGCATGTAGTCTTAGCCATATTTAAAAGCGAGTACTGTGGATGGCTTTGTAATAAGATCTAAAGTCTGGGAATCCCAGTCCCCCCTGTTTGGGAGGTTATACTAGGTAAGAGTGAGCTAATCTGGGACTCTGTCTCCGCCACAAAAAGGCAGAGAAAATAGATCTCATAAAAAAAAAAAAAAAACACATCGGGGAGTTTAATTGGAAGGACCTGTAAATAATAAAGGACTTTTAACCAAGGCTCATCTCCCGAATCAGGAGACAAAGGGGATTTCCCAAGAGTGTAGTAGGGATTGAATCTGGGTAGGAAGGTCATGGAAGTTTGCTTTATATAATGAAGGGATATCTGGGGTTATATTCACTCCTAGAAATTTTGTTGAGGTGGTAGACCACATAAAAGGGTTTTTTCGTTGTAGTTCTAGGCTAATATGTCTAGGTAAGGTGATATTCAAAATTTAAGATTTAGTGGGGTGAATTTTAAAGTTTGATATTTTGCCAAAATGATCGAAAATAGAAGTAATAGCCTCAGATGAATTAGATATAAATAGCAGTACATCATCTGCAAATGCTGCCAGCTGATGTTCTACTTGTCCAATTTTGATTCCTCGCACTCTGGGGTCATTTCGAAATGCCTGGAGTAACGTCTCAATCATCAAAACAAAAAGAATTGGCGATAGGGGACCTCTCTGCCGGGTGCCATTGCTGATCCCAAAGGGAGGGGAAAGAACCCCATTCACCCATACCTGCGCCTTAGAAGAGCAATACGGATGTAGTAGAGTTAACATTGATGATTTAATGATTTAATAACATTAATGATTAATGATTCCCAAATCTCAGTACATGCGGGTCAAGAAAATTGTGACAGACCCTGAGAAACAATGGAATAGGATAGAAGAGATGACATCTAGATTTGTGGATAGAGGCTACCCTGATAAAATACTGGTGGAGGCTATAGAAAACAGTGGGAGACAGGTTATGTTAGATAACAAAAACAAAAATAAGAGCAATCGTGTGGCTTTAGTACACAGGTTCCATCCTTTTAATCACCATTTTGACAATGTGGTGCGGAAACATTGGCACATTTTGGCAAAGTCGTATCCAACAGTGGAGGAGTTTAAAAGCATGCCTCTGATTTGCAATAAACGGAGTGCAAATTTCAGAGACCAACTAGTCCGGGCTGATATAGGGAGTACTAGAGGGGGACAGATACAAAGAACCCTTGTAAATCAAAAACCTGGTACATACCCCTGCCTTCATTGCATGCAATGTACCAATGTTCAAAAGGGCCAGTTTTTCACACACTGGAAAACCATATATGATCAAGGGCTACTATACCTGTGATACAACAAACGTGATTTACCTTATAAAATGTCCTTGCGGCCTACTGTATGTGGGGGAGACCATGCAGACACAGTGAGGGACCGCATTGGTAAACACAAGTCCACTATACGGAATAAGAATTTATTACTCCCTGTACCGTTCCACTTTGACAAATGTAACCATTCCATCTCACAATTGAAATTCCAGATTATAGAGCGGGTTCATCAACCAAGAAGGGGAGGTGATTTGAAAAAATTACTACTTAGAAGGGAGGCATATTGGATCCATACATTGGATACTTTACAACCCAGGGGGATGAATAGGGATTATGAGATTTTGTGTTTTTAATAGTGTTTAACCACTTAAGGACCACAGGTTTATACCCCCCTAAAGACCAGGCCCTTTTTTACAAATCGGCACTACACTACTTTCACCGTTTATTGCTCGGTCATGCAACTTACCACCCAAATGAATTTTACCTCCTTTTCTTCTCACTAATAGAGCTTTCATTTGGTGGTATTTCATTGCTGCTGACATTTTTACTTTTTTTGTTATTAATCGAAATTTAACGATTTTTTTGCAAAAAAATGACATTTTTCACTTTCAGTTGTAAAATTTTGCAAAAAAAACGAGATCCATATAGAAATTTTGCTCTAACTTTATAGTTCTACATGTCTTTGATAAAAAAAAAATGTTTGGGTAAAAAAAAAATGGTTTGGGTAAAAGTTATAGCGTTTACAAACTATGGTACAAAAATGTGAATTTCCGCTTTTTGAAGCAGCTCTGACTTTCTGAGCACCTGTCATGTTTCCTGAGGTTCTACAATGGCCAGACAGTACAAACACCCCACAAATGACCCCATTTCGGAAAATAGACATCCTAAGGTATTCGCTGATGGGCATAGTGAGTTCATAGAACTTTTTATTTTTTGTCACAAGTTAGCGGAAAATTATGATTTTTTTTTTTTTTTTTTTCTTACAAAGTCTCATATTCCACTAACTTGTGACAAAAAATAAAAACTTCTATGAACTCACTATGCCCATCACGAAATACCTTGGGGTCTCTTCTTTCCAAAATGGGGTCACTTGTGGGGTAGTTATACTGCCCTGGCATTCTAGGGGCCCAAATGTGTGGTAAGGAGTTTGAAATCAAATTCTGTAAAAAATGACCTGTGAAATCCGAAAGGTGCTCTTTGGAATATGGGCCCCTTTGCCCACCTAGGCTGCAAAAAGTGTCACACATCTGGTATCTCTGTATTCAGGAGAAGTTGAGGAATGTGTTTTGGGGTGTCTTTTTACATATACCCATGCTGGGTGAGATAAATATCTTGGTCAAATGCCAACTTTGTATAAAAAAATGGGAAAAGTTGTCTTTTGCCAAGATATTTCTCTCACCCAGCATGGGTATATGTAAAATGACACCCCAAAACACATTCCCCACCTTCTCCTGAGTACGGCAATACCAGATGTGTGACACTTTTTTGCAGCCTAGGTGGGCAAAGGGGCCCATATTCCAAAGAGCACCTTTCGGATTTCACAGGTCATTTTTTACAGAATTTGATTTCAAACTCCTTACCACACATTCGGGCCCCTAGAATGCCAGGGCAGTATAACTACCCAACAAGTGACCCCATTTTGGAAAGAAGACACCCCAAGGTATTCCATGAGGGGCATGGCAAGTTCCTAGAATTTTTTATTTTTTGTCACAAGTTAGTGGAAAATTATGATTTTTTTATTTTTATTTTTTTTCATACAAAGTCTCATATTCCACTAACTTGTGACAAAAAATAAAAACTTCCATGAACTCACTATGCCCATCAGCGAATACCTTGGGGTCTCTTCTTTCCAAAATGGGGTCACTTGTGGGGTAGTTATACTGCCCTGGCATTCTAGGGGCCCGAATGTGTGGTAAGGAGTTTGAAATCAAATTCTGTAAAAAATGACCTGTGAAATCCGAAAGGTGCTCTTTGGAATATGGGCCCCTTTGCCCACCTAGGCTGCAAAAAAGTGTCACACATCTGGTATCGCCGTACTCAGGAGAAGTTGAGGAATGTGTTTTGGGGTGTCTTTTTACATATACCCATGCTGGGTGAGATAAATATCTTGGTCAAATGCCAACTTTGTATAAAAAAATGGGAAAAGTTGTCTTTTGCCAAGATATTTCTCTCACCCAGCAGGGGTATATGTAAAATGACACCCCAAAACACATTCCCCACCTTCTCCTGAGTACGGGGATACCAGATGTGTGACACTTTTTTGCAGCCTAGGTGGGCAAAGGGGCCCATATTCCAAAGAGCACCTTTCGGATTTCACAGGTCATTTTTTACAGAATTTGATTTCAAACTCCTTACCACACATTTGGGCCCCTAGAATGCCAGGGCAGTATAACTACCCCACAAGTGACCCCATTTTGGAAAGAAGAGACCCCAAGGTATTCGCTGATGGGCATAGTGAGTTCATGGAAGTTTTTATTTTTTGTCACAAGTTAGTGGAATATGAGACTTTGTATGAAAAAAAAAAAAAAGAAAATCAGCATTTTCCACTAACTTGTGACAAAAAATAAAAAATTCTAGGAACTCGCCATGCCCCTCACGGAATACCTTGGGGTGTCTTCTTTCCAAAATGGGGTCACTTGTGGGGTAGTTATACTGCCCTGGCATTTTCCAGGGGCCCTAATGTGTGGTAAGTAGGTAAATGACCTGTGAAATCCTAAAGGTGCTCTTTGGAATATGGGCCCCTTTGCCCACCTAGGCTGCAAAAAAGTGTCACACATGTGGTATCGCCGTATTCAGGAGAAGTTGGGGAATGTGTTTTGGGGTGTCATTTTACATATACCCTTGCTGGGTGAGAGAAATATCTTGGCAAAAGACAACTTTTCCCATTTTTTTATACAAAGTTGGCATTTGACCAAGATATTTCTCTCACCCAGCATGGGTATATGTAAAATGACACCCCAAAACACATTCCTCAACTTCTCCTGAGTACGGCGATACCAGATGTGTGACACTTTTTTGCAGCCTAGATGCGCAAAGGTGCCCAAATTCCTTTTAGGAGGGCATTTTTAGACATTTGGATACCAGACTTCTTCTCACGCTTTGGGGCCCCTAGAATGCCAGGGCAGTATAAATACCCCACATGTGACCCCATTTTGGAAAGAAGACACCCCAAGGTATTCAATGAGGGGCATGGCGAGTTCATAGAATTTTTTTTTTTGTTGGCACAAGTTAGCGGAAATTGATATTTTTAATTTTTTTCTCACAAAGTCTCCCGTTCCGCTAGCTTGGGACAAAAATTTCAATCTTTCATGGACTCAATATGCCCCTCACGGAATACCTGGGGGTGTCTTCTTTCCGAAATGGGGTCACATGTGGGGTATTTATACTGCCCTGGCATTCTAGGGGCCCTAAAGCGTGAGAAGAAGTCTGGAATATAAATGTCTAAAAAATTTTACGCATTTGGTTTCCGTGAGGGGTATGGTGAGTTCATGTGAGATTTTATTTTTTGACACAAGTTAGTGGAATATGAGACTTTGTAAGAAAAAAAAAATTATAATTCCGCTAACTTGGGCCAAAAAAATGTCTGAATGGAGCCTTACAGAGGGGTGATCAATGACAGGGGGGTTGATCAATGACAGGGGTGGTGATCAATGACAGGGGGGTGATCAGGGAGTCTATATGGGGTGATAACCACAGTCATTGATCACGCCCGTGTAAGGCTTCATTCAGACGTCCGTATGCGTTTTGCGGATCCGATCCATCTATCAGTGCATCCGTAAAAATCATGCGGACATCTGAATGGAGCTTTACAGGGGGGTAATCAATGACAGGGGGGTGATCAGGGAGTCTATATGGGGTGATCACCACAGTCATTGATCATGCCCCTGTAAGGCTTCATTCAGACGTCCGGATGCGTTTTGCGGATCCGATCCATCTATCAGTGCATCCGTAAAAATCATGCGGACATCTGAATGGAGCTTTACAGGGGGGTAATCAATGACAGGGGGGTGATCAGGGAGTCTATATGGGGTGATCACCACAGTCATTGATCATGCCCCTGTAAGGCTTCATTCAGACGTCCGGATGCGTTTTGCGGATCCGATCCATCTATCAGTGCATCCGTAAAATCATGCGGACATCTGAATGGAGCTTTACAGGGGGGTGATCAGGGAGTCTATATGGGGTGATCACCACAGTCATTGATCATGCCCCTGTAAGGCTTCATTCAGACGTCCGGATGCGTTTTGCGGATCCGATCCATCTATCAGTGCATCCGTAAAAATCATGCGGACATCTGAATGGAGCTTTACAGGGGGGTGATCAGGGAGTCTATATGGGGTGATCACCACAGTCATTGATCATGCCCCTGTAAGGCTTCATTCAGACATCCGGATGCGTTTTGCGGATCCGATCCATCTATCAGTGCATCCGTAAAAATCATGCGGACATCTGAATGGAGCTTTACAGGGGGGTGATCAGGGAGTCTATATGGGGTGATCACCACAGTCATTGATCATGCCCCTGTAAGGCTTCATTCAGACGTCCGGATGCGTTTTGCGGATCCGATCCATCTATCAGTGGATCCGTAAAAATCATGCGGACGTCTGAATGGAGCTTTACAGGGGGGTAATCAATGACAGGGGGGTGATCAGAGAGTCTATATGGGGTGATCACCACAGTCATTGATCACGCCCCTGTAAGGCTTCATTCAGACGTCCGGATGCGTTTTGCGGATCCGATCCATCTATCAGTGGATCCGTAAAAATCATGCGGACGTCTGAATGGAGCTTTACAGGGGGGTAATCAATGACAGGGGGGTAATCAATGACAGGGGGGTGATCAGGGAGTCTATATGGGGTGATCAGGGGCTAATAAGGGGTTAATAAGTGACGGGGGGGGTGTAGTGTAGTGGTGCTTGGTGCTACTTTACTGAGCTACCTGTGTCCTCTGGTGGTCGATCCAAACAAAGGGGACCACCAGAGGACCAGGTAGCAGGTATATTAGACGCTGTTATCAAAACAGCGTCTAATATACCTGTTAGGGGTTAAAAAAAACACATCTCCAGCCTGCCAGCGAACGATCGCCGCTGGCAGGCTGGAGATCAACTCTCTTACCTTCCGTTCCTGTGTGCGCGCGTTCACAGGAAATCTCGGCTCACGCGAGATGACGCCTATTGGCGTTAGTGTGACCTGGGAGCGCCGCAGAAATGACGCCTTTCGGCGTTAGCGTGGCGGCAAGCGGTTAATGTGGAGTGTTTTGTTCACAGGCTGCAATACCGTGCTGATAGCCGAAGGTTTTTGGGCCTGCAGGATAACATGATTTGAAACAAGTATGGACACCCTGTTATGTCACTTCCTATATGTCATTTCCTGTTTGTTTAATCAGCTGATGATGTCATGACCAGGTGATCCTGCGCCTATAAATGTAATCAGGTTTTCTTTGTCATCATGCAGTTGAGAAAGGCTGGACGGGCCGAAACGCGTCCTGTTATTACTTTCTTAGTTACAACAATAAAAGAACACAACTGATTGAAAACTAGAATGCTGCTGGGACCTTTTTTGCTGGAAAGGCCTTCTCAGCATCAGTGCTGAGAAGCACCAGTGGAGAGGAAGACAAAGGGACAAAGCCCGCCTGTTCTGGAGATATAAGACTTGGGAGGAGGGGCTTAAGTCTATTAGCCATCATCTTGGCAAAAAGCTTTAGATCATTGTTAAGTAGGGATATAGGGCGGTAGCTGGAGCATTGGGTTGGTTCGTTACTTTCTCTGGGTAATGTGGTTCGTTAGCATTTGAGAAGGAAGTATAGAATCAGTCAAAGCGGCATTGCATACCTTCAATAGGTGGGGTAAAAGGGTGGAACTAAATGCTTTATAGTATGCAATCGACAGGCCATCTGGGCTGGGGGGTGATTTTTACTTTAAAGTGTAACTGCCGTTTCATTTTTTCATACCCTAATGGTATAGTACACCCTAATCAGTGGCGTACACACATTCCATGGGGCCCCCTCAATCCATGTGTTTCTTCCTGGAGCACCGCACAGGGAAGGATGACCTCTCCTGCCCCTGTACTGTAGCAGGAGTCTGGAGCAAGACGGGGCCCTGGCTATTGGTAAGAGTTGGGGAGCTGAGGAGAAGGCAGACGCAGTTTATTAGCGCTTCTGCCTTCTTCTCAAGGAGCGCTCTGCAGCAGTGGCATACAAAGGGGGGGTGTGGGGGGGGGGGGGGGGGCGGTCCGCCCCGGGTGCCGGCTCTCAGCGGGTGCCAGAAGCAATGAGCGCTTCTATCAATACAGATGGAAGCTCTCATTGCTAGAGCGCAGGGAGCTGGGTCCTGTCACTCACCGCTCAGCTCCCCGCGTTCCTCCCCTCCTTCAGGCCAGTGGCGCTCTGAATGGTAGAGCAGGAAGACTTCTTCCCGCTCCACCATTCTGCCTGCAGACACGGAACGCGCTGCCGGAATGTGTGGGCGGAGCCTGCAGCCCGGGAATCCGCATAAGCTCTGCCCACACAGTGCTGCAGAGCAATCTGTGCCTGCAGGGGAGAGTGGACTGTGAGCTTCAGGAACGGGACAAGGTGAGTAGGTACTGTTTTCTTTTTGTTTGTTTTTTAACACAGAGGGGGCACAATGGTCATTGCTAATGTGAAGGGGGCACAATGGGCATTTCTACTCTGGAGGGGACCCAATGGGCATTTCTTTTCTGGAGGGGGCACAATGGGCATTTCTTTTCTGGAGGGGGCACAATGGGCATTTCTTTTCTGGAGGGGGCACAATGGGCATTTCTTATCTGGAGGGGGCACAATGGGCATTTCTTATCTGGAGGGGGCACAATGGGCATTTCTTATCTGGAGGGGGCACAATGGGCATTGCTAATGTGAAGGAGGCACAATGGGCATTTCTACTCTGGAGGGGGCACAATGGGCATTGCTAATGTGAAGGGGGCACAATGGGCATTTCTACTCTGGAGGGGGCACAATGGGCATTGCTAATGTGAAGGGGGCACAATGGGCATTTCTACTATAGAGGGGTCACAGTGCACAGAGGGCATTACTACTATGAAGGGGGCACAGATGGCATTATTACTGTGAATGGGGCACAATGGGCATTACAAGCACAGAGGGCATTACTACTATTAAGGGGGCACAAGGGGAATTTCTACTATGGAGGGGACACAGAGGGCATTATTACTGTGAAGGGGCACAATGGGCATTATTACTGTGAAGGTGGCACAATGGGCATTATTACTATTAAGGGGGCACAATGGGCATTATTACTATTAAGGGAGCACAATGGGCATTATTACTGTGAAGGGGGACAATGGGCATTACTACTATTAAGGCTCATTATTACTGTGAAGAAGGCACAATGGGGATTATTACTGTGAGGGGGCACAAAGAGGACATTACAACTGTGAAGGGGCACAGAGAGGGCATAACTATTATTAAGGGGGCACAATGAAGTGATAAGTACTTTAAGGGGCACAATGTGAGCATAATGACTGTTAGGGAGCACAATGTGGGCATAACTACTGTTAGGGGGCGCACATCTGTACAAAACTACTGTGAAGGTTGTACAATGAGGGCAATACTTCTGTGAGGGGGTACAATTTTTTTGAAAGTATTGGGGGGGGGGGGGGTAGGTGCCAGAGAAAGGACTCGCCCCGGGTGCCAAACAACCTAGGCACACCACTGCCACTGATCAGCTGATAAACAAGTGGTCACTTATTGTCACAATTATTGTCAGCATATGTCACCGTGCAATTAGTGTGCTGCTAATAATCAATAGAACTGAATGAGGGAGCAGTGACTGTGGTAGCGATCATTCCTTCCCTTTCACTTTGCATCAGCCTCTTGTACTAGGCTGATGCAAACAAGTGCTAATTAACTTTATTTAAAAAAAAATTGCGGCCCCTTGGAATAGAGCAATGTGACAATGCGGCCCCGAGACCAAAAAAAGTTGTGCACCCCTGCACCACAACCTTACATAACGTGTTAAGATGGGTGCTGTAGTTTGAGGTTATCACCTCTTCTGGTAATATCAGAACAGTAAAGAGGCAGTAGCAAAGGATAGAAGAGGATTTTAAAAAAACTAGAAAGTACTTCCAATCGATAATGCTGACAGAAGCAGTCCAAGAGCATTTAATCTGTGCATCTCAACCTTTGTGCTTCCCTGGCTCCCGTGCTGATCTCTGTACATCTCATGTGATGGCTGCAGCCAGTGACTGGTCTGCGAAAGGAGAAAAAAATGTCTGCCTCATATGTTCCCAGAAAGAGTGCCACCCATGGGATAGTATACTGGGATGAGCTACATTACTAGGCATAGGTGTTGGGGGTTAGCTGCTGTATATGAATAAGTACTGAAGGGATGCAATGCTGCTTTCTACTGATCAGGAGACAGGATAGGCCATCAATATACATTCCCAGAAAACCTCTTAGGCCGAATGCACACGGCCGTGGAACACAGACGTGAGCGGTCCGTGGTATCCCGGCCTGGCATCCTGCTGACAGCTGGAGCGCACAGCGTCATTAGTTGCTATGACGCCGTGCGCTTCATGCTGCCGTTGCACTACAGTAATACACTCGTATGATCTATTAGCATCCGGAAGGATCGCGGACCCATTCAAGCGAATGGGTCTGCGATCCCCATGCGCCTGCCCCACGGACGGTGCCTGCGCATTGCGGACCGCAATTTGCGGTCCACAGCATGGCACGGGCTTCACAAGTTCGTGTGAACGAGCCCTAAGGCTGCAAAGATTTTGTTAATTCTTTTTCATAATCATATTCTAAGAGGCATTGCTTTATTTTTCAGTTGGTGTAGCTATATCAAAGGTAATTCTGCTTTTTTTCACTTTAATTTTCCACAGTGAGGTGTAAATAATATGGTACATGATGCTGTATATATGCTAAAAGGGAACCTGTCACCATGAAAATGCATTGTAACCTGCCAGTAGCATGTTATAGAGCAGGAGGAGCTGAGCAGATTGATATATAGTTTGAAGGGGAATGATTTATTATAACTTGTAGTTATACATTTCAATTCTTGCTCATTCTAGCTTTGAAGTCATGGAGGTGGTCCCATCAGTGATTGACAGCTCTCTCTGTATACACAGTCATAGAAGGAAGTCTGTCAATCACGAATAGGACCACCTTTGTGACTTGAAAGCCCAAAATGAGCAGGAATTTAAATGAATAAATTATAAGTTTTATTGAATTATTTCCCATAAAACTCTATATCAATCTGCTCAGCTCCTGCTCTAACATACTGTCTGCAGATAGAAACATAGAAACATAGAAACATAGAATGTGTCGGCAGATAAGAACCATTTGGCCCATCTAGTCTGCCCAATATATCTGAATCCTATTAATAGTCCCTGGCCCTATCTTATATGAAGGATAGCCTTATGCCTATCCCATGCATGCTTAAACTCCTTCACTGTATTTGCAGCTACCACTTGTGCAGGAAGGCTATTCCATGCATCCACTACTCTCTCAGTAAAGTAATACTTCCTTATATTACTTTTAAACCTTTGCCCCTCTAATTTAAAACTGTGTCCTCTTGTGGTAGTTTTTCTTCTTTTAAATATGCTCTCCTCCTTTACCGAGTTGATTCCCTTTATGTATTTAAAAGTTTCTATCATATCCCCTCTGTCTCTTCTTTCTTCCAAGCTATACATATTAAGGTCCTTTAACCTTTCCTGGTAAGTTTTATCCTGCAATCCATGTACTAGTTTAGTAGCTCTTCTCTGAACTCTCTCTAGAGTATCTATATCCTTCTGGAGATATGGCCTCCAGTACTGCGCACAATACTCCAAGTGAGGTCTCACCAGTGTTCTGTACAGCGGCATAAGCACTTCACTCTTTCTACTGCTTATACCTCTCCCTATACATCCAAGCATTCTGCTGGCATTTCGTGCTGCCCTATTACATTGTCTTCCCACCTTTAAGTCTTCTGAAATAATTACTCCTAAATCCCTTTCCTCAGATACTGAGGTCAGGACTGTGTCAAATATTCTATATTCTGCCCTTGGGTTTTTACGCCCCAGGTGCATTATCTTGCACTTATCCACATTAAATTTCAGTTGCCAGAGTTCTGACCATTCTTCTAGTTTTCCTAAATCCTTTTCCATTTGGCGTTTCCCTCCAGGAACATCAACCCTGTTACATATCTTTGTGTCATCAGCAAAAAGACAAACCTTACCATCGAGGCCTTTTGCAATATCACTTATGAAGATATTAAACAAAATTGGTCCCAGTACAGATCCCTGTGGAACCCCACTGGTAACACGACCTTGTTTTGAATGTTCTCCATTGACTACAACCCTCTGCTGTCTGTCACTCAGCCACTGCCTAATCCACTCAACAATATGGGAGTCCATGCTCAATGACTGCAGTTTATTGATAAGTCTTCTATGTGGGACAGTGTCAAAAGCCTTACTAAAATCTAGATATGCGATGTCTACTGCACCTCCATCGTCTATTATTTTAGTCACCCAGTCAAAAAAATCTATAAGATTTGTTTGACATGATCCCCCTGAAGTAAACCCATGTTGTTTTTCATCTTGCAATCCATGGGATTTTAGATGTTCCACAATCCTATCCTTTAATAGGGTTTCCATTAATTTGCCTATTATTGATGTCAGACTCACTGGTCTATAGTTGCTCGATTCCTCCCTACTACCTTTCTTGTGAATGGGCACGACATTTGCCAATTTCCAATCTTCCGGGACGACTCCTGTTACTAATGATTGGTTAAATAAATCTGTTAACGGTTTTGCCAGCTCACCACTAAGCTCTTTTAATAATTTTGGGTGTATCTCATCAGGCCCCTGTGACTTATTTGTCTTCACTTTAGACAGCAAACTTAGAACATCTTCCTCTGTAAAGACACATGCATCAAACAATTTATTAGTCATCCTTTCTAGTGGAGGTCCTTCTCCTTCTTTTTCTTTTGTAAAAACTGAACAGAAGTATTCATTAAGGCAGTCGGCTAGCCCTTTATTCTCTTCTACATACCTTCCGTCCTTTGTTTTTAATTTAGTTATTCCTTGTTTTAATTTCCTTTTTTCATTTATATATCTGAAGAATGTCTTATCCCCTTTTTTCATAGACTGAGCTAGTTTTTCTTCTGCCTGCGCTTTAGAAGTTCTTATAACTTGCTTGGCCTCTTTCTGCCTAATCTTGTAGATTTCCTTATCTTCATTGCTCTGTTTTTTTTTATAATTACAAAATGCTAGCTTTTTATTTTTAATGATTTGGGCCACTTCTGCTGAGTACCACAGTGGTCTCTTCCTTTTTTTGCTTTTACTGACAAGTCTAATGCAATTTCTGTTGCCTTCAATAATGCACCTTTTAAGTAGTCCCATTTCTCCTGGACTCCATGTAATCCGTTCCAGTCTGATAAGAACTCATTTATGACTAATTTCATTTTTGAAAAGTCTGTTTTTCTAAAATCTAAAACTTTTGTTTTTGTGTGGTGGGACTCTTTCACAGTTCTTATATTAAACCACACTGACTGGTGATCACTAGATCCCAAGGTTTCGCCTACAATGACATCATATACCGAATGCCCATTTGTGAATACCAAATCCAAAATGGCCTCCCTCCGGGTTGGCTCCTCAACCACTTGTTGTAGAGATAACCCCAGTAGGGAATTTAGAATATCTGTACTCCTGGTAGAACTTGCTATTTTGGTTTTCCAGTTTATATCTGGAAGATTGAAATCTCCCATAATGATAACTTCTCCTTTCATTGTCATTTTAGCTATTTCTTCAACTAGTAGATCATCTAGTTCTTTAACTTGACCAGGTGGTCTATATATCACACCTACACGAGTTACTGCATGGTTAGCAAACTGCAACGTAACCCAAACTGACTCTATGTTGGCCTCACCAACTTGTATTAGGTTAGATTTAATGCTATCTTTCACATACAGGGCCACTCCTCCTCCTTTCTTGCCTTCTCTGTCTCTTCTGTATAAAGAGTACCCTGGTATGGTTATGTCCCAGTCATTTCTTTCATTAAACCATGTCTCCGTAACAGCCACTAAATCTACATTCTCAGATGCCATTATTGACCCAAGTTCATTGATTTCTTTACCTAAACTGCGAGCATTTGTAGACAGGACTCTGAGCTTATCATTTCTTAACCTCTGTGCTTCTGACCTGTTCTGGCATTGTTTCGGGGGGCAATTGGACTCTTTTATTTTCACTCTTTTGCCCCCCCTTCCTAGTTTAAATACTCTTCCGCAAATTCTTGGAGTTGTTCACTAAGTACATTTGTTCCTTTGAGAGAAAGATGCAAACCATCTTTTTTGTACAGTTCCTTTCTATTCCAAGTAGAGCTATCATGAGAAACAAAGCCAAATCCTTGCTCTTGACACCATTTACCAAGCCATATGTTGAACTCCTTTATGCGCCTCTGCCTATCATTCTGAACATTATGCACAGGCAGAACTTCAGAAAATGAAATGGTGGATGCAAAATCCTGTACGTCATTACCAAGTGTGATAAAAGATTTTTTCACCTCTGACACTTCATTGCAAGCCAGGTCATTTGTCCCTAGATGGACAAGAACATCCACGTCCTCTTCCTGCTTTGCTTGCTTAACAATATTAATAATACGTCTTCTATCTCTTCTAGATTATACAGCATTTTCATTGTGATAGGTTTCCTTTAAAGTGGAACTAACCTTTCAACAAACTTTTCATCAATCAATAGTACAGTGTGTGTACATGAGGTATAATACTATTTCTGACCACTATATGACTTGTATCTGGCATTTTTAGCAATTTTCCCCTCTGCATGCTAAATGTCTAGTTTGCAGTTTTCCAAGATCTGGTGGTGGACACCAGCTCCCATCCACTACACACAAAAAGTAGAGGAGAATCTGCTTCCTAACCTTATCTCACTCAGAAGTAGCCTCAAGATCATGGAACACATTAGGCTACTTTCACATTAGCATTTTTTGCGGATCCGTCATGGATCTGCAAAAACGCTTCCTTTACAATAATACAACCGCATGCATCCGTCATGAACAGATCCGGTTGTATTATGTCTTCTATAGCCATGACGGATCCGTCATGAACACCATTGAAAGTCTATGGGGGACAGATCCATTTTCTATTGTGTCAGAGAAAACGGATCCGTCCCTTACATTGTGTGTCAGGACGGATCCGTCTTGCTACGCACCACATGGCGGACAGAAAAATGCTGCAGGCAGCCTTTTGGTGTCCACCTCCAGAGCAGAATGGTGACTGAACGAAGGCAAACTGATGCATTCTGAGCAGATCCTTTTCCATTCAGAATGTATTAGGGCAAAACTGATCTGCTTTGGACCGCTTCTGAGGGCCCATGACGGATCTCAGAAAAGGAAAGCCAAAACGCTAGTGTGAAAGTAGCCTTACAGAGAAATACTGACCTATATGGTTGTGAATACAGCACTTGGGCTGGGATATAAACCTCCAATTTAGCTGTAGCAGTCTCTTTATCTGTGTGTCTCATTCAGATGCTTTTCACTCCATGTCCGTCCCCTCTCCATAGACATTGACATTTGTAATATGATCCTTCTGTGAACTGCTCCCGTCCTGATAGCAATAAGAACTAGACACTTCTCTCTGATAAGACATATTCCAAATTTACTTATGGTGGTTTGTAATTTTGATTTTTGCAAAGCTGTGTGAAAACATTTAACTACTTTTGCACAATTAATACACTGCTAAAAATAATTTATGTGTTGCCATTTTCAGATTCATATATTTTTTTTCTTTTTCCTTCGAATGAGGACTTGTTTTTCTGTGGAAAAAGCTAGTTTTCATTGGCCCAAATCTGAGGTACATAAGACTTTTTGATAACTTTTTATTCCATGTTTAGGTATGAACAATAGAACTTTTGTTTTTTTTATTTCTTAAAACAGCATTCACTGAGTGATATAAATTACATAATTGTATTACATTTTGCACAATAAAATAAATAATTGTTTAAATAATTAAACAAATTGACATTTCTCAGGCTCATGCACTCAAACATATTTTCTTTCCGTGTCCGTTCTGTTTTTCTTTGCAGACCGTATGCGGAAGCATTCATTTTAATCAGTCCGCAAAAAAAATTGAAGTTACTCTGTGTGCATTCCGTTTCCGTGTGTCTGTATTTCCGTTCCGCAAAAAAATAGAACATGTCCTATTACTGTCCGCTTTACGGGCAAGGATAGTACTGTTCTATTAGGAGCCAGCTGTTCTGTTCCGCAAAATACGGAATGCACACGGATGTCATCCGTATTTTTTGCGAATCTGTTTTTTGCGGACCGCAAAATACATACGGTCGTGTGCATGAGCATTCAGGGCCATAACATTGTTTTACATTTTTCTGTTGAATGAGCCATGTGAGGGCTTGTTAATTCTGGGACGAGCTGTTGGTTGCCATTTCGCCATACATACGACTTAAAGGGTTTATCCAGGTAAATATAATAATGACCTATTCTCAGGATAGGTCATTATTATCACATCGGCGGGGGTCCGAGTCCTGGATACCCCACTGATCAGCTGTTCAATGGACCCACCACGCTCACCGGAGCTCTAGCTCCCAGCAGCTTTTCAAGCAGAACGCCGTACATTGTACAGCAACTGTGCTTGGTATTATAGCTCAGCCACATTCACTCTAATGAATCTGAGCTGCAACTAGGCCATGTGACCAATGTATGGTTACACGACATGGCCTAGGAAGAGGCCTCAGTGCTCACGGAGCGCTGGCCTCTTCTAACTGCTGATCAGTGTGGCTCCCGGGTGCCAGACCCCACCAAACTGATATTGATGACCTATCCAGAGTGTCACAAACTAAAACATTTGTACATGATTATTTGTATTTCCCAGGGGCGTCGTTAGGTCAAAACATTCTGGGCTTGAGCCCCGAATGTTTTGTCCAGTGCCCCGAATGTTATGCTGGCCTGGTACTGGTAGCATATTTTTTTAAATTTGCCTTTTTTTTTAAATTAAGGGCCCTTGCTGGAGGTCACGCGGGATCAGGTGCCGCAGGACGGGATTGCGCACCAAAGTGACTGAACTCATGCCCGTGCATCCCGCAAGTAGCTGATCAGAGGAACAAGTATAAGGGGGGTAGGGGGATGATCTGTGGGGTTGCCAAAGGTCCACTCCCATCAATATTAAAGGGCACAAGCAAAGATTTCAGCAGTAATGAGGAAATGAAACATACCAGTTATTGGAAAGTTACCAAATGTTGCATTATATATTGACTGCAGTCTGCAGTACTGCACTTCATTTGCGTAAACCATAACACCCCTTTAATGTGCAATTTTAACACAGTGGGCTTGTGCCCCGGATGTTTTCAGACCCTAGCAACGCCCATGGTATTTAGTATATGCATGTTTAAAGTTTCAAAGGGTTCATGGGTTGTAGTCTGTTGGCTGTGAGGTGTGGTTTATGACCTCGCATTCCTTCTGAGACTGGGTAAGCCAGTGGAGGATTACAGGATGGCTGGACACCAAATTGCTTTTGTTTGAAGAAGTGAAGATGAGCTTCAAACCTCTGTAGCCCCAGTCACCAAATGGATTGGCTGGAGGGCAGGATACATCAGATAACATTCTATGTTAACCATATGATTGGGCAAAGCGAGCATAGGGTGTGTTTGTCCAGGCAGTTTTAAAAAACCCAGCTAGTCAGGTGGTAGAAAGAGACTGTGTTTGGAGCCATGACATAACATCAGGACACAGCTCCCAATATGAGATGACGCCAAGCTCCACTGGCAAGAACTAAAGCAGTGCATTGATTTGGCTGCAGTTGCTGCACAATGGGTGAAGATAGTCCTAGCGTAAGCAGGAGTCCCAGCAGATAAGGGTGGGGGCCCATAGGATAGAATACTGTAGCTGGCTTTGTATAGCCTGGGGTATTCTGGGGACAGCCTTTTATATCAACCCAGAGGGAAGCGAGTGTATAGGCATAGCCAAGGTGTGAGGGTGAAAATGGTATTTGGCATAGTGTTCCGTGACACAGGGGATAGGTCATCAATAAAAATTACCGGATAACACCTTTAAGGATCACCTTTTTGGGGGAGAAGAGAAATGAACATAACCTAAGATTCGGGCATATTTTTTCATCATAGAGCTTGCCATGCAGGATAAATTCTATGATAATTTTATAGTATGAATGCTTCAATACCAGATTTGCACTTTTACCCATAATAAAGTAAATTTTATTGTTAAAGTGGCAATTTGTGTTGTAACAGGCAGTCTATTAGGCTTTGCTGTTGGTGTCCAGACATGGCAGGCCTGGAAATCATTGTTATGTCCCAGGTTGCCCTAGAAACCCAACACCCCTTGATCTTGTGACAAAGGGAACCTCCTTCCTTTTCTAACTTCTAATCTAACTTCTTAGATTCTGCAGTTGCTACTGGCTGCAGCATCTAAGGAGTTACATAGTTCACATGATTCAAAAAATGTCCATCAAGTTTCACCAAGGGTTGGGAGAGGATGTTGATAAAAGGAAAGGGGCATGGCTAGAATTTAGATATCCCCCCCCCCCCCCTTTCCTGATCCAGAGAAAGTTTTTTTTTTTTTTTTAAAAAGAGCCAATCTGCCCTAACAGTGAACAGTGAAAAATGTATCTCCTGAGCACAGCTGAATGAACATCCAAAACAGATAGCTAAGGCAGACCTCTGGCCTGGTCCTATAATCTTGTGCCTGATTGCATGGCTGGGCCAGAGAACGCTGTTGATCTTGATCCTGTTATTCAAGGGGAAGAGGAGTTGCCAGAACTTAAAAATGGATGAGCTAGGGTCCACCCTTCAGCTAAAACCCTCATTTGTATAGAAATAAAAATGCAGTTTTCAACAGAATGGTGAAACAGATTTGCACATTAGAGGTATGCTTTTAGTTAATAGGGTCAGGCATCCCAGGCAATATGCCTGGTTTAATAGGGTTAATCCAGATGACAGATGACAGATGCTCTTTAAGCAAGAAAGAGGAGTGGTCCAAAATTCCTTCTCAACATTATGCAAATCTTATTAGTAGAAACAGGAAACATTTGGTGGAGGCAATTGTGTAAAGGGGAATCTAAAGTTAGAGATTAGGGATGAGCGAATCGACTTCAGATGCTTCATCTGTACGGAAAGGGAGAATGTAAACAACCTACAAAAAAGAAATGAGCCCAAAACAGTACCCATAAAATATAATAAAGCTTTATTGTGTATACAAAAAACATACTTTTTTTTTTTTTTAAATTAAAAATCACATGATGCAAGGACAGGTGTATTAGAATGTATTGGCTCCGATGAACCAAAGTTATTACTTTGTGAAGTCTCGCTATACTTGGAACTTAATCCGAGCTCGCTATCAAGGTTTTTTACAGTAAAAAATAATTCCCAACGTTATTACACAAAGTCTAGCTAGACTTCGCAAAGTCATAACTTCAGTTCATTGGAGCCAATACATTCTATTTCTGTGCATCCCTGATTCGCTCATCCCTTCTAGAGATGAAGTAACAAAAAAATAGCAAATTGTCCATTTTAATATTTTTTTCTGTTACAGAATTCAGTGTATGGGATAAATAAGTTTAGATTTTAATAGTACATGCATTTTTGCAATGTGGCGGTGCAAATTATCTTTTTGATCTATTTTGTTTTGTATATTTTTTAAAACTTATTTTTTTACTTTTGCTTTACATTTTAGATCCCCTTAGGCGACTTTAACAAGCGAGTCACAGAAAGCTAGGAATAAAAATTAACTTTTAATCACCAAATTAATATTAAATCACTTCATATTACTCTAAAAGTAGCCCACATTCATGTCTAATATTATTACAATGGACCATAATGTGACAAAAAGTCATAAAGGGGAGAACAGGATATTGGGTATGTTAGGGAGAAATGTCCCTGCTAGGTCCCCAATTAATGCCTCAACACACAGGAACACCCTGATGGTTGGTGGCCTGTGGTCCTGTGCCTGCCCTGTCTCACCCTCTCATTACCCTAAATACTTCCAACGCGTTTCCCCAGTTACTGGTTCATCAGGGAAATAATGTGGGGCAATAATTCAAACAAACAAAAGGTGGTGGTCAAAAAGGTGGTCCAAAAAAACACATGATTATTTATTGGTACTTAATCGACACACATCATTGTTAATGCCGATGTACATAATTAGAAAAGAAATACACATGATTGTTAACACATGAATACCCAATGCACCTGATTATCAGCACACACGTCTATCGATGCACATGATCTATATTGAATCTCAGGCAAACATGATTGTAACAAGAATATAAGCAAAATTGTTAATCACCGAATTGATGCCCAAATGATTATATATAGAGAAAAGGACATATATCTTCCTATTCAAACAATTTCCAAAGAGGGCAAATCAATTATTCAGCCTGGTACACAGTTATCAATATATAGAATCCCACAGTGCAAAGTCAATCATGTAGATGTTAATCCATAGGCAATAAAAGCAGATAATAGCAACAGATAGTGGTCACAAGGACCTCTCTCATATACAGTGGTAAATGGAACACTGCTATAGTGGGTACTCAAAAGACCAGCTCAATACAAGTGATTCATCACTAGCCCTTGACAAATAGATTAAGCATCCAGTCAGAGGAGCGTATACCAGATACTTACCAGAGGTCTGATTAAAAAAAAATGCAAATGATTAAACCTGATAAATAATTATAGAGTCCCACAGTGTAAATAGATATTTATGAAAAGAAAGTTGTTGGTCACAAGGACCTCTCACATATAGGATAAATGATTGACTGCCATGGCGAGTACATCGGGGTCCACCTCTATATGGATGCATGACTTTAACAAGCTACTGTTAGATCCTTTGTCCCGTAGACTGCAGTGAATTACCATTGCACTGCAGGGGAGTGTTTGGGCCCCGGAAGCGTAGCGCTCTCAGGGGAATGCCGTTTTAGATGCTGTGGTCACAATTAATCAAAGACATTAGCCCTGGGTGTCTGCTGTGTAAAAAAGCAGAAAGCCGACGTCTGTGGCGCTTGTTCCGCTCCAGAGTACCATCTTTATAGTGGGGACATCCACTGCGCACGTTAAATGGTTAAAGCAGTTTTCTAGGATTTAAAGGGTTTGGCCACTTAACCCTTTCCTGACGTCTGCCGTACAGCAGGAAGTGAGTTCTTGACAAACGCCATAAATGTATAGAGCCCTGATCGGACAGGTGCAGAAACTAAATCAGAGGCAGAGGCCCGGCTATTACTGACCGCTGCTGTATCTGCTGGCATTGCTGGACCCAGTCCCTGTTAGTTGCTGCACCCAGTGTGTGGGGGAATACTTAGCAGCAGCAGCGGTCTTGGAGATCTAGTCTAGTGCTGCACGCACGACATCAGTGGCGTGCAGCTCATCTATAGTCAGATGTCACTCGGTTCTCTGTCGCTCTGTTGTACACCCAGTGTGAGGGGGTGATATTCGGTAGTGACAGTGGACCTAGTGACTTGCTCCTGATGAACCAACAATCAAGTTGTGTGTAGAAACGCGTCGAGCAATATATCTCTGCAAACACAATTGCAGTCTGACTCTTGTTGATACTATAGAAGCCCAGTGGTTCATTCCTGTGTAACAGCCACCAGTGTATGATTGGTTCATCCTTAATGTTACCTGACACTATGTATTGTGCATGTTCTCCCACAACCTAGGAGACTTGACACACTATATACTGTTTCAATCAGGTGCATTAGTTTTGGATGTCCATTTTTTCCCATTGCTGGTAAAGGATTATACCAACACAATATACTCCTTATATTTTGGAGTTCTAGTGGTAGGAGTGCTAGTAGGGATCAGCATCATTAGTCTGAGACATCCCCCTTCGCTCCACCAAGCCTATTTTGTAGAGAATTTTAATATAAAAATAATAAACTGTTTTTAGCGTACTTTATCTAGGCAGTAAACAGGCATTGCTGGAACACCTTAAAAAAGTGGGCTTTGGAAATTTTCTTAAAAATCTTCTAACATCCTAAAAAAATAAAAAGACATTTATAAAATGATGCCAACATAAAGTAGACATATGGTAAATGTTATTTAACTATTTTATGAGGTATCAGTATACGTCTTAAAAGCCGAGAAATTCAAATTTAGAAAATAACAAAAAAAAATTATTAATAAAAATAAAACATATAGACCTAAATTTTCCACTGACATCAAGTACGATGTGTAAGGAGAAAGTAATCTCAAAAACGCTTGGATAAGTAAAAGCATTCTAAAGTTCTTACCACATAAAGAAACACGTCAGATTTGTAAAATTTAACCATGTCAGGAAGGTGTCCTGAAGGGGTTAATAATAATATTACCTAAATGTCCATAAACTACGTGCTGTGGAACAATCAACTATAAACACAGCCTAATTTTTGATCCGCTGCTGTTTAGTGGGCTTTTGACTGCCCGTCCATGATCTTATTAAAATATTGCAGAGCCACGGCCACGGCAAGCAAGATAGTGGTTTTGTCTGCTTTCCTGGCTGCATCCTCATCTGTGCAGGCACTGGATACAACTAAACCATTCCCGAAGATTATGCTGCCAGAAATAGACAAGAAAGCGCTCATGCGGGTAAATCATATGATTGCTACCATCTTGCTCCAAATGAACTGAGTCGCCACGGCTCTGTAATACATAAGCCCATGAACAGGTAGTCGGGGGCCTTCTTAATAGCAGTTGAGGTAACCTAATACCACAAAAATAAACACAGTAGTCTGCAAACACAAATAAGTAAATACAATTGTACCATACTCACTATAGAAAGTGTACTAATGCTAATGCTACCCTATAAATGTGAGATTCTTGGCAAATACATTTTGTACAAAATCATTTGTGCCTGGCCGGCGATTTATTTGGGACAGTAAACTACACTAAATCTACCTCTTTTGGTGCTACAATGGGCTCCTTTAAATTCAGGGAATGCAGGTTCCACATGCATGCTAAGCCCAGACTGTATTATACCTCTTTTGGTGATAATGAGTTTGTACAAAATGTATTTGCCAAGAATCTCACATTTATAATGTAGCATTAGCATTAATACATTTTCTATAGTGAGTATGGTCGCACTGTTGTATTTACTTGATTATTTGTGCTTGCAGATTGCTGTTGCATTGTATTTGTTTTTGATGTTGTGCTTTCAGCCATGGAGACGTGCCCAATTTTTTTTTCTTTGCAACCTAATATTACATTTCCATTTGATTGTGCTTATTAACCCGTTCGCTACCAGCGCAGTACATGTACGGTGCTGGAGCGAAGTGCAAACATGGCGCCAACTCGCACGTGGAGCGGGCATCATGGCCAGCGGGTCTCTGTTTGAAACAGCAGAGACCCGTGGCTTTTGACTGCCCGTCCATGATCTTATTAAAATATTGCACAGCTATATTCCATATTAGGCTAGAATATGGAATATAGCAGTGCTAAGTTTAAATCTTCATGCGACTATTTCGTGTTATATTACTCGCATCGCAATTTCGACTTTTGCAAATGTTCTTAATATTGCTCTAACTTCGTCTTTTAGAATATTCGTAATATTCTAAGAGACGAAGTTAGAGCAATATTACGAAATTTCGTAAAATACACATATTAGCCTAGCCATAGTCATTAGCATAGGAACGTTGCCTTATACTATCAAGATAAATTTTTGCAATATGCGAAAAAAATATTTCGCGATAATTGGAATAATTGCGAATATTCGATTTTGACGAATATAACACGAATATTCATGCGAATATTCGCGAAATATCGCGAAATCGAATATGGCACCTCCCGCTCATCACTACACATGACAGGGCCCAAAAGGAAAGGTGTACCCAGTTTCTCTCAGGGCATAGATGTTAGTTAAAAATATTTTAGGGCCCACTGCACACTTTTATAGGCATAGAGCTGCAAAAATTATAAATAAATATATATATATATATACAGTATATATAACCCCATTTTAGAAACTACAAACCTCAAATTATTCAAAACTAATTTTACAGACTTTGCTAACCCTTTAGGTGTCCCACAGGAATTAAAGTGAAATGGAGGTGAAATTTAAAAATGTAATTTTATTTTGCAGCTTTTCCATTTTAATCCATTTTTCGTGTAACACAGCAAGGATTAACAGCAAAACAACCCTCAATATTTATAACCCTGATTCTGTAGTTTACAAAAACATCCCATATGTGGTTGTAAGTTGCTGCAAGGTACGGCAGGGTACACTTATGGGTGTAGGGTACAGAAGGGAAGACGTGCCATATGGATTTTGGAGGGCAGATTTTGCTGGAATGGTTTTTGGTGCCATGTCGTAATAAAAGAGACCATGAGATACCCCTACAGTGGAAACCCCTAAAAGTTACCCCATTTTGAAAACAACACCCCTCTAGGAATTTTTTGAGGGGTATAGTGAGAACTATGACCCAACTGGCATTTCATAGATTTTAGAAACACTGGGCTATGAAAATGAAAAACAAAATTTTTCCAATAAAATGTTGCTTTAGCCACAATTTTTAAAATTTTCAAGGATAACTGGAGAAAAAGCACCCCACAATTTTTTACCCATTTTCTCCTGAATACGGCAACACCCCATATGTGGTCATAAATTGCTGTATGGGCACATGGGAATGCTAAGAAGGGAAGGAGTACATATAGTTTTTTGAGGGCAGATTTTTTTTAAATGGTTTTTGACTCCCATGTCATAATAGAAGAGGCCATGAGATACCCCTACAGTGGAAACTCCCCAAAGTGACCCCATTTTGGAAATTACATTCCTCTAGGAATTTATTTTTAGAGGGGTATAGCTAGTGCTTCATGGAATTTAGAAACACTTTGCCATGAATATGAAAAATTGGGGGTACCCAAGGTTCAGTGCTGGGTTCTCTATTATTTAATTTATTTATTAATGATATTGAGGACTGGATTAATAGCACCATTTCTATTTTTGCAGATGACACTAAGCTATGTAGTACTGTACAGTCTATGAAAGATGTCTATAAACTACAAGCTGACTTGAACACTCTGAGTGATTGGGCATCAACTTGGCAAATGAGGTTCAATGTGGATAAATGTAAAGTTGTGCATCTTGGTAATAATAATCTCTGTACTTCATATGTCCTAGGGAATGTAACACTAGGAGAGTCACTTATAGAGAAGGATATTGAATAACAGCATACAATGTCAATCAGCTGCTTCTAAGGGTACTTTCACACTTGCGGCAGAGGATTCCGGTAGACCGTTCCGTCGCTGGCAATCCAGACGCAAACTGATGGCATTTGTCAGGCAGATACGGATGTGGATCCGTCTGACAAATGCATTGCAATACCGGATCCGTCTCACCGGAAAAACGGATCTAGTATTAATTATTTTTTGCATTTTTAAAAGGTCTGTGCAGGGCGAAAATCCGGATCCGTTTTGCCAGAACACCTAATGCCGGATCCGGTAAGTGTTCAGTATTTTTGGCCGGAGATAAAACTGCAGCATGCTGCGGTATTTTCTCCGTCCAAAAAACATAAAAGGGACTGAACTGATGCATCCATGCTCTCCATTCAGAATGCATTAGGATAAAACTGATCATTTTTTTCCCGGTATTGAGCTCCTGTGATGGAACTCAATACCGGACAACAGAAACGCTAGTGTGAAAGTACCCTTAGGCTACCAAAATATTTTCATGCATTAAACGAGGCATGGACTCGTTGGGCAAGGATGTAATACTACCACTTTACGGCCTCATCTGGAATATCTAGTTCAGTTCTGGGCACCAGTCCATAGAAAGGACGCACTGCAGCTGGAAATGGTACAGAGGAGAGCGACTAAACTGATAAGGGGCATGGAGGGTCTTAGTTTTGAAGAAAGATTAAAATAATTGAATTTATTTAGTCTTGAGAAGAGACATCTAAGGAGGGATATGATTAACCTGTGCAAATATATAAATGGGCCACACAAAGCGTCAAAACTTCTTTACTGTAAGAACTGTGAATATGTGGAATAGACTTCCTTAGGACGTGATCATAGAAGGAACAGTGGACAGTTTAAAAAAAGGCTTAGATGAATTCTTAAAAGTAAACATTAATGCTTATAAAAACGTGTAGATATCGGAGTACCCACCTGTCCCTTGGTTGAACTTGATAGTCTTATGTCTTTTTTCAACCGTATTAACTATGTAACATTTTTCTCCCAATAAAATGTTGCTTTAGCCCCAATTTTTCCAATTTTTGAAACTACACCCTTCTAGTAATTTTTAGAAGGATATAATGAGCGCTTTTAACCCACAGGTTTCATAGAATTTTTTAAAATATGATGACATTAAATGAAAAATGACATTGCATTTCAATTATATGTATCTTTAGCTTCAAAATTTTTGATTTGAAAAAATATGAACAAAAGCACCCCAAATTGTGTTACATAAATATTCCCGAGAACAAAAATACCCCATACGTGGTCAGAAACTGCTGTATGGACACACCGCAGGGTTCAGAAGAGAAAGAGCACCATGTACATTTGAGGTCTAGTTTGTTGATTTATACAGCATTGGCTGACGACTGCAGAAACTATGAGGTGAAATAAAAAAAAAAAAATAAACCACCAAGAAGTGACATTTTAGAAACAACACCCCTCACAGAATTTACCAGTGGGTGTAGTTAGCATTTTGACTCTACATGTGTTTTGAAAAAAATTAACCCATTCTAAGGCCTCATGCACGCGACCATATGTATTTTGCGGTCTGCAAAAAACGGATCTGCAAAAAATACGGATGACGTCCATGTGCATTCCGTATTTTGCAGAACAGAACAGCTGGCCCCTAATTGAACAGTCCTATCCTTGTCCGTAATGCGGAAAATAATAGGACATGTTCTATTCTTTTGTGGAACGGAAATACGTATATACGGAAACGGAATGCACACGGAGTAACTTCAGTTTTTTTGCGGACCCATTGAAATTAATGGTTTTGTATATGGTCTGCAATAAAAATGGAACGGACACGGTAAGAAAATACGTTTGTGTGCATGAGGCCTAACCCGGAGGTTTTATTCGCTCCCTGCCTTCCCAGAGCCATAACCTTTTTATTTTTCCATTCACATAGCCGTATGAGGGCTTATTTTTTGCTGGACAAAATGTACTTTCCAATGCCACCATTTTATATTGCATAGAATGTAGTGAAAAGTGAGGAAAAAATTCCAAAGGTGGTGGAATTGGGAAAAAAAATGCAATTTTGCCAGTTTTACAGTTTTTTTTTTTACAATGTTTATTATGCAGTAAAACTGACCTGTGATCTTCATTCTCCAGGTCAGTACGAATCCAGCTACACCACATATATATACTTTTTCTTGCGTTTTAATGATGAAAAAAAATACAAAATAACTTGAAAAAAGCATTTTTTTTGCTGTCATTTTCTGACTCCTATAACTTTTTTGTAGTCATGTGTGTGGAGCTGTTAGAGGGCTCATTTTTCATGGCGTGATCAGTTCATTGATACCTGGGGTGTGTAAAACTGTTTGATCACTTTCTATTTAATTTTTTGTGGCAGGAGAAGTGTCCTTTTTTCAATTTCACCTTTTTCCGTATGGGATTAATACTTTTATATTTTGATAGTATAGGCAATACCCAAGATGTGTATTTTTTCAAACTTTACCTTTTTTTACTTTTTTTATTTTCATTTTGGGAGAAAGGGGGGTGGTGATTTGAATTTTTAGGTTTTTTAATATTTATTTGTAAAGCCTTTATTTAATTTTTTTACACTATTTTATAGCTCCCATACGGAACTATAACAAGCAATTATTAGATTGCTATTGTCATAGACTCCAATGCACTAGCATTGGAGTCTATGATGATATTACTAGCTTCCTATGGAGCCCTATTACAGGCATTTACTATGACAGGGGCTGCCACACACAAGCTCCAACTCCTCCGATTGCTGCACGGTGGAGCCAGAGCATCATTGGAAGTGTGCGCTTTCTGTAAATAGTGCACTCAGATGACGTGGTCAGGTTTGACCACGCATATGAGAGGTTAAATGTCAGCGATCGGCATTGCCACCAGTCGCGGACATTAGCCACGGGTGCCTGCAGTATGAAACAGCAGGCAACCGGTTGCTATGGCGCCCACTCCACTCAGGAGCAGGCGCCATCTTTAAAGACCCAAAACGTGACGTCACATGTTGGGATAGGGTTAAAGCAGAACAGATGGTACAAAGGGAAAATTGCTATTTTTACAAAGATATGTAATTTCACTGACCAATATGTTGCGCCCATTGTATGCCAGTGTGAAAAGTCAGCCTCTTATTATTATGCCTTCCTTCCTGGTTTTAGAAACTCCCTACATGTGGCCCCAACCTTTTGCCTGGACATACAACAGGACGCAGGAGTAAAAGAGCAGAGAGGCCCACTGTGGTGATTTACACATCTTGTGCTGACAACTGTAGAGACTATGGAGTGAAATAATAAATGGAACCCGGAGCAGTGACCCCTATTTTGTAATCTCCAGCCCTCAAGGTATTAAGGGGTGGAGTAAGCATTATGACAAGAGAGGTATTTTGTAGAAATTAATGCGCAGAGGACCATACAAAATGAAAATAGCTATTTTTAAACAAGTATGGCATTTCCATGCTCAATATGCTGTGCCCTGCACGTGCCATCTGAGACATACCACTCCCCTTAAATTGTTAGGTGAGTTCTACTGGGTAAAGAAATACCTTAAATGTGGAGGGAAACTGCTGTATATGCACACAGCAGGGCTCAAAAGGAAGTTCCTATATGGTTTTTGGAGTGCAGATTTTGCTGGAATGGTTTCAGGCACTACATCACATTTGGTGAAAACCTCCAATAAGTGACCCCATTTTAGAAACGACACCCCTCAAATTATATATCAAGGGGTGGAGTGAGCATTTTGACAACACAGGTATTTTGCAGAAATTAATGAGCAGGGGGTGGTGTAAAATGAAAACTGAAAAAAGTTTTCTACAGATATGGCATTTCAGTGCTCAATATATTGTTTACCCCATGTGCCATCTGAGACTCACATCACACTACTTCAATTGATAGGCAGATTCTACTAGGTACAGAAATGAGATACAGTTGCAAGAAAAAGTATGTGAACCCTTTGGAATTATATGGATTTCTGCACAAATTGGTCATAAAATGTGATCTGATCTTCATCTAAGTCATAACAATAGACAATCACAGTCTGCTTAAATTAATAACACACAAAGAATTTAATGTTACCATGTTTTTATTGAACACACCATGTAAACATTCACAGTGCAGGTGGAAAAAGTATGTGAACCCTTGGATTTAATAACTGGTTGAACCTCCTTTGGCAGCAATAACTTCAACCAAACATTTCCTGCAGTTGCAGATCAGACGTGCACAATGGTTAGGAGTAATTCTTGACCATTCCTCTTTACAGAACTGTTTCAGTTCAGCAATATTCTTGGGTTGTCTGGTGTGAATCGCTTTCTTGAGGTCATGCCACAGCATCTCAATCGGGTTGAGGTCAGGACTCTGACTGGGCCACTCCAGAAGGCGTATTTTATTCTGTTTAAGACATTCTGTTGTTGATTTACTTCTATGCTTTGGGTCGTTGTCCTGTTGCAACACCCATCTTTTGTTGAGCTTCAGCTGGTGGACAGCTAGCCTGAAGTTCTCCTGCAAAATGTTTTGATAAACTTGGGAATTCATTTTTCCTTCGATGATAGCAATCCGTCCAGGCCCTGACGCAGCAAAGCAGCCCCAAAGCATGATGCCCCCTTCACAGTTGGGATGAGGTTTTGATGTTGGTGTGCTGTGCCTCTTTTACTCCACACATAGTGTTGTGTGTTTCTTCCAAACAACTCAACTTTGGTTTCATCTGTCCACAGAATATTTTGCCAGTACTGCTGTGGAACATCCAGGTGCTCTTGTGCAAACTGTAAACATGTAGCAATGTTTTTTTTTGTTCAGCAGTGGCTTCCTCTGTGGTATCCTCCCATGACATTTTTATAACCCTTTCCAGCTTTATGCAAGTCAACAATTCTTAATCGTAGGTCTTCTGAGAGCTCTTTTGTGCGAGGCATCATTCACATCAGGCAGTGCTTCTTGTGAAAAGCAAACCCAGAACTGGTGTGTGTGTTTTTTTATAGGGCAGGGCAGCTGTAATCAACACCTCCAATCTCATCTCATTGATTGGACTCCAGTTGGCTGACACCTCACTCCAATTAGTTCTTGGAGATGTCATTAGTCTAGGGGTTCACATACTTTTTTCCACCTGCACTCCGAATGTTTACATAGTGTGTTCAATAAAAACATGGTAACGTGTGTTATTAGTTTAAGCAGATTGTGATTGTCTATTGTCGTGATTTAGATGAAGATCAGATCACATTTTATGACCAATTTGTGCAGAAATCCATATCATTCCAAAGGGTTCACATACTTTTTCTTGCAACTGTACATGTGGGTGTAAACTGCTGTAGGGTTCAGAAGGGAAAGACCACCTTTTGGCATTTGCGGTGCACATTTTATTGGATTGGTTTACAGGCGCCATGTTGCTATTGAACATTCTCTAGGGCAGTGGTGGCAAACCTAAGGCACGGGTGCCAGAGGCTGCACTCAGAGCCCTCTCTGTGGGCACCCCCACCCTGGAAAAAGTCTATGGTGTACCAATATGCCTTAGACTTTTCCTGCCATTCATCAGCACAGGGTGCACTATGAACAGGACAGGCGGCACATTGAATGTAGGCAGGCTATTATAGCTAAATGATAAAATACATGGAAGATATACTATTGGACTGTAGTATTCAGGTTAAATTGCTGTGTTGGCACTTTGCGATAAGTAAGTGGGTTTTGGGTTGCAGTTTGGGCACCCGGTCTCTAAACGGTTCGCCATCACTGCTCTAGGGCCCAGTATGGCTGTTTTCTGACAACCATACATTTTTTATTTTACTCTCAATGTAGCTGTGTGAGGGCTAATATTTTGTGGGATGAGTTGCCATTTCCATTGGTTCTATTTTGGGGTACATACGAGTTTTTTAGTTTTTTTTAAACTGTAGATGTTTATTAGTACATAACGTACAGATTTTCAGTGATACAGAAAAAAGAAGAACATAAAGGAGTACAACATAGCTCGTGCAGTGTCACTCAGCAGACCACTGAAATGAAAAAAAAAGGCACAGAATCAGCGCACACAGCAGTACAGATCCCATAGCTATAACCAATGATGTAATATAAAAACTCAGGGCAAGGGAAAAGGAACAGATAAGGGGGAGTGGGAGCAGGGGTGGTAGGGGATCGGGAGAGACCACTAGGGGGATGTCGAGTAGGAATCCCAGGGTAGCTAGATAGCTTGGATTTGTTCCACGGCGTTGTTAAGGGACGCCGTGAGGCATTCCATGAACCTGAAGTGAAGTCACGGACCCTGGCCAGCAACATGCACATGGAGGGGTAGGGAGAGGAACAGACTGGTGGAGCACTTTTTCAGCCCTAAAGGTGGTAAGTTGAGCAGGTAGACCTTTGGGTCTAGCGGTACGGGGTATCCAAAAAGGGATTGAGCCACGTCCCTCGCCTCCTCCCAAAATGGGGGGATACTGGGGCACGTCCCAAAAATATGGTATAAGGCAGGGCTCGACAAATCCCAGGCGATCAGGAATTTTGTCCTGGCGCCTGGGTATTTGCCCTCACATGGCTGCCCCCAGAAGGAGTTACCCGGGGGCGGAAAGCGTGGTGGACAGGGTGGCATCGGGGGAGCGGAGGAGGTAGGTAGGATGCAGTGAGTCCGCATCATCTGGGCGTTCCTTCTCCCTGGCTGTAGCGCTGTCCAATCGCAGCGCAGGGAGAAGGAACGCCCAGGAGAGAAGCTGCTGTCTCCTTGTAACGGAACGCCTAGCACCCCGACTGGGTACCTTCGTTGATAGATGCTCCTAGTGCTTCCAGAGGACTCCAAGCACTCCACTTGACACCGTCAGCACTGCAGACCTCACGAACCGCCGAAGCTTGGTGGAGGTCTCGCCGTCTCCTACCCACAAGGCTCCAGGCCCCAGTGGGTGAACCTCTCCTAAATGCAGAGACAGGAACCAGGAACAAGCTCTTACAAGAGCTTATACTCAGGGGAGTATTATGATATAGCAATCCCCAAGAGTGTAGTTATCCCATCCCCCAAACATGAGCCAAGACTTCATAAAGCGGCAAAGCAGGAACTCTTTAATGGGTTATTTTTCAGCCTTTTATGCAGGTCTCCTAACAAGGGACACTCCCCCTGGGGCCCTTGTAAAAGACTGTGACAGTTTATATTTTAGCCAATCACATGCATTTACAGTATTGAAACCCTCCCAGCAATTGTACACAAAATCCCCTTCCCTCTGTCTGTAACGCAATCAACAAAATACAATGAGCATTGTCTGAGACGCAATTAACTAACACACTGGCATTGTCTGAGACGCAATCCACAAAATACAATTACCAAACGTAATGGGCTAACTTAATCACTACCAGATAGAAAACACAAATTTTTCCCAACACACAGAAAACACCTCAAAACCCCACACATCCCCATAATGTATACATCCATGGATAGCTCTGATCTGGGTGAACAACATATCCAAAAATCACCCAGACCCGAGCAGGGGTTCCCGAATTCCATGGAAGTCACATTTGGCCTGTCTTCTCCTTCAAAGTTAGTATGGGCCATAATCCTGGGGCATGAAGCTGGCAAACAGCCCCCTCCAAAACACTGTGGCGAGGTTGGTTTCGCCACACTCCTCTCCATTGCTCCGATAGTAATTAGCATATGGAGCAGGAGACAATAATGGGGCACGGCGGGCGAACAGAGCGGCGCCCAGGAATAATAGTAAATGCTGGGACATCTCTGGGCGCCGCTCAGTGTAGCCTGCTACTTAAAGTCCGGACCCATATAATACAGGAGGCAGGTGCGGCACCTGAGGGGTTAACTGCCGCTGATCTGCTGCCAGTACCCGCCTCCCGTATTAAGGGTTAATTATCATTGGTGGCGCAGTGCGCCCGCCCCTCTCAATCCCCCAGTATTAAAATCATTGGTGTTGGTGGCAGTGGCCACAGGGTCCCCTCCCCTTCTCATTGGTGGCAGTGGCCACAGGGTCCCCTCCGCTCCTCTTCATTGGTGGCAGTGGCAGCTTCTGATCGGAGCCCCAGCTGTTTTATCCTGGGGCTCCGATCAGTTACTATGGCAGACAGGACGCTACTGAAGCCCTGGCTGCCATGGTAATCTCCCTGCTGCTGTGTGTACTATGCACAGGACAGCAGGGACAGTGTGAGGTCCTATTCACCCTGATAGAGCTCTATTATGGTGAATAGGACAAGGGATGAAAATATCCCAGGTTCTGGCCCCTAAGGGGGGAAATAGTTATTAAATAAAAAGTGTAAAAAAATAAATAAATAAAAAGTTTAGAAAACCCACCAAAATATTAAGTATAAATCACCCCCTTTACCAATTTCACATATAAAATATATAAACAATAAATAAATAAACATATCACATATTGCCATGTCAGAAAAGTCCAAACTATTAAAATATTTTTAAAAAAATCTATGCGGTGAACGCCGGAACAGAAAAAAATAAATAAAACTGCGGGATTCGCCATATGTGTGTGCGATTCTGTACACTGCTGCTGTATGTGTGTGCGCACGATTCTGTACACTGCCACTGTATATGTGTGTGCGCACGATTCTGTACACTGCCACTGTATATGTGTGTGCGATTCTGTACACAGCCGCTGTATGTGTGTGCGGTACTGTACACTGCCGCTGTATATGTGTGTGCGATTCTGTACACTGCCGCTGTATATGTGTGTGCGATTCTGTACACTGCCACTATATATGTGTGTGCGATTCTGTACACTGCCACTGTATATGTGTGTGCGATTCTGTACACTGCCACTGTATGTGTGTGCGGTAATGTACACTGCCGCTGTATATGTGTGTGCGATTCAGTACACTGCCACTGTATGTGTGTGCGGTAATGTACACTGCCGCTGTATATGTGTGTGCGATTCAGTACACTGCCACTGTATGTGTGTGCGGTACTGTACACTGCCGCTGTATATGTGTGTGCGATTCTGCACACTGCCGCTGTATATTTGTGTGTGATTCTGTACACTGCCATTGTATATGTACAGTCGTGGCCAAAAGTTTTGAGAATTACATAAATATTGGAAATTGGAAAAGTTGCTGCTTAAGTTTTTATAATAGCAATTTGCATATACTCCAGAATGTTATGAAGAGTGATCAGATGAATTGCATAGTCCTTCTTTGCCATTAAAAATAACTTAATCCCAGAAAAAACTTTCCACTGCATTTCATTGCTGTCATTAAAGGACCTGCTGAGATCATTTCAGTAATCGTCTTGTTAACTCAGGTGAGAATGTTGACGAGCACAAGGCTGGAGATCATTATGTCAGGCTGATTAGGTTAAAATGGCAGACTTGACATGTTAAAAGGAGGGTGATGCTTGAAATCATTGTTCTTCCATTGTTAACCATGGTGACCTGCAAAGAAACGCGTGCAGCCATCATTGCGTTGCATAAAAATGGCTTCACAGGCAAGGATATTGTGGCTACTAAGATTGCACCTCAATCAACAATTTATAGGATCATCAAGAACTTCAAGGAAAGAGGTTCAATTCTTGTTAAGAAGGCTTCAGGGCATCCAAGAAAGTCCAGCAAGCGCCAGGATCGTCTCCTAAAGAGGATTCAGCTGCGGGATCGGAGTGCCACCAGTGCAGAGATTGCTCAGGAATGGCAGCAGGCAGGTGTGAGCGCATCTGCACGCACAGTGAGGCGAAGACTTTTGGAAGATGGCCTGGTGTCAAGAAGGGCAGCAAAGAAGCCACTTCTCTCCAAAAAAAACATCAGGGACAGATTGATCTTCTGCGGAAAGTTTGGTGAATGGACTGCTGAGGACTGGGGCAAAGTCATATTCTCCGATGAAGCCTCTTTCCGATTGTTTGGGGCATCTGGAAAAAGGCTTTTCCAGAGAAGAAAAGGTGAGCACTACCATCAGTCCTGTGTCATGCCAACAGTAAAGCATCCTGAGACCATTCATGTGTGGGGTTGCTTCTCATCCAAGGGAGTGGGCTCACTCACAATTTTGCCCAAAAACACAGCCATGAATAAAGAATGGTACCAAAACACCCTCCAACAGCAACTTCTTCCAACAATCCAACAACAGTTTGGTGAAGAACAATGCATTTTCCAGCACGATGGAGCACCGTGCCATAAGGCAAAAGTGATAACTAAGTGGCTCGGGGACCAAAACGTTGACATTTTAGGGCCATGGCCTGGAAACTCCCCAGATCTTAACCCCATTGAGAACTTGTGGTCAATCCTCAAGAGGCGGGTGGACAAACAAAAACCCACTAATTCTGACAAACTCCAAGAAGTGATTATGAAAGAATGGGTTGCTATCAGTCAGGAATTGGCCCAGAAGTTGATCGAGAGCATGCCCAGTCGAATTGCAGAGGTCCTGAAAAAGAAGGGCCAACACTGCAAATACTGACTCTGCATAAATGTCATGTAATTCTCGATAAAAGCCTTTGAAACATATGAAATGCGTGTAATTATATTTCACTACATCACAGAAACAACTGAAACAAAGATCTAAAAGCAGTTTAGCAGCAAACTTTGTGAAAACTAATATTTGTGTCATTCTCAAAACTTTTGGCCATACACTGCCGCTGTATATGTGAGTGCGATTCTGTACACTGCCGCTGTATATGTGTGTGCGGTGCTGTACACTGCCGCTGTATGTGTGTGTGATTCTGTACACTGCCATTGTATATGTGTGTGCGATTCTGTACACTGCCGCTGTATATGTGTGTGCGGTACTGTACAGTGCCACTGTATATGTGTGTGCGGTACTGAACACTGCCACTGTATGTGTGTGCGGTACTGTACACTGCCGCTGTATATGTGTGTGCGGTTCTGTACACTGCCACTGTATATGTGTGTGCGATTCTGTACACTGCCACTGTATATGTGTGTGCGGTTCTGTACACTGCCACTGTATATGTGTGTGCGATTCTGTACACTGCCGCTGTATATGTGTGTGCGATTCTGTACACTGCCGCTGTATATGTGTGTGCGATTCTGTACACTGCCGCTGTATATGTGTGTGCGATTCTGTACACTGCCGCTGTATATGTGTGTGCGATTCTGTACACTGCTATTGTATATGTGTGTGCGATTCTGTACACTGCTATTGTATATGTGTGTGCGATTCTGTACACTGCCGCTGTATATGTGTGTGCGATTCTGTACACTGCCGCTGTATATGTGTGTGCGGTGCTGTACACTGCCACTGTATATGTGTGTGCGGTACTGTACACTGCCACTGTATATGTGTGTGCGATTCTGTACACTGCCGCTGTATATGTGTGTGCGATTCTGTACACTGCCACTATATATGTGTGTGCGATTCTGTACACTGCCGCTGTATATGTGTGTGCGATTCTGTACACTGCCGTTGTATATGTGTGTGCGATTCTGTACACTGCCGTTGTATATGTGTGTGCAATTCTGTACACTGCCACTGTATATGTGTGTGCGGTTCTGTACACTGCCACTGTATGTGTGTGTGCGGTTCTGTACACTGCCACTGTATATGTGTGTGCGATTCTGTACACTGCCGCTGTATATGTGTGTGCGATTCTGTACACTGCCGCTGTATATGTGTGTGCGATTCTGTACACTGCCGCTGTATATGTGTGTGCGGTACTGTACACTGCCATTGTATATGTGTGTGCGATTTTGTACACTGCCGCTGTATATGTGTGTACGGTACTGTACACTGCCGCTGTATATGTGTGTGCGGTACTGTACACTGCCACTGTATATGTGTGTGCGGTACTGTACACTGCCACTGTATATGTGTGTGCGGTACTGTACACTGCCACTGTATATGTGTGTGCGGTACTGTACACTGCCACTGTATATGTGTGTGCGGTACTGTACACTGCCACTGTATATGTGTGTGCGGTACTGTACACTGCCACTGTATATGTGTGTGCGGTACTGTACACTGCCACTGTATATGTGTGTGCGATTCTGTACACTGCCGTTGTATATGTGTGTGCAATTCTGTACACTGCCGCTGTATATGTGTGTGCGGTTCTGTACACTGCCGCTGTATGTGTGTGTGCGGTTCTGTACACTGCCACTGTATATGTGTGTGCGATTCTGTACACTGCCGCTGTATATGTGTGTGCGATTCTGTACACTGCCGCTGTATATGTGTGTGCAATTCTGTACACTGCCGCTGTATATGTGTGTGCGGTTCTGTACACTGCCACTGTATATGTGTGTGCGGTACTGTACACTGCCACTGTATATGTGTGTGCGGTACTGTACACTGCCACTGTATATGTGTGTGCGGTTCTGTACACTGCCGCTGTATATGTGTGTGCGGTTCTGTACACTGCCACTGTATATGTGTGTGCGATTCTGTACACTGCCACTGTATATGTGTGTGCGGTTCTGTACACTGCCACTATATATGTGTGTGCGATTCTGTACACTGCCGCTGTATATGTGTGTGCGATTCTGTACACTGCCGCTGTATGTGTGTGCGATTCTGTACACTGCTATTGTATATGTGTGTGCGATTCTGTACACTGCCGCTGTATATGTGTGTGCGGTGCTGTACACTGCAGCTGTATATGTGTGTGCGATTCTGTACACTGCCATTGTATATGTGTGTGCGATTTTGTACACTGCTGCTGTATATGTGTGTGCGGTACTGTACACTGCCACTGTATATGTGTGTGCGGTACTGTACACTGCCACTGTATATGTGTGTGCGGTACTGTACACTGCCACTGTATATGTGTGTGCGGTACTGTACACTGCCACTGTATATGTGTGTGCGGTACTGTACACTGCCACTGTATATGTGTGTGCGATTCTGTACACTGCCGTTGTATATGTGTGTGCAATTCTGTACACTGCCGCTGTATATGTGTGTGCGGTTCTGTACACTGCCACTGTATGTGTGTGTGCGGTTCTGTACACTGCCACTGTATATGTGTGTGCGATTCTGTACACTGCCGCTGTATATGTGTGTGCGATTCTGTACACTGCCGCTGTATATGTGTGTGCGATTCTGTACACTGCCGCTGTATATGTGTGTGCGGTACTGTACACTGCCACTGTATATGTGTGTGCGATTTAGTACACTGCCGCTGTATATGTGTGTGCGGTACTGTACACTGCCACTGTATATGTGTGTGCGGTACTGTACACTGCCACTGTATATGTGTGTGCGGTACTGTACACTGCCACTGTATATGTGTGTGCGGTACTGTACACTGCCACTCTATATGTGTGTGCGGTACTGTACACTGCCACTGTATATGTGTGTGCGGTACTGTACACTGCCACTGTATATGTGTGTGCGGTACTGTACACTGCCACTGTATATGTGTGTGCGATTCTGTACACTGCCGTTGTATATGTGTGTGCAATTCTGTACACTGCCGCTGTATATGTGTGTGCGGTTCTGTACACTGCCACTGTATGTGTGTGTGCGGTTCTGTACACTGCCACTGTATATGCGTGTGCGATTCTGTACACTGCCGCTGTATATGCGTGTGCGATTCTGTACACTGCCGCTGTATATGTGTGTGCGATTCTGTACACTGCCGCTGTATATGTGTGTGCGGTACTGTACACTGCCACTGTATATGTGTGTGCGATTTTGTACACTGCCGCTGTATATGTGTGTGCGGTACTGTACACTGCCACTGTATATGTGTGTGCGGTACTGTACACTGCCGCTGTATATGTGTGTGCGGTACTGTACACTGCCACTGTATATGTGTGTGCGGTACTGTACACTGCCACTGTATATGTGTGTGCGGTACTGTACACTGCCACTGTATATGTGTGTGCGGTACTGTACACTGCCACTCTATATGTGTGTGCGGTACTGTACACTGCCACTGTATATGTGTGTGCGGTACTGTACACTGCCACTGTATATGTGTGTGCGGTACTGTACACTGCCACTGTATATGTGTGTGCGATTCTGTACACTGCCGTTGTATATGTGTGTGCAATTCTGTACACTGCCGCTGTATATGTGTGTGCGGTTCTGTACACTGCCACTGTATGTGTGTGTGCGGTTCTGTACACTGCCACTGTATATGCGTGTGCGATTCTGTACACTGCCGCTGTATATGTGTGTGCGATTCTGTACACTGCCGCTGTATATGTGTGTGCGATTCTGTACACTGCCGCTGTATATGTGTGTGCGGTACTGTACACTGCCACTGTATATGTGTGTGCGATTTTGTACACTGCCGCTGTATATGTGTGTGCGGTACTGTACACTGCCACTGTATATGTGTGTGCGGTACTGTACACTGCCACTGTATATGTGTGTGCGGTTCTGTACACTGCCACTGTATATGTGTGTGCGGTACTGTACACTGCCACTGTATATGTGTGTGCGGTACTGTACACTGCCACTGTATATGTGTGTGCGGTTCTGTACACTGCCGCTGTATATGTGTGTGCGGTTCTGTACACTGCCACTGTATATGTGTGTGCGATTCTGTACACTGCCACTGTATATGTGTGTGCGGTACTGTACACTGCCACTGTATATGTGTGTGCGATTCTGTACACTGCCGCTGTATATGTGTGTGCGATTCTGTACACTGCCGCTGTATATGTGTGTGCGATTCTGTACACTGCCGCTGTATATGTGTGTGCGGTACTGTACACTGCCACTGTATATGTGTGTGCGATTTAGTACACTGCCGCTGTATATGTGTGTGCGGTACTGTACACTGCCACTGTATATGTGTGTGCGGTACTGTACACTGCCATTGTATATGTGTGTGCGGTACTGTACACTGCCACTGTATATGTGTGTGCGGTACTGTACACTGCCACTGTATATGTGTGTGCGGTACTGTACACTGCCACTGTATATGTGTGTGCGGTACTGTACACTGCCACTGTATATGTGTGTGCGGTACTGTACACTGCCACTGTATATTTGTGTGCGATTCTGTACACTGCCGTTGTATATGTGTGTGCAATTCTGTACACTGCCGCTGTATATGTGTGTGCGGTTCTGTACACTGCCACTGTATGTGTGTGTGCGGTTCTGTACACTGCCACTGTATATGTGTGTGCGATTCTGTACACTGCCGCTGTATATGTGTGTGCGATTCTGTACACTGCCGCTGTATATGTGTGTGCGATTCTGTACACTGCCGCTGTATATGTGTGTGCGATTCTGTACACTGCCGCTGTATATGTGTGTGCGGTACTGTACACTGCCACTGTATATGTGTGTGCGATTTTGTACACTGCTGCTGTATATGTGTGTGCGGTACTGTACACTGCCACTGTATATGTGTGTGCGGTACTGTACACTGCCACTGTATATGTGTGTGCGGTACTGTACACTGCCACTGTATATGTGTGTGCGGTTCTGTACACTGCCGCTGTATATGTGTGTGCAATTCTGTACACTGCCGCTGTATATGTGTGTGCGGTTCTGTACACTGCCACTGTATATGTGTGTGCGGTACTGTACACTGCCACTGTATATGTGTGTGCGGTACTGTACACTGCCGCTGTATATGTGTGTGCGGTTCTGTACACTGCCGCTGTATATGTGTGTGCGGTTCTGTACACTGCCACTGTATATGTGTGTGCGATTCTGTACACTGCCACTGTATATGTGTGTGCGGTTCTGTACACTGCCACTGTATATGTGTGTGCGATTCTGTACACTGCCACTGTATATGTGTGTGCGATTCTGTACACTGCCACTGTATATGTGTGTGCGATTCTGTACACTACCGCTGTATATGTTGTTAATGCCCATGTTGTTCGGTTCTAGACTTCTTTATATGTTAATTTTGGTCGCTGAAAATAAGGCTTTATAAGGTAAAAAAAAATAAATAAATACAACGGCTCCTAACTTTTTTAGTTGGCTCCTAAATTCCAAGGAAATTTGTCAAACCCTGGTATAAGGTACCCACGTCGTTCAAGCACCGCCAGCAGACAGACGGAATAGTGGAGTTTATGGAATGTAGAAATGCAGGAGTATGGTACCAGTGCATGAGCAGCTTATACTGGGTTTCCTTATACGTGGTGCAAAGGACTGAGCTGCTCCATTCCATACAGGCTGCCAGGCTCCGCATGAAAGAGGCGATCCAAAGGGAAATCTCACCTTCCGCCAATAAGGCCAAGAGGCGATAGATAAGGGAAATCAGACCTCTTGTCCCGATGCCTAGTCGAAGGAACGAGTTGAGTAAGGTCAGGAGGTGGAGGCGTTTAATCACGTCCATTAGTTCCTTGACGGATATAGGGCTGTTCAGGGAGGCGGCCATCTCCGAGAAGAGTCTGGCAATTTACCATAGTATAGATAATCCTATATACGGTGTAGTGGAGGAGTGTGCCAGTGTTTATCGGTAAGGTTATACTGTTTGGAGTAATAAACACGAAAGCATCGAGCAATTGCACCAGGGTGGTATTGGGGCAATCAGCCATGTCTTTTACCTCCTGGGGAGCACCCTTGGAGGCAGCTTCCCGCAATTGGTGGGCTAAAATGGTGTGGGCTTTATTTCCTTTCTCATAGTATTGCTGCTTGGAATAAAGTAGCATGCATTCCACATTATGCATGGAGGCATCTTCCAGTTTTGCGCGGGACTCTCCTAGCTCCCGGAGAAGGGAAAGGCTCAGCTTGAGGCTCAGTCGGGATTATAGCGAATTAATTTGCACTGTGAGTTCCCGAACCCAGAGCATTCTATGTTTTTTAAGTCTCAAGTCTCGTTCCTTAGTGGCGGAGTTCGGCGCTCACGCGTCCTGCTCCATGAACTGCTAGGCCACGCCCCCACATACAACGTTTTGATCACTTTTTATTTTGCTTTTTGGGAAGCAGGATAAAGATAGGCAGCAATTTCACCATTGCTTTTTGAGTTTGTTTTACGGTGTACACCATACAGGAAAAATGTCATGTTAACTTTATTTTGCTGCTCAGTATGATTACAGAGATACCAGTTTTGTTTTATGTTTTACCACTCTTCACAAAGCAATTTTGAAGAAAATTTTCTGAGCGCTCAATTTATTTTTCTGCCGATTGTCTTGTGTGGGTACTCATTTTTTGTGGCATGAGGCGATGTTTTCACTGGTGCCATTTTGGGGTATTATTATTGTTTATTATTTACACATTTTCTTTTCTTTTTTTTCTTTACAGTGTTCACCTTAAAGGGTAGATCATGTAGTATTTTTATATAGTCGGTCATTACAGACATGGTGACACTAAATATGTATATTTTTTATTTATTTTTTACCCAGTTTTACACAAGAAAAATGTTTTTGAACAGAAAAGGTTTTTAGTTTTTTTACCATTTACCTTTTTCTGAAAACCACATTTTATTTTAATTTTTCTGGAGATTGTCTTGTGTGAGAGCTCTTTTTTTTCAGAATTAGATGACGTTTTCACTACGATTCTGGGAGTAAATGTGACTTTTTAAATGCTTGATATTATGCTTTTTGTGAGGCCAGGTGACAAAAAAAAATGGTTCACCTGACAGGGTAGATCATGTAATATTATTGTTGAGCCGGTCCTTACAAACGTGGCAATACCCAGTATGTCTATTTATTACATTTTTTGTTCAGTTTTACGAAATAAAAACGTTTCTGAAAAGAAAAAAATTTGGGCTTTTTTTGTCACCATTTCCTGAGAGACTTTTTTTTTAAATCTTTCTGCAATATTAAATGCTGGCATTGGAAAGTACAACTTGTCCTGCAAAAAAACAAGCCCTCATATGGCTATGTTAATGAAAAAATAAATAAGTTATGGCTCTGGAAAGGCAGAGAGCACAAAAACAAAGACGCATAAACAAAAAAAACTCTGGGGTAGAAGGGGTTAAGAGGCATGCATGTTTTATTTGACTGAAAGGCATGTTTATGATGCCAACATGCCTTTTTAACTGTGCATTTATGATGGGCACACTCTGAACAACCTGTCTCTCCATCAGGTCAGGGGCGTGGGAATGGGAACCCTGTTTTTGGTGGGGCAACAAGGAGATATTGCTGTATACTCTATGGGTGCATCAAGGAGACATTATAATGTATGGGGGCAACAAGGAAACTCGAGTACATATTTGCCAGCTATGGGAGCCTGTGAGAACTAGCCCCTAGGCTAGGCTCACTAAGGCCTCTTTCACACGGGCGTTACGGATTGGGGCCGGATAGGATGCGGGTGCATGGCGGGGAAATTGTGCGAGTGAGCACACAATTTCAGTCAGTTTTGACTGCGACTGTGTTGCGTGGTTCTGTTTTTTTCTGCGCCAGTGCAATGCATTTTGCATGCGCGCGAGAAAAAACTGAATGTGGTACCCAGACCCGAACTTCTTCAATGAAGTTCGGGTTTGGGTTAGTTGTAGTGTAGATTTTATTATTTTCCCTTATAACATGGTTATAAAGGGAAAATAATAGCATTCTTTAATACAGAATGCTTAGTAGAAGGTCAATTTAGGGTTAAAAATAAAATAAAAAATGAACTCACCTCCTCCATAGCTGCCGGTCTCTGCTCTTTCTTCAGGACCTGTGGTGACATCACTGAGCTCATCACATGGTCCAATCACATGGTCCATCACCACGGTGATGGACCATGTGATGTGACATCACCACAGGTCCTTTAGCCGGCAGCTCATGATTAAAGAAGTAAGAAGAGATCGGCAACTACACGATCAAGAGGAGGAGGTGAGTCCTTTTTTTTATTTTTTTAATCCCTCAATCCACATTTTACTAAGCATTCTGTATTGAAAATGCTATTATTTTACCTTATAACAATGTTACAAGGGAAAATAATAATGATCGGGTCCCCATCCCGATAGTCACCCAGCAACCATGCGTGAAAAATCGCACTGCATCTGCACTTGCTTGCCGATGCTTCTATGGGGCCTGCGTTGCGTGAAAAACGCACAAAATAGATCATGCTGCGATTTTCACACAACGCACAAGTGATGCGTGAAAATCACCGCTCATGTGCACAGCCCCACAGAAATGAATGGGTCTGGATTCAGTGCGGGAGCAATGCGTTCACCTCACGCATTGCACCCGCGCGGAAATCTCGCCGTTGTGAAAGAGACCTAACAGTGTAATGCATTGTAGAGGGGATCAGACACCAAAAGTTAAAAACTTTCTTCTCATCAAGCCATTTACAATGACAAAAAAAAATACACATATTGGGTATCGCAGCGTCTGTAACAACTGGCTCAATAAAAATATCACATGATCTACTTCATCAGGTGAACACCATAAAAAATATAAACAGTGTCAGAACAGTGATTTTTTTCCTCACCTGGCCTAACAAATCATAATATCAAGCAATCAAAAAGTAACATGTACCCCAAAATGGTATAATCATATTCCTAGGAAAGGTCATCAATATCAAACTGGTGTTGGTCCAGCTTCTGGCACTCCAGCTGATCAGCTGTTTGAAGGGACGGTGGAGTTTGAATGAGTGCTGTGGCTACTTAATAAAACCAAGCATATAGCGGTACATTGTTTAGCAGCTGTGCTTGGTATTGCAGCTTAGTCCCCTTCACCTGAATTGGACTGAGCTGCAGGAAGGCCATGGGACTGATGCATGTGATGTCACAGTCAGGGGAAGAGGCTCCCATGTGCTGCGGCCTCTTCAAATAGCTAATCAGCATGGTTATCGGGAGTCAAACCTTCACGATGTTGAGGATAAGTCATAATTAAATTTCCACTAAAATCTCTTTAAATTCAAGGATTCCCTTACCTTTTCTCCCTGCATTATGGATGCTTACTCAGTGTACTCAGTAAAAGACATTGATGGTACATCTGTTTGAGTGTTGTTAAGGTTGGTGACACATTCCCTTGAAGAACTATGGGTAAAACCAACTGGTGTGTGCCACCACTTTCTAAATATAGGATGACAATGATCTTTTCCATTAAAGGTTTTGTACCATGAGCCCGTGACAGCACTTGTGAGACTGTCCCTCATGCGGACAGGAAATGGAGTATTCTAAGATTGCTTTAATTTAACCCCTTAAGCCACCATGACGTACCTGTACGTCATGGACTGCACTGCATTAAGCCACCATGACTTTCAGAAAATGGAGATACAAAAACATGATTTTATTTTTCAAAAATGCTTTTATTGTGTAAAACTAAAATAAAAAAATACACATTAGGTATCGCCACGACTGTAACAACTTTCTCTATAAATATATCACTTGATCTAACTTGTCAGGTGAACATTATAAAAAACCAAAACTGTGCCAGAATAGTGATTTTTTTTTTGTTACCTTGCCTCACAAAAAGCGTAATATTGAGTGCTCAAAAATCATATGTACTCCAAAATAGTACCAATAAAACTGTCACCTTATCCCGTGGTTTCTACTGTAGGGTGCATCAGTGGGGGCTTCAAATGGGACATGGTGTCTAAAAATCAGTTTAGCAAAATCTGCCCTCCAAAAACCATCTAGCGCTCCTTTCCTTCTGTGCCATGCTGTGCGCCCATACAGCATACAGCAGTTTACGACCACATATGCGATGTTTCTCTAAACTGCAGAATCAGAGTAATAGATATTGAGTTTTGTTTGGCCATTAACCCTTGCTGTGTTACTGGAAATAATGGATTAAAATGGAAAATATGCCAAAAAAAGTGAAATTTTGAAATTTCATCTCCATTTTCCTTTAATTCTTGTGAAACACCTAAAGGGTTAACAAATTTTATAAAAATCAGTTTTGAATAACTTGAGGGGTGTAGTTTTCAAAATTCCCATAAGGTGACTTACATTTATAAAATGATGCCAACATAGACATATTGGAAATGTAAAGTAATAACAATTTTGTGAGGTATCATTATCTGTCTTAAAAGCAGAGAAATTCCAATTTTGAAATTTTTAAAAAAATTTTGCTTTTTTTTAATAAATGAAGCTCATTTATATCGACTCAAATTTACCACTATTATGAACTACAATATGTAAAAAGAAAACGATCTCAGAATGGCTTGGATAAGTAAGTGTCCCAAAGTTATTACCACATAAAGTGACATGTCAGATTTCCAAAATTTGGCCTGGTCCTTAACCACCTAACTGTTTTGCCTGAACTCAGGCTTAGGCCAAATGCACACGGCCGTGAGTGGTCCGTGGTAACTCAGCCTGGATTCTGGCTGAGAGCAGGAGCGCACGACGAGTGTATTACTGTAGTGCAGCGGCGGCATGAAGCGCACGGCGTCATAGCAACCAATGACGCCGTGCGCTCCTGCTCTCAGCCGGAATCCAGGCCGTGTTACCACGGACCGCTCGCGGCCGTGAAACACGGCCGTCTGCATTTGGCCTTAGGCTGTTAGAAAAGTACTTAACTGTTCTGCCTAAGCTCAGGGGAGCTCAGTGGAGGGCTGCTTTAGATGCTGATATATCCTCAATGGTAGCAGCTAAAAGGCTGCAACATAAGACATATCACTGTTAGGGCTCATGCACACGAATGTATTTTCTTTCCGTGTCCGTTCTGGGTTTTTTGTGGACCACATGAGAAACCATTCATTTCAATAGGTGCGCAAAAAAATGGGTCCGCAAAAAAAACTGAAGTTACTCCGTGTGCATTCAGTTTCCTTATGTCCATGTTTCCTTTCCGCAAAAAAATAGAACATGTCCTATTATTGTCCGTATTACGGACAATGATAGTACTGTTCTATTAGGGGCCAGCTGTTCCGTTCCTCAAAATGCGGAATGTACACGGACGTCATCCGTATTTTTTGTGGATCTGTTTTCTGCAAACTGCAAAATACAAATGGTCGTGTGCATGAGCCCTTAGAAATCGAGTCAGGAATAATTGCGGGTTAAACCTGTTTTTACTTTCACTTCCAGTGGTATTCACTGCATCACGATTTCTAGCAGTGAATTTTCCCATGTCCTGAACATATTGCTATCTTTCTGGTATTGTCTGAAAGCTTGGAATGTCAGCTTTCAAACAATACAAAGCTAATATCTTGTACCACACCAGAGATATGAGCAGGTAAAGCATCCCTCCCCCCCCACCTGTCAGTCTGGAGGAGAATGAGAGAGCAGTTGCAGAGCTGACAGTCTGCAGGAAAGAAAAAATATATATAAATGTGATCATCATAGTAGTGACCCAGATAATAAAATTTTTATTTTTTACCACACAGCGAACGCTGTAAAAATTCCACAAAATAATGTAAAAATTGCTTTTTTTAAGCTTTCCTCCTAAAAATAAAATAATAAAAGTTTTTTAATACGCTATATATACCCCAAAATGGTTCCTAAAAAAACCTACAACTAATGCCGCAAAATAAAAAAATATAGAAAAAAATTAAAAGTTATGACTACTAGAACACAAAGGGGGAAAATATTTTTTGCTTTGGTAGGCAGGGTAAGTGGACGGAGTACAGAGGCAAGAACACGGTAAAGCAAAAGTTCAGTATTTATTCACACAAAAAGCAATAAAGCAAAAACAACACTGTGCAGAGTCCTAGTGTTAATTCACACCACCTAAAGTCCACAGCACAAACGTGTCACCTGGCGGACTGTTTTGTCCATGGCAATTCACAACTGTCCACAGCAGGCTTTAGGGCGCCTGATTTTCAGCGTGCGGCTCTCCAGCACGCTACCAACTGGTTGGAACTCCAAACCACAGTGCTTCACAGCTCCACTATGAAAATTCAGGGTAATCCACACCCAACTGTGACTGCTGGCTGGGTTTTTATTCCCAGCCCAAAACCTGGCCTGGAATATGGAGAACAGCCACCCACCCTTCTCTTTGGTTGCTCCCAATAAGAACCGTCCCGGATCGGCTTTACAGCCACACTAAGTAAAAAAGCCTAGCTGCTGCTGACACACTAAACTACCGGTTCCTATCTCACCGAGGCCAGGAACCTCGGTGACACGTATCTTCCGTCAATGAGGGACCACTGCGCCTTCCTACAGTTCTTAAGGCTAAAATTAATTAAGAAGAAGAAGAAAATCCCTTTATTGTCCCTCAGTGGGGAAATGTTGGCATAACAGCAGCAATCACATTCACAACAGGACCAAAATAAGAGTAATTAGAAATTAAAGAGTAAATTTACTTAAAAAATTCACTACTGGGTTTCTGGGAACAGTGGTGGTTATAAATCCTAACTGCTGCTGGGAGGAAGGACCTCCGATAACGTTCCTTCGTGCACCTAGGATGCAGCAGTCTGTCACTGAAGGAGCTCTCCAGCTCCATAACAGCTTCGTGCATGGGGTGGGAGACATTGTCTAACAGTGATGTTAATTTTGCTAGAGTTCTTCTGTCACCCACCTCCTGCACTGGATCAAGGAGAAAAAAATAGGACAGAGCTGGCCTTCTTAATGAGCTTATCTAATCCCTGTTTCTCAGCCACAGATGAGCTGCTCCCCCAACAAACCACACCATAGAATATGGCTGAAGCCACCACTGAGTCAAAGAAGGTCTTTAGGAGCGTCCCCTGCACTCCAAAGGACCTTTTGGAAAAGAGCATCAGTGTTATGGCTCCAGTCCAGTTAGTTGTTCAGGTGAACACCCAGGTACTTATAAGAGTCCACCACCTCAATGTCCGTTCCCTGTATGTTCACCAGAACCAAAGCAGAGGGCCAGCTCCTTGGTTTTGCCTGCGTTGATCTGGAGCTGGTTCCACTGACACCAGTCCACAAAATCCTGTGTCCCCTGTCTGTACTCTGAGTCATCCTGACCTGTAATAAGGCCGACTCATCAGAGAACTTCTGTAGGTGGAAGCCTGGGGAGCTGATGGAGAAGTCTGCAGTGTACAGTCATGGCCAAAAGTTTTGAGAATTACATAAATATTGGAAATTGGAAAAGTTGCTGCTCAAGTTTTTATAATAGCAATTTGCATATACTCCAGAATGTTATGAAGAGTGATCAGATGTCCTTCTTTGCCATGAAAATTAACTTAGTCCCAAAAAAAACTTTCTACTGCATTTCATTGCTGTCATTAAAGGACCTGCTGAGATCATTTCAGTAATCGTCTTGTTAACTCAGGTGAGAATGTTGACGAGCACAAGGCTGGAGATCATTATGTCAGGCTGATTGGGTTAAAATGGCAGACTTGACATGTTAAAAGGAGGGTGATGCTTGAAATCATTGTTCTTCCATTGTTAACCATGGTGACCTGCAAAGAAACGTGTGCAGACATCATTGCGTTGCATAAAAATGGTTTCACAGGCAAGGATATTGTGGCTACTAAGATTGCACCTTAATCAACAATTTATAGGATCATCAAGAACTTCAAGGAAAGAGGTTCAATTTTTGTTAAGAAGGCTTCAGGGCGTCCAAGAAAGTCCAGCAAGCGCCAGCATCGTCTCCTAAAGAGGATTCAGCTGCGGGATCGGAGTGCCACCAGTGCAGAGCTTGCTCAGGAATGGCAGCAGGCAGGTGTGAGCGCATGTGCACGCACAGAGAGGCGAAGACTTTTAGAAGATGGCCTGGTGTCAAGAAGGCCAGCAAAGAAGCCACTTCTCTCCAAAAAAAACATCAGGGACAGATTGATTTTCTGCAGAAAGTATGGTGAATGGACTGCTGAGGACTGGGGCAAAGTCATATTCTCCGATGAAGCCTCTTTCCAATTGTTTGGGTCATCTGGAAAAAGGCTTGTCCGGAGAAGAAAAGGTGAGCACTACCATCAGTCCTGTGTCATGCCAACAGTAAAGCATCCTGAGACCATTCATGCTTCTCATCCAAGGGAGTGGGCTCACTCACAATTTTGCCCAAAAACACAGCCATAAATAAAGAATGGTACCAAAACACCCTCCAACAGCAACTTCTTCCAACAATCCAACAACAGTTTGGTGAAGAACAATGCATTTTCCAGCACGATGGAGCACCGTGCCATAAGGCAAAAGTGATAACTAAGTGGCTCGGGGACCAAAACATTGACATTTTGGGTCCATGGCCTGGAAACTCCCCAGATCTTAATCCCATTGAGAACTTGTGGTCAATCCTCAAGAGGCGGGTGGACAAACAAAAACCCACTAATTCTGACAAACTCCAAGAAGTGATTATGAAAGAATGGGTTGCTATCAGTCAGGAATTGGCCCAGAAGTTGATTGAGAGCATGCCCAGTCGAATTGCAGAGGTCCTGAAAAAGAAGGGCCAACACTGCAAATACTGACACTTTGCATAAATGTCATGTAATTGTCGATAAAAGCCTTTGAAACATATGAAGTGCGTGTAATTATATTTCACTACATCACAGAAACAACTGAAACAAAGATCTAAAAGCAGTTTAGCAGCAAACTTTGTGAAAACTAATATTTGTGTCATTCTCAAAACTTTTGGCCACGACTGTAGAGGGTGAAGAGGAACGGTGCCAGCACAGTTTCCTGTGGTGTCCCCGAACTGCAGATCAGATTGTCAGAGACACAACCCTGAGATTTAACAAACTGGGCGTTCTGTGAGGTAGTTCAGTATCCAATGTGACATGTGGTGGTCCACTCCTGCCATCTCCAGCTTGTCCCTTAGAAGTCGAGGTGGGGAAATAAAAAAACATGATCCTCACAGAGCTTCCAGGTCTCTCCAGGTGAGTTAGCTACGGAGCGCTAACAGCTGATCGAATGCAAAAAACATTAAAAAATAAAATAAAAACCGGGTTGACCAAAATGTAGTCCACTCCCTCTTGTCACTAAGCAAAAACTAAGTAACTAGTAAGTAAACAAATACACAGCAGGTCGAAAAAAGAATTAAAAAAGGAAAAACTCAAGAATGAATGGAGAGCTGCTGAAATAGGCTGCCTGCAGGAGCGGCGCCTCTGTGAAGCAATGCACTAAGGCCACTTTCAGATGAGCGAGTTGTACACTCTGGACTCGGAGGGTCCATTCACACGTCCGTAGTGTATTGCGGATCCGCAATACACCCGGCCGGCACCCCCATAGAAGTCCCTATTCTTGTCTGCAATTGCAGACAAGAATAAGACATGTTAAAAAATTTTCCGGAGCCGCGGACCGGAAGATCGGTGGAGCGCTCCGGAAATGCGGATGCGGACAGCACCCTATGTGCTGTCCGCATCCATTCCTGCTCCATAGAGAATGAATGGTTCCGCACCCATTCTGCAATTTGCGGAACAGATGCGGACCCATTCTACGGACGTGTGAATGGACCCTAAGACAGCTCCCGTCCTGAACTTCTAGCACTGCCGGGGGTCGCATAGCATTATATTGATTTATGATGCTGTGTAACCCTTACAGTTCTGGAATGTATTGGATAACACTGATAGCATTATGTCAGTGTTATCCAATACATTCCAGACCTCTAAGGGTTACATAGCATCATAAATCAATATAATGCTATGCAACCCCGGCAGTGATGGAAGTTCAGGACGGGAGTTATCTTATATCGTCTGAAAGCGGCCATAGGGGTTAAAAATGCAATTGTGTCCCCTGAGTTGTGCGCCAACAAGATTTACTGCAGATACACATTAAAAATCTACAATAAAAAAGTGACATTTTGGGAGTTTTTTTTCCAATTTTAACGGGACTGTTAGGAGGTTAAGGTGAAAAATGGCTCGGTAGTGAAGGGGTTAATTAAGATTGTTTTTAAAATTTAAAACATGTAGCAATATCTATAGAACTGATAAAGGCTAATTTAGAGTTCTTTTATGCACATGAAATTACTGGGAGGGAATAAGTAAGGTGCTGTCTTGGGCTCATGGAAAAAATACAGATATTTTTGTACATTTGGCAACAATGCAGGGTCTAGTTTAATGATGACCCAATCCTCCAATGCAAAAGTACTGTATACTGGGGGACGCGGAAAAGACTGAAATCTCCCTGATCCCCTGACTAAAGTTATAGCCATCAAAAAGGCTGAATTATTTTTTTATAATTTTTTTTAAACATTCGTTTTTATTGAAATACCATCAAGTATACATAAGGCAACATGTGATTTACAGGTATCATGGTATTCTTCTCAATTATACAGATTACATCAAAATGCAACGGAAATAAAAAGACATAGAAAACGGTCTAATAACTTGAGGGAATCGAGATGTCAGTTCTTACATAAATTGTAGTCTTTGCTAACTAATAGCCAATATGGCATTTCTAAGACAAAACTGCGCATCTTATTAAGAGATAATGCAATCAAAGGAGTTTATGAAAAATAAAAGTGATCCAAACTTCCCATCTAGATTGACATTGACGTGACGCGTTGAAAGCCGAGGCGGACATCCTTTCGTACCAGCATTGTTCATTAATGTACTGTGGAATGCTTAAGACATGTATGGGCGTTCTTATTTTCCAATTGGCCGCAATTTTTTGTCGCATAGCTATGCATGCATGAGAAACTATAGTAGAATGTAAAAAGGAGAACTGTTCTATACTAAGGGATAGAAGAGCTAAAGCCGGGTCTGGGCCAATTTGGAATTGGCATATATCGGATAATATAGAAAAAATCTGTTGCCAAACTTTCTTTATTAATCCACATTCCCACCACACATGCATATAAAAACCAATTCCACTGTCACATCTCCAACACACATCTGATGTGTTGGGGAAAATATGTGACAGGCGGCACGGTGTGAGGTACCATCTATAGAATACTTTTCGATGAGTTTCCAAGTGGGATATACACTTAGAAAATTTGCAAATAGAGGTTAGAGCAGATTGCCATTGATCATCAGTAAAGCTTTGATTTAAATCATGATGCCAGTGGTTTTTAATTTTTCCCAATTTGTCCCCCTCCTCCATTAGCAAATTTCTGTAGCAAAAGGATATGCTGTGGGAATTGGAGTTAGGATTGGAGATCCATTGCCTTAATAAAGGAAAATTAGAGGATTGAGTAATGGGAATCAACCCAGAGCTAAGCAAATGTCTAAGTTACATGTACTGGAAGTACTCTGAGGGTGGCAGGCGATGTTTGGCAGCTAAAATGTGGAATTGATGTAGAGTAGGAACACCCAGATCTTTCAAGAAGTGGAGGCCTTTTTCGGACCAGGGTGATGCTGAGAAGTTAGGAACAAACAACTTTAACAATAGATATAGGGATAACCAGGGGTGTAGCTATAAGGGGTGCAGAGGTAGCAGTCGCTACCGGGCCCAGGAGCCTGAGGGGCCCCAAAGACCCTTGTACCACATGAGAAGACACCTGTTTTATAGAAGGTGCATGCTGGTCAAGTTACACCTCTGGCTGGAGGGAAGGTGTTAGGTCAAGAATTTGGCATGGTGGGGGGTGCAGTTTAAATTTTTGCCTCAGGCAGCAGGAAGGCAATGTGCTCCCCTGCCCCTGGCCACAAAGCAATAAGGGGTGGGGGGCCCAAGCTAAACTCTTGTACCAGGGCCAATGAGCCTTTAGCTACGCCCCTGGGGATAACCATTAATTCTATGGTGTCAAAACATCTATGGAAGTATGGGTTAGTCCTCAGCCGTATCACAGCTGAGATCGGGGATGTTTAGTATGGAAAATTGTTGTGGACCCAAAATATAAAAGGGAACATAAGAAAGTGCGAATGCTGTGTCCCTTTAATACGCTAAGCTCAATCTGAACCCGTTTTTTAGAGACATCTCCAATCCACAATTGTTTCAGTTGGGCCAGTATCACGGATTTATACTTTAAAGACAGAGATGGGCAGTTCACCCCACCCTGATGAATATGGGAAAACAGGATGTCCGCCTTGGCCCTCAGTCTCTTCCCACCACACACAAACCGCATAAGCAAGTTTTGCAAGGTTTCTATATAAGAGATAAATATTGGTACATTTCTAAAAAAAATATATAGGATCTTTGGTAGAAGTACCATTTTAGCCACAGCAATCCTCCCCAACCAGCCAAACAGCATCAAGGAGGATATTTTATTCTTAACCTGCTCTAATATTGTGAGATAGTTAGTTTGGAACAGTGTGGATGGTGGATAAGAGAGCACTATTCCCAAATGTGGCAAGTCAGTTTTGACCCGATGAAATTGAAATTGTGTTTTCAAATTTATGGTCTATATTCATCGGTAATATTTGCGATTTGTTCACATTAATTTTGTAATAGGAGGCTTCGCTAAAGCGATTAATAATACAACTGGCTGCAATCAAGGATTGGGAGGGATTGAATAAGACCAAAATAGTGTCATCTGAAAATAGACCAATTTTATTAGTAACATCTCGGGATTTAATCCAAGTGATCTCAGGCGAGCTTCGAATGCTTTGCGCTAGGGGTTCCATGATCAAAGCGAAAATGAGAGGGGACATGGGACACCCTTGTCGGGTTCCATTCGTAATTACAAACCTAGAGGATATAAAGCCGAAGTATACACTATCGCACTGGGGAAAGAATAAAGAGCTAGGCTGGCTACAAAGAACTTTCCTTGAAATCCAAATTTTAATAAAGTAGCTCTCAGAAAGCCCCAATGAACCCTGTCAAGCGCGTTCTCTGCATCCAAAGATAGGAGCATAGAAGCTGTTCCACGTCTACATATTATATCCAAGAGGTCTATAAATCTTCTGGTACCGTCAGATGGCTGTCTATTTTTCACAAATCCAACCTGGTCATTATTTATTAAAGTAGGCAAAATATCTACCAATCTATTGGACAATAATTTAGAAAAGAGCTTGAGATCGGAATTGAGTAATAATATGGGGCAGAAATTTGCTGGAGCGTCGGGAGGTTTACCTGCTTTGGGAAGTGTGACTATTAGGGCTGAGAGCATTTCCTTGGGAATGGGATTGCCTCCAAAGAATTACTGGAAACATCCCTTCAGGTATGGAGAGAGGATCGGGGAAAATGTCTTGTAGTACTCATTGGTTAACCCATGTGACCCTGGTGATTTGTTTAGTTTGAGAGAGGTTATTACTTGAGTGATTTCATCAATATGGATATCTGCGTTTAATATATCTAATTGTTCTGATGATAATTGGGGAAGAGAGATTTTATTCAGGAAGGTGTTCATTATCTCTTCAGTAGGTTGAGGAGTATCAGCATCTAAAGCGAGATTATACAATTTAGTGTAGTATGAGGCGAATTCATCAGCTATTTCTTGTGGATTCATAATTTTCTTACCTGCTCTACCATATAAAAAGGGGATCCTAGATTTGGCAGATTTAGCCTTAATCCTGTTTGCTTAAAGATTTATTAGCTCTGTTTCCACAATAGTAATACATGGATTTGGATTTGAGAAAGTAGAACCTAAATCTGTATTGCATTAACGCATGTGGCTCATATCTTAAATTTTTCAATTGGGTTGTGAAGGTAATTTTGGGAGATTTTTGGTTGTCACGCTCTTCTCGTCTAATCTGGCCTATGAGTAGATCGATCTTTTGATTTCTCCCTCCCTTTTCCAAAGCAGAGTATTTTAGAAAGATACCCCTCATGACCGCTTTGTGAGCGCACCAGATCGTGGACAACGAAACCTCAGATGAGTTATTAAGAGTAAAATATTCCTGCAGAGCTGTGCAGAATAGAGGTAAGTATTCAGGGTTATTCAAAATGGAATTATTCAATCTCCACGGGGCTCACGAAGGAGAGTATTTTAGGTTAAGGAGTATAGAGGTAGTTATGGTACCGATATCTGATGAAATTAAATTTTGTAGTAGTCTTTTATCGACTAATACCATATCTATGCGGGAGTATGAGTTATGGGGCTTGAGAAAAAAGTTAAGTGTTTTTCAGAGGCATGGATTATGTGCCATGGGTCAATAATTTCCTCTTTCTGCAATAACTCTCTTAATGAGAAGTCTCTGTCCTTGCTGTCCACGGGTGTCTTGTCAATCGTAGGGTCAATAACTTTATTATAGTCGCCGCAGAGTATTGAAAACCCATGTTTTATTGGTGTCAGTTTGTTGAAGAAGCGGTGAAGGAAGTGAAGCTGTGATTTATTAGGTGCATACTGTATATGGATGCTATAGTGTAAAGCTGATTATTGATTAGACAGACAATGATAATGTAGCGGCCTTGGATGTCTGTAGTAGTAGTAGATATAAGTTTAAAAGAGACCGTATCTTTAATGGTTAGCATCACCCCTGCTTTTTTCTTTTCAGGGTGGGAGTGAAAAATATGAGGAAAGCACCTACCGTATTTTGAATCCTGAAACTATCTTTAGGCAATAAATGAGTTTCCTGGGCACCTATAATGTCACAATGTAAGTTAGATACTTCTTTCCAGAAGCATGCTCTTTTGAAAGAGCTGTTTAACCCTTTGACATTTAAGGATGAGATCTTTAATGCCATATCAGGTACCTAAGAACATGCCCATAAACCCCTGCAACGCCATATAAAATCTACAGTGCTACATAGAACAATAGAGTGCAAAGATGCGTCAGTAAATCAGAAGCGGGTAATGACATGCCACCCTAAAAAAAAGAATGAATAAACAACAAGGAAAGGAAAGCTTTTTAGAAACAATACAGTCTCTAATAGATCAGCAAACCCAGTCACAATTGCCATGTGTAGGGTTGGAGAGAGAGGGGGAGATCCAGTTTGCGATGTAAAAACAACTACATCAGCTGAGAAAAAGAAGAACAAAAATAGCAAAAACAAAAAAAATATGTGCTGAAAAAATCCGAATTTTATCTAACAGCGGACGTCCAACAGCCACTGCCAAGACATGACTTATTGGATGTCCCAACAGGCAACCAACAGCTCGTATATGGGGGAGTCTCAGAAGTAGATGAGAAAGTCAAGGACTATAACATTTGTGTGTTTTGAGATATATACAGTGGGATGCGAAAGTTTGGGCAACCTTGTTAATCATCATGATTTTCCTATATAAATCGTTGGTTGTTACGATAAAAAATGTCAGTTAAATATATCATATAGGAGACATACAACAGTGATATTTGAGAAGTGAAAGGAAGTTTATTGGATTTGCAGAAAGTGTGCTATAATTGTTTAAACAAAATTAGGCATGTGCATAAATTTGGGCACCACAAAAAAGAAATGAGATCAATATTTAGTAGATCCTCCTTTTGCAGAAATTACAGCCTCTAAACACTTCCTGTAGGTTCCAATGAGAGTCTGGATTCTGGTTGAAGGTATTTTGGACCATTCCTCTTTACAAAACATCTTTAGTTCATTCAGGTTTGATGGCTTCCGAGCATGGACAGCTCTCTTTAAGTCACACCACAGATTTTCAATTATATTCAGGTCTGGGGACTGAGATGGCCATTCCAGAACGTTGTACTTGTTCTCTGCATAAATGCCTTAGTGGATTTTGAGCAGTGTTTAGGGTCGTTGTCTTGTTGAAAGATCCAGCCCCGGCGCAGCTTCAGCTTTGTCACTGATTCCTGGACATTGGTCTCCAGAATCTGCTGATACTGAGTGGAATCCATGCGTCCCTCAACTTTGACAAGATTCCCAGTCCCTGCACTGGCCACACAGCCCCACAGCATGATGGAACCACCACCATATTTTACTGTAGGTAGCAGGTGTTTTTCTTGGAATGCTGTGTTCTTTTTCCTCCATGCATAACGCCCCTTGTTATGGCCAAATAACTCAACTTTAGTTTCATCAGTCCACAGCACCTTATTCCAAAATGAAGCTGGCTTGTCCAAATGTGCTTTAGCCCACCTCAAGCGGCACTTTTTGTGCTGTGGGCGGAGAAAAGGCTTCCTCTGCATCACTCTCGCATACAGCATCTCCTTGTGTAAAGTGCGCCGAATGGTTGAACGATGCACAGTGACTCCATCTGCAGCAAGATGATGTTGTAGGTCTTTGGTGCTGGTCTGTGGGTTGACTGACTGTTCTCACCATTCGTCGCTTCTGTCTATCCGAGATTTTTCTTGGTCTGCCACTTCGAGCCTTAACTTGACCTGAGCCTGTGGTCTTCCATTTCCTCAATATGTTCCTAACTGTGGAAACAGACAGCTGAAATCTCTGAGACAGCTTTCTGTATCCTTCCCCTAAACCATGATGGTGAACAATCTTTGTCTTCAGGTCATTTGAGAGTTGTTTTGAGACCCCCATGTTGCTACTCTTCAGAGAAAATTAAAAGAGGAGCACAGCACCATGAAGTTTCGCAAACACACAACCAACTAATTCAGCTGCATTTCAGGGAAATGGATATACACTTGCCCCTTGGGAGTTTTAATCTGTTTCTAATCTGCTAATTTTCGGTTAGAAATAACTGAAATGGCACCAGACTGGCAGCCATTTCAGTAAGAGTTTGGTTACCTAGGCAACCTGTCAGTCTGTGTGAGCTGGATGCAGGAAGCCATTTTGGTGTTCAGTTGAGAGAGAGCAGCAGAAGAGAGAGCTGTGTGGTAACAGCTCTGACAGGATACCAAATGTGTGCAGGACTCTAGACATAACCTAAGAGCCTAGATAATACTCATTTATGAAAGGTATTTTTTCAATGTTAAACCCCTTTTGTTTACATTTCATGCCCTATGTCTTGTCGATTATTTTTTCTGTAAATCTTTGAAAACGCATCTTGTTGTGACTGACTTTGTTCCATTAAAAATAACAATTTATTTTTAATTGTCTGTTTCCTTTCGCTCTGAAATATTAACAGCTTGAGAATCCAACATCCTTCAGGAGAGAATTGGTATATTCCAGTGTTATAGTTAAGATTTAATTGTATGACGATTGTAAATGTATGGGGACTGTCCAATCAGATGTGGGTCATCTGAGAGAAGATTATTGTGTCCAGGAAAGTGATATAGGTCTTTTGGTATAGCACCCAAGTGTTACAATGCACTAGGTCATAGGCGATCGATAGGATATCGATCGGCAGGGAGCAAGTTGATGCTTAATTGACGGTAGATTGGCAATTACAGTATCAAAATCCCTGATCCTCAGGTTTAGTGTGGTTCTCTCTACGAACCTGATGGCAGAAAATATAGGGTGTGGGGAGTTAATGCTTTGATTTATTCTCGGCACCCATATATTGTCACGGCCGTGTTACACGGACAGGCTCTTTCCGGCAGGCGCCTGTGTTACCAGTAGCAACTGGAGGTGGTTGCGCCGGGCTTAGCTTGGCTGTGGGTGCGGTTCGTGACAAGGAATGTCAGGACCTAGAAAAAAGTTGACAGATAAAATTAAACAGGTTGTCCATTTTTCAGGCGGAAATCCGACAACTCTCACGATCAGCCTGCAATACTGGTAAGTACTTACCTGGCAGAACCTGGGCTGCTGCTTCAGTACTCCCAGGCAGGATTTATTTACCCAGCTGCAGTGTTGATGTCAAGTCGATAACATGCGACAGCTGCAACCAATCACTGGTCTCAGCGATGCACTGAAGAGACCATTGATTGGCTGTGGTGCAGTTTCTACCAGGTAATTACCAATTCTTCATTGTATGCCGATCCTGAGGGTTGTCTGGTTTTCACCTTGAACTGGAAAACCTTTTTAAGGAAAGCTCTCCTGAGATAAATAGCTTAAGAAATCGCCTTCTGGCGAACCTGGAAGGTGATATGACTTAGGGGGGAATTTCTTGGGTCCATTTTGCTTGAGTCTGCATTACCATTATTTGCACCAAATTTGTTAAACGTTGTAAGTTGGTTGATAAGTTTGGTGCTTCTTAAATGTCTAGAGAAAGTAATGACGTTTTTATGCCATCCCCCTCTTCAGAGTATAGCGACTCAAGAAGTCCGCAGATATTTTTCCTGAACCCCTCAAATGCACCACTGAAAGGAAGAGACACTGTTTCTGCAGGATCCAGAAGATCCTGAGCTATAGACATAAGGGATTTTGTCCCTCCCTGCCTGTTTCTGTAGGCTACTGCAGTGGCACTGTCTGAAAAGACTCACATGTCTACTGTGAAGAGAATGCCAAAGGGTACACAAACCTCACTCCCTGGCATTTTGAGAGTACTTCTTGATGGGGATACCAGCAGTCATGAAGAAACACAGCCTCTAAATGGGACCCCCTACCCTTTCGGACTCACATCTGTTGTAATAACCAAGAGACTGTCCAAATGCCATTCCACCCTCTTTATGAGTCGGGAGAAAAATCTTTGGAGCTAGGGAACAGGGAGACCTCCCCTAGAGACAAAAATGTGCACCTGCAGGACCCAAGAATGGAACTGAGCCCACCTTATGGCAGATATACAAGAGATTGTTGATCTAGAACTGGCATGGCCTTCCTTAACCCCTTCAGTACCGAGCCACTTTTTACCTTAAATCCCAGGCCGATTTTTGGCAAATCTGACGTGTCACTTTATGTGCTAATAACTTTGGAATGCTTTTACTTATCCAAGCCATTCTGAGATAATTTCTCATGACACATTGTACTTCATCACAGTGGGTAAATTTGAGTCAATATATTTCACCTTTTTTTTTATAACAATCAAAAATTTATCAAATTTGGTAAATTCACAATTTTCTAAATTAGCATTTCTCTACTTTTAAGACAGATAGTAATACCTCATAAAATTGTTATCAGTTATAGTTATCATTCAACATGTCTGCTTTATGTTGGCATAATTTTGTAAATGCCATTTTATTTTTTAGGACGTTAGAAGGTTTAGCATTTTAGAAGCACTTTTTCAAATATTCAACAAAATGTTAAAACCATTTTTTAAGCACCAATTTAGTTATAAAGTGATTTTGAAGGGCTTACGTAATGGAAACCACCTATAAATTACCCCATTTTAACTACGCTCCTCAAATTATTCAAAACTGATGTTACAAACTTTGATAACCCTTGAGGTGTCCCACAAGAATTAAAGGAAATGGAGGTGAAATTTCAAATTTCAATTTTTTTTGTAGATTTTTTATGTTAATCTTTTTTTCTTGCAACACAGCAAGGTTTAAGAGCAAAATAAACCTCAATATACATTACTTTGATTCTGCAGCTTACAAAAATACCCCATATGTAGTGGTGAACTGCTCTATGGGCACGTGGTAGGGGTTAGAAGGAAAGGAGCACCATATAGTTTTTGGAGGAAGATTTTGCTAGAATGGTATTTGGGCACCATTTTGTATTTTTACAGACCCTGACGTACCCCTACAGTGGAAACCCTCAAAAAGTGAAACTACAACCCCTCAAAGAATATATTAAGGGGTGTACTGAGCACTTTGACCCCCTATGCGCTTTACGGAATTTGGAAACGCTTGGCTGTGAAAGTAAACTGTTTCATTTCTTCCAATAAAATTTAGCTTTAGCCCCAAATTTTTCATTTTCACAAGGGTTAACAGAAGAAAAAGCACCCCATAATTTGTTACCCATTTTCTCCTGAATACGGCAACACCCCATATGTGGTGGTAAACTGCTGTGGGGGCACATGGCAGGACTCAGAAAGGAAGGAGCGTCATATGGCTTTTGCAGTGCGGATTTTGATGGATTTGCAGCGCTACACGTGAGGCACAGTGGGCTGTTGGGGATAGTAGTTAGTTACTCAAGGTTAGCAGAGCCTCCCTGGGCCGGCGTGCAGTGACGGGGAAGACAGCACTAAATCCTCCAGGGCACTCCCTAGTACAGATGGTAGTTGAGGTGCCCTTGATGGTGTAGGTGTTTAGGGTGCTTTTGAGGCTGGGACCCAGATTGTCCGCGACGCCAGCACCGTTAGGTGCAGAGATGGTAGTGGAGAATATGAAGAGTCAGTAGTAGTAAAAACTGTTGAACTTTTACTTGGATCGCATGTCTTCAGGTAGTCAGTACAGTTCATTTATACAGTAAAACAATCATATAAAGTTTGGATCAGCTGTATCCCTTGTAATAGGCTTGACAACTGTAATTCGGGGAGTTCTCCTTTCTTTCTAGATCTGCCCATACTAGGTCCACACTCTTGCACTCAGGTACTGGATATAATAACTCTTACTGGTCAGTAGCAATCCACAGGGCGGCTCCCTAATGGCAGGCATCAGTCTTCTGCTCCATTCTTTGGAAAGGATGCTCACTGAAGAATTACGGTCCACTATGTCCATAGAGGCATGTGGTAAAGGATAATTCTGTGCACTAATCATCCAGCTGTGTCCAAGTACTTTTAGGTTCCTCCTGGTCACTGTTGCTTGTGAAGTCCATTGGCTAAATTAGCTCTAATCTCCACTAGACTTTCTCTATACCAGACGTAGACTCACTAGTCTGTGTTGTGCTGCTGAAATGTTGTTCTTGGTGCTCCCTTGGCCTGGCCAGAGCCAATGGGCTAAAATAGCAGCTATATGGTAGACTAGGCCTGTTCTCCTCCTCTCAACACCTAAGGCTACTTTCACACTCGCGTTTGGTGCGAATCAGTCATGGATCTGCACCACCGTCTGCATCCGTTCAGAACGGATCCGTTTGTATTATCTTTAACATAGCCAAGATTGTGCCATAGAAAACGGATCCGTCCCCATTGACTTACATTGTGTGTCAGATCCTTTTAGCTCAGTTTTGTCAGATGGACAACAAAACGCTGCAAGCAGCGTTTTGTGTCCGCCTCCAAAACGGAATGGAGACGGAACAGAGTCAAACTGATGCATTCTGAGTGGATCCTTTTCCATTCAGAATGCATTAGGGCAAAACTGATCCATTTTGGACCGCTTGTGAGAGCCCTGAATGGATCTCACACACGGAAAGCAAAAACGCCAGTGTGAAAGTAGCCTAACTACTCTGATCTTTTCTACTCACTTTCTTCCTATTAGCATACCCCTATATATGTAAGTGATGCCAGCATCACCTAGGAGTGAATAGATGTAATGACACCTAACAGCCTGTTAATAGGAATTACAGCTTGATGCCACAATACATTAAATACACATACACTGCTCAAAAAAAATAAAGGGAACACTTAAACAACACAATGTAACTCCAAGTCAATCACACTTCTGTGAAATCAAACTGTCCACTTAGGAAGCAACACTGAGTGACAATCAATTTCACATGCTGTTGTGCAAATGGGATAGACAACAGGTGGAAATTATAGGCAATTAGCAAGACACCCCCAATAAAGGAGTGGTTCTGCAGGTGGTGACCTGACCACTTCTCAGTTCCTATGCTTCCTGGCTGATGTTTTGGTCACTTTGAATGCTGCCGGTGCTTTCACTCTAGTGGTAGCATGAGACGGAGTCTACAACCCCCACAAGTGGCTCAGGTAGTGCAGCTTATCCAGGATGGCACAACAATGCGAGCTGTGGCAAGAAGGTTTGCTGTGTCTGTCAGCGTAGTGTCCAGAGCATGGAGGCGCTACCAGGAGACAGGCCAGTACATCAGGAGACGTGGAGGAGGCCGTAGGAGGCAACAACCCAGCAGCAGGACCGCTACCTCCGCCTTTGTGCAAGGAGGAACAGGAGGAGCACTGCCAGAGCCCTGCAAAATGACCTCCAGCAGGCCACAAATGTGCATGTGTCTGCTCAAACGGTCAGAAACAGACTCCATGAGGGTGATATGAGGGCCCGACGTCTTACAGCCCAACACCGTGCAGGACGTTTGGCATTTGCCAGAAAACACCAAGATTGGCAAATTCGCCAATGAAAGCAGGGTTCACACTGAGCACATGTGACAGAGTCTGGAGACGCCGTGGAGAATGTTCTGCTGCCTGCAACATCCTCTAGCATGACCGGTTTGGCATTAGGTCAGTAATGGTGTGGGGTGGCATTTCTTTGGAGGGCCGCACAGCCTCCATGTGCTCGCCAGAGGTAGCCTGACTGCCATTAGGTACCGAGATGAGATCCTCAGACCCCTTGTGAGACCATATGCTGGTGCGGTTGGCCCTGGGTTCCTCTAATGCAAGACAATGCTAGACCTCATGTGGCTGGAGTGTGTCAGCAGTTCCTGGGAGACAAAGGCATTGATGCTATGGACTGGCCCGCCCATACCCCAGACCTGAATCCAATTGAGCACATCTGGGACATCACGTCTCGCTCTATCCACCAACGTCACGTTGCACCACAGACTGTCCAGGAGTTGGCAGATGCTTTAGTCCAGGTCTGGGAGGAGATCCCTCAGGAGACTGTCCGCCACCTCATCAGGAGCATGCACAGGCGTTGTAGGGAGGTCATACAGGCACGTGGAGGCCACACACACTACTGAGCCTCATTTTGGCTTGTTTTAAGGACATTATATCAAAGTTGGATCAGCCTGTAGTGTGTTGTTCCACTTTAATTTTGAGGGTGACTCCAAATCCAGACCTCCATGGGTTCAAAAATTTGATTTCCATATTTTTTTTTTTGTGTGATTTTGTTGTCAGCATATTCAACTATGTAAAGAACAAAGTATTTCAGAAGAATATTTAATTAATTCAGATCTAGGATGTGTTATTTTTGTGTTCCCTTTATTTTTTTGAGCAGTGTATATCAAAAGTTTAAAGTGCCCACATACACTGCCTGTCCCACACTCTAAGAAAGGTCACACACTCTAATATTTCGATGGACCCGCCTTTAGCTTTGAATTCGGCACACATTTGCTGTGGCATTGTTTCGATAAGCTTTTGCAATGTCACAAGATTTATTTCCATCCAGTGTTGCATTACTTTTTCACCAAGATGTTGCATTGATGATGGTAGAGTCTGACTGCTGCGCAAAGCCTTCTCCAGCACATCCCAAAGATTCTCAATGGGGTTAAGGTCTGGACTCTGTGGTGGGCAATTTGTGAAAATGATGTCTCGTGCTCCTGAACCACTCTTTCACAATTTGAGCCCGATGAATCCTGGCATTGTCATCTTGGAATATGCCCATTCCATTGGGGAAGAAAAAATCCATTGATGGAATAAACTGGTCATTCAGCATGTTCAGGTAGTCAGCTGACCTCATTCTTGGAGCACATACTGTAGCTGAGCTTAGACCTGACCAACTGCAGCAACCCCAGATCATAGCACTGCCCCCACAGGCTTGTACAGTAGGCACTAGGCATGTTGGGTGCATCACTTCATCTGCCTCTCTTCTTACTCTGATGCGCCCATCACTCTGGAACAGGATAAATCTGGACTCATCAGACCACATGACCTTCTTCCATTGCTCCAGAGTCCAATCTTTATGCTCCCTAGCAAATTAAAGCCTTTTTTTCTGGTTTGCCTTACTGGAATAGTGGTTTTCTTATGGCTACACAGCTGTTCAGTCCCAATCCCTTGAGTTCCCTTCGCACTCTTGGTTTTAATATCTTGGTATCCTCCTCCTCCTCCTCCCCCCCCCCCCCGGGCACCGATCACCCCAACCATTTCTTCCATTGCCTAGCAAATATTACTCTTTTCCTGCGGGAACAAATACTGTATTGTTCACACTTAACCACACATTTCACTTGATTTTCCCATTCTTTTAATGAGGTGACTGTTTTATTTATCCAATATTTAATTATAGAACGTCTGGCCTGGAATAACAGTTTAGCAACAATCGCCTGAGTAATACTATCTCCCTGTTCTCCTATCTCTCCCACAATACATGATACTATACTTCTAGGGGATTTTTACCGAGTAGTCTTTCTCTATCCGCAGAATCACCTTCTCCCAGAATTCCTGTATTCGGATACACTCCCATAGGATATGTACATCGTCTACTCCGATTTTTCCGCATTTTTGACATTTGAATTCTATATTTTTATAGAACCTCATAAGCTTTTTAGGCGAATAGTACAGACAATGTAACACAAAAAATTGAGTCGCTCTGTGGGATGGGTTTCTTGAGATTTTTCTTCTATCCCCTATATGTTCCCATTTATCTTCGGTCAGTTGGGGCACTATTGTCTCCTATTTATCCTTTACGTTTAGGATCCCTATTTCTTTCGATCTTTGGGCTATTAATATGTTATACACTTTGGATATCTTCTTATTTTCTGTTAAATTTATTATTCTTATTAACATTTGGGGTAGCCTTTCAATTTCCACCTTCCCAATTGACTTATCCAGAGCGTGTCTCATCTGGAGATAATAGATAATTTCCCTATCCAGGAATCCATACTTTTCTTTAATCTCCTGGTAATTTATCATCTGCCCATTTTTCCAAACCTGTCCTACTTTAACAACCCCTCGTTTTATCCAGATATCTTTTTCTATTAGTTCTAGTTCTTCCAGTTTTGAGTTATACCATAATAATGTGTCTTCATGTATCTCGTTCTCTACCCATAGTGATTTTATCTCTTGCCAGCATCTTGCCATTACTTTTGTTGTTAATGTTTTAGAAAACTGTCCGCTTCTGTAATACCCCTGCTTCCAATATTAAGCACATTTTACATTCTATTAGGTTTTTGTTTATCTTTTTGATATTTGATCTATAAATCTGAAGAAGATTGAGTGTTTGAATCTTTTTATCTGTGCTAGGAGATAATACAATCTTAGGTCTGGAACTTGCTCAGTAAGTTCTCCATTATCTTAAAGACACTTCTTGGTATTTCTATTGGGGAATTCCAGAGGACATAATTTATCATTGGTCATTTTGATCAATGAGATCCTAACGCCATGAAGAGAGAGATTCCTTTCCATACCTTGATCTTACTTTTGATTTTAGTTATAAGCGGGATAACGTTTAGTCGTGTGTATTCACGTATGTTGGCGGAGATATTAATACCTAGATATTTTATATATCCTCCTCCTTCCTTTATTCTAATGGACCTGGTATAACCTGCCCAGAGAGTCTAGTGGGATACACGCAGATTTTTCCCAGTTAATCTTCAGACCTGCTAGCTTACATATTTTCAAACTGGGCAAATATATGTGTCAGTGAGTTATGTGAACCTACGAATAGCATTATATCATCCGCGTACATTGAGATTTTTTTCCTCATGGTCTCGTATCCAAATCCTTTTATTCTGTCATGCTGCCTTATCATTACGGCAAGGGGTCCCAGTACTATCGCGAACATTAGAGGGGAAAAGGGGCAGCCCTGTCTGACCCTCTACCTATCTGGAAAGAGTCTGTCAATTCATTGTTTAATATTATTCTAGCACTTATTTGGGAGTACAGGAGTTCATCCAGGAGATAAAGTAGTCTCCAAACCCCATTCTCCTTAGGGTCGCAAGCAAGAATGGCCACTCAACAGTGTCGAACGCTTTGGATGCATCAATTGAGACTATTATCCATTCCCCTCTATCATTTGGTGTTATCTGCATTTCAAAAAACATCTCAAGATATTCTCAGAGGTCGTTTTCCCTGGAATAAATCCCGTTTGATCCTCATATATAATTGTGCTGATTATATTTCTTAATCTAGCTGCTAATACTTTTGCAAGAATTGTATTGTCAGTATTTATTAGGGATATTGGGTGGTATGAGTCCATCAATGTGGGGTCTTTCCCTGGTTTAAAAATTAAAGTGATCAACGCTTCCCGCAGGGAGTCTGGTAATATTTTAGTCATCCTTGCAGCGTTCCACATATCTAGGAGTTTTGGGGTATATATATCTCTTTGTATTCTCGATATACCTCAAAGGGAATTCCATCCAGTCCCGGGGACTTATTTTTTCCCCACATTTTGCAGTGTCTTATTTATTTCTTCTATATTTATCTATTTTTCGAGGTAATCTTCTTTGTTTCCGTCAGAGCACTCATTTTTATGTTATCCAAAAACTCCTCTATCTCCCTTACATCTATTTCTAATCTACTCCTATACATATCTTTAAAGTATTCTCTAATTGCCTCCATTTTTTCCGATTGTTTTTCCACAGTTTGCCCTGCACTATTTACCAATCTTTGGATAAAATTAGGTTTGCGTTGGGCTGCAACAATCGCAGCCAACTTCTTCCCTGGTGTATGCCCCTGGGTATAGTGATCATAGACATAGTTCACTCTTTGTTGCTCTGCTAATAGAAACATTGAGTCTGAGTATTCACTTTGTTTGTCTCTCCATGTCTGGAAGTTTCTCTCATTTGGGTTAGTATATATTCCTTTTCTGTTATGTCAAGCTCATGTTCAATTTTCCGTATCTGTTCCCTTTTTCTTTTTTGCAATGGCTGTGTGTTTCATAAGTATCCTCTCATATACGCTTCCCTGCCTCCCATACAGTTTTTGTATCTGCCGTTCCTTCATTAGTGTCAAAATATTCTCTAAATTATCTTTAAATTTTTTCGCGATTTCCATTTATATCTATCCATCCTAATTTAATTCTAATCCTAGTTCTTTTCTTTTCCCCAAAATCCCTTATATTTACTACCATTGGACTGTGATCTGAGATTCCTCTCTGTGTATACGTGACCTTGGTGATTTCGTGAATTGTATTATGATCTATAAATGCCATGTCAATACGTGACAGGCAATTATATGTTTTAGAAAAACATGAAAATCTTTTCCCATAGAGTTGTGCAACCTCCATATATCTACCCAATTCGTTTCTTCTGTAATCCTTTTTAATCCAGATATCGGATTACTTCCCATTTTTTTTCCCTATTCTACACCTATCTATTGATTCGTCCATTACCATATTAAAATCGCCAACTATTACAGTGCCCTATCGGGTCGATTTAGTGAAAATTCATAAATTTTGGATAGCACATCCATTTGAATGGGGGGGGGGGGAATATAAACATTTACTATAATCCAGGATTTATTGGCAATTATTACAGTCCAATATTACATAACATCCTTCAGAATCTACTAACTCCTCCCTAACCTGGAGACCAATGTCACTGTGCCATAGTATGCTCACCCCTCTAGAGTAAGAAGAGAATACCGAATGGTATGCTTTATGAATCAATTTTTTCCTAACATACTCGCAATTTTCCTTTGTTAAATGAGTCTCCTGTAGCATACTATGCCAGCAGGAATTTATTAATCACATCAAACACCGCTATTCTTTTGGATCCTTTTCCAGTCCTCTAACATTCCATGAGACTACGCTCATCTGTCTTATAATTTCAGATGTCATTCTGTTCCTTATTTTGCGGGAATAAAGTGCGTCGGGCAGGGGGAGGGGCGAGCCGGGGTGAGAAGGAGTAGGACCGAGAAAAAAGTAATAAAATAATCTTTAAAAAAAAAAAAAACTCTCCTTGTTGTCCTCCTCCCCATTCTTCCCTCCCTTTCCTTCTTGGAGCCTGGATAAAGAGGGTAGCATCCTTACCCTCCACTCCCTCTGGAAATCCCAAAACATCTTAAGTTGGTCCTCCTATTTGTTATCCTGCCTTATTCTGTCCTGTGCCCCCGTTATCAACGGTAGCTGGCCTTCCATATCAGATAACCTTTTTCTGCCTCCTCCATTTATTATTATATTTCTGCATATCCGCCCAGAGGAGACCTAATGACTCTTTCACATTTCCCACCTGCAGAGAGAGTCTGTTACTGCTAGATTGCATTTTTTTATTTCCAGAAATATAGCTTTCAGACTGGGGTTCTGATTCCCCTCTGGTTCTTTTGTTTCTTCTGTAATTAATTGCATCTGTTTTCCTGTTTCTCTCCAGGGGGGAGATCCTCCTGCGGGAATACCCCTTCAGCCCACCCCCCCCCAGCTCCCCCTCCTCTTGCAGTATCTGCTCCCCCTTATCTTCTGTAATTTTCTCATGTTTCCTTTTACTGTTTTGCGGGGATTAGAGACTGTCTCGTCATATTTGTAATTAATTGTTGCTTAATCCATCGGTCTTGCGATTACCGGGGAGATGGATATATCCAGAGTAGTAGGTGGTTTACCCCGTTTTCCCCCCATATATTTTGGCCATTATGCCTTATATTCCTCTGTCTATTTCTAGAGTATAACCCCGGGGGTTTTCTATTTACTTATCCTACGGCTGTTTTACTTGCCGTACCCTTGATGTTACCGCAAGCATGGAATATCGACAAAGAAAGAAAAGATCCACTGTTTTTCTCAATAACCAGGAGGGTTTGGAAGTTTACTATGTACCTTTTTATTGAACCCTATTCGGATTCCGTTCACTTCTTGACCCACCTGGTAATTATGGAAACCAGTGCTCGCCAGTACACCCAAAGGGGATTGCCTTGCGTTTAATGCACAGGATCCAATATTCTTTTTTCACACTGTGGGGATGACTGCCTAGCCCGATGCTGCACGGGGCCCTCGCTCAAAGGCCCCCCACGCGGCAGCCAGCACTGGGAAGGGGGGGGGGGGCGTAGCCTAAACACTGTGTAGCCAACTAATTAGTACGGTTCCTATCACCTGTACTTTATCCAGCGTACATTTAAAGACACCTTATAGGCTACACATCTTGTATGGAAGCTTGTCAGCGTCTCAGAAGGCGGATTAAAGTTTTTTCAACATATGTAAAACAGTATATCTCCACTTGGTCTCAGTACTCCTGTCTTTTCTATTCATACATCATCTTCAGGGTCACTACCTCATACTAGTTAATTTAGACCTGTAAAACAAAGCAGGGCCTCCTATATACATATATACCGCGTGTTCACTTTTTAGGACTGATCACCACAGTATCAATCTCTTGGGAAATATTTAATGGCGGGGGTTAAAACTTTTTCTCAAATACAGTTCTTTTCAAGTACCTTTTCCGCCATTCAATCTGAACCTGAGTTTGTATATCAGGTGGTATTTACACCATGCAAGATCATATTTTAGCGTCAAAGTTCGTACACTATCCTCTGACCATCCACGGCCCAGACCTGTTACAACCAGACTACCATACTCATAGAGGCGTCTATTAATGCAGAGTTAGAGTTTTTAGTAGTTATAATGGACCCAGTACCATTATCACAGTTGTGTCCAAAGTTCGTACACTTTTCACTGGCCATCCCAGCCCAGTCCCGTTTACCAACAAACTGCCAAAACTCATAGGGTTGGTCTGCTAATGCAGAGTTAAAGTTTTTAGTAGTTATAAGTTTGAAGCATATCTCACGTGACCCTTCATGACCGTTCCCGGGGACCCAGTGCTGTTATCACCCTCGTCAAAATGCTGGCTGCTGGCAGGTGCAGGTGAATCTTGGTTTCTTTATAATAAAGTTTCGTCTCGCTCCTTTGCCCGGTAGCCTAGCTACGGCACGACTCTGCCTCTATTGCCTGACCTCCGTCTCCGGACTTCTACGAACGAGCGGGCGCCGGCTTCCGGGCCGTCAGTTTAAATCGATTATACGCTACTTGCTCAGCAGTCTCCACGGTCATGCTCCAGAAATCTGGAGTTTCTTGCTGGATCCCCCACGCGCCAGCCCAGGTCACTTCCGCATCTCTCCTGCTGCGCCGGCGGGAGCTCTCAGCCCGGGAAGGGGGCGGTGCGCGTCGCGTCAGACGCTCACTCCCATGAGCACCAAATGTTTAAGTGATCGACAATCACCATCATTCAGGATTTTTTCCCGCACATTTCTTCCTCGAATACGATGGGTCCCCACTATCCTTCCAGTTTTTAATAATGCGTTGGACAGTTCTTAGAGATTTTGTATCAGAAACTACAAAAATTGGTTCTCTCCTTAGATGCTTTCTCTGCTTGATGCATGCCAATGATTTGACCCTTCTCAAACAGACTGACATCTTTTCTACAACCACGAGATGTGTCTTTCGACATGGTTGTTTAAGAAATGAGAAGCAATTCATTGCACCAGTTGGGGTTAATAACTTTTTGCCAGCTGAAAGATAATCGCCCCTGCAGTAATTATCCAATAGCAGGCTCATAACTATTTGCTTAATAAAATCCAGGTGGTGACTTTTTTTTTGGACAGGCAGTGTATAACACATAGTGGGACACTGTAGATTGGTTTACGGGTGCCATCATTTATTTTTAATTTTTGAGTGATTGAGTCTTATGTGGGTCTTTGCAGGATAAGGTGACATTTTCATTGGTACCATTTTGGGGTATATATGACTCTTTGATCACTCGATATTATGCATTTTTGTAAGGCGATGGTGACAAAAAAAGACTGTTCTGACAGTTTTTTATTGACTTTTTACAGCGTTCACCTGACAGAGTATATCATGTAATATTTTTATAGAGAAAGTTTGTTACGGATGCGGCGATACCTAATGTGTCCTATTGTCTTTTTTTTTGTTAAGTTTTACACAGTAAAAGCATTTTGAATAGCATAAAATCTTGTTTTTGTGTTGCCATGTTTCGGGGAGCCATATTTTTAAATTTTCTTGCTATTGTCTTAAATAGGGTCTCATTTTTTGCTGGTATGACTGGTTTGAATTGGTATCATTTTGGGGTACATACGACTTTTCGATCACTCTGTATTACACTTTTTGGAAGAAAGGTGACAAAAAAAATTACTTTTTTGGCATAGTTCAGCATTCACCTGAGGGGGCATATTATGTGATATTTTTTATAGAGCAGGTTGTTACCTATGCGGAGATACCCAATGTGTCTTATTTTATCTTTTAAGTTTTACACAGTGAAAGCATTTTTGAATAGCATGAAATCTTGTTTTTGTGTAGCCATGTTCCATGGGACTTCAACTTTTGGGGGTCTGATTCCCTGTACAAAGCATTACAATACATCAATATTGTAATGCATTGGCTGTAAGTGTATTACCAGTGTAATACACTTACAGCCTGCTTGCCTGTGAGATCTCACAGGCTTACATGGAAAGCAGCCATGACACGGGGACCCAACAGGGATACCACACATGCTGACCGCGGCATTGCGAAGGTTAATGCACCGACATCAGTGTTTTCATCAATGCCGGCGCATACAGCAAGGGCCCGGCTATCAGGGACTGCCGGACCCCTGCCGCTGATCGGGTTAAGGAAAATGTGATGTTGATACCAATTGAAATGGTCTCTGTTTAGTGACAGCTGAACCAGGAGGGTCAAGATTCTCCGGTAAGTGGCACCAAGGGGACAGACTAAGGTCAGGGCAGGCAGAGTTTGTTCAATCGGGGATACCGGCACTAACTCAGGGCAGATAGCGCAGGTTTAATAAAGGATACAGGAATAAGTCAGGTCAGGCAGGACAGGGTCATATCTGGTAAAAAACAAAAACAAAAAAAAACAAACAGAGGGCAAGCACGGGAAATGAGAACAGAATAATAGTGCACCTTTGCAGGATTAGACAAGCTAAGACCTATTGCTTAGGCAATCTCCCACAGTGGAAGGCACCTAAAATAACTCAGGGTATGAAACCATTAGTTGGGGACAGATTTGGCTACGCACCAGCCCTTTAAGAGCTGGAGAGTGTGCACACCCTAAGTTAGCCATTTTGTAGAAACGGTCCAAATCACAGTACAACCAGAAGAGCGTGATAAATTCCAGAGATATTGTGCAATTGAGAATCTGGCACAGGTATGGGAGGAGACTTTCAGGTCTCTGTCCGAGAGGAGTTGTTCTGTGCGCATGCTGTGCAGGTGGCAACATAGTCACGGATATCCTTGAAAAGTGTAATATATGTCAGGAATATGGATTATTATTTACTGGCAGCCCTGATTTTTATTAGATTCACCTTTTGGCAGGTACACAGTCAGTGTATATGCAAAATATGTTCCCACCCCCCAGCCACCTGATTGTCAGCTAGCAAGGGAGAAAATCCACACGGGGTCCTAGCTCAAAGGATGCCCCAGGCGGATCAATTAGACCTGGAACCATCTTTCTGCGACATTCTGGTCTGGGGCTATGAGCCCTAAGGGGTTTTATGGGTCATTTGCTGCCAGCAACAGAGAAGGAGGAGGGGACCCTACCCCTAGGCGGGGAGGGGAGCGGCCGGATACAGGTCTAAGCCCATGCAAGCGGTGTCTTTTCTGAAGGGGGTCACATCGTGCCAATGTGTTTTGGAGAGACCGGGAACCAGCTGACATCACTGCCCCCACGTGACTGCAGCCAAGGACTATTCCACCCTTATCACCCTAAGGAACTTTCATCTACTCGGTAACTGACTTTTTGCTCTGCTTAACCCTGTTTTACCTATATCACCTGTATCTGTAACCTCAGACCACTGCATATATTCTCTGTGTATATTGTGTTATCTAGTGTGCCCTTAAGGCGAATAAATATATCATTTAATCTTGTGCTATCTTGTATCTCGATCACGAATCCCCACGTCCGTGTTTCGGCCTAGTTATAAGCTACCGCGGGTTGGTTTCTCACCCTATATAATCCCGTTAGCTGGTGGCAGATACCCGTGCTGAGACAGCGCTGTTTTCACTGCGGCAGTAAAATGGCTCCTCTCAGCTTGTTGCCTTACTGTGCCCGCGTGGACAGGAGGTGTCTGTGTAAACTGTACCAAGCTGACCTTACCTGCTCCTCTGGAAGGCATAACGTCACGCTTTGGTAACCCGTGACCATACCGCGTCTCGTGAGCTCAACGTAGTTGGCGTCAAGCGGGCACGAGGTGTGGTATTCGTCACATATTGGTGGCAACAAAGTGGGAACGAGATACTAGTGTGTGTGTGTGAGTGTGAGACCCATTCTCCCAGACACTAAAGACGACCAGCGGTAGCTTTGCCGCTGGAGTCTTAAGATCAGCTCAACACTAGACAGTCTGAGTACAAATACAATAAAGTGTGAGGTGTGTGTGCATCAGGTGACAGTCTGTGTCAGTGACCATCTGTGGCAATGATGGCCAATTACACATGAAGCAAGGCAAAGGTGATGGCCAAGGCTACGAATGATGGCGGGGAGGACGCAGTCCAGATAGGGGGCCAAGAGGAGGTAGAAGGCAACTTTATTCAAGGCGAGAGGGAGCACAGCCAAAGCTCCCCAAGGATCCAGTTGCCGGAGGTGAGGTCCGCGGTGGGCCTCACTCCACCTGCCCATCCCCCCAGCCTGGCAGGCTCGGCTGCTCTCCTACAGGCTGGAGACCAGGCAGCCTCTGAGCTCCTCCTGGTGGCTGCAGAGCATCGGGAGAAAGCAGAAGCTGCAGAGAGAGAACGTCGGGAGCAAGCAGCAGCAGCAGAACGTCGCGAGCATGCAGAGCGTGAGCAACTGCTACAAATGCTCCAGCTGCTGCAGGACCTCACTTGGATAAAACGATTGTACTCCATCAGCTCTCCAGTTCCTAAAATAATCTCGAAGATATATAAAGAATTGATAATGCTCCCCTTAAAATCAAAACTCCCATATATCAAGGCATGGGAAGAAGAACTGGGACAGAACCTCACCTCCACTGAAATATCCCAAGTCTATAAGAATAGCTGTGGCCCTTCTCGATGCATAACTTTACAAGAGGCCAACTACAAATTATTAGGCAGATGGTACAAACAAGACCCCGGTGGTGTTACACAAGTTTAATGAATCTATAGAATTCACCGGCATAAAACCATTTTGGAACAGGGTAGGGGAAATCATAAATAAGATATGCCCAGGTGCCCCGCCTTTAAATCCACAGCTCATTTTCCTGGGCCTAACACCGGGATTTCCATCTCGTTTCAATAAAAAGCTTGGTCCATCCTAGTAGTCGCCGCAAAGGCAATGATTCTCTTTATTGGAGAGACACTAATACCCCTCCAATCTCTCATTGGACCCACAAAGTAGCTCAGATCTCTTGCATGGAAGAGCTTAGCTATATTGCTACTTATAATTTCTCTGATTTTCACAAAATCTGGAATGCTTGGGAAAAAGTGATGCCCACTTTGCCAGTAAACTGGCTGCCTGACCGGTCAGGCTGTATAACTTAACCCCTTCTTTCTTTTTTGCTTTGCTAATGCCATGGTTCCTGGCTTGGTCCGTGCTCGGTGTGGCGGGGTTTGAGCACGCCTATATTTTTTCTTTCTGCTTAACCCCTGAGTCGTACCGAAAGAAGCTCAGGAATTTGCAGCGGGGTTCTACCCAGAGCTGGGCCGATCACATGCGGACCTTGCTGAGAGTGGTTGACCAATGGACCACAGGATTGGAGCTCACCACCGTCCAGCAGCTGAAGGAGCTGGTCGCCACAGAACAGTTCTTGTGGAATTGCCCGGAGGATCTCCAGCAGTACCTCCGTGACCGGAAGCCAAAGGGGGCCTCCGCAACAGAAGCCCTGGCCGATGAATACACCAACATGAATTCAGAGGCCCGGAAAACTGTCGGCTGGAGAGGGGTAAGATGCACTCTGCCCCTGCCCCAAGTGGGCACCGGCCCCACTTTCCACGTCGGTGGGGGGACACTGGTTTTGCCACCTATGTAAACAGCCAGGACACTTCAAGTCCACGTGTCCACAGCGCCCGAGGGACCCATCCCAGTCATCAACCCGGAAGCCATCCACTGTGTTGTGTGTGGGTGTTGGGAGGTCCCTTGACAATGTCACCGTGGGCCAGGCCGTGGCCATGGGACTTAGAGACATCGGCGCTGAGATGACACTGGTACGGCCTGAACTGGTGGCACCCTATGATTTACTGCCCGGGAGATCCCTTACTGTCTCTGGGATTGGAGGAGTAGAACCGGCACTGTCCGTCGCCAAGGACTATTTGGACTGGGGCGCCGGTCGAGGAGTAAGGGAGGTGGAAGTATCCACAAATATCCCCGCCAGTGTTTTGCTGGGGACGGACCTGGGACGGCTTGCGTCTAAGTACGTGGCCGCTGAGACCCCAAGGTCCGATTCCCCAGAATGTGATGTAATGTCCACCCCTGATGATACTGTGAATGTTCATAACATGCCTGTTGATGGGGATGTGGAGGATGTAATGTGTACCTCTCCCCTCAGTGGGGAGGGGGTCATTTCTGCCGGTTGTGCTGAGGTCCCAGGGTGTGGCCAGCAAGCCTGCTGGAACCTGTTGTTCTCCGGTGTGGTGACTGAGGGGACAAGCAGGGGGCAGACAGCTGCGGGGGAGAAGGATGCAAATTAGGTCAGGGCTGTCCCAGGAGAAGTAGGGCTGCCAGGAAAAGCCTCAGTGCAGGGTTCCTCCACAACTGGGATGTCAGAGGGCCAGGTTAGTCCGTCTTGACTGGCAACTTGGTCGGGAACTGAGGGGAAGCAGGCACTACCAGCGGTGGCAGCGGCCATAGCTGATGTCACGCGCAGTGGGAGTGCTGGGGCCCTAGAGGCTCCTCATAGGTCTGATGGCTTCCCCCTTCCGACCAAGTGGCTGCCGAGTCAGATGAAGGCCAGGAGACAGGTCCCGGGGGCCTGACAAAGGACGTGGCAGTTTAGTCTATTCTGGCCACTTCAGGTGGCGTTAGTGGCTGGCGCCAGCCTGAACGCTCTCAGGGAGTAAGCAGAACTGCCTCCCTGGGACTCAGACCTCGAGCGGGTGGTCTGGGACCAAGGACGGCTGTGCCGGGTCACAGTCCAGCAGGACTCACCAGAGGAGCGGCCTAGGGATCGGCAGTTAGTAGAACTGAGAGGGGACGTGGCAGTCTCGTCTATTCTGACCACGTCCCACCAAGGGTTTCAGGTGGCACTAGGGGCCAGCGTCAGCTTGAAGGCTCTCACGGAGCAGGTGGCCTCCAGATGGCGGCCTGGAGCAAAGGACGGTTGTGCCAGGAAACAGTCCAACAGTGCTCACCAGAGGCGCCACGCTAGGGACCGACAATTTGTGGTACCCTATCCGTTCAGGGTGGAATTTCTGTGGGCTGCGCATGAGATTCCGATAACCAGATACCCAGGGGCCGCTAAGACAGAGGCCTGGACGGGAGACTTAGCCAACTCTGGGGCGTTGGTCATCGAGTGTGTCATGCGATTCCAGGAAAAAGCACAGGCCTTGTAGCAGTTGGTGCATGACAGTATGAGGCAGGCCCAGACCGACCAGAAGCAGGGGTACAGCCAGGAGGCTTGTGAGAGGACCCACCACGTGGGTCAGCAAGCGTGGATCCTGATCCCAGTATCTCAGGACAACCTTCAGGCGGCCTGGGAGGGCCTGTACCTTGCGCACCAGCGGCTCAATGCCAGGATGTACCTGGTCATCCTGGACCACGCATGGAGTATGCCCCTGCCACTTCTAAGCAGATTGTCCACCTGCTTATGGGACTCGAAGGGTACAAGGCCGTGTACCTGGAGATTGTTGCCGTCTTCGTTCCCCCATGGGAGGATCCCCGGAAGTATCTGCGCAGATGCTCGGGCAGATCTGCCAGGCAGGCTTGACCATTACGCCAGGAAAGTGCCAGCTGGGCATAAGTGAGGGGCCCGGGCAGGCGGGGAAGCTTCAGAACCGGAGCCCGGGAGAGTAGATGCCAGCGCATCCAGGCCCACCCTCCAGGACAAGAACCAGGTGATTTCCTTCCTGGGCACTGCCGGGTACTATAGGGGGTTCGCGCCCCACTATAGTAGCCTGGCGAGGCCCCTGACGGACCGCACCAGGAAAAAGCTGCCCTCCGCAGTCGATTGGACAAACGACTGCGAGACGGCCTTCCCGGCGCTGAAGGACGCCCTTTCCAGCTTCCCGGTACTACAGGCAGCCGACTTCACGCGGCTGTTTATAGTACCGACTGATGCCAGTAATTGAGGCCTCAGTGTCAGGCTCAGTCCGGGTAACTCCATGGGTCAGGAACAAATGGGAGGTGAGTACACGGGAGGCTGGCGCTCCAGCCGTACCACTTTGCCATTTGCCACCAGAGAGGGTGCGGATGGGTGCACGGGGAAACACAGGAATGTGCTGCCCCTAGCGCCCTCTAAAAGGGGGAGGTGTCAGGAATATGGATTAATATTTACTGTAAGCCATGTCCCCACACCCACCATTTGCTGAAAGATAGCAGAGGTAGTGAACTTCACAGGAGGGCCCTGCTTCAAAGCCCCAGCCATATGGCAGGGAACTTCTTGTAGGCCACCTTTGTTTACTATTTCACACCCGATTCAGACAGCATGGATCCTGCAGGAAAACCTCCCTGCAGGGGGTCTAAGCCATTCCTCAGTTCAATCATATCTAGCAGACAGCATGGAACCGGCGATTTATAAGGAATTATGAATCTCCCGGCCATCAAAAGCGCAAACCGAATACATATTTGAGTCCCGGTGGCCACGATGAACATGCCCATGGTCTTAGTTTGGTGGTGGGATGCAAGAGAAGGGAAAAATACATATCTCCCCACAGAAACCAAATAACAGTACCATGTTTGGACTATACTTGTAGCCGAAATCCATCACTGCTCTCCATGTGAATACAGCAAAGGACTAACCATAACCCAAAGGAACATTCATCTTCCCGGTAACTGACTTGAACTCTGTGTAATCCTGTTTATACCATATTACCTGTATTTGTAACCACAGACCACTGTATACAGTCAGGTCCATAAATATTGGTACATCAACACAATTCTAACATTTTTGGCTCTATACACCACCATAATGGATTTGAAACAAACAAGATGTGCTTTAACCACCTGCCGCAACTGTAACGCCGAAAGGCGTCATCGCGGCGGCTCCCCCAGGCTACGCTAACGCCAATTGGCGTCATCTCGCGTGAGCCGAGATTTCCTGTGAACGCGCGCACACAGGCGCGCACGCTCACAGGAACGGAAGGTAAGAGAGTGGATCTCCAGCCTGCCAGCGGCGATCGTTCGCTGGCAGGCTGGAGATGTGTTTTTTTTAACCCCTAACAGGTATATTAGACGCTGTTTTGATAACAGCGTCTAATATACCTGCTACCTGGTCCTCTGGTGGTCCCCTTTGTTTGGATCGACCACCAGAGGACACAGGTAGCTCAGTAATATGTTGCACCAAGCACCACTACACTACACCCCCCCTGTCACTTATTAACCCCTTATTCACCCTTGATCACCCCCCTGTCATTGATTACCCCCCTGTCATTGATCACCCCCCTGTAAAGCTCCATTCAGATGTCCGCATGATTTTTACGGATCCACTGATAGATGGATCGGATCCGCAAACCGCATACGGACGTCTGAATGGAGCCTTACAGGGGCATGATCAATGACTGTGGTGATCACCCCATATAGACTCCCTGATCACCCCCCTGTCATTGATCACCCCCCTGTAAAGCTGCATTCAGATGTCCGCATGATTTTTACGGATCCACTGATAGATGGATCGGATCCGCAAAACGCATACGGACGTCTGAATGGAGCCTTACAGGGGCGTGATCAATGACTGTGGTGATCACCCCATATAGACTCCCTGATCACCCCCCTGTCATTGATCACCCCCCTGTAAAGCTGCATTCAGACGTCCGCATGATTTTTACGAATCCACTGATAGATGGATCGGATCCGATCCGCAAAACGCATACGGACGTCTGAATGGAGCCTTACAGGGGCTTGATCAATGACTGTGGTGATCACCCCATATAGACTCCCTGATCACCCCCCTGTCATTGATCACCCCCCTGTAAAGCTCCATTCAGACGTCCGCATGATTTTTACGGATCCACTGATAGATGGATCGGATCCGCAAAACACATACAGGCGTCTCCCTGGAGCCTTCCAGGGGGGGTGATCACCCCATATAGACTCCCTGATCACCCCCCTGTCATTGATCACCCCCCCTGTCAGGCTGCATTCAGATGTCCGTATGATTTTTACGGATACACGGATACATGGATCGGATCCGCAAAACACATACGGACATCTGAATGGAGCCTTATAAGGGGGGTGATCAATGACAGGGGGATGATCACCCCATATAGACTCATTGATCACCCCCCTGTCATTGATCACCCCCCTGTCATTGATCACCCCCCTGTCCTTACATTTTCACCCCTCTGTCCATTCAGACATTTTTTTGGCCCAAGTTAGCGGAAATTATTATTTTTTTCTTACAAAGTCTTATATTCCACTAACTTGTGTCAAAAAATTAAATCTCACATGAACTCCCCATACCCCTCACGGAATCCAAATGCGTAAAAATTTTTAGACATTTATATTCCAGACTTCTTCTCACGCTTTAGGGACCCTAGAATGCCAGGGCAGTATAAATACCCCACATGTGACCCCATTTCGGAAAGAAGACACCCCCAGGTATTCCGTGAGGGGCATATTGAGTCCATTAAAGATCTAAATTTTTGTCCCAAGTTAGCGGAAAGGGAGACTTTGTGAGAAAAAAATAAATAAAATCAATTTCTGCTAACTTGTGCCAAAAAAAAAAAAATTCTATGAACTCGCCATGCCCCTCATTGAATACCTTGGGGTGTCTTCTTTCCAAAATGGGGTCACATGTGGGGTATTTATACTGCCCTGGCATTTTAGGGGCCCTAAAGCGTGAGAAGAAGTCTGGGATCCAAATATCTAAAAATGCCCTCATAAAAGGAATGTGGGCCCCTTTGCGCATCTAGGCTGCAAAAAAGTGTCACACATCTGGTATCGCCGTACTCAGGAGAAGTTGGGCAATGTGTTTTGGGGTGTCATTTTACATATACCCATGCTGGGTGAGATAAATATCTTGGTCAAATGCCAACTTTTTTTTTTACAAATGGGAAAAGTTGTCTTTTGCCGAGATATTTCTCTCACCCAGCATGAGTATATGTAAAAAGACCCCAAGGTATTCCGTGAGGGGCATGGCGAGTTCCTAGAATTTTATATTTTTGTCACAAGTTAGCGGAAAATGATGATTTTTTTTTTTTTCCTTACAAAGTCTCATATTTGTGACAAAAAATAAAAACTTCCATGAACTCACTATGCCCATCACGAAATACCTGGGGGTGTCTTCTTTCCAAAATGGGGTCACTTGTGGGGTAGTTATACTGCCCTGGCATTCTAGGGGCCCAAATGTGTGGTAAGAAGTTTGAAATCAAAATGTGTAAAAAATGACCAGTGAAATCCGAAAGGTGCTCTTTGGAATATGGGCCCCTTTGCCCACCTAGGCTGCAAAAAAGTGTCACACATCTGGTATCTCCGTATTCAGGAGAAGTTGGGGAATGTGTTGGTGTCATTTTACATATACCCATGCTGGGTGAGAGAAATATCTTGGCAAAAGACAACTTTTCCCATTTTTTTATACAAAGTTGGCATTTGACCAAGATATTTCTCTCACCCAGCATGGGTATATGTAAAATGACACCCCAAAACACATTCCCCAACTTCTTCTGAGTACGGCGATACCACATGTGTGGCACTTTTTTGCAGCCTAGGTGGGCAAAGGGGCCCACATTCCAAAGAGCACCTTTCGGATTTCACCGGTCATTTTTTACACATTTTGATTTCAAACTACTTACCACACATTTGGGCCCCTAGAATGCCAGGGCAGTATAACTACCCCACAAGTTACCCCATTTTGGAAAGAAGACACCCCAAGGTATTCGCTGATGGGCATAGTGAGTTCATAGAAGTTTTTATTTTTTGTCACAAGTTAGTGGAATATGAGACTTTGTAAGAAAAAATAAAAAAAATCATCATTTTCCACTAACTTGTGACAAAAAATAAAAAGTTCTATGAACTCACTATGCCCATCAGCGAATACCTTAGGGTGTCTACTTTCCGAAATGGGGTCATTTGTGGGGTGTTTGTACTGTCTGGGCATTGCAGAACCTCAGGAAACATGACAGGTGCTCAGAAAGTCAGAGCTGCTTCAAAAAGCGGAAATTCACATTTTTGTACCATAGTTTGTAAACGCTATAACTTTTACCCAAACATTTTTTTTTTATCAAAGACATGTAGAACAATAAATTTAGAGAAAAATGTATATATGGATGTCGTTTTTTTTTGCTAAATTTTGCAACTGAAAGTGAAAAATGTCATTTTTTTGCAAAAAAATCGTTAAATTTCGATTAATAACAAAAAAAGTAAAAATGTCAGCAGCAATGAAATACCACCAAATGAAAGCTCTATTAGTGAGAAGAAAAGGAGGTAAGATTCATTTGGGTGGTAAGTTGCATGACCGAGCAATAAACCGCTAAAGTTGTGGAGTGCCGATTTGTAAAAAAGGGCCTGGTCTTTAGGGGGGTATAAACCTGTGGTCCTTAAGTGGTTAACTGCAGACTGTCAGCTTTAGTTTGAGGGTATTTACAACCAAATCAGGTGAAAGGTGTAGTAATTACAACAGTTTGCATATGTGCCTCCCACTTGTTAAGGGACCAAAAGTAATTCACTTTTTAATACTTGGTTGCAAATCCTTTACAGTCAATTACAGCCTGAAGTCTGGAACGCATAGACATCACCAGACGCTGGGTTTCATTCCTGGTGATGCTCTGCCAAGCCTCTACTGCAACTGTCTTCAGTTCCTGCTTGTTCTTGGGGCATTTTCCCTTCAGTTTTGTCTTCAGCAAGTGAAATACATGCTCAATCGGATTCAGATCAGGTGATTGACTTGGCCATTGCATAACAGGCCACTTCTTTCCCTTAAAAAACTCTTTGGTTGCTTTTACAGTATGCTTTGGGTCATTGTCCATCTGCACTGTGAAGCGCCGTCCAATGAATTCTGAAGCATTTGGCTGATTTGAGCAGATAATATTGCCCGAAACACTTCAGAATTCATCCTGCTGTTTTTGTCAGCAGTCACATCTTCAATAAATACAAGAGAACCAGTTCCATTGGCAGCCATACATGCCCACGCCATGACACTACAACCACTATGCTTCACTGATGAGGTGGTATGCTTAGGATCATGAGCAGTTCCTTTCCTTCTCCATACTCTTCTCATCACTCTGGTACAAGTTGATCTTGGTCTCATCTGTCCATAGAATGTTGTTCCAGAACTGTGAAGGCTTTTTTTTTTGTCGTTTGGCAAACTCTAATCTGGCCTTCCTGTTTTTGAGGCTCACCAATGGTTTACATCTTGTGTTGAACCCTTTGTATTCACTCTGGTGAAGTCTTCACTTGATTGTTGACTTTGACACACATACACCTACCTCCTGGAGAGTGTTTTTGATCTGGCCAACTGTTGTGAAGGGTGTTTTCTTCACCAGGGAAATAATTCTTTGGTCATCCATCACAGTTGTTTTCCGTGGTCTTCCAGGTCCCTTGGTGTTGCTGAGCTCATCGGTGCATTCCTTCTTTTTAAGAATGTTCCAAACAGTTGTTTTGGCCACGCCTATTGTTTTTGCTATCTCTCTGATGTTTTTTTTTTTTTTTTCAGCCTAATGATGGCTTGCTTCACTGATAGTGACAGCTGTTTGGATCTCATCTTGAGAGTTGACAGCAAAAGATTCCAAATGCAAATAGCACACTTGAAATGAACTCTGGACTCTTTATCTGCTCATTGAAATTGCAATAATGAGGGAATAACACATACCTGGCCATGGAACAGCTGAGTAGCCAATTATCCCATTATGTTTGGTCCCTTAACAAGTGGGAGGCACAAATGCAAACTGTTGTAATTCCTACACCGTTCACCTGATTTGGATATAAATACCCTCAAATTAAAGCTGACAGTCTGCAGTTAAAGCACATCTTGTTCTTTTCATTTCAAATCCATTGTGGTGGTGTATAGAGCCAACAATGTTAGAATTGTGTCGATGCCCCAATATTTATGGACCTGACTGTATATTCTTAGTGTATATTGTGTTATCTAGTGTTCCCTTAAGGCAATTAAATCTCTAATTTAATCTTGTGCTGTCTTGTATCTCGATCACGAATCCCTACATCCGTGTTTCGGCCTAGTTATAAGCTACCACGGGTTGGTTTCTCACCCTATATAATCCCGTTAGCGGACTGGACTTATATCAAACGAGAAGCTGGTGGCAGATTACCCGAGCTGAGAAAGTGGCAGTGAAAAGGCTCTCTCAGCTTGTTGCCTCTCTGTGCCCACGGGAACAGGAGGTGTCTGTGTAAACTGTACCAAGCTAACCTTACAAGCTCCTCCAAGAGGGCGTAACATCACGTCTTGGTAACCAGGGACCATACCGCATCTCGTGAGCTCGACGTAGTTGACGTCAAGCGGGCACGAGGGGTGGTATTCCTCACATTAGGCGTCACCTTATTTCCAAATAAGAAGTATATATGGAACACTCTTACCGATCCTGTAGTCTGTCTGCAAGACAGTCCAATTTGAAAAAGAGTGGTCCCAAGTGAGGGAAGGTCCTGGTATCAATGAAAGCTTCTGTATTAGACAGGCAACTGTCGGACCAAAGTCCCTATATATCCCTAAGTACAGGGAGGGGAGCTAAGATTGCCCTGCCTATCTACACAGAGAACTCGCCCCGAAAGGGGCGACCTCGTCTGGATACCTGACCCTAACCCGGGCAGTATCCCTACTATGAACCCTAATGAACTAGCATTGGAGTCTATGAGAAAATTGCTAGTTTCCAATGGAGACCTATAACAGGCAAGGGCTCCATAGGAAATACTATGCTTCAGCCTCCTATCATTCACAAAGACAGGGGCTGCTGCACACAAGTTCCGGCTCCTCCAATCGCCGCGCACGCTTCCAGTATTTCACGAGCTCAGATGCCGTGGTCAGGATTGACAACGGCATCTGAGGGATTAAATGTCCGCGATCGGCAATACTGCCGGTTGTGAACATTAGCCATGGGTGTGTGCTATAAGAAACAGCAGGCCATCCGTGGCTATGGCACCCGCTCCGCTCAGGAGCGGGAGCCATCTTTAAAGACCCCGCCAGCACCGTACTATTTCGGCGCTGGTCAGGAAAGGGTTAATGGCTGTGTGTTGAGTTGTTTTGAGGGCACACCAAATTACACTGTTACTGTGTACACTGTCATACATTCAAAACTTCTTTCTAAGTAATTCTCAACCTGCTGGCCCTTACTGAAACTTGGATTCAGAAATTTGACCTTTCTTCTCCGGCTGGTCTCTCTTCTTGTGGCCTACACTTTTCACATAGGAGTACTTCTTTCCAAGGGCGTAGCTAAAGGTTTATTGGCCCTGGGGCAAGAGTTCAGCTTTGTGTCCAGGGGCAAGGAAGCACATCGCCTTCATGCTGCCTGAGGCAAAAATTGAAACAGCAACACCCCAACCCATGCCAAATTCTTGGCAGAGGTGTAACTTGACCAGCATGCACTTTCTATAAATATCGGTGTCTTCTTATGTCGCACAAGGGCGTTTGGGCCCCCTCAGGCACCTGGGCCCGGTAGCAACTGCTACCTCCGCACCCCCTATAGCTATGCCCCTGCTTCTTTCCAGGTCATTGCTCCAGTACCATCACTCTCATAATAACATAGTTTATAAGGCCGAAAAAAGGCATCTGTCCATCCTGTAAGTTGATCCAGAGGAAGGCAAAAAAAATATATAAAAAATTAGGTAGAAGCCAATTTTCCCCACTTTAGGGGAAAAAAATTCCTTCCCGACTGCAATCAGAATAACTCCCTGGATCAATGACCCCTCTCTAGTAACTACAGCCTGTAATATTAGTACACTCCAGAAATACATCCAGGCCCCTCTTGAACTCTTTTAGTGAACTCACCATCACCACCTCCTCAGGTAAAGAGTTGCATAGTCTTATTGCTCTTACCGTAAAGAATCCTCTTCTATGATTGTGTACAAATCTTCTTTCCTCCAGACGCAGAGGATGTCCCCTCATCACAGTCACAGTCCTGGGGATAAATAGATGATGGGAGAGATCTCTGTACTGACCCCTTATATATTTATACATAGTTATTAGTTCTCCCCTTAGTCATCTTTTTTGTAAAGTGAATTACTGTAATTTTGATAATCTTTGATGGTACTGTAGTCCACCCATTCCAGTTATTACTTTAGTTGCCCTCCTTTGAACCCTCTCCAGCTCTATGTCTGCCTTGTTCACAGGAGCCCAGAACTGTAAACAGTACTCCATGTGTGGTCTGACTAGTGATTTGTAAAGTGTCAGGACTATGTTCTCATCACAGGCATCTATGCCCCTTTTGATGCAACCCATTATCTTATTGGCCTTGGCAGCAGCTGCCTGACACTGGTTTATATAGCTTAGTTTGCTGTTCACCAAAAGTCCTAGGTCCTTTTCCATGTCAATGTTACCCACTGTTTTACCATTTAGCATGTACTGGTGACTAGTGTTGAGCGCGAATATTCGAATTGCGAATTTTTTTCTCGAATATCGCAATTTAGAGATTTCGCGAATATTTAGAATATCGTTCTATATATTCGCGAAATCGAATATTCTTTTTTTTTCTTTTTTTTTTATTATATTTTTTTCTTTCCCACTTCCCTAAAGTTGTTCTTACCTGTCCTTTGGATTCCTGGCTTCCTGGCTGCTCCAGTCAGTGGCGTTTTCAACTTACTGCTATATTCCATATTAGCTAAATTACAATCTAATCTATATGTGTATTTTACGAAATTTCGCAATTGCGATGCGAGTAATATAACACGAAATATTCGCATGAAGATTTCAACTTAGCACTGCTATACTCCATATTCTAGCCTAATATGGAATATAGCTGTGCTAAGTTAGCACTGCTATATTCCATATTAGGCTAGAATATGAAGTATAGCAGTGCTAAGTTGAAATCTTCATGCGAATATTTCGTGTTATATTAGTCGCATCGCAATTTCGACTTTTTCAAATGTTCTTAATATTGCTCTAACTTCGTCTTTTAGAAATTTCGTAATATTGCTCTAACTTCGTCTCTTAGAATATTACGAATATTCTAAAAGACGAAGTTAGAGCAATATTACGACATTTCGTAAAATACACATATAGATTGTAATTTAGCTAATATAGTGCTATAATCCCTTTTTTTTCCTGTAATTTTTTTTTGCCTCTTCTGAACTTAAGTTTTGTAAAATATGTACACTATTAAAAATTATTACTATAGCAGTATATTAGCTTAAATACAATCTATGTGTATTTTACGAAATTTCGTAATATTGCTCTAACTTAGTCTTTTAGAATATTACGAATATTCTAAAAGACGAAGTTAGAGCAATATTAAGAACATTTGCAAAAGTCGAAATTGCGATGCGAGTAATATAACACGAAATAGTCGCATGAAGATTTCAACTTAGCACAGCTATATTCCATATTCTAGCCTAATATGGAATATAGCAGTGCTAACTTAGCACAGCTATATTCCATATTAGGCTAGAATATGGAATATAGCAGTGCTAAGTTTAAATCTTCATGCGACTATTTCGTGTTATATTACTCGCATCGCAATTTCGACTTTTGCAAATGTTCTTAATATTGCTCTAACTTCGTCTTTTAGAATATTCGTAATATTCTAAGAGACGAAGTTAGAGCAATATTACGAAATTTCGTAAAATACACATATTAGCCTAGCCATAGTCATTAGCATAGGAACGTTGCCTTATACTATCAAGATAAATTTTCGCAATATGCGAAAAAATAATTTTGCGATAATTGGAATAATTGCGAATATTCGATTTCGACGAATATAACGCGAATATTCATGCGAATATTCGCGAAATATCGCGAAATCGAATATGGCACCTCCCGCTCATCACTACTGGTGACTTGCATTATTTCTTACCATTTTTTGAGGTCCACATCCTCAGACTCTTTCATTCCTTCTCCCTCAGAGTGGAGGCTGTATACTGACCCCCTGGCTCACCCACCCAGTTCCTGGATCACTTTGCTGCCTGGCATCCACACTTCTTGTTCTCAGAACTATCAACTCTCTTTCTGAGGAACTTTAACATCCCCATTGACAGCCCTATTTCCCTAACTATCAGAAGCATAAAGATGGTAACTATTGTTGATCGAGCACCAAAGTGCTCGGGTGCTCTAGTAGAACACTATGGAAGTCAACGGGAGAACCAGAGCATTAAACCAAGGCACCCCCTGTTCTGAAGAGGGGAGGGTGTCTGGTTCACAGGAAAAGATCAGAAATTGATTGAACCACCACTGAAATGGTTCGGGAACAGCATGGGGAGGATGTCTGGATGCATCTTGGACTCCCAGGTCGCTTCTGTGAATGAGGTTGTCCGAGTAGTACGCCACTTTTACAGACTGACAATAGTATGCACAAAACCGAAGATAAAATCGATTTTAGAGGAAACATTCTTTCCTGTACATTTACATGTATATAAAGTGCAAATGCTGCCAAAAATTACAAGGAAGAGGCACTCCGATACAACCTTTATTACACATAAAGGAGGGCATCATACATACCCTTGAAAAATTATGATTGATGGCCAGCTGGTGACCCTCAAAAACATTATGAGCAAGTGCCTGCTGGTGACCCTCAAAAACATTAGGGGCGAGGGCCTGCTGCTGATCTGACCATTCTAAAACATTAGGGGGGAGTGTCTGCTGCTGAGCTGACCCTCTTGTTGTGCCTTTTCATAGGTAAATGCATTGATATCCAATTATTCTAGTCAAGATGGATGTTCATTGCCTTTAAGAGCCATGCTCGACTATATTTACAATTTTGTATGTCTTGAGTAGGCCAAAGTAAGGTCGCACAAAGGTTTCTGTGTAAAAAGGTTTCTACTCTTCAGTGTTAATCTTCTCATGAATGTACCATTCTGAGAAGAGGCCTCCTTGTCTACTTATAAATTCATCACGGGAGATAAAGATAAGCTCTATGCAGCTGGTGATAATTACCTATACAATTAGGTATTTATTTATTAATGAAGCAAAATATATAATATGTATGTATTCATTTAATAAGCCTTAGTTAGTCCTTAGCATTAAACAATCAGTAGGACATATATATATATATATATATATATATATATATATATAAAACTTTATATTATATTGTTGTATGTTATGAAGACAACATGTATCCAGTATATTATATATATTTCTCATTAGGAGAATTTTCGTCTCTAAAAGAGTGTCTGTAAAGATGTGTGTTTTGTAACAATTAATCACATCTTTGGTATGACAGGAGGTACTGATATCTCTGAGAAAACAAGGCCATTCATATCATTATGGTCCATAGATCAACAGTGTGAGAAACATTCAGAGAGACGCCTAGAGGTCTCTCTCTAATTGCTACAAGTGTCAGAATTAATCCCTATAGCTTTGAATTAAAGCTTCTAAGGTCAAATGTATAGAATACGTTTTATTCAGACTTACATGAGTTAACCCTTTATACTATGATGCAAATAGCTTACACAGCAGTGCAACTTAGGTATGAGTAGGTGACATTAGCAAAACAGTAGCAAAAGTGCATTCTGGGTAAGGTTATGATGTCATATTTCTTATCAATAGTGACGCCCATCCGACAATGATTAGAAAGTTCCAAACTAGGAAGGTGTGTCTAACTGATAAGTTTGGGATCATAAACTACACACAGAGAGAGGGAAAAAAAAGGGAAACACAAGTGGAACTCTCTAGAGGGGTCTATCAAGGTGAAAGCCATGGTGAGATGTGCTATGATGGACCACCAAGCTTTCCTAGGAGCAGAAGTGAGATTCCTACTAGGACTTGGTAAGAGACACAGAGAATGATATTTCATTTTATTAGGACTAATTTTATAGTGTGGGTGAAATTATACCATCTAGATTGGCGAATAAATAAATACATTAATTAATTGATCATCTCCATATTGAGATATAGTCTTAGGATATTGTGAGACTTCATTCTACCTGCAGAAGAATCAAGATTCAGGGATGCAAGTACCAACATGCATGCTGAGCCCACTATATACTTCTCCTGGAGAAGTATATAGTGGGCTCAGCATGCATGTTGGTACTTGCATCCCTGAATCCGATGAAAGCTGTAACGGCACCGGACGGGGTTAAAAGCAGAGTGTGCCTGGCGTTCATGCTGTACCTGCGCTCTCTGGACTTTGTGTGGCTGTCATGGCCCATAAACAGGTAGGAACTAGTGTTAGGGACCACTCATAGAGGCGACCTTGACGTGGTGAGTGGCTTATTATGCTTTGGCCAAAATGTACACCAATGCCTCATTCAACATCCAGCATGGAGGCAGGGCGGAGTGCTGGTTGCAGAGTGCTATTGCATTTGTGTTCTTTTCTTTGTATATGTATTTCGCCATAGCGATGTGCACCTGCATATAGGGTTGTGCTGACTGAATCCCCCACATTTTTTCTTTGTAGTATATATTGGAGGCGTGGCGATCTCCATGCAGTCATGCACACCTGACCAGCTAGTCTGCCCTGGAGGCTGGTTTTAAAGTCAGTATAAAACTGAGTCTACTTCTACAGGGCCTACCAGTAGCCATTTGGCTCCAGGAGAAGTATATAGTGGGCTCAGCATGCATGTTGGTACTTGCATCCCTGAATCCGATGAAAGCTGTAACGGCACCGGACAGGGTTAAAAGCAGAGTGTGCCTGGCGTTCATGCTGTACCTGCGCTCTCTGGACTTTGTGTGGCTGTCATGGCCCATAAACAGGTAGGAACTAGTGTTAGGGACCACTCATAGAGGCGACCTTGACGTGGTGAGTGGCTTATTACGCTTTGGCCAAAATGTACACCAATGCCTCATTCAACATCCAGCATAGAGGCAGGGCGGAGTGCTGGTTGCAGAGTGCTATTGCATTTGTGTTCTTTTCTTTGTACCTGTTTATTATTGTATAATGGAGAACTACATTTTTATCATTAATGTCATCTCACGTCAAAAGAACTTATTTATCTGAGGAAATAGTCGGACTCAGATGTGAATTGCATCGATTAGTTTGTCTAAAATTCACCAGGTCATGATTTTAAGAATTTATGACAAATTTTATTTTTTTATGATTAATTATTTTTATGACCATAATTAATCATTCTTGATTTAATTATTACTGCCGACACTCTAAAACAGGCATCCTCAAACTGTGGCCCTCCAGCTGTTGCAAAACTACAACTCCCAGCATGCGCAAACAGCCTACAGGTATCAGCCTACAGCAGGGCATTGTGGGAGTTGTAGTTTTACAACAGCTGGAGGGCCGCAGTTTGAGGATGCCTGATCTAAAACATTAGGGAAGAGGGTCTGCTGCTGATCTGACCATCTAAAACATTATGGGCGAGTGCCTGCTGGTGATCCTCTAAAACAGGCATGGCCAACCTGAGGCTCTCCAGCTGTTGCAAGACTACAACTCCCAGCATGCGCAGACTGCCTACAGATATCAGCCTGCAGCAGGGCATGGTGGGAGTTGTAGTTTCACAACAGCTGGAGAGCCGCAGGTTGGCCATGCCTGCTCTAAAACATTAAGGGTGAGGGTCTTCTGCTGAGCGGACACGTTAAAACATTAGGAGCGAGGGCAGCCTAATATAAGCATGTTGATATGATGGAGGAGGAGGACGAGAAAAGGAATATTGAACCATATACCTTTTTTGTGGTGGAAGGGGTGCATGGGAATACAGTGTATTCAATACACCATAAAAGCCACATTTAAAGTCCCTTTATGTTCAGCCGCTATCCTCTGGTGGAGTAGAGAAGTCATGGGCAATCCAGGCCTTGTTCATTTTGATAAGAGTCAACCTGTCAGCATTTTCAGTTAACAGGCGGATGCGCTTATCAGCAGCAGCAATAAATACCTGCTCTGACAAAACGTTGGCAGCCACGTGTCCAGCTTGGACACCCAATAGTTGTAAGACACAGAGAGATCACCGAGGACGCTGACACGGTCTTCTACGTACTCCTTCACCATCTTCCAAAATTTTTCCCTCCTTGTGACACTAGGCCGCGCATCAGGGTGAGGGTGGTGGCGGGTGTCATGAAACTGTCCCAGGCCTTGGAGAGTGTTGCCCTGCCTCTGTTGGAACTGCTGTGTGTTTCCCTCATCTCCCCTCCTCGTTTGCCCAAGGAACTACGTACGCCGCCAGCGTAATTTTTGGAGCAATTTTTCCACAAGGACCTTCTGGTATTGCACCATTTTGCTAGTCTTCTCCACCACAGGAATGAGAGATGAGATGTTCTCTTTGTAGTGGGGGTCGAGAAGGGTGAACAACCAGTAAATCGGTGTTGGCCAAAATGCATATAATGCGAGGGTCACGGGAAAGGCAGCATAACATAAGGTCAGTCATGTGTGCCACAGTCCCAACAGACCCAAAAGACTTCGCTGTCCTCATCAGGAGGATGACTCAATCTACTCATCCTCTTCGGCCCATCCACGCTGAACAGATGGAATAAACCTGCTATGGGTACTACCCTTTGTAGTGGAGGCAACAGTCTCCTGCTCCTCCTTATCATCCAATTTGCGCTGAGAAGACGAACTGAGGGTGGTCTGGCTATCACCCTGTATCTTCCCCCATTTCCACCTCTTCCACATGCATCTGTATTGATTCCTCAAAGTTGTGTAAAACCTCACAGAGGTCAGACATCCATGCCCACTCGTCACTTGTGAATAGCGGAAGCTGACTGGAAAGGCGAAGACCATGTTGCAGCTGGTATTCCACTACTGCCCTCTGCTGCTCACAAAGCCTGGCCAAGATGTGGAACGTGCAGTGTTGACAGACCGGCGGCAGCTGTAGATGACTTTCGGAAATGGGCACACACGCGGCGCACCTTCACCAGTAGCTCAGGCAAATTGGAGTAAGTTTTGAGAAACCGCTGAACCACTAAGTTGAACACGTGGGCTAAGCATGGTATGTGTGTGAGCTTGCCGAGCTCCAAAGCCGCCACCAAGTTACGGCCATTATCAGACACAACCATGCCTGGTTGTAGGTTGAGTGGCGAGAGCCACAGCTCAGTCGAGTCCCTTATACCCTGCCACAGCTCTGCGGCGGTGTGCTGTTAGTCACCTAAGCAAATTAGTTTCAGCACGGCCTGTTGCCACTTCCCCACTGCAGTGCTGCACTGCTTCCTGACTGATGGCTGACTGGTGCTGCAAGATGAGAATTCAGAGGTGGAAATGGAGGAGGAGAAGGGGGGGTTGCAGCCACTAATGTAGATGGTGGCAGAAATCCTGATGGAAGTAGGGAACGCAATCTTTGGCGTCGGTAGCACCTGTGCCATCACACGTTCACCCAGTGTGCCATCAGGGAAATTTTGCGTCCCTGGCCAAAAGCACTTGTCCATGTGTCAGTTGTTAAGTGGACCTTCCCAATAACTGCGTTGGTCAGAGCACGGGTGATATTATGGGACACATGCTAGTGTAAGGCGGGGACGGCACACCGGGAAAAATTGTGTCGGCTGGGGACTGAGTAACTAAGGATGGCCACTGCCATCAGGCTGCGGAAAGCCTCAGTGTCCACAAGCCTAAATGGCAACATTTCCAGGGCAGCATTTTGGAAAGGTGCGCATTTAGTGCTATGGCCTGTGGGTGGCTGGGTATTTGTGCTTTCGTTCAAAAGGCCTAGGGTATGGACATCTGTACAATGCGCTGGGACAGTGGTGTAACCCGCAGGCACTGATTGTGGACCCAAGCGTTCGGCCCATCTATTAGGGTGCTTTGATGCCATGTGGCGGATCATGCTGGTGGTGGTGAGGTTGCTAGTGTTCACACATTTTGGTGTGGCACAGGTTGCAAACTACTATTCTTTTGTCGTCCGCATTTTCCTTTAATAAAAAGCGCCATACTGCCGAACACCTACCCCTTGGCAAGGGAGATTTACGCAAGGGGGTGCTCCGGGGAACAGTTGCGGGACTGTTTGGTGTGGCCCGCCTTCTTCCTTTTGCCACCCCACTGCCTCTTCGAGCCTGTTGCGGTGCTGCAGATCCCTCCCCTCTGTACTGCTGTGCTCGCTCGGCTTACCACCTTCCCAGGTTGGGTCAGTGATTTCATCGTCCACCTCCTCTTCCACTTCCTCACTCTGGTCATCCTTCTGACTTGTTGACCGAACAAGAACCTCCCTTATTGACAACAGTGTCTCATCCTCATCATCCACCTTGTAAAACACTAATTGCCGTTCCCCATCATCTTTTTCGGACTGAGGATGCTCAAGAGTTTGGCAATCAGTGCACAAGATCTCCTCATGTCCCTCTTCAAGAGGGCTTGGTGAGAGGCCTAAATCAAGGAATGGCGATGAAAAGAGCTCCTTGGAAGATCCGAGTGTGGGATCACTTGTTTGCCAAGACTCTTCATGATGGGAGGAAGGAGGATCAGGGTGAGGATGCTGTTGACCAGACTCTTGTCTACTGAGACTGGACTTTGTGGAAAACAAGGTGGTGCTTAACCGACTGGAAGCATTATCTGCTGCAATCCAACTGACCACCTGGTCGCACTGGTGTGACTTCGAGAGTGGTGTCCTGCGTCGCCCTGGAAACTGGGACATGAGCTAGGTATCGTGGATGAGTGTGTTTCTTGTGCTCTGGCAGCAGGCACAGTTTCGCCACGGCCTCTGTGTGCACCATCAGCAGCAAAGCCACTTCCCCGTCCCTTACTGTTCACCTTGAGCATATTAAATGGTATATATGCTTGCAAGTATGTCACATGTACAGTAGCGCAGGTTTTGTAAGTGTATGCACAAAAAAATTACACTGAATGTCACAGATATTTAGGATGCGCAAACGTTATACAGGAGATGTAGCGCAGGTAATGTCGCTGTCAGCAGCAGGCAAACAATTGCACTGAATGTCACAGATATTTAGGGTGCGCAAATGTAACAACAGATGTAGCAGAGGTTGTGTCACTGTCAGCAGCAGCCAAACAATTGAACGTAATTTAGCGCAGGTCGCGATAATCATATATATTGCAGCCAGATAAAATAGTCCTTAACCTCTTAACGCAGAACGCCGTGCATGTACGGCGGGGGATGCATTGCCAGAATACATTCCGCGTACATGCGCGGCGGGATGATCGGGGCGGGCATCGGAGCGATCACTGCAGGGGTCCGGCAGTCCCTGGTAGTTTACAGCGATGCCGGCAGATTAACCCCTTCTCTGACCACATCCTTCTTTCCTTCACTGTCACAAGTCCTCATCCATCTCAGCACACTCCTACTTGTCACACATTCAGAAATCTACATGCCATTGACACCAAGAACCATACAGACTCTCTACAGTCACCACTGTCCCCAATCTCCTCCTTTTCCTGTGCAGAACAGGCTGCAAAATGTTATAATGACACTCAGAAGCACCAAGGATGAAGTAGCGCCCCCTATACTCATAACATCCAAACAGAGATGAAGGCAACCCTGGCATACACCTCAAACTCGCTTCCTCCAGTGATGCTCCATAAGTGCCAAACGCCTAAAAAACTCTCGCACCACAAGACTTCTTCCAGTATAAATCCATGTTGACAACCTATAACTTTGCACCTCACCCCAAACAGACCTACTTTACCACCCTGACCTCCTATCTTTTCACTCACTTAGTTCAAAAGTGCAGGTGCCCCAGGGCTGGAGATCTGGCCAACTATTTTAAAATATCCAGCAGGAAATCCACTCCCAGCATTGTCAACGCAGTCACAGAAGAAGTCTCCATACTCCTCTATTCTTCTTGTCCTACCACATGCACTAGTGACCCTATTCTCTCACATCTCCCCCAGTCTCTATCCCTAGCTGTCACCACTCACCTAACCAAAATCTTAATTCTCACTTTGAACACTCTAACATGTGTCACTTAATGAAAACTGTGCCATAATAATAAAGAGGACATATTGACTCAAATTTATGACTATAATGAAGTACAATGTGTCACAAGAAAATCTCAGAATGGCTTGGATAAGTAAAAAAGTGTTTCAAAGTTATTACCACATATTATAATTTTTTTTTTTACTATGTTCACCTGACAGGTTAGCTCTAGAGATTAGCGAATTTCCGGTTAAGAAATGAGTTTACGATTCGTTTACTAGTAAAAGGTGAATTGCGTTATGGTTTCCGTTACCATGGACCATAACGCAATTCTATGACGGCATGCATAACGGAATGCCTTTAGAGGCATTCCGTTATAATAAAAGTCTATGGGCTGCATAACGGATCCGTCCCGTTTCCGTTATGCAGGAGAGGACACATATTCTATTAGTGCCGGCGATTTGCGGTCCGCAAAATGCGGAACGCACATTGCCGGTCCGCAAAATGCGGAACGCACATTGCCGGTCCGCAAAATGCGGAACGCACATTGCCGGTCCGCAAAATGCGGAACGCACATTGCCGGTCCGCAAAATGCGGAACGCACATTGCCGGTCCGCAAAATGCGGAACGCACATTGCCGGTCCGCAAAATGCGGAACGCACATTGCCGGTCCGCAAAATGCGGAACGCACATTGCCGGTCCGCAAAATGCGGAACGCACATTGCCGGTCCGCAAAATGCGGAACGCACATTGCCGGTCCGCAAAATGCGGAACGCACATTGCCGGTCCGCAAAATGCGGAACGCACATTGCCGGTCCGCAAAATGCGGAACGCACATTGCCGGTCCGCAAAATGCGGAACGCACATTGCCGGTGGCCGTGTTTTGCGGATCCACAAAACACGGTACGGACGTTTGAATGGACCCTTAGGATGAGCTCTCTCGTCCTAGGGTTAACTGGCTGCTCCACACGCGCTGCCGCGATCAACAGCGGGGGCCCGGCTGTTAGTGATAGCCGGGCCCCTGCTGTATCCGCCAGCATCGGTGAAAACACAGATGCCAGCAGATTAATCCCCTGTATGCCACAGTCACACTGACCGCAGCATAAAGGGGAGCAGCTTGCCGTGATGGGGACCCCATGGTTTGTATGGCAGCCCTGATGCTTTACACAGGCATAGAGACGGCCAGCTACGAAAGCCCAGGAGATCCAGCCACAGAATTGGGTCTCCTAGGCAGCTGTCAGTGTCTTAGGTTACTTTCACACTAGCGTTTTTTTGCGGATCCGTCATGGATCTGCAAAAACGCTTCCATTACAATAATACAACCGCATGCATCCATCATGAACGGATCCGGTTGTATTATCTTTAACATTGCTAAGAGGGATCCATCATGAGCTCCACTGAAAGTCAATGGGGGACGGATCAGTTTTCTATTGTGGCAGAGAAAACTGATCCGTCCCCATTGACTTGCATTGGGGGTCATGCTAGATCCGTCTTGCTGCACATCCCAGAATGGAAAGCAAACATGTTGGGGACAAAACTGAAGCGTTTTTTCCTGGTATTGAGCCCCTATGACAGATCTCAATACCGGAAAACAAACGCTAGTGTGAAAGTAGCCTAACCCTAATTATATATATGTACAATTGCAGCGCAGCAGGCCAAATATAAGAATGGAGGTGCATGCCAATGGATCCAGACACAAATCCAGGATAATATCCAAAATAAAATAAAAATGGCAGCACTCACAAAAAATTAGTGAAACGAAAAACACTTCATTCACCCCTGTGCTTTATGAATGAGCTGAAAACATTGAGACCACAGGGTTGAATAAATTGTTTGAGAGTGTATATATATATATATATATTTATTATATTATATTATATTTAATATATATATATATATATACAGTACAGACCAAAAGTTTGGACACACCTTCTCAGTCAAAGAGTTTTCTTTATTTTCATGACTATGAAGGCATCAAAACTATGAATTAACACATGTGGAATTATATACATAACAAACAAGTGTGAAACAACTGAAAATATGTCATATTCTAGGTTCTTCAAAGTAGCCACCTTTTGCTTTGATTACTGCTTAGCACACTCTTGGCATTCTCTTGATGAGCTTCAAGAGGTAGTCCCCTGAAATGGTCTTCCAACAGTCTTGAAGGAGTTCCCAGAGATGCTTAGCACTTGTTGGCCCTTTTGCCTTCCCTCTGCGGTCCAGCTCACCCAAAACCATCTCGATTGGGTTCAGGTCCGGTGACTGTGGAGGCCAGGTCATCTGGCGCTGCACCCCATCACTCTCCTTCATGGTCAAAAAGCTCTTACTTTCAAAGTTTTCCCAATTTTTCGGCTGACTGACTGACCTTCATTTCTTAAAGTAATGATGGCCACTCGTTTTGCTTTACTTAGCTACTTTTTTCTTTCCATAATACAAATTCTAACAGTCTATTCAGTAGGACTATCAACTGTGTATCCACCTGACTTCTCCTCAACGCAACTGATGGTCCCAACCCCATTTATAAGGCAAGAAATCCCACTTATTAAACCTGACAGGGCACACCTGTGAAGTGAAAACCATTTCAGGGGACTACCTCTTGAAGCTCATCAAGAGAATGCCAAGAGTGTGCAAAGCAGTAATCAAAGCAAAAGGTGGCTACTTTGAAGAACCTAGAATATGACATATTTTCAGTTGTTTCACACTTGTTTATTATGTATATAATTCCACATGTGTTAATTCATAGTTTTGATGCCTTCAGTGTGAATCTACAATTTTCATAGTCATGAAAATAAAGAAAACTCTTTGAATGAGAAGGTGTGTCCAAACTTTTGGTCTGTACTATATATATTATATATATATATATATATATATATATATATCTTATATATATAAAAATGAGTTTGTCTGTCTAGACGTCTGTCTGTCTGGACGTTCTTTATGCACGACCAAACGACTAGACCGATCTTCACCAAATTTGGCACACAGGTACATCAGGTGTCCGGTAAGGTTTTAGACTCTTAGGTTTTAGGTCTCAGCTCTCTAGGACATACCATTCCTGAGATATTCCCAAAAAATTACCCACATTAGCCAATACAAGCCTGCAAGTCTTTCTCTTCAAATCCCAACTGCCATAAACAGTTTTACTCCAGGTTTCCATTACAACCCAACCATTTTTCTTTACTGCTGCTTAAAGGGGCGGTCACTGTTAAAGGCGTGGTCAATGCTAAAGGGGCGGGCACTGGAGGTCATTGTTAAAGGGGCGGGCACTGTAAAGGTCATTGTTAAAGGGGCGGGGACTTTGGAGGTCACTGTTATGGGTGAAACTATATTTTTACGACACAGGGAAACATAAAATGAAATAGATGAAATATACCCGTGCAAAGCTGGGTCCTTCTGCTAGTGTATATATGACTCGGCTATGTATGGGTATATTCTGAATATTTCATTTAATGTTTGTGTGTGTGTGTTAAGATATCAACAGTATCCCCCTTAACAGTGACCATCCCACAGCAATCCAGCACTGTTAAGCTACCCCTTAACAGTGACCTCCACAGAGCACCGTCCCTTAACATTGACCTCCACAGCACCCCGCCTCCTTAACTGTGACATTCACTGCGGCCCTCACCCTTAACAGTGACCCTCTCACACTGCCACACCCCTTTAACCGTGACCTCCACTGTGCCCTGCCCCCTTAGCAGTGACCTCCACAGCGCTGCCACTTTAACAGTCATTTTCATAGTACCAACCCCCTAAATAGTGACGCTGCCATATTTGCATTTTTGGGAATATCTCAGGAACGGTACTTGGTAGAGAGCAGAGACCTGGTCTAAAACCTTTGCGGACACCTGATGTACCCATGTGCCAAATTTGGTAGATTGGTCCAGTCGTTTGGCCGTGCATAAAGAACAGACAAAAAAAATAAAAAATTTATATATATACATATATATATATATATATATATATATATATATATATATATATATATATATATATATAGTACAGACCAAAAGTTTGGACACACCTTCTCATTCAAAGAGTTTTCTTTATTTTCATGACTATGAAAATTGTAGATTCACACTGAAGGCATCAAAACTATGAATTAACACATGTGGAATTATATACATAACAAACAAGTGTGAAACAACTGAAAATATGTCATATTCTAGGTTCTTCAAAGTAGCCACCTTTTGCTTTGATTACTGCTTTGCACACTCTTGGCATTCTCTTGATGAGCTTCAAGAGGTAGTCCCCTGAAATGGTTTTCACTTCACAGGTGTGCCCTGTCAGGTTTAATAAGTGGGATTTCTTGCCTTATAAATGGGGTTGGGACCATCAGTTGCGTTGAGAAGTCAGGTGGATACACAGCTGATAGTCCTACTGAATAGACTGTTAGAATTTGTATCATGGCAAGAAAAAAGCAGCTAAGTAAAGAAAAACGAGTGGCCATCATTACTTTAAGAAATGAAGGTCAGTCAGTCAGCCGAAAAATTGGGAAAACTTTGAAAGTAAGGGCTATTTGACCATGAAGGAGAGTGATGGGGTGCTGCGCCAGATGACCTGGCCTCCACAGTCACCGGACCTGAACCCAATCGAGATGGTTTGGGGTGAGCTGGACCGCAGAGGGAAGGCAAAAGGGCCAACAAGTGCTAAGCATCTCTGGGAACTCCTTCAAGACTGTTGGAAGACCATTTCAGGGGACTACCTCTTGAAGCTCATCAAGAGAATGCCAAGAGTGTGCAAAGCCGTAATCAAAGCAAAAAGGTGGCTACTTTGAAGAACCTAGAATATGACATATTTTCAGTTGTTTCACACTTGTTTGTTATGTATATAATTCCACATGTGTTAATTCATTGTTTTGATGCCTTCATAGTCATGAAAATAAAGAAAACTCTTTGAATGAGAAGGTGTGTCCAAACTTTTGGTCTGTACTATATATATATATATATATATATAATTTTTCAAGCTGGTGTAAAGAAGAACTGGCTTAGTTGCACATAACAACCAAACAAACTCCACCTTTCATTTTTCACAGGAATCTAATTGGTTGCTCTGGGCAACTAAGCCAGTTTTCCTTTGCACTAGTTTTGATAAATCTCCCGGACTGTGTACTTATATGTGTATATAGCATAGTGCTGACAGTAAATGAGATCTATATCCTGCTTATAATGCCACTGTTCTGACTGTAAAATGCAACAGTACATTCAGGGGCGTAGCTAGAAATGACTGGGCCCCATAGCAAAAAAAAATTATGGGCCCCCCCCTCCTGATTCTCTCACACACCACATAACTCTCGGACCTCGCTGCCACATCCGCAGCTCCTCATGCACTTGCGACGGTTACGCGTATGATTGAGCACAGACAGTTGGTCACTGGCAACGCATTTGTGCTAGTGCAGGAAATGTATGAATCTAAATGTCTGTGTATAAGGGTCCGCTCACACATCCACAATTTTGTTGCGCATTTTGCGGAACGGAATTGCGAACCCATTCATATCTATGGGGCAGCATGATGTGCTGCCCAGACACGGTATTGCGGACCCGCACTTCCGGGTCCGTAATTCTGTTCGCGAAAAAAATAGAGCAAGTCCTATTCTTGTCCGCAAATGCGTACAAGAATAGGCATATTCTATAAGTGCGTCAATGTGCAGTCCGCAAAATGCAGAACGCACATTGCCGCTGTCCGTGTTTTTCGGATCCGCAAAACACGCTGCGGACGTGTGAATGGACCCTTAAGGAAGATTGTTAAATTGTACAGGGGTCTGTAACACAAGAAGGTGAAAGTACATATCGTGGGGTGTGTATGTGTATAAGACAGAAGGTAGGGATATGTATCTTGTGTAATTTGGGTATTAGGGAGAGTAAGGATGTATGTATCTAGTGCTGATACTGCCTCTCTGACATAATTCGTCTCTTTCATATTATAAGCTCCCCTTATATATAATTTACTTACAGTTCTGAAGACTCAGGGGTGCTGGCTGGCTTGGCCGGGCAAAAGGAGTGTGGGAGACTGTGAGGTCTTATTTCTCCAAGCTGCTCCGGAAAAAAAAGTTTTTTCATTATACCTCAGGTCAGACCACCATTCAGACCCCCAATGTTAATCAGACCTCAGCTAACAGCCCCAATAAGATCCCCAATGTTAATAAGACCCCAATAAGACCTCAGATATGAGCCCCATGCCTCATAGCAGCCCCCAGTGCGCCCTCCCTCAGCCCCCAGTGCGCCCTCCCCTGTATTAAAAATCATTGGTGGGCAGTGCGCCCCCCCCCCCCAATCATTGGTGGCAGAGGCAGTTCCGATCGGAGTCCCAGCAGTGTAATGCTGGGGCTCCGATCGGTTACCATGGCAGCCAGGACGCTACTGAAGTCCTGTCTGCCATGGTCAGTTACTCTGCAGCATACTTACATGCGCTGTGGCTGCCCGACGCTCTTTGTTCTGCTAACTCACAGGTCTGTGCAGCGCATTGCTTATGCTTATAGCAATGCGCCGCACAGACCTGTGACGAGTTACAAGAAGGAGGAGCGCCAGGCGGCCACAGCGCATGTAAGTATATTGCTGCAGAGTAACTGGCCATGGCAGCCAGGACTTCAGTAGCGCCCTGGCTGCCATGGTAACCGATCGGAGCCCCAGCATTACACTGCTGAAACTCAGATTGGAACTGCCACAAATGAAGCTGGGGAGGCCCCCTATCGCACCGCCACTAGAATTTTTTTTTTTTTTAAATCCTCAGCCGGCAGCCCAGGCCCCCATAGCCATTGCTATGGCGATCCCTATGCCACTGCCCCCCTTACGAGATCTGCCCTACCCCAAAATAAAATAAAAAGCCCCGATCATCCCCGGCCTGTGCTGTGCGACGTCACTCCATGGCCCCTGCTGCTGGGGATTGCACAGACGCTGATGGCTCTCTGCTTCACTATTCGGCTGTCCCTGCTGCATCCTCAGGACACAGAGACAGGTTTTTTGGGCAGTATTATATAGTGCAGTGGACGGTGCTCCTCCTGTACAGTTCTTCTTTTACAATGGTAGCCTAAGGGCGACATATGCAGGTATACGCCTATACACTGCCCTCACCTCACTGCTCACTCGTCCTCTTCTGGCCAGTACAACTCTGCCAAGGCCGCAGGGAGCCACTCCCTCTCCTGCACGCATGGCTCTGCCAGGCTCCGCCCTCCTATGTGAAGCCGCCCGCAGCCCGGGCTGTGCAGGTATAGTTAAATAGGGCTTTACTCTCTGTCTTTCCTGGAGGGGGCCCCGTGGGCCCCCCTGACATAGGGGCCCGGTCGCAATTGCGACCGCTGCGACCCCTATAGCTACGCCACCGAGTACATTGCTGCACTAACATTATCAGCAGAAATATCGATTGCCGTCTACAGATAATGGACTTTCTACAGAATGGAAAGCAATAAATAGATCTGCTGATTACAAGTTGCTGGGTTTGTTATCTCAGAGAAGGGAGGGGGAGTAGAGCTGTGCTGGTGCATGTGAAAGCAACAGACAGGGGAGCGGCCATGTGACCAATGCTGAGGGAATGCCCACAGAGCCTCAAAGGCGCATGGTGCTCTTCCACTCCCGAGTTCTATGGTACAGTTAGGTCCATATATATTTGGACAGAGACAAAAAATTTCTATTTTTTGTTCTGTACATTACCACAATGGATTTTGAACAAAACAATTCAGATGCAATTGAAGTTCAGACTTTCAGCTTTAATTCAATAGGTTGAACAACAGGAACTAAAGCATTTTTTAAACTCAATCCCTATATTTCAGGGGCTTAAAAGTAATTGGACAATTTAAATAATTGTAAATAAAATGCTAACTTCTAATACTTGGTTGGCAATGACTGCCTGAAGTCTTGAACTCATGGACATCAGACGTTGTGTTTAGTTTTTAATGCTCTGCCAGGCCTTTACTGCAGCAGTTTTCAGTTGCTGTTTGTTTGTGGGCCTTTCTGTCTGAAGTTTAATATTTAAAGGGGTTATCCAATTTCAAGAACCCCCCCCCCCCAATATGTGCCGGCCCCCTCACCGGTAATATACTTACCCCGCTCCTGGTTTAACAAGTGAAATGCATGCTCTATTGGGTTCAGATCAGGTGACTGACTTGGCCATTCAAGAATATTCTATTTCTTTGCTGTAATAAGCTCCTGGGTTGCTTTATGTTTTGGGTCATTGTCCACCTGTATTATGAAACGCTGACCAGTTTGGCTGCATTTGAGCACACAGTACTGTATGTCTCTGAAAACCCCAATACTGATCCGGCTGCTTCTGTCCTGTGTCACATCATCAATAAACACTAGGGACCCAGTGCCACTGTCAGCCATGCATGCCCAAGCCAGTACACTGCCTCAGACGTGTTTTTACAGAGGATGTGGTACGCTTTGGATCATGAGCTGTACCATGCCTTCGCCATACTTTCTTTCCATCATTCTGGTAGAGGTTGATCTTGGTTTCATCTGTCCAAAGAATGTTCTTCCAGAAGTGTTCTGTTTTTTTAAGACTTTTTTTTTTTTTTTTTTTTAGCAAAGTCCAATCTAGACTTCTTATTCTTGAGGCCTTATGAGTAGCTTGCACCGCGCAGTGAACCCTCTGTATTTACTTTCATGCAGTCTTCTTTTTATGGTAGATTTGGATATTGATACGCCTATATCCTGGAGAGTGTTTTTCACTTGGTTGGCTGTTGTGAAGGGGTTTCTCTTCACCATGGTAATTATTCTGCAATCATCCACCACTGTTGTCTTCTGTGGGCGTCCAGGTCTTTTTGCATTGTTGAGGTCACCAGTGTTTTCTTTCTTTCTCAGGATGTACCAAACTGTAGATTTTGCCACTCATAATACAGGGAGTGCAGAATTATTAGGCAAATGAGTATTTTGACCACATCATCCTCTTTATGCATGTTGTCTTACTCCAAGCTGTATAGGCTTGAAAGCCTACTACCAATTAAGCATATTAGGTGATGTGCATCTCTGTAATGAGAAGGGGTGTGGTCTAATGACATCAACACCCTATATTAGGTGTGCATAATTATTAGGCAACTTCCTTTCCTTTGGCAAAATGGGTCAAAAGAAGGACTTGACAGGCTCAGAAAAGTCAAAAATAGTGAGATATCTTGCAGAGGGATGCAGCACTCTTAAAATTGCAAAGCTTCTGAAGCGTGATCATCGAACAATCAAGCGTTTCATTCAAAATAGTCAACAGGGTCGCAAGAAGCGTGTGGAAAAACCAAGGCGCAAAATAACTGCCCATGAACTGAGAAAAGTCAAGCGTGCAGCTGCCAAGATGCCACTTGCCACCAGTTTGGCCATATTTCAGAGCTGCAACATCACTGGAGTGCCCAAAAGCACAAGGTGTGCAATACTCAGAGACATGGCCAAGGTAAGAAAGGCTGAAAGACTACCACCACTGAACAAGACACACAAGCTGAAACGTCAAGACTGGGCCAAGAAATATCTCAAGACTGATTTTTCTAAGGTTTTATGGACTGATGAAATGAGAGTGAGTCTTGATGGGCCAGATGGATGGGCCCGTGGCTGGATTGGTAAAGGGCAGAGAGCTCCAGTCCGACTCAGACGCCAGCAAGGTGGAGGTGGAGTACTGGTTTGGGCTGGTATCATCAAAGATGAGCTTGTGGGGCCTTTTGGGGTTGAGGATGGAGTCAAGCTCAACTCCCAGTCCTACTGCCAGTTTCTGGAAGACACCTTCTTCAAGCAGTGGTACAGGAAGAAGTCTGCATCCTTCAAGAAAAACATGATTTTCATGCAGGACAATGCTCCATCACACGCGTCCAAGTACTCCACAGCGTGGCTGGCAAGAAAGGGTATAAAAGAAGAAAATCTAATGACATGGCCTCCTTGTTCACCTGATCTGAACCCCATTGAGAACCTGTGGTCCATCATCAAATGTGAGATTTACAAGGAGGGAAAACAGTACACCTCTCTGAACAGTGTCTGGGAGGCTGTGGTTGCTGCTGCACGCAATGTTGATGGTGAACAGATCAAAACACTGACAGAATCCATGGATGGCAGGCTTTTGAGTGTCCTTGCAAAGAAAGGTGGCTATATTGGTCACTGATTTGTTTTTGTTTTGTTTTTGAATGTCAGAAATGTATATTTGTGAATGTTGAGATGTTGTATTGGTTTCACTGGTAAAAATAAATAATTGAAATGGGTATATATTTGTTTTTTGTTAAGTTGCCTAATAATTATGCACAGTAATAGTCACCTGCACACACAGATATCCCCCTAAAATAGCTAAAACTAAAAACAAACTAAAAACTACTTCCAAAAATATTCAGCTTTGATATTAATGAGTTTTTTGGGTTCATTGAGAACATGGTTGTTGTTCAATAATAAAATTAATCCTCAAAAATACAACTTGCCTAATAATTCTGCACTCCCTGTAGTGTAGCAATTCCTCTGATATTTTTTTTGTGTTTTCGCAGATGAAGGATGGCTTGTTTCACCTGCATGGAGAGCTCCTTTGACCGCATGTTTACTTCTCAGCTCGGCAGGCGCAGTGTGTCATCACATAAAGTCAGGTCCATAAATATTGGGACATCGACACAATTCTAACATTTTTGGCTCTATACACCACCACCACAATGGATTTGAAATGAAACAAACAAAATGGGCTTTAACTGCAGACTGTCAGATTTGAGGATATTTAGATCCAAATCCAGGTGAACGGTGTAGGAATTGCAGCAGTTTGCATATGTGCCTCCCACTTGTTAAGGGACCAAAAGTAATGGGACAGAATAATCATCATAAATCAAACTAACTTTTTAATACTTGGTTGCAAATACTTTGCAGTCAATTACAGCCTGAAGTCTGGAATGCAGACATCAGCAGACACTGGGTTTCATCCCTGGTGATGCTCTGCCAGGCCTCTACTGCAACAGTCCTCAGTTCCTGCTTGTTCTTGGGCATTTTCCCTTTAGTTTTGTCTTCAGCAAGTGAAATGCATTCTCAATCAGATTCAGATTAGGTGATTGACTCTGATTGCTTTGCAGTATGCTTGGGGTCATTGTCCATCTGCACTGTGAAGCGCCGTCCAATGAGTTCTTAAGCATTTGGCTGAATATGAGCAGATAATATTGCCCAAAACACTTCAGAATTCATCCTGCTGCTTTTGTCAGCAGTCACATCATCAATAAATACAAGAGAACCAGTTCCATTAGCAGCCATACATGCCCACGCCATGACACTACCACCACCATGCTTCACTGATGAGGTGGTAAGCTTAGGATCAGGAGCAGTTCATTTCCTTCTCCATAATCCTCTCTTCCCATTACTCTGGTACAAGTTGATCTTGGTCTCATCTGTCCATAGGATGTTGTTCCAGAACTGTGAAGGCTTTTTTAGATGTCGTTTGGCAAACTCTAATCTGGCCTTCCTGTTTTTGACGCTCACCAATGGGTTTACATCTTGTGGTGAACCCTCTGTATTCACTCTGGTGAAGTCTTCTCTTGATTGTTGACTTTGACACACATACACCTACCTCCTGGAGAGTGTTCTTGATCTGGCCAACTGTTGTGAAGGGTATTTTCTTCACCAGGGAAAGCACTCTTCGGTCATCCACCACAGTTGTTTTCCATGGTCTTCCGGGTCTTTTGGTGTTGCTGAGCTCACCGATGCGTTCCTTCTTTTTAAGAATGTTCCGAACAGTTGTTTTGGCCACGCCTAATGTTTTTGCTATCTCTCTGATGGGTTTGTTTTGCTTTTTCAGCCTAATGATGGCTTGCTTGACTGATAGTGACAGCTCTTTGGATCTCATCTTGAGAGTTGACAGCAACAGATTCCAAATGCAAATAGCACACTTGAAATTAACTCTGGACCTTTTATCAGCTCATTGTAATTGGGATAATGAGGGAATTACAAACACCTGGCCATGGAACAGCTGAGCAGCCAATTACTTTTGGTTCCTTAACAAGTGGGAGGCACAAATGCAAACTGTTGTAATTTCTACAGCGTTCACCTGATTTGGATGTAAATACCCTCAAACTAAAGCTGACAGTCTGCAGTTAAAGCACATCTTGTTTGTTTCATTTCAAATCCATTGTGGTGGTGTATAGAGCCCAAAAGGTTAGAATTGTGTCGATGTCCCAATATTTATGGACCTGGCTGTATACACACACATAGTAGGTGAAATAAATGCATCCATTGACTAAAAATACATGCATGTCACCTTCATCCTATTCTCCCCCTCCCTGAAACTCCCCCATTGCTCCAGAGCGCATTGCAACGCTAGCGGTGGCAGCCCTAAATATCTAATGGGGACCGGCTCAGGGGGTATATGCCACCCTGCTCCCCGGGCCCAGCCTGTCCTTGTCTGCAGACTATATTATTTTCTGTTTTACGCGGAATCCAACAGGCAGCTGCTCTGACAGCTCCATGCCGGATTCTCTGTGAAACAGAAAACATAGCTCGCAGGAAAAAAATATGTGGGGTAATTTATCCAACTGGTGGCTTAGTTGACAGATCCTTTGGGAAACGAAAGGTGGAATCTGATTGGTTGCTATGGGCAACTAAGCCAGTTCTTCTTTATACCAGTTTGATAAATGACCCCAATGATTTTTAACCCAACATGTAATAGCCTTTAAGGGCCGTAAAGCTGACTAACTGAAGATCTTTGCAACCAGAGCATTTACCTTACGAGTTGTCTCCCATTTAATCATATCCTCCTCCTCCTCAAATGGACACTTATTTTTGACTGACCTAGAAATAAAAATCTTTTTGTCCTTCTTTCTCCCAAAGTGGTCTCCAGTTCAGACATGCTGTCAGGCCATGCACAAATATCTGTATAGGGCGCCAAATGCCTCAAAAGTAATAGCCTACTTGTAGTAAAAATGGTTAATTATGGGGTAGCTTTGATAAAGGTTGTTTAAAAACACAATGTTTATAAAAACGTGCAGAAATACTTTTTAAAACAGTAATACTAATTGATTAAAATTGCAGTGAGAGTATAAATAAAAAAAAAAATTTAAGTAAAAACTCACTTCACCCAGGAGGGGCAGGGTGGGATCAGGAGCCTGATGAAGGGGATCCCAGTGACCCCGAAACGCGTTGAGCCTACTCCTACCCCGTACTAAATAATAAAAAAGGAAATTAACCAGATGTTCCACTTGTGACTGCCGTTATTTCCAGACGATCTTACAGGCGATCCAGGCGCAGGAGGAAGCAGGTAGGTGTTATGTGCTTTATCCCACCCTGCCCCTCCTGGGTGAAGTGAGTTTTTACTTAAAGTTTTTTTTATTTATACTCTCACTGCAATTTTAATCAACTATTATTACTGTTTTAAAAGGTAATTCTGCACGTTTTTATAAACGTTGTGTTTTTAAACAACCTTATCAAAGCTACCCCATAATTAACCATTTTTACTACAAGTAGGCTATTACTTTTGAAGCATTTGGCGCCCTATACAGGTTTTTTCTACCGTTTTTTGTCCTATCCTTGCATTATGTCCACTTCAGGTTAACGCCTGTCTGGACACTAGACCTGTGGGCTGCCTACCACCTCTCGAGTAATTAAACACACCCGTAATATACTCGAATTTTACATCATACACTAACGGTCCTTCTATTTGGCGCCCTGCCTGGATATCCCAGACTCTTTACACCAAAAAGGGTCTGTGACTAATCCCCTCTTTTTTTTTTCTCGTATCTCAGGCCATGCACAACACAGTCACCCTTATATATCCCCCTTACCTGCAGACCTCAGATCAAAGGGCGATTTCTGCATTGATCAGCGCGCCAATTAAGCTCCCCCCACTCCACCGCTTGGCTGTACGCCAGAAGCCACCGCTGGAACGCAGGGCGCCTTCCTGTGACGTCACCACTAGAGCCGAACCCATCGGATTGCAGCAGAGGGTGTGCACATGACCGGAGAGACTCCGTGAGTGTCCGGTCTCCACATGGAATCCCCCGCCCGACGCGCAGAGCGGGAGAGAAGGAGCAGTTAATCCCAGCATGTAGCGGACTATCCAGCAACCTCAGGTACTTATAAGCATAAAAAGTTAAAACATCCGCCTCTGTCTGCCTCTACAGACGCGGTCTCACAGCACTTGCCATGAGAAAAACTTGTCTTCTGCTTGGAAAAGACAGGAAGACACTGAGGAGGAGCCGGAGGAGGTTCAAATGTATTCTTCCTGTCCCTACTTGGTTGGAGGCTGGTCATCTCATGGTAATGCAGTCATGGAGGATTAAAGGGAAAAATATAAACACAACCAACTGGAGACTTTTTTTTTTTTTTTTTTACAAAAGGTGTCCATAGCCTTTAAGTGTCCAGGAATAGTAGAGATGGGACCACAGACAGGCAAGTTTTTTCTTTATGTTTAGGAGGGCAGGGAAGGACCACAGTGGTTGCTACAAGGTTAGTCATCAGCAGTATTCTATTAGTGTAATTTATTACACATGGAGTTGCATTCATGGATTTTGAATCTTTTCATATTAGAATCTGGTCATGTGACCTCTAGTCTGACCAGCAGTCCGTAGTGCTTCCATGTCTTCTGGACCCATTCAAGTGAATGGGCCCGCATCTGCTCCTAATTCAGTTAGAAAAATCTGTCAATCAGTGGCAGGGGGGCCGAGAAAGCCAGGAGTTCACGTTTCAATTTTTACTACTGTCTAAGCATGGCCTCATACTGCCCCCCAGGATCAATATATATTACCACACTACTATAACAATGCCATACCCGGTGAGACCCAGCTGTTGAATCCACATGGAGATTTCCAATAAATGACACTGTACTCACCATTTGAAACAAGTACATGTGCAGCCCAGCAATTAAAGGTAATCCGCATTCAGATCCTGTGGCCAGGCCACAACGTGTGCGGGCGCTCTAGTACTGCACCATAATGACAAAAATAAAACCATTACACCCTGCCCATAAGGTACAGAATGCAGCATAGTAGTAATGCCTCATTCACACAGTCAGTGTTCGGTCAGTAATTTCCATCAGTGATTTTGAGCCAAAAACAGGTGCAGCTCTAAGCACTGAACAGGTGCAGATTTTTCCATTATACCTTGTGTCTGTGGTGGGTCCAATCCTGGTTTTGGCTCACAATCACTGACGTGTGAATGAGGCTTAAAGAAGTCATACTACTCACTACAGGACTAGGACTATTTTCAGCTGGTGAAACGGAATATGCACTAGAAACCCAAAACCACACATACCATATTTAAGACTTTTTTTTTTTATTGCAAAAGAAACAAAGGGAAAGCGAGACCGCTCCCACACAGAAAAATATTATCCAGGCTCTTTTATACAATCTAGTCCCAGGCTGGGAAAGGGAGTCGCCGACGCATACTTGCTCAATGTGTATGCGCACACCAGCTTCTGTATATATTTATATATATTTCTCTATATATGCACAAATGGCTGCCCAGTGTGTGTAGAACTAATGCAATTATGAGTGCACTTCTGCATCTAAGTTCTCTAGAGAGAGGAATTGGGCACAAAAAAAAAAAAGCAACAAACCAAAATCTTAAGTTAAAAAAGAAAAAGAAAAATATATAATATTACCTCTTACTATTTACCAAGAAGCAGCCTGCCCTCTCTCCTATTCACAACCCAAGCACCCACAGAAATAAACCTCTCTCACAGTTTTAATGCTTAACAGGGGGTCAAATGTTAAAAAAAGAAAAATATAGTCAAAAACCAGATGGAGAAAAACAAAAAAGTCTGAGCTGCCCGCTCACTCCTCAGTGGCTTCTCCATTAACCTGTCTGGTGGAGAGCTATCCTGTGCTAAGGAGGAAAAATAATAATAATTATTTTAAAAAAAAACAAAAAAAAACAAAAAAAAACAAAAATAAACAGTCTTCCTTTGCTCTGTGACAATGGAGATCCGGTCCTAGAGGTCTTGAATTCAGCCCTAGAAGTGACCGAAACCATCAAGGCTTCCAAAGCTGTTTTAATACCCGTTTCAGATATAGCCCACTTCTTTGCACCAAGCGACTGCCCCACCACAGGCATATGAGGGTGGATCTTAAATCGCCAATTATTGCTCCTTGTTTGAGTCAGGGTGAGAGGGAGATTAGGGGGCTGGAGAGACCCAACGAGGAGGTGGTGGTTTGATATTGTGCATCCTCCAACACCATGGTATCTCCCTGCACCAAAACTCTAGCACACACCCAGTCCTAGCTAATCCTTTGGATAAGGTTTTCTTCTGACAGACAGTACAAGGTGCTCACAGACAGGTCCGAGATGAAACCCTCACATGCTCCCCGTGTCACTTGTTTGCAACCACGAAGATCAATAAGAGTCAGGTTGAAGGCTCGCCGCAAGTACAATAAGGACTCATCAGTTACTCCTTTACAACCTGAAAAAGAAAAACAAACAAAAAACAAAAAGGAGGAAATTACAATAAAAAAATATAAAAAAGCATTAAATTACTTAAAATGACTAATTAGTGCTATGGAAGTCTGGTTCCTATGGTCAACACCATATGCTTTATTCATATCACCGCATATTGAATTTGTAAAATTCAGCCTCATCGGGAACGCTGTAAAAAAAATTCCCAATTTCAGCCCAGTTGGAATTTTTTTTCAAGCTCTCCACTACATCTTATGCAATATTAAATGGTGCCATTAGAAAGTACAACTTGTCCTGCAAAAAACAAGCCATACAATAAGGTTGTGTCAAGACACACAGTAAGGGCTCATGCACACGAACGTATTTTCTTTCCAGAAAACCGGATCCGTCAATCCGGCAATTTCTTGAACACTTGGTACCGGATCCGGCATTAATACATTTCAATGGAAATTAATGCAGGATCCGGCATTCCGGCAAGTGTTCCGGAATTTTGGCCGGAGAAAATACGGCAGCATACTGCGGTTTTTTCTCCGGCCAAGTACCGTAAAAGGGACGAACGGAAGACATCCTGATAGGATTGCTTTCCATTCAGAATGCATTAGGATAAAAGTGATTCATATTTTTCCCGATATTGAGCCCCTAGGACGGAACTCAATACCATAAAACTTTAACACTAGTGTGAAAGTATCCTAAGATGAACGGATTTTCAATGATAGAGACGGAGGCTGATATACTGCAGGCACACAATTGGGGGGGGGGTATTTATAAAGACTGATGTTCCTGACGCAGTCTTGTTAAGAAAGCTTGCTAGCATACAGTGTGCAAAAATGATTGAAGCCCTTAATAATTTTGAACATCCTCCTGAGGTCCATGTACCAGCAATTGGAATCTACACCAACGAGTAGCTGGCAAAGATGGCACACGTCTAGACTATAAAAAACAAAACACAAATAAAAATCACAAATCTTGGTGCAAATAGCAACTTTTCTACAGCAAAAAAGTACAAAAGTGATATAAAAGCATTGTTAAACAGTGTGATATTATGATACATGTTGATGTATGTTCTAGGAACAGCAAGGAAGAAGGACAGAGTGAAAGAGACACCTGTGGGAGGAACAATCAGGAGGAGGCACAATCAAGGTATTGAGGGGCTAGGAGGAGCACAACATGTATGAAAAAGGTACCTCTGCACCCTTCCTGTGAGCATTACTAGGACCTTGGAAAGTTTCGGAGTAAAAGTTGTTGTGGGAAACCCCTTTAAAAAGTTATCCTATCATCTCCTGTAACCCTATCAAACCGCCAAAAGTAATGCATAGTGTAATGGATACAGATTACAAATATGTGTTACTTTTAGTCAAACTTCACTTTTTCCCATAATTTGCTTGTACATGTCAATCATGAGTAAACAATGCCTTCTTCAGAACACTCTGCCCCATCCCTTGAATATTCACAAATGGCAGTTGCTGGGCTGATTGAGATGGTGTATTGCTTACTCAAATAACGGGACTGCTGAGCTTCTATACATCATTAGGACTCCTCCTCAGGACTCCAGGAGGGCAGAATGTTTACAGGATCACAGCAGTTAGAAGGTGAGTAAGGCTCCATTCACACATCCACAATTCCGTTCCGCATTTTGCGGAACGGAATGGCGGACCAATTCATTTCTATGGGGCTGCACAATGTGCTGCCCGGATCCAGAAATGCGGATGCGCACTTCCGTTGCCGAAAAAATAGAACATGTCCTATTCTTGTCCCCAATTGCGGACAAGATTAGGCATTTTCTATTAAGTGTCGGCGATGTGCGGTCTGCAAAATATCGGAACGCACATTGCTGGTGTCCGTGTTTTGCAGATCCGCAAAACACACACAGATGTGTGAATGGACCCTAAATGTAATTTTACACCTTGAGAATCAGGGCTCTCTTGGCTATACAACTGTGGTATTAGCTGAAGGGGCAAAAATGTGGTGGCTGAGGGCTCATTTGTGCAGGGTGATTGGTGGTTTTTATTGGTGCCATTTTGGTGAACATGCAACTTTCTGATAATCTTTTACTCTATTTCTTGAGGAAGCGAGGAGACCAAACCATAGCAATTCTGTGACTGGGTGGGAGTTTTGCATGTGATTGGGGGACAGAAGCAGTTCCGCTCCTTCTTCTAACTGCTCAGATGCTGGGGCCGCAACTGACCGCAGCATCTGAGGGGTTAAAGGCCCGGGAACGATTTTTAGTTACTAGTACTTCAGAATAGTGTGAATATGAACTTTTATTTTGCTAGATTCTACTACTGCAAGTGCCTAGGAAGCAGTGCTCCACTGTGAAGTGCTCTCTACAGTGAGCTGGTTCACAACCCCTATGCTCTGAGTGATTGCTGCAGTGGTCTCCTATTTGGGTTTTGGACAATTGCAGGAGTGGTGTGTGGCAGAATGGTGTGCGGCATATTCATATTCACGTGACTCTTGATAATAAAACCCAAAAATAGGTTTGTCCAGCTATTCCTGACTCCTATCTAAGTGAGGGCAGCAGTTTTGCATGGTCAAAATGCTTATTGGGTCTTTAAAAATGTAAAAATGCCACCCGCTCAAGAGCTGAACAGCGCCATAGCCACCAAGTTTCTACTGTTTTACACAGCTCCACAGATGTAAATATAAGAAGTTAAGTGGGTGAGACTATGGAGATGCAAAGAAAGCATGTATGATTTAAAAAAAAAAAAAAAAGAAGAGGCAAAATCCCTGTCAGGACAGGGTTAATGCACATTGCCTGCCATTTATGGAGCTGCATTTATGATTGAAAATTGATGCAGCTGGACACTGCAGCACTATTCCCTTTAACCCCTTAGTGACCACACAAGTTTTTTCACCAATGCACTTGTATGAGGTCTTATTTTTTGCAGGACAAGTTAGTTTTTAATGCACCATTTTGGGTACATGTAATGATTGATTAAAGCCAGTTGTTTAGCTAAACCCCCTTTGTTTAAGTCAGTAAAAAGGCGTGTTAGTGGTCACTAAGGGGTTAAAGTAAATGGGAGCAGCGCTGCAGTTGCCAGCTCCATCCACTACACAATTGATACAGCTGTGTAGTTCTGCTCCTGGAGTTATTCGGGGACAGCTAATTGACAGGTGCCCAATGTGTCGGAACCTCGCAGATCAGATAATTATGCAATCTTCCGGTCCGCGGCTCCCGAAAAAAATAGAACATGTCCTATTCTTGTCCATAATTGCGAACAAGAATAGGGAGTTCTATGGGGGTGCCGGCCGAGTGTATTACAGATCCGCAATACACTACGGACGTGTGAATGGACCCTAAAATTAACTGCACAGACTAACTAGCAATAAATTAGCTTTATTACACAGTAAATACACAACTACGGTACTCATTATCAATGCCTGCACTTGTGCTACTTTCCAAGGTGACTTCAATATTTGTAAAAATGTTATATAATTATTGGATAGAACAAACGCTGGACCACAACTTACCTGCTAAGTGGATGTGTGAGAGAGAAACCCGTGTAGATGATCCAACAGCTGTAAGTAGGTTGACAGACTGATCCGTCAACAAAGGGCAGTGGCTGAGGTCTAGCTTAGACAAGAGAGGACAATGCCGTATGATGAGCCGTAGCGTGACATCGGAAATGTCCAGGCCAGAAAGCCGCAGATCTGTCAAGAAGCGGAGCTTGCTGCGAGAGTCGAGTCCTGCAAACACAAAATATTGTAATTTTCTCAAATAGTGAGAATAAAAAATAAAATAAAAAAGTCATTGTGGGTGAAGAGTACAAGCGATAGCTTTACACACGTTACCTGGCTTCTCAGAGGGTGGTGTGAGCAGATCTCTAATCTGTGAATCTTTGATTCCCACACCCCAGCGTAAATCCAGCGTTCTGAGGAGCGGACAGCTGGAGCTGCTGAGAGCAGAGACTGCAGACCATGAGCAACCAGCAAGGATAAGTTCTTTCAACCCTGAGAGAGAACAGGTAATGAGTTAGGTCAGGTAACAGATCAGAGACAACCCAAAATATTCAACACATTTTCTTTCTTCTTTTCCTCATCTTCCTTAAAGTGGTATTCCAACCTCAAAACGGCAACCTCGTCCCAATTGGATGTGTCAGGCAGAGCTGGTGAAGACAATGGACAACAAAAGAGCAGGTTGTGCTATGTTATTTCCATAACTCCCGTAGAAGTGTAAGGGATTTAGGTAGGTTCAAATGCCAAAAAAATAAATACAAAATAACCAGTTTGGCGTAATCTGGAATCATATCATAATGTCAATAACAGCCTCCCATTGAGTTCAATAGTAAAACAGGTGCAAGTGGGAAAAATATCCTACTTAGAATATAAAAAGCAGTAAGAAATCAGACCTTATTTCAGTAATTGGTACAAGCATTCCCTCCTCAATTCTCATATAACCCCCATCAGACATCATTTTTTACCCCGGGTTGAAATAAAGAAAAGAAAAAAATAATCAAAACTGGCCACACGGGCAAAAAAAATTTTTTGGTGCAGTTTATTGTGACAGTTTTTAAGATTATGCTTAGTTCACCTGTGTGTTGGAGGGAGGCTTTGTTAGGGGTCTCTGCCGCTAATTCCATTAAAAATCCTGGATAAAATAGTGCAGCATGTTGCAATATTTTCTCTAGTAAAGTGCCGGGAAAATACAACGCTGACGTGAACAATGCCAAATTTATGCCATTTTATTATAGCAGTATTTACATCTGTACCATTTTATTTATATGCCACAAATGACTGCTGTGGGTTAAAGAGATTTGACAAACCCTTTAAAGCAAAATAAACCAAATAATACCCAGTACTCACCTGGCAACCTGTTCACCAACCACATGAGCTGTTTCTTAGAAACATTTGTCCAACTGAGGTCAAGCTGCACAGGCTGCCTTTTAATGATGCCACTTAGTGCCTGTGGCATCAGAGACTTGCAGCGACTCATATCAATCCTGGACCAAAGGCGCTTATCACAACCCCTGCAAATATATCAAAAGCTTTCATCAGCTTATTGGGGCAGGTTTACCAATACAGTCTTATTTTTAAAATGAAACTCTGTCAATCTAAAAATGTGCCAGATTTTTCAAAGTGACTGATTCTGGATGATAAATGTGTTACACTTTTACGGTCTAGTCTAATAGATACAGGTGAAACTTGAAAAATTAGAATATCGTGCAAAGTTCGTTTATTTCAGTAATGAGACTTAAAATTAGACGGGCAGATTTTCTACACGATGATCGATAACGATCGATAGCATCAGGATTTTCGAGCGGCAAAACGTGCTAATTACGATCTGCCGCCTTCAAACCATGTAGAGCATAGGGAAGAGTGATTGCATAGCGATCGCTCCTCCCCATGTTGCTGAAGAAATTTCTGCATGTAATAAAAGCGGTATCCTCAAACACTTGCCCAAATTTTTTGTCAAACAATGTCACACTTAGGCTATATGTACATGACCGTTGTGTGTGTTGCGGATCCGCCGTGTGCGTTCCGCAATTTGTGGAACGGCACGGACAGCCTTTAAAATAACTGCCTATTCTTGTCCGCAAAGCAAGGACAAGAATAGGACAGGTTATATTTTTTTGGCGGTCCACGGAATGAAGCCACGGATGCGGACAGCACACGGAGTGCTGTCCGCATCTTTTGCGGCCTCATTGAAGTGAATGGGTCCGCATCCAAGCCGCAAAAACTGCGGCTCAAATGCGGACCAAAACCACGGCTGTGTGCATATAGCCTTATACTGCGACTCTCCGTACCCCCACCAATTGCTGTTCTGGAGCAGCTCTTGCACCAAAACTACACAGCTCTGCCCACTGTGTAGTGGAGAGAGCTGGTTACTGAGGATAGGCCATCAATATAAAAGTACTGAAAATCCCTTTAACTCACACCACCAGTCACATTAAAATTGGTAAAACCCTCCAAATTTTGAATTTATGTCTTAAATAAATATAGCTTGTTTGTGCACTATGGAGGTGATAAGTACATTTTAACCTCCTTGGTGATATAACCAAGTTTAGGATTAAGGAAAACCCCCCCCCCCACAAATTTTTATGCGAATAGACGTTGGATGTTTCCTCCGAAGTCGATTCGCTCATCCCTAATATTTATATATTACGGGTTGTTATGGATGCAGAATTTATTTTTTTCATTGAAAACTTATTTTCAATGGAAAAAAAGTGCATTTAATGAAATTTTTTTAATTTAATAAATGTTTTAACTTTTTTTTTTTTTTAACACTTGATAGTCCCAACAACATTTTGATTGATTTTAAAATACAATGCACTGTCCCTATAGTGCATTGCATTTTAATGTCAGTACTAAACCGATATTGACCAGCAGGCTGCGCCAGAGAGGCACAGCCTGCTGGAAAATACTCAAGGCTGGCATGGGCCCTATATCAGACCCCAGCAAGCCTTTACACACATTGGCACCCCGCAAATGCTCCCTCTGTCACCGCTTTACATGCGGCGGGCCACATTGCCCGCAGCATGTAAAGTGTTAAATAGCCCTGGTCGGCACCCCTGGTGCTCTGGGCTGTTAGAGAAGAAGCGTGGCTCTCATGTGAGAGCTGGGCCCCCACGGGACCCGTGCAGCGCTTAGACTGGGCCGCCTTAAAAAAAAAAAAAAGCAGCATATGGGTGGTCACTAAGGTCAGAAAATAAATAAAAAGTGCCTCCCTAGTGATGATCATTATCAGTATAATTGTAGCATATATAGCTAGATAAGCAGTCTGCATTTTTTACGCTGAAGAATAGGTATGGACAGGATAGGGACATGTAAAATGGAAAATGTATTGATATTTGTGAGGGGGGCTGGTAAAGATTAGGGTCATGATGTCAATTAATTGCCTACGGGGTGATTAGACAAGCAAGTGCACAGAAGTCCACATTACCCTCCTCTTAGGATCATGTACAGTTATACAAGGAGACAGGATCTGTGTTTCTCCTATCCTCCTGCAGTCTGTCAGCATGTTACCCACTGGCCCCTCCCTTCTCCAGGCTGGCTAAGATCATTGCCGGCTGAAAGGGGTGGGGGAGGTCTCAGGATCCATTTGAGCTACAGCTGCGATGTTGTTCTTGCTTGAAAGCTGGCGATAAAACCAATGATATAGCCTTTTTATATCAGTTTGGGGATCATTTCTAACAGCCATCTCACCAGCTAAAAGCAGCTAGGACACTATCCTAGCTTTGACACCTTCCAGACTTCTACCTTTGCTTAAAGTCCAGCATTTAAACATTGTGCCCACACTGAAGCTGACATTTACGCCCCTTTCACACGGTCGAGTTTTCCGCGCGAGTCCAATGGGGGGTTGCTAAGGAGATGATGTGAATAAATAGGGATGAGCCCCGGGACCCAATTAAAGTCCATTTACTTTATTATTTTCCAACATGGTTATAATGGAAAATAATAGCATTCTTTAATACAGAATGCTAAGTAAAATTACCATTGAGGGCTAATTTTTTTTTTACAAAAACTACTCACCTCATCCACTTGATCACACAGCCGTTATAGTCTTCTTTCTTCTTTTTGCAGGACCTGCGCGGACATCATGGTGAGCGCGGTGACGTCAGCGCAGGTCCTTTTGCAGGTCCTGCAACAAGAATAAAGAAGACGACAACGACTGCGCGATCAAGTGGATGAGGGGAGTCTTTTTTTTTTAACCCTCAATGGTCAATTTATTTAGCATTCTGTATTAAAAAAAATGCTATTATTTTCCATTATAACCATGTTATAATGGAAAATAATAAAATCTACAGGACACCGAACCCAAACTTCAGTGAAGAAGTCTGGATATCAACATTCAGGTTTTTATCACGTGCGTGCAAAAACGCATTAAAACGCTTTGCACTCTAGCAGAAAAAACTGAACAACGTAATTGCAGACAAAACTGACAGAAATTGTGTGCGCACTCGCGCGGGTTTCCCGCAATGCACCCGTAACGCATCTGGACCTCTTCCGCGATGGCCGTGTGAAAGGGGCCTTACAGACATTGAACCTCTCAGATGTTGTGGTTAATTGTGACGACAGCATCTGAGAGGTTTTTCCCTGAATGGCTTCCCCATGCTGAACTCAGAGAATCAGATTATTCACTGTGGTAGCCTCAAGCTTTAGGTCATTAGTGACATTGGTCACTCGACATCTGTCACGGCCAGAATTGCGGAATAGCGAAAATCCAGCAGTGTAGAACTAGCCTTAGGAAAAAAAGTTACCACAGCAACAGATCCTGTGGCAGGGCTCTGTAGGAACATAATAAGTCTACCATATGCTGCAATGGGAGTATTCCATAGCAGTCTGTGGAGCATGGAGCAGCAATCACACGATTGCGTGTTCAAGTGCCCTAGGGGGAAAAAAAAATATGTAAAAAAAATAATTTATAAAAATTATATATACATATACAGTACAGACCAAAAGTTTGGACACACCTTCTCATTCAAAGAGTTTTCTTTATTTTCATGACTATGAAAATTGTAGATTCACACTGAAGGCATCAAAACTATGAATTAACACATGTGGAATTATATACATAACAAACAAGTGTGAAACAACTGAAAATATGTCATATTCTAGGTTCTTCAAAGTAGCCACCTTTTGCTTTGATTACTGCTTTGCACACTCTTGGCATTCTCTTGATGAGCTTCATGAGGTAGTCCCCTGAAATGGTTTTCACTTCACAGGTGTGTCCTGTCAGTTTTAATAAGTGGGATTTCTTGCCTTATAAATGGGGTTGGGACCATCAGTGGCGTTGATGAGAAGTCAGGTGGATACACAGCTGATAGTCCTACTGAATAGACTGTTAGAATTTGTATTATGGCAAGAAAAAAGCAGCTAAGTAAAGAAAAACAAGTGGCCATCATTACTTTAATTAATGAATATCAATCAGTCAGCCTAAAAATTGGGAAAACTTTGAAAGTAAGGGCTATTTGACCATGAAGGAGAGTGATGGGGTGCTGCGCCAGATGACCTGGCCTCCACAGTCACTGGACCTGAACCCAATCGAGATGGTTTGGGGTGAGCTGGACCGCAGAGTGAAGGCAAAAGGGCCAACAAGTGCTAAGCATCTCTGGGAACTCCTTCAAGACTGTTGGAAGACCATTTCAGGGAACTACCTCTTAAAGCTCATCAAGAGAATGCCAAGAGTGTGCAAAGCAGTAATCAAAGCAAAAGGTGGCTACTTTGAAGAACCTAGAATATGACATATTTTCAGTTGTTTCACACTTGTTTGTTATGTATATAATTCCACATGTGTTAATTCATAGTTTTGATGCCTTCATAGTCATGAAAATAAAGAAAACTCTTTGAATGAGAAGGTGTGTCCAAACTTTTGGTCTGTACTGTATATATAAAAAAAAAATTATGAAATCGAATCACCCCCCCTTTCCCCATACTTAAAATATAAAATAAAAATAATAGGTATCACCGCATTCTAAGATGATCTAAGTATTACAATATAAACATATCTGTCCTGTCATTTTTCTGTTGCTTCACTTCCCCATAAAATTGAACAAAAAGTGATCAAAGTCATAGACAACTCCAAAATGGTATCAACAAAATCTACAAACCGCCGCATATGCGTATATATATTTATATATATATATAAAAATATAATATATATATAATAATAATAAATAATAATAATGGAGGTTAGAATATGGCAATGCAAAAAAAATTTAAAGTTTTTATCTTTAAATATTAAAACACAAGAAAAACTAGATAAATGTGGTATAGCTGTAATTGTATAGACCCTGAAAAAGAAGGTAATAGGTCAGTTTTATTGCATAGAGCATGCAGTAAAAACAAAACCCATTAAAAACAGTGGCAAAATTGAGTTTTTTTAATTCCACCGCATTTGGATTTTTTTTCTTCAGAAAACAAGCCCTCATAAGTCTATGTGAACTGAAGAATAAAGTTATGGCTTCATGGAGAAAAAACAATAAAAAATAAGCTAAATCACAAGGTCCTGAAGAGAATAAAGATTATATTTTCAGATTTCAAACCAGACTAAAATCACAGCTTTAGCTGAATAGCTCAATTGTAGCACAAGAAAGAGCCCTCAGGGGTGGTGCCAAAACTTCTGTATAAAATGTTTCAGTGTCGGAGATTTTTCTTTGACATACTAGAAGGAGAAGGGAACTACTTTATGAGGATTTTCCCCCGATATATGTAAACATTCACTTTTAACGGCGGTCACTAAGGGGCCATAGTGTGGGCTATCACCTTTGCTAATGCTACAGCCATGCTCCTGCTCTAATGGCCTGGCAGAAGCACCATATTTAGAGGTTACAGAGAGATGTCCGTGCTGGCAGGCCAGGGCCTAGTGAAGGCTCCAGGCCTGCCTGTAGAGTGTTCAAGCAGGCTGCGCCTCTCTGGCAAAGCCTGCTGGTGAATGTCAGTATAGCACTGACAATAAAATACATTGCACTACAGGAGCAATGAATTTTAGAAACGAACAGCCCTTAATTGGCTATTAAACAGTAAAAATAAAAAGTTAAGATATAATGTATTAAAAAATTCCAAGTAAAAGAAATAATTTATTTTTTAAATCTCCATAATTACCCACACTACTCAATTATCTTGTAATTTATCCCATATAGTGAATAAAAGTGTTATGTACCCCAAAATGATACCAATGTAAACTACAAGTCATCTTGCAAAAATCAAGCCCTCACACATCTCTGTGGAAATAAAAAATTAAAATGTTGTGGCTCTTGGGATGCAGTGATGTAAAAACAGTTTTTTGAGGGTTTTTTTTATAAAAAAAAAAAAAAGGTTTTTATTGTGCAAAGTAGTGCATGTAGTAAAAAAAAAAAAAATATATATATATATATTTGGTATCACTGTAATCGTACTGACCCAGAGAGTAAAGTTAGGCCTCATGCACACTACCGTTGTTCTGGTACGCATCCGAGCCGCAGTTTTTGCAGCTCGGGTGCGGACCCATTCACTTCAATGGGGCTGCAAAAGATGCTGCCAGCACTTCGTGTTGCTCTGTTCCGTGGCCCCGCAAAAATAATATAGCATGTCCTATTCTTGTCCGTTTTGCGGACAAGAATAGGCATATCTACAATGGGCCGCTTGTTCCGTAAATTGCGGAAGGCACACGGGCGGCTTCAGTGTTTTGCAGATCCACAAAAAACGGAACAATCGTGTGCATGAGGCCTTATTGTGTTATTTTTAACCAATTTCCCTCTCAGAAAGAGTTAAAAGTTTAAAACAAAATGGCACCATTAAAAACTACAACTTGAAAAGGGTAATGTGACATTCCATTAGGCAAAATAATTATGCTAGCACTAAATGCTGTATCTGACATAGCTTCACAGTTATGGTTTCATCTGGTTGCTGCAGTAACCCATGAGTGAGGCGGGGTAAATGTGCCAAAGCTAGTCCCCTTATGCTATGGTTTCATGGCCTTTGCCAGCACCAGCCACGACAAGGTAAATGGATTATCACATGGTGCTGTATCTGACATGACTCCGCAGTTATGCATGCACTATATACAGCCACACTTTCACCTAGTATAGGTGGAGTAAATTGGGAGAAAAGATAGACGCTCCACAGTTATGAATGTACCAGATGGCCAGATTACACACTCTTAGGGGCTCATGCACTTGGCTGTTGCCCGGCCGTGCCTGTATTGCAGCCCGAAAACAGCGGGTCCGCAATATATGGGAACCGGCCGTGTGTACATCCTTTCACTTGAATGGGTCCACAATCCGGGAGATATGGTGTGGAACAGACACACGAATCGGAAGCCTATGGAAGCACTACAGAGTGCTTCCGTGGGTTTTCTGTCCATGCCTCCATACTGCAAAAAAGTAGTGTGTGCAAGTGAATGGGTCCGCGTCCGCAGATGGCAGGCACATGGTCAGTGCCCATGCATTGCAGACTGTAATTTGCAGTCCACAGCATGGGCAAGGCCGGCACACGTTCATGTGCATGAGCCCTTACATAGCCAGCATATTTGGACTAATGATAGACGTGCACATGGCTATGCTTTTATGCATGCATAGACAGCCATATTACTCCATTATTTCCATTCTTAACCCCTTAGTGACCAGTCTGTTTTGGGCCTTAATGACCATGATTGTCATAGTCGTATTCAAAGAGTAATAATTATTTTTTATTTTTGTATGAATGTTTTCGCATCACCACATCCCAAGACCCACAACATTTTTATTTTTATTTCCACAAAGATGTCTGAGGGCCTGATTTTTTAAAAGAAAAAATAAGGTTTTTGCATCGCCGCATCCCAAAGCCCATAACTTAATTTTTCCTTCTATGGAGCTGTCTAAGGGCTTGATTTTTGCGGGACGACCTTAGTTACCTTACCTCCATGTGTCCTTTGGTGTAGTCCATCCGTGCCTGTCTGAGGGAGTCCTCGAGGGCATGAAAGTAAGAACCCCATGTGTTTTAAAGTCTTGATGTACTGTGTTTAAAAACTGTGAAGACTCTTGACAAGTATCATTGACTGAGACACAGTTCTCCTATTTGCCTGTATCGGAATGCAGCCCTGTTGTCTGACTTGATCACAGAGGAAGTGGTCCGCAGCAGCCCAGAGTGTGCTTGTCTGCGACTCAAAATTTCATCAGGTCCAGTGATTACTCTATACAGAGGTCTCTAGTTGGCTCCAGTAGGTGCAAGAGACGATGGGACATAACGCAAGTGTCCCAAAGGGTTACTGCTTACCTAAGCAGTACGTGGCGGACAGGAGAGGAAAAGGATTTGTGAAAAGTCTGAGCAAGCTAAAGAAAGGATATGGTAAATGTAAAAGGTGGTACTTTGTGTTGTACAACATGGCAAACTTTGCTGACAGAAAAGAAAGGTAGATTAGAAGATGAGAAGTTAGTGGATACGGTCCGAGTGTGACTGGACTGTAGCAAGGAATTTGAACAGACGGGAGGAGAGCAAAATCTTGATGAAGCTAGTGGCAGATATTATTGTAAACCTGGTAATCTTGTTGGGCTGGGGCAGCCACTGCCCTATAATGGCGCTGAGAAGAAAGGAAGTGGGTGTGTTTGTAATGTATGTTCTCAGCAAAATCCCACCGCCAGAGAGACATGTTTTGCCCGTGGTGCTCCATGCTCACATAGTCACACCACTGTAAGCCTCAAGCATGTCCTCCCAGTCCCTGCTACAGCACCATCTTATTCCCAGCAGACGCCCACGGCTGGACCATTAATCTCCTTCAGTCCTGATCCTCCTGTTGCCCCTATAGTCTCACCAGTGGCTCAGTTAGATCCCATGATAAATCCAGACGGCACGTTTATGGCCCCTAGCAATCCACCTCCTGCCTGAATCATGATAGGGGGGCAGTCAGAAGTACCTTAACAAGAGAATCCGGAAAGTGTTGCTGGTCCTGTAGACTCAAACATACAGACCCCTAAGCGACCACCCCCAATAGACTATAGTGGCTCTGGCACCCAACCCTTGAGCCTGCCCAGACCAACTCTGCTCCAGGAACAGATTAATGAATTACAAAAGGAATATGCAAAGTTTAAAAAGGGGCAAAATTCGAAGTTGTAAAGGAACCTTTGGCTCTTACCCGACCACAAGGACCTCCAAAATACACTGCTCAAAAAAATAAAGGGAACACAAAAATAACACATCCTAGATCCGAGTTAATTCAATATTCTTCTGAAATACTTTGTTCTTTACATAGTTGAATGTGCCGACAACAAAATAACAAAAATAAAAAAATGGAAATCCAATTTTTTAAAACATGGAGGTCTGGATTTGGAGTCACACTCAAAATTAAAGTGGAAAAACACACTACAGGCTGATCCAACTTTGATGTAATGTCCTTAAAACAAGTCAAAATGAGGCTCAGTAGTGTGTGTGGCCTCCACGTGCCTGTATGACCTCCCTACAACGCCTGCGCATGCTCCTGATGAGGTGGCGGACGGTCTCCTGAGGGATCTCCTCCCAGACATGGACTAAAGCATCTGCCAACTCCTGGACAGTCTGTGGTGCAACGTGACGTTGGTGGATAGAGCGAGACATGATGTCCCAGATGTGCTCAATTGGATTCAGGTCTGGGAAACGGGCGGGCCAGTCCATAGCATCAATGCCTTCGTCTTGCAGGAACTGCTGACACACTCCAGCCACATGAGGTCTAGCATTGTCTTGCATTAGGAGTAACCCAGGGCCAACCGCACCAGCATATGGTCTCACAAGGGGTCTGAGGATCTCATCTCGGTACCTAATGGCAGTCAGGCTACCTCTGGCGAGCACATGGAGGGCGGTGCGGCCCTCCAAGGAAATGCCACCCCACACCATTACTGACCCAATGCCAAACCGGTCATGCTGGAGGATGTTGCAGGCAGCAGAACGTTCTCCGCGGCGTCTCAAGACTCTGTCACGTCTGTCACATGTGCTCAGTGTGAACCTGCTTTCATCTGTGAAGAGCACAGGGCACCAGTGGCGAATTTGCCAATCTTGGTGTTCTCTGGCAAATGCCAAACGTCCTGCACGGTGTTGGGCTGTAAGCACAACCCCCACCTGTGGACGTCGGGCCCTCATATCACCCTCATGGAGTCTGTTTCTGACCGTTTGAGCAGACACATGCACATTTGCAGCCTGCTGGAGGTCATTTTGCAGGGCTCTGGCAGTGCTCCTCCTGTTCCTCCTTGCACAAAGGCGGAGATAGCGGTCCTGCTGCCGGGTTGTTGCCCTCCTACGGCCTCCTCCACGTCTCCTGATGTACTGGCCTGTCTCCTGGTAGCGCCTCCATGCTCTGGACACTACGCTGACAGACACAGCAAACCTTCTCGCCACAGCTCGCATTGATGTGCCATCCTGGATAAGCTGCACTACCTGAGCCACTTGTGTGGGTTGTAGACTCCGTCTCATGCTACCACTAGAGTGAAAGCACCGCCAGCATTCAAAAGTGACCAAAACATCAGCCTGGAAGCATAGGAACTGAGAACTGGTCTGGGGTCACCACCTGCAGAACCACTCCTTTATTGGGGGTGTCTTGCTAATTGCCTATCATTTCCACCTGTTGTCTATCCCATTTGCACAACAGCATGTGAAATTAATTGTCACTCAGTGTTGCTTCCTAAGTGGACAGTTTTATCTCACAAGTGTGATTGACTTGGAGATACATTGTGTTGTTTAAGTGTTCCCTTTATTTTTTTGAGCAGTGTATATGTCCTTTACACCGCAGCAGTTATTCACCATAGTGAACCTGCCGCCAGATCCTGAAACCCATCCCATGCCCTTTTTCAGGAAACTGTCACAGGTACATCAAACGTATGGATGTACAGTCGTGACCAAAGGTTTTGAGAATTACATAAGTATTGGAAATTGGAAAAGTTGCTGCTTAAGATTTTATAATAGCAATTTGCATATACTCCAGAATGTTATGAAGAGTGATCAGATGAATTGCATAGTCCTTATTTGCCATGAAAATTAACTGAATCCCAAAAAAAACTTTCCACTGCATTTCATTGCTGTCATTAAAGGACCTGCTGAGATCATTTCAGTAATCGTCTTGTTAACTCAGGTGAGAATGTTGACGAGCACAAGGCTGGAGATCATTATGTCAGGCTGATTGGGTTAAAATGGCTGACTTGACCTGTTAAAAGGAGGGTGATGCTTGAAATCATTGTTCTTCCATTGTTAACCATGGTGACCTGCAAAGAAACGCGTGCAGCCATCATTGCGTTGCATAAAAATGGCTTCACAGGCAAGGATATTGTGGCTACTAAGATTGCACCTCAATCAACAATTTATAGGATCATCAAGAACTTCAAGGAAAGAGGTTCAATTCTTGTTAAGAAGGCTTCAGGGCGTCCAAGAAAGTCCAGCAAGCGCCAGGATCGTCTCCTAAAGAGGATTCAGCTGCGGGATCGGAGTGCCACCAGTGCAGAGCTTGCTCAGGAATGGCAGCAGGCAGGTGTGAGCGTATCTGCACGCACAGTGAGGCGAAGACTTTTGGAAGATGGCCTGGTGTCAAGAAGGCCAGCAAAGAAGCCACTTCTCTCCAAAAAAAACATCAGGGACAGATTGATCTTCTGCAGAAAGTATGGTGAATGGACTGCTGAGGACTGGGGCAAAGTCATTCTCCGATGAAGCCTCTCTCCGATTGTTTGGGCATCTGGAAAAAGGCTTGTCCGGAGAAGAAAAGGTGAGCGCTACCATCAGTCCTGTGTCATGCCAACAGTAAAGCATCCTAAGACCAGGATCATGTGTGGGGTTGCTTCTCATCCAAGGGAGTGGGCTCACTCACAATTTTGCCCAAAAACACAGCCATGAATAAAGAATGGTTCCAAAACACCCTCCAACAGCAACTTCTTCCAACAATAGTTTGGTGAAGAACAATGCATTTTCCAGCACGATGGAGCACCGTGCCACAAGGCAAAAGTGATAACTAAGTGGCTCGGGGACCAAAACGTTGACATTTTGGGTCCATGGCCTGGAAACTCCCCAGATCTTAATCCCATTGAGAACTTGTGGTCAATCCTCAAGAGGCGGGTGGACAAACAAAAACCCACTAATTCTGACAAACTCCAAGAAGTGATTATGAAAGAATGGGTTGCTATCAGTCAGGAATTGGCCCAGAAGTTGATTGAGAGCATGCCCAGTCGAATTGCAGAGGTCCTGAAATAGAAGGGCCAATACTGCAAATACTGCATAAATGTCATGTAATTGTCGATAAAAGCCTTTGAAACGTATGAAGTGTGTGTAATTATATTTCACTACATCACAGAAACAACTGAAACAAAAGATCTAAAAGCAGTTTAGCAGCAAACTTTGTGAAAACTAATATTTGTGTCATTCTCAAAACTTTTGGCCACAACTGTACATGGTCAGACCTACAGAGTATTGTGGAAAATAAGACAGAGGAGTATTCTTCACTAATAATGGACCATATCCCGACCCCTATTCTATGGGGTCTGACCTTCAACCCTCAGGATCATGAGTCTGGGGGAATACTTCAAAGAGAGGTTACACAAATGGGCAAAAGCGAAGTTAGCAGATCAATCTACCACATTGCAAGACATGGCTCAGGAGAAAACCGAAACTGTTGAGATATGTGCACAGAGAGTCAAGCAGAATTACAAGGACATAGGTGTCAGCCAGAATGAACCTGTACACCTCAGACTCTTGGCCCGCTCGTTTGTCGATGGTCTGCGACCTGTTGTCCTGAGTGGAAATCTCTGACCCTGGAAGTCTTGGAGCAAATTGCAAAGTGCTTGGAAAGTAAAACTAAGAAAACTCAGGCGGCTGTGATAGCCGTAATGTCAGGAGAAGATGGTGGAGAACGCCCGCCACCTCGTGTCTGTTACGGGTGTGGCAAGCCCGGACACATCAAACGGAACTGCAGTAGCAGACATCTGTGGCCAAACAATCAACAGTGACAGGGAGGCACTCCGCCTCCCTCATCGCAATAGGACGCTGGCAAACCAGTGCAGGGAGAGGACACTCCATGTATGGCAGTCTCCACCCCTCCTGTTGGTCCCGCCCCTCGAGTCACCCTTGAGGTGGCAGAGAAGGAACTCTCATTCCTTGTAGACAGTGGTGCATCCCGCAGTGTTTTATGCAAGACTGCCGTATCTCTTTCCTGGCTCACTGACATTCAATTACCCTGTCCTGGACTAGAAGGGGTTGTGCAGCATAACCCCGTTACCAAGCCACTCAGTCCCTTCCCCTGGATTTTCCCAGACTAAAACCCCTTGGCTCCACCTTCCAGGAGGTGTCATGTCGCAATATGTTGCCAAACATGCCCCTTCAATCTGTTAGGCTCTGATCTTCAGAAAATCAAAGCCAACATACAGTTCAGAGAGGATGGGACGGTCACCCTCGGTACATACCTGGAAGAAACTTGCCTCCTCATGGCATTAACAACTCTTCAGGTCACCGATTCATATGAGCAAGGGGATTCGCGGCAAATCATTTTGCACCTCCCCAATACCCTCTGAGCCAAAGGACCCCAGGATATCGGACACCTCAATGTCTCACCAGTCACTGTGACCCTGAAGGCCACTACTTAGGTCCTGCCATACAAAGCGCAATATCCACTTTCTGTCTCACAACAGGATGCTATTACACTCCAAGTGCAGGCCCTCCTGCAGAATGGGGCAATCAAAATCACTACCTCTCCCTGTAACTCGCCCCTTTACCGAGCCCGGAAGAGGGAGAAGGGACAACCTCCTATTTACCGCATGGTTCAGGATCTCTGAGCTGTCAATAAGGCCACTGTCCTTGAGACACCTATTGCCCCCAACCCGCACACGCTCCTTGCCGGCATCCCACCTACCGCCACTACTTTCACAGTCATTGATCTGGCCAATGCATTCTTTTCTGTTCCCTTACACGAGGACTTAATTCCTTTTTGCTTTCACTCATGCTGGCTAACAGTACACCTGGACTGTTATGCCTCAAAGGGCCCAAAACAGCCCTTCCTGCTTCAGCAAGGTAATGTCCTCTGTTCTGCAACCCTGGCAGTCTGACCACCCGTAAGTGGAACTCCTGCAATGTGTGGATGACCTACTCCTCTGTGCAGTTTCTCTGCAAGTCTGCCTATCCATGTCTGTTTCACTTCTCCAGTTCCTGGCTTCTGCTGGCTGTCAAGTCTCACAAGCCAAATTGCAGCTGTCTCTCCCCAAAGTTGTCATCCTAGGTCATTGTATCTCTCAAGGTAGCAAGCACCTCACTGATGCCAGGGAACAGGCCATCTCTGACATCCAACTCCCGGACACCCCTCATCAGCTGCAAACCTTTCTGGGACTCATCTCCTACTGCAGACCCTGGATCCCTGATGCTTCAGTCCTAATGCAGCCCATATATGACTGTATACCCCACAATGCAGGCCGCCATTGCATCTGCCTCTGCTCTTGGCATCCCCAACTACAACCTTCCTTTCCGACTGTATATCATGGAACGTCAGGGCCACGCGACTGGAGTCCTTACTCAAACTCATGGTGGCCGCAATAGACCACTGGGTTACTATTTTAAGCAACTTGACCATGTAGCCAGAGCCGCCCCTTCCTGTGTCAGAGCCGTCCACGCTGCCAGCTCACTTACTTCTGGACGTCACATCTGACGTTGTGCTTGGTCACCCCCTCACTATTCTGGCTCTCCATGACATTTCTGCCATCCCCCAGCAGACTCAACCTAAACACCTCACTGCACAGTGCCACCTCCGGTTCCAGTGTAGTCTGCTCCTGCCAAATAATGTCACCAGAGATGCCACATCCTCAACCCTGCTGCACTCCTTCCTCTTCCAAGGGGGGGGGAGAGAGAATACTGGAGATTCTGAAGATTTTATTGATCTACATGCTTAAGAGGATCTTCAGGAATAAGATGAACTATGGGTCTCAACCGACTCTCTTTACAAGGAACAAGGTATATCCCCGAAACACGTTGTACCGCTTGCTCAATAAAAGAACCCCGTATTCTAATTGCATCACAATGATGGAAGCTGAAGTAGGGATTGCATCATTGTGATGCAATCATACAGGCATGGCGGTCACTCGTGAGCATGAGGTGCTGTGTGCAAGACAATTGCGCCCAGACCAGTCAACACAGGAGGCTGAACTCATTGCCCTCACTGAAGCCTGCCTCATGGCAAAAGACTCTACCGCCAATATCTACACAGACTCTAGATATGCCTTTGGAGTGGTTCATGACTTTGGAGTAATATGGAAAGCCCGGGATTACATCACAGCCGCAGGAACCCCAACCAAGAATGCTTCAGCAGTAGTGGCTCTAATGGTAGCAGTACTCCTGCCGAACCAAGTGGCAGTGATCAAGGTAAAGGCCCATACTCGAGCTGACACCTCTGAGGCCAGAGGAAACGGCCTAGCTGACCAAGCAGCCAAGAAAGCAGCAGTGGAAGAGAAAAGAGTCAAGTCAGACTAGATTATGGTAGCACAGGAAGACCTGGAACAGAAAGTCACATGGAACCTACTGAAACAAATGCAGAAACAGGCCACTCCCATGGAAAAGGAAACCTGGTTGAAAGAGTCAGCCCTCAAAGAAGAATCTGGACTCTGGAAACACGGAAACAGTGTGCCTACCCAGAGCCATCTATCCCTTGATAGCCTCGGTGGCCCAGGGGCCCACCCACCAATCCAAAACCATCATGAAAGAACTAATTGACAAAATATGGGTGGCCCCAGGAATCACACCGGTCCTGGTAAGACATACCCAGTCTTGCCTCATTTGTGCCGAGTGCAAACCAGGCAGGACTGAACCCACGCCCCCAAAGTGCCTTTCCAGAGCTATGTACCCATTCCAAAGGATCCAAATCGACCACATCCAGATGCCAATGTGCCAAGGGTTTCAATATGTGCTAGTAGTAATAGACTTGTTCTCTGTGTTGACAGAAGCCTACCCTGTCCGAAACGAGACAGCAACCACCACTGTTAAGAAACTAATGCAGGAAACTGTTTGTAGGTTCGGGGTACCTGAGGTCATCAAGAGTGATCAGGGCACAGCATTCACTGCTAGTCTAACCCAAGAGGTCTGGAAGATGGTAGGGTCACACCTAGCGTTTCACACCCCTTACCGACCCCAAAGCAGCTTCAAAGTTGAAAGACTGAACGGGGTGTTGAAATCAGAAATGCTGAAGATAACCAGAGAGACAGGGCTTAATTGGGTTTAGTGCTTGTCTATAACACTCTTTTCAGTTAGGCACACACCAAGGCACCCACACAAACTGACCCCATACGAGATCCTATTTGGGACAGGGCCAAGAATGGGACAGTAATTTCCGTAGCAGCTACAAATGCATTATGAATCTGTTGCAAAATATGTGATAGCATTTAGCAAACAATTGCCTAACATACATGCACAAGTTCTCTCTTCCATTCCAGATCCAGACTCCCTAGAAGGAAGCCACACTTTGAAACCTGGAGAGTGGGTGGTAGTCGAGAAACACGCCAGAAGCACCCTAGAACCACGATACGAGGGACCCTACCAAGTGGTGTTGACTACCCCAACTTCCATGAAACTCGAAGGGAGACCCACGCCTCACATTGTAAAAGAATAAAGGCCGTCCTGACGACGGAACAATGAGCCATGAGGAAGAACAAAAGGAACGCCATTCAACACGGTTCCCCCTCCCAGCTATGATGCCGTGCAGAGATATACAAGATGAATCCCGGGGTACTACCATAAGCCCTGAAACCGGGAGCTTAATTATTAAAGATAAGTTGTCGCCACTGCAGGTGAAGAGGATGCGAAGGGTATGCCCAGTGGATTCGCCAGGCTTTAGGGATAGCCTACAATAAAGTTTCCAGGCGGGGGCTGTTATGGACTATTGAAACAGTATGGATACTTGCTTGTTTTATACATTTCCGTCACACTGCTCAGACACCGCTTAGTAGAAATGTCCTGCTTCCTGGATGTACCACCAGGCACGCACACAGCTTTCCCACCATCTTGAAGACGGGAGCTGGGAAGGAGCGCATTCCAAAGTCCTAGGTACATGTCAGTGAGAGGGGGCTGCGGAGCTGCACTTCTAGCTGATTTCTTAAGTCAGCCTGATGGAAAGGAAGTGTAAGATTAACCCATTGAATGCTTGCTATCGTATCTCAGTAACCAATGAAAATGCACCACATTTAGTAACCTCCCACAGGGAGGGTATATGCTCTGTGAACACTTACAATAAACTAGAGATTTACTTTGACTCCAATGGGTGTGTCAGAGTTAGATTTCTATGTGCACGTTAAGACAATTTTCTACTAATTTGGAGCAGTACATCAACCTACCTGGTACCATGACCAGATCCAATACATGATCAATGAGGGTATGAGTTCTGAAACCTCCATCTATCAGTAAAATAAGAAAAGCACTCTCTCCTCGCTGAATGGGACGAAAATTGAGACAGGCCTACAGAATTCCTATTAAGTTTGTCATGCAGAGAAAGCACAATATGTAAACACTTTTCTGCCCTTCTTCTAGTGATCAGTAGGGGTCTTAGCACTTAGACCATGTTTCCTATGACCTATCAAAACTTTTTCAAAACTCAATGACCATTTAAGTGGACCAATTATACTCTGGCTGGTCCCCGTACGTGACACGGCTTCACAGCCACTGCGTAAGTGTAATGTCATATTGCTTGAACTTTCATCTGGCATCAATATACAACCACATTAGCCCCTTACAAGACATAGTCATTCATTGTGCTATCTCTAGACACTGAATCTGACATCTGAGTCATGCAAAGTGATTTTACTCCTATTGCTAAAATCTGTTTCTCACATGGCAATGCTGTCCTTGCTAATTTTGACTTCCATATTACCTCCTTTTAAGAAAGGTTGCTTTTTGTGCAGCACTGAACCATTACTGAACTGACCCATTAACTCTACATTGCAGGCTCTAAACAATGCCATCATTAAAGGGTTTATCCAATTTCTCAAACAGCCCACCATGTGTCGGGCCCCTCACAGGTAATATACTTACCCCCGCGCCGCTCCTCGTCCCGTTCACCCGCGATGCTAGGGAGGCTCATCCCCATCTGCCATTGGCTGCCCCCCCCCCACCCCCCATACAGGATTTTTTCATGCAATTGGACAGCACTACAGCGGGGAGAAGGAACGCCCAAGAGAGAGGCTGATGTCACCTGCTCATTGCTCCGATAGTAGTAATTAGCATACGGAGCAGGAGACAGTAATGGGGAGTACAGCGGACGAACGGAGCGGCGCCCAGGAATAATAGTAAGTGCAGGGAGATCCCTGGGCACCGCTCTATGTAGCCTGCTCATGAAAGGTAGTCTTTAACTTTTAATACAGGAGGCAGGTGCCGGCACCCTGCCTATGACAGGGAGCTGCGATCAGCACCTGAGGGGTTAATTGCCGCTGATCTGCTGCCAGTGCCCGCTTCCTGTATTAAAGGTTAATTATCATTGGTGGTGAAGTGCTTCAATCCCCCATTCTACATGACAAACAATCCAGGCTTATAGCCACTGCTTGAGTGCATATTTTTAATACTCATTCTGTTTGCTAGACACTCCTTTGCATGAAGGTTAGCTCCCTCTAGAGAGTCTCTGGTGGCATGCAGACTCATTTCTTTTTCAGAAACTTTGCATTAGTTTCTTTCTTAGATGCACGTACCCTTAGCCTACGAATTACACCTTGTTTAAATGCCCCCTCCTTATTTCTTTATCTATTTCTTACAGCCAGCATTTTTATACTCTCAAGAAAGAGGGGCTTAGACACCCAATCCTAAGGTGCCTCCTTCACAGCTGGAGGAAAGTGCTTTCTTTTCACTGTGAAAATTCACTATGCCATGTCCCGATACATCCAGGCTCCTTGGTTTTCTATATAGTTATAGCAGGCTTTGTTCAGCTATAGAACAAAAAAATGGCGCACCATAGGGTAATAACATCTTGAATAGAAAATAAATAATCTCTCCAAAAATGGAGGCTCACCTTGTAGAGTTGTGCTAGAAATAGGCACAACTCTAGTGTAGGCACATGTAGGGTTAGTAGAAGCCCCTTATGGCGGATGGTGTGCAGCCCGGGATGCAAATACTTCTGATCAGTGATGCCTGGAATCCTTCAGAAAGCCGGAAATTCAGTGAGGTAGAGATGTCCCACGGCGCAAAAACCACCTGGTGGTTGAATTAGAACACGGGGTTCTTTTATTGAGCAATCGGTACAACGCGTTTCGGGGATATACCGAATGCAAGTCATTTGTACCTGAAGGGGTATATCCCCAAAACGCGTTGTACCGCTTGCTCAATAAAAGAACCCCGTATTCTAATTCAACCACCGGGTGTTTTTTGCGCCATGGGACATCTCTACCTCATTGGTTTTCTATATGACCTGATGACTGGTCCAATCCTCGACAAAAGGTTGTAGTCACACATTGCGATTCCTTGGTTTGGGATGGTTCAGTCATTCCACACATGGACATTATCCTAGGAAAGACCCCCTCCTGTTCTCCTCAACGTGACAGGCTTCATCTTCTCTAAACGTTCCAGTCTTTTCTTTGCTAACCCCACATTTTTCCAGGCGTGCAAGCCTATCCAGTCTGATTAGGCCGCATGCAGCTTGCCATTCTGGTGCTCTTATTGGAGTTATACATTACAGCTTTATCTACAGCCCATATGTCAGTAATAATTCACACTTGGTGGCAGATTATCTCAGCGAGCCACACCGATTCCAGGTGAGGGTCCTCTTCATCCCCTGGATCCCCAGTGGACACAAATCTTTCCATTGGTTAAATTAATCTATATTTACATCTCTCCTCTGCCTCTTGCCCTCAGTTTTTAGACAGTTTTTGAGAGAGAATATTTCTGGCCCAAGACCAAGGAAAACTATTTTCTGGCAACCAACATTGATTTTACCTGCCTGAGATCTAGGGGGTTTTGCAAGAGGACTATCACTTCCTTGTTGTAGGCCAGAAATCCTTTTACCACAAGATCTATATTGTGTTTGCACAATGTAGGAAAATGTGCCGACCTATGCACAGTCCCGTGGTTCCGGCCACTAGAGAAGACTTTTTCCTATATTGTGCAAGCACGGTCGCTGCTGCTGGACTGCAGGGTGGTCGTTCCCATGAAAACAAGCAGTGTATAATGTGATAGAAAAATGCCAGCAAAGGAGGCAATATGTATAATAATTTTTTTTGCCTAGAGTACCTAAAACACTGCAAATTATTATTTTACATGTCAGCACTTTCCTTCCCCTCTTCTCTGCATCACTGCATCCTAGAAGGATGTTTTCATGGCTTACTTTCTGTTTTCATCAGATTCCTGCTGGGTTTGCTAACCAAGCCCAATATGCTTTGCTCTGTATTGTTTTTCAGTGCTTGCTACACCTAACATGAAGAAGGGAGCTGTGGGGGGCGTTACTACTGCAGAGGGAACAGTGTGGAAGGAGGAAAAAGCTCTAAAACATTACGCAGCAAAGATAATGGGTTGCATCACAAGGGGCATAGATGCCCGTGATGAGAACATAGTCCTGACACTTTACAAATCACCAGTCAGACCACACATGGGGTACTGTGTACAATTCTGGGCTTCTGTGAACAAGGCAGACATAGCAGAGCTGGAGAGGGTGCAGAGGAGGGCAATTAAAGTAATAACTGAAATGGGTGGACTACAATACCCTGAGAGATTATCCAAATTAGGGTTATTCACTTTAGAAAAAAAAAGACGACTGAGGGGAGATGTAATAACTATGTATAAATATATAAGGGGTCAGTACAGAGATCTCTCCCGTCATCTATTTATCCCCAGGACTGACTGACGAGGGGACATCCTCTGCGTCTGTAGGAAAGAAGGTTTGTACACATAGAAAAGGATTCTTTATGGTAACAGCAGTGAGACTATGGAACCCTCTGCCTGAGGAGGTGGTGATGGTGAGTTCACTAAAAGAGTTCAAGAGGGGCCTGGATGTACCGGTATTTCTGAAGCCTAATATTACAGGTTATAGTTACTATGATTTCTGGAGAAGGGTCATTTATCCAGAGAGTTATTATTCTGATTACATGATACGAGTTGGGAAGGAATTTTTTCTCCTAAAATGAGGAAAATTAGCTTCTACTGCAAAGTTGTTTTTTTTTTGCCTTCCTCTGGATCAAACTGCAGCATAACAGGCTGAACTGGATGGACAGATGTCTTTTTTCAGCCTTATAAACTATGTGGGTCATTTATTAATCAGAAATGCACCTAAATTAGGCGTATTTCAGGTGCAGATGGCGGCACAATGGTTAGGTGCACTGTTATCTGCTACTTTTCCACGCTCATGCCAGGTCTAAATAAATGGGTGTGGCGTGGGCTGGGAAGGGGATGGCAGGCCAGTCTCATTTACCATTTTCTATGTCTGCTTTAGACTTAGAAAAAGGTCTAAATGTAAGACAGCTAGAAAGCGGTCTTACATTTAGAACATGCGCTGGAGTTATGGAGAGGCCTGCACCTCTTCATAACTTTGGCAGATCCACTGCCCCTATGTTACCATCAAACTCAAATAACACAAATCCAACCATAAAGGCTGTTTCACTTTCAAGACCAAATACAGTCCAAGCGGACTACCACAGTAAACAAAACCAAAGCAATAAAAAGGGCAGTAGTAAAATATAACTTTTAATGTTATACCTTAAAATTCAAAGGCCCACAATTCTATTCATAGACACCACCCCTTACGGGACCAGTACCACAAACAATTCCCTACCATGAAAGTGTGCTTATGCCTAAAATGGATACACCAGCATTAATAAAGGTATACACTTCTTACCAGAGAAAATGTACAGTTAGGGCCTTGATTGAAGGCTATGATGCCACATGCAATATGGGATGCCATGTATCACTAATGGCTTTGATCCCATGTAACAGTCCCCCCATCTTGTAAGGGGCAATATATCCGGAGGTGCGACTATACATTCTCCAGGACGGCTACATCAGGGACTAACCAGCCCATATAGATGTAGCACTAGCCCCGTGTCCCCTGATTAATCTGGGGCTATATAAATCGATGAAACGCGTAGGGGCACATCTATTTATCTGAGCACTTATGTTTAGGTTTCCTAGCACTCTTAACTATCAGTGGTAGGGCTCTACCCTTCTGACCTTTCTGCAACATCATACACACACGTACCAGATGGTAAGAAATCTGTGTGGCCACAGATTGTGGAATACAGCAGAATCCCCATTTTTCTGTGGGGATGGGATCAACCTGATTGGGTGTGAGATTCAAGCAATGCCCTACCTGTACACGTTCTCTGGTAAGAAGTGTATACCTTTATGAATGCTGGTTTATCCTTTTTAGGCATAAGCACACTTTCATGGTAGGGAATGGTTTGTGGTACTGGTCCCATAAGGGGTGGTGTCTATGAATAGAATTGTGGGCCTTTGAATGTTAAGGTATAACATTAAAAGTTACATTTGACTATTGCCCTTTTTATTGCTTTCCCTATGTTACTATGTATGCTGGATTTGGTTAGGAAATTCACCAGAAAAACTGTAAAACATTTTGGGACTAGAGAAAACCATTTGAAGGCCCTTTTGCATGTGCCAGGAATCTGTTCGACAACTGGGAAGGAATGTTTTTAAGTGCACTTTTTCCTGATCATTGCCCTGTGTAAATATAAACTACTCAATGAGCATGAAAACACTCATTTTGTCAGGTGATCACATGGATGTGGCACATAAAAATCATTTGCAAACAGGCATATACTGATGGAAAACCATTTCTGCATGTAAAAACAATGCTCATCACTGCTAATGACCAGGGAATAATTGGGAAATAATGTTTTTTCCCCCATAGTTGTCTGTCAATTGGCCCACAGCTTTTGTTTTCATAGAAAGCAAGATAAATCTATAATGATCCATTCTGTAATGATCCAGAGAGATCCTAGATTGTGAGATACATTACAGGTAGGTCTGTGGGATTAGAGAAACACAGCTACTTTCCTCTAGGGTCATGTCTGCCTAGGTCAGGGATCAGCAACCTTCAGCATTTTAGCTTCTGTGAAACTACAGTCCTCAACAAGCAAACATGCTCGGCTGTTCTTCTAACTCCCACAGAAGTGAATGAAGCATTCTGGGAGTTGTAGTTTCTGAACAGCTGGAGTGCCTGAGGTTGTTGATGCCTGGACTAGGTGATCTGTTTGATATTGGGCACAACAAACTTTTTAATGGGTGACCACAAGTGCAACACTCACCATTTGTACCAGGCCTTGCAGACTCTCATACAAACACACAGCTCTTTTCGCGTTAGGTACTGGAAGACAGACAACCACACATCCTTTTGCATGGACAGATCATCTTTTCGCTGCCCAGCTATCAGTCCATTCTCAGCTTCATCTTCATCATCATCGTCATCATCATCATCATAGTCATCCTCATCATCCTCCTCATCTTCATCCTCATTTGGTGGCTGGGGAGGAGGCGGGCGAAGAGAATGGCGGGGATATGGTGTAATGGCTTGCAGTTTGGGGACAATAGAAGAGGAACTGAGCTCTTTTGGGGGTCTCTGGAGGGTAACCGTGAGGTAGGAGCCCCGATGCCAAATACGATCAGCCTCTGACTGTCCGCTGGGATGGTTTTCTTTTTCTCGGGTTAGTTGACGTCTCTTGGCTCTTTCTTCTCTGCTGGCATGGGTTGCCTGTGGTGTGGTTGCTGGCGGTGTTGGGGGACCAGAAGTTGGGGAAGGAGGCAGAAGTAGAAGTGGCGGTGATGGGGGACTCTGCCCCAAAGGAGGCCGTAAAACTTTGGCTGATAAGTGGGGGTCCAGATCACAGTTATCTACAGCTTTTCGTTTCTAAATAAGAGCAGGGAGAAAAAAAGGTTATTTAGAAAGTACACCAGCAATATAAAGACAGTTTGTATAACTATTCAAACCCAATTTGAAATTAGGTTCACAAACATTCAACTGTTTGCAATAAACTTAAAAGGGGTTCTCTCACTTCGGCAAATAGAATTTATTATGTAGAGGAGGTTAATACAAGCAACTTACTAATGTACTGTTATTATCCATATTGCTTCCTTTTCTGGCTGTAAACATTTTTCCATCACATTATATACTGCCCGTTTTCATGGTTACGACCACCCTGCAATCCAGCAGCAGTGGCCGTGCTTACAAACTATAGGAAAAGCACTAGCCTATGTGCACTCCCATGGTCCTGGCCATCAGAGAGGCCTGCGTTTTTTCCTATAGTGTGCAAAAACGACCACTACTGATGGATTGTAGGGTGGTCGTAACCATGGAAACAAGCTGTGTATAATGTGATGGAAAAATGAATCCAGCCAGCAAAGGAAGCAATATGAATGATAACATTACATTAGTAAGTGCCGTGTATTAACTTTCTCTACATGATAAATGCCACTGACTGAAGTGAGACAATCCCTTTAAGAACAATTTAAATAGCACAACACAACTAATAAAACAAATTGCTCCAAATGCAACACAAAATCCAGTTTTAATGACGACTGCAGTCTAAGAATTATTGAACCCCTTTATGCCATGCATATTTGGTACTTAGTAGAAAACACATTTGCTTTTATGACATGCTGAATTGGTAGACCCCAGCTACTGGGAGCGTTCTTAAGGAATCTTAGCTAATTCCTCATCGGCAATGGCATCCAGTTCACTAATAGTTTTGTTTTGTGTGCTGCAACCACCTTCAAATCCCACCAAAAATTGGGGTTCGAGTCAGGTGACTGAGACAGCGACTCCTGAAACCAAGCCTTGGTGGAATTGAGGTATGCTTGAAATCATATTCATTGATGTCCTATTAGAAAGTTCAATGACGCCTACGCTTCAGCTTCTGTACAGAAGGTATGACATTATCGGCTGTAATTTCCTGACACCTGATTGAATCCCTCTTGCCCTTCACATGCTGCAGGTTTACAGAGCCAGAGGAAGCAAGGCAGCTGCAGAGCATCACCAAGCCACCACCATGCATCACTGCACTGCAGGGTCTTAGCCTCTGCATATGCTATGTTCTTCTGCCTCCAGACATACCACTGATTCATAGGTCAGAAAAAGTTCCAGTTTTGTTTCATCACTTCACAGAAGACAATTCCAAAACTTTTGTGGCTTACTTATATGTCAGAGTGTATTGGAGCCCAGTTTCAGGTCATAGTGGGTGCCTACGTGCACTGTGTCCTGTATGCAGTCAGGGCGCAGTGCAGAGCTGGGGAAGAAGACAGGAAAAGAGAGTACAGCCACAGTAGTGTATCCATCACTGCTCCGAGGACATCCTGCATACTAATGACCACTTCCATAATGAAAGCAGTCATTAGCATTTGGACAATAAGATGCACCCACAATTTTGGTGATGGGTTCATCTTATAGTCTGAAATATTGGCTAGATTTGGCTACCATAAAATCTACAGAAAAAAAAGTTTCAATCTGGATTCCTGAACGCCCCTAAAACTCAGAAATTTGAGGCTGATAATCCTCAGGAGGTAGAGTCCATATGGGATCACTCTGGGGGCTGCTTCAGTTGTCCTGGAGTGTCTTCTTGAGGGCCCCTCATTACTGGAGGAGGAAGGAGACGAAAATGGGATCCTTTTCTCCCTCACTGGCTGTATCAGAGGCAATGAGGGAGTATTCCTCCTAAGCGGAGTACAAGTTTTGGGATGACTGGTACATTTAAATTTTTTTATTGGGTATGTAAATGTGTATTTTATTTACTCACAGGGGTGTCTATGTAGTGCTTTTACACGTGAGGGGTTGTAATAAACCCTGCTCCAGTGCCAAAAATTGAGCAACAATACATTAAAAGACGGAAGTCAATGGACCCGCTAAGGTTTGAATTTAAAAACAAAAAACCTGCACTGAAAATAACACACACAATTCCCAACTTGTTCAAGACCCGACTAGAGGGACAGCAATACTGGACTTATTTTTAAACAATAGACCTGATAAAACAACAGATGTGCAAGTTGGGGGACACCTGGGAAATAGTGACCTTAAAGTAATAACCATCCAAATGTCATTCAAAAGAGTGTTTTTTCAGGGTGAAAAAAAAAAAAATACCAAACTTCAAAAAAGAAAAATTTTGCCAACTAGGAGAGGCCATAAGCCTAACTAACTGGGACAAAGTGCTCAAAAATAAAAATACAGCCACAAAATGGGATATTTTTAAAAGCATCCTAAAATCTAATTGTGAGAAGCACATACCCTATGTGAATAAAAGGTTAAGGAACAAAAATAAAAAAAACAATGTGGATAGACAGAGCTGTAAAGAAAGCAATAAATGACAAAAAGAAAGCATTTAAAAATCACTAAAAGAGGAGGGTAGCGAGGAAGCACTAAAAAACTATAAGGAAAAAATAGAATATGTAAAAAAAACAAATATAAGCAGCCAAACTAGAGACTGAAGATCAATTGCAAAAGAGAGCAAAACTAATCCTAAAATGTTCAATTATATAAATGGTAAAAAGTACAAATCTGAAGGTGTTGGCCCTCTACAGAGTAATGAGGGGGGAGTTGCAGTGAGCGATGAGGAGAAAGCAAAGCTATTAAATATTTTTTTCTCCACTGTATTCACTGAGGAAAACAAACTGTCAGATGAAATGCAGAATGTAAAAGTAAATTCCCCCTTAACCGCCTCCGGACCGCCTAACGCAGGATCGCGTTCCGGAGGCGGCAGTCTCAGGCAGAGTCACGCATCTATGCGTCATCTCGCGAGACGCGAGATTTCCTGTGAACGCGCGCATACAGGCGCGCGCGTTCACAGGAACTGCAGGTAAGCGAGTTGATCTACAGCCTGCCAGCGGCGATCGTTCGCTGGCAGGCTGTAGATGCGATTTTTTTTAACCCCTAACAGGTATATTAGATGCTGTTTTGATAACGGCGTCTAATATACCTGCTACCTGGTCCTCTGGTGGTCCCTTTTGCTTGGATCGACCACCAGAGGACACAGGCAGCTCTGTAATAAGTAGCACCAAACTACACTACACCCCCCCTGTCACTTATTAACCCCTGATCACCCCATATAGACTCCCTGATCACCCCCCTGTAAGGCTCCATTCAGACATCCGTATGTGTTTTACGGATCCACGGATTGGATCCGCAAAACACATACGGACGTCTGAATGGAGCCTTACAGGGGGGTGATCACCCCATATAGAATCCCTGATCACCCCCCTGTCATTGATCACCCCCTTGTAAGGCTGGCTCCATTCAGAGGTCCGTATGTGTTTTGCGGATCCATGGATCGGAGCCGCAAAACAGATACAGACATCTGAATGGAGCCTTACAGGGGGGTGATCACCCCATATAGACTCCCTGATCACCCCCCTGTCATTGATCACCCCCCTGTAAGGCTCCATTCAGATGTCTGTATGCGTTTTGCGGCTCCGATCCATGGATCCGCAAAACACATACGGACCTCTGAATGGAGCCAGCCTTACAAGGGGGTGATCAATGACAGGGGGGTGATCACCCAATATAGACTCCCTGTTTACCCGCCTGTCATTGATCACCCCCCTGTAAGGCTCCATTCAGACGTCCGTATGTGTTTTACGGATCCATGGATCGGATCCGCAAAACACATACGGACGTCTGAATGGAGCCTTACAGGGGGGGGGGGGGGGGTGATCAATGACGGGGGGGTGATCACCCCATATAGACTCCCTGATCACCCCCCCGTAAGGCCCCCAGTTAGTGGAAATTGATTTTTATTTTTTTTGTTTTTTCTTACAAAGTCTCATATTCCACTAACTTGTGACAAAAAATAAAATCTCACATGAACTCACCATACCCCTCACGGAATCCAAATGCGTAAAATTTTTTAGACATTTATATTCCAGACTTCTTCTCATGCTTTAGGGCCCCTAAAATGCCAGGGCAGTATAAATACCCCACATGTGACCCCATTTCGGAAAAAAGACACCCCAAGGTATTCCGTGAGGGGCATGGCGAGTTCCTAGAATTTTTTATTTTTTGTCACAAGTTAGCGGAAAATTATGATTATTTTCTTTTTCTTACAAAGTCTCATATTCCACTAACTTGTGACAAAAAAATAAAAACTTCCATGAACTCACTATGCCCATCACGAAATACCTTGGGGTGTCTTCTTTCCAAAATGGGGTCACTTGTGGGGTAGTTATACTGCCCTGGCATTTTAGGGGCCCTAATGTGTGAGAAGTAGTTTGAAATCAAAATGTGTAAAAAATGCCCTGTGAAATCCTAAAGGTGCTCTTTGGAATGTGGACCCATTTGCCCACCTAGGCTGCAAAAAAAGTTTCACACATCTGGTATCGCCGTACTCAGAAGAAGTAGGGCAATGTGTTTTGGGGTGTCTTTATACATATACCCATGCTGGGTGAGAGAAAAGAGACTGAAGATCAATTGCAAAAGACAACTTTTCCCATTTTTTTTATACAAAGTTGGCATTTGACCGAGACATTTATCTCACCCAGCATGGGTATATGTAAAATGACACCCCAAAAAACATTGCCCAACTTCTCCTGAGTACGGCAATACCACATGTGTGACACTTTTTTGCAGCCTAGGTGGGCAAAGGGGCCCACATTCCAAAGAGCACCTTTCGGATTTCACCGGCCATTTTTTACACATTTTGATTTCAAACTACTTCGCACGCATTTGGGCCCCTAAAATGCCAGGGCAGTATAACTACCCCACAAGTGACCCCATTTTGGAAAGAAGACACCCCAAGGTATTTCGTGATGGGCATAGTGAGTTCATGGAAGTTTTTATTTTTTGTCACAAGTTAGTGGAATATGAGACTTTGTAAGGAAAAAAAAAAAATCATCATTTTCCGCTAACTTGTGACAAAAAATAAAAAGTTCTATGAACTCACTATGCCCATCAGCGAATACCTTAGGGTGTCTACTTTCCGAAATGGGGTCATTTGTGGGGTGTTTGTACTGTCTGGGCATTGTAGAACCTCAGGAAACATGACAGGTGCTCAGAAAGTCAAAGCTGCTTCAAAAAGCGGAAATTCACATTTTTGTACCATAGTTTGTAAACGCTATAACTTTTACCCAAACCATTTTTTTTTTACCCAAACCTTTTTTTTTTTTATCAAAGACATGTAGAACAATAGATTTAGAGAAAAATTTATATATGGATGTCGTTTTTTTCGCAAAATTTTACAGCTGAAAGTGAAAAATTTAATTTTTTTTGCAAAAAAAATCGTTAAATTTCGATTAATAACAAAAAAAGTAAAAATGTCAGCAGCAATGAAATACCACCAAATGAAAGCTCTATTAGTGAGAAGAAAAGGAGGTAAAATTAATTTGGGTGGTAAGTTGCATGAGCAATAAACTGTGAAAGTAGTGTAGTGCAGAATTGTAAAAAGTGGCCTGGTCATTAAGGGTGTTTAAGCTAGGGGAGCCGAGGTGGTTAAAAGTGCCCTGTCTGACCCAGGAAGATGTACAGTGGCGTCTTAAAAGGATTAAAATAGACAAATCACCAGGACCCGATGGCATACACCCCCGTATCCTTAACTAATGTCATAGCCACACCCTTATTTCTGATATTTAAGGACTCTATACTGACGGAGTGTTCCATAGGATTTGCGCATAGCAAATGTAGTGCCAATATTAAAAAAAAAAAAAAAAAAAAAGGGTCCAAAAACAGAGCCCAGAAACTATAGGCAGGTAAGTTTAACATCTTTAAAAATCAATGAATGTGGGGGGGCGTGGCTAACTGCCGGCATGACCGCACGCACTTGAGAGCGGCTCCGGTCCCTGGTATCAATCCTGACTAATCCTGCCAAGCTGCATTCCTCAGACTCAGAGTGGCAAGTGCAGAGGAGACGGAGGAAACCCAGGAACCAAGATATGGGTCCCAGCAAGGCGCAGACCGCGGCCGACAAACTTAAAGAATATGCCCGCCAAGAAAACCAACATGGCGCCGCGGCTCCCGCCACTCCACGTGCAGCGGTGACGCGCGGACAGGCCGCGCAGCAGATAGAAACTGATGAGGCTGGAGAACCGGAGATAACGCTGAAAGCGGTCTCAGAGCAGCTCCTCACAGCGATCTCCTCCTGCCAATCCTCCCTTACCTGCAAAATTGAGGAGGTGCGTGTCGACCTGGGCCTGTTGAGGCAAGACGTGCAACAGCTGAGGGAAAGAGTTAAACACACTGAAGATCGGGTGTCGGAGCTGGAGGATTACACCAGGCCGCTAGATTCGAGGCTGACGGAGGTGGAAAGAGCCGTTGGATTATGGAGGCAGAAATGCGACGACCTGGAGAACCGGGCCCGACGCAATAATGTAAGAATCCTGGGGATGCCAGAGAGAGCGGAGGGGAGAGATCCTGCCAGCTTTTTGGAGCTTTGGTTTAAGGCCCAGTTCCCTACAGCCACATTCTCAGCGGCCTATGCAGTTGAAAGGGCGCACAGAGTACCGGCCAGACCACCACCTCCAGGCGCACCGCCAAGGCCCCTGCTCGCCCGTCTATTAAATTGGAAGGATCGAGATTTAATTCTTAGCCAAGCAAGGAGCAAAGGTGTATTGATGCACGAAAACACCAACGTGTCACTTTTTCCGGACTTCTCCGCGGATTTGCAGAAAAAGAGGGCCACCTTCGTCTTGGTCAAGAGACGCCTCAGGGAATTAAATTTGCAATACTCGATGGCCTACCCAGCGCGACTACGCGTAGTGGATGGCGAACGGCCGATATTTTTCACCGACCCAAAGGAGGCTGAGGACTGGGTTGCTAGACGTCCAAGAATGCACTGATCTGAAACACTAGGACTGAGTTGCAAGTATTACTGAGTTCTGAAAAGGCACTTTATAGAGGCCTTGTCACTGAGTGGTTTATCCTTATTATATGGTGCAATATTTAGCTTTACCTGAATGCAATATGCATTACTTGAATGCAATATGGTGCTCTTTCAGATAGCAGATCATTGTAAGCATGGTTATAGTCCTACTGTAGATGTTGATTCACAGGCTGTCTGAATATGAGTGTCTGCACCTATTGAGGCTTAGATGTACCTGCAGCTATGAAACTCACATTGACCAGGGAATGCTCGGCTACCTGTGCGGGCATAACATCTTCACCCCGCACTGGTCTCCGAATATAGATTGTCACCTAGTTAATACTATGATGCATGCACTGGATGTTTGCTCAGAGGTATTAGAAGTTTACCTGTTATGTTATATGTTTGGTAAGTTGTTGAAAGCATGGTCACATCAATTATGCATCAGTAGTGTGGGAGGGGGGCGAACTATTAAAATGGGTGAGGTTACTCCACAAGGGCCGGATGACATCCTGTACTACTGGAAGGATAACTTTAAGATTGTACTATGGGACCTCTAGTAGTGATGTCCTGGAATGTGAGGGGACTTGGAAATCCGAACAAAAGGATAGCGGTGTTCTCGCATATACGACGCTATAGCCCTCACATTCTGGGACTTCAAGAGACTCATCTGACGGCTGACACGGGGCACAGAATTGTAAAACAATGGGTTCAGTGGTCACTTCAGTCATATGGCTCATCAAATTCTAGAGGCGCGGCTATATTAGTGCGCAAGGGCCTCCTGTGGGAACCGCAGCAGTCAGTTGCTGATCCGGAGGGACAATATATACTGGCGTATGGCTTTATTGACCACATCCCGTATGTAATAATTAACATATATAATCCCCCCCCGGCGAGTATTTCACTCCTTCATGTTATCCTGGGGTTTGCGGCGCAATATCCCTCAGCCCGGCTGATTTGCATGGGAGACTTTAATATGGTAATGCAGGAAGAGGTAGATAGATTTAGACCGCCTGAAGGGAGAGAGACTGGGGTCCACTCGACGACCACTCTGTTTAGAATTGCTGCAGAAATGGGATGGATAGATATGTGGAGGATTAGAAACCCGCAGTTGAGGGAATACTCCTGTTTCACTCCCGCTAGGGGGGCACTCTCGAGAATTGACTATGTCCTGGGAAATGCTGCTAGTTATACGGACTTGATTGCAATTAACTATGAGTCGCGGGGACCCTCAGATCATGCTGCAGTTGTGGCACGTTTTGACACTCCCGGGATTGCATCTAGAGGGGGGAAGATGAGAATACATCCCTTCTGGCTCTCTTTATTGACAAAAAATGATAGAATCCCCGATCAGCTGAGAGTATTCCTGGATGTGCAGGGAGATGAAACAGAGGAATTGTTATTGTGGGACACCCTGAAGGCCTTCCTGAGGGGATGTCTGAAGTCCTCAATATCCTATGTAAAAAAGGACACGTCCCGCCAGGAAGTAGAATTGCATAATAAATGTAGGGAGGCGGAGGTATTGTTTTGTTCGGACCCCACAGAAGGGAATAGGATAGAGTGGATGACTAGAGGAAGGGAGTATATGATGCATCTTAAGGAGAAAAGTGAACGCAAAATGTTCTTTATGAAGCAACAGTCATTTGAATCTGGTGATAGAGCGGGTAAGCTTTTAGCTCAGATTGCTAGAGCCAACCAGTCGTCCCCCCCGGTACTTCGAATTCTGAACCCTGAGGGACAATTGGAGGAATCCGGGCAGAGAATACTTGACGCTTTCAAACGGTTTTATCAATCGCTGTACAGCACAGCAGCTAACTACACGGAGAGGGAGTTAAGTAACTATATTTCAGAGGTGGAACATCCTAAGCTCAGCGAGGCGGAAGTGACCCTCCTGGACAAGGATATAACTCTGGAAGAAATCCAGCTAGCCATGCATGACATACCAACTGGGAAAGCACCGGGCCCGGATGGGATCCCAATTGAAGTTTATTCTAGATATAGTGAAACTCTTAGCCCCCAACTCCTTAAGCTGTACTCAGCATCATTCCAGCGTCACCAACTGCCCGAGACCTTATATGATGCAACTATTGTTGTTATATTAAAGCCAGACAAGGATCCAACTGTATGTGGCTCTTACAGGCCGATTTCGTTGCTCAATTTAGACTACAAAATTCTAACCAGATTATTAGCCTCTCGTTTAAATAAAGTAATAACGTCTATAGTACACCAGGATCAGGCGGGATTCATGCCGGGGAGGACCACCTCTGACAATATCAGGAGAGCTCAGGTTATTGCTCAGGTAGGAGTGGCGGAGGGGCGTGAATGGGCCATGGCATCACTTGACACGGCTAAGGCCTTTGACTCTGTGGAGTGGCCTTTCCTGTTTCGGATCCTGAAGGAATTCGGGTTTGGCCCAGGGTTCATAAGATGGGTGGAGATACTGTACCAGAGACCTAAGGCAAATATACTAGTAAATGGCACCATGTCAGATTCATTTACTCTGCATAGAGGTACTAGACAAGGTTGCCCCCTCTCCCCCCTTTTGTTTGCGGTGGTAATCGAACATTTGGCATTAAGAGTGAGGCAGGACAGGTCCTTCATGGGGATCTCTAGAGGAGACAGAGAGGAGAAGATAGGCTTATATGCAGATGATCTCCTTCTGTTTATGGACGAGCCTGAGCTGACTCTGCCCAGAGCAATTGAGGTAATAGGGAAATTTGGCACATACTCGGGCTTGCTCATAAACTGGACGAAGTCAGCTATTATGCCTCTTTGGGATCATGGGTGGCCGGAGAGTATACATAATTTACCGGTAGTGGACCAGTTTAAGTATCTTGGCATCGTGATCACAAGGGACCCTGGAGTGTCTGTGACGAGAAATATAGAACCGATAGAGTCCTTATTTATTGATAAATTTAAAACTTGGAAGGCATTACCGATTTCGGTGATGGGGAGATTGAACCTAGTTAAAATGATTCTGCTCCCCAAGGGCCTGTATCTCCTGTCACATGCATGCGCCCCGGTACCAAAGGCCTTCTTTGACAGGCTGCACTCCCTGATAACGGCGTTTGTGTGGGGAAAGGCTAGGAGGAAGCTCTCGCAGAAAGTATTACAGAGGTCTAAGACGAGGGGGGGAGCGGCTCTACCCGATTTTTTTCTATATTACCTAGCCGGCCAGTTGAAATATATAGCGGCATGGGTCAAACAGGGAGAACTACCAGGACCGGAATATTGGTTGAGGGAATATCTTAATCTTTCTAATCTGTGGCCTGTCTTGGAGTCCCCAAGTACAGTATCCAGGAAACTACTTCCTGCTCATAGACTGGCTAACCAAATATGGAAAGCAGCCAAATTAAATTCGTATGCAGATTTACCAGATGCAATCCCGCTCTGGGACAATCCCATGTGGCCGCACCTGGAAACATTGGAGGGTGCAGGGATATGGAAGGGATGCGGAGTGTTGACATTAGCTGAGCTGTATGAAGAGGGCGTATTACGAACTTTGCAACAACTACAGGAGAAATTTGAGATTCCCCATTCTTTGTTTTTTCGGTACCTTCAGTTACGGCACGCCCTAAATGATCAGTTTAGAGGGACAGGTCGCAGTATTTCCAAATATCCTCTGATAGGGGTGCTAAGATCGCAGGGACCTAAGGGCATTATCTCTATACTGTACACATATTTACTAGGTGATCGCATGATTCTTCAGCCATTGGAAGTAGAAGCGAAATGGAAGGTTAATATCCCAACTCTTGATGCTGAAGAATGGGAGGAGGCTATGTTGGTACCCACTAAGGTTTCCCCGTCGGTAAATAATAAACTGATACAATTATTCATATTGCATAGAAGCTACTTAACCCCCCTCAGGCTCTATAAGATGGGGAGACTACCTAGCAGCAGTTGCCATAGATGTCAAGAGGGGAGCGCTGATTTCTGGCACTTGATATGGGGATGCAGACACTTACAAGTATTTTGGAATAAGGTTTTAGAGATTCTGTCTACGATAGTGCCTGTATCGATAGGAGCCTGCCCAAAAATATGTATCCTAGGGATATTAGAGGAGGAACAGTGGACACATCACCAGAGAATATTCCTAGGGGAAGCCCTCTTCCTGGCTAGGAAGGCTGTAGCATTGAGGTGGATGGCGGATAGAGTCCCCACAGTGAACCAATGGAAGACCTTGATGAACCATGCAATGAATATGGAAAAAGTAGTATACATACATAGAAAATGCCCAGGGAAATTTCAGAAAGTGTGGGGAGAGTGGTGCTCTTCAAATCATTCCTTGCAACCTGTGCACTTGCACTCTGTGTCGGAGGGTAGCATTGCATTAAATGTCTAAACACTAGAAAGTAGATATGCTGTATTGTTTGATGCCAAGTAGCGAAATATTGCTGAGAATCACCTGACACATTATGTATCACGTTTGTACTATGTGGAGCTGGAGACCCCCCTGCGTGGGGTGTCAATGCTCCAAAATATGCTGAACCATGCTTATTGTTAATTTTCAATAAAACGAGTTTAAAAAAAAAAAATCAATGAATGTGACACCGCTCTCTTCCCACCTATATCATCTCACTTATCATACACTGAAGGGGTCATTGACACACTTGCCACTAGGATATACAGGTTAATATTGCTGTTACTTTTAATTACCTGATCCTTGGCGTTTCCTTTGTGTCTCTTCCTTCCCTTTTAAGTATGAATGAACGTGATGCTGAATATCTGTTTGGGATGACTGAAAGACTAGATAAAGGCTCGCGCTCTGCGTGTATGTTTCGTACCTCGCGCGGATAGTGACGTCACTATACACACTACGGTGAGTAGTGGGTACCAAAGACTAGATTAAGGCTCGCGCTCTGCGTGTATGTTTCGTACCTCGCGCGGATAGTGACGTCACTATACACACTACGGTGAGTAGTGGGTACCAAAATCCCTATCTGCGCGTTTCAGACAGTACACTGTCCTTCGTCAGGAAGAGGAATCCGGCGCTGCTACTTGGTACCTGATATTTATACACTCTCGTCCAAAATCCCAGTCTTATCATTCCTCCATTTCACGATTTTTAGTTTCAAGTCCCTTCATGCCTATTCTCCATGGTACCCTACCTTATTCAAATGCAAACAGATCAACCTCGGAATTTAACCCTCCAGGTATCAATGTGTCAATGTTAAAAATCCATTTTGTTTCTGCTCTCGACATGCTCTTGATTAAATCACCCCTTCTGGATCCCAATCTGATCAATTCGATCCCTCAGAAGGTTGAGCCATTGAATTTCCCCTCATGCTTTTCCATATAATGCCTCGACAAAGGGTGGCCCTCAAATTTTTTCTTTATGTTATATATATATATGTTCCCCCACCCTTTTCTTTATTGGTCTCTTAGACTGGCCAATATATATCTTGTCACAGGGGCATGTAGTTGCGTATATTGCCCCCCAGCTACTGCAGGTAATGAATCCTCTTATATCCTCTATATACGTGCCGTTGTTGTTTGTTATGCTAGTTTGTATTTTATTGCTTGAAATCTTACACCCTGCGCATTTTTTGCATGGGAAAAAAACATTTTGATTGCCTATACCGCCATATTGGGTTCCCATTATTTTATTGTTTGTCTCTTTGTTTTTATTCACTAATTGTCTTGTACCGCAACTATTTGTAGAGGCTACAATATTACCTATATTTTTAGCTTTTCTATAGACAAATCTAGGCTCTTTTGGAATGAGTTCCCCTACCACTTTATCTTCTCTAAGCGCACTCCAATATTTGTTTATGATTTTTTTGAAGATATTTGCTTGGCCATTATATGGTACAATTAAGGGGAGAAGAAACTGCATCTAATTCTTCTAATTTAGGTTTTTCCTCGTTTCTCAATAGTGTTTGCCTATTTGACCAACCTCCTCCCTTTGTGACACACTTTGGCTACATCATATCCCTTTGCTTCAAGTTTTTCCTGCATGACTATTGCTTCTTGCTCGTATTCTTCCAGTTTTGTGCAATTCCTCTTGATGCGCCACCGGCCCGGGGCGCGATCCGTAATCTAGTCATTCAGTCATCCCAAACAGATATTCAGCATCTCGTTCTATACTTTAAAGGGAAGGAAGAGACACGAAGGAAACGCCAAGGATCAGGTAATTAAAAGTAACAGCAATATTAACCTGTATATCCTAGTGGCAAGTGTGTCGGTGACACCTTCAGTGTATGATAAGTGAGCTGATATAGGTGGGAAGAGCACGGTGTCACATTCATTGATTTTTAAAGCACACATACCTGCAGCGGTTTGTGCAGTACCGCTGCGACACCGGCAGCCAAATAAGAAAGCAGAAACTGAAGCGAGCGCCAGGGGAACTCCTGTCTAACACTAAGTTTAACATCTGTTGTGGGTAAACTGTTTGAAGGTTTTCTAAGAGATGCTATCTTGGAGTACCTCAATGAAAATAAGCAAATAACACCATATCAGCATGGCTTCATGAGGGATCGGTCATGTCAAACTAATTTAATCAGTTGCTATGAGGAGGTAACTTCTAGACTTGACCGCGGCAAATCAATGGATGTCGTATATCTGGACTTCTCCAAAGCATTTGACACTGTACGGCATGAAAGGTTAGTATATAAAATGAGAATGCTTAGACTGGAAAAAATGTCTGTGTGTGGGTAAGTAACTGGCTGAGTGATAGAAAACAGAGGGTGGTTATTAATGGTACACACTCAGATTGGGTCACTGTCACTAGTGGAGTACCTCAGGTGTCAGTATTGGGCCCTATTCTCTTCAATATATTTATTAATGATCTTGCAGAAGGCTTGCACAGTAAAATGTCATTTTTTTGCAGATGACACTAAACTGTGTAAAGTAATTAACACTGAAGAGGACAGTATACTGCTACAGAGGGATCTGGATAGATTGGAGGCTTGGGCAGATAAGTGGCAGATGAGGTTTAACACTGACATGTAAGGTTATGTACATGGGAAGGAATAATGCAAGTCACCCGTACATACTAAATGGTAAAACAGTGGGTAATACTGACATGGAAAAGGATCTAGGAATTTTAGTGAACAGCAAACTAAGCTGTACAAAACAGTCTCAGGTAGCTGCTGCCAAGGCCAATAAGATAATGGGTTGCATCAAAAGGGGCATAGATGCCCATGATGAGAACATAGTCCTGACACTTTACAAATCACTAGTCAGACCACACATGGAGTACTGTGTACAGTTCTGGGCTCCTGTGAACAAGGCAGAGATAGAGCTGGAGATGGTTCAGAGGAGGGCAACTAAAGTAAGGGTACTTTCACACTAGCGGCAGGACGGATCCGACAGGCTGTTCACCCTGTCGGATCCGTCCTGACGCTATTTCGCCAGGCTGAAGGACTGCCGCTCCGTCCCCAGTGACTATAATGGGGACGGGGGCGGAGCTCGGCAGTGCGCGGAGAGAGGCCGCCGGACTAAAAGTACTGCATGTCCGACTTTTTAGTCCGGTGGCCTCTCGCCGTGCTGCGCCGGAGCTCAGCCCCCGTCCCGATTATAGTCAATGGGGGCGGAGCGGCAGTCCGGCGAAATAGCAGCAGGACGGATCCAACAGGGTGAACAGCCTATCTGATCCGTCCTGCCGCTAGTGTGAAAGTAGCCTAATAACTGGAATAGATGGACTACAGTACCCTGAAAGATTATCATAAAAATTGGGGTTAATCACTTTAGAAAAAAAAGACGACTGAGGGGAGATCTAATAACTGTATAAATATATTAGGGGTCAGTACAGAGATCTATCCCATCATCTATTTATCCCCAGGACTGTGACTATGACGAGGGGACATCCTCTGCGTCTGGAGGAAAGAAGGTTTGTACACAAACATAGAAAAGGGTTCTTTACGGTAAGAGCAGTGAGACTATGGAACTCTCTGCCTGAGGAGGTGGTGATGGTGAGTACAATAAAGGAATTCAAGAGGGGCCTGGATGTATTTCTGGAGTGTAATATTACAGGCTATAGCTACTAGAGAGGGGTCGTTGAACCAGGGTTTTATTCTGATTGCCTGATTGGAGTCTGGAAGGAATTTTTTTTTTCCCCTTAGGCCTCATGCACACGACCGTATTTTGTTTTCGTGTCCGATCCGTTTTTTTTGCGTATAGGATGCGGAGCCATTCATTTCAATGGGTCCGCAAAAAACGTGGACAGCACACCGTGTGCTGTCTGCATCAGTATGTCCGTTCCGTTGCTCCGCAAAAAAATAGTGCATGTCCTATTTTTTTCTAGTTTGCGGACAAGGATAGGCATTATTACAATTGATCCGCCAAAAAACCGGATGCCATACGGAACATCATCCTTTTTTTTTTCGGATCCGCAATTTGCGGACCGCAAAACACATACGGCCGTGTGCATGTTGCCTTAAGTGGGGAAAATCGGCTTCTACCTCACAGTTTTTGTTTTTTTTGCCTTCCTCTGGATCAACTTGCAGGATAACAGGCCGAACTGGATGGACAAATGTCTTTTTTCGGCCTTATAAACTATGTTACTATGTTAGAACTCTTTGGCCACAATGAGCAAAGGTATGTTTGGAGAAAAAAGGGTACATCATTTCATGAAAAGAACACTTCTTCAACCATGCTTCAATCATGCTTTGGGGTTGTGTTCCAGCCAATGGCATGTGGAGCATTTCATGGGTAGAGGGAAAAATGGATTCAATGAGATTCCAGCTAATTCTGGAAGCAAACATAACATCAATTGTATAAAAAAGCTGAATTAGAGAAGATGGCTTCTATAAATGGATAATGATCCTAAACACACCTCAAAATCCACAATAGACTACCTCAAAAGGTGCATGTCATTGAAAATTTGTGGATAGACCTTAAAAGAGCAGTGCATGCAAGACGGCGCAGGAATCTCACAGAACTGGAAGGAAGAATTGATGAAAATCCGTTAAACAAGAATTGAAAGACTCTTGGCTGGCTAGAAAAAGCATTTACAAACTGTGATACTTGCCAAAGGGCGTGCTAGTGGGTAATAACCATGTGGGGCTATTATCCTTTTTTTTGTTATTTTGAAAATGTGAAAGATGAAAAATAAAGAAAAAAAGTTTGCTTAAAATACAAAGGCAATGTGTGGCCTTTAAATGTATTCCTTTTGGAAATCATTTCATCTTCAACTTGCTTAATTGTTTACAGTTACAGTAATTTTGACATGGAGTGGCCAAACATTTGCATGCCATAGTGCATGTGCACCACAAGTCCCAGCAGGCCACAGCACAGAGGGGCACAAAAACCTCCCACAAACTGGCAGAGCAGAGAGGCTCTTACTATTCCATATGCTCCTCTTGTGCTGCAATTGGCTTGAATGCTGTAATCTATTTTTTAATAGATATTCACATGGTAATTGACCACCAAAAATTCACAGTTCATTTTCTCTCACATTCCCTTTAGGGTCCATTCACACGTCCGCACTTTGGGTATGGATCCATTCCGCAATTATGCGGAACGGGTGCAGACCCATTAATTTTCAATGGGGACAGAAAAGATGCAGACAGCACATAGTGTGCTGTCTGCATCTGCATTTACGGTCTGTGGCCTCGAACTTCTGGTCCTATTCTTGTCCGCACTGCGGACGTGTGAATGGACCCTTAAGGCTAGAGCTACACAGTTGACTTGTAGTCATAAGACATAAGGTGCTTGTGTGGCAAAGTCATTTTTCATTTTTGGGCTAATTAAAATCCTTATAGTGCGATTATTCAATATATAGTGCCCTTACCTTTTTCTGTGGCTTAGTTTCTTTAAAAACCGCACTTTTATAATATGTTAATTACCTGGCTAACAGCAAGTAGGGCGGTTACTTGCTGGTAGCCGCCGCATCCTCCTTTCAAAAAAACGCCCCCTCCTCCTGTTGAATGACAGGGCCAGCGAGCGCTCTCCTCCTCCGGCTGGCCCTGTCTGCAACTCAAATCCCGCGCCTGATGTGTCTTCATTCAGCACTTCCTCAGTGCGTCTGCGCCGATGACGTCTTCTCTTTCGGGTTTAGAGGTGACGTTATCGGCGCACTGAGGGAGTGCTGAGGAAGCGAGCGTCCTTCTCTCAGAGCGCCTGCGCCGAATGAAGACACGTAAGGTGCAGGCGCGGGATTTGAAATGCTGACAGGGCCAGCCCTACTTGCTGGTAGCGAGGTAATTAACATATTATAAAAGTGCGGTTTTTAACCACTTCAGCCCCCAGTGCTTAAACACCCTGAAAGAACAGGCCACTTTTTACACTTCTGACCTACACTACTTTCACCGTTTATTGCTCGGTCATGCAACTTACCACCCAAATGAATTTTACCTCCTTTTCTTCTCACTAATAGAGCTTTCATTTGGTGGTATTTCATTGCTGCTGACATTTTTACTTTTTTTGTTATTAATCGAAATTTAACGATTTTTTTGCAAAAAAATGACATTTTTCACTTTCAGTTGTAAAATTTTGCAAAAAAAACGAGATCCATATAGAAATTTTGCTCTAAATTTATAGTTCTACATGTCTTTGATAAAAAAATAATGTTTGGGTAAAAAAAAAATGGTTTGGGTAAAAGTTATAGCGTTTACAAACTATGGTACAAAAATGTGAATTTCCGCTTTTTGAAGCAGCTCTGACTTTCTGAGCACCTGTCATGTTTCCTGAGGTTCTACAATGCCCAGACAGTACAAACACCCCACAAATGACCCCATTTCGGAAAGTACACACCCTAAGGTATTCGCCGATGGGCATAGTGAGTTCATAGAACTTTTTATTTTTTGTCACAAGTTAGCGGAAAATGATGATTTTTTTTTTTTTTCTTACAAAGTCTCATATTCCACTAACTTGTGACAAAAAATAAAAACTTTTATGAACTCACTATGCCCATCACGAAATACCTTGGGGTCTCTTCTTTCCAAAATGGGGTCACTTGTGGGGTAGTTATACTGCCCTGGCATTCTAGGGGCCCAAATGTGTGGTAAGGAGTTTGAAATCAAATTCTGTAAAAAATGACCTGTGAAATCCGAAAGGTGCTCTTTGGAATATGGGCCCCTTTGCCCACCTAGGCTGCAAAAAAGTGTCACACATCTGGTATCTCCGTACTCAGGAGAAGGTGGGGAATGTGTTTTGGGGTGTCTTTTTACATATACCCATGCTGGGTGAGATAAATATCTTGGTCAAATGCCAACTTTGTATAAAAAAATGGGAAAAGTTGTCTTTTGCCAAGATATTTCTCTCACCCAGCATGGGTATATGTAAAATGACACCCCAAAACACATTCCCCACCTTCTCCTGAGTACGGAGATACCAGATGTGTGACACTTTTTTGCAGCCTAGGTGGGCAAAGGGGCCCATATTCCAAAGAGCACCTTTCGGATTTCACAGGTCATTTTTTACAGAATTTGATTTCAAACTCCTTACCACACATTTGGGCCCCTAGAATGCCAGGGCAGTATAACTACCCCACAAGTGACCCCATTTTGGAAAGAAGACACCCCAAGGTATTCGCTGATGGGCATAGTGAGTTCATGGAAGTTTTTATTTTTTGTCACAAGTTAGTGGAATATGAGACTTTGTATGAAAAAAAAATCAAAAAAAAATCATCATTTTCCACTAACTTGTGACAAAAAATAAAAAATTCTAGGAACTCGCCATGCCCCTCACGGAATACCTTGGGGTGTCTTCTTTCCAAAATGGGGTCACTTGTGGGGTAGTTATACTGCCCTGGCATTTTCCAGGGGCCCTAATGTGTGGTAAGTAGGTAAATGACCTGTGAAATCCGAAAGGTGCTCTTTGGAATGTGGGCCCCTTTGCCCACCTAGGCTGCAAAAAAGTGTCACACATCTGGTATCTCCGTACTCAGCAGAAGTTGTGCAATGTGTTTTGGGGTGTCATTTTACATATACCCATGCTGGGTGAGAGAAATATCTTGGCAAAAGACAACTTTTCCCATTTTTTTATACAAAGTTGGCATTTGACAAAGATATTTCTCTCACCCAGCATGGGTATATGTAAAATGACACCCCAAAACACATTCCCCAACTTCTCCTGAGTACGGCGATACCAGATGTGTGACACTTTTTTGCAGCCTAGGTGGGCAAAGGGGCCCAAATTCCTTTTAGGAGGGTATTTTTAGACATTTGGATACCAGACTTCTTCTCACGCTTTGGGGCCCCTAGAATGCCAGGGCAGTATAAATTCCCCACATGTGACCCCATTTTGGAAAGAAGACACCCCAAGGTATTCAATGAGGGGCATGGCGAGTTCATATAAATTTTTTTTTTTTGGCACAAGTTAGCGGAAATTGATATTTTTTATTTTTTTCTCACAAAGTCTCCCTTTCCGCTAACTTGGGACAAAAATTTCAATCTTTCATGGACTCAATATGCCCCTCACGGAATACCTGGGGGTGTCTTCTTTCCGAAATGGGGTCACATGTGGGGTATTTATACTGCCCTGGCATTCTAGGGGCCCTAAAGCGTGAGAAGAAGTCTGGAATATAAATGTCTAAAAAATTTTACGCATTTGGATTCCGTGAGGGGTATGGTGAGTTCATGTGAGATTAAATTTTTTGACACAAGTTAGTGGAATATGAGACTTTGTAAGAAAAAAAAAAAATAATTCCGCTAACTTGGGCCAAAAAAATGTCTGAATGGAGCCTTACAGAGGGGTGATCAATGACAGGGGGGTGATCAATGACAGGGGTGGTGATCAATGACAGGGGGGTGATCAGAGAGTCTATATGGGGTGATCACCCCCCTGTCATTGATCACCATGACTCCATTCAGATGTCCGTATGTGTTTTGCGGATCCGATCCATGTATCCGTAAAAATCATACGGACATCTGAATGCAGCATGACAGGGGGGGGGGGTGATCAATGACAGGGGGGGGTGATCAGGGAGTCTATATGGGGTGATCACCCCCCCTGGAAGGCTCCAGGGAGACGCCTGTATGTGTTTTGCGGATCCGATCCATCTATCAGTGGATCCGTAAAAATCATGCGGACGTCTGAATGGAGCTTTACAGGGGGTTGATCAATGACAGGGGTGTAATCAATGACAGGGGGGTGATCAGGGAGTCTATATGGGGTGATAACCACAGTCATTGATCACGCCCCTGTAAGGCTTCATTCAGACGTCCGTATGCGTTTTGCGGATCCGATCCATCTATCAGTGGATCTGTAAAAATCATGCGGACATCTGAATGGAGCTTTACAGGGGGTTGATCAATGACAGGGGGGTAATCAATGACAGGGGGTGATCAGGGAGTCTATATGGGGTGATCAGGGGTGAATAAGGGGTTAATAAGTGATAGGGGGGGGGGGGGGTGTAGTGTAGTGGTGCTTGGTGCAACATATTTACTGAGCTACCTGTGTCCACTGGTGGTCGATCCAAACAAAGGGGACCACCAGAGGACCAGGTAGCAGGTATATTAGACGTTGTTATCAAAACAGCGTCTAATATACCTGTTAGGGGTTAAAAAAACCACATCTCCAGCCTGCCAGCGAACGATCGCCGCTGGCAGGCTGGAGATCCACTCTCTTACCTTCCGTTCCTGTGAACGCGCGTTCACAGGAAATCTCGCGTCTCGCGAGAGGACGCGCCGGCGCGTCCACCCAGAAGAGCAGGGCCGCCGCAAAGACGCAATCCTGCGTACGGCGGTCCTGAGGAGGTTAAGCATTTCTGCATGACCCAATTCACTATTACTAAGTGTAACTGATAGCACAACATTGGTGATCTTTGTGTCACACAGCCAGAAGTGCCATGTAGCCCTAACCTAAATTGGGTTTACAGGAGAAACAAAAATATCCACATATTAGTAGATCAGATATTGGAGCAGGAGCCGAAGTTTGACAATTGGGGCATGCACGTACACAGACCGTAAGAGGCTCTCTCAAGATAAATGGGGTTGCCCTTGTGTGTAGCAAAGTATTTTATTGATTCTTTCCCCTTTAATTCCTTATAATGTAGTTGGTTACCAATACCAGATACCTGGCTGCGTTATTTAGGTCTGAAGTAACTGTACATGTGCACAGGAGGGGCTAGGAAGCAAGAAAACAGCTAACTATCTAAGAAAGGGCTTTGCTCCATTGAAGACATCATCAGGATAAGAGGTGTTACCACCACCTCTCTTTATATCATATGGGCGTGGACCAGGTGCCTTGGGAACTGGTCGATGGGTAGCTTTGATGACTGTCAATTACTTTACTCTGTATGTTATTTTTGTATATATCCTTTATCATAGTTTCGTAAACTTTTTATGCACCGAAGTCATGTTAAGAATATTTATTCCTGGTTTCTCAAAATTCACAGTAATACATCCTGACAACAATCTGCCCATATAGACTATTAGAGTGCACAGACACCATAGAGGAGGGTCCCCTGCTTGGAAATCCTCTCTATTAGCTACAGTGAAGGCTTCAGTAGTTGGACAAGTGGCTTACTTCTGAAAAGGAGCTGGCATGTTGTTTAAGAACCTTAGCAGACTGAAAAAAGGAGACTTTTGTATTACTAACCAGTAAAGTCTCTTTCTCGCTCTTCCTTGGGGGACACAGGAAACCATGGGTATAGCTCTGCTCCCTAGGAGGCGTGACACTAAGTGAAAGCTGTAAGCCCCTCCTCCATCAGCTATACCCTTCAGCCTGGAGAAGAGACTGCCAGTTGCGTGTCCAAGTAGTGAAAGATAACCACCAACCGGAAAAAAGAACTGTCGAGCCCCAACGGGGGCAACCAAGCCGGAACCACAACTGTAACCCAAATGAAGGGCGGGTGCTGTGTCCCCCAAGGAAGAGCGAGAAAGAGACTTTACTGGTAAGTAATACAAAAGTCTCCTTTTCTCGCCCATATTCCTTGGGGGACACAGGAAACCATGGGACGTTCCAGAGCAGTCCCAGAAGGGAGGGACCAGAACAAACTAGACCAACACCAGAGGCATCAATCAACTGCCGCCTGCAACACCAGACGGCCTAAAGCAGCGTCAGCCGACGCATGAGTATGCACCCTGTAGAACTTGGTGAAGGTGTGCAAGGAGGACCAAGTGGCCGCCTTGCAAATCTGCTCCGTAGAAGCCAGATTCCTCTGAGCCCAGGAAGCCCCGACCGCTCTAGTGGAGTGAGCGGTAACACCGAGGGGCGGAACCTTGCCCTTGGCGAGATAAGCCTCAGTAACAGCCATCTTGACAAAACGGGCGATAGCAACTTTGGATGCCGCCATCCCTCTGCGCGACCCCTCCGGAACCACAAAGAGCGAGTCAGTACGCCTGAAAGAGCTGGTTACCTCCAGGTAAACCTTGAGCGCCCTGACAACGTCCAGGCGATGAAGCTTCCTCTCCCGCGGGTGGGAAGGGGAAGGACACAAAGAGGGGAGAACGATGTCCTCGTTCAGATGAAAGGCGGAGACCACCTTAGGAAGGAAGGAAGGGACCGGACGAAGAACCACCTTGTCCTGGTGGAACACTAGAAAAGGTTCCAGATAGGAGAGTGCAGCCAATTCGGACACCCTCCGAAGAGAGGTGACTGCTACAAGGAAAATAACCTTGCAGGACAGAAGTCGCAAGGAAACCGTCCGCAGAGGCTCGAAAGGAGAAGCCTGGAGCGCTGAGAGAACCAGGTTCAGGTCCCAGGGCGGTACCGGAGGGCGGTACGGGGGAACCGCGTGAGCCACGCCCTGAAGGAAGGTCTTGACAGGACCAAGGGGGGTCAGTGGGCGCTGAAACAAAATGGACAGCGCTGACACCTGACCTTTCAAAGAACTAAGGCCCAGACCTTGGGCAAGTCCGCTCTGCAGGAAGGACAAAACGGTGGGGAGAGAAAAGCGGAGCGGAGGAATCCCCGGATCGGCACAGAACCCCAAAAAGGTCCTCCAGGTCCTATAATAGATCCTAGAAGAGGACGGCTTACGGGCGCGGATCATGGTGCGGACGACGTCCGCAGAAAAACCCCTACGTGTCAGGACGGTGGTCTCAACAACCACGCCGTCAAACGTAGGGACCCTAAACGCGGGTGGAAGATCGGTCCCTGAGAGAGAAGATCTTCCCTGGCGGGCAGCGGCCAGGGCGCGTCTGCCAGGAGCAGCATGAGGTCGGCATACCAAGACCGGCGGGGCCAGTCCGGAGCGACCAGAATCACCGAGACGCCTTCCGCCGCGATCTTCCGAAGGACCTTGGGCAGGAGTGGGATGGGAGGGAATATGTATGGGCGCGCGAAGCCTCGCCAAGGAAGAACGAGGGCGTCGGCTCCGCAAGCTCCCGGATCCCTGGCCCTGGACAGATAGGCGGGGACCTTGTGATTGAATTTGGAGGCCATGAGGTCCACGTCCGGTATGCCCCAACGAAGGCAAATGGCCTCGAATACCTCCGGGTGAAGAGACCACTCGCCGGGGTCGACGGTGATGCGACTGAGGAAGTCCGCCGCCCAATTGTCCACCCCTGGAATAAAAATTGCAGATAGGGCCGGGACGTGGGCTTCCGCCCAACGGAGAATGCTGGTGACCTCCCGCATTGCTGCAGCGCTGCGAGTGCCCCCCTGGTGGTTTATGTACGCCACAGCCGTGGCGTTGTCCGATTGCACACGAACTGGATGACCCTTCAGCAGATGAGTCCAGTGTCGCAGAGACAGAAGGGCCGCTCTCAGCTCCAGGACATTGATCGAGAGTTTGGACTCCGATGGAGACCAAATGCCCTGGACGGATCAGGGAGGAAACACGCCTCCCCAGCCCAAGAGACTGGCATCGGTTGTAACCACCAACCAGTTGAGTGGCAGAAAGGACCTGCCCAGAAGAGGGGACTGTAACCACCAGCGGAGAGATGACCGCACCGGAGGCGATAGATGGAAGGGATGATCCAGAGACTCCGGCGATTTGTCCCAGGAGGAGAGGATCGCCCGTTGGAGAGGGCGGGAGTGAAACTGCGCAAATGGGATCGCCTCGAAGCAGGCAACCATCTGCCCCAAGACCCGCATGCAGAAGCGGAAGGACGGTCGACGGTGGAGAAGGAGACCCCGAACCGCCCGACGGAGGATCAGTCGTTTTTCCGAGGGAAGACGTACCTCCGCCGCTCCCGTGTCTAAAAGCATTCCCAGGAAGACCAGTTGTCTGGAGGGGGGAAGGGAGGACTTGGGGAAGTTGATGACCCAACCGAACCTCGCCAGAGTCTCTAGAGTGAGATCCACGCTGGCAACCGCTTGAGAAAGGGACGGAGCCTTGATGAGGATATCGTCCAAGTACGGTAGCAGAAAAACACCCCTGGAACGGAGTAAGGCCAAAACCGGGGCCAGGACCTTGGTGAACACCCGGGGGGCTGTTGCCAGCCCAAAGGGAAGGGCGACAAATTGGAAGTGGAGGTCCCCCACGGCGAATCGGAGGAAGCGATGATGACACCGGGCTACCGGAACATGGAGGTAGGCATCCTGTATATCGATGGAAGACATGAAATCTCCCTGCTCCAGGGAAGCCACCGCGGAACGGAGGGACTCCATCCGAAACCGTCGAAGGAGGAGAAAACGGTTGAGCTTTTTGAGGTCCAAAATGGGCCGCACCGAACCTCCCTTCTTGGGAACTACAAAGAGGTTCGAGTAGAACCCTTGGAACCTTTCCTCTAGAGGAACGGGGGTAATCACCCCCCTGTCCAGTAAGGCTTGAACAGCCGCGGAGAACGCAGCCGCGCTTTTCGGGTCCCGCGGCGGGCGGGAGCGAAAGAACCGATCTGGAGGGAAGGATGCAAATTCGATTTTGTATCCGGAGGACACAATTTCGAGAGCCCAGGCGTCGGAGACGTGAGCCATCCAGACGTCCCTGAAAAGGAGGAGCCGGCCCCCCACCCGGGTGGGTGGGGGCGCGCCTTCAGGCAGAGGACTGCTTTGCTGCGGGTGTGCGGGCAGCCTGTGGCCTGCGCCAGGAGGGCTGCGCCCGAAAAAACGGCTTCCTACGCTTATCCTGGGGAGGAGCCGAAGCGGCAGCTGTGGGGGGAGCCCCAGAGGCCCTGCGGGAGGACCGAAAACGAGACGCACCAGGGCGTCCGCGGGGGGCGCCCCTGGCTTGGGGTTGAGGAAGATGGGTGCTTTTACCACCCGTGGCCTCCGAAATAAGCTCGTCTAAGCGGACCCCGAAAAGGCGGGAACCCGCAAACGGTAGCCCCGCCAAGGAACGTTTGGAGGCAGCGTCCGCTTTCCAAACCTTCAGCCAGAGCTCCCTCCTGACGGAAACTGCCAGGGCGGAGGAGCGTGCAATAAGGGCTCCCGCATCAAGGGAGGCCTCACAAACAAAATTCCCGGCCCGAATAATAAGCTGGGCCAAGGAACGTAGGTCCTGGATGGGGACGTCCGAGTCCAACTCCTGTTCCAGCTGCGCGCCCCAAGCAGAGATTGCTTTACCTGCCCAAGCAGAGGCAAAAACCGGTCTGAGAGCAGAACCGGAGGCAGCAAAAATGCCCTTGGAAAGGGTCTCCATGCGACGGTCCTCCGCTGACTGAAGAGAGGACCCGTCGGGAACAGGGATGGCCGTGTTCTTTGACAGCCGGGCCACAGGGGGGTCCACCTTGGGTGGGGACGACCAGGTGGCCACGACATCGGCTGGAAAAGGATAGCAAATGTCCAGCTTCTTGGGGTTGACAAAACGGGCGTCCGGGCGAGCCCAAGCCTTAGACACCACGGAGGAGAAATCAGAGTGGATTGGAAAGACTTTTGAGGCCTGCCTGGGTCTGATAAAGGAGACGCTAGCCGCGTCAGAGCTAGGGGGGTCATCTTGCACCTTAAAGGTGTCACGAATATCGGAGATGAGTTGACCCATTGCTGAGGCTAGCTTGGACGGCAGGGCCGAGTCCATTTCCAAATCTGAAACCGCCAATTCACCTTCAGAGAGCGAATCCTTTGGAGAGGAGAGGCCCGTCTGGGTGCGCACGCGTGGCGGGGAGAGGGAGGCCTCTGAGGAGGAGGCTCGCTCTACTCTAAGACGCTTCTGAGAGTGCCTAGCTCTGGAGGGGTCACTAAGACAGAGTGAACCCGCTGCAGCGGCAGAAGCAGTGGACCCGGAGGGCGCGACAGTAAGAGTGGCGTCCTGCGGGGTAGGCGGCCTGTCTATTAGGCGGCCCACGACATGAGTGAGGCTTTCCACGGCCTGGGACAGGGATCTAGCCCAGTCAGGCGGGTCAGAGGAAGCAGGGAGCGACACAGCGGGCGACTGAGGCTGCGGTGGAGCTCGGCATGCAGTACAGTGCGGATCAGACTGCCCCCGGGGAAAGGGTTCCCTACAAGCAGTACAGGCATGGTACCAAGGCTTGGCGGCTGCAGAAGGGTCTGACATGGTGGAAAAAAGATGTTGCACTTAAAGTGGGAGACCCCAGAGAAAAGCGGAACGGGGATTACACCCAAGCAACAGTACTGGTGGCACGGAGGGGGTTAACAGTCCTACCAGACCCGGATGATGCAAGCGGCAGCAGCAAGGGGAACAGACTGAGGAGGCTGTGGAGGAGAGGCAGCAGCACGGAGATGAATGGCTTCAGGATCGGACGGCAGAGAGGATTCCACGCAGCACTATGAGAAGTGGAGCCCGACGAAACCGGAAGTAGCGGAGCGCATGTAGGAAGCTCCGCCCCCCTCTGCCGCGCTGAAGGAGAAGCCGAGCCGCAAAATGATTTTAACCCCCAAGGTGATGAAGTGCCGGCCAAGATGAAATGGCGCCGTTCGCGCCAAGTAAGCGGCCCCCGCCGCGCATGGATGTGGCAGACGGCCTCCTTGCCTGCAGCCGTCCCCTGAAGGCAGCGTCCGTGCCAAGGACCTGCCCAAGACAAAGTCCCCCCCCAAATGATGCCCGGTAACGGTCCTGATATGCCCATGGGGGGGGGGGGGTGTAGCAGCGGTGGGAGGGAGGAAGGGGAGGCTGGAGCAGCCACTCTCACCATACTCTGTCTTCGCCCTCAATCCATCCAGCGGGGTCGCCCCTTCAGCTCCTGGCACCGCAGTGGCAGGAAGCCGGGGGAGGGACTTGGCGTGCGGGCGACCCTGAGCTGGCGGGACGCAGGGGAGCGAGGCTGCCCTGGTCCACCTTGTCTTCTGTGGGGGAGGCGGCAGTGTGGAATTACCGGCACTGGCGCAACTCAACCCCGGGAGAAACAGAGGGGTCTAATGCGCCTCTGTTGTCCCTGTAAGTAGAAAAAAATCGAATTAAAACAACAAATAACGCAAAAAATAAAAAATTATAGGAAAACAACCCTGCATAAGCAGGGGGTGTCTTGCCTCCTTGGACACTAAGCAAAAACTGGCAGTCTCTTCTCCAGGCTGAAGGGTATAGCTGATGGAGGAGGGGCTTACAGCTTTCACTTAGTGTCACGCCTCCTAGGGAGCAGAGCTATACCCATGGTTTCCTGTGTCCCCCAAGGAATATGGGCGAGAAATAGATACAGCTACATTTTAAGGAGACCCGACCTTAGAACTTACATTGTGCAGCAAGACTTTTTCCTGATCTGTGCTCACCTGTAAAAAAAAAAAAACAACACAAAAAAACTATGCTTAATCCTAGATGGAAGAAAGACAAATCATGGAGTTTACCAAATCACAAAAGCTACTTCTTTAGAACAGCCAAAGAGTCAAAGGTGTTGACCAAAGCAAGAGATTCTACCTGATTTGGTTCATATAGGCTAGCTAGAGGTAGCGATACCGCTTACAGATGTACATGTAACACTTCTGACGCAGATTCCAAGCTTTGCCATTTTTTTTTTTTCTTTCATTTTAATCACTCACATAGCATATGTTATATCAAAGTATTGCTCCCTGTTATCAGCCATTTTAAGTAAGAGTATTTGACAGCAATGCCCTTCAATGGGATTATTAGAGAGGAAGTCTAATAATGACAGGAAAATCCCCCCCCCCCTGTCCCCCTGTCACATTTGCACAGCATGTAAGGACATAAAATGTTTACACCACTATTTGCATAAATACCATGTTAAAATGTCACTACGTAATGTAACAGTCATCTTGCAAATTATGGTTCGTGACCTTTCAAGATGAAACCAAACACTCTGGAATAAAAACACTTTTGGGCTGCTCTCTCAGGTAGGTTTTTTGTGGCGTTTTCCTGCACTTTCACGGTTTTTGCACCAGAGCTTTTTGGCTACTTTCACACTAGCGTTTTAGTTTTCCGGTATTGAGTTCTTTCATAGGGGCTCAATACCAGAAAAAATGCTTCAGTTTTGTCCCCATTCATTGTCAATGGGGACAAAACTGAACAGAATGCTTCAAAATGTATTCCGTTACGTTTAGTTGTGTTCCCATACCAGAGAGCAAATCGCAGCATGATGTAGTTTGATTTCCGTCCTGGGATGCAGAGCAAGACTGATTCGTTATAACCACCAATGCAAGTCAATGGGGACGGATCCGTTTTTCTCTGACACAATAGAAAACAGATCCGTCCTCCTTCGACTTTCAATAGGGTTCATGACGGTTCCATCTTGGCAATGTTAAAGATAATAAAACCGGATCAGTTCGGATGGTTGTATTATCAGTAACGGAAGCGTTTTTGCTGAATCCTGCCAGACCCAGCAAAAACACTGGTTTGAAAGTAGCCTTTGCCGTGTTTTTGTGAGCTCCGGTGTTAGATGAAGGTTTATGGGAAATATGAAACATAAGATACACAAATGCCTTTTAGGAACTGGCGTTGTTCTTTATTTTGGTGGCAGATTTTGTCTTTCTGGCTTCTTTAAAAAAAGAAAAAAAAACGCTCTACAGCTCTTGGCGGTTTTTTACGTGCTTTCACATCACCTTATCTACAGGGAAAAACATTAAGAAAACACTAGTAGTAAAACACTGGGGGAGATATCAAGACTGGTGTACCCACAAGCCAGTCTTAATCTCACTGCACTAGTGTGAGATGGCCTAATTTATTAAGAGGCAGATTTTTTAAAAAAATTATAATTGCAATTTTCCTGCCATTTTACTAATTAAAAAAAAATAAGCAAAAAAACCAGAGCCAAATTCATGTGTGTAGGTATTTTTAAAAATTGCAACAACCATGCAATAGATAAAGTGCTCTCTGTGGTAGAGGTCAGTCCGCTCACCGTGTGCTTCTTCCGTTCATTACATTTGGGGCATTCCCAGTAGTTGGGAAGCTCGTCACTCAGCAAGCCTTCGCCATCCATCTGCGACACAGGACACAAAAAGTTAAGGCACATGGATCTTGGCCTGTTACTTCTATGTTATTTGTCATAACCAAATGATCCTTTTAACTAGAAATTTGTACACAACCTAAGAATTAAAGGGTCATTCCATTAAGTGCTACAGCCAACAACTGTGTGTATAGTTGATATATACTTCCCTAAATGAGAAAAGAGAGGGAATAGGAGAGTAGCAAGGACAACCTACACTGTTTGCATGGAGAGAGAGCTGTAAAAATCAGCTACCTGTCAACACTATATAGTCCATGAGCTCTCTGCATGAAAATACAATGGCACCTGACATCTGCAGTTGGTAGCACAAGATTGGCTAAGGGAAACTTGATCTTCTCAAGGCTGCTGCTTTCATTACAAATAGCATTTAATTGTAGGAGAGGGAACTATTTGCAGTGAGTTTCATTTATAAAGCGGCAACATATTCCCACAGCATTGCAATTGCATCTTCCTGGAGCCATCCCTGTAATATGCTGCCTTTGAAGATAACTATATATTCAGATGATAGATCCACTGTAACTGACCCTAATGCCCTTCTCCAACACACTGTAATGGTGCCAATGGCGATGCTTCAGTTAAATGCTAAAAAATTGTGGTCAAAGTGATGAGGCAAAAAGTGTCAACTGCTACCTGAACAGCACATGTTCCTAAGGTGGCTGTCTCTTCCGTTACATCACACCGCTATCAGCTATGAAGAAAGAAAATGTTCTCCTGCCTAGTCAAGGAGAAGTCTGAAGCAGCACCCGGCCACAGTGCCGATGATTAAACATAACACCCCACTATTCCATCTATTTAAGAGATTAATCTATGTAACCATCCTGTAACTGTAGGCTGATCTTTCTATGTTTCATATGAAGCAGGCAATGTTGACTACTCACCTCTAGGCACCCAGGATGGACAATCTCATTGCACACCGAACATTCCATGAGCTTCTTTTCAAAGTCCTGGGAGTCACTGGTCTGATCCACCTCTCCACATATGGCACAGGTGACTGAGTGGGGCAGTCTGGGCTGGAGGACAGAGGCGGTCTGATCAGTGACCTCATCATTACATCACCCTAAGGGGCTCACCCTACCATAAGTAAAGCTACATTTCTTTGAAAATTATGTCTATGAACTAAAGTGAGAGGAACATAATATACACAAAGGAGGGACAAACTGCTAGAACCATAGATAAAGCAATGTGCACAAATGCCTGACCCCTGTACTACTCACCGCAAGGCACTGCCTTTGCATGCATGACTGCTTCATCCTGCCTGGACCTCCAAACTTCTTCATGTCCTTGCAATAGTGGCAAGTCCCACACTCTCTCTGGAGACATGCTTGACATTTCCGGCACCTTACTCGTCGCCTCCTTGCGCCAGAGGAGGCGGTTTGTCCAGAGATGTTGGCCACCGGTCGAGGGGCTGATGTGGCGTGACGGGCTGCGGGCCGCATGGTGTGAGGTTTGGTGAACTGGATCTTGGGCCGTAGGTGAACTTTATACTAAATGTATTGGGGTTAAAAGAAAGAAAGAAAAATAAAAATAAAAAAATAAATAAATAAAAAAGGGAATTGACAAAGAATTAAGAATTATGTCATGTCGATTCTTTACACAGAAAGATGCAGCAAAGCAGATTGTCATTTTATTGCTTTTCCTGATCAACTAAATTAGGCTTGAGTGAATGGACCCTCGACTCATAGATGCAAAGTCGATTTGTTCAAATACTTACATTTTAATGTTGTATTCGTACAGCATTAAAATGTATTGGCTCCGTGGAGACAAAGTTCTTCTTGCCTGAAGTTGTCCAAGACTTCAATGAACTCCTACTGTATTCATTTCTGCGTACTGAAAAACAATTCAAAATAGCAATCCAAACCTTTGCACTGGCGGGTACCTCGGTACCAAAACCCAGTTCAGATTGTTATTTTAAATAGTTTTTTTAATCCACAGATATGAATACAGTAGGAATTAACCAAAGTCACGAATCTGGGCGAGAAGAACTCCGTGAGCCAATACATTTTAATGTTGAAACGGCACAGCATTAAAACGTATTTGAACGATTCGCTCAAGCCTAAACTAACTTAAACGGGCAGTCCAGCCATTAATATTGAAGACCTCCCGTCAGGATAGGCCATCCGTATGTGCGGGGGTCAGACACCCGGAATCCCCACAGATTAGCTGTTGATGTGGAGGCAGGACTCCATGCGAGCACTGCTTCCTGATCTTTACACTATGGGCCAGATTTATCATTAGCTCAAGTCAGAATAATGGAGTGAAAAAGTCGCAAATTTTTGCGCAATCGGTTAAACTGCACAAAACTTTGCGACTTTTATTGGCTCGGCACTATGCTTGTCAGTTTTCTGAAAGTGGGCGTGTTTTCTTATGTAAATGAATCTCTAGACAGATTTACTATTGCGACTAGGGATCGACCGATATTGATTTTTTAGGGCCGATACCGATAATTTGTGAACTTTCAGGCCGATAGCCGATAATTTATACCGATATTCTGTGAAATTTCATTTTTTTTTTAAAAAAAATCCTACACACATCTGCTGAAAATGAATATTATTATTGTTAATGTGTAGTTTTTTTTTTGTAAATCTTTCTATTTTATTTATACTTAATATTTTGGTGTTTATTTTTTACTAACTTTTAACCCCCTTAGGGACTAGAACCCTTGTCCTATTCACCCTGATAGATCTCTATCAGGGTAAATAGGATCTGACACTGTCCCTGCTGCTCTGTGCTTTGTGCACACAGCAGCATGGAGCTTACCATGGCAGCCAGGGCTTCAATAGCGTCCTGGCTGCCATGGTAACTGATCGGAGCCCCAGGGGACCCTGTGGCCACTGCCACCAATGATTAAAACTGGGGGGGGCTTGGGTGGGGGGGCGCACTGCGCCACCAATGTTTTTAATACGGGGGTGGGGGCGCACTGCGCCACCAATGATTAATACTGGGGGGCTACACTGCGCCACCAATGAACATAAATCTCTCATTTATTCATATACAGGAGGCGGGAGCTGGCTGCATAATCACATAGCCGGCTCCCGACCTCTATGAGCGGTAGCTGCGATCCCCGGCACCTGAGTGGTTAACTACCGCGGATCGCAGCTACCGCTCATAGAGGTCGGGAGCCGGCTATGTGATTCTGCAGCCAGCTCCCGCCTCCTGTTCAATTTGATTGAATAAGTTAACATCATTGGTGGCGCAGAGGGCACAGCCCCTCCCCTCCTCTTGTCCTCCCTCCTCTCATTGGCGGCAGCGGCAGCAGCAGCACAGGGGGAGTGAGACACTGCTTCCTTCTCCCCTGTGCTGCTGAGGGAACACAGAGAGCGCTGAGCAGCGCGATCTGTGTTCCCCATACATTATCGGAATATCGGCAAAATAGATGCCGATACCGATAACTGTCAAAATCCTGAATATCAGCGGATAATATCGGTAAAACCGATAATCGGTCGATCCCTAATTGCGACCATTTAAAAAGTCGCAAAAAAAGTCACAAAAAAATGTGCAAAATCACTCCAGTGCGGACCATGCTCATCTTATGCGACTTTTTACAAGAACATGCGACTTTTCGTAAAGACGTGCGACTTTTGTAAAGCTGCTTACTGACGGATAAACTGCTACCGTCAAACCACATTTATCACAGTCTTAAAGGGCCGATCATAAATCTGACTTGGCTAAAACTGACTGTAGCCATATGTGAAAGTGGAGTGAGCTGTCATAGTAATGATGAATCTGGCCCGGTGTCTTTTCTTCTGTGCAGCGGTGGAGTAGTGTAATTACAAGTACTCAAGTACATTCAAGTGAATGGAGCTAGTACTCATCATTACACTGCACTTCCCAGACTCTTCAAACAGCTGAATAGTCGGGGTTGGGACCACCGCCAATTAGATATTGATACCCTGACGATAGGTCATCAACGTTAACAGCTGGACAACCCCTTTAAGATATATATATTGCATTACCTGTACCTCAGATAACACTTGCTGATGTCTAATGACAAAATCAGCTCAGCTACATCCGTATGACAAGGGGAATTAATCTCTGGCAGGGCCCTTTTATTAACTATGACAACACTGGGGGTAGCAATTTCAAGTACAGGATGGGCAGATAGACTAGGGGTTCAAGGTACCATACAGGGCACCTAGGTTGTCATAATCCACAGGAAATGGGACAAAATATATTGAGGTGTGTGTAATCAAGAGTTTTGTTGAAAAAAACAAAAAAAAAACAAAAAAAAAAAACAACAACAAACGAACAACAAAAGATTTTATATAAATTGACCTGGAAATAAACAGTAACATATCAGGCCCCTACATTCTGTGTAAGATCGCATGCTCTAACGTTACACAGCCAATTTGACCCTAGAACTGAAACAAGCCACTGGATACTAATTTAAGAAGGCCCCATACATGTGAATAAGGGTGGCCAACTTGGATATAATTGATCATGCACCGCGTACACGTGCTAAAGTGACATAGAAAGAAGCCAAGTGATTTAAATGTACTCATCAGCACAAAGAGGTCACCACAAACATCTCCCAGGATGCATTAACCCCTTCAGTACCGAGCCACTTTTCACCTCAACTCCCAGGCCAATTTGTGCAAATCTGACATGTGTTACTGTGGTACTAACTCAGAAATATTTTTACCTATTCAAGCCATTCTAAGACTGCTTTCTTGGGACAGACTGTACTTCCTGTTAGCGACACCATTTTAAAAACTACACCCCTCAGGTTATTCAAAACTGATTTTACAAACTTAACCCTTTTAGGTGTTCCACAAGAATGAAAGGAAAATGGAGGTAAAATCTCAAAAGGTCACTTTTATTTTTGCATATTTTCTGTAACACACAAACCTCAATATTTATTACCAGATTCTGCAGTTTACAGAAACACTGTGTTCATAAAATGCTGTATGGGAACAAGGCAGGGCTCAGAAGGGAAAGAACGCTATATGGTTTTTGGAGGGCAGAAGTTGCTGGGATAATTTTAAGTTGTCATGTCACTTTAGAAGACCCCCTGATGCACCCCTACAGTAGCCCCATTTTGGGAACAAGATAAGGTGACAGTTTTATTGGTACTATTTTGGGGTAAATATGATTTTTGATCGCTCAATATTACACTTTTTGTTAGACAAGGTAACAAAAAATGGTTGTTCTGGCACTTTTTTTTTTTTTTACAGGGCTCACCTGACAGGATAGATCATGTAGTGTTTTTATAGGGCAGGTCGTTACGGACGCGACGATACTAAATGTGTATTTTTTGTTTCAGTTTTACATAAAACATTTTTTGAAAAGAAATCACATTTCTGTGTCTTCATTTTCTGAAATTTTTGGGGTTTTTCTACTGATCATCTTGTGTATGAGCTTGTTTTTTTGCAGGAAGAGCAGATATTGTTATTGGTACTATTTTTGGGCATATGATTTTTTTTTTATTGTTCAATATTTTACTTTTTGGGGCAAGCACAGTTTTAATTTTTTTATGGCATTCACCTGAAGGGGTAGATCATGTAATATTTTTATACAGCAGGTCATTACGGACGCAGATACCTAATGTGTAATTTTTTATTTTTTTAAGTTTTACAAAGTAAGCCGTTTTGAAAATAAAAATCTTGTTTTTGTGTTCCCATTTACTGAAAGCCTTTTGTCCTTTCTGCTGGTGTATGCGGAGGTCAGGGCTGATTGCAGCATACAAGGGATTAATATGTGGGCATTGGTGTATCCATCGATGCCGGCATTTACAGCAGGGGCTCAGCTGTCAATGACAGCAGGGCTCGTGCCGCTGATTGGATGGGCGCAGCTCCTGCACCCGCCCGATCACCGTGCCATACCTGTACGGCGCTGGGACTCAAGTCACGTCCTGCGCGTCCATACAGGTACGGCTCTGGAATCCTGCGGGTTAACTGTTTACCACACACAGCAATCAGCTATAATCTGCAGGAATTTAAGCATTACACAGCCCCCAATGAACTCAATCAACTGCTCAAGTAATGCATAAATGTGCCAGGTCCTCCAGGCAGAGATGGTGTTTGGAGTTGCTCTTTGCTTTGGTAATTACTGGAGGCCAAAACAAAGGACCCACTACTTTATCAAGTCAGAATTTCCTAATGTGGCACCCCCAGCGATCAGCAGTTTGAAGAGAACGCAGAGCCAGTACTAGTGCTGTATTCTCTTCACTGCTCACTATCAGCATTAGTGAGAGAAGTGTTATTACAACTCGGCCACCCAGTCACCTCTATGGGACAGCTCTGTCCTATATGAAGGAGCAGTCACATTGAAGTGACTAGGACAGGCGAGTTGAAATTACACCAGCTCGCCGCCGCAATGTTGAAAGCGAGCAGCTAAACAGTGAGGAGAATACAGTGCTGATTTAAAAAAACAAAAACGGACGATCCCTTTAATTGCTTTCTTATGCTCGGAGACCAATATACGAGAGAGGGACAGAGCTGAGCTCTGTGACATATAGGGTTATATGATTTGGATCAGGATATCCATCAGTGTGTATACACAGAAGGCTGTCAACCATCTTGTGTGGGCAGGGTCAGCATGACTGTTTCCCCTAGGAGTCCTGTCAGAATTTACTGTGATTTTTTTGTCAGAAATCCTGCTCCAAATTATGTAAATATATATATATATATAATAAAAACCAGCGGCTCAACCTATAGACCGAATGGAGATGGGTGCTCACCTCTCGGTCCACCCAGACCGCACGGTAGACAAATATATATTTATATCATAGATCTCGGCTTCTCTCCCTCTATTATAAGTTGCTTTTACACAGAGGTAGAAATCGCCTTGAAGGTTCACTTTAAGCCTGTTTCTTAGCGATGATCTTGTCTCCTACTGACCCAGAGCAGCAATGTGGGAGTTGACACACGGTGACATGCCAGAGTTTTTACAGTAATCTGTGAAGTGGCAGCCAGCCATAGATTCAAGTAACGGGTGAAAACTGTTGAGTAGAATTATTATTGATCCTGGAACCTAATCACATGAAGAACATTAGTGAAAGGACTTGTTGTAGCAATCATGCTGCCCATATTTTCACTAGTGTTTGGCTTTCCTGGGCAAAGGAGCCATGCCATCTTGATCACAACGGCTCTCATACTTGTCAGATTTTTTATTATCGTGGACAAACCCTTTAATCTGCATCTACATTTAAAACAGTATTTCAGTTAGAGAAAGTTATCTCCTAACCAAAGGATAGGGGCTAACTATTAGCGGTAGGACTCCCACCAATCACAAGAACGGGGGCCCTGTTACCCTATGGGGCTCGCCTGAAACAGCTGGTTGGAAATGTGCACTGCTGCTCCATACAGTTCGATGGGAGCGCTGGAGATACAGTAGCTGAGCTAGGATATGCCACCAATGTCAAGGACCTGGACCTATCTCCAGAGAGGGATCATTGAAGTGAGCGGAGAGCAGCCATATATGTGTGACCACACTAATTTCTACGGGACTGCCGAAAATAACAGAGCGTTGACTTGGCTACCTCCTGCAGTCACACAGTCCAAGTGACTGGAGTGGAGATCCCATAGAAAAGAACAACGAGCACGCTGTGTAAGCGTGGGGTGCTCGCCTTCACTTTTGGGGCTCATTCTGAAGATTGGTGTAGGACCCTATTGATATACCACCAATGTCTTAAACATAATGGTTATAAAAAACAATGCATACGGTCCATTATTTAACTGTAGTTTAGTTACAACGCATTTTGGGGCCCCTTACAACGAATCTATATGCTACTGAGGAAGGGGACAAGGCCTGAAACGCATCTAGTCATTAATGCCATACTTAATTTCAGATATTATTGATAAAATGCATTCATAGCAAAATAATGGACATTGTACATTGGTTTTTATAACCGTCATGTGTAAGTTAGGTATGCATTAATTTTAAGTATACAGAGATTCTCTTGGGAGGCAACTTCAAAGTCACGGAAAACTAAACCTCTCAACGTGTCTAACTGCACAAATCACAAGAAGCCAGCATCATGGTTATCTACATATGTAATACGCCTGAGCAGACCATCTGGTCAGGCACCAAATGATCCCAGCAAGCGAGCGCAGATACTGAAGAGACACCGCTAACCTGTGTGCAATCGCAAAGTAGAGCGAGTAATTTATTTTCCACTGACCTAAATTGATCTTTTAGGCTACTTTCACACTCGCGTTTTGGGCAGATCCGTCATGGATCTGCAAAAACGGATCTGTTACCATAATACAACCGCATGCATCTGTCATGAACGGATCCGTTTGTATTATATGTAACATAGCCCAGATGGATCTGTCTTGAACTCCATTGAAAGTCAATGAAGGGCAAATCAGTTTTCTATTGTGCCAAAGAAAACGGATCTGTCCCCATTGACTTACATTGTGTACCAGAACGCATCCGATTGGCTCAGTTTCGTCAAGCGGACAGCAAAACGCTGCAGGCAGCATTTTGGTGTCCGCCTCCAGAGCGGAATGGAGACGGGACGGAGGCAAACTGATGCATTCTGAGCGGATCCTTTTGCATTCAGAATGCATTAGGACAAAACTGATCCGTTTTGGACCGCTTGTGAGAGCCTATGACTGATCTCACAAACGGAAAGCCAAAACGCCAGTGTGAAAGTAGCCTTAACTTATAGAATACCTACTCAGAGGATATATACGGCTACGGCAAGTGGAAGAATGACCGCAACTAGAAAATTAATCCAAGCATAGCAACTATGTGTCCCCTATAAGAACAATATAGTTATAAAAGGGGTTTTGACTAGGGATGATCGAACTTGGGTTTTCAAGTTCAGCGTACAAGGTTTCGGTTATCTAAGAATTCTGTTATGGATTATGGTCCATGGTAAGGGAATTATTAGATAACCCGAACCTTGTACGCCGACGTTGAAAACACAACTTCACTCAACACTACTTATGACTAATGTAAAAATAAACATCAGACATCATATAGTACATTACAGTACCTTTCTACCAAAACTAGAACCAGCCCTGTACCCCACATAGATCCAGAGATCTCCTCCCCCTTCATTGCTCTGCTAGATGCATATTAAGCTGGCAGCTCAGGGGGCGTGTCCATGGTCTCCCTATCACAGCTCAAGAGGCAGCTCAAGGATGAAACTGAGCATGTGCGGCAGGACAAAGATATAAGAAAAAAACAAGCAGCAGGTGGCGCTGTACAGATACACTTTACTGAATAACTCAGTGGTTATGCTAAATGTTTTATTGCATGCAATTACAAAACTATTCAGATCCAGATGCTGGTTTGAAACCTGTAGGATATTTTTTTGTGGGAGAACTCCTTCAATGCTTCTCTAATTAAGGCTACTTTCACACTGGCGTTTTGGTTTCCGTTTGTGAGATCAGTTTTGCCCTAATGCTTTCTGAATGGATAAGGATCCGCTCAGAATGCATCAGTTTGCCTCCGTTCAGTCACCATTCTGCTCTGGAGGCGGACACCAAAATGCTGCCTGCAGAGTTTTGGTGTCCGCCTGACGATGCGGAGGCAAACAGATCCGTTCTGACACACAATGTAAGTCAATGGGGACGGATCCTTTTTTCACTTACACAATCTGGCACAATAGAAAACGGATCCGTCCCCTATCGACTTTCACAAGTGTTCAAGACGGATCCGTCTTGGCTATGTTAAAGATAATCCAAACGGATACAGACGGTTGTATTATCTGAACGGATCCGTCTGTGCAGATCCATGATGGATTCGCACCAAACGCAAGTGTGAAAGTAGGCTAACTGCTTATGAAAAAAAATCTAATGGAACAACAGAGGCAACAAAAGTGGTTAGCACTGGTTCCTTGCAGTGCTGAGTTCCTAGGTTCGAATCCAACCAAGGACAACATCTGCACGGCGTTTGTAGTGTTTGTGTTGGTTTCCTCCCACACTCCAAAGACATATTGATAGGGACCTTAGATTGGAAGCCCCACTGGGGACACCATGATGTTAAAGTCTGTAAAGTGCTGCAGAATATGGCAGCGCTATAAATGGATAAAATAAATGACAGCTTTGTAACCATATGAGGAATCTATGAAAGGCATAGCTAATGTGCAAGGATATGAACAGCCAACACCTATTTTATTAGTCCCATGGGACACTGAGCGTCTAGGTCATTATTTAATTTATAAACTGCAGGCGGTTATATGTATGGTGGCAATATAGTTTGTCTCTAGTTGCTGTATGTATGGGGATATATTAAAATTGTTTTCTACCTTTCCCTAAAGGCTGTATTTTTCAGCAGATGATCGCTAACAACCGTTCGGATGAGTGCTTGTTAGCGATCATCTTGCAGTGTAAGGCCCCTTTCAGACGAGTGAGTTCCAAGCATTTGACTCATGGCGTGAGTATGCAGCAGCTCCCGTCCTGACGAGGTTGCATGGCATTATATTGATTTTTGATGCTATGTAACCCGTACAGTTGTGGAATGTATTGGATAACCATGGCAGCATTATGCCAGTGTTATACAATACATTCCAGACCTCTAAGGGTTAGAGGTCTAGTGTGCGTTTCAAACACACTTTCTGTGCATCATCCAACAAGCGATGTAACTCAGCAGGATAGGGGCATGGATTTTCTTAGTTTTTCTTCCTTTTTTTCATCGTCGCCTTCCTTCGTGTTTATGTACCCATATGAGGGCTTGTTTTTTGCGGGACAAGTTGTAGTTCTTAATGGGGCCATTTGGGGGGTACACATACCTTTATGATTAACTTTTATTAGCTCCATCATGATATCTTTGTTTTATGGGTCAGTATGATTACAGCGATACGAAATACATTTTTTTTTTTTTTTTAAGTTTTACTACTTTTGTGCAACAAAACCCCGTTTTGCATCATCGCATCTCAAGACCCATAACTTTATTTTTCTTTCTATGGAGTTGTGTGAGCGCTTGAATTTTACTGGACGACTTGTAGCTTTCATTGGCATCATTTTGGGGTAAATAAGACTTTTTAATCACTTGTTATTAATTTTTTTTTTTGTGGCGACCAAGAATGAATTTGCAATTCTGGCATTTGTCTGGGTTTTTTAATGGAATTTGTAAATGATATTTGTGTAGTGCAGGTCGTTATAAATGTGTTGATACCAAAGATGGGAGAGATTTTATTCTTTTTTTTAATGTATTTAACCACTTAATAGTCCTACAATGGGACTATAACAGACAATCTTTTGATTGCGTCCAAAATTCAATGCATCTGTATAGTGCAATGCATCTTAACGTCAGTGGTATACTGACATTGACCAGCAGGTTGTGCCAGAGAGGCACAGCCTGCTGGAGAACACTCAAGGCTGGCTTGGGGCCTACACCAGGTCCCAGTCTGCCTATACACACTTAGGCAACCAGCAATTTCATTTGAGGGGTGCCAATGGAAGATATAGCGAGTCCGCTCCCTTTGTCACCGGTTACCTGCAGGAGTGCATTAACCGGCACTCCTGCAGGTCCGGGATGTTCGAGCAGGAGCACGGCTCCTGAGAGTCGAGCCCCCGTTCTCTGCCTCATGGGAGACCCGAGCAGAATTTAGACGAGGCCAATCCTAAGGCCCATTAATGACCGCTGTAAAAAGGTGGTCACTAAGGCCTCTTTCACACGGGTGAGATTTCCACGCGGGTGCAATGTGTGAGGTGAACGCATTGCACCCGCACTGAATCCGGACCCATTCATTTCTATAGGGCTGTGCACATGAGCAGTGATTTTCACGCATCACTTGTGCGTTGTGTGAAAATCGCAGCATGCTCTATATTGTGTTTTTCACGCAACGTAGGCCCCATAGAAGTGAATGGGGCTGCGTGAAAAATCGCAAGCATCCGCAAGCAAGTGCAGATGCGGTGCGATTTTCACGCATGGTTGCTAGGAGACGATCGGGATGGGGACCCGATCATTATTATTTTCCATGGTGATGGACCATGTGATGAGCGCAGTGACGTCACCACAGGTCCTTTTCCTCCTGGGCATTAAAGAGGAAGACAGAAGAGAAGCCAGGCTGCGCGAACAAGTGGATTAAGGCGAGTTCAATTATTTATTTATTTTTATCCCTCGATCACTATTTTACTAAGCATTCTGTATTAAGAATGCTATTATTTTCCCTTATAACCATGTTATAAGGGAAAATAAAATCTACACCACGCCTAACCCGAACTTCTGTGAAGAAGTTCGGGTCTGGGTACCAAACATGACGATTTTTCTCACGCACGTGCAAAACGCATTAAAATGCTTTGTACTCGCGCATTTTCCCGCGACGCCCGTGTGAAAGAGGCCTAAGAGGTTAATGAAAAAACTAACAAAAAAATGGATGTAGGCAATGTGCCATCGATTAATCGGGCTAATAGTTGGTTTCATTTTTATTTTTTTTATTGATTAATTGCCCAGCCCTACCTACGAGTGAAAAATTTTGTGCATCTTTGAACTTCAAGTACACAATCTAAACTGGGACATTTATCAACCCTATATACCCAAAAAATCTTGGCACACTCTCCCCTTGCACACAATTTTACAACTTTTTTTGGAGTTTAAGGTCTCATCGCTTAAAAAAAAAAAAAAAAAAAAAAAAAAAAAAAAAAGTGGGCAATACAGGGTTGGGCACAGTCAACCTGGCACATTTATTATAATTATGCCAGGAAGCTGGCATGGACTATACTTGATATCTACATCAGCTGCCTTGCTGGAGTAGACTTTAGTTCAGGTACACAGACTTGCACAGATGAAACAAAAATATTAAGAGGCATGAGCATGTTGGGCCCTCTGATCTGGTCACTGTATTCGGCATATATGCTGGCTTTCAGCCCATTCAAATAGCTTATAGGCAGGGCGCCTCGAGTTGGGACCCCCACCAATCAGATATTAATGACCTTTACTGATGATACTGACAAACTATCCTGAAAAGAGGTCACAAATATTTAATTTCCACAAAACCTCTTTAAATGGAACCTGTCACTAGGAAATTCAATACTAACGCTACATTCACATTTACAAATCTGACGTAACAGCCAAGTGAATGGGTCCGCATCCATTATGCGGAATGCCCATGGATCCGCAAATGTGGTCCACAATACAGCTACGGAACGCACACGTTTGTGTGAAAGAGGCCTAAAGCCCGTCCAAACTATTTAATTATCAGGATACATAAACCATTCTATTATGGTGAAACCACACAATCCAGCAGCAGCATGTGACCAACATCAACATAGAGCCACCCTTCTTTCCCCCTGTATCCAGAAAGCTGCAACTGCAATGTGTGAACCCAGATTCAGTATCATCACGAGCCTGCACAGAGAAACTTGGAGCCATGAACATTCCCTTTTTCCTTTTAAGGCTGAGTTCACACTTCAGTTATTTCCGTCAGTTGTGAGCCAAAACCAGGTGCGTGTCAAAACCACAGAACAGGTACAGATCTTTCCATTACACCTGATCTCGGAGTAGGCTTCACTGCTGGTTAAGGCTCACAATAACTGATGTGTGAACCCAGCCTAAGGCCTCATGCACACGACCGTTTTTTTTTTTAAGGTCCGCAAAAACGGGGTCCGTAGGTCCGTGACCGTTTTTTCATCCATGGGTCTTCTTTGATTTTTGGAGGATCCACGGACATGAAAAAAAAGTCGTTTCGGTGTCCGCCTGGCCGTGCGGAGCCAAACGGATCCGTCCTGACTTACAATGCAAGTCAATGGGGACGGTTCCGTTTGACGTTGACACAATATGGTGCAATTGCAAACGGATCCGCCCCCATTGACTTTCAATGTAAAGTCAGGAGTCCCTATTATACCATCGGATTGGAGTTTTCTCCAATCCGATGGTATATTTTAACTTGAAGCGTCCCCATCACCATGGGAACGCCTCTATGTTAGACTATACCATCGGATTTGAGTTAGATCGTGAAACTCAGATCCGACAGTATATTCTAACACAGAGGCGTTCCCATGGTGATGGGGACGCTTCAGGTTAGAATATACAAAAATAACTGTGTTCATGACTGCCCCCTGCTGCCTGGAAGGTCCCTCCCCCCCTGTATTTAACTCATTGGTGGCCAGTGCGGCCCCCCCTCCCTCCCCTGTATTTAACTCATTGGTGGCCAGTGCAGCCGGCCCCCCCCTCCCTCCCTAGTATTTAACACATTGGTGGCCAGGGAGGGGTCCGCCCCCTGCTGCCTGGCAGCACCCGACAGGCAGCAGTCATGTACACAGTTCTTTTAGTATATTCTAACCTGAAGCGTCCCATCACCATGGGAACGCCTCTGTGTTAGAATATACTGTCGGATCTGAGTTTTCACGAAGTGAAAAATCTGATCTAAAAAGCTTTTATGCAGACGGATCAGCGGATCCGTCTGTGTGAAAGTAGCCTACGGACAAGGATGACGGACGCGGGTGGCAATCTTGTGTGCATCCGTGTTTTTTCACGGACCCATTGACTTGAATGGGTCCGTGAACCGTTGTCAGTCAAAAAAATAGGACAGGTCTTATTTTTTTGACGGACAGGAAACACGGATCACGGATGCGGCTGCAAAACGGTGCATTCTCCGATTTTTCCACGGACCCATTGAAAGTCAATGGGTCCGCGAAAAAAGGAAAACGGAACAACGGCCGCGGATGCACACAACGGTCGTGTGCATGAGGCCTAAACGTGTGTGCTTTCATCCAAAGACAATGCCACGCCTGTATATGGGTTGCTCAGCTCCATTAAAGGAGTTTTCTGTCAATCAAATGTTGCCAGAAATCCTGCAGATCGGCTTTTGGAAGCTTCCAGCTCCGTGCTTCAGTCAGATGCCCCTTCTGCAGCTCAGGCCCAAGTGGATGGGACTGAACTGCAATACCAATCACATTGCTATACAATATGCAGTGCTATGTTTGGTACACTGTAACAAGCCCATTCAAACAGCAGATGGGCAGACCCCACCGATCAGACAGGTCACCAATATTTAAATCCCATAAAATCCCTTTCAAGGGAATGAGTCTGAGCTGCAATGTAACCTGTGGGCAGGCGTGGCGCTGTTTTTCTAATCCTGGTTTGTTCATCTCTGAAAGTAGAGCTGTCTCATCTAGAATTGGTGGAGTTAACACTGCATGTCAAGCTTGGATTTAGTTTTTTTTTTTATTATTCATAATATAGGAACATATCTTTTACAAACATAGTCATGTTTGTTAGTACAAAACTGTACACAGTTTTGCCAATTCAAGCATTATTTTACTCAGCATGTTTTTATTTTTTCCCTGAAAAAAATAAAAAATAAAAATTTGATATATATATATATATATATATATATAATTTTCCAACATACATTGGGCCCACGTACAGAAAAACATAAGGTCATACCTAGTACAGACAAGTCTGCTGCAGGTAAGTGCATCTTATATAAAGAGCTAAGAATGACATTCACAAACATGTATGTCACAGTCTCAAGGGCCAGATACAATTGGGGAAGGGACAGCGCACAGCAGACTTCCTATTCAATAATCCCATTGAAAAACCCTGCAACCAGTGTCTCCAGCTGGATGTGGCTGATACCAGAGAACAGCAGCTTGTAATCCATTTATAACAAATGACCACAAAATGCAATCTCACAACATCTTTCAGGTATACATATCTGTGAAGACTCATCAATAGCTTCTGTATATAACTACCCCACTGCATAGCAGTGCTAGTACAGACATGGCAGAACTGAACTGGTCATTTGGCCCATCATGCGTTTTTACCAAGGAATGCAAGTGACTCATCAATATCACAATTCAATGACACATTCAGCTCTGCTACATCTGTGTGCATTAAACATGGCTTCGCACAGGTGAATTACAAAAGTGCAACAATACAAAGATTCCAGAACTTGGCAGAAGACTCAATAGCATAAGGCACATTCAGATATAAGACGCAATTTAATAAAATGAACCTCAGACCCCAAGTGCTTAATTGTGCCAGCGACTAGTCAGTTCATTGTACCCCACAAGCCATTCACAGAAACTGTAACCTACCACCATCAGCACCTTAAGACATTTTAAAGATCGCATGCGGTGTGGACTTACCTGCTGCCTCTTGGGCCACTGAACAATGGGGACTCCGGTGAGAGCAAGTTCAGGTGGGTCATGCGCGTGTTCCTCGAGAAGCTTCTATTACCCTCCAGGGAGCAAGGAGAAGAAAAAAAGGAGGGACAGTTTAAACAGTTTGTAAGAACATCACAAGATGCTGCAATACATGTAAAGGCATGGGATGCCCATGACAGACGCCATCCTACTCTCTGAGCTACTGGAAGGGCAGTGTATCTGCATCACTGGCACATACAGTCCAAGCTAGTAACTGATGAGCTGTTCAGGTGATGTCCATCAATAGCAGGGGAGGGGAGAGACATGACAGGTAAGCAGACAAGACTACCCCCCTGAATGGCAAGGGAGGGGGGAGCAGAGATGAAAATAGACACGGAGTGACACACAGACAAGGATAAAAGTGGGCAGATGCCATGCGTGCAGGATTGCAGGTTAGGCAGACCACTCCCCACTCACCTCTTGTCAGCACTTTCCTGCTGTCTGCCAGCTCAGTCAGTGGGAGGGAGCTGGGCTGCTCTGCAGTCCTCATGCAGTAGCCCTGGTGACTGTGCTGCCAGTCCCAACCACACAGCCAAGCGCATTGGCTCGCGGCTGCCTCATGCTGAGCCAACTCTGACCCTCTCCCTGCAAGTCCCTCCTGGCTGTCTTCACTTGCTGCTTACACACTCTTCCCAGCAGTGCTTTGCAGGAGGCGGGGAGCAAAGTCGCACACAAAAGAGGGGGGAGGGGGAGGGGGAGAACCTATGGAGGGTAGAAGACACAAGGAGGTGGGGTGGGGGAGAGGACTTCCTGATTGGCTGGGCGCTAGACTCTCCTCCCTCTGCACAACTGTGCTCCTTCCTGTCTCAGGCCAGAGATGTCCTGCAGCACACATGCCGGAACACACAAGGCAGGCCTATGGTGACAACTCGCCTTTCCTGCACTGAACCATCTGCTCTCCTAATAGACGGTGGTACAGACACTTCTTTAACCCCTTAGTGACCCGCCTGTTTTGAGTCGTAATCCGATTGTTTTCATTTTTCCATCTATAAAGCCATATGAGGGCTTGTCTTTGTGGGACAAGTTGTAGTTTTTAATGGTGCCATTTTAGGGTACATATAAGTTACTGATTAACTTTTATTAACTCTTTCTTAAAGGGGGATGGGAAAGAAAACAGCAATATTGCCCCTGAGTTTTTCCTTTATAAATTTTACTCTGGGTCAGTACGATTATAGCAACACCAGACAATTGTTTTTTGTTTTACATTTTGTGACTTTTTCACAAAGTAACCCCATGCTCTCATTTCTGGGGTGCCAATCCGAGGCAGTGGTACCTCCCTCCCTCTAAACCCTAGCTTCTACCGCTCCGGACTGTGAGAGACGAACCCCCACTTCTGCTGCATGGGAGACCCATGCAGCACTTGGACTACTTTCACACTCGCGTTTGGTGCGGATCCATCTTGTATCTGCACAGACGGATCTGCACCGATAATGCAAACGCTTGTATGCGTTTGCACTATTCATAAAAAAAAAAAGTCAGTCAAAACAGATCCTCCCTGACTTGCATTGAAAGTCAATGGGGGAAGGATCCATTTTCAAATGCACCATATTGTGTCATTGAAAAACTGATCCGTCCCCATTTACTGACACTAAGTCAGGACGGATCAGTTTGGCTCCGCATAGTCAGGCAGACACCAAAACGCTGCAAGCTGCATTTTAGTGACCGCCTAAAAAAACGTAATGGAGACCAAACGCAGCTAAATTGATGCGTTCTGAACGGTTCCTTATGCATTCAGAGTGCATTGGAGCTGAAATGATCAATTTTGGGCCACTTGTGAGAGCCCTGAAACGGATCTCACAAGCGGACCCAGAAACGCCAGTGTGAAAGTAGCCTTAGACAGAGGCGCTATAAAAAGGCGCCCCTTCATGTTCACTGTAATAAAAGCAATCACTCAGCTTTCCCAGGAACAGATATAACTAAGCTCTTATCTATGAGATTTAAGATTTTCCATTTCCCAGACTAGATAAACAAGTATCTGAGTTTATATATTCTGTCATGTTGCAGGGAATTCCATAGAAGAGCTCACAGTCTTTGACTCAGTGACTAATGGAGGATTTACACGTGCAGATAATCGGGGACGAACGTTCCTGCAGGAATGACAATCTGACTAGGCTACTTTCACACTCGCGTTTGGTGAGGATCCGCCATGGATCTGCACACACACATCCGTTCAGATAATACAAACGTCTGCATCTGTTCAGAACGGATCCGTTTGTATTATCTTTAACATAGCCATGACGGATCAGTCTTGAACACCATTGAAAGTCAATGGAGGACGGATCCGTTTTCTATTGTGTCATGACATTGTGTGTCAGAACGGATCCGTTTGGCTCAGTTTCATCAGACGGACACCAAAACGCTGCAAGCGTTTTGGTGTCCGTCTCCAAAGCGGAATGGAGACGGGACGGAGGCAAACTGATGCCTTCTGAGCGGATCCTTTTCCATTCAGAATGGAATAGGGCAAAACTGATTCAGTTTTGGACCGCTTGTGAGAGCCCTGAATGGATCTCACAAACGGAAAGCCAAAACTCCAGTGTGAAAGTAGCCTAAAAGGTGCATCCGGATCACCCTATGAACAAGCATTTCTGGGCAGCAGATCGTGCTGTTTAAACAGTGAGCTGCTGCCCAGAAATAATGCAGCTGTACAGTGTTGGACTGGGGTACCTAGGGCCCACCAGTAAAATTTATTTTGGGGGCCCACCATACAGATACATTCAAATATAATAAATAATCTAACAAGTTTTTTATATGAACATAGGCTGGTTGAGGTGCTGTACATTGAATATATATATATGAAGTCCAGTAAGTCTACTGTATTATGTGCCACTTGTGCAGGGGGTGGGAGACTAGGGGCCCACTTTGCTCAGGGGCCCACCGGGGGATCCCCCTGTACCCCTTTGGGCCAGTCCGAGCCTGCAGCTGTATGAGGAGGAGCAATTGCAAGCGCTGGTAGTTGTTGGGAGGGAGCACTTCCTTCCCAATGATTGGCTGCTCCTCTGTACGTGTAAAGCCACCTTAATACTTGCTCCAACTAGCCTTCCGGGAGTTGATCACCTATAGCAGGGATCAACAAGCAACAGCTGTTCTAAAACAGCCAATTAAGTGCATGCTGGGAGTTGTAGTTTCATAGCAGCTGGAGTGCAGAATGTTGCTGATCCTTGACCTATAGAATTCACTAAGGCTACTTTCACACTTGCGTTGTTCTTTTCCGGCATAGAGTTCCGTCACAGGGGCTCTATACCGGAAAAGAACTGATCAGGTATGTCCCCATGCATTCTGAATGGAGAGTAATCCGTTCAGTTTGCATCAGGATGTCTTCAGTTCAGTCGTTTTGACTGATCAGGCAAAAGAGAAAACCGTAGCATGCTACGGTTTTATCTCCGGCTAAAAAAACTGAAGACTTGCCTGAATGCCAGATCAGGCATTTTTTCCCATAGGAATGTGTTAGTGCCGGATCCGGCATTCAGAATACCGGAATGCCGGATCCGTCCTTCCGGTATGCGCATGCGCAGACTGAAAAAAAGGTGAAAAAATAAATGCCGGATCCGTTTTTGCCGGATGACACCAGAAAGACGGATCCGGCATTTCAATGCATTTTTTCGACTGATCAGGCATTTTTAAGATTGATCAGGATCCTGATCAGTCTTACTAATGCCATCAGTTAGCATACATTTTGCCTGATCCGGCAGGCAGTTCCGGCGACGGAACTGCTTGCCGGATCTCTCTGCCGCAAGTGTGAAAGTAGCCTTACTAACCTGCACCAGCTACTAAAAGTATGTCACCAGTGGCACCACCAATACTAATATGTCAATCAGTAATGAGCAACACTCCGTGTCGGCCTGGGAGGGTAGAAAAGCTCTAACTTCTGGTATCTAGCCACCAAAAAAGGGCCTCATCTCTAAGGCAAGGGTTTCATGGTAAATTATTTTATTTTACTCTTTAATATAGCGCTGACATATTAAGCAGCGCTTTACAGCCATTATCATTGTTTGCTGTCTCCACTGGAGCTCAAAATCTGTATCCCATCAGTATGTCTTTGAAGGATGAGGGAGGGAAGCCATGCAAGAACGGAGAGAACATACAGAAGTAGCTTTATCAAAACTGGTGCAAAGGAAAACTAGCTTAGCTGCAGATTCAACCTTTCATTTTTCAGAGCTCTTTTGGATTGGTTGCTAGGGAAAACTAAGCCAGTTTTCCTTTACAGCAGTATGAACTCCATGCAGATGATGTCCTTGGTTGGATTTGAACCTAGGGCCTCAGCACTAAACACCAAGTTGCATGTGATACCCTAGCTGAGATATTCGTAGGAGACTTCAACTGGTTTTATGCGATGATAGCAAATGCAACTCTGTTGCGGACATGCAATGTAATTCCTAGACTAAAGCCAGGTTTACACATTGCTTTTGTGTTCCTTTTTTGGCTTCAAAAACTGCCTAAAAATGTGAATGGGTGGCAGAACCCTTGACTAACTGATGACTAACCTCCGGCACTTCAGCTGTGGTGAAACTACGACTGCCAGCATGCCTCATTCATTTCTATGGAGTTCTAAGAACAGCCAAGCAAGTATACATCTTCTTGGGAGTTGTACACTGCTCAAAAAAATAAAGGGAACACTTAAACAACACAATGTAACTCCAAGTCAATCACACTTCTGTGAAATCAAACTGTCCACTTAGGAAGCAACACTGAGTGACAATCAATTTCACATGCTGTTGTGCAAATGGGATAGACAACAGGTGGAAATTATAGGCAATTAGCAAGACACCCCTAATAAAGGAGTGGTTCTGCAGGTGGTGACCACAGACCACTTCTCAGTTCCTATGCTTCCTGGCTGATCTTTTGGTCACTTTTGAATGCTGGCGGTGCTTTCACTCTAGTGGTAGCATGAGACGGAGTCTACAACCCACACAAGTGGCTCAGGTAGTGCAGCTTATCCAGGATGGTACATCAATGCGAGCTGTGGCAAGAAGGTTTGCTGTGTCTGTCAGCGTAGTGTCCAGAGCATGGAGGCGCTACCAGGAGACAGGCCAGTACATCAGGAGATGTGGAGGAGGCCGTAGGAGGGCAACAACCCAGCAGCAGGACCGCTACCTCCGCCTTTGTGCAAGGAGGAAAAGGAGGAGCACTGCCAGAGCCCTGCAAAATGACCTCCAGCAGGCCACAAATGTGCATGTGTCTGCTCAAACGGTCAGAAACAGACTCCATGAGGGTGATATGAGGGCCCGACGTCCACAGGTGGGGGTTGTGCTTACAGCCCAACACCGTGCAGGACGTTTGGCATTTGCCAGAGAACACCAAGATTGTCAAATTCGCCACTGGTGCCCTGTGCTCTTCACAGATGAAAGCAGGTTCACACTGAGCACATGTGACAGACGTGACAGAGTCTTGAGACGCCGCGGAGAACGTTCTGCTGCCTGCAACATCCTCCAGCATGACCGGTTTGGCATTGGGTCAGTAATGGTGTGGGGTGGCATTTCCTTGGAGGGCCGCACCGCCCTCCATGTGCTCGCCAGAGGTAGCCTGACTGCCATTAGGTACCGAGATGAGATCCTCAGACCCCTTGTGAGACCATATGCTGGTGCGGTTGGCCCTGGGTTACTCCTAATGCAAGACAATGCTAGACCTCATGTGGCTGGAGTGTGTCAGCAGTTCCTGCAAGACGAAGGCATTGATGCTATGGACTGGCCCGCCCGTTTCCCAGACCTGAATCCAATTGAGCACATCTGGGACATCATGTCTCGCTCTATCCACCAACGTCACGTTGCACCACAGACTGTCCAGGAGTTGGCAGATGCTTTAGTCCAGGTCTGGGAGGAGATCCCTCAGGAGACCGTCTGCCACCTCATCAGGAGCATGCACAGGCGTTGTAGGGAGGTCATACAGGCACTTGGATGCCACACACACTACTGAGCCTCATTTTGACTTGTTTTAAGGACATTACATCAAAAGTTGGATCAGCCTGTAGTGTGTTTTTCCACTTTAATTTTGAGTGTGACTCCAAATCCAGACCTCCATGGGTTGAAAAATTAGATTTCCATTTTTAAATTTTTGTGTGATTTTGTTGTCAGCACATTCAACTATGTAAAGAACAAAGTATTTCAGAAGAATATTTAATTAATTCAGATCTAGGATGTGTTATTTTTGTGTTCCCTTTATTTTTTTGAGCAGTGTAGTTTTACCACAGCTGGAGTGCCGGAGGTTAGCCATCTCAGCCTTAGGGTATATTCACATGTTAAAATCCGCCACTTGTCCAATGGCAGGAACCTCTGCGATTTCCGCTGTGGTTTTTTATTCTGAATGCTGGGCTCCCACCGTGGTTGCCCAAGGTGTCCAAACAGCCACTGCAGTAAAAATGGACAGGATGGAATGGACCCCTGCATGTGTCTCTTTCAACTGTATCTGCATCCACAAGATGCAGATACAGTTAAATACAATGGTGAAACTCCCTGCTTCACTGTTCCCCTGCTATCTGTAGTTTAACGCTGGCAAATGCAATGTAGTGATGTCATTGTACTTGCTGCGCTGAGCCACAGACAGCAGTGGGGTGCATCATAGTGTGTGGGGGCCACCTAAGGAGAGTTTATTTTGTGTAAAAGCCACTTAAGAGGCCATAACTCTGTGAGGGAGCATTTAAGGGAACATCATACTGTGTTAGGGGGCACTTAAGGAGGCCTAATTTTGTGTGGGGGGGTACTTAAGGGATCATCCTACTGTGAGGGGGTGCTTAAGGGTATCATCCTGCGTGGGGAGGCACTAAAAAGGAATCATACTGTGTCAGGGGGCAATAAAGGAGAATCATACTGTGTGGTGGCACCAAAGGATCACTCAATTGTAAGGGGTCACCCTACTGTGAGGGGGCATTAAGAGGGCTTACTGTCCGAGGTGCACCAAGAGGCATCATTGTTAGGTGGCAGTAAGAGTACATTCTTACCATGTGAAGAGGCATTAAGGCGGCACCATTAGGGGATGTCCACACGGTGGCTTTTTAAAGCGGAATTTTGGCACAAAAAAACAGGCGGCGGCCACGTCCTGTCTCCCTCCCATACATATCAATGGGAGGCAGAGGTGTGGATAGCGGAGCCTCCCACAGAGATGTATGGGAGGCAGAGCGGATGATGATGCCAGTGGGCTTTCGGGGAAATTTTGGCGCAGTATCCTTCTGAAGTAGCCAATAAATGTGGAGTGAAAATGACCCAACAATATTAAAGTCAACAGCCCTTTCTGTATCTGGCTTTATACACTTTGTAAAACTGGCAAATCAACAAATGGCATCATGGATTGCTCCCTGCTACCAAAATTCCAGTAAGAACCTAGGCTGTGAAGGAGTATTAAGGGCTTTAGGATAACATACAATCTGCATAAGAACCACAATTTCATTTATTTTTATTACTTACCATAAAACCCTTTTATCTTTAGTTCACTGGAGGACACAGGCAGACCACTGATATAGATGTTACCACTAGGAGGAGGACGGTCAGCACAGAAGTGTTTGCTCCTCCCTTCCACTCTAGCCAAGCTAAATCAATGTGTGCTAAAGCAGGAGTAAACCCAGACAGAAAAGTGAAAAAGGACCCAAAACAGAACCGCCTCAGCAGGAAGGCCAGAAAACCTGGAAAAGCCATCAGCAAAAAACCAACAGGGTGCGAGCCGTGTCCTCCAATGAACGGAAGAGAAAAGGAAGTTAAAAATTTCACATCTATGTCACTGCAGCAGAACACATAGGATGAAGGTATAGAAGGGAAAAAAACAAAAACCTACTGCACATGCCTATATGTTGACTGGATACAACGATCCAGAGATCCCTGCACATGCACCTAACCACTCTTGTTTAACCGCCTCCGGACCGCCTAACGCAGGATCGCGTTCCGGAGGCGGCAGCGCTGCGCAGAGTCACGCATATACGCGTCATCTCGCGAGACGCAAGATTTCGCTCAAAGCCGGCCCGCGCATGCGCATCGCGGGCCGGCAAAAGTTAGAGGACAAGTTCGTCACCAGCCTGCCAGTAACGATCATTGGCTGGCAGGCTGGCGATTTTCAAAAAAACGAATGAAAAGCCAGATAACACATCATATTAGTAAATATGATGTGTTAAATGGCTTGTCTGCTCCTCTGCTGGTCCTTTTCGTCGGTTGGTTCCAGCAGAGGAGCAGAGATCACTGTGAGTACCCACCAACACTACACTTAGCCCCAGATCACCCCCCATCACCCGAATTAACCCCCTTGATCGCCCCTGTCAAATCACCTAGTGAAAGTAAAAAAGTGATCAGTGTAAACTGTCACTTTTTTTTCCCACTGGTATTGACTGTTAGGTTTTAGGATAGTTTAGGCCCCTTGGTTAGGTAGTTTAGCAATTGTTTAGCGCCCAGCCCACCGCAGTCACTTATTCGCTGTTTAGCGTATCGCTAATCAGCATTTGTACTTTTATAGTATCTGTAAGTGATCAAAACTGATCACAGTCAGATCTATAATTGTATTAGTGTCACCTTAGCTCGCCCTCCACCCAAAACGCAGTGTTTGCCCGATCAGGCCTGATCGGTCGCCCACGCCCGCCCCGCCGCAGTGACAAAAAATATATATATTTTTGATCACTGCACAATCACTTTCCAAGCGCTGCGGCGATAAAAAAAATCAGTTTTGATATTTTTTTATCAACCGCAGCGGCCTCCGGTACTTCGCTAGCCTCCCCTTTGTAAGACAGGCTTGCTTTTTTTCTTTGGTAGTCTCAGGGAATACCCCTAAATTTAGTAGTCCAAATGTCAAACAGGGGGTATTCCTCTGAAGAGGCCTACAGGATTCTGACCCAGTCGGATGAGGAATGGGAACCCTCATCTGCCGAATCTAGCGGGTTAGAATATGAACCTGTAGACAGCAGTGGCACTCTGACCCAAAGTTCGGACGAGGAGGTGGAGGTCCCTGATAGCACCAGGCGTACCCGGCCCCGTGTCGCTAGACCACAGGTTGCGCAGGATCCGCTTCAAGAGCAGCAGAGTGGGGCTGGCGCTGTCGGATCACGTGGTGAGGCATACACCAGCAGCGCAGCCCTCCCTGGACCTAGTACCAGCACTGCCGTACAACATGGTGAAGTGGCGAGCACCAGAAGGGCAGTTTAAGCTGGTTCGGTGGCACGTGCAGTAGTTACCCCGTCGCAGCCACCGCACAGACAGGACCGTAGAGCCCCTAGAATCCCTGAGGTGCTGGCAAACCCTGATTGGCAGTGACCAACTTCAGCCGCACCAGTAGTTCCCCCTTTCACCGCCCAGTCTGGAGTTCGGGTTGAGACAGCTCAGATCGGTTCGGCCCTGGGATTTTTTGAGCTGTTCTTGACTGCGGAGCTCTTGGACTTAGTCGTGGCAGAGACAAACCGGTATGCCACACAATTTATATCCACCAACCCGGGAAGCTATTATGCCCAGCCTTTCCGGTGGAAACCAGTCCAAGTTTCCGAAATTAAAATTTTTCTGGGCCTTCTCCTCAACATGGGTCTAACCAAAAAGCATGAATTGCGGTCATATTGGTCCACAAACCCGATTCATCACATGCCCATGTTCTCTGCTGCTATGTCGAGGGCACGATTTGAGGCCATCCTGCGTTTCCTGCACTTTAGCGACAACACCACCTCCCGTCCCAGAGGCCACCCAGCTTTTGACCGGCTCCACAAAATTCGGCCCCTTATAGACCACTTCAACCCGAAATTTGCACATTTGTATACCCCAGAGCAAAACATCTGCGTAGACGAGTCACTAATACATTTTACCGGGCGCCTTGGCTTCAAACAATACATCCCAAGCAAGCGTGCCCGGTATGGGGTCAAATTGTATAAGCTCTGTGAAAGGGCCACAGGCTAGACACACAAATTTCGGATCTATGAGGGAAAAGATCAGACCCTGGAGCCGGTCGGTTGCCCTGACTACCTGGGGAGCAGTGGGAAGACAGTCTGGGACTTGGTGTCACCCTTATTTGGCAAGGGGTACCATCTTTATGTGGACAATTTCTACACAAGTGTGGCCCTCTTCAGGCATTTGTTCCTAGAACAGATTGGCTGCTGTGGCACCGCGCGAACTAGTCGCGTGGGCTTCCCCCAACGGCTCGTTACCACCCGTCTTGCAAGGGGGGAGAGGGCTGCCTTGTGTAACGAAGAACTGCTCGCGGTGAAATGGAGAGACAAGCGTGACGTTTACATGCTCTCCTCCATTCACGCAGACACGACAATACAAATTGAGCGAGCAACCCGTGTCATTGAAAAGCCCCTCTGTGTCCACGACTATAATTTGCTCATGGGAGGGGTGGACTTCAATGACCAGATGTTGTCTCCGTATTTAGTTTCCCGCCGCACCAGACGCTGGTATAAGAAGGTGTCTGTATATTTAATTCAATTGGCTCTGTACAATAGTTTTGTTCTCTACAGTAAGGCTGGGAGAACACGATCCTTCCTCAAATTTCAGGAAGAGATCATCGAGAACCTCCTGTATCCAGAAGGTTCCGTGGCCCCATCCACCAGTGTAGTTAGCCGTCTACACGAGCGACATTTCCCCAGTGTCGATCCTGGTACCTCAACCCAACCGTCACCCCGAAAAAGATGTCGTGTCTGTAGCAGGAGTGGAATAAGGCGTGACACCCGCTATTTCTGTCCTGACTGTCCTGACCACCCTGCCCTATGCTTTGGAGAGTGTTTCCGGAAGTACCACACACAGGTACACTTAGCATAGGGATTGCATCTCACAGGACAGGCACACAGGGCTATTAGGGCCCTTTCACTCACAGCTACTGCAAACCTCTCCTTTCACCTGGGATAAAGTGCATAATGTACTTCGCAACATCTTTGGGCGATTTGCGCTTTGCACATTGTCCCATGGGGAAGGAGAGGTTTGTCCTATAAAGGTAAAAAAAAAAAAAAAAAAAAAAAAAAGGTAAGCAAAAAAAGTTAACTTCAGTTCAAAAAGTAAAAAAAAAGTTTATATGTTCTGTTCAAAAGTTATTATAAGGTTAATAAAATTTATTGCGTTGCGGCCTGGTTTTTTCTTTTTTGTTTTTTTTTACCTTCCAGGTGGACCAACCGATCGACCAGCTGCAGCACTGATGTGCATTCTGACAGAAGCATTGCGCTGCTGTCAGATTACACACAAGTTGGTGTATGCGGAGCTGCAAGACGAGATTTCTCCTCTGCAGTAAAAGATACGTTTGCCGAGGCATATGAGCTGAGGAGGTGGCGGTGTTCATATGCTTTGGCAAACACTTTGTATATATAAAAAAAATATATAATCCCGGCAATGATTTATTCATCCACATCGATTGATGTGAATGGATAAATCTGGTTTGCCAGGGCATATGAGCTAAGTGGGTATGGATGTTGGGCGGAGCTCCTATGTCCTGGCAGACGCCTTTCCCCTCCTTTTTTTTTTTTTGGCAGAGATTTTTTCATCCACATTGATCGATGCGAATGAAGAAATCTGTGCCGTTCATTTTTTTCTTTCAGCCCAGAGGCTGAACGGAAAAAAAAAATCTCATTACCCGTATGCTCAATATAAGGAGAATAGCAGAAACTTCTAATGCTGGCCATACATGTAATGATTGCGGAGACCCTCAAATGCCAGGGCAGTACAAACACCCCACAAATAACACCATTTTGGAAAGAAGACACCCCAAGGTATTCGCTGAGGGGCATATTGAGTCCATGAAAGATTGAAATTTTTGTCTCAAGTTAGCGGAAAGGGAGACTTTGTGAGAAAAAAACCCAAAAAATCTATTTCCGCTAACTTGTGCCAAATTTTTTTTTTCTATGAACTCGCCATGCCCCTCATTGAATACCTTGGGGTGTCTTCTTTCCAAAATGGGGTCACGTGGGGTATTTATACTGCCCTGGCTTTTTAGGGGCCCTAAAGCGTGAGAAGAAGTCTGGGATCCAAATGTCTAAAAATGCCCTCCTAAAAGGAATTTGGGCACCTTTGCGCATCTAGGCTGCAAAAAAGTGTCACACAAGTGGTATAGCCGTACTCAGGAGAAGTTGGGGAATGTGTTTTGGGGTGTCATTTTACATATACCCATGCTGGGTGAGAGAAATATCTTGGTCAAATGCCAACTTTGTATAAAAAAAATGGGTAAAGTTGTCTTTTGCCGAGATATTTCTCTCACCCAGCATGGGTATATGTAAAATGACACCCCAAAACACATTGCCCAACTTCTCCTGAGTACGGAGATACCACATGTGTGACACTTTTTTGCAGCCTAGGTGGGCAAAGGGGGCCACATTCCAAAGAGCACCTTTCGGATTTCACCGGCCATTTTTTACAGATTTTGATTTCAAACTACTTACCACACATTTGGGCCCCTAGAATGCCAGGGCAGTATAACTACCCCACAAGTGACCCCATTTTGGAAAGAAGACACCCCAAGGTATTCCGTGAGGGGCATGGCGAGTTCCTAGAATTTTTTGTCACAAGTTAGTGGAAAATGATGATTTTTTTTTTTACAAAGTCTCATATTCCACTAACTTGTGACAAAAAATAAAAAGTTCTATGAACTCACTATGCCCATCAGCGAATACCTTAGGGTGTCTACTTTCCAAAATGGGGTCATTTGTGGGGTGTTTGTACTGTCTGGGCATTGTAGAACCTCAGGAAACATGACAGGTGCTCAGAAAATCAGAGCTGCTTCAAAAAGCGGAAATTCACATTTTTGTACCATAGTTTGTAAACGCTATAACTTTTACCCAAACATTTTTTTTTTATCAAAGACATGTAGAACAATAAATTTAGAGAAAAATTTATATATGGATGTCGTTTTTTTTTGCAAAATTTTACAACTGAAAGTGAAAAATGTCATTTTTTTTGCAAAGAAATCGGTAAATTTCGATTAATAACAAAAAAAGTAAAAATGTCAGCAGCAATGAAATACCACCAAATGAAAGCTCTATTAGTGAGAAGAAAAGGAGGTAAAATTCATTTGGGTGGTAAGTTGCATGACCGAGCAATAAACGGTGAAAGTACTGTAGGTCAGAAGTGTAAAAAGTGGCCTGGTCATTAAGGGTGTTTAAGCTATAGGGGCTGAGGTGGTTAATAGACCTTTGAAGCATGTTTCACAAGTAAGCACCTAGGCTGTTTGCTGGTATCAGCCATTTTTTATTTATTTTATATACTGCCCTATGAGGCGGTCTTCTCCTGCTTTTAACTTTTTAGCATATATTGTGGGACACAGGCAGACCATGAACACTCTACAGTAGTCTAAAGGGTGGGAAGAAAGAAAAAAACAAAGAAAAACAGAGGAGTGAGGTATGGGGACCACCACCTGAAGAATCTTGAACCCCACAGTCCATGGATGCAAAGGTATGCACCTGATAAGACTTTGTAAAAGTGTGGAGACAGGCCTTGAGAGCAGGAGCTGGGTGAACCACTCCCCAAGAGGCTGACTCGTAACAAGTGGACCAAGCTGTGATCCAAAAGGGAGGATCCATGTCTCAAGTCCATTACTCCAGTATAGCTAAGCAAATCAAATGGGAGATGGAGGATTTACAAACCTCCTCAGGCCCTAGGGAATGACAACTTTCAGAAGGAAGACGTCTGAGAAAGGAAAATGCAGATTGCCTGTACCAAGTCCAGGGCATGTTCCAGATGGTAAGACGGAGAGGATCAAAAGCATGGCAAAACAATGTCTTTATTGAGGCCAGGTTCACACCACAGTTTATTTTTCCATTCTTCTGTCAGAAGAACAGAAAAATAAAGACAAAAACAGATCCTGTATTTTAAGCATTCGTTATGCTCATTTGTCATCCATTTTAATCCTTTCCGTTAGAGATCTGTTATTTTTGATGGAAAAAAAAAAGTCCTGCATGCCTGAAAAACCTACGGGTGAAGAAACCATTTGCGGACCCCCGGCATTCCTCGTTTAGGAAATCTACAAACCAGTTGTCCACACCTGGGATGTGAATGGCTGACAACGCAGGAACACGAGTTTTCACCCACCTGAAGATGAGTGACATCTGTGCCATGGCAAATAGACTTCTGCACTGGTCAATGAGAAAAGTGACCGTCGTGGAGTTGTCAGTCAGGACTCCAACAAGATGAGCAGCTAGGAGGATGGTCCAACTATAAACCATGAGGGCAATAATTACGCCTTCCCACCTGTGAAGGCTGGAGTCCATTGTGAGAAACACCCAACGGAGGGGATGAAGGAGCGGAATGACGTCATCATGGAAGACTAGACAGAGTGGTAAACAGAGGTTGGAAGGCAGATCAAGTGAGCTAGGGAGGATGGGTTTTTTTGTCCCACCTGGTCTGGTCAGAATGGCATTCTAAAGTGGATGAGAAATTGAGTGTAAGGCACAGTCTCTAAGGCAGTCACCATGAGGCCTAGAACTCATGAGGCCTAGAACCGGCATGCAGAGGAGAATTGGACATTGAGGGGGCATGTGTGAATGAGGCAGGCAGACTTTGCTGTGTCACAGGAGCTGTTCAGGAGGTGAAAGGACTCTGGCATTACATGTGTCAAAGCAGATCCGTAAAAAAGATAAGATGCTGGGAAGGATCCAAGCTGGATTTGAGGAGATTGATCCGCCACCGTAAGCACAGTGTCCATGATAATGGCCAGGCAGTCCAGATTGGTCGACTGAGAAAAAAAAACTTGATCAGTATGTCGTGTAGGGAGGGGGATCGCTACAATCTCTTTAAATGGAGGGAGAGCAATCTCACGGCAAAGACCTTGGTGAAAACCCTTGGGCTATCACTAGACTGAAAGGGAAGGCCACAAACTGGTAGTGGAAAGGATCCACCTCAAAGCATATGTACAGTCGTGGCCAAAAGTTTTGAGAATGACACAAATATTAGTTTTCACAAAGTTTGCTGCTAAACTGCTTTTAGATCTTTGTTTCAGTTGTTTCTGTGATGTAGTGAAATATAAAATTACACGCACTTCATACGTTTCAAAGGCTTTTATCGACAATTACATGACATTTATGCAAAGAGTCAGTATTTGCAGTGTTGGCCCTTCTTTTTCAGGACCTCTGCAATTCGACTGGGCATGCTCTCAATCAACTTCTGGGCCAATTCCTGACTGATAGCAACCCATTCTTTCATAATCACTTCTTGGAGTTTGTCAGAATTAGTGGGTTTTTGTTTGTCCACCCGCCTCTTGAGGATTGACCACAAGTGGATTAAGATCTGGGGAGTTTCCAGGCCATGGACCCAAAATGTCAATGTTTTGGTCCCCGAGCCACTTAGTTATCACTTTTGCCTTATGGCACGGTGCTCCATCGTGCTGGAAAATGCATTGTTCTTCACCAAACTGTTGTTGGATTGTTGGAAGAAGTTGCTGTTGGAGGGTGTTTTGGTACCATTCTTTATTCATGGCTGTGTTTTTGGGCAAAATTGTGAGTGAGCCCACTCCCTTGGATGAGAAGCAACCCCACACATGAATGGTCTCAGTATGCTTTACTGTTGGCATGACACAGGACTGATGGTAGCGCTCACCTTTTCTTCTCTGGACAAGCCTTTTCCAGATGCCCCAAACAATCGGAAAGAGGCTTCATCGGAGAATATGACTTTGTCCCAGTCCTCAGCAGTCCATTCACCAAACTTTCTGCAGAAGATCAATCTGTCCCTGATGTTTTTTTTGGAGAGAAGTGGCTTCTTTGCTGCCCTTCTTGACACCAGGCATTCTTCCAAAAGTCTTCGCCTCACTGTGCGTGCAGATGCGTTCACACCTGCCTGCTGCCATTCCTGAGCAAGCTCTGCACTGGTGGCACTCCGATCACGCAGCTGAATCCTCTTTAGGAGACGATCCTGGCGCTTGCTGGACTTTCTTGGACGCCCTGAAGCCTTCTTAACAAGAATTTAACCTCTCTCCTTGAAGTTCTTGATGATCCTATAAATTGTTGATTGAGGTGCAATCTTAGTAGCCACAATATCCTTGCCTGTGAAGCCATTTTTATGCAACGCAATGATGGCTGCACGCGTTTCTTTACAGGTCACCATGGTTAACAATGGAAGAACAATGATTTCAAGCATCACCCTCCTTTTAACATGTCAAGTCTGCCATTTTAACCCAATTAGCCTGACATAATGATCTCCAGCCTTGTGCTCGTCAACATTCTCACCTGAGTTAACAAGACGATTACTGAAATGATCTCAGGAGGTCCTTCAATGACAGCAATAAAATGCAGTGGAAAGTTTTTTTTAGGATTAACTTAATTTTCATGGCAAAGAAGGACTATGCAATTCATCTGATCACTCTTCATAACATTCTGGAGTATATGCAAATTGCTATTATAAAAACTTAAGCAGCAACTTTTCCAATTTCCAATATTTATGTAATTCTCAAAACTTTTGGCCAGGACTGTACTTCTGGTGGGTATATAGAGGTTGGTGTTCTTGACTTCTATTGAGGACAGAAATTCCCTGCAGCTCTAAAAAGGTAATCACGGGCTGCAGGGTCTTCAAAGGTTTCATCCAGATGAACTTGTTAAGGATCTTCAGAATTAGGACCTGAGGGACAGTGCCTTCCCTTTTAGAGACCACAAACAGGAGACCCTGAAAGCACATACGATGTGAAACCAGAATGATCGATCCTTGAGAGAGAAGAATCCAAATGGCTTGAAAAAAAAGGTAGAAGCCCTGGGCAGGGGAAGCAGGAGCTACCAAAAAGAAAAAAAAAAAGAAAAAAAGCGGTTCAAGCAGAAGAGAACTTTATTTTGTAACAGTCCAAAATAGCCTCTTGCACACAAGCATCTGCAATGCACATCAGCCAGATTCCCTGAATTGGGTGAGGCTGCCCTCCCACCCAAGCAACCTCGGGTGGGGGCTTCGAATCTTACAGAGGCGGACTTAGAAGAATCAGGCTTGGAGGAGTGGGGAGGTGTGTGCCAGAAAGCCTAGGCTGATCTTGTGACAACTTGCTCTCAGACAGCATAGGACTAGAGAAGCACCATAAGGACCAAAGTAAGTCTACTTTCACACTCGCATTTTGGCTTGTTTGTGAGATCCGTTCAGGGCTCTCACAAGCGGTTCAAAATGGATCAGTTTGCATTCTAATGCATTCTGAATGGAAAAGGATCCGCTCAGAATGCATCAGTTTGCCTCTGTTCAGGCTCCATTCCGGTGGGGCAAAGTGCTGACCCAAATGCTGCAAACTAAGACTCTGAAAAAGACAACTTACTGTCACGTTTGTTAGAGAAATAAATCAGATGGGGATCGTATGATTAGCCAGGCGGGAAACTGGGTTTTTCGTAATGGAAGGAACTGTTGCAGCCTGGAAATTCTTTTTTGACGATTTTCCAAAATGAGACGGTCCATCACTGGACAACCACTCCTCATCTAAAACATGCTTTGTATCACAAACCTCACTCTCTCAGCAGTATCCTTTTCTAGCAGATGCAACAGAACAGGACTCCATATGAGAAGGGAGATGTGAGGACCCTGGAGAGACAGAGCATTTGAGGGGAAGGGACAATCTGGATCATGTCTGAGGGCGACCACGCTGTGACTGTGGTAAGGTCCTCCAAATCAGAAGGTGCTACCAAAATTTTGAGGGGCATGCAGCCCAGCATCTCCACGAAGGCCTTGTCAGTCAGAGAAATGTCCTGCACTATTTTAGTCAGGAAGAGCGACCAAGTGGGGTCAACCGACAATTATACAGAGGTTACGGCCTATCCAAGGGGTTCAGCCTGGGTTCAGACACTGTGATTGCAGCATTAAAGGTAATGTGCAAGAATGGGGGAGTGTTTGGCAAACCGCCCCAATTGGCCGGACCTGTAATGGAAATATGTCTAAAATGCAGCCCGGTGCTAGCTCCTCGCTCCTTCTTCAGGCATTCAGACTGGGTAAAGTCTGCCCTAGTTGGCACCCTCTACTCTTCTTTCAAGGGGTTCTCCAAGAGTATAAAACATCCCCTCATGTGCCAGGCACCCCACATGGAATATACTTACCCCGGTCACGGCACTGCTCCTGGTCCCCGCACCACCGCTGCTGATTCTCCCTGCACACAGATAAAAACATCTGGTGTCGGGGGGCTGCAGCCAATGTCTCTGGCGATGCTAGGGAGGCTCGTCCCCGTCCCCACCTGCCATTGGCTGCCCTTTCTTTCAAAACACCTTTAAGGCACAGTCCCTGAAAGAAGTGTAGATGGTGCGAACTAGGGCAGACCTTACCCAGTCTGCAGATGATGTCCCCCAAGAATGCAGATGAGCTGCAGGAAGAGCTGTGGATTTTGTTCAGGTGCAGTGAGATGCAACAATGGCAGGAGAGTCAGGGAAGAACTGTGGAGAACAGAGGATGGTGTCCCTGCGTTGTTCCAAGAATGCAGACGAGAGACAGGAGGTAAAACCAAGATCAGTGTTTAGAAATTGCGCTGAGAAAGATCCCAGCAGAAAGTGCTAGATATGACAGCCCACCACCAGAAATGAGGCCTAGCCACTGCTGGGGCCTGAACTATGCCTGAGGCCCCAAAGATGCATAGCGCCTGCTGGAGATAGAGGACGGTTGTCTGGATATGAAAGGATAAAAAGCGATGCTAGCAGGACCACATTAGGTCAGAGGCTCTGAACGAACCAGAGAAGACACTCCTCTTGAGCTGCCAGCTTGATATACATCTAGCAGAGCAATGAAAGGGGAGATCTCTGGATCTATGTGAGGTACAGGGCTGGTTCTAGTTTTGGTAGAAAGGTACTGTAATGTACTATATGATGTCTGATGTTTATTTTTTTCATTAGTTATAAGATAACCCCTTTAACAATCAGGTTTTTAATGGACATGTGGTTTTATGGCTAAAACAGCTTTTTTCTTAGCATATATATGAAGCAGCCAGGCAACATTGTACAATCAATTAGAAAACCACAACAAACAATCTTGTAGTTTGTACCATTATGTACTGTACCATACTTCCTCTAAGTTAATGTGTGACGTACATGATTGAGTTACTCAATATGAAAGGGAGGCTAAAAACTACCACATCAAGTACCTCCTCTCATAATGAGCAATACTGGCTTAATGCGTGCTGTAAATGAAATGCCTGCTTAATAGGAGGCATATGAAGGAATTAAATTAATAACCCCATGTGCCTCTCGTTAAAGGGGTATTCCAGTGTCAGAAAAACGCCTACTTCTTCCAAAAACAGTACCGTCACCTGTCCACAGGTTGAGTGTGGTTACTTCGTCTCATTCATCATGTTCTACGCCTGTTTTAGGCATGGAAAATGGTCTAAATGTAAGACAGCTAGGAAGGTGTCTTACACGTAGAAGCAGCGCTGGATGTGCCGAAGATATGCCTCTTCATAACTTCGACGGATCCACCACCAGTGATGGGGGCTTTATTAAGACCGGTGTCTAAAATGCTGTTATTAATAAATGACCCCCTATGTTCCTATGGAGCCCTTCCACAGGGTCCTCCATAGGAACAAATGTGCAGCAGCTTCTGTTCATTCACAGGGACAGAAGATGCTGCACTCTGCATCCAGCTCCTTCAATCCTTGCAACAGCACCTGAAGAGTCAAAAGTCCGCGATCAGGGTTACCGCCGGTCGCAGACTTTAGTACCAGGTGCCTGCTTTTTAAAACAGAAGGCATCTGGCGGCTACGGCGCCCGCGAATGGGCACCATCTTTAAAGTCCTGTCATTGGTCAGGAAGGAGTAAAACATTTTCAGTTTTGCACCTTTTTATATATATATATATATATATATATATATATACCGTATTTATCGGCGTATAACACGCACTGGCGTATAACACGCACCCTTCATTTTAAGGGAAATTTCAGGGAAAAAAAATAAATTTCAAATTGTACTGCTATGGGGTGGGGGGATCTGTGGATGGAACTGTTATGGGGGGGGATCTGTGGATGACACTGCTATATGTCATCCACAGATCCCCCTCATAACAGTGTCCCCCAATACACCGGGCCCCGCCGCTCACCGAAGTATTTATAAACGTGAATCCTTATCCTGTTATTAGGCTGCCCTCTCCCATGTTCCCATGTCCCCCCTGTATCCCCACAGCACTTACGATTCACACGCTACCATAGCAGGCAGGGCGGACGGCACCAGTAACGTCACTCACTGACGTCGCGCGTCTGCTCCGCCTGCTTCATTCATAAAGGGGGCGGAGCAGGCGCTCGACGTCAGTGAGTGACGTTACTGCTGCCGTCCGCTCTGCCTGCTATTGAAGCTTAAGTAAGTGCTGTGGGGGATACAGGGGAACATGGGAACATGGGAGAGCGCAGCTTAATAACAGGATAAGGATTCACGTTTATAAATACTTCGGTGAGCGGCGGGGCCCGGTGTAAGAGTACAGTGACTGCACCGGGCCCCGCCCCTAGTTCCGGACTCCAGCCCCTCCTCTCTCCCGGCTCATACAGCGCAGTGAATATCGGCGTATAACACGCATACATGATTTGCCCCCTATTTTCAGGGGGAAAAAGTGCGTGTTATACGCCGATAAATACGGTATATATATATATATACACCTACATACATACACTCACCTAAAGAATTATTAGGAACACCTGTTCTATTTCTCATTAATGCAATTATCTAGTCAACCAATCACATGGTAGTTGCTTCAATGCATTTAGGGTTGTGGTCCTGGTCAAGACAATCTCCTGAACGCCAAACTGAATGTCAGAATGGGAAAGAAAGGTGATTTAAGCAATTTTGAGCGTGGCATGGTTGTTGGTGCCAGACGGGCCGGTCTGAGTATTTCACAATCTGCTCAGTTACTGGGATTTTCACGCACAACCATTTCTAGGGTTTACAAAGAATGGTGTGAAAAGGGAAAAACATCCAGTATGCGGCAGTCCTGTGGGAAAAAATGCCTCGTGGATGCTAGAGGTCAGAGGAGAATGGGCCGACTGATTCAAGCTGATAGAAGAGCAACGTTGACTGAAATAACCACTCGTTACAACCGAGGTATGCAGCAAAGCATTTGTGAATCCACAACACGCACAACCTTGAGGCGGATGGGCTACAACAGCAGAAGACCCCACTGGGTACCACTCATCTCCACTACAAATAGGAAAAAGAGGCTACAATTTGCACAAGCTCACAAAAATTGGACTGTTGAAGACTGTAAAAATGTTGCCTGGTCTGATGAGTCTCGATTTCTGTTGAGACATTCAAATGGTAGAGTCCGAATTTGGCGTAAACAGAATGACAACATGTATCCATCCTCTGATGGCTACTTCCAGCAGGATAATGCACCATGTCACAAAGCTGGAATAATTTCAAATTGGTTTCTTGAACATGACAATGAGTTCACTGTACTAAAATGGGCCCCACAGTCACCAGATCTCAACCCAATAGAGCATCTTTGGGATGTGGTGGAACGGGAGCTTCGTGCCCTGGATGTGCATCCCTCAAATCTCCAACTGCAAGATGCTATCCTATCAATATGGGCCAACATTTCGAAAGAATACTATCAGCACCTTGTGGAATCAATGCCACGTAGAATTAAGGCAGTTCTGAAGGCAAAAGGGGGTCCAACACCATATTAGTATGGTGTTCCTAATAATTCTTTAGGTGAGTGTATATATATATATATATATATATATATATATATTTTTATTTTTTATTTTTTTTAAATAAAACTACATTTTACCATAATTTTTATATAATAAAATGCAGCCAAAGTAAACTGTGCAAATGCATGACTTTCTATAGAGAAGCAAATCACAAAGCCAGGAAAAACACATCCCCTATGCCTATTTTAATGCTCTCCCGGTAGTGTGCAGCCCTATGCATTATATAGTTCAAATAGCCTAGTTTCCTAGACTTATAAGCTCCCGTTTCAGGTCAACTTAAAACATAACGTTTATTTTGTTTATTAAGAATAATGTAAAGCGGGAGAACAAAGGAAACTTTAAAATTCTAGGTATAGCAGGACTCTATGGACAGTGATAGGGTTACTTCACCATATATTCTGCCTCCATAACATGCATCCATCTGCCTTTTGGCTTATGTTTTAGCGATACACTTTATTCGCCTTGATGGAATTTATGTTAGGAGGTCGCCTATTCAGTCGCTTTAGGATCATTTGTTTCCGTATCTATAATCTTTAAGCGCGACTCTCCACCACTTTTGTCAGGGTTTAGGAGGGGTCTGCAGTTACCCTCGCCATGACAACTGGTCCTATCTAACCTAATCTAAAATCTTAATGCAAGACTCCCCCAACATGTTTCACCACTGAACGTGGCTCTTCAGGGGCATGGAGCTACTATCAACAAGAATGCTTTCCAAAAATGCTCTTTTAACCTCTATGGTGGATCATTAGGTATTCTGCAGCCATCGCTGCTAAGCATCTTGATGGACAGTCTGGGGCCCGATTAAAACCTTCATTACTATGTTTTCGTCATATAATCCCGTCTTGCGTTCATTCTTGCATACTGCGCATAGCATATGAACTTTAATTTTATGATCGGAAGTGTGACAGTACGTGGCATGCGTTCATACTTGTGTATTCAAAGTTGCGCATGCGCGAGAACTTTGAATTTGGATCGGAGATGTAACGATACTGAGCATGCGTCATACTTAGACATTTTCTAATCATCGCATCGTCCTTTGCAAGCAGCGATGCGCATGCGTGAGGACTTTAGCTTTTAATCGAGAAAACTACGGTACGGCGCCTGTGCCTGAAGTTAGACTTTTCGCATACTATTTTACAATGGATCAGTGCACGTGCCTAAGAACTTGGAAATTCCTATTCAAAGATTCCCATCCATAAGGGTATAGCATGTACAATGCTTTCGCTTATACTTAGAATTTATTTTCATAGATCCTTCGGAGATTAACGATACAGGCGCATGCACCTAAAACTTAGATTTTTTGCTGCATCATTCCTTCACTAGTATGTACAGCGCATGCGTAAATACTTTAACATTTTGATCAGAAATATAGCTATACAGGGCATGGCGTCTAGACTACGATTATTTTTTTTTTATCTCTCCTAGAATTTTCTTTTCAAGTATGTACTTGCTCATGCGTAAAAACTTTAGCATTTTGATCACAAGTATAACTATACTGAGCATGCGTCCTGGACTTAGATTTTTACCCTCATCAGATCATTCATTTGTGAGTACATAGAATGGATGCATGGCAAGCTTTAGAGTTTCTATTCAAGAGAGTATAATATAAAAAAGTAAAGGGGTATATAAGCACTTGCTCTTACACTGAGAGTTTATTAATATATATACAAATTATACAATGTATACATTCAAGTATAAATGTTCCAAGTATAAATTTATCCATCACATGCTTCTCTTGTCACAATGCTGCATATGCATCTACACTTGAAATTGATGCTCTGAGAGTTACTTCGAATCACATTTTTATTTTATTTGTTTTATTCTATATAAGTATGACGATTCTATTATTCTCTCTTTTTATCCTTATATTTATAATCAAGGATCCAATTTTATGATGTTCGGTGAATCGAGGGTCACTGACCTTCTTCTTCCAGGTAAGTTATCTTTATTCTTTTTACTTCTTTCATAATTGCAATATTCGTTTATTTCTTATGGTGTACTTTCCAGTTATCTAGATAAAAGCTGTGAAGGAAAAACCTTCATTAAGGCCTTGTGGACTCATTGTATTCAGTCTATGAATCCAGCGAGCCTCACTCTGTAACAATTTCTTATCTAGGTTCCCCCCTCTTGGTCCTAAGAATATTTTCTCTATGCCCCAGAATCTGAGGACAGAGCTCTTGTTGTTATGAAAATATTTTATATGTCTGGCAATTGATGTATCTTTTCCTGTTTCGATGGTGCTTATATGCCCTGAGATACGGCGTCTTAACTCTTGTATAGTTTTGCCCAAATATAGTTTAGGGCATGGGCAAGATGCCAGATACACCACTCCCTGCGTTTTGCATGTGATGAGTTGTTTTATTTCGTACTCCTTTTTATCCGTAGGGTTGGTATACTTTTTTATGCGGGGGGCATATCTACAGAAGGAGCACTCTCCACATGGCGATGATCCTCGGTATCTTTCAACAGGTTTTTCGGAGTTTAACCCCCTCTCCGTCAAGTGGCTGTGCACCAATTGATCTTTAAGATTGGTGCCCCTCCTATATGTTACTGATGGGTTCGGGGTGAGTACCATATTTAGATCTCTATCTGATTTTATTACATGCCAGTGTTTCCTTAGGATTCCATATATTTCTTTATTGTACCCATCATAGGTACCTATACATCTGATGACATCACTTTTTTGGGGGGGAGTTTCTTTAAGAAGATCTTCTCTCTTAGCTCTGTTGGCTCTATTGTATGCGTTTTTTAGAGTTTTTTTAGGATATTCTCTCTTCCTAAATCTCTGAAAGAGTTGTCCACTTTCTTTGGAAAACGAGGCCTCATCCGAACAATTTCGACGTGCCCTCAAATACTGGCCTACAGGAATTCCCTTCTTAAGAGAGGTGGGGTGCCAGCTGTCCCAGTGCAGGTAACTATTCGTTGACGTTGGTTTTCTGAAAACCTCTGTCACTAGATGACCACTCTCTGCCTTTTTTATTTTTAGGTCAAGGAACACAATCTAATTTTCCTGGATCTCATAGGTGTATTTGATACCTATACTATTATCATTTAATTTCTGAGTGAACTCGTGAAATAATAAGTGACCCCCATCCCATAGGATGAGAATGTCGTCTATATATCTGCCCCAAAATATAATGTGACAGATATATGATGACATTCCCTCCGTGAACATGTGATTATTTTCCCACCACCCCAAAAATAAATTTGCATAAGTGGGGGCACATGACGTCCCCATAGCAGTCCCATTAATTTGTTTATAGAATTGCCCCTGAAAAATAAAATAGTTGTGCTCCAAAACAAACCTAAGTGATAGTAAAACAAACTTATTGTGCTTATTAAAATTCTGGCTTCTAGTGTTTAGATAGGACTCTACTGCGTGTATTTCCAAGAATGTTGGATGTTACTGTAGAGTGATTCAACATCCAAACTTGCTAAAATCGTGTCTGGTGTTATTGTGATATCGTTAATCTTTAGGAGAAGATCTTTGGTGTCCTTGATATATGAAGGTAGGGTAGTTACGAAAGGTCTCAATATTTGGTCAATATATTCACTGACAGATTGTGTGAGGTTATCGTTACCTGAAACAATTGAGGTTATCGTTACCTGAAACAGCCCTATGCATAAGCCCAGTTTGTGACAGAGAGCAAGTATGCACTAAATCGGTGGCACCATTAGTAGCCTCTGTTGCAGGTTCCGTCAAAAATACAGGATGCTGTGCTTTCGTGTCCAGTAAGATACAGAGTTTTCTAATGGAAACCAGATTCCATTATAGTCAGTGAGGTCTGTCAGGAAACTGTTTCAGTCACATTACAGAAACGCTGCTTCCATTATTTTAACTGTTCTGCTCCCATAATGGACATAACAACGGAAACAAAAATGTCAATGTGATCCCAGCCGTACCCCTTACCTGGGGTCATGTACAGTTACATAGGAACAGGAGGATTTATACCACTGCTTCTGTCCCTGCAGCCTGTGAGCACCCAGTCTCTCGTCCTCCATGCTGGCCAGCTGAGGTGAAGGCTGCTTCAACCTGGAATATGTCAGCCTATATAGCACAGAGATACAGCCCAAGATATTTTGGAGTGAGATCTGCAGGTAATAACCCTCACTCCTGACCCAAAGAGTCAGGCTAGGAGTGAGAGGCTCACTGGTAAAGTTTCTGCTTCCCATACAGCAGGTTGTGGTCCTAGGTTCCAGGCCCAAAGAAGAGACAGAATAAAAGTTAAATAAAAAGGGGTATCCCCAAGCACTGTCAGAAGGTGGAGGGGCCTCTGCCCCAGGGCATCGCCCTTCGTTGTCAGAGCACTGACTGGGACTCCATAGAGCAGAGCAGGGACTTGGCTACTGAAAATTACCAGCAGTTCAATATATCCTACCAGCACCTTAGTGCACGTGATGTTATCTGTAGACCTGGACCAGACTCGCTATTACTAACCTGAGTGACAGAGTAGCTTAGTATTGAAATACTGATAATGCCAGTAATGATCTGGTAGACACAAGAAAGTATCGAAATCGTATCGATATTGCGATGCCTCATGCAACCCTACTAGAAACCAAACAATGGAAATGAAGAGCTGCTCCCTTTCACTTGAATGGGAGTGGTGCTGCAGAACCAGCGATGGAGCCGTGTCATTTCTGCACCTGGTTCTAGCAACTCAAGTCCTAAAAAACAGCTGACTGGCAGGGTGCTGATCTTATATTCACATATACTAACAAGTAATTAATATTTATATCCTGGAAAACCCTTTAACATCTTCCTGCAAATGGACGTTCCATTACATCCAAATTGCATTGTTCTTTCATGTCTTGTGGATGACAAAAAAACATGTCTATACTGTGGCTAAGCATAGCAGGGCTAGAGTTCAGAGGAGGGTGACTAAAGTAATAACTGGAATGGGGGACTACAGTACCCTGAAAGATTATCAACATTAGGGTTATTCACTTTAGAAAAAAAGACGACTGAGGGGAGATGTAATAACTATGTATAAATATATCAGGGGTCAGTACAGAGATCTCTCCCATCATCTATTTATCCCCAGGACTGTGACTGTGACAAGGGGACATCCTCTGCCTTTGGATGAAAGAAGGTTTGTACACTAACATAGAAGAGGATTCTTTATGGTAAGAGCAGTGAGACTATGGAACTCTCTGCCTGAGGAGGTGGTGATGGTGAGTACAATAAAGGAATTCAAGAGGGGCCTGGATGTGTTTCTGGAGCGTAATAATATTACAGGCTATAGTTACTAGAGAGGGGTCGTTGATCCAGGGAGTCATTCTGATTGCCTGATAGGAGTCGGGAAGAAATTTTTTCCCCTAAAATAAGGAAAAAATTGGCTCCAACCTCATGAGGGTTTTACAATGTTTACTAGGCCAGAAAACTACTCATCAGCAGCGGAGGGAGCCACTGCTCATAAAATACTGAACTGCAGCACACGGTCATCATCCATTACTGAGCAGACCAGCAGCGCTGCAGCAGATTAACATTTTTTTTTTTTTTATGAAGACTACAGCAAGAAACCCAGTTGGTGATACATAATGAGAATCGGCAGGGGCGGACCTGGCCATATACACTACAGGGAAATTGTCCCGGTGGGCCGATTCCCAGAGGGCCGCCCAACGCCCTCCTCATGGCCACTGACCAGGTACATGGACACCCTGATGCTTTCAGCATTAATTAATGCTAGGTGCATCAGGTACTTATACATCTGGCCAGCCTTCCGCAGGTGCCCTCCTGAATTTGACTGTATTAGGGCAGGGCCCATTCAGACGGCCGTAGTGCTTTGCGGATCCGCAAAACACGGATACCGGCCGTGTGCGTTCCGTAATTTGCAGACCGCATATGGCCACAACCATAATAGAAACTGCCTATTCTTGTCAGTGATTGCGGACAAGAATAGGATATGTTCCATCTTTTCTGCGGAGCAGCAGAACTGGAACTACGGATGTGGACATCTTTTGCGGCCCCATTAAAATGAATGGGTCCGCACCATTTCCACAAAATTGGGGAATGGATGCAGACTTATTCATACGGCCGTCTGAATGAGTCCTAACTGTCCTTGTCATAGGGTGATATTTTGCGCTGCACTGTAGCATTGCTGGTCCTACCTACTTCTATTGTCCCTGCCTACTTGTGGCTTGTGTTGTCCCTTCCTACTTATTCTGCCCTGCCTACAACATGGGGCTTCTTTCAGTTTTTTTTTTCCAGGTCCACTTTAAAGCTCCTAGTCCGCCCCTGAGAATCGGGTCTCAGTAACTACTATACACCAACCTCAGATCAGGCAGCATAAACCTGATGACAGATTTCCTTTCACACTGCCAGTCTTGGCCATCACCTTGTGATCACTATGCCTCCTTTTTTATGCAGGGGTCTCTACTGAATGCCGCATCACAAGTTTAAAACTGCCATAATCAGAGTTTTCAGTCACAGCCACAACTACTGCCCCCGATAATCACACTGCCATAAATGTCATACTTCCAAAACAACACTCTATGGGTGCAGAGATTCAAGAGGGCTGGACCCCAAAACCTACATGGTCACCTATGCGGGAAGAAACTGCAGCACTCAAAGAAATCCAAGTCAATGTGAATGTATTCTCAATGAGAAGCTGAAATATTACTTGTACATATCACTTGACAATATGCAGCTGAATGGGGACGAATGATTTGTAATAATTAATCATTTTTCCATTCATTTTGTATCGGCCCGTGTGAAAAGTCCTTTTAAACAAGTGCCACTCTACTTGTATTTTGTCGATAGAACTCGTTATTAGTCCAGCATCTGTCCCAAATAACAAAGCTCTATGTATAAGAATATCAATCATTTTCACTGGGTACCTTTGCAGTACTTCATTGTTAACTATTGTGCTGAACCCACCCCCAAATTGCTAAAAAGCGCTAGAGAGCTCTAAGGGTACTTTCACATTTGCGTAAACTTTTTTCGGAATCAAGTTCCTTCCTAGGGCTCAATACTGGAAAAAAACAGATGTTTTATCTTAATGCATTCTGAATGGAAATCAATCCGTTCAGTATGCATTAGGATGTCTTCAGTCACTGTAACGGTTTTTGGACGGAGAAAATACCGCAGCATGCTGCAGTAATTGTTCTCCATCCAAAATTCCGGAACACTTGACACGGCATTATTTTCTATTGAAATGCATTACTGCCCAAGTGTTTCGGAAAAAAGATATGGTTTTGCATGCGCAGACCTTTAAAAATGTGAAAAAGATAGATACCGGATCAGTTTTTTCCGGATGACAACCGAGAGACGGATACGGTATTGCAATGCATTTGTGAACGGATCCACATCCGGATCAGTCTACAAATGGTATCCGTTTGCATACAGATTGCGACGGAACTGCCTGCCGGAATCCAACAACGCAGTGTTACAGTATCCTTACACTACTAAGCCATAAAAAAACCCTGCCAGGAACATCCGTTGTGCAGACCAAAATATAAGAAAAATTTTGAACTCCACAGCAAAGCATTGTGTAATGTTAGTGTTCTTGTAATCTGAAGACAAAAAGGTGAAAAAAATACAACTGTAATATGCTAAAAGACATAGATTAGGAGGTCTAGATTTTAAATAAAATAAACAACAGCTTTGTCGTGCAGCATCACAACAACATTTTTTGAATACACTCACCGTGATGTCAGCGATTAGAGCGTCCGGGTCATGAATACCATCAGGAAGGCACTTCTTGTGTAGAGGAAGAGACTCAAGCTTCTTGACAAGACAATGTAAACCTTCAATCTCAAACCATGTCAAACAGTAGGGTGCATTCGGGAGGTGAGGGTGGAGTAGCAGAGATGGTGGTGGTGTAAGAGGCCTGTGCACAGAAGGAATCCTGGACATGGTAGCCTCTCCTCATGCCGCTGCCGAGATCTTTCCCTCTGCCGTCGCTCACGTTCTCTCCGCCGCTGTAAGTCTCGCTCTACCCTTCTTTTTCTCTCTCTTTTTTACTCAAGCCTTCTTCTTCTTCCCAGTCCTGATCTGACGAGTCATCATACTCTGATGAGGAGGGCGAAGAAGAATTTGAAGATGAAGACGAAGAGGATGATGGCGTTTCTGGTCTTCTTCGACCATTTAGCTCAAATCTGTGAGGTGAAATAATAAATAACAGTAATTATTTAACTTAATTTATTTCTGAGGCTGACTAAATGCTGGAGACAGATGATTAAAACAACCAAAAGGTTTGGACAGTTTTCTATGTGCATTTGCTACTAGATTCCAGGCATTTTCCAAGCCCTGTATAAGGTTATAGTCCTGCGGAAGACCATTAATTCATTAAAAGTATGTAGGTTTACAGCACATACCAGAATTTCACACAGTTAAAGGGGTATTCCCATTCTTCATGATATATTTTAATTTAATTATATAACCCCCAGGGAAAATTTGTCTAAAATATATTGCTTTAAAAAAAAACTAATTGTGGCTCTCTAATTGAAGTCTCCTATTCGATTATGTTCGCTGCCCATGGATACGGCCACAGCTCGCCTGCCAACATCCATGGGCCGCGCTTGCGCAGAGTTTCCTTGGCGATCTAGTGGCCAGCCTCTCTACTCACACTGTGCGCAGCCGCCCAAACAGAAGGAGAAGGCCGTGTGGGGGGGGGGGAATGGTGTCCTATCAGAGGAATGGTGTCATCCTCCCCCCGCAGTCCCCCCCCCCGTCCCCCACATCATTGGTGGCAGCAGCAGTTCCGATCGGAGTCCCAGTCAGTGTAATGCTGGGGCTGCCGATCGGTTACCATGGCAGCCAGGACGCTACGTGAAGTCCTGGCTGCCATGGTCAGTTAGTCCGCATTATACTTACATGCTGGGTGGCCGGGCCGGCGCTCCTTCTTCTTGTAACTCACAGGTCTGTGCGGCGCATTGCTTATGCTTATAGCAATGCATCGCACAGACCTGCGAGTTACAAGAAGGAGCGCCGGCCCGGCCACCCAGCATGTAAGTATAATGCTGACTAACTGACCATGCAGTATAGTGTACTGCAGTGTACAGTCGTGGCCAAAAGTTTTGAGAATTACATAAATATTGGAAATTGGAAAAGCTGCTGCTTAAGTTTTTATAATAGCAATTTGCATATACTCCAGAATGTTATGAAGAGTGATCAGATGAATTGCATAGTCCTTCTTTGCCATGAAAATGAACTTCATCCAAAAAAACCTTTCCACTGCATTTCATTGCTGTCATTGAAGGACCTGCTGAGATCATTTCAGTAATCGTCTTGTTACTTAGGTGAGAATCTTGACGAGCACAAAGCTGGAGATCATTATGTCAGGCTGATTGGGTTAAAATGGCAGACTTGACATGTTAAAAGGAGGGTGATGCTTGAAATCATTGTTCTTCCATTGTTAACCATGTGACTGCAAAGAAACGCGTGTGCACCATCATTGCGTTGCATAAAAATGGCTTCACAGGCAAGGATATTGTGGCTACTAAGATTGCACCTCATCAACAATTTATAGGATCATCAAGAACTTCAAGGAAAGAGGTTCAATTCTTGTTAAGAAGGCTTCAGGGGCGTCCGAGAAAGTCCAGCAAGCGCCAGGATCGTCTCCTAAAGAGGAGTTCGGCTGCAGGATCGGAATGCCACCCAGCGCAGAGCTTGCTCAGGAATGGCAGCAGGGAGGTGTGAGCGCATCTGCACGCACAGTGAGGCGAAGACTTTTGGAAGATGGCCTGGTGTCAAGAAGGGCAGCAAAGAAGCCACTTCTCTCCAAAAAAAACATCAGGGACAGATTGATCTTCTGCAGAAAGTTTGGTGAATGGACTGCTGAGGACTGGGGCAAAGTCATATTCTCCGATGAAGCCTCTTTCCGATTGTTTGGGGCATCTGGAAAAAGGGCTTGTCCAGAGAAGAAAAGGTGAGCGTTACCATCAGTCCCTGTGTCATGCCAACAGTAAAGTATCCTGAGACCATTCATGTGTGGGGTTGCTTCTCATCCAGGGAGTGGGCTCACTCACAATTTTGCCCAAAACACAGCCATGAATAAAGAATGGTACCAAAACACCCTCCAACAGCAACTTCTTCCAACAATCCAACAACTGTTTGGTGAAGAACAATGCATTTTCCAGCACGATGGAGCACCGTGCCATAAGGCAAAAGTGATAACTAAGTGGCTCGGGGACCAAAACGTTGACATTTTGGGTCCATGGCCTGGAAACTCCCCAGATCTTAATCCCATTGAGAACTTGTGGTCAATCCTCAAGAGGCGGATGGACAAACAAAAACCCACTAATTCTGACAAACTCCAAGAATTGATTATGAAAGAATGGGTTGCTATCAGTCAGGAATTGGCCCAGAAGTTGATTGAGAGCATACCCAGTCGAATTGCAGAGGTCCTGAAAAAGAAGGGCCAACACTGCAAATACTGACTCTTTGCATAAATGTCATGTAATTGTCGATAAAAGCCTTTGAAACGTATGAAGTGCGTGTAATTATATTTCACTACATCACAGAAACAACTGAAACAATGATCTAAAAGCAGTTTAGCAGCAAACTTTGTGAAAACTAATATTTGTGTCATTCTCAAAACTTTTGGCCACGACTATTTTCTAATTACACTTAGCCTGACCAGGCTAATTGTAATAGAAAATACACTGCATTACACTATACTGCAGTGTATTATAGAGGCATCAGACCCAGTGGATCTTCAAGAACCGAGTGGGTCAGAGTAAAAAAAGTGTCAATTAAAAAAAAAAAAAAAAAGTAAAAAAAAATAATAATCTTACATTTTTCCCATATACGCAATTTGATAATTCAGTAAAAACAAAGAAAATAAAATACCCTAAACATGCTTGGAATTGCCACGTCCGTAACGACCAGCTCTATAAAAATATCACATGACCTAACCTCTCAGGTGAACAACGTAAAAAAAAAAAAAAAAAACACGGCCAAAAAAGAAATTTTTTGGTCACCTACTGTCACAAAAAGTGCAACACCAAGCGATCAAAAGGGTGTATGCTTCCTAAAATAGTACCAATTAAACAGTCACCTCATCCCGCAAAATATGAGCCCCTACCGAAGACAATCGGCCAAAAAATAAAAAAGCTATGGCTCTCAGACTATGGAGACACTGTTTCAAAAATGCTATTATTGTGTAAAACTTAAAGGGTTTCTATCACTTCGTTTCACATAATTAGCTGTCAGACACTAGCGATCCGCTAGTGTCTGCTCTGCCAAACCATCCTAATATAATTGCTTTTGGGGCAGCCGTTTTGCTAAAAAAAGAACTTTTATTAATATGCTAATGAGCCTCTAGGTGCTATGGGGGCGTCATTAGCACCTAGAGGCTCCGTCTACCTTCACAAACTGCCGCCGCCCAGCGCGTCCCTCCAGCCCGCCTATCTCCTCCTGAATGCGATCCTCCCTGTGAGCGCCTGTATTCGGCGCATGCGCAGTGAATGTCTGACCGCTTCCCTGCTCAGACATCACCACTGCGCCTGTTCCTCGGAGCACTATGACGTCATCGCGCAGGCGCAGTGGAGATGTCTGAGCAGGGAAGCGGTCAGACATTCACTGAGCATGCGCCGAATACATACGCTCACAGGGAGTATCGCATTCCGGAGGAGATGGGCGGGCTGGAGGAACGTGCTGGGCGGCGGCAGTTTGTGAAGGTAGACGGAGCCTCTAGGTGCTAATGACGCCCCATAGCACCTAGAGGCTCATTAGCATATTAATAAAAGTTCTTTTTTTAGCAAAACGGCTGCCCCAAAAGCAATTATATTAGGATGGTTTGGCAGAGCAGACACTAGCGGATCGCTAGTGTCTGACAGCTAATTATGTGAAACGAAGTGATAGAAACCCTTTAAATAAAATTCGAAAAAGTATACATATTCTCTATCGCCGCGTCCGTAACGACCGGCTCTATAAAAATATCACATGAGCTAACCCCTAAGGTGAACACCATTAACCACCTCAGCCCCCATAGCTTAAACACCCTGAAAGACCAGGCCACTTTTTACACTTCTGACCTACACTACTTTCACCGTTTATTGCTCGGTCATGCAACTTACCACCCAAATGAATTTTACCTCCTTTTCTTCTCATTAATAGAGCTTTCATTTGGTGGTATTTCATTGCTGCTGACATTTTTACTTTTTTGTTATTAATCAAAATGTAACGATTTTTTTTGCAAAAAAATGACATTTTTCACTTTCAGTTGTAAAATTTTCAAAAAAAAACAAGATCCATATAAAAATTTTGCTCTAAATTTATTGTTCTACATGTCTTTGAAAAAAAATAAAATGTTTGGGTAAAAAAAAAAAATGGTTTGGGTAAAAGTTATAGCGTTTACAAACTATGGTACAAAAATGTGAATTTCCGCTTTTTGAAGCAGCTCTGACTTTCTGAGCACCTGTCATGTTTCCTGAGGTTCTACAATGGCCAGACACTACAAACACCCCACAAATGACCCCATTTTGGAAAGTAGACACCCAAAGGTATTCGCTGATGGGCATAGTGAGTTCATAGAACTTTTTATTTTTTGTCACAAGTTAGCGTAAAATGATGATCTTTTTTTTTTTTCCTTACAAAGTCTCATATTTCACTAACTTGTGACAAAAAATAAAAACTTCCATGAACTCACTATGCCCATCAGCGAATACCCTGGGGTGTCTTCTTTCTAAAATGGGGTCACTTGTGGGGTAGTTATACTGCCCTGGCATTCTAGGGGCCCAAATGTGTGGTAAGGAGTTTGAAATCAAATTCTGTAAAAAATGGCTGGTGAAATCCGAAAGGTGCTCTTTGGAATGTGGGCCCCTTTGCCCACCTAGGCTGCAAAAAAGTGTCACACATGTGGTATCTCCGTATTCAGGAGAAGTTGGGGAATGTGTTTTGGGGTGTCATTTTACATATACCCATGCTGGGTGAGAGAAATATCTTGGCAAAAGACAACTTTGTATAAAAAAAAATGGGAAAAGTTGTCTTTTGCCAAGATATTTCTCTCACCCAGCATGGGTATATGTAAAATGACACCCCAAAACACATTCCCCAACTTCTCTTGAATACAGAGATACCAGATGTGTGACACTTTTTTGCAGCCTAGGTGGGCAAAGGGGCCCATATTCCAAAGAGCACCTTTCGGATTTCACTGGTCATTTTTTACAGAATTTGATTTCAAACTCCTTACCACACATTTGGGCCCCTAGAATGCCAGGGCAGTATAACTACCCCACAAGTGACCCCATTTTGGAAAGAAGACACCCCAAGGTATTCGCTGATGGGCATAGTGAGTTCATGGAAGTTTTTATTTTTGTCACAAGTTAGCGGAATATGAGACTTTGTAAGAAAAAAAATAAAAAATAAAATCATAATTTTCCACTAACTTGTGACAAAAAATTAAAAATTCTAGGAACTCGCCATGCCCCTCACGGAATACCTTGGGGTGTCTTCTTTCCAAAATGGGGTCACTTGTGGGGTAGTTATACTGCCCTGGCATTTTCCAGGGGCCCTAATGTGTGGTAAGTAGGTAAATGACCTGTGAAATCCTAAAGGTGCTCTTTGGAATGTGGGGCCCTTTGCCCACCTAGGCTGCAAAAAAGTGTCACACATGTGGTATCTCCGTATTCAGGAGAAGTTGGGGAATGTGTTCTGGGGTGTCAATTTACATATACCCATGCTGGGTGAGAGAAATATCTTGGCAAAAGACAACTTTTCCCATTTTTTTATACAAAGTTGGCATTTGACCAAGATATTTCTCTCACCCAGCATGGGTATATGTAAAATGACACCCCAAAACACATTGCCCAACTTCTCCTGAGTACGGCGATACCAGATGTGTGACACTTTTTTGCAGCCTAGATGCGCAAAGGTGCCCAAATTCCTTTTAGGAGGGCATTTTTAGACATTTGGATACCAGACTTCTTCTCACGCTTTGGGGCGCCTAAAATGCTAGGGAAGTATAAATACCCCACATGTGACCCCATTTTGGAAAGAAGACACCCCAAGGTATTCAATGAGGGGCATGGCGAGTTCATAGAATTATTATTTTTTTTGGCACAAGTTAGCGGAAATTGATATTTTTTATTTTTTTTCTCACAAAGTCTCCCTTTCCGCTAACTTGGGACAAAAATTTCAATCTTTCATGGACTCAATATGCCCCTCACGGAATACCTTGGGGTGTCTTCTTTCCGAAATGGGGTCACATGTGGGGTATTTATACTGCCCTGGCATTCTAGGGGCCCTAAAGCGTGAGAAGAATTCTGGAATATAAATGTCTAAAAAATTTTACGCATTTGGATTCCGTGAGGGGTATGGTGAGTTCATGTGAGATTTTATTTTTTGACACAAGTTAGTGGAATATGAGACTTTGTAAGAAAAAAAATAATAATTTCCGCTAACTTGGGCCAAAAAAATGTCTGAATGGAGACTTACAGGGGGTGATCAATGACAGGGGGGTGATCAATGACAGGGGGGGGTGATCAAGGAGTCTATATGGGGTGATCAATGACAGGGGGGTGATCAATGACAGGGGGGTGATCAGGGAGTCTATATGGGGTGATCACCCCCCTGTCATTGATCACCCCCCTATAAGGCTCCATTCAGATGTCCATATGTGTTTTGCGGATCCGATCCATGTATCAGTGGATCCGTAAAAATCATACGGACATCTGAATGCAGCCTGACAGGGGGACGATCAATGACAGGGGGGTGATCAGGGAGTCTATATGGGGTGATCACCTCCGTCATTGATCACTCCCCTGTAAGGCTCCATTCAGACGTCCGTATGTGTTTTGCGGATCCGATCCATCTATCAGTGTATCCGTAAAATTCATACGGACCTCTGAATGGAGCCTTACAGGGGGTTATCAATGACAGGGGGGTGATCAATGACAGGGGGGTGATCAGGGAGTCTATATGGGGTGATCTGGGGTGAATAAGGGGTTAATAAGTGACGGGGGGTGTAGTGTAGTGTAGTGGTGGTTGGTGCTACTTTACTGAGCTACCTGTGTCCTCTGGTGGTCGATCCAAACAAAGGGGACCACCAGAGGACCAGGTAGCAGGTATATTAGACGCTGTTATCATAACAGCGTCTAATATACCTGTTAGGGGTTAAAAAAAATCACATCTCCAGCCTGCCAGCGAACGATCGCCGCTGGCAGGCTGGAGATCTACTCTCTTACCTTCCGTTCCTGTGAGCGTTCACAGGAAATCTCGCGTCTCGCGAGATGACGCACGGATGCGTCCAGGAGGAATGAATCAACCACCTTCCGGACACATCCGTGCGTTAGGCGGTCGGGAGGTGGTTAAAAAAAAAGAAAAAAAAAAAAGGGTATTTTTTGTCACCTTCCATGACAAAAAGTGCAACACCAAGCGATCAAAAGGGCTTCCCCCCCCCCCCAAATAGTACCAATCAAACAGTCATCTCAACCCGCAAATAATGAGCCCCTACCTAAGACAATCGGTTAAAAAATAAAAAAGCTATGGCTACTAATAATACAAAAAAAAAAAAGCTAGGACCTGCTGTATAGAAATAGGCAGCCCAATGCGCTCTTTTATGAGGTAGTAAATTGGCTACATACTGGGGCATGGTACAGAGAAGCGCTTCATAAATACAGTATTTTGTCCAGAAAACTGACAGATATGCCCCGTTATTTTTCTGTTATTTACGTAAAAGGACATGAATAAGGGTAGGTTCTCACAGATTTTTGGAGGAGGTTTTGAGGCAAATTTTCCTGCAGTTTTTTCATTCAAAACTAGAAGTGGGTTCGAAAGGAATCGGAAATGTAAAAGAAATCTGCCTCAAAAAACCTCAGTGTGAACCTACCCTTAGGGCTCATGCACAAGAAAGTATTTTTTGTCCGTGTCATTTCCCCCCCCCCCCCCCGCCCTTATATGGAAATATATATATCTCAAAGCTGTATCTGAACCAGAGTGCTAGTGGGGGAGGGGAAGACAGATGTAGCAAAGATGTATCTGAAGCGATTGTGCCAAAGTGCTAGAGGGTACTGGCGGAGACAGATGTAGCAGAGCTGTATAGGAAGCGGTTCTTCCACAGTGCTAGAGGGTACTGGCAAAGATAGATGTAGCAGAGCTGTATAGGAAGCGGTTCTGCCACGGTGCTAAAGGGTACTGGCAGAGACAGATGTAGCAGAGCTGAATAAGCTGCTGTTCAGCCACAGAACTAATGGTGAAGGGAATAGACAGATGTAACAATATATTTGTGGAGGGTCAGCATCAATTCTGGTGGAAGAGATAATCAGATGTAGCAGAGCTGAATATGCTGCTGTTCAGCCACAGTTCTAATGGGGAAGGAAATAGACAGATGTAGCAGAGCTGTATATGTGGTGGGTCAGCATCAATGATGGAAGAGAGAAACAGATGTAGCAGAGCTGTATATGAGACTGTTCAGCCACAGTGCTGGTTGAAGAGATAAACACATGTAGCTGAGCTGTATATGCATCTTTACAGATACATAGTGTAAGGTTTATACACAACTGGAGTACAGCTGTAATGGAAAAATATCTGCATCAGTGCTGGTGGGTGGGGGATGGTCATGTTTTATGGGAGACAAAAGCAAAGATTATAAGTCTACTAGCTGACACGCTTTTGAGCTAATGTATAATATGGAATTAGATTTTTTGAGAGTTCAGACAGGTGCGGACCCATTCAATCTCTATGGGGACGGAATGGATGCGGATAGCACACAGTGTGCTGTCCGCATCTGAAGAGCGCGGCCCTGATCTTCCGGGCCACGGCTCCGCAAAAGATAGAACATGTCCTATTCTTGTCTGCAGCTGCGGACAAGAATAGGCATTTCTATAGGGGGTGCCGGCCGGGTGTTTTGCGGATCCGCAACACACCACGGACGTGTGAATGGACCGTAAAACTGTGCAGAACAGCCACATGTTCCTGTACACTGAGCTCACTTATCACTGCTCTCTGAGTGACGATTCCCCAGCAGGGGGGAGGGGCCTCACAGACACTGCAGGCTGCAAGACTGATGAGTCATTCTCTTCACATGAACGAGCACGCAAGGACTGAGTTCTCAGTGTGATGTCATAAAGAGGTGTGGCCAGCCTTCACTAAAACTGCCTAAGCCCGCCCAGCCTCAGAAGCAGAAAACCAGGAAGTGAACAGCAGAGCTAGCAGCAGGTGAGGATGAATTTGCAAGATGGGAATACCCCTTTAAGTAGAATTTTTGCCACACAGACGTTATGTGGTTATGTGGATTTTTTTATTCACTGAGATACACAGTAACATTCTTAATCATTAATCAGAAATGAAGGTTATCCAAATTTAATTAGGCTAAAGAGTAGAGTGCCATGGGGATATTATATATATATATATATACACATACATACACAGAAAATATATATGTCTTATGTAAATGGTCACTATAAAACCAATGCTATGAATTATTTTTTGAGGATCCAACAGATCACATGGGGAAGTGCAATTTTCGCCATAAAGTTCCAAAGCTTTACTTTACTGTCTGAACCATAAAGTTAAGGAACATGCTCGATAGTATTTGAGAATGACTGAAAGTGTAAATAGATTTAAGAAAAGGTTAGATACAGTACATTCCTTATAAAACACAATATGCTAAGTTACTTGTACTAATCATCTAACTGTTTTTGCCCGAGACCAGCTCAGGCAGTGGGTTAACTGTTCTGCCCAAGCTGGCCTCGGGCAGAAAGGGGAGAGGGCTGCTTTAGGCTAGGTCTACACAACGACATTTGTCGCGCGACCATAGGGCACAACTACACTGCATCTCGAATGGATTTTCTGCGACTGTTGCGTCACAGCATGTCGCATGTTGCAGTACGACACTATAGACTGCCATTATAAAAATTGTTGCGCAATATTGGTGCGACAAATGTCGTTGTGTAGACCTAGCCTTAGTCGCTGCTATTTCCTCAATGGTAGCAGACGGAAGCATGCAACTGGTCTTGTTTGAAAGCTGGCATTAACAGCATTAGTCCAAGCAACAGAGGAGAAATCACTATTAGAAATCGAGTCAGGAATAATCTCTGATAAAACCTGCTTTAACTTTCACTTTCAGCTGCATTCACAGCATCCCGATTTCTATCAGTGATATCTTCCACTGCACTGAACATACTGCTGTCATTCTGGTATTGAAAGCTTGGAATGTCAGCTTTGAAACAATACAAAGATCATATCTCTGGTTTGGTACCAGCTAGAGAAAGGAGCAGGTAAAGCAGCCGCTGTAAGAAAATTGCACAAAATAATGTAAAAAATTGCTGTTTTTTTTATCTTTCCACCTAAAAATAAAATAAAAAGTTAATAGAAAATGTATACCCCAAAATGGTTCCTAAAAAAACTGCAACTAATCCCGCAAAAAAAATAATAAATAAAATTGTTATGACTGCTAGAACACAAAGGGGGGAAATATTATTCGTCCCTAAGGCTAAAGTTAATGATGTCACTAAGGGGTTAAAAATGCAATAGTGTCCCCTGCAAGCAGGGGTTAGGATAGCATTCTTGGCAAATCGGGTCTCTGCCTTCAAAAGAATGTTTTTTGGCTTTCCTCCCAGTTAACTGGAGTTTGCAAGTATAAGGCCATAGTGAGTTCAAAAAATAAACAGCTATATTACACAAAGAAAATGATGCGTACGCCATATTACATACATATATATTTGCAGAACCATTCCAGTACTAAGGAAATGGAGTTGGTTCCCCCAACAACCTACTCTTCCCTTCTTCCAACGCATGCTCCACCAACATTTCTGTTAATTTCAGGGGGACTGCAGGGAGTTCGGGGCCCCGTTCTCGTGATCGGTGGGGTTCCAGTGGTAGGGGATAACTTAATTAAATGGAAAAAGTCTCTAAACTAGTGAAGGGGTAAGCAACCTCCAGCTGCTGGGTGAAACTCCCAGCATGCAAACATGCTTGGCTGTTCTTAGAACTCCCAAAGAAATTGATGGAGCATGTTGGAAGTTACAGTTTCACAACAGCTGGAGTGCAGGAGGTTGCCGACACCTAAACTAGATATTGAAACATGGACCATTCAGCCTTAAAGCACTTATGGCAACAGGCACTGATTTTGGGTAACAAGCCTTGGCAACTAAGAGGATTTTAAGAATCTAATAAAATATGTAGACACCTGACTGTTAATGATTTTTACAATTTTTTCTTGCTTCATTGATGGTACAAACTATTACTGTACTTGCTGTTGAATTAAAGAGTTAATTCCAGAAGGAACTATTAAGGCATGTGGACATTAGAGACAAGGGTTTCATAGTCGAGAACCGATCTACTAGCTAACAAAGAGCATCATTACATGTGGAAGATGAGCCAAAAATTCCATGACAGATAGCCATGTTTTACTTTGTTTTATGCTGTGGCGTTTCAGAGAAAAAAATACTTTTAAAAATGGCAATGTGGAAAATATACCAGCCACAGGGGAGAGGGTCTGCTGTGCTCTCACTGGTAGGGAGAGACCTTTCAATCAAGCTGAGCAGGGTGGTGGGACTCCTATCATGCCCCACTCTGACGATGTGCGGAGGTCGGCCAGGATTGCAGCACGAGTTTAGTGTTTGTTTTGGAGTCGTGCTGGATCCGCCCCTCATCAGGTGCACTGGGTGGAGTCATTAGTTTAAATAGCTCCTCAGCCCAGTGCGCTGATCGGATTATACTCATCATTGTGGTCTTGGAAGCTAGGAAGGAAGGTTGGCTGTCTGTTCCACCTCAGGAAGATAAGTGTTGTTTCTAGTTGGTTGTTTTGCGTCATCTATCCCATCCAGGTTCTGTGCGAGCAGGCTGCTCCTATTTCCCACTTCACCATCTCAGGGAATTCAGGGTTTTGTCAGCTTAGGCACGGGGACACCTCACACCTACCTTAAAGGTCTGTAGGTGGGCTGAGCAGTGCAGAGAAAGAGGTCAGGGATTAGCTAGGAGGTGACCCTTCCCCTGTCTCTCGCCCAGAGCCTGGTTGGTGCGTTATCTGTTATACTGAGTGCACGCCCGCCGTGACAACTCCTCTCCTTGTTCTTGCCATGTTTGTGAAACTGTTTCAGAGTACAACATAGCACACTGTCATGATAGACCCTGTTGAGATTTCATACTGCTGGCAATTCAGACAGTATGAACTTGATTGTACATTTAATGGGAATTTGTCAACACTAAATGCTGGTGGAAGATGAGTCCCTAAGAAACACAGAGTAAGATGCCAAGGATTGTCAGCCAGGAAATGATGTTGGATGACATTGTGCCATGCCTGTTGCATTCACAGATCAAAATCCGATGGGATACAACCAAAAGAGTGAAGATCAATGACAGTTCGATAGCTCAAAGCTCCAAGATATTGAAGTATCCTGAATTGTTAGGGGAGTGAAGACACATGGACATCAGAGACAGAAATGTCCGCCTAAACAGGCGCAATTGAAACTGGGTAAATGGGAAGACCTTTACGGAGAAAACCATGGAACCAAGGACCTTTATATGTACAAGCACGATTTTTATATTATTTTTTTGCTACAGTATATGAGCTAGGCAAGGATCTATGAAAACACAAGGAGCAGGTCCACAGGCCAAAGGCCAATGTCACAAATTGATGGTGGTATGTGTTGATGAAATGGTTAAAAAACTCAGGTCCAGGATAGAGGGGACCAATCTGTCTGTTTTGAACCACAAACAGATTGGAATAAAAAACCCTGACACATTCTTCTAGAGGAGCGTGACCCAATGATTTGAAGGAAAAGAGTGTCCACCCCCTGAAAGAAAGTAGAAGCCCAAGAGTCCTGCTTCAGAGGCTGGGACCTGAAGAAACAATCAGGGAGCATGGAAGAGAACTTGATCTTGTGAACGCAAGCATCCTTAATGTGGGAATCCTGAAAGAAGTAGCCAACCCCAAATCCTGGACAGGAATAGCTGGATGCTCCTCTTCAGGCAGTAGAATTTCTGTTGGATCTGGTTTGAAGGAAGGCTTCTTTTACATCTCTTGTTGAGTCACTTTCTCTGAAGAGTGAGTGCCAGAGAGGCAATTAAATTACTATAAACAGGGGCCCACCCTCTTGGAAGGATGCAGTCAATGAGTCCTACTTTGGGGCAAGTGGATACTCTTAGCACCAGTAGCTTCAGAGATAATTTTGTCTAATCTTTAGCCAAATCTGCAGGAGGCATGGTCAGTAAGGGAAAGTTTAGAGGTCAGATCAGTTACTCAAACTTGAAACAAAGGGTACAGCTCATAGTTACATTGAAAGCTGTTGAACATGGCAAGGAGATGCCCAAGTCAAGAGAAGTCTCACAAATATATTTTCTGGCACGTAAAATCTGCAGAGCCAGACACTCTCCAGATCCTTCCAAACGTAATATTCTGGAGAAGCTGCACCATCCATTCTGTGACTGCCTTACCAACCCAAGCGGAGGGGAAAAACTGGTCTAAAAGCCAAGCTGACAGCTTTAGAGGTAGACTTGGCAAACAGCGATTGTCTACATAATCACAAAAGGACGAGCCATCCACCACAGGAAAACAGGGGGATCCACCTTAGGAAAGGAAGACCATTTGGACACCAGGACCTCAGGGAAGGGATTTGAGGGGACAAAATGTCTATACAAGCTGTCCCATTCCTTAGAAACCATGCCGTCATACTCTTTATACCTGCATTCCTTGGATATAATGGAGGCCATTTTGGCACCAAAAATTACAGAAAGTGAAGCAGGCCCACCATGCATGTGGAACCTACACTCACTGAATTATATGGTAGCCGTCATGGCACATAACGGGTAGAATTTAATGTTAGGAACTTGTCTTACAGGGATCGCCTTGACGTGCGGCAGACGGGCTCAAATAATTTAGCACAAAATGATTTGCCAAGCATCTCTAACTTATTAGTGTAGCACTTGCAATTATTATGCAATTTTGTACTTTTTTGGGTTTGCAGAGAGCTGTTGCATTGCATGTTTTATTTCACAATGCCGTCATACTCTGTATGAAGAGGTAAGACCTTGTGAAAGTGATGGGTCCTTCAAAAAGAAAACCCCTCACAGCTGGATTGACAGTCTAAATTTTGACAGTCTCACGAATGGCAGTGACCAGACTGTCCACCAGAGTAGATTATGGAGGACTGCTCCAAGTTTACATTTGCCAACACATTTCAAAGGGGGGGGGGGGGGCTAAATGGAATAGCTCAATGCCTGCAAAAGGGATATAGAGCTGGTAGGACAGGCTAACACTGTTTTGGCTTCGCGTTCCCCTCCTGGTGCCAGCAGCTATGTCTAAGTCTGTGTACCCCAATGATACAAACAAAAAAGAAAGCAAACCATTTTTTCTAGTCCCTGACAACACCACATGACACTAAGTCAAACAGTCGGCAGCTGTGCATCACTTATGCGCAAAGTCCCAAGAGGTCTCTGGCATCTTCATATGTTACGTCAATCCTCCAATAAAAACATTTTACAATATGCAAATGACCGTGTAGTGTAGTTGCATCTTGTTGCACCTAGAGGTTCCCCCCTTCATGTCTTCTATGCCGCACCGCCACCGCTGTGATGGACAGGCCATGCAGTCTCTGAGGCCTTGCATGTTCTGTACATGCACAGTAAAGGCCTCTGGGTGCATTGAATTGCAACTGCACTGCCCTGGTTGCACCTAAGGGGTAGCTGGCATAAAGTCTTTTTTCAGAGGATTGATGGAACATATGGAGATGCCAGAAAAATCATAGGACTACATTATTGCTGTTCTCCACCTTAATAGTTTTGGTGGCCATAGCATTCACCAATAGTGTATAGGGTTGTCCTAACTCTTCCCCTAAAGGCAGATGTCCGTTCAAATTATACAGAATGTTGTTGTGCTCAAAGGAGATAAACCAACTCCAGACATGATTGCCAGTGGCTTATCCCCCATGGCACTACTCAGTGAATGGTAGTTGCACAACTTTCACAAAGTCGCACTACTAAACAGAATCTCATGATGAAGAATGTGGTCACACTGCGACCCCCAAGTTGCCGCAACTGAAATAACGGTCGGCAGAAATACAAACCTGTTAGATTCTGTGCAACCACATTAACTATTACGAGGTACAACTGGCAGTGTGGCCTAGTAATCTTAATGTTGGATCGCCACAAGTCGCTATGTGAACCCAGCCTAAGGGTGCAGTGCAGTTCTGACATACATTCAGGATGCAGTTTTCTATTTAGCCAGTTTAGCGGCCTCATTAAAACTTGGTGTTCTGCATAGTGGGAATGATTTAATTAATTTCAGCTAGCTACTATAAAAAACAGCATCCTGAATGCATGTCAGAACTGCACTGTGTGCAAGCACCCTAAGGCCAGATTCAGACAAGTGTGTTCATGGCATGAAACAAGCTCCGTGTGGGAGCACGTGAGCACGGACTGAACTCTGCTGCTTTGACCAGACCTCATGGCACTATAATTTATGATGCTGTGTGTCTCTGCCTGACCTCAACTGTAATGATTTGTGTAGTCTGCATTATTAAAGTACAAATAATTTCAGTTGAGGTTGTGCATTTGTTTTATTCTTATTTGAGTACTCTATTAATCGTTGGATTAGGCCTCTTTCACACTTGCGTTGTTGGGATCCGGCATGCACTTCCGTTGCCGGAGGTGCCTGCCGGATCCGGAAAAACGCAAGTGTACTGAAAGCATTTGAAGACGGAACCGTCTTCCAAATGCTTTCAGTGTTACTATGGCACCCAGGACGCTATTAAAGTCCTGGTTGCCATAGTAGGAGCGGGGAGCGGGGGAGCGGTATACTTACAGTCCGTGCGGCTCCCGGGGCGCTCCAGAATGACGTCAGAGCGCCCCATGCGCATGGATGACGTGATCACATGGATCACGTGATCCATGCGCTTGGGGCGCCCTGACGTCACTCTGGAGCGCCCGGGGAGCCGCACGGACGGTAAGTACACTGCTCCCCCGCTCCCCACTACACTTACCATGGCTGTCAGGACTTTAGCGTCCCGGCAGCCATGGTAACCACTCTGAAAAAGCTAAATGTCGGCTCCGGCAATGCGCCGAAACGACGTTTAGCTTAAGGCCGGATCCGGATCAATGCCTTCCAATGGGCATTAATTCCGGATCCGGCCTTGCGGCAAGTGTTCCGGATTTTTGGCCGGAGCAAAAAGCGCAGCATGCTGCGGTATTTTCTCCGGCCAACAAACGTTCCGTACCGGAACTGAAGACATCCTGATGCATCCTGAACGGATTACTCTCCATTCAGAATGCATTAGGATAATCCTGATCAGGATTCTTCCGGCATAGAGCCCCGACGACGGAACTCTATGCCGGAAGACAATAACGCAGGTGTGAAAGAGCCCTTAATCGATAGAATACTTGATTACTAAAATAATCGATAGCTACAGCCCTAGCAGATACATACAGCATCATAAATCATCATACTGTACAGTCTGGTCAGAGAAGACAAGTTCAGTGTGGGAATTCACGCTTCCACAGTGAATATGCTCATCTGAAACTGTCCTACAGTGGATAGCTAGCCTTCCTGAATTCTGTGAGGAGGCAACGTGGCTGTAAGCTTTATTTTATGCATTATTAGTGGGATACCGAATTCATCTTAGGTGTGAATAGGCTACTCATAATACAGTAAAATTATTTTTAGTATTTAGTATTCTTACAGTCCATTACAGGACATCCTGATAATGAGGATAGGTAGAATCTCATTTTTACATGGGATTCACTTTGGGCTAAACATCTTACCCTGAATAGACTACATAGCCATTAGATGGACTGTAATGCAAGCACATATTATATTAGAAAAAATGTGTGGTTTCTTCTGGAAACAGTTGTAATCCTATGATCTGATGTTGAAGCACAGCCCCATTCAATTTGAGCAGCAATGTCCAACACGGCTTATGGACAAGCATGGTGAAAGAAAGCAGCTATGTTTTCTAATATTACACATCCACAGTTCTAATACGGAGTAGGTCCCTCAAGTAATAAAAGTACTACTATTCTGTTTCTAAGCAATGCTAAACAGGCTCGGGCAGAAAAATACAGAGATTATTATCAGGGATTAGCAAAAAACGTAGTTCCAATACTGTACGGAGCAGGAACTTGGAACCGAATCAGAGTCCGGGAAATGTTTTTTTTTTTTTTTTACAGTACAAATTAATGTATGAAATTATTATCCGAAGTCTCGCGAGACTTCGCAAAGCTATAACTTCGGCTCATCGGAGCCAATACATTCTAATACTGTACGGAACTCCTGCTCCATACAATATTGGAACAAAGTTTTATGCGGATCGATTTCGGATGTTTCATCCGAGGTCTATTTGCTCATCCCTTCAAGAGCAGCAGAGTGGGGCTGGCGCTGTCGGATCACGTGGTGAGGCATACACCAGCAGCGCAGCCATCCCTGGACTGAGTACCAGCACTGCCGTACAACATGGTGAAGTGGCGAGCACCAGAAGGGCAGTTGAAGCTGGTACGGTGGCACGTGCAGTAGTTACCCCGTCGCAGCCACCGCACAGACAGGCCCGTAGACCCCCTAGAGTCCCTGAGGTGCTGGCAAATCCTGATTGGCAGTCACCAACTTCAGCCGCACCATTAGTTCCCCCTTTCACCGCCCAGTCTGGAGTTCGGGTTGAGACAGCTCAGATCGGTTCGGCCCTGGGATTTTTTGAGCTGTTCTTGACTGCGGAGCTCTTGGACTTAGTCGTGGCAGAAACAAATCGGTAGGCCACTCAATTTATATCCGCCAACCCGGAAAGCTTTTATGCCCAGCCTTTCCGGTGGAAACCAGTCCAAGTTTCAGAAATTAAAATTTTTCTGGGCCTTCTCCTCAACATGGGTCTAACCAAAAAGCATGAATTGCGGTCATATTGGTCCACGAACCCGATTCATTACATGCCCATGTTCTCTGCTGCTATGTCCAGGGCACGATTTGAGGCCATCCTGCGTTTCCTGCACTTTAGCGACAACACCACCTCCCGTCCCAGAGGCCACCCAGCTTTTGACCGGATCCACAAAATTCGGCCCCTCATAGACCACTTCAACCAGAAATTTGCAGATTTGTATACCCCAGAGCAAAACATCTGCGTAGACGAGTCCCTAATACATTTTACCGGGCGCCTTGGCTTCAAACAATACATCCCAAGCAAGCGCGCCCGGTATGGGGTCAAATTGTATAAGCTCTGTGAAAGGGCCACAGGCTATACCCACAAATTTCGGATCTATGAGGGAAAAGATCAGACCCTGTAGCCGGTCGGTTGCCCTGACTACCTGGGGAGCAGTGGGAAGACAGTCTGGGACTTGGTGTCACCCTTATTTGGCAACGGGTACCATCTTTATGTGGACAATTTCTACACAAGTGTGCCCCTCTTCAGGCATTTGTTCCTAGAACAGATTGGCTGCTGTGGCACCGCGCGAACTAGTCGCGTGGGCTCCCCCCAACGGCTCGTTACCACCCGTCTTGCAAGGGGGGAGAGGGCTGCCTTGTGTAACGAAGAACTGCTTGCGATGAAATGGAGAGACAAGCGTGACGTTTACATGCTCTCCTCCATTCACACAGACACGACAATACAAATTGAGCGAGCAACCTGTCTCATTGAAAAGCCCCTCTGTGTCCACGACTATAATTTGCTCATGGTAGGGGTGGACTTCAATGACCAGATGTTGTCTCCGTATTTAGTTTCCCGACGCACCAGACACTGGTATAAGAAGGTGTCTGTATATTTAATTCAATTGGCTGCATATAATAGTTTTGTTCTCTACAGTAAGGCTGGGAGAACACGATCCTTCCTCAAATTTCAGGAAGAGATCATCGAGAACCTCCTGTATCCAGAAGGTTCCGTGGCCCCATCCACCAGTGTAGTTAGCCGTCTACACGAGCGACATTTCCCCAGTGTCGTTGCCGATACCTCAACCTAACCGTCACCCCGAAAAAGATGTCGTGTCTGTAGCAGGAGTGGAATAAGGCGTGACACCCGCTATTTCTGTCCTGACTGCCCTGACCACCCTGCCCTATGCTTTGGAGAGTGTTTCCGGAAGTACCACACACAGGTACACTTAGCATAGGGATTGCATCTCACAGGACAGACACACAGGGCTATTAGGGCCCTTTCTCTCACAGCTGCTGCAAACCTCTCCTTTCACCTGGGATAAAGTGCATAATGTACTTCGCCACATCTTTGGGCGATTTGCGCTTTGCACATTGTCCCATGGGGAAGGAGAGGTTTGTCCTATAAAAGCTAAAAAAAAAATTAAAAAAAAAACACCAGTAAGCAAAAAAGTTAACTTTCAGTTCAAAAAGTTAAAAAAAAGTTTATATTTTCTGTTCAAAAGTTATTATAAAGTTAATAAAATTTATTGCGTTGCGGCCTGGTTTTTTCTTTTTTTTTTTTACCTTCCAGGTGGACCAACCGATCGACTAGCTGCAGCACTGATGTGCATTCTGACAGAAGCATTGCGCTGCTGTCAGATTACACACAAAAGTCAGTGTATGCGGCGCTGCAAGACGAGATTTCTCCTCTGCAGTAAAAGATACGTTTGCCGAGGCATAAGAGCTGAGGAGGTGGCGGTGTTCATATGCTTTGGCAAACACTTTGTATATATAAAAAAAAATAAAAAATCCCGGCAATGATTTATTCATCCACATCGATTGATGTGAATGGAGAAATCTGGTTTGCCAGGGCATACGGGCTAAGTGGGTATGGATGTTGGGCGGAGCTCCTATGTCCTGGCAGACGCCTTTCCCCTCCTTTTTTTATTTTTGGCAGAGATTTTTTCATCCACATTGATCGATGCGAATGAAGAAATCTGTGCCATTCATTTTTTCTTTCAGCCCAGAGGCTGAACGGAAAAAAAAAATCTCATTACCCGTATGCTCAATATAAGGAGAATAGCAGAAACTCCTAATGCTGGCCATACATGTAATGACTGCGGAGACCCTCAAATGCCACGGCAGTACAAACACCCCACAAATAACACCATTTTGGAAAGAAGACACCCCAAGGTATTTGCTGAGGGGCATATTGAGTCCATGAAAGATTGATATTTTTGTCTCAAGTTTGCGGAAAGGGAGACTTTGTGAGAAAAAAAAAAAAAAAAAAAATCAATTTCCGCTAACTTGTGCCAAAAAACTTTTTCTATGAACTCGCCATGCCCCTCATTGAATACCCCACATGTGGGGTATTTATACTGCCCTGGCTTTTTAGGGGCCCTAAAGCGTGAGAAGAAGTCTGGGATCCAAATGTCTAAAAATGCCCTCCTAAAAAGGAATTTGGGCACCTTTGCGCATCTAGGCTGCAAAAAAGTGTCACACGTGGTATCGCCGTACTCAGGAGAAGTTGGGGAATGTGTTTTGGGGTGTCATTTTACATATACCCATGCTGGGTGAGAGAAATATCTTGGTCAAATGCCAACTTTGTATAAAAAAAAATGGGAAAAGTTGTCTTTTGCCAAGATATTTCTCTCACCCAGCATGGGTATATGTAAAATGACACCCCAAAACACATTGCCGACTTCTCCTGAGTACGGCGATACCACATGTGTGACACTTTTTTGCAGCCTAGGTGGGCAAAGGGGCCCACATTCCAAAGAGCACCTTTAGGATTTCACCGGCCATTTTTTACAGATTCTGATTTCAAACTACTTACCACGCATTAGGGCCCCTAGAATGCAAGGGCAGTATAACTACCCCACAAGTGACCCCATTTTGGAAAGAAGACATCCCAAGGTATTTCGTGATGGGCATAGTGAGTTCATGGAAGTTTTTATTTTTTGTCAAAAGTTAGTGGAATATGAGACTTTGTAAGAAAAAAAAAATAAAAAAATCATCATATTCCGCTAACTTGTGACAAAAAATAAAAAGTTCTATGAACTCACTATGCCCATCAGCGAATACCTTAGGGTGTCTACTTTCCGAAATGGGGTCATTTGTGGGGTGTTTGTACTGTCTGGCCATTGTAGAACCTCAGGAAACATGACAGGTGCTCAGAAAGTCAGAGCTGCTTCAAAAAGCGGAAATTTACATTTTTGTACCTCAGTTTGTAAACGCTATAACTTTTACCCAAACCATTTTTTTTTTTTACCCAAACATTTTTTTTTTATCAAAGACATGTAGAACAATAAATTTAGAGAAAAATTTATATATCGATGTGGTTTTTTTTTGCAAAATTTTACAACTGAAAAGTGAAAAATGTCATTTTTTTGCAAAAAAATCGTTAAATTTCGATTAATAACAAAAAAAGTAAAAAAATGTCAGCAGCAATGAAATACCACCAAATGAAAGCTCTATTAGTGAGAAGAAAAGGAGGTAAAATTCATTTGGGTGGTAAGTTGCATGACCGAGCAATAAACGGTGAAAGTAGTGTAGTGCAGAAGTGTAAAAAGTGGCCTGGTCATTAAGGGTGTTTAAGCTATGGGGGCTGAGGTGGTTAAGAGTGTTTGCGTAGTCTGCTCTCGTGTGAAAGAGGTTTAGACAGATACAATAAAATGCATTAACTCAGATAAGACAATGGTAGAAATGTGAGTTTTAGTTTATTTTCAGTGAGTAAAAAGAATATAATTTAGTATTCATTGTAATGTTTATATTAATCCTCATATTAATGGATTTGGGTTTTTTATATGATATAACATTGGGTGTTTTATACAACTAGAAGTTTGATAAAGGGATATTCATTTAGTGTTAGAATTGAGGTGGAAATTCCAATGTAGTTTCAGAGTGCTATGTCAGAGAGTGAGACTGGTGAGAAGTTAATTATCTGTTTCTCAGAAGTATCACTTGAATTCTGCTTTATCACAATGACTAGGAAAGGTGTTTAATCATGTCTAGGAGTTGTGTACCTACAAGTCCTTGAGAATAGAGGTCTAATCCTGGATACACCTTTATATCTACATTCTATTGTTCTAGAAGTTCTGTCTAAAATCCCAGTTAAAGATTACCCCTTCTTCAAATTAAAAGGGAAAATATAGGAAATGGCTATAATTGTCAAAACTTTTTACATAGAGCCCTAGTGCCATGTAGTAGTAGAGTAAAAATTTGGGGAATTAACATGTGATGTCACTAGTAAATGATCAAACCAGACCAATCCCATTTTTGAATGGGATAAAAAGGTGGCATGAGCTGACAGAGGGAATGCCATCTGATCCACCTTCCTGAGGAAATCATCAGACCCATCCAATGAACTAGAACCACCTATCCAGTCATCCAGGGGGACCCACCCATTCCTTGAAAACATCATTCCATTCCTTAATCCAGGAATCCTCAAATTGCGGCCCTCCAGCTGTTGTAAAACTACAACCTCCCACAATGCCCTGCTGTAGGCTGATACTAGTAGGCTGTTCGGGTATGCTGGGAGTTGTAGTTTTGCAACAGCTGGAGGGCCGCAGTTATAGGATGCCTGCCTTAATCTTTTCAAGTAGAACACAACCGTCCAGGAACAATAGGACCACACCAGTCTATAGTCCTGAATCTTGAAACTGATATCTGCTAGCCGATACACTGGTATAGTATAAACTTCTATATTTTATAGGAGAACGAAAATAATATATTTGCACTTATATATATTCAATTAACCATATTTTGGGTGTAGAATCTGTTTTGGAATAAAGCTGATTTCTAACTGCAGTATCATTCTAACGTTTTCCAATCCAGGGATATTTAGACAGACTGTTGAAAATTATTCCTATATCACAGTATCATCTCCAAGGAACGGAGTTCAGTTCTTTGATATAAAACGAAAAATGGGCAGCACTCGGGTCTTGTGAAAATTCAGTGATGTTTATTCACACCCCAACGCAATGCAGCATTTCAGCCCTCTCAATGGAGCCTTTGTCAAGCTTGACAAAGGCTCCATTGAGAGGGCTGAAATGCTGCATTGCGTTGGGGTGTGAATAAACATCACAGAATTTTCACAAGACCCGAGTGCTGCCCATTTTTAGTTATTCCTATTGCACTGTTCCCTGTCCAGGAGCGTTTGTGGATTTGCACCCGGCATCCTATAGAGTGCTGCTGATTTTTTTTTATGCTAAATAATATATTTATATATATATATATATATATATATATATATATATATATATATATACACACATACACACACACACACATATACTAGCAGAAGGACCCGGCTTCGCACGGGTATATTTCATCAATTTAATTTTATGTTTCCGTGTGTCGTAAAAAGACAGACAGTTTCCCCCATAACAGTGACCTCTACAGTACCCGCCCCTTTAACAATGACCTTCACGGTGCCAGCTCTTTTAACACTGCCTGCCCCTTTAACAGTGACCTCCATAGTGCCCGCCCCTTTAGCATTGACCACCTTTTTAACAGTGACCGCCCCTTTAACATAGATGAATACAAGCGGTATCAGCAGCATCTCACATAGACTTTATTGAGACTTCAAAGCAATGATACACATAGCAGCAAAGTTTTGGCTGATAAACAGCCTTTGTCAAGCCTGTTCACATTGTATTATATCTACATATTTATGTTAAAAACAAGTGCGCCACCCCCATAGAGATTATCCAATTACAAGGTACTGGTGCGATCCGACCAATGAATATACACCTTTTTCAAAACCCTCTTTAGCCTAATATGCATTCATGTCTCACCTGAATGTCATCCAATCACACTGCAAGCCCAACCGATCGTCACATGACGTCCGACACTGCTGAATAATATATTCATATAGCATAGCATCAATTAGACCGTTCGGCGTTCCCCACTACTGTGTGCTCATGTGCGCACAGCTGTCCAATCATCTACCTCATGGTCCATGTTACCTCTGATGCGCCCGTGGGTCCGCATCTCAGAATCATCTCGCTCCGTCCTCTGCTACTGTTGATGTCATTGGGCCGCGACAGGCGCACCCGGTTACATCAGCTTTAACAGTGACTGCCCCTTTAACAGTGACTTTCACAGTGACTGCCCCTTTAACAGTGACTTTCACAGTGGCAGCTCCTTTAACAGGGACCTTCATAGAGCTCGCCCCCTTAATAGTGACCTCCACAGTGCCTGCCCATTTAATAACCGTGACCTCCACTGTGCCCGCCCCTTTAAAAACAGTGCCCTCCATAGTACCCGCCCCTTTAAGCAGTAAAGAAAAATGGCTGGGTTGTTATGGAAACCTGGAGTAAAACTGTGTTTATGGCAATTGGTATTGGGAAGGGGGGGCTCATTTTTTGGGAATATTTCAGGAACGGTAATTCCTAGAGAGCAGAGACCCGGTCTAAAACCTTCTCGGACACCTGATGTACCTGTGTGCCAAATTTGGTAAAGATCCGTCCAGTTGTTTGGTCGCACATAAAGAACATCTAGACAGAAACAAATTTATATATATATATATATATATATATATATATATATATATAAAATCTGAATTGAGTTCAATCTAAAACATCTGTCGGCTGAGAGAAATCCAGTATCAAAGTAATTTAAAATATATTGTAGGGTATTATCACAGTAAGGAATTGTAAAGAATATATGTATATCCTATAGGTTATTTTGGCTTTCTTAAAATGTTGCATATCATTAATTTTCATAATTTTATTGTCACAGATTTTATATTTGATTAATTTGCACTATTATTATTTTGAGAAAAGGAGACTTTTGTATAACTTACCAGTAAAGTCTCTTTCTCGCTCTTCCTTGGGGGACACAGGAAACCATGGGTATAGCTCTGCTCCCTAGGAGGCGTGACACTAAGTGAAAGCTGTAAGCCCCTCCTCCATCAGCTATACCCTTCAGCCTGGAGAGAGAGACTGCCAGTTGCGTGTCCAAGTAGTGAAAGATAACCACCAACCGGAAAAAAGAACTGTCAAGCCCCAACGGGGGCAACCAAGCCGGAACCACAACTGTAAACCCAAATGAAGGGCGGGTGCTGTGTCCCCCAAGGAAGAGCAAGAAAGAGACTTTACTGGTAAGTTATACAAAAGTCTCCTTTTCTCGCCCATATTCCTTGGGGGACACAGGAAACCATGGGACGTTCCAGAGCAGTCCCAGAAGGGAGGGACCAGAACAACTAGACCAACACCCAGAGGCATCAATCAACTGCCGCCTGCAACACCAGACGGCCTAAAGCAGCGTCAGCCGACGCATGAGTATGCACCCTGTAGAACTTGGTGAAGGTGTGCAAGGAGGACCAAGTGGCCGCCTTGCAAATCTGCTCCGTAGAAGCCCGATTCCTCTGAGCCCAGGAAGCCCCGACCGCTCTAGTGGAGTGAGCGGTAACACCAAGGGGCGGAACCTTGCCCTTGGCGAGATAAGCCTCAGTAACAGCCATCTTGACAAAACGGGCGATAGCAACTTTGGACGTCGCCATCCCTCTGCGCGACCCCTCCGGAACCACAAAGAGCGAGTCAGTACGCCTGAAAGAGCTGGTTACCTCCAGGTAAACCTTGAGCGCCCTGACAACGTCCAGGCGATGAAGCTTCCTCTCCCGGGGGTGGGAAGGGGAAGGACACAAGGAGGGGAGAACGATGTCCTCGTTCAGATGAAAGGCGGAGACCACCTTAGGAAGGAAGGAAGGAAGGGACCGGACGAAGAACCACCTTGTCCTGGTGGAACACTAGGAAAGGTTCCAGACAGGAGAGTGCAGCCAATTCGGACACCCTCCGAAGAGAGGTGACGGCTACAAGGAAAATAACCTTGCAGGACAGAAGCCGCAAGGAAACAGTCTGCAGAGGCTCGAAAGGAGAAGCCTGGAGCGCTGAGAGAACCAGGTTCAGGTCCCAGGGCGGTACGGAGGAACCGCGTGAGCCACGCCCTGAAGGAAAGTCTTGACAGGACCAAGGGGGGCCAGTGGGCGCTGAAACAAAATGGACAGCGCAGACACCTGACCCTTCAAAGAACTAAGACCCAGACCTTGGGCAAGGCCACTCTGAAGGAAAGACAAAACGGTGGGGAGAGAAAAGCAGAGCGGAGGAATCCCCAGATCGGCACAGAACCCCAAATAGGTCCTCCAGGTCCTATAATAGATCCTAGAAGAGGACGGCTTACGGGCGCGGATCATGGTGCGGACGACGTCCGCAGAAAAACCGCTACGTGTCAGGACGGTGGTCTCAACAACCACGCCGTCAAACGTAGGGACCTTAAACGCGGGTGGAAGATCGGTCCCTGAGAGAGAAGATCTTCCCTGGCGGGCAGCGGCCAGGGCGCGTCTGCCAGGAGCAGCATGAGGTCGGCGTACCAAGACCGGCGGGGCCAGTCCGGAGCGACCAGAATCACCGAGACGCCTTCTGCCGCGATCTTCCGAAGGACCTTGGGCAGGAGTGGGATGGGAGGGAATATGTATGGACGCGCGAAGCCTCGCCAAGGAAGAACGAGGGCGTCGGCTCCGCAAGCTCCCGGATCCCTGGCCGTGGACAGATAGGCGGGGACCTTGTGATTGAACTTGGAGGCCATGAGGTCCACGTCCGGCATGCCCCAACGAAGGCAAATGGCCTCGAACACCTCCGGGTGAAGAGACCACTCGCCGGGGTCGACGGTGGTGCGACTGAGAAAGTCCGCCGCCCAATTGTCCACCCCTGGAATAAAAATTGCAGATAGAGCCGGGACGTGGGCTTCCGCCCAACGGAGAATGCTGGTGACCTCCCGCATCGCTGCAGCGCTGCGAGTGCCCCCCTGGTGGTTTATGTACGCCACGGCCGTGGCGTTGTCCGATTGCACACGAACTGGATGACCCCTCAGCAGATGAGTCCAGTGTCGCAGAGACAGAAGGGCCGCTCTCAGCTCCAGGACATTGATCGAGAGTTTGGACTCCGATGGAGACCAAATGCCCTGGACGGATTGGGGAGGAAACACGCCTCCCCAGCCCAAGAGACTGGCATCGGTTGTAACCACCAACCAGTTGAGCGGCAGAAAGGACCTGCCCAGAAGAGGGGCCTGTAACCACCAGCGGAGAGATGACCGCACCGGAGGCGATAGACGGAAGGGATGGTCCAGAGACTCCGGCGATTTGTCCCAGGAGGAGAGGATCGCCCGTTGGAGAGGGCGGGAGTGAAACTGCGCAAATGGGATCGCCTCGAAGCAGGCAACCATCTGCCCCAAGACCCGCATGCAGAAGCGGAAGGACGGTCGACGGTGGAGAAGGAGACCCCGAATCGCCCGACGGAGGGTCAGTCGTTTTTCCGAGGGAAGACGTACCTCCGCCGCTCCCGTGTCTAAAAGCATTCCCAGGAAGACCAGTTGTCTGGAGGGGAGAAGGGAGGACTTGGGGAAGTTGATGACCCAACCGAACCTCGCCAGGGTCTCTAGAGTGAGATCCAAGCTGGCAACCGCTTGAGAAAGGGACGGAGCCTTGATGAGGACATCGTCCAAGTATGGTAGCAGAAAAACACCCCTGGAGCGGAGTAAGGCCAAAACCGGGGCCAGGACCTTGGTGAACACCCGGGGGGCTGTTGCCAGCCCAAAGGGAAGGGCGACAAATTGGAAGTGAAGGTCCCCCACGGCGAATCGGAGGAAGCGATGGTGACACCGGGCTACCGGAACATGGAGGTAGGCATCCTGTATATCGATGGAAGACATGAAATCTCCCCGCTCCAGGGAAGCCACCGCGGAACGGAGGGACTCCATCCGAAACCGTCGAAGGAGGAGAAAACGGTTGAACCTTTTGAGGTCCAAAATGGGCCGCACCGAACCTCCCTTCTTGGGAACTACAAAGAGGTTCGAATAGAACCCTTGGAACCTTTCCTCTAGAGGAACGGGGGTAATCACCCCCCTGTCCAGTAAGGCTTGAACAGCCGCGGAGAACGCGGCCGCGCTTTTCGGGTCCCGCGGCGGGCGGGAGCGAAAGAACCGATCTGGAGGGAAGGACGCGAATTCGATTTTGTATCCGGAAGACACAATTTCGAGAGCCCAGGCGTCGGAGACGTGAGCCATTCATACGTCCCTGAAAAGGAGGAGCCGGCCCCCCACCCGGGTGGGTGGGGGCGCACCTTCAGGCAGAGGACTGCTTTGCTGCGGGTGTGCGGGCAGCCTGCGGCCTGCGCCAGGAGGGCTGCACCCGAAAAAACGGCTTCCTACGCTTATCCTGGGGAGGGGCCGAAGCGGCAGCTGCGGGGGGAGCCCCTGGCTTGGGGTTGAGGAAGATGGGTGCTTTTACCACCCGTGGCCTCCGAAATAAGCTCGTCTAAGCGGACCCCGAAAAGGCGGGAACCCGCAAAAGGTAGCCCCGCCAAGGAACGTTTGGAGGCAGCGTCCGCTTTCCAAACCTTCAGCCAGAGTTCCCTCCTGACGGAAACGGCCAGGGCGGAGGAGCGTGCTATAAGGGCTCCCGCATCAAGGGAGGCCTCACAAACAAAATTCCCAGCCCGAACAATAAGCTGGGCCAAGGAACGTAGGTCCTGGATGGGGACGTCCGAGTCCAACTCCTGCTCCAGCTGCACACCCCAAGCAGAGATTGCTTTACCTGCCCAGGCAGAGGCAAAAACCGGTCTGAGGGCAGAACCGGAGGCAGCAAAAAAGCCCTTGGAAAGGGTCTCCATGCGACGGTCCTCCGCTGACTGAAGAGAGGACCCGTCGGGAACCGGAATGGCCGTGTTCTTTGACAGACGGGCCACAGGGGGGTCCACCTTGGGTGGGGACGACCAGGTGGCCACAACATCGGCTGGAAAAGGATAGCAAATATCCAGCTTCTTGGGACTGACAAAACGGGCGTCCGGGCGAGCCCAAGCCTTAGACACCACGGAGGAGAAATCAGAGTGGATTGGAAAGACTTTGGAGGCCTGCTTGGGTCTGATAAAGGAGACGCTAGCTGCGTCAGAGCTAGGGGGGTCATCCTGCACCTTAAAGGTGTCACGAATATCAGAGATGAGTTGACCCATCGCTGAGGCTAGCTTGGACGGCAGGGCCGAGTCCATTTCCAAATCCGAAGCCGCCAATTCACCTTCAGAGGGCGAATCCTTTGGAGAGGAGAGGCCCGTCTGAGTGCGCAAGCGTGGCGGAGAGAGAGAGGCATCCGAGGAGGAGGCTCGCTCTACTCTAAAATGCTTCTGAGAGTGCCTAGCTCGGGAAGGGTCACTAAGAGAGGGTGAACCCTCCGCAGCGGCAGAAGCGGTGGACCCGGAGGGTGCGACAGTAAGAGTGGCATCCTGCGGGGTAGGCGGCCTGTCTATTAGGCGGCCCACGACATGGGTGAGGCTTTCCACGGCCTGGGACAGGGATCTAGCCCAGTCAGGCGGGTCAGAGGAAGCAGGGAGCGACACAGCGGGCGACTGAGGCTGCGGTGGAGCCCGGCATGCAGGACAGTGCGGATCAGACTGCCCCCGGGGAAAGGGTTCCCTACAAGCGGTACAGGCATGGTACCAAGGCTTGGCGGCTGCAGAAGGGTCTGACATGGTGGAAAAAAATGTTGCACTTAAAGGGGGAGACCCCAGAGAAAAAACAGAACGGGGATTACACCCAGGCAGCAGCACTGGTGGCACGGAGGAGTTAACAGTCCTACCAGACCCGCGGACAGCGCAAGCGGCAGTAGTAAGGGCAGCAGGCTGAAGGAGGCTGTGGTGGAGTGGCAGTAGGCACGGAGATGAAGAGCTTCAGGATCGGACGGCAGAGAGGGTTCCACGCAGCACTAGAGATGTGCTGCCCGACGAAACAGGAAGCAGCGGAGCGCATGTAGGGAAGCTCCGCCCCCCCCGCCGCGTTGAAGGAGAAGGCAGAGCCGCGCGCGCGCGGCAAAATGATTTAACCCCCGAGAAAGATGAAGTGCCGGCCAAGCTAATATGGCGCCGTTCGCGCCAAGTAAGCGGCCCCCGCCGCGCCTGGATGTGGCAGACGGCCTCCAGCCCACAGCCGTCCCCCTGATGCCCTGCCGCTGGAGAAGACCGGAGTCCCCCCAAATGATGCCCGGTAAAAGTTGCCGGCCCAGTTATGCCCATGAAGGGGGGGGGGGGCGATGATGGAAAACGCTTGAGTCTTCAAGCGTAGACGTAGCAGCGGTGGGAGGGAGGGAAAGGGGGGGGGGCTGGAGCAGCCACTCTCACCATCCGCTGTCTTCACCCTCAATCCATCCAGCAGGGTCGCCCCTTCAGCTACTGGCACCGCAGTGGCAGGAAGGCGGGGGAGGGACTTGGCGTGCGGGCTACCCTTGAGCTGGCGGGACGCAGGGGAGCGAGGCTGCCCTGGTCCACCTTGTCTTCTGTGGGGGAGGCGGCAGTGCGGCATTACCGGCACTGGCGCAACTCAACCCCGGGAGAAACAGAGGGGTCTAGTGCGCCTCTGTTGTCCCTGCAAGTAGAAAAAATAAAAAAATAAAAAAATTATAGGAAAGCGACCCTGCCTAAGCAGGGAGTGTCTTGCCTCCTTGGACACTAAGCAAAAACTGGCAGTCTCTCTCTCCAGGCTGAAGGGTATAGCTGATGGAGGAGGGGCTTACAGCTTTCACTTAGTGTCACGCCTCCTAGGGAGCAGAGCTATACCCATGGTTTCCTGTGTCCCCCGAGGAATATGGGCGAGAAATATATATTTTGATTTACCACTGCCTTCTTTTTGTCGTCAAACTTAGCGTAGATCATGAGCTCTTACTGGCTTTGTCTTTATGATAAGTTAGAATCTCCTCCCTTACAGATTCTAATTTAGTTACATAAAGAATATAGACGGTTTATCAGAAGCAGTATAAATATACTGACACACCATGCAATCCAGCAGAGGTGGCTATGCTTGCACACAACAGGAAAAAGTGCTGGTTTCTCTGGTGAACAGGACTGCAGGAGTGCACATAAGGCGATGCTTTTTCCTATAGTGTGCAAGCGCAGCCATATTTCAGGGTGGCAGTAACCCCTGGAAACAAGCAGTCCATAACACGATGGAAAAATGAATCAAGCCAACAAAGGCAGCAACATAGACAATCACAATACATTAGTAAATTACTCGTATTAACCTTGTCAACATGATAAATGCCATTTGCTGAAGCAAGACAAATCATTTAAGGAAGCAGTCGGGGGCGTGGCAGTATTTCTGTACACCCTAAAGCATATATATTAGAAAATTATATATACACATACACACTCACATACACAGTACAGTGACATGCAAATTGGCACCCCTGTTAAAATTACTGTTACTGAAAACAGTTAAGCAACTTGAAGATGAAATGATCTCCAAAAGGTATAAAGCTAAGGGCGGCAAATCCCCTATGTATTTTAAGCAAAAACTTTTTTTTTTCTTCATCTTTTACCTTTTCAAAATAACAAAAAAGGTAACTGCCCTGCACAGTTAGTACCCACTAGCATCCCCTTTGGTAAGTATCACAGCTTGTAAAAGCTTTTTCTATCCAGCCAAGAGTCTTTCAATTCTTATAGGAGATATTTTCATCCATTCTTCCTTGCAAAAGTCTTCCGGTTCTGTGAGATTAATGGGATGCATTGCATGCAAGCTCTTTTGAAGTCTATCCATAGGGTTTCAATGATGTTCAGATCAGGGGAATGTAAGGGCCATGGTAAAAACCTGCAGCTTGTGCCTTCTGAAGTCATCTACTATGGATTTTTAGGTGTGTTTAGGATCATCATTATCAAATTGTAGAAGCCATCCTCTTTTCAACTTCAGCTTTTTTACAGTTGGTCAGTGGCGTACCTACCAGGGAAGCAGGGGAAGCAGCTGCTTCGGGGCCCTGGCTGACAAGGGGCCCGGAGCAGTAGTAAACAGTCAGACTGGCCACACCCCCTCTACACTCACTTCACTGCTGCTTTAGAATTTCCTCGGAGCAGAGCAGGGAGCTAAGCCCCGCCCATCAGCACGGACCATTAATAGAGGAGCCTGGCTGCTTAATAGTGCAGCCAGGGCTCAGTACAGTGTGCTACAGGGCGATCCTGTCTCCCCTTCATCTCCTAACTATTAGTACAGCCCAGCTTCTGCTGCAGAGACTGCTCTGTAGTCGGCAGTAACAGGAGGGAGAGGGGAGACAGGAAATGCTGCAGAAAGAAGATGCTGTGCCTGTCACTATCAGGAGCCCACACATTCCAGGCTTATCCCTGCCAACCCTAGCTGTCCTGCATCTCATGTAGCCCCCCCAGCTGCATTCATCTGCTGTCCTTTGCCCCCCCCCCCCCCCCCAGCTGCATTCATCTGCTGTCCTTTGCCCCCCCAGCTGCATTCATCTGCTGTCCTTTGCCCCCCCCCCCCAGCTGCATTCATCTGCTGTCCTTTCAGAACCCCCCCCCCCCCCCCCCAGTCCTGTACTGTGGGTCCCCTACTTATCTGATGCCCTGCCCTCTAGGCCCCCTATCCATCTGATGCCACACTCCTCTGGGCGCCCATGTGCAGCTTTGGGACACCAGTATGAGGCCAGAATGGGGACTGGAAGATCACGGAGCGGCGGGGAGCAGGCGAGTACGTTTTTTTCAACAACTGTAAAATGCACCGCTAGTTCACATCACATTTTTGTCCCACATTTAAGGCTGGGTTCACATCACGTTTTTCCCATCCGTTTAACGTATACAAAAAAACGTATTAGGATGCCTCATACTGATGCCATGACAGTGACATCCGTTCACCATAGAGTTTCATTGTAAAAAAAAAAAAAAAAAGCATCCATTTTTTTTACCGGATTGTACAGGATACAAGAACGTGGAGTACTGCATTTTTGTATCGTGTACGTCATAGTCCACTAAAAACACATGTATGTTAACCACTTCAGCCCCCAGTGCTTAAACACCCTGAAAGACCAGGCCACTTTTTACACTTCTGACCTACACTACTTTCACCGTTTATTGCTCGGTCATGCAACTTACCACCCAAATGAATTTTACCTCCTTTTCTTCTCACTAATAGAGCTTTCATTTGGTGGTATTTCATTGCTGCTGACATTTTTACTTTTTTTGTTATTAATCGAAATTTAACGATTTTTTTGCAAAAAAATGACATTTTTCACTTTCAGTTGTAAAATTTTGCAAACAAAACGACATCCATATAGAAATTTTGCTCTAAATTTATAGTTCTACATGTCTTTGATAAAAAAAAAATGTTTGGGTAAAAAAAAAATGGTTTGGGTAAAAGTTATAGCGTTTACAAACTATGGTACAAAAATGTGAATTTCCGCTTTTTGAAGCAGCTCTGACTTTCTGAGCACCTGTCATGTTTCCTGAGGTTCTACAATGCCCAGACAGTACAAACACCCCACAAATGACCCCATTTCTGAAAGTACACACCCTAAGGTATTCGCTGATGGGCATAGTGAGTTCATAGAACTTTTTATTTTTTGTCACAAGTTAGCGGAAAATTATGATTTTTTTTTTTTTTTTTTTTTTTTTTCTTACAAAGTCTCATATTCCACTAACTTGTGACAAAAAATAAAAAGTTCTATGAACTCACTATGCCCATCAGCGAATACCTTGGGGTCTCTTCTTTCCAAAATGGGGTCACTTGAGGGGTAGTTATACTGCCCTGGCATTCTAGGGGCCCAAATGTGTGGTAAGGAGTTTGAAATCAAATTCTGTAAAAAATGACCTGTGAAATCCGAAAGGTGCTCTTTGGAATATGGGCCCCTTTGCCCACCTAGGCTGCAAAAAAGTGTCACACATCTGGTATCTCCGTACTCAGGAGAAGGTGGGGAATGTGTTTTGGGGTGTCATTTTATATATACCCATGCTGGGTGAGAGAAATATCTTGGCAAAAGACAACTTTTCCCATTTTTTTATACAAAGTTGTCATTTGACCAAGATATTTATCTCACCCAGCATGGGTATATGTAAAAAGACACCCCAAAACACATTCCTCAACTTCTCCTGAGTACGGCGATACCAGATGTGTGACACTTTTTTGCAGCCTAGGTGGGCAAAGGGGCCCATATTCCAAAGAGCACCTTTCGGATTTCACTCCTCATTTTTTCCTGAATTTGATTTCAAACTCCTTACCACACATTTGGGCCCCTAGAATACCAGGGCAGTATAACTACCCCACAAGTGACCCCATTTTGGAAAGAAGACACCCCAAGGTATTCCGTGAGGGGCATGGCGAGTTCCTAGAATTTTTTATTTTTTGTCACAAGTTAGTGGAAAATGATGATTTTTTTTTTAATTTTTTTTTTTCATACAAAGTCTCATATTCCACAAACTTGTGACAAAAAATAAAAACTTCCATGAACTCACTATGCCCATCAGCGAATACCTTGGGGTCTCTTCTTTCCAAAATGGGGTCACTTGTGGGGTAGTTATACTGCCCTGGCATTCTAGGGGCCCAAATGTGTGGTAAGTAGGTAAATGACCTGTGAAATCCGAAAGGTGCTCTTTGGAATGTGGGCCCCTTTGCCCACCTAGGCTGCAAAAAAGTGTCACACATCTGGTATCTCTGTATTCAGGAGAAGTTGAGGAATGTGTTTTGGGGTGTCTTTTTACATATACCCATGCTGGGTGAGATAAATATCTTGGTCAAATGCCAACTTTGTATAAAAAAATGGGAAAAGTTGTCTTTTGCCAAGATATTTCTCTCACCCAGCATGGGTATATGTAAAATGACACCCCAAAACACATTCCCCAACTTCTCCCGATTACGGAGATACCAGATGTGTGACACTTTTTTGCAGCCTAGGTGGGCAAAGGGGCCCATATTCAAAAGAGCACCTTTCGGATTTCACAGGTCATTTTTTACAGAATTTGATTTCAAACTCCTTACCACACATTTGGGCCCCTAGAATGCCAGGGCAGTATAACTACCCCACAAGTGACCCCATTTTGGAAAGAAGAGACCCCAAGGTATTCGCTGATGGGCATAGTGAGTTCATGGAAGTTTTTATTTTTTGTCACAAGTTAGTGGAATATGAGACTTTGTATGAAAAAAATAAAAAATAAAAAAATAAGCATTTTCCACTAACTTGTGACAAAAAATAAAAAATTCTAGGAACTCGCCATGCCCCTCACGGAATACCTTGGGGTGTCTTCTTTCCAAAATGGGGTCACTTGTGGGGTAGTTATACTGCCCTGGCATTTTCCAGGGGCCCTAATATGTGGTAAGTAGGTAAATGACCTGTGAAATCCTAAAGGTGCTCTTTGGAATATGGGCCCCTTTGCCCACCTAGGCTGCAAAAAAGTGTCACACATGTGGTATCGCCGTATTCAGGAGAAGTTGGGGAATGTGTTTTGGGGTGTCATTTTACATATACCCATGCTGGGTGAGAGAAATATCTTGGCAAAAGACAACTTTTCCCTTTTTTTATACAAAGTTGGCATTTGACCAAGATATTTCTCTCACCCAGCATGGGTATATGTAAAATGACACCCCAAAACACATTCCCCAACTTCTCCTGAATACGGCGATACCACATGTGTGACACTTTTTTGCAGCCTAGATGCGCAAAGGTGCCCAAATTCCTTTTAGGAGGGCATTTTTAGACATTTGGATACCAGACTTCTTCTCACGCTTTGGGGCCCCTAGAATGCCAGGGCAGTATAAATACCCCACATGTGACCCCATTTTGGAAAGAAGACACCCCAAGGTATTCAATGAGGGGCATGGCGAGTTCATAGAAATTTTTTTTTTTTGGCACAAGTTAGCGGAAATTGATATTTTTAATTTTTTTCTCACAAAGTCTCCCGTTCCGCTAACTTGGGACAAAAATTTCAATCTTTCATGGACTCAATATGCCCCTCACGGAATACCTGGGGGTGTCTTCTTTCCGAAATGGGGTCACATGTGGGGTATTTATACTGCCCTGGCATTCTAGGGGCCCTAAAGCGTGAGAAGAAGTCTGGAATATAAATGTCTAAAAAATTTTACGCATTTGGATTCCGTGAGGGGTATGGTGAGTTCATGTGAGATTTTATTTTTTGACACAAGTTAGTGGAATATGAGACTTTGTAAGAAAAAAAAAAAAAAATTCTGCTAACTTGGGCCAAAAAAATATCTGAATGGAGCCTTACAGAGGGGTGATCAATGACAGGGGGGTTGATCAATGACAGGGGGGGTGATCAGGGAGTCTATATGGGGTGATCACCACAGTCATTGATCACGCCCCTGTAAGGCTTCATTCAGACGTCCGGATGCGTTTTGCGGATCCGATCCATCTATCAGTGGATCCGTAAAAATCATGCGAACGTCTGAATGGAGCTTTACAGGGGGGTAATCAATGACAGGGGGGTGATCAGGGAGTCTATATGGGGTGATCACCACAGTCATTGATCACTCCCCTGTAAGGCTTCATTCAGACGTCCGGATGCGTTTTGCGGATCCGATCCATCTATCAGTGCATCCGTAAAAATCATGCGGACATCTGAATGGAGCTTTACAGGGGGGTAATCAATGACAGGGGGGTGATCAGGGAGTCTATATGGGGTGATCACCACAGTCATTGATCATGCCCCTGTAAGGCTTCATTCAGACGTCCGGATGCGTTTTGCGGATCGGATCCATCTATCAGTGCATCCGTAAAAATCATGCGGACATCTGAATGGAGCTTTACAGGGGGGTGATCAATGACAGGGGGGTGATCAGGGAGTCTATATGGGGTGATCACCACAGTCATTGATCATGCCCCTGTAAGGCTTCATTCAGACGTCCGGATGCGTTTTGCGGATCGGATCCATCTATCAGTGCATCCGTAAAAATCATGCGGACGTCTGAATGGAGCTTTACAGGGGGTTGATCAATGACAGGGGGGTAATCAATGACAGGGGGGGTGATCAGGGAGTCTATATGGGGTGATAACCACAGTCATTGATCACGCCCCTGTAAGGCTTCATTCAGACGTCCGGATGCGTTTTGCGGATCCGATCCATCTATCAGTGGATCCGTAAAAATCATGCGGACATCTGAATGGAGCTTTACAGGGGGGTAATCAATGACAGGGGGGTGATCAATGACAGGGGGGTGATCAGGGAGTCCATATGGGGTGATCAGGGGCTAATAAGGGGTTAATAAGTGACGGGGGGGGGGGGGTGTAGTGTAGTGTAGTGGTGCTTGGTGGGACTTTACTGAGCTACCTGTGTCCTCTGGTGGTCGATCCAAACAAATGGGACCACCAGAGGACCAGGTAGCAGGTATATTAGACGCTGTTATCAAAACAGCGTCTAATATACCTGTTAGGGGTTAAAAAAAACACATCTCCAGCCTGCCAGCGAACGATCGCCGCTGGCAGGCTGGAGATCAACTCTCTTACCTTCCGTTCCTGTGAGCGCGCGCGCCTGTGTGCGCGCGTTCACAGGAAATCTCGCCCATCGCGAGATGACGCATATATGCGTGACTCTGCGCAGGGCTGCCACCTCCGGAACGCGATCCTGCGTTAGGCGGTCCGGAGGTGGTTAAAGAATCAGATGCCACTGTATGACGTCTGCCTGCCCGTTTAAAAATTTGCTGTGGGGCCCAGTCATTTCTAGCTACTCCACTGGTTACCAGGGGCTCAGACCATGGGGACAGACTACAGTCGGTGTCAGCCCTGCAGCAATACATAGAATGGGCGCCTCTCCTACAGAAGGGGTTATACTGTGCTGTACATACAGTGTAGTGTGATGTCATGTTCACCTTTCCGGGTATATTACCCAGGAAAGCACAATTCTGCAAAAAGGACATGTTCTATCTTTTGGTGGATTGGAAGTGCGGAATGGAACCCCACGAAAGCACTGCGTAGTGCTTACGTAGTGTCCCGTTCCGTGATTCTGTTTCGCACCCTTCCGCATCTCCAGATTTGCGGACCTATTGAAGTGAATGGGTCTGCATCCTTGATGCGGAATGCACACGGAAGGGTGCCTATTCATTGCTGATCCGCATATGCGGTCCGCAATATGGGAATGGCTGGCCCCTTTCACACGAACGATACGGGTTGGCTCCAGATGCGTCCAGGGTGCATTCAGCAGGACCTGCTCCGACGTCACCACGCTCACCACGTTGTGAGCGCGGTGACGTCACCAAAGGTACTTCTCCTGCCAGGTCCTGAAAGAAGACAAGCCGGGCTGCGCGATCAAGTGGATGAGGTGAATAATTAAATGTTTTATTATTTTTTAACCCCTCAAGCCACATGTTACTTAGCATTCTGTATTAAGAATGCTATTATTTTCCTTTATAACCATGTTATAAGGGAAAATAATAAAGTTCAGGTCCCTATCATCTCCTAGCAACTATCCGTGAAAATCACATTGCATCCGCAATGCTTGCGGATGCAATGCGATTTTCAAACAGCCCCATTCACTTCTGTGGGGCCTGCGCTACGTGAAAAACGCAGAAAATAGAACATGATGCGATTTTTACGCAACGAACAAGTGATGCGTGAAAATCACTGATCATGTACACAGCCCCATTGAAGTGAAACGGATTCAGTGCGGGTGCAATGCGTTCACATCACGTATTGCACCCGTGCGGAAAACTCGCCCGTGTCAAAGGGGCCTAAGACTTTGACACGGCCCCCACAACAGTGTGATAGACACTACATGACAGATAGGGTGTGTGTGTATGTATAAAATATACATATACATGTATATAATAGGAAATGGATGGCGTGGCAGCCTGGTCTGGTCTAGATCGTGACTAGCCAAAGGAGCGGGGTTTACACGAGGGGGAAGGGGGGGGGGGGGGGCATACAAAAATTTGCTGTGGGGCCCAGTCACCTCAAGTTACGCCCCTGCCGTTGGTGTTAGGTTTACTTCCAGAATTTCCTGGAATGTCACTGAATCCCTTCTCCCCTCTACCTGTGAAATGTTCCCCATGCCATTGGCTGGAACACAACCCCAAAGCATGATTGATCCACCCCATGCTTAATGGTTGAAGAATGAAGACGTGTTCTTTTCATGAAATTCTGTGCCCTTTCTTTCTCAAAACATAGCTTTGCTCATTGTTGCCAAAGAGTTCTATTTTAACTTCATCGTTCCACAGGACTGGTTTCTAAGGTGCATTAGGCTTGTTTTAGTGTTCTTTTGCAAACTTCTGACACTGAACTTTGTGATTAGGACGCAGGAGAGGTTTTCTTCTGATGACTCTTCCATGAAGGCCATGTTTGGCGTTGTGGTACATTGTTCTACTGTTCAGCGACATCTACACAGAGTCTGATAAATCTTCCTGAAGGTCTTGTGCAGTCAAGCGGGGGTTCTGATTCGACTTTCTAACAATCCTATAAGCAGCTGTTTCTGAAATGTTTCTTAGTCTTCCAGACCTTCTCTTGACCTCCACTGTTAACTGCCATTTCTTAATTACACCTCAAATTGAGGAAATGGCAAGCTGAAAATACTTTACTATCTTCTTATAGCCTTCTCCTGCTTTGTGAGCCCCAACCATTTTCATTTTCAGAGTGTTAGGGCTCTTTCACACGAGCGTGTCTATTGTGGGAATCTCGCTCCGAGAGAGAAAGGGATTGTGCGTTCTGGACTTAGGAAGAGCACGGCATTATCATGATTAATAACGCTGTGTGCCTCTGCATAACCTTTGTGTAACAGCTTTACGTCAGTATGTTTCTGCAGAGTGCTATTGCATTTGTGTTTTTACGTCAGTATGATTCTGGTACAGAAAGGTCATGCAGAAGCACACAGCATTATTAATCATGATAATGCTGTGTGCTTCCTAAGTCCAGAACGCACAATCCTTCTCTCACATGGAGCGCAATTCCCACAAGGGACACTCTCGTGTGAAAGAGCCCTTAGGCAGCTGCTTAGAAGATCCCTTGACTGCTGTTTTTTTTGGACAATGTTTGAGGAGTCTGGGTAATTCTAAAGCTTTGAAATTTACATCACCTGGCCTTTCTTAACCACTTCAGCCCCCCTAGCTTAAAAACCCTTAATGACCAGGCCACTTTTTACACTTCTGCACTACACTACTTTCACCGTTTATTGCTCGGTCATGCAACTTACCACCCAAATGATTTTTACCTCCTTTTCTTCTCACTAATAGAGTTTTCATTTGGTGGTATTTCATTGCTGCTGACATTTTTACTTTTTTTTTGTTATTAATCGAAATTTACAGGTTTTTTTTGCAAAAAAATGAAATTTTTCACTTTCAGTTGTAAAAATTTTCAAAAAAACGACATCCATATATAAATTTTTCTCAAAATGTATTGTTCTACATGTCTTTGATAAAAAAAATTTTTGGAGAAGGCGTCCTGTTGCCATGGGGACCTTCCCCCTCTGCTCAGTTGTGGCCACAACTGAGCAGACGGGGAAGGGTAAGGAGGGGGGCTCCCTCCCTCTGTGACCTCATCCTGTCAGGGGGTCACGGGATCCCCCCGCGCATTTAGCCGAGGTGCCTGCTCAATGATTTGAGCAGGCACCTTGTTCCGATCACCGCCCACCGGGCGGCAGTGATCGGAACAACACATGACGTACCGGTACGTCATGTGTCCTGAAGAGGTTAAAGAAAACCGATAACCGGTAAGTGTAATCTAATCATTCTTTCTCGCCTATAACAGCACCCCTGGAGAATAGGCAAGAATTTGTCTAGGGTGGGACCACAGCCTGAAGTACTTTACGACCAAATGAAAGACCATTAGAAGGAACTTAAGTCTATAGTGCCTAAAAAAAATGTATGTGGCGAGCTCTAGGTAGCTGCCTTACAGATCTGCTCCATAGAGGCTGAAGCGCTCTCTGCCCATGATGTGGAGACTGATCTCGTAGAATGAGCCCCAACCCCCGAGGGCAGAATAACTCCTTTAGAAGAGTAGGCTAAGGAGATGGCCTGTCTAATACACCTAGCAATAGACTGAGAGGAGGCTAAGGATCCTTTCCTTGCTCCCTGAAACAAAATTAACAAATGTGAGGAGGATCTCCAAGGCTGAGTGTCCTGTAGATATTGCAGGATACACCTCCTAACATCCAAACAGTGGTATTCAGACTCCTCATTTTCTTGGGAAGCACAGAGGGAAGGTAACACTATCTCCTGAGAACAATGAAAGCGTGAAGAGACCTTTGGTAAAAAAGAAGGATCAGGCAAAATCACAACCCGATCCTCCAGAATCACCAAATAGGGAAGGTCAACCGAGAGGGCAGCAATCTCACAGACCCTTCTAGCCAAGTTAATGGCCAGAAGGAAGGCAAGTTTAAGGGTGAGCAACTTCAAGGAGATTTTATCAATAGGCTCAAAAGGGTCAGAAGTGAGAGCAGAGACGACCAAGTTTAAATCCCAGGGGGAACTCTATGGTTTACATTCCGGAGATCATTTAGACACTGCTGTTATAAATTTTTTAATCCAAGGGTTAACAGCTAACTTAAACTCAAATAAGGCGCTTAAAAGGGGTATTCTCATTTGATTAATCATAGTTTATTCTATTAAATGTCCCCCAATAAACTTTTTACTAAATATATATATTAAAAAAAAAACTACTATTCTTCTTATAATTGAAAAATCCATGGGCTGCGTTTGCGCACATTATTCCCTGGTGATCTAGTGCCAGCCTCCATTCTCCTCGAGATCGCGCACGTCGCCGGCCTCGCATGCGCAGATCTATTTTCCTTTGAGCCGCATTGAAAATAGTGCAGCGCAGCACAAACGAATAGATCTGTGCATGCGCGGCCGCCCGATCAGTTCGTGGAAGGAAGAGACGAGTGCGGACGTGGGAGAGACAGCGGGGTGAGTATTTGTTATATATGCGATTGGGGGCAGATGGAGGCACTTTTGGGGGGGGCAGATGGAGGCACTTTTGGGGGGGGCAGATGGAGGCACTTTTGGGGGGGGCAGATGGAGGCACTTTTGGGGGGGGCAGATGGAGGCACTTTTGGGGGGGGCAGATGGAGGCACTTTTGGGGGGGGCAGATGGAGGCACTTTTGGGGGGGGGCAGATGGAGGCACTTTTGGGGGGGGGCAGATGGAGGCACTTTTGGGGGGGGGCAGATGGAGGCACTTTTGGGGGGGGGGGGGATGGAGGCACTTTTGGGGGGGGCAGATGGATGTAGCAGAGCTCAATATGCTGCTGTTCAGCCATAGTTCGAGTGGCGAAGGGAATAGACAGATGTCAATGCTGGTGAAAGAGAGAAACAGATGTATACAGAGCTGAATATGCGGGTGTTCTGACAGTGCTGGTTGAATAGAAAAACAGATTAGCAGAGCTGTATATGTGGCAGATCAGCATCAATGCTGGTGAAAGAGAGAAACAGATGTAGCAGAGCAGAATATGCGGGTGTTCTGACTCAGTGCTGGTTGAAGAGATAAACAGACAGATGTAGCAGAGCTGTATATCAAGCTTTTCAGACACAGTGCTAGTGGGGGAGTAGAATAAAGATGTAGCAGAGCTATATAGGAAGCCATTCAGCCAAAGTGATGTTAGGGGACTGGAGAAGACACATGCAGCTGAGCTGTATATGCATCTATAAAGATACATAGTGTAAGGTTTATACACAACTGGAGAGCAGCTGTAATGGAAACAAATCTGCATCAGTGCTGGTGGGTAGGGGTTGGTCAAGCTTTTGAGCTAATGTATAATATGGAATTATAGTTTTTGATGCACAGAATGGGTTTGTAAAATATCAGACTGAGATTTTGTGTGTAAAACTGCAGAACAGCCACGTGTTACTGTACACTGAGCTCACTTCACATGGCTCTCTGAGTGACTATTCCCCTCACACACACTGCAGGCTGCCAGACTGATGAGTCATAGTTTTGACATGAACTAGCACGCAGGACTCAGCTCTCAGTGTGATGTCATAAGGTGGCATGGCCGGCCTTCACTCTAGCTGCCTAAGCCCGCCCACTCTTAGCTGCAGAAAACCAGGAAGTGAACAGCTAGCTGGCAGCAATTGAGGATGAAGTAGCAAGATGAGAATACCCCTTTAACCGCCTCCGGACCGCCTAACGCAGGATCGCGTTCCGGAGGCGGCAGCTGCAGGCAGAGTCACGCATATACGCGTCATCTCGCGAGACGCGAGATTTCCTGTGAACATGCGTTCACAGGATCGGAAGGGGAAGGTGAGCGAGTGGATCTCCAGCCTGCCAGCGGCGATCGTTAGCTGGCAGGCTGTAGATGCGATTTTTTTTTAGCCCCTAACAGGTACAGTGGCGGAAATAATTATTTGACCCCTCACTGATTTTGTAAGTTTGTCCAATGACAAAGAAATGAAAAGTCTCAGAACAGTATCATTTCAATGGTAGGTTTATTGTAACAGTGGCAGATAGCACATCAAAAGGAAAATCGAAAAAATAACTTTAAATAAAAGTTAGCAACTGATTTGCATTTCATTGAGTGAAATAAGTATTTGAACCCCTACCAACCATTAAGAGTTCTGGCTCCCACAGAGTGGTTAGACACTTCTACTCAATTAGTCACCCTCATTAAGGACACCTGTCTTAACTAGTCACCTGTATAAAAGACACCTGTCCACAGAATCAATCAATCAAGCAGACTCTAAACTCTCCAACATGGGAAAGACCAAAGAGCTGTCCAAGGATGTCAGAGACAAAATTGTAGACCTGCACAAGGCTGGAATGGGCTACAAAACCATTAGCAAGAAGCTGGGAGAGAAGGTGACAACTGTTGGTGCGATTGTTCGAAAATGGAAGGAGCACAAAATGACCATCAATCGACCTCGCTCTGGGGCTCCACGCAAGATCTCACCTCGTGGGGTGTCAATGGTTCTGAGAAAGGTGAAAAAGCATCCTAGAACTACACGGGAGGAGTTAGTTAATGACCTCAAATTAGCAGGGACCACAGTCACCAAGAAAACCATTGGAAACACATTACACCGCAATGGATTAAAATCCTGCAGGGCTCGCAAGGTCCCCCTGCTCAGGAAGGCACATGTGCAGGCCCGTCTGAAGTTTGCCAATGAACACCTGAATGATTCAGAGAGTGACTGGGAGAAGGTGCTGTGGTCTGATGAGACCAAAATAGAGCTCTTTGGCATTAACTCAACTCGCTGTGTTTGGAGGAAGAAAAATGCTGCCTATGACCCCCAAAACACCGTCCCCACCGTCAAGCATGGGGGTGGAAACATTTTGCTTTGGGGGTGTTTTTCTGCTAAGGGCACAGGACAACTTATTCGCATAAACGGGAAAATGGACGGAGCCATGTATCGTGAAATCCTGAGCGACAACCTCCTTCCCTCTGCCAGGAAACTGAAAATGGGTCGTGGATGGGTGTTCCAGCACGACAATGACCCAAAACATACAGCAAAGGCAACAAAGGAGTGGCTCAAGAAGAAGCACATTAAGGTCATGGAGTGGCCTAGTCAGTCTCCGGACCTTAATCCAATCGAAAACCTATGGAGGGAGCTCAAGCTCAGAGTTGCACAGAGACAGCCTCGAAACCTTAGGGATTTAGAGATGATCTGCAAAGAGGAGTGGACCAACATTCCTCCTAAAATGTGCGCAAACTTGGTCATCAATTACAAGAAACGTTTGACCTCTGTGTTCGCAAACAAGGGTTTTTCCACCAAGTATTAAGTCTTTTTTTGTTAGAGGGTTCAAATACTTATTTCACTCAATGAAATGCAAATCAGTTGCTATCTTTTATTTAAAGTTATTTTTTCGATTTTCCTTTTGATGTGCTATCTGCCACTGTTACAATAAACCTACCATTGAAATGATACTGTTCTGAGACTTTTCATTTCTTTGTCATTGGACAAACTTACAAAATCAGTGAGGGGTCAAATAATTATTTCCGCCACTGTATATTAGACGCTGTTTTGATAACCGCGTCTAATATACCTGCTACCTGGTCCTCTGGTGGTCCCTTTTGCTTGGATCGAGCACCAGAGGACACAGGCAGCTCAGTAATAAGTAGCACCAAACACCACTACACTATACCCCCCCTGTCACTTATTAACCACTTATTAACCCCTGATCACCCCTTATAGACTCCCTGATCACCCCCCTGTAAGGCTCCATTCAGACGTCCGTATGTTTTTTACAGATCCACGGATACATGGATCGGATCCGCAAAACACATACGGACGTCTGAATGGAGCCTTACAGGGGGGTGATAACCCCATATACACTCCCTGATCACCTCCCTGTCACTGATCACCCCCCTGTAAGGCTCCATTCAGACATTTTTTTGGCCCAAGTTAGCGGAAATAGTTTTTTTGTTTTTGTTCTTACAAAGTCTCATATTCCACTAACTTGTGTCCAAAAATAAAATCTCACATGAACTCACCATACCCATCACGGAATCCAAATGCGTAAAATTTTTTAGACATTTATATTCCAGACTTCTTCTCATGCTTTAGGGCCCCTAAAATGCCAGGGCAGTATAAATACCCCACATGTGACCCCATTTCGGAAAGAAGACACCCCAAGGTATTCTGTGAGGGGCATATTGAGTCCATGAAAGATTAAAAATGTTGTCCCAAGTTAGCGGAAAGGGAGACTTTGTGAGAAAAAAACAAAAAAAAAAAAATCAATTTCAGCTAACTTGCACCAAAAAAAAAAAAAAATCTATGAACTCGCCATGCCCCTCATTGAATACCTTGGGCTGTCTTCTTTCCAAAATGGGGTCACATGTGGGGTATTTATACTGCCCTGGCATTTTAGGGGCCCTAAAGCGTGAGAAGAAGTCTGGGATCCAAATGTCTAAAAATGCCCTCATAAAAGGAATTTGGGCCCCTTTGCGCATCTAGGCTGCAAAAAAGTGTCACACATGTGGTATCTCCGTACTCAGGAGAAGTTGGGCAATGTGTTTTAGGGTGTCATTTTACATATACCCATGCTGGGTGAGATAAATATCTTGGTCAAATGCCAACTTTGTATAAAAAAATGGGAAAAGTTGTCTTTTGCCAATATATTTCTCTCACCCAGCATGGGTATATGTAAAAAGACACCCCAAAACACATTGTCAAACTTCTCCTGAGTACGGCGATACCAGATGTGTGACACTTTTTTGCAGCCTAGGTGGGCAAAGGGGCCCACATTCCAAAGAGCACCTTTAGGATTTCACAGGTCATTTTTTACACATTTTGATTTCAAACTACTTCTCACGCATTAGGGCCCCTAAAATGCCAGGGCAGTATAACTACCCCACAAGTGACCCCATTTTGGAAAGAAGACACCCCAAGGTATTCCGTGAGGGGCATGGCGAGTTCCTAGAATTTTTTATTTTTTGTCACAAGTTAGCGGAAAATGCTGATTTCTTTTTTTTTTTTTTTCTTACAAAGTCTCATATTCCACTAACTTGTGACAAAAAATAAAAAAACTTCCATGAACTCACTATGCCCATCACGAAATACCTTGGGGTGTCTTCTTTCCAAAATGGGGTAGTTATACTGCCCTGGCATTCTAGGGGCCCTAATGGTTGGTAAGTAGTTTGAAGTCAAAATGTGTAAAAAAAAATGACCTGTGAAATCCTAAAGGTGCTCTTTGGAATGTGGGCCCCTTTGCCCACCTAGGCTGCAAAAAAGTGTCACACATCTGGTATCGCCGTACTCAGGAGAAGTTGGGCAATGTGTTTTGGGGTGTCATTTTACATATACCCATGCTGGGTGAGAGAAATATCTCGGTCAAATGCCAACTTTGTATAAAAAAAATTGGAAAAGTATACCCGAACCATTTTTTTTTTTTACCCAAACATTTTTTTTTTATCAAAGACATGTAGAACAATACATTTAGAGAAAAATTTATATATGGATGTCGTTTTTTTAAAAAAGAAATTACAACTGAAAGTGAAAAATTTCATTTTTTTTTTGCAAAGATTTCGTTAAATTTCGATTAATAACAAAAAAGTAAAAATGTCAGCAGCAATGAAATACCACCAAATGAAAGCTCTATTAGTGAGAAGAAAAGGAGGTAAAATTCATTTGGGTGGTAAGTTGCATGACCGAGCAATAAACGGTGAAAGTAGTGTAGGGCAGAAGTGTAAAAAGTGGTCTGGTCATTAAGGGTGTTTAGGCTAGGGGGGCTGAGGTGGTTAAAGGGCTTCTGTCACCCCACTAAACTCATTTTTTTTTTCGTGTGCTTATAATCCCTATCCTGCGATATTGCTATACAATATGTTATTAATAATTTTCGTTCAGTAGATTTGGCAAAAAAAGTACTTTTATGATATGCTAATTACCTGTCTACCAGCAAGTAGGGCATCTACTTGCTGGTAGCAGCCGCAGAAAACCGCCCTCTCCTCTTGTTGATTGACCAGAGGCTCGCCTCCTCAGCACTCCCTCAGTGCGCCTGCGCCGATGACGTCTTCTCTTTCGGTGACGTCATCAGCGCAGGCGCACTGAGGGAGTGTGAGGAGGCGAGCCTCCTTATCTCAGAGCGCCTGTGCCGAATCAACACATGTGCGCGATTTTTGAAATGCTGACAGGGCCAGTCGGAGGAGGAGATCGCGGCTGGCCCTTTCAATCAACAAGAGGAGGGGGCGGTTTTCTGCGGCTGTTACCAGCAAGTAGATGCCCTACTTGCTGGTAGACAGGTAATTAGCATATCATAAAAATACGTTTTTTGCCAAATCTACTGAACGAAAATTATTAATAACATAATGTATAGCAATATCGCAGTATAGGGATTATAAGTACATAAAATTTTAAAAAAAAATGAGTTTAGTGGGGTGACAGAAGCCCTTTAAGGCTGAAACCTGGACCTTCAAAGTGCTAGGCCTAAGTCCTTTCTTCCACCCTTCTTGTTGGAAATCTAACAAGCGGGATGTCAGGCATCTCTAGAACATCCACAGGCATTTTTCCAGAATCTGAAAAAGGTCCTCCAAATCCTAAGGTAAATCTCGGAAGTGACCCTTTTCCTACGGGCCAACAGAGTGTCTACTACTTCCTCAGAGAGACCCCTTCTCTTTAAAATCTCCCTTTCAATAACCAGGCAGTTAGGTGCAGATTTCTCACCACTCTCGGATGCTCCTCTGGAGAAAGAGAAAAGAAGACCTCTACTTTTCTGTTTAACCTGGTGGCAAAGAGATCTATCTCCAGGGTACCCCATAAAGCTGCTACTAGGTTGAAAATCCCCTGATCTAGGGACCATTCTCCCTGGTATAGACGATGACTACTGAGGTAGTCTGCTTTCATATTGTCTGAACCTCTTAGGAGAACTGCAGAAAGAGATAATAGAGAAGTTTCTGCTAGGTTGAAAATCTGATAAGTTAGAGACATTAGGCCCTGAGCTCTTGTCCCTCCCTGTCGGTTGATATAAGCCACTGCTGTCGTGTTGTCCGAATAGATTTTTACATTTCTGCGCCTGATGACTGGAAGTCTCTGTATCAGGGCTATCCTGATCGCGTCCAACTCCCTGAAACTGTGCGACTGGGAAAGAGAACTGCTGTCCCAATTGCCCTGCAACAGCATGGACTCCACAAGGGCTCCCCAACCGGAGGGGCTCGCATCCGTGGTTACGGGGAGAACCGCCTCCCTGGTCCAAGGAACTCCCTTCTGCAAGTTCTTTAAATCCATCCACCAGTCTAAGGAATCTAGGGTCTGGGAAGATAGAGACATCTCCATGTCCAGAGAGGGGAGACACTTGTCCCAGTGCTGCAGGATTTGTAGCTGAAGAGACCTTGAATGATACTGGGCCCATTCCACTCCTGGAATGGCGGATGTCACGAGACCCAGTATCGACATGGCCTCTCATCGTAAATGACGTGGACTAATGAAGAAGCTAAACTCTTGACCTGATCAGTACGGCTTTCTGCCGGGGTAGTAGGAATCTCTGGGAAGTGGCGTCCAAAATCATTCCCAGAAAACTGCATCTCTGGTTTGGGTATAGACTGGATTTCTCTAGGTTTATTTCCCAACCCAAGTATAAAAAGGCTGAACACTCTCCACCTGGGCCAGACAGAGATACAGACAACAATGGGTGATGGTAACAATATTTATTACACCTAATACAGATTCAATAATTAAAATGTAATATATAAAATATATAAAACCTAAAATAATAACACCTAGCAAGTAATAAGACAATATATAACACTCTAATTAAAAAAACAATTTGATATTAGAACAGCATACTAGATGTAAAACATGCAATAAAAATTACATAGGGTCATGGAAGAAAAAAATGGGAGTAATATGGCAAATCACAAAGGCATAAACAGTCTATAGATGAAATCGATTAGAATTCGATATTCCGAAGAGTTGCTGAATATTCGCCAATAAGATATTCGGTATTTATTCGAATAGAAATCTAAGCAGAGTTCAATAGATTCTATTCGATTAATTTAATATATTCGACGAATGTTCACATAAGTGAGATGCAGTGATTACACTTCTCAGTAACTTTCAATTGCCGTCTGACTGCTCCAGCTGACTCACCACAATCAGGTACCGCCGGATCTGACATTGCTATCCACGTGGGACGCCACCGTGTGCTCCGGTCAGACGGCAATTGAAAGTTACTGAGAAGTGTAATCACTGCATCTCACTTATGTGAACATTCGTCGAATATATTAGACTGTTTATGCCTTTGTGATTTGCCATATTACTCCCATTTTTTCTTCCATGACCCTATGTAATTTTTATTGCATGTTTTACATCTAGTATGCTGTTCTAATCTCAAATTGTTTCTAATTAGAGTGTTATATATTGTCTTATTACTTGCTAGGTGTTATTATTTTAGGTTTTATATATTTTATATATTACATTTTAATTATTGAATCTGTATTAGGTGTAATAAATATTGTTACCATCACCCATTGTTGTCTGTATCTCTGTCTGGCCCAGGTGGAGAGTGCTCAGCCTTTTTATACTTGAGATTTGTAACCACTTTATGACTGGGTGAGTCATTAGGCTTGGTAGCACCCTTCCATAGCTATAAACGGAGTGAGCCACCATACTCTCTATTTACATTATTTCCCAACCCAGCCTCTCTAGGACCTCCCCTTAACCAGGCAATCTGACCAAGGAGAATCTGATATGACCGGGCCACCTGTAGGAAATAGTCCAGGTATGGTATAATGATTATGTCCTGCTCCCTAACATGGGCCATCATCTCTAAAATAATCTTTGCAAAGAACCGCGGAGCCTGAGAGAGCCCGAATGGTAATGCTCGGAACTGAAGATGTAGAATTTTCTTCTGTAACTGGACCGCTACCCTTAGAAACCTCAGGTGGCTGGGATGAATGGGGACATGTATGCAGTATGCATCTCTCAGGTCTATTGTGGCCATGAAGCAGCCCAGGTAAAGATTGTTCACTACCGATCTGATGGACTACATACGAAACCTCTCGTACTGCAAAATGGAGATTTTTTGTGAAACTCACCTGTAAAATCTTTTTCTCGTCTTTTCCATTGGGGGACACAGACCATGGGTATAGCCTAGGTCATTACTAGGCGGAGACACTATGCAAATAAAAGAGACAGCTCCTCCTCCTCGGGCTATACCCCCATGCTCCACCGGGAGGACCCCAGTGCGTGCAAAAGCAGTAGGAGAAGGAGACTAAAACCATAGAGACAAGAAAAAAAGAAAACCGCCATCGGACCGAAAACCTTCAGGTCCCGAAGAACTAAACCAACCCTTCCTACAACAGGCAAGAATGGGAGGGAGCTGTGTCCCCCAATGGAAAAGACGAGAAAAAGATTTTTCAGTTGAGTTTCACAAAAAATCTCCATTTCTCGCACATTCCATTGGGGAACACAGACCATGGGACGTCCCAGAGCAGTCCATGGGGTGGGAAAAATCAGCACCTCCAGTGGGAAACGCCCAGCGGTCAAACAGGAACCACCGCCTGCAATACCTTGCGCCCAAGGACAGCATCAGCCGATGCCAAAGAGTGCAGTTGGTAAAACTTTGTAAAGGTATGCAAGGAGGACTAGTTGGCCGCCTTGCAAAGTTAAGATGCCGAGGCGCGATTACGCCTAGCACAGGAGGCCCCCACCGCCCTGGTGGAGTGCGCGGTAACCCCAGCTGGGGGAACCCTGCCACGGGCACGATAGGCCGCGGCAATAGCCGACCGAATCCACCGGGCTACCTAGACCTTGGAAGCCGCCAGACCTTTACGAGGTCCTTCAGGAATCACGAGAAGGGAATCCGTACGGCGGAAAGAGGCAGTAAACGACAGGTACACTCGCAGAGCACAGACAACGTCCAGGGAATGGAAAGCGCGCTCCTTGCGATTCGCCGGGGATGGACAAAAAGAGGGCAGGACTATATCCTCATTAAGGTGGAAGGTGGAGACCACCTTGGGCAAAAATGATGGGACCGGGCGAAGCACCACCTTATCCTGGTGGAAGACCAAAAAGGGCTCCCTAGAGGAAAGAGCGGCCAGCTCCGATAGGGTGGAGGCCACCAAAAATACCACCTTCCATGTGAGAAGATTCAAAGAAACCTCCCTCAGAGGCTCAAAGGGAGCCGCCTGGAGGGAAGACGGTACCAAATTGAGATCCCAGGGGGGCAGGGGAGGATCATACGAAGGGACCGAATGCACCACCCCTTGTAGGAAGGTCCTCACTGGCCCGAGCAGAGCCAGGGATCGCTGAAAGAAAATGGCCAGAGCAGAGACCTGGCCTTTCAGAGAGCTCAGCGACATTCCCATCTCAAGGCCCGACTGGAGAAAGGAGAGGACCACCGGAACTGGGAAACGAAGGGGAAAAACGCCCAGTTTCTCACAAAAGGCAAGAAAGGACTTCCAGATACGATAGTATATCCGGGGGGAAACTGGTTTTCTGGCCTTGATCATAGTCTTCACCACAGAGTCTGAGAAGCCCCTCTTCTTCAGGATGGCGGTCTCAACAGCCACGCCGTTAAACAAAGTGACCGTAAATTCTGGTGGAACAGCGGTCCTTGAGACAGTAGGTCCTCCCTGAGAGGAAGAGGCCACGGAACGTCTGCCAGCATCCGAGTGATGTCCGAGAACCAGGCGGGCGAGGCCAATCGGGGGACATGATTTTGCGAAGGACCTTCGGTAGTAGAGGCAGAGGTGGAAAGACATAAAAGGAGGGGGAAGCCCTGCCACGGAGACACAAACGCATCCACCCCGTACGCCTCCGGGTCCCAAGCACAGGTCAGGAATGTGGGAACCTTGTTGTTGAGCTTGGACGCCATCAGGTCGACGTCCGGGCGGTCCCACCAGCAACAGATGTCCTCGAAAACCTCCGGATTTAAGGACCACTCTCCTGAATCCACTGTGTTGCGGCTGAGAAAGTCCGCCTTCCAATTGTCGACCCCTGGGATGTACACTGCCGACAGTACTGGAACATGAGTCTCCGCCCACTGGAGGATCCTTTCCGCCTCCTGCATCACCGTCCGGCTGCGGGTCCCACCCTGGTGGCTGACGTAAGCCACGGCTGTGGCATTGTCCGACTGGACCCTTAACGGGTGACCTGCCAGGAGAGGAGTCCAATGAGAAAGGGAGAGGAAAATTGCTCTGAGCTCCAGCACGTTGATCGGAAGGCGACCAAACCCCCTGCACCGTCCAGGCCTGGAGAAAACCACCCCAACCCAGGAGGCTGGCGTCGGTGGTGACAACTGTCCAGGAGATCGGAAGAAAGGACCTCTCTGAAATCAGGTTTTGGGGGGACAGCCACCACTGGAGTTCCACCCGAACCCGAGGAGGCAGACTGACCCGAGAGTCCAGACCGCGCGATGTCCTGTCCCAAAAAGGACAGAATCGCCCGCTGTAGAGGCAGAGTATGAAACTGGGCAAAGGGGACGGCCTCGAAGGAGGCCACCATCAGCCCCAGAACCCTCATGCACTCCCGGGTGGAGAGGCGTCGGGAGCGAAGTAGGAGAGATACCGACTCCTGAATTCGAGAGGACTTGGAATCGGGAAGGAATATCCGAGCTGCCGTGGTGTCCAGAACCATCCCTAGGAAGGTCACCCTCTGTGAGGGGTGAAGAGATGACTTCTGGACATTGATCAGCAAGCCGAACTGCTCCAGAGTCTGAACAGTGATTCAGACGTTGTCCCTGGCCTGGGGAAGGGAGGAAGCCTTTATCAGTATGTCGTCCAGGTAGGGCAACAGAGATATGCCCTGGTACGGAGGAGCGCCAAGATCTTCGTGAATACCCGAGGGGCCGTAGCCAGCCCAAAGGGAAGGGCAACAAACTGGTAATGCTGCCCGCCGACAGCGAAGCGCAGAAACCTGTGGTGAGATTCTGCTATAGGGACATGCAAATAGGCGTCTTGTATGTCCACCGACGCGAGGAATTCCCCTGGAAGAAGAGAAGCAATAACGGATCAGAGGGATTCCATCCGGAACCTCCGGACCCGCAGAGACCTGTTTTACAGCTTCAGGTCCAGAACAGGACGCACCGATCCCTCCTTCTTTGGCACCACGAATAGTTTGGAGTAGAAACCTGCGCCTTGCTCCTCCAGGGGGACTGGAACAATCACTCCCCTGTCCAAAAGGGAAAAGACCGCCTGCAAAAGAGCCGAGGCCCGGACCGGGTCCCCCGGAACCCGAAAAGGGAAGAAACGCTCCGGAGGCCTTGAAGCAAATTCTATTTTGTAACCAGATGTTGCAATTTCCAGGGCCCAGGCGTCCTGGATGTGAGCTCTCCACAAGAGGTGGGGGCGCCCCTTCAGGCGGAGGACTGCTTGGGAGCCGCAGGGCGGGTTGATTGTGGCCACGGGCGCCAGGAAAGCTGGGGCTTAAAGGCAGGCTTCTTACGGGAGTCCTGAGAGCCACCCGGGAAGGGGGCCGCCGCAGATCTGGAAGAGGAGAAGTGACGAAAGGACTGGTTTCTAGAACCGGAGGACCGAGCGCCAAAGATGCGCTTGGATCTAGATTGGGGCAGGTTGGTACTCTTGCCCCCCGTCGCGTCCGAGATGATCTCGTCCAGCTTAGCACCAAAAAGCCTGGAACCCAAAAAGGGGAGGTTAGTGAGGGAACGCTTAGAGGAAGCGTCAGCATCCCAAACCTTCAACCAGACTTCTCTGCGCTGAGTGACCGAAAGGGCCGAAATCCGCGCAAAGAGAATGCTAACATCAAAGGAAGCTTCGCAGAGAAGCTTCGTCGCCCGAGACATCTGGAGGACAAAGTTTAAGGTGTCCGCAGAGGCATCCTGATCCGCTAGGTCCTGATGGTGGCTCTGCAACCATACGGAAAGCGCTCTGGATACCCAGGCCGAGGCGAAAGCGGGCCGCAGGCCTGTGCCTGCCAGAGTGAAGATGGCTTTGGACAGAGAATCCAAACGCCTGTCAACTGCATCCCGTAGAGACGAACCGTCCAAGACAGGTATGTCGGTATTCTTAGCCAATCTGGCCACCGGCGGGTCGACCTTAGGAGGAGAAGACCACTGCTGCACATTTTCTGCCGGAAATGGATAAAGAGTATCCATGCGTTTCGTGGCAGAAAACCAGTGATTAGGGCGGTCCCAGGCCTTAGAGAGGACCTTGTCGAACTCGCTATGTATGGGGAATACAACCGTTTGTGGTTTCCTAGAGTGTAAAAGAGGGAATTCCTGGCTACCAGCGGAAGGAGATTGCCCCTGGATATCAAAAGTATCCCGGACCGCCGCCACAAAGTCTGCCACCATAGTGGATAGCTTGGGCGAGGGTTCCAGCTCCTTGTCCTCGTCAGAACTGGATCTTTCTGCTTCCGATCTATGGTCCCTGCGAGGAGGGGAAGTGTCTGAAAGGGCCTCCAGGCGAGGAGGGTAAGCAGAATCATCCGAGGAAGGATGCTGCTGTGTACGCTGCCTCTTAGCGGCCGAGCGACCTCTGTGGGAACCACTGGGAAGCGGATTGGTGTTAGCCGCAGGATCCGTGGACGCCATGCGTTCCATGAAGGCAATGGCGGCCCGAGAGACTTGGGCTAAATCAGCGGCCGCCCTAGAAATGGCAGAGGCCCAAGCGGGTTCCGCGGGCTCCGACGGGGCGGAGGGAGGACTGGGCTGAGTGAGAGGAGGAGGAGGAGGAGGAGGAGGGGATGATCCTGTCCAGAGGCAAGGCAAGAGTCACAGGATCCAGTGACCGAAAGTGGAAAACAGCAGACCTTACAAAGCCCCAGTGGGGCCTGAGGGGCCGGCTTGGATTTTTGGGAGGCCCCAGGTTTCGGCATGATGGCAGCAATCCCTGCAAAGGAAGGGGTCAGGGTCTCCTACCGTTCCTGCAGCACGAGAGCAATAACTATCCTACCGCGTATGGAGAGCGCTGAGCCAGAAGTGCAGAGCTGCAGGATAGGGCTCCGCCCACAAATCGCACCAGGAGGCGCAAAACCCCCGCGCGCGCGGGAAATATGAAAAAATAATAGAGACGCGGCCGCCGGAAGGATAGGAGGGCCCGCCCCCTAGAACACCGCTGAGGAAGTTGCCACTTCTGATAGCGAATGCCCCAGACAGGAAACCTTCCCCCTTCAAACCACCCACTAAGCGGCCCTAAGGCCCCTTTCACACGGGCGAGTATTCCGCGCGGGTGCAATGCGTGAGGTGAACGCATTGCACCCGCACTGAATCCTGACCCATTCATTTCTATGGGGCTGTGCACACGAGCGGTGATTTTCACGCATCACTTGTGCGTTGCGTGAAAATCGCAATATGCTCTATATTGTGCGTTTTCCACGCAACGCAGGCCCCATAGAAGTGAATTGGGCTGCGAGAAAATCGCAAGCATCCGCAAGCAAGTGCGGATGCGGTGCGATTTTCACGCACGGTTGCTAGGAGACAATCGGGATGGAGACCCGATCATTATTATTTTCCCTTATAACATGGTTATAAGGGAAAATAATAGCATTCTGAATACAGAATGCATAGTACAATAGCGCTGGAGGGGATAAAAAAAAAAATATATATATATATATATATATATATATATATATATATTTTTTTTTTTTTTTTTTTTTTATCCCCTCCAGCGCTATTGTACTATGCATTCTGTATTCAGAATGCTATTATTTTCCCTTATAACCATTGTAAGGGATCGCCTCTTATTCGGGGGGTCATTCTCACAATGATCTTCATCGACCACAGGGTTAGGGGCCAAACATTGCTTTTATTTGGCACCTCAACAAAACCAAAACAAACAATATAAAAAAAACACCTGCCCGGCAGGGCTCTAACTAAACATGAGGACTCCCTACCTCACTGAAAGCCCCGTTCACACACGGGAAGAACATGCGGCTTTTCCCAGCCTAACAATCCAGCACTTCCAGGCTGTAACAAAGTCCAGTACCTTTTGGGGGATTGTGGCCCAGAAGTCCTCCTGACTCTGGCCTAGCGACCATCGATTACAAGACCTCACGGAGTCCCCCAAAGTTCAGGCTAACACTTGTACAGAGCCTTCCCAGGCCTCTGCTGCACACAGACTCTCCAGAGTGAGACCCACCCAAGATCCAGTAGCAGGATTAAATAGGATCCCTGGACATGAGCATGCCCAAACATGCCGATTTTTCTCACGCGAGTGCAAATGCATTACAATGTTTTGCACTCGCGTGGAAAAATCGAGCATGTTCCCTCAACGCACCCGCACCTTTTCCCGCAATGCCCGTATGAAAGGGGCCTTACTAGCACTTTTTTCTCTATTAGGGAAATAACTTCTGAAACTATGGCAGAATGTTTTACAGGATCTGACCGGAAATCTGCAACTACAAAAATTTTCCCTCTGGAACGCTCTGAAACTTTAGTTTTAAGCCCTCCCCTATTACAGACTTTATTCAGGGGCTGTTGGAGATCCTCTGCCATTGGTGTACAAAGAGGGACAGACGACCCCCAACGGGAGCCCTGGCGTCATTGGGACTGCTTTTTTGAGGCATCTGACCCGGAAAAAAGAAAACCCCTATTATTATTTTTCGGACCTGCAAACTGTCTAGCTCTTTCTTTCTCCTTAAAGGACCCTTTGTTAAATCTGGGACGGAAGGATCTTTTGGGTGGCTGACTATCAGAAGGAAAGCCCTTCTTCTTGTCTGAGGCCTTTTCCAATAAGTCATCAAGAACAGGCCAAAACAAGAATTCTCCCTGACAACGTATAGTGCACACTGGTGTCTCCTTTCCAGCCCTTTAACCAAAAAGCCCGCCGGGCAGAGTTGGATAAGGCAGAGGCCCTAGCGGAAAATCTCAAGGTATCCGCAGAAGCGTCAGCTAAGAAATCCAAGGCGTTGTTTATAACAGGAAAGGAAGAAAGCAATTGCTCCCTAGGAGTACCCATTTAATGTGAGTCTCTAGCTCCCCCATCCACACTTTCATGGACGCCAAGTCCTTGTTGCTAGAACAGATGTAGCAGCAATGGCAGGTCTAAAAGTTGCCGCAGAGGCTTCCCAATTTTTCTTTAAAGGGGTTCTGCACTTTCATTTAACTGATGATCTATCCTCTGGATAGATCATCAGCTTCTAATCGGCGTGGGCGGGGCTAAGCTCTGTTCACTTGAATGGAGCTTAACCCCGCCCACGCTAGTTGATACTAGTCGTGACGTCAGTGGGCCGGCGGTAAACAGTGAGAAGGCCGCGGCGCTGCTGGAGCGCCGCTGCCTTCTCAAACAGCTGATCGGCGGGGGTCCCGGGTGTCGGACCCCCGCCGATCAAAAGCTGATGATCTATCCAGAGGATAGATCATAAGTTAAATGAAAGTGCAGAACCCCTTTAAATACACTTCTGCCCTTCTGTCCATTGGGTCCTTAATTGAACCCATGTCCTCAAAAGGGAAAGCAACTTTTTGGGACATTTTTGCTACAGGGGCATCCAGTTTTGGGGCTCTATCCCAAGGGGCAGACAATTCATCATCGAACAGATACTTCCACTTAACTGAAGAGGGAACGAAAAATTTCCTATCCGGTCTTTTCCATTCTCTGGCAATCGGCTCATGAATGTTCTTATGCACATCAAATAGCTTCCTCTTCTTGGGGCCTAATCCTTTAAACATTGAATCCTGAACTGAATGCTGTGGCTTCTGATCCTCCAACCCCATCGTAGCCCTAACCGCCTTTACTAGGAAGCTAAAGTTCTCCACATGGAAAAGTGGTCTCCCTGTGGCCTCGTCTTCAGAAGAATTGTCTGATGACCCCCATTCTCCTTCCTCCACACCCGAAAGTATCTCACTGTCACTGGAGGGGGAGTCCTTAGCAGCAGCGGAAGAAGTACCGGGATGGTGCTTTATCAAACCGCTAACAGACACTCTGACTTTCTCACGTATCATTTGTTTAATACTGCCCATTAAAGACGGAGTTTACTCCTCCATTAACTTGCTGATACAAGCGTGACATATAGGTTTTGCCCAGGCAGAAGGGAGCTTCTTCTTACATACACCACATCCCCACTCCTTAATTCTGGATGTCTTCCTGGAAGACTCCTTTGATACCTAAGCAAAAAATTACCCTATGAGCAGATACATAAATAATATTCATGCTGGGGTCAAACCCCTTTTACCCCACCCTGGTACCGAAGCATCATTGGTGGTCTCAGTGGGTTCTGCGCGCTGAACCTGCTCCATCTCTCACACAGCAAACAGCCCAAATGGAAGTACTGTACACACGTGTCAGTGAGCTGGCTGGGCTTTTCTCCTCGGCACGCGCAGCCGGCATCCCTCCCCTTCCGGTCCAAAGCATAGCTTCCTCCCAACGTCGCAACCTGGAAGTAAACACGCGGGTCGGCGGCCAAACATGCGAACACGGCCGCAGAGGTTCGCAGTAGCCCAAGAAGGTGAAGACCGTCCCAGGCCGAGAAGGAGGACTGAAGGAATAAGGAAGAGAAGGGAGCCCAGACTTTTGCAGCGGCTCCCGGGAGGAAAACTTACGCTGCACGGGGTAACCCTCCTCACACTATTTCAATAGCCGGGCCCCCGCAGCTCTCGTTATTAATCTTTCTCTCGGCGGATCCGACTCCCTCCTGCCCCTTAGGACAGGAAACAGAATTGGAGATAGAGGGGGTGATCCCTCCTTTAACCACTTCAGCCCCCAGTGCTTAAACACCCTGAAAGACCAGGCCACTTTTTACACTTCTGACCTACACTACTTTCACCGTTTATTGCTCGGTCATGCAACTTACCACCCAAATGAATTTTACCTCCTTTTCTTCTCACTAATAGAGCTTTCATTTGGTGGTATTTCTTTGCTGCTGACATTTTTACTTTTTTTGTTATTAATCGAAATTTAACGATTTTTTTGCAAAAAAATGACATTTTTCACTTTCAGTTGTAAAATTTTGCAAAAAAAACGAGATCCATATATAAATTTTGCTCTAAATTTATTGTTCACATGTCTTTGATAAAAAAAAAATGTTTGGGTAAAAAAAAAAAATGGTTTGGGTAAAAGTTATAGCGTTTACAAACTATGGTACAAAAAATGTGAATTTCCGCTTTTTGAAGCAGCTCTGACTTTCTGAGCACCTGTCATGTTTCCTGAGGTTCTACAATGCCCAGACAGTACAAACACCCCACAAATGACCCCATTTCGGAAAGTACACACCCTAAGGTATTCGCTGATGGGCATAGTGAGTTCATAGAACTTTTTATTTTTTGTCACAAGTTAGCGGAAAATGATGATTTTTTTTTTTTTTTTTTTTTCTTACAAAGTCTCATATTCCACTAACTTGTGACAAAAAATAAAAAGTTCTATGAACTCACTATGCCCATCAGCGAATACCTTGGGGTCTCTTCTTTCCAAAATGGGGTCACTTGTGGGGTAGTTATACTGCCCTGGCATTCTAGGGGCCCAAATGTGTGGTAAGGAGTTTGAAATCAAATTCTGTAAAAAATGACGAGTGAAATCCGAAAGGTGCTCTTTGGAATATGGGCCCCTTTGCCCACCTAGGCTGCAAAAAAGTGTCACACATCTGGTATCTCTGTATTCAGGAGAAGTTGAGGAATGTGTTTTGGGGTGTCTTTTTACATATACCCATGCTGGGTGAGATAAATATCTTGGTCAAATGCCAACTTTGTATAAAAAAAATGGGAAAAGTTGTCTTTTGCCAAGATATTTCTCTCACCCAGCATGGGTATATGTAAAATTACACCCCAAAACACATTCCCCAACTTCTCCTGAGTACGGAGATACCAGATGTGTGACACTTTTTTGCAGCCTAGGTGGGCAAAGGGGCCCATATTCCAAAGAGCACCTTTCGGATTTCACAGGTCATTTTTTACAGAATTTGATTTCAAACTCCTTACCACACATTTGGGCCCCTAGAATGCCAGGGCAGTATAACTACCCCACAAGTAACCCCATTTTGGAAAGAAGAGACCCCAAGGTATTCGCTGATTGGCATAGTGAGTTCATGGAAGTTTTTATTTTTTGTCACAAGTTAGTGGAATATGAGACTTTGTATGAAAAAAAAAGAAAAAAAAAAAAAAAAAAAAAAATCAGCATTTTCCACTAACTTGTGACAAAAAATAAAAAATTCTAGGAACTCGCCATGCCCCTCACGGAATACCTTGGGGTGTCTTCTTTCCAAAATGGGGTCACTTGTGGGGTAGTTATACTGCCCTGGCATTTTCCAGGGGCCCTAATGTGTGGTAAGTAGGTAAATGACCTGTGAAATCCTAAAGGTGCTCTTTGGAATATGGGCCCCTTTGCCCACCTAGGCTGCAAAAAAGTGTCACACATGTGGTATCGCCGTATTCAGGAGAAGTTGGGGAATGTGTTTTGGGGTGTCATTTTACATATACCCTTGCTGGGTGAGAGAAATATCTTGGCAAAAGACAACTTTTCCCATTTTTTTATACAAAGTTGGCATTTGACCAAGATATTTATCTCACCCAGCATGGGTATATGTAAAATGACACCCCAAAACACATTCCCCAACTTCTCCTGAGTACGGCGATACCAGATGTGTGACACTTTTTTGCAGCCTAGATGCGCAAAGGTGCCCAAATTCCTTTTAGGAGGGCATTTTTAGACATTTGGATACCAGACTTCTTCTCACGCTTTGGGGCCCCTAGAATGCCAGGGCAGTATAAATACCCCACATGTGACCCCATTTTGGAAAGAAGACACCCCAAGGTATTCAATGAGGGGCATGGCGAGTTCATAGAAATTTTTTTTTTTTGGCACAAGTTAGCGGAAATTGATATTTTTAATTTTTTTCTCACAAAGTCTCCCGTTCCGCTAACTTGGAACAAAAATTTCAATCTTTCATGGACTCAATATGCCCCTCACGGAATACCTGGGGGTGTCTTCTTTCCAAAATGGGGTCACATGTGGGGTATTTATACTGCCCTGGCATTCTAGGGGCCCAAAAGCGTGAGAAGAAGTCTGGAATATAAATGTCTAAAAAATTTTACGCATTTGGATTCCGTGAGGGGTATGGTGAGTTCATGTGAGATTTTATTTTTTGACACAAGTTAGTGGAATATGAGACTTTGTAAGAAAAAAAAATAATTCCGCTAACTTGGGCCAAAAAAATGTCTGAATGGAGCCTTACAGAGGGTGATCAATGACAGGGGGGGGTGATCAATGACAGGGGGGTGATCAATGACAGGGGGGTGATCAGGGAGTCTATATGGGGTGATAACCACAGTCATTGATCACGCCCGTGTAAGGCTTCATTCAGACGTCCGTATGCGTTTTGCGGATCCGATCCATCTATCAGTGCATCCGTAAAAATCATGCGGACATCTGAATGGAGCTTTACAGGGGGGTAATCAATGACAGGGGGGGGTGATCAGGGAGTCTATATGGGGTGATAACCACAGTCATTGATCATGCCCCTGTAAGGCTTCATTCATACGTCCGGATGCGTTTTGCGGATCCGATCCATCTATCAGTGCATCCGTAAAAATCATGCAGACATCTGAATGGAGCTTTACAGGGGGGTAATCAATGACAGGGGGGTGATCAGGGAGTCTATATGGGGTGATAACCACAGTCATTGATCATGCCCCTGTAAGGCTTCATTCAGACGTCCGGATGCGTTTTGCGGATCCGATCCATCTATCAGTGCATCCGTAAAAATCATGCGGACATCTGAATGGAGCTTTACAGGGGGGTAATCAATGACAGGGGGGTGATCAGGGAGTCTATATGGGGTGATAACCACAGTCATTGATCATGCCCCTGTAAGGCTTCATTCAGACGTCCGGATGCGTTTTGCGGATCCGATCCATCTATCAGTGCATCCGTAAAAATCATGCGGACGTCTGAATGGAGCTTTACAGGGGGGTAATCAATGACAGGGGGGTAATCAATGACAGGGGGGTAATCAATGACAGGGGGGTGATCAGGGAGTCTATATGGGGTGATCACCACAGTCATTGATCACGCCCGTGTAAGGATTCATTCAGATGTCCGGATGAGTTTTGCGGATCCGATCCATCTATCAGTGGATCCGTAAAAATCATGCGGACGTCTGAATGAAGCTTTACAGGGGGTTGATCAATGACAGGGGGGTAATCAATGACAGGGGGGTGATCAGGGAGTCTATATGGGGTGATCAGGGGCTAATAAGTGACGGGGGGGGGGGGGGGGGGTGTAGTGTAGTGTAGTGGTGCTTGGTGCTACTTTACTGAGCTACCTGTGTCCTCTGGTGGTCGATCCAAACAAAGGGGACCACCAGAGGACCAGGTAGCAGGTATATTAGACGCTGTTATCAAAACAGCGTCTAATATACCTGTTAGGCAGGCTGGAGATCAACTCTCTTACCTTCCGTTCCTGTGAGCGCGCGCGCGCGCCTGTGTGCGCGCGGTCACAGGAAATCTCGCGTCTCGCGAGATGACGCATATATACGTGACTCTGCGCAGGGCTGCCACCTCCGGAACGCGGTCCGGAGGTGGTTAAAAAGGCGGTTCTGGTTCCTGTTTCCTATCCTGAGGAGGTCTCTCCAAAGGTGCAGTCATAGGCGAGAAAGAAATAATACATTGATATTGCTTAAAATGTTGAAAAGTTTTTAATCTTTAACTGTATGCCTTTTGGAGATCATTTCATATTCAATTTGCTCATCTGTCCACAGTAATAGTAATTTTGACCAGGGGTGCCCAAACTTTTGATTGGCACGCATGTGTGTAAACTTTAGGTTTTGTCTAAGATAGATTTTTTTTTTTACAAGTGTAACTTTTTAGACTACAGTTTTTTGAACTCGCACACAAAAACATCTTGCGTGTCTGTCCTGCATCCATTAAGCACTCATCTGTGACTTCTATCGCTGATTGCATCTGTGCTCAGTTTTTAGTGCATGGTTTCTTCTGTAGGAAAGAGTACTCTTTTGCCCTTTTTGTCCCTAAAGTTCTAATCTTTAATTTTTCTTATTTTTTCTTTCTCCTGAACATTTTTTAAAATGTATTACAGTCCCTCCACGTGTAAAAGGCACTACAAACCACCATTGTAAAGAAAAAATTAATACACACTTTACACTTGTTGACTCAGATTTACACACTGCAATAAGAATAAAAATATCCATTTCAACCCAAAGACAGTGTTCAGCTTATGGGGAATATTCAATCACAGCCTCTGATACAGCCAGCAAGGGAGGAGAAGATCACACAATCCTCTTGACCTCTTAGGCTTCTTTCACACTTGCATTGTCCGGATCCGTCGTGCACTCCATTTGCAGGAGTTGCCCGCCGGATCCGTAACAACGCAAGTGAACTGAAAGCATTTGAAGACGGATCCGTCTTCAAAATGCGTTCAGTGTTACTATGGCACCCAGAACGCTATTAAAGTCCTGGCTGCCATAGTAGTAGTGGGGAGCAATATACTTACAGTCCGTGCGGCTCCCGATGCGCTCCAGAATGACGTCAGTCTGAAGCGCCCCGGGAGCCGCACGGACGGTAAGTATACTGCTCCCCCGCTCCCCACTACACTTTACCATGGCAAAAAGGACTTTAGCGTCCTGGAAGCCATGGTAACCATTCAGAAAAAGCTAAACGTCGGATCCGGTAATGCGCAGAAACGACGTTTAGCTTAAGGCCGGATCCGGATTAATGCCTTTCAATGGGCATTAATTCCGGATCCGGCCTTGCGGCAAGTGTTCAGGATTTTTGGCCGGAGCAAAAAGCGCAGCATGCTGCGGTATTTTCTCCGGCCAAAAAACGTTCCGTTCCGGAACTGAAGGCATCCTGATGCATCCTGAACGGATTTCTCTTTATTCAGAATGCATGGGGATAATCCTGATCAGGATTCTTCCGGCATAGAGCCCCGACGACGGAACTCTATGCCGGAACACAACAACGCAAGTGTGAAAGAGCCCTTAGTCTTCCTCATCATCATCCAATGATGATGAACTCTCAAAAAGGCACCCAAAGACAACAGCTGATACAGCGACTCAAATTCCTCAGTTTGTGGGTAGCTCAGGAATCCAGGTTTAAACTTCGGGCTTCACAGATCTTTATCTGAAGATTTTTTTTACATTTAATGGTGGCCCAAACTTCTTTTATATTGTCCAAAATCCCACATCATTTGCTGGACGCCAGTAGATGCATCAGAGATGATGACATTTTGTGGGCTTCTGCTCCATACAGGCCTTGTAAGAAAGCCAGGAGTTACAAAGTACTGGCGTGGAGATGTTCTGTACCACATTCCAATTTACCGTGTCCATGACCCAGACACAATTTGAAGAAATTAAAAAAATTTGCATTAGAAGTATAATGTACAATTTCAAATTTGACCATGTTTTTAAAATTTGTTTTTAAAATTAGGCCTGTCTTTTACCATTTTAGCACCGTTTGCTGAGGTGTACATCCCCGAAAAAACTCTGTGTAGAGTATTCCATTATACATTTTACAGGGAAGCAAAATTCCAACAATACTTGTCTAACAAGAAGGCAAGACTGTGGCGTGCCAAGGGAGGGGGGCAGTCCGCACCGGCTGCCCGCTCTCAGGGGGTTGCCAGAATCAATGAGTGCTTCCATCAATACAGATTGAAGCATTCACTGCTGGAGCGCTGGGGAGTTGCGTTCCTGTCACTCACTGACTCCTTCCCTTCTTCAGGCCAGCGGCGCACGGAATGGAAGCAGGAAGCCTTCCGCTCACTGCTCCACCATTCAGCCTGCAGACACAGATCACGCTGCTCGATGTGAGCAGGGGAGAGCTCAATGTGAGCAACAGGAACAGGACCAGGTGAGCAGTTACTGGTGTTTTTTTGTTTTATTAACACAGAGGTGGCACCAAGGGCACTACTACTACTGTGAAAGGGGGCACAAAAGGAATTATCACTCTGAAAGGGGACACAAAAGGCATTATCACTGTGAAAGGGGGCACAAAAGGCATTATCACTGTGAAAGGGGGTGTTCTGCCACTTTTCTATACCCGGACAAAAAAGTCTATACCTGGAAGTGATGTAGCTGCACCGGAAGTCACGTGGACGCGTTGGAATCAGCTGGAGGAGGGGGTGTGCGCAATGCGCAAGCGCATTCGGCTAAAGTATGTTAATCTGACAGAACACCCCTGCATTTTCCCAGCCCTTTATTTCTTTACTATCCATCTCTTTCTTTACCATCCATTTCTTTCTTTCTTTACTATCAATGGCGGCATAGAGTTAGTGTTAGCAAATGCCGAGCGCAGCGTACGCCGAGCCTGATGCGTGGCGAGTGAAGCGAGGCAGAGCCCGATGCGTGGCGAGCGAAGCGAGGCGGCGAGGGTACAAATTAATGTAGATTAGGGGCTCGCAGCGTTCTGCCAGATTACTATACTTTAGCCGAATGCGCTTGCGCAGCGCGCACACCCCCTCCTCCAGCTGATTCCAACGCGTCCACGTGACTTCCGGTGCAGCTACATCACTTCCGGGTATAGACTTCTGTCCGGGTATAGAAAAGTGGCAGAACAGGGGCACAAAAGGCATTATCACTGTGAAAGGGGCACTACTACTGTGGAAGGGGGCACAGTGGCCACTACTAATATGAAGGGAGCACAGTGGGCACTACTACTATGAAGGGGGCACAGTGGACACTACTACTATGAAGGGGGCACAGTGGACACTACTACTATGAAGGGGGCACAGTGGACACTACTACTATGAAGGGGGCACAGTGGACACTACTACTATGAAGGGGGCACAGTGGACACTACTACTATGAAGGGGGCACAGTGGACACTACTACTATGAAGGGGGCACAGTGGACACTACTACTATGAAGGGGGCACAGTGGACACTACTACTATGAAGGGGGCACAGTGGACACTACTACTATGAAGGGGGCACAGTGGACACTACTACTATGAAGGGGGCACAGTGGTCATTACTACTGTGAAGGGGCACAGAGGGCATTATTACTGTGAAGGGGACATAACGAGCATTACTATGAAGGGGACACAATAGGCATTACTACTGTGAAGGGGGCACAATGTGGGCATTACTACTGTGAGGGGGCACAATGTGGGCATTACTATGGTAAAAGGGCACAATATGGGCATAACTACCGTGAGGGGACACAATGTGGATATTATATGGGGGGTAACATATCTGTACAAGCTTCACAGTAGTTATGTCGAATGAGGGCAATGCTACCATGAGGTGGCAAAATTATTTTAAGTATGGGGGGAAGGAGGAGGGTTGCCAGAGAAAGGACCCGCCCTGGCAAGATATGGCATTAAAATGTATAAGCCAAGTGGGAATACCGCTGGGTACACCCACAGGTGCGAGATTTACGAAGGGAGAGGCACCTGAATTGATCCCCCAGAATGCCCCCACCGTCACATCCTAGGAGTTCTTGAGTAAACAGTGTGGGATTAAGTGCTCCAACTGATTGTCAAGGGTTAAAACCTTTTTGTGGATAACTATTACACCAGTATACTACTGTTTAAGCCCCTGAGTTCCAGAGGTAGTGTAGTTTGTGACACAGTAGGCAGAAATCTGAGAGGCCTCTCTAGGTCCCTGCTCGCACAGTGCAATGAGGAAAACGAAGGTGTGGTACAAAAAGCTAGCCATGCACATTGTACAGATGGTACTCTAATGCTTATATGTTATTTCCATTTACAGGCCATATGGGAATATTCCTTCAGTTTCAAGAGGTGGTATCAAGGCACAAAGTTTTCAAAACCAGGAAGGGGAGGGGGCCCAGTACTTCTGGAAGTTATGGTGCCTGCATTGTACTAGGGCAACATTTCCCTGGTGAAATCCCCCAAAGAGCAAGGAAGGGGTTGTACTGTAGGGGTACCTCATGGTCTCTGCAAATGCTAAAAAGCGTCTGAAGACAATTTCAGCAAAATCTGCCCTCATAAACCATACAACAGCATTTTACTGTAAATAAAAAATAAATAAAAAAGTTATTTTTCTTTTTCACAATTAAGTCTTCCTAAATTCTATCAAACACCTGTGGGGTCAAGTGCTCATTACATTACATGACTGCAGGCTCATCCATCACTAGGGTGCAGGCTGATGACAGGGACAGAGCGGACTACACTCCGGGGGTCACACGCTGCACAGTGTCCCGGCTGCTCATGCTGGTGTGCCTGTTTCCTCCATGCAGACAGCTGAGCGCTGCCTTTGTCACTGCGCTTCCCTGTACAGTCGTGTCTCTTTACATATGAAGACTGCTGTGCGTGGGGCCGGTGTATTGGGGGGGTCACCATTTACACAGGGATGGGGGGGATGGTTCTGTGGATGACACATATATAGCATAAGATGCTATATATGTTTCACCCACAGATATCCCCATAACAGTGTCATCCACAGATTATCCCCATTACAGTGTCATCCACAGATTATCCCCATTACAGTGTCATCCACAGATGCCCCCCATTACAGTGTCATCCACAGATGCCCCCCATTACAGTGTCATCCACAAATGCCCCCCATTACAGTGTCATCCACAGATGCCCCCCATTAGTGTCATCCACAGATGCCCCCCATTACAGTGTCATCCACAGATGCCCCCCCATTACAGTATCATCCACAGATCCCCCCATAACCGTGTCACCCCCAGATCTCCCCATAACAGTGTCATACGCAGACCACCATTAGTTCAAAACCCACCAAAAGCACACCTTTTGGTAAAAAAAAATAAAAAAATTCTTATTTTCCTCCTCAAAAACCTAGGTATGTCTTATAAAGTGAAAAATACGGTAACTTAATGATAATAATCTATATTTCTATAGCGCCACTAAATTCTGCAGCCCTCTACAATTCAGAAGGTTCATGTACAAATCAAAAGACATCACAGAGTTAAGGGCTAATATACAACTGAAACGCTAGGAGTGAGGGCCCTGCTCGCAAGAGCTTGCAATCTATGAGGGAGTGGGGGTGACACATTGTACTTCACTTTAGTGGTAAATTTGGGTTGACATGTTTTGCCTTAGAGGGGTTGTCTCACTTCAACAAATTACATTTGTATCATGTAGACAAAAAATGTATATAAGTCATTTACCAATGTATTGTGATTAAAAAATGAATCAATATGGACAGTCGCATAATATACTGTTTGTATCCAGGGGTTTATGACCACCCTGCAATCCAGCAGCAGTGGCCGCGTTTGCACACTGTAGGGAAAGGTGCTTTTTCCTATATTGTGCAAGCACAGCCACCAGTGCTGAATTGGAGGGTGGTCATGAACCCCTGGATACGAGCAGTGTAAAACACCCTCACACATACCCAAGATTATTATCATTCTACAGTCTGGTCTACTCATCAATGTGATCAGGGATACATAAGTTACATAAACACTAATGCCAGAGTAGCAAGGTTAATCCTGTTCATCACACTGGTAAATTAAAACTTTTATTAGCGCATTAATTAAGAAAATATTATCAAGGAAAAAAGAAAAAAACGTGAAGTGTATATACAGTCGTGGCCAAAAGTTTTGAGAATTAGATAAATATTGGAAATTGGAAAAGTTGCTGCTTAAGTTTTTACCATAGCAATTTACATATACTCCAGAATGTTATGAAGAGTGATCAGATGAATTGCATAGTCCTTCTTTGCCATGAAAATTAACTTAATCCCAAAAAAAAACTTTCCACTGCATTTCATTGCTGTCATTAAAGGACCTGCTAAGATCATTTCAGTAATCGTCTTGTTAACTCAGGTGAGAATGTTGACGAGCACAAGGCTGGAGATCATTATGTCAGGCTGATTGGGTTAAAATGGCAAACTTGACATGTTAAAAGGAGGGTGATGCTTGAAATCATTGTTCTTCCATTGTTAACCATGGTGACCTGCAAAGAAACGCGTGCAGCCATCATTGCGTTGCATAAAAATGGCTTCACAGGCAAGGATATTGTGGCTACTAAGATTGCACCTCAATCAACAATTTATAGGATCATCAAGAACTTCAAGGAAAGAGGTTCAATTCTTGTTAAGAAGGCTTCAGGGCGTCCAAGAAAGTCCAGCAAGCGCCAGGATCGTCTCCTAAAGGGGATTCAGCTGCGGGATCGGAGTGCCACCAGTGCAGCGCTTGCTCAGGAATGGCAGCAGGCAGGTGTGAGCGCATCTGCACGCACAGTGAGGCGAAGACTTTTGAAAGATGGCCTGGTGTCAAGAAGGGAAGCAAAGAAGCCACTTCTCTTCAAAAAAAACATCAGGGACAGATTGATCTTCTGCAGAAAGTTTGGTATATGGACTGCTGAGGACTGGGGCAAAGTCATATTCTCCGATGAAGCCTCTTTCCGATTGTTTGGGGCATCTGGAAAAAGGCTTGTCCAGAGAAGTAAAGGTGAGCGCTACCATCAGTCCTGTGTCATGCCAACAGTAAAGCATCCTGAGACCATTCATGTGTAGGGTTGCTTCTCATCCAAGGGAGTGGGCTCACTCACAATTTTGCCCAAAAACACAGCCATGAATAAAGAATGGTACCAAAACACCCTCCAACAGCAACTTCTTCCAACAACAGTTTGGTGAAGAGCAATGGATTTTCCAGCACGATGGAGCACCGTGCCATAAGGCAAAAGTGATAACTAAGTGGCTCGGGGACCAAAACGTTGACATTTTGGGTCCATGGCCTGGAAACTCCCCAGATCTTAATCGCATTGAGAACTTGTGGTCAATCCTCAAGAGGCGGGTGGACAAACAAAAACCCACCAATTCTGACAAACTCCAAGAAGTGATTATGAAAGAATGGGTTGCTATCAGTCAGGAATTGGCCCAGAAGTTGATTGAGAGCATGCCCAGTCGAATTGCAGAGGTCCTGAAAAAGAAGGGCCAACACTGCAAATACTGACTCTTTGCATAAATGTCATGTAATTGTCGATAAAAGCCTTTGAAACGTATGAAGTGCGTGTAATTATTTCACTACATCACAAACAACTGAAACAAATATCTAAAAGCAGTTTAGCAGCAAACTTTGTGAAAACTAATATTTGTGTCATTCTCAAAACTTTTGGCCACAACTGTACAAGAAGAGAGACAAGTGCACTTTAACCACTTCACAACCGGGCCATTTCCCCCTTCCTCACAGAGCCTTTTTTGCAAATCTGACACTTTAAGTGGTAATAACTTTAAAATTCTTTTACTTATCCAGGTCATTCTGAGACTGTTTTCTCGTCACATATTGTACTTCATGACAGTGGTAAAAATGGAGTAAAAAATTTCATTTTTACATTATAAAAAAATACCAAATTTACCCAAAAATTTAGAAAAGTTAGCAAATTTAAATTTCTCTACTTTTATAACATAGATAGTAATACCTCCAAAAATAGTTGTTACTTTACATTCCCCATATGTCTACTTCATGTTTGGATCATTTTGTGAATGTCATTTTATTTTTTGGGGACGTTAGAAGGCTAAAGTTTAGAAGCAAATCTTGAAATTTCTGAAAATTTCCAAAACCCACTTTTTAACCGCCTCACGTCCGCCCATAGGATATAAACGTCCTATGGGTGGACGTCTATTTCTGACAGCACGTTTTAAAACGTCCTGTCAGAAATAGCAGCTGCACGCTAATCGTGCAGCTGCTGATCGGGTTGCCCGCTGTCAGTGACAGCAGGGCAACCCTAAGACAAGGCAGGGACAGTTCCCAGGTGTCCCTGCCTTCACGATCGCTGCAGACACAGCGCTCACCGAGCGCTGTGTCTGCAGAGCAGGAAGCGCTGTGCGCTTCCTGTTCCGGCCCGGCGGTCATGTGACCGCCGTGACCGGAGAGTGCAGGAGCTGTGTGAGGTCTCTCAGAGACCTCGATCAGCCCTGCTGTGAGGCTGTACAGCGCAGGATTGCTGCTGTACAGCCTCTATAGGGGTGCATTTGTCCTGTAACTGGGGCTACTATCTCAGCCCCAGTTACAGGAGAAATCAACTGTGAAAAAAAAAAGAAAAAGTGAAGCAAATGTCCCCCAGAGGTCTTGTATGACCTTATGGGGGACGAAAAGTGTAAAAAAAAATAAAAAAAATAAAGGGTTGAAAAAATAAAATAAAATAAAGTTTCACATGTAAAAAAAAAAAAAGTTCCCAAGTTAGGAATAAAAAAAAAAAAATTAAAATAGAAAAAATAAAAGTAAAATAGACATATTTAGTATTGCCGCGTCCGTAAAAACCAGCTCTATAAAAATATCACATGACCTAACCCCTCGGGTGAACACCGTAAAAAAAAAAAAAAAAAACGGTGTCAAAACAAGCAATTTTTGTCACCTTGCATCACAAAAGGTGCAACACCAAGTGATCAAAAACGCGTATGTCCCACAAAATGGTACCAATAAAACCGTCACCTCATCCCGCAAAAAATGAGCGCCTACATAAGAAAATCTCTCAAAAAATAAAAAAACTATAGCTCTTAGAACATGGAGACACTAAAACATAATTTTTTTGGTTTCAAAAATGCTATTATTGTGTAAAGTGAAACAAATAAAAAAAAGTATACATATTAGGTATTGCCGCGTCCGTAAAAACCAGCTCTATAAAAATATCACATGACCTAACCCCTCGGGTGAACACCGTAAAAAAAAAAAAAAAAAAACTGTGTCAAAACAAGCAATTTTTGTCACGTTGCATCACAAAAGGTGCAACACCAAGTGATCAAAAACGCGTATGTCCCACAAAATGGTACCAATAAAACCGTCACCTCATCCCGCAAAAAATGAGCCCCTACATAAGAAAATCTCTCAAAAAATAAAAAAACTATAGCTCTCAGAACATGGACACATTAAAACATAATTTTTTGGTTTCAAAAATGCTATTATTGTGTAAAACTTTAATAAATGAGAAAAAGTATACATATTAGGTATCGCCACGTCCGTAACAATCTGCTCTATAAAAATGTCACTTGACTGAACCCCTAAGGTGAACGCTGTAAAAATAAATAAATAGAAACTGTGCTAAAACAACCAATTTTTTGGTCACCTTGCCCCATAAAGTGTTATATTGAATGATCAAAAAATCATATGTACCCAAAAATAGTACTAATAAAACTGGCACCTTATCCCCTAGTTTCCAAAATGGGGTCACTTCTTGGGAGTTTCTACTGTAAGGGTGCATCAGGGGGCTTCAAATGGGACATGGCATCTAAAAACCATGTGGAGTTCCTTTCCTTCTGCGCCCTGCCGTGTGCCCATACAGCAGTTTACGACCACATGTGGGGTGTTTCTGTAAACCGCAGAATCTGGGTAATAAATATTGAGTTTTGTTTGGCTGTTAACCATCGATGTGTTAGAGAAAAAAATTGATTAAAATGGAAAATCTGCCAAAAAAGTGAAATTTAAAAATTTGATCTCCATTTTCCTTTAATTCTTGTGGAACGCCTAAAGGGTTAACAAAGTTTGTAAAATCGGTTTTGAATACCTTGAGGGGTGTAGTTTCTACAATGGGGTCATTTATGGGGGTATCCACTATGTAGGCCCCACAAAGTGACTTCAGACCTGAACTGGTCCTTATAAAGTGGGTTTTGGCAATTTTCTTAAAAATTTGAAGAATTGCTTCTAAACTTCTAAGCCTTCTAACGTCCTAAAAAAATAAAATGACATTTCCAAAATGATGCCAACATAAAGTAGACATATGGGGAATGTTAAATAATAAATATTTTATGAGGTATCACTTTCTGTTTTAAAAGCAGAGAAATTGAAATTTAGAAAATTGCGATTTTTTTTAAATTTTTGGGTAAATTTGGGATTTTTTCATAAATAAAGGTGAAATATTTTGACTCAAATTTATGACTATCATGAAGTACAATGTGTCACGAGAAAACAATCTCTGAATGACTTGGATAAATAAAGGCGTTCCAAAGTTATTACCACATAAAGTGAGATATGTCAGTTTTGCAAAATTTGGCCTGGTCAGGAAGGGGGCAAAGGGCCCAGATGGGAAGTGGTTAAGGACCAGTTCAAATCTGAAGTCACTTTGTGAGACTTACATAATAGAAACCACCCAAAAATAACCCCATTTTAGAAACTACAAGGTATTCAAAACTGATTTTACAAACGTGGTTAACCCTTTAGGCGTTCCACAAAAATTAATGGAAAATGGAGATGAAATTTCAGAAATTAAATTTTTTTAGCAGATTTTCCATTTTAATCATTTTTTACCGCTAACAAAGCAAGGGTTAACAGCCAAACAAAACTAAATATTTATTGCCCTGATTCTGTAGTTTACAGAAACACCCCATATGTGGTCGTAAACTGCTGTATGTTCACACGGCAGGTCGCAGAAGGAAAGGAACGCCATATGGTTTTTGGAAGGCAGATTTTGCTGGACTGGTTTTTTGACACCATGTCCCATTTGAAGCCCCCCCGATGCACCCCTAGAGTAGAAAATCAAAAAAAAAAAGTGACCCATTTTGGAAAATACACCCCTCAAGGTATTCAAAACTGATTTTACAAACATCGTTAACCCTTTAGGCGTTCCACAAAAATTAATGGAAAATGGAGATTAAATTTAAATTTTTGGGCAAATCTTCCATTTTAATCCATTTTTTCCAGTAACAAAGCAAGGGTTAACAGCCAAACAAACTCCATATTCATTGCCCTGATTCTGGGGGTTTACAGAAACACCCCATATGTGGTCGTAAACTGCTGTACGGGCACACGGCAGGGCGCAGAAGGAAAGGAGCGCCATGTGGTTTCTGGAAGGCACATTTGAAGACCCCCTGATGCACCCCTAGAGTAGAAACTCTAAAAAAGCTGCGGGATAAGGTGGCAGTTTTGTTGGTACTATTTTAGGGTACATATGATTTTTGGTTGCTTTTTATTACACATTTTGTGAGGCAATGTAACAAAATATAGCCGTTTTGACACAGTTTTAATTTTTTGTTATTTACAATGTTCATCCGACAGGTTAGATTAGGCGCTATTTTATAGAGCAGGTTGTTACGGACGCAACAATACCAAATATGACTATATGATTTCTTTGGTTGTTTCAGTTTTACATAATAAAGCATTTTTGAAAAAGGCATAGTTTATTTTTTTTTTGCTTTTTGGACGACTGTCTTGTGTAGGGGCTAATTTTTTTCAGTATGAGATGACTGTTTGATTGGTACTACTTTAGGGTGCATATGACTTTTTGATCGATTGCTATTCCACTTTTTGTGATGTAAGGTTTCTCCATAGTCTGAGAGCCAAAGTTTTTTTTATTTTCTGGGCGATTGTCTTTGGTAGGGTATCATTTTTGCGGGATGAAATGACTGTTTGACACTATTTTGGGGTGCATATGACTTTTTGATCGCTTGCTATTCCATTTTTTGTGAGGTAGGGTAAATTATTTTTTACAGTGTTCATCTGAGAGGTTAGGTCGTGTGATATTTTTATAGAGCAGGTTCTTACGGATACCTAATATGTATACTTTTTTATTTACTTAAGTTTTACACAATAACAGCATTTTTTTTATACAAAAAAAATGATATTTTAGTGGTCTCCATGTTCTGAGAGCCATAGTTTTTGTAATTTTTTGAGCGATTGTCTTAGGGCTTGTTCACACGTGTGAAGCCTGTGCCCATGTTGTGGACCGTAAATTGCGGTCCGCAATGCACGGGCACCAACCGTGGCCCAGCCGCATGGGGATCGCAGACCCATTCACTTGAATGGGTCCGGGATGCCTCCATTCCGCAAAAAGATAGAGCAAGTTCCATCTTTTTGCGGTGCGCAGGCGTGAACGGAACCCCAGGAAGCACTCCGTAGTGTTCAGTTCCGTGCTTCCGATCCGCATCTCCGGATTTGCCGACCTATTGAAGTAAATGGGTACGCATCCGTGATGCGGAATGCACACGGAACGGTGCCCGTGTATTGCGGATCCGCAAATGTGGTCCGCAATAAGGCAACGGGCAGCAAACGTTCGTGTGAATGAGCCCTTAGGTAGGGGCTAATTTTTTGCGGAATGAGGTGACTGGTACTATTTTGGGGGACATACGATTTTTTGATCACTTGGTGTTGCACTTTTAGTGATGTAAGGTGACAAAAAGTGTTTTTTTTTTTGTTAGTTTTTTTTGTTTTAGCACATTTTTTATTTTTGTGATGGTGTTCACCTGAGGGGTTAGGTCATGTGATATTTTTAAAGAGCCGGTCGTTACGGACGTGCCAATACCCAATATGTATACTTTCCTTTATTTATGTTTCACATAATAATATTTTTGAAACAAAAATAATAATCATGTTTTAGTGTTTTTATACACTGCGTGCAGAATTATTAGGCAAATTAGTATTTTGACCACATCATCCTCTTTATGCATGTTGTCTTACTCCAAGCTGTATAGGCTCGAAAGCCTACTACCAATTAAGCATATTAGGTGATGTGCATCTCTGTAATGAGAAGGGGTGTGGTCTAATGACATCAACACCCTATATTAGATGTGCATAATTATTAGGCAACTTCCTTTCCTTTGGCAAAATGGGTCAAAAGAAGGACTTGACAGGCTCAGAAAAGTCAAAAATAGTGAGATATCTTGCAGAGGGATGCAGCACTCTTAAAATTGCAAAGCTTCTGAAGCGTGATCATCGAACAATCAAGCGTTTCATTCAAAATAGTCAACAGGGTCGCAAGAAGCGTGTGGAAAAACCAAGGCGCAAAATAACTGCCCATGAACTGAGAAAAGTCAAGCGTGCAGCTGCCAAGATGCCACTTGCCACCAGTTTGGCCATATTTCAGAGCTGCAACATCACTGGAGTGCCCAAAAGCACAAGGTGTGCAATACTCAGAGACATGGCCAAGGTAAGAAAGGCTGAAAGACGACCACCACTGAACAAGACACACAAGCTGAAACGTCAAGACTGGGCCAAGAAATATCTCAAGACTGATTTTTCTAAGGTTTTATGGACTGATGAAATGAGAGTGAGTCTTGATGGGCCAGATGGATGGGCCCGTGGCTGGATTGGTAAAGGGCAGAGAGCTCCAGTCCGACTCAGATGCCAGCAAGGTGGAGGTGGAGTACTGGTTTGGGCTGGTATCATCAAAGATGAGCTTGTGGGGCCTTTTCGGGTTGAGGATGGAGTCAAGCTCAACTCCCAGTCCTACTGCCAGTTTCTGGAAGACACCTTCTTCAAGCAGTGGTACAGGAAGAAGTCTGCATCCTTCAAGAAAAACATGATTTTCATGCAGGACAATGCTCCATCACACGCGTCCAAGTACTCCACAGCGTGGCTGGCAAGAAAGGGTATAAAAGAAGAAAATCTAATGACATGGCCTCCTTGTTCACCTGATCTGAACCCAATTGAGAACCTGTGGTCCATCATCAAATGTGAGATTTACAAGGAGGGAAAACAGTACACCTCTCTGAACAGTGTCTGGGAGGCTGTGGTTGCTGCTGCACGCAATGTTGATGGTGAACAGATCAAAACACTGACAGAATCCATGGATGGCAGGCTTTTGAGTGTCCTTGCAAAGAAAGGTGGCTATATTGGTCACTGATTTGTTTTTGTTTTGTTTTTGAATGTCAGAAATGTATATTTGTGAATGTTGAGATGTTATATTGGTTTCACTGGTAAAAATAAATAATTGAAATGGGTATATATTTGTTTTTTGTTAAGTTGCCTAATAATTATGCACAGTAATAGTCACCTGCACACACAGATATCCCCCTAAAATAGCTAAAACTAAAAACAAACTAAAAACTACTTCCAAAAATATTCAGCTTTGATATTAATGAGTTTTTTGGGTTCATTGAGAACATGGTTGTTGTTCAATAAAAAAATTAATACTCAAATATTCAACTTGCCTAATAATTCTGCACTCCCTGTAGTCTGAGAGTCATATTTCTTTTATTCTTATGGGTGATTGTTTTAGGTAGGGTATCATTTTTTGCGGGATGAGATGACTGATTAGCAATATTTTGGGGTGCATATGACTTTTTGATCGCTTGCTATTATAGTTTTTGTGATATAAGGTGACAAAAAAATTGTTTTTTGTGGCACTTTCTATTTTATTGGTTTACGGCGTTCACCTGAGCGGTTGGGTCATGTGATATTTTTATAAAGTCGGTTGCTAAGGACGCGGCGATACCTAATATGTCAACTTTTTGTTATTTATTTAACTTTAACACAATAATAGCATTTTTGAAAAAAATTATGATGTTTTAATGTCTACATGTTCTGAGAGCTATAGTTTAATTTTTTGAGCGATTTTCTTATGTAGAAGCTCATCGTTTGTTGAATCAGATGACGGTTAGAATGGTACCATTTTGTGGGACATATGCCTTTCTGATCACTTGGTGTTGCACTTTTTGTGATGTAAGGTGACAAAAATGGCTTTTTTTTTACAAAGTTTCTATTTTTTATGCTGTTTATCGGACAGGGTGGATCATGTGATATATTTATAGAGCCGGCCGTCACGGACGCGGCAATACCAAATATGTCTATTTTATTAATTTTTTCCTATTTTTAATTACTTACATAGTAGCCCCAGTTACAGGGGAAATACTGGTGGCACTGAAGGGAAAGGCCAGCTGGTGGCACTGAAGGGGAAGGCCAGCTGGTGGCACTGAAGGGGAAGGCCAGCTGGTGGCACTGAAGGGGAAGGCCAGCTGGTGGCACTGAAGGGGAAGGCCAGCTGGTGGCACTGAAGGGGAAGGCCAGCTGGTGGCACTGAAGGGGAAGGCCAGCTGGTGGCACTGAAGGGGAAGGCCAGCTGGTGGCACTGAAGGGGAAGGCCAGCTGGTGGCACTGAAGGGGAAGGCCAGCTGGTGGCACTGAAGGGGAAGGCCAGCTGGTGGCACTGGGGGGGGGGGGGGGAAGAAGGCCAGCTGGTGGCACTGGGGGGGGGGGGGGGAGAAGGCCAGCTGGTGGCACTGGGGGGGGGGGGGGGAGAGAAGGCCAGCTGGTGTCACTGGGGGGGGGGGAGAAGGCCAGCTGGTGGCACTGGGGGAGGGGGGGAGGAGAGGCCAGCTGGTGGCACTGGGGGGGGGGGGGGAAGGCCAGCTGGTGGCACTAAGGGGGGGGGGGGAGGCCAGCTGGTGGCACTAAGGGGGGAAGAAAGCTGATGAGTTTTTATAAATAAAGTTATTTTAATTAGTTTACTGTTATTAGAGTACTCAATTAATCGTTTGATTAATCGATAGCATACACGATTACAAAAATAGTCGATAGCTGCAGCCCTAGTGAGCTTACACTGTGGGCATTTTAACTCGATCTCTGCCCAAGAAATCCATTCCTCTGACGTTCAATACCTAAGTATTAAAATAGGCAAAACCCTGGAAAATTTTTATTCTCTGAACTCATAGAATGTGTCGGCAGATAAGAACCATTTAGCCCATCTAACCTGCCCTTGGCCCCATCTTTTATGAAGGATGGCCTTATGCCTATCCCATGCATGCTTAAACTCCTTCACTGTATTTGCAGCTTCTGCAGGAAGGCTGTTCCATGCATCCACTACTCTCTCAGTAAAGTAATACTTCCTGATATTACTTTTAAACCTTTGCCCCTCTAATTTAAAACTATGTCCTCTTGTAGCAGTTTTTCTTCTTTAAAATATTTTCTCCTCTTTTACCTTGCTGATTCCCTTTATGTATTTAAAAGTTTCTATCATATCCCCCCTGTCTCGTCTTTCTTCCAAGCTATACATGTTAAGGTCCTTTAGTCTTTCCTGGTAAGTTTTATCCTGCAATCCATGTACTAGTTTAGTAGCTCTTCTCTGAACTCTCTCCAAAGTATCAATATCCTTCTGGAGATATGGTCTCCAGTACTGAGCACAATACTCCAAATTAGAGTTGTTGCGATACCAAATTTTTGATTTGGTTTCGATACCATAAAAAAGTATTGCGATACTCGATACCACGCGAAAAAAATAAACCAAAAAAGCCACGTGCATTCCGCATTTTAAAAAATGGCGAATCACCGTATAGATTTTTTAAATATTTTAATAGTTTGGACTTTTCTGACGTGGCGATATGTGATATGTTTATTTATTGTTTATACATTTTATATGTGAAATTGGGAAAGGGGGTGATTCATACTTAAAAGTAAAAAATAAAAAAAACACCAAAATATATATATATTTTTTTTTAACTTTTTATTTAATAACTATTTCCCCCCTTAGGGGCCAGAACCTGGGTTTTTTTTCATCCCTTGTCCTATTCACCCTGATAGAGCTCTATCAGGGTGAATAGGACCTCACATTGTTCCTGCTGCTCTGTGCACACAGAATCAGGGATGTTACCATGGCAGCCAGGGCTTCAGTAGCGTCCTGGCAACCGATCGGAGCCCCAGGCTTACATTGCTGGGGCTCCGATCAGAAGCTGCCACTGCACCACCAATGAGGGGGGAGGGGAGAGGACCCTGTGGCCACTGCGCCACCAATGATTTTAATACTGGGGGGTGGAGGCGCACTGTGCCACCAATGATTTAATGGGGTGGGGGGTTGAGGGGGGGCGCACTGCGCCACCAATGATAATTACCCCTTAATACAGTAGGCGGGTACTGGCAGATCAGCGGCAGTTAACCCTTCAGGTGCCGCACCTGAGGGGTTAACTGCCGCTGATCGCAGCTCCCTGTCATGGGCAGGGTGCAGGCTATGCGATTCTGCTGCTGGCACCTGCCTCCTGTATTGTGTATTGCTAATTACTATCGGAGTAATGGGGAGGAAACATCAGCTTCACTAGTGGGCGTTCCTTCTCCCTGGCTGTAGCGCTGTCCAATCGCAGGGCAGGGAGAAGGAACGTCTAGTAGTAAAGCTGATGTCTCCTCCCCATTGTTTCGATAGTAATTAGCATATGGCGCAGGGGAGGAGACAGTAATGGGGCACATGCGGGCGAACGGAGCGGCGCCCAGGAATAATAGTAAGTGCTGGGACATCGCTGGGCGCCGCTCTGTGTAGGAAAAGTCGTATCATTGGTGGCGCAGTGCGCCCGCTCCTCCGCCGCCCCTCTCTCCGTTCATTGGTGGCAGCATCAGCACAGGGGGAGGGAGACACTGCTTCCTTCTCCCCTGTGCTGCTGAGGGAAAATGAGCGCGCTGACAGCAGCGCGCTCTTGTTCAGAGATACTAGACTGCGCAGCCCAATATAGAAAAAATGGAAATCCCGGTATCATATCGATACCGGGACAAAAGTATCGATAGGGTATCGAAATTTCGATACCCACAACAACCCTACTCCAAATGAGGTCTCACTAGTGCTCTGTAGAGAGGCATGAGCACCTACCTCTTTCTACTGGTAATGCCTCTCCCTATACACCCAAGCATTCTGCTAGCATTTCCTGCTGCTCTATGACATTGTCTGCCTACCTTTAAGTCTTCTGAAATAATGACCCCTAAATCCCTTTCCTCAGATACTGAGGTTAGGACTGTATCACAGATTTTATATTCTGCTCTTGGGTTTTTACACCCCAGGTGCATTATCTTGCACTTATCAACATAACATTTTGACCATTCCTCTAGGTTTTCCTAAATCCTCTTCCATTTGGTGACTCCCTCCAGGAACATCAACCCTGTTACAAATCTTTGTGTCATCAGCAAAAAGACACACCTTACCATCGAGGCCTTCTGCAATATCGCTGATAAAGATATTAAACAATATGGGTTCCAGAACAGATCCCTGAGGTACCCCACTGGTAACAAGACCATGGTCTAAATATACTCCATTGACTACAACCCTCTGTTGTCTGTCCCTCAGCCACTGCCTAATCCATTCAACAATATGGTAGTCCAAGCACAAAGATTGCAATTTATTTAAAAGCCTTCTATGTGGGACAGTATCAGTATTTTTGTGTGGTGTGACTCACTCACTGTACTTATAGTAAACCACACTGACTGGTGATCACTAGATCCCAAGCTTTCCCCTACAGTAATATCAGATACCATATTCCCATTTGTGAATACTAAATCTAAAATGGCCTCCTTCCAGATTGGCTCCTCAACTACTTGCTGTAGAGATAATCCCAGTAGGGAATTTAGAATATCTGTACTTCTGGCAGAACTAGCTATTTTGGTTTTCCAGTTTACATCAGGAAGATTTAAGTCTCCCATAATGATAACGTCCCCTTTCAATGTCATTTTAGCCATTTCCTCAACTAGTAGATCATCTAATTCTATGACTTGGCTAGGTGGTCTATATATCACACCTACACGAGTTATCTTATGGTTATGAAGCTGCAAGGTAGGATTGTTGTGGGTATCGAAATTTCGATACCCAATCGATACTTTTGTCCCGGTATCGATAGATTCCGGGATTTCCATTTTTTCAATACTGGCCTGCGCTGCTGCGCAGTCTAGTAACTCTGAACATGAGCGCGCTGCTGTTGGCGCGCTCATGTTCCCTCAGCAGCACAGGGGAGAAGGAAGCAGTCTCTCCCTCCCCCCTGTGCTGCCACCAATGGGGAGAGAGGGGCGGGCGCACTGTGCAACCAATGATGGTACTTTTCATAGATCCGGACTTTAAGCAGCAGGCTACACAGAGCAGCGCCCAGAGATGTCCCAGTACTTACTATTATTCCTGTGCGCCGCTCCGTTCGCCCGTGCCCCATTACCGTCTCCTGCAGTCCTACTCCATATGCTAATTACTATCGGAGCAATGGGGAGGAGACAGCAGCTTCTCTAGTGGGCGTTCCTTCTCCCCTGGCTATAGCGCTGTCCAATCGCAGCGCAGGGAGAAGGAACGCCCACTAGAGAAGCTGCTGTCTACTCCGCATTGTTCCGATAGTAAATAGCATATGGAGACTGTAATGGGGCACAGGCGCACAGCGGGCGAACGGAGCGGCGCCCAGGAATAATAAAAAGTGCTGGGACATCTCTGGGTGCCGCTCTGTGTAGCCTGCTGCTTAAACAAAGTCCAAACTCATATAAGGTCATCTTTAACTTTTAATACAGGAGGCAGGTGCCGGCAGCAGAATCGTATAGCCGACATCCTGCCTCTGACAGGGAGCTGCGATCAGCTGCAGTTAACCCCTCAGGTGCGGCACCTGAGGAGTTAAATGCCGCTGATCTGCTGCCAGTACCCGCCTCCTGCATTAAGGGTTAATTATCATGGGTGGCGCAGTGCGCCCGCCCCCCTCAACACCCCCCAGTATTATAATCATTGGTGGCAGTGGCCATAGGGTCCCCTTCCATCCTCCTCATTGGTGGCAGTTTCTGATCGGAGCCCCAGCAGTGTAATCCTGGGGCTCAGATCAGTTACCATGGCAGCCAGGACGCTACTGAAGCCCTGGCTGCCATAGTCAGCTCCCTGCTGCTGTGTGCACTATGCACAGGGCAGCAGGTAGAGTGTGAAGACCTAGTCACCCTAATAGAGCTCTATCAGGGTGAATAGGACAAGGGATTAGAAGATACCAGGATAGTTATTAAATAAACTGTAAAAAAATAATAATAATTTTAAGTTTAAAAAAACACACCAAAATATTAAGTATAAATCCCCCTTACCCAATTTTACATATAAAATATATAAACAATAAATAAACAAACATCGCCACGTCCGAAAAGTCCAAACTATTAAAATATTTTAAAAATCTGCGCGATTCGCCATTTTTTAGGATGTGGAATGCACGTGGATTTTTTGTTTTATTTTTTTCGTGTGGTATCGAGTATTGCAATACTTTTTTATGGTATCGAAACAGAATCAAAATTTTGGTATCGCAACAACTGACTCTAAATTGGTCTCGCTAACTTGTATTAAAGTAGATTTTATGCTATCTTTCACATACAGGGCCACCCCTCCCCCTTTCTTGCCCTCTGTCTTTCCTATATAGAGAGAACCCTGGTATTGTTATATCCGTCATTTTTCCCATTGAACCATGTCTCAGTAACAGCCACTAAATCTATATTCTCAGATGCCATTATAGACTCAAGTTCATTGATCTTATTCCCTAAACTGCGAGCATTTGTAGACAAGACTCTGAGCTTGTCATTTCCTAACCTGTGCTACCTGCATCTTCTGTCATTGCTCTTTTGACCCCCTTTCCTAGTTTAAATGCTCCTTAGCAAATACTTTGAACTGTTCACTGAGGACATTCGTTCCCTTGACAAAAAGATGCAAACCATCTTTCTTGTACAGTTCTTTTCCATTCCAACGAGAGCTAACATGAGACACAAAGCCAAACCCTTGGTTCAGACACCATTCACCAAGCCATACATTGAATTCCTTAATGCGCATCTTACTGTCATGCTGAAGGTTATGCAAAGGCAAAACTGCAGAGAATGAAACAGTTGATGCAACCTCCCGTATATCATTTTCAAGGGTGTTAAAAGCTTCCTTCACCTTTAAAACCTCATTGCAAGCCAGATCATTTGTCCCAAAAGGGAACTACCTACCCTTCATTTGAAAAACTGTTTCTGAACTTAACCCCTTAGGGATCGGGCTCATTTTCACCTTAAGGACCAGGCCATTTTTTTTTAAATCTGACCAGTGTCACTTTGTGTGAATAACTTTAAAACGCTGTGACTTATCCAGGCCATTCTGATATAGTTTTTTCGTCACATATTGTACTCATGACACTGGTAAAATGGAGTAAAAAAAAAATCATTTTTATTTCTGAAAAAAATACCAAATTTTAAAAAATTTGGAAAAATTTGCAAATTTCCAAGTTTCAATTTCTCTACTTCTATAATACATAGTAATACCTACAAAAATAGTTATTACTTTACATTCTCCATATGTCTACTTTGTTAGGATCATTTTGGTAATGACATTTTATTTTTGGGGGACGTTACAAGGCTTAGATGTTTAAAGCAAATCTTGAAATTTCTCCAACTTTTTAAGGACCAGTTTAGGTCTGAAATAGGAACCAACCAAAAATGACCCCATTCTAGAAACTACACCCCTCAAAAGGTATTCAAAACAGATTTTACAAACTTTGTTAACCCTTTAGGTGTTCCACAAGAATTAATGGAAAATAGAGATACAATTTCAAAATTTCACTTTAATAATTTTTTTCCAGTTACAAAGTAAGGGTTAACAGTCAAACCAAACTCAATATTTATTGCTCTGATTCTGTAGTTTACAGAAACACCCCATATGTGGTCGTAAATCTCTGTACGGGCATACGGCAGGGCGCTGAAGGAAAGGAATGCCATACGGTTTTTGGAAGGCAGATGTTGCTGGACTGTTTTTTTGACACCATGTCCCATTTGAGGCCCCCCTGATGCACCCCAAGAGTAGAAACTCCAAAAAAAGTGACCCCATTTTAGAAACTACGGGATAGGGTGGAAGTTTTGTTGGTACTATATTAGGGTACATATGATTTTTGGTTGCTCTATATTACACTTTTTGTGAGGTAAGGTAACAAGAAATAGCTGTTTTGGCACAGTTTTTATTTGTTATTTACAATATTCATCTGACAGGTTAGATCATGTGGTATTTTTATAGATCAGGTTGTCACGGACGCGGCGATACCCAATATGTATACTATTTTTTTTATTTATGTAAGTTTTACACAATGATTTCATTTTTGAAACAAAAAAAAATAATCATGTTTTAGTGTCTCCATAGTCTGAGAGCCATAGTTATTTCAGTTTTTGGGCGATTATCTTGGGTAGGGTATGATTTTTGCGGGATGAGATGACGTTTGATTGGCACTATTTTGAGGTGCGTATGACTTTTCGATCGCTTGCCGTTACACTTTTTGTGATGTAAGGTGACAAAACATGGCGCTTTTTTTTTACCCCTTTTTTTTTTTTTTACAGTATTCACCTGAGAGGTTAGGTCATGTGATATTTTTATGGAGCAGGTTATTACGGAAGCGGCGATACCTAATATGTATACTTTTTTTATGTACTTAAGTTTTACACAATAACAGTTTTTTTAAAACAAACAAAAAAATGATGTTTTAGTGTCTCCATATTCTGAGCCATAGTTTTTTTATTTTTCGGGTGATTGTCTTAGGTAGGGGCTCATTTGTTGCGGGATGAGGTGACGGTTAGATTGGTACTTTTTTGGTGGGCATACGCCTTTTTGATCGCTTGCTGTTGTACTTTTTGTGATGTAAGGTGACAATTTATTTTTTATTTAGTTTTTATTGTTCATCTGAGGGGTTAGGTCATGTGATATGTTTATAGAGCCTGTCGATACGGACGCGGCGATACCTAATGTCCAAAAAAATTTCCCCCTAATTTTTATTTTTTTTACTTTATTTAGTAAAAAATTACATTTTTGTTTATTTTTACTTGAAACATAATTTTTTAACTTTTTTTCACTTTATTTTTTTGTCCCACTTTGGGACTTCAACTTTTGGGGGTCTAATCCCCTTTACAATGCATTCCAATACTTCTGTTTTGGAATGCATTGGCTGTATGAGTAATACAGTGTGTATTACTCATACAGCTTCCGGCCTATGAGATCCAGGGGGCTGGATCTCACAGGGTCGTCACTGGAAGGCAGCGCCGATGCCTAAGGAAGGCATCGCGCTGCCTTCCATGCCATCGGGTCCCCCCTATAGCCACACGGAGACCCGATGGCACCGCCGCAACCTGTAAAAGCTGCAAACCGCAGGTCTGAATTGACCTGCGGTTTGCAGCGATCGCCGACACGCGCATTGTCCCCGGGTGCCTGCTCAATGATTTGAGCAGGCACCTTGTTCCGATCACCACCGGCCAGTGATCGGAAGTACACATGACGTACCGGTATCCTTAAGTAGCGGGACATCATGCCGTACCGGTACTTCATGTCTCCGCAACAGGTTAAAGGCTATGTACACCTTTGGGGGCAATTTTTTTTTATTTATTATTGCATTATACTTATATTAAGCTAAAAATAATTTTTTCAATTAGTCTTTAATAACAATATGAAATCCTTTTTTGTGTACAGAGCTGACATGCTTTTCTAGCTGGCTGTGAATTTTTTGTCCTTTCTGTCATCAGGTACGCCCTAATGTCCCGGTACTTAAGAGACCCCCCCCCCCCCCGTATCGGTGATCGCGGACAAGCGCAGGTCAATTCAGACCTGCGGCTTGCTGCGTTTCCAGGTTATTCGGGTCTCTGGTGACCCGATAACCCGTAATAGGATGGTGATCGTGGTGTGATAATACACCACCAATCACTATCCTTTGATCCTGAGAGGTGATGGTGACATCACCTCTCGGGAACGTTTACGATTGGCTGCACGGGCTGGAGGGGCGGTTGACTACCCCCAGCTCTGCCTCCTCCACTGTGCATCCTGGAGTGTGGAGAGATAAGCCTCGTGGAGCACAGCACCCCTCATCTGTGCCAAGAACCCCCCCACAGGTACTTAGGGACAGCTTAAATTAAGCAGGGAGATTAGGGAGAGTTTAGGGGGAAAAAATGTTTTTTTCAGCTTCACCCTGATCGGGTGTCTGCGGTCCACAGCACACTCCGCTGTGTGACCCTATACCCCACCAGGGGTGCTGCAACTTGGCCCCCTGCCCCCCCAACACACATTTGTTGGGGTGCAAGCACTTTTTTTTTTGTGTGCGTGCGCCGACTGTAGCCGGCACTCCAGTGACCACTTTGTGAATCTGATGATGGAGAAAACGAACTTGTTCGCCCAACAGTTCATTGCTCAACACCCCGGCTCCTTTTTGGCTAGGTCAGGTGGCTGGACTCCGGTCAGTGCAGCCGAGATGAGGACGTTTTGGGGCCTCGTGCTGCACATGGGCCTAGTCAAAAAACCCAGTGTCAGGCAGTACTGGAGTGACGGCGTCCTCTACCAGACCCCACTCCACTGTATGGCCATGACACGTTCCCGTTTTGAGGCCATCCGGAAATGCCTGCACGGCCACGGTCTTCAATCCTGATTGTATCGTCGACTACAATCGGTATGTGGGAGGAGTTGATCTCTCTGATCAAGTCCTCAAGCCATATAACACCATGTGCAAAACCCAGGCATGGTACAAAAAACACAGGGATATTCCTGCAGGTCTTTAAAGGCAGTCCTCAAGGCCCTGATCTTTTCTGACCAGGAAAGAGCAGGCCGGAGTACCTCAGGAACGGGAGGCGCCCAGATCGCCCTGGCCAACACTTTCCAGGTGTGGTCCCCCATACTGGAAAGAAGGGACGGTCCCCAAAAAAGTGCAGAGTGTGTCACAGGAGGGGAATACGGAAGGACACCACCAATCTGGGCCTCTGCATTGACTGTTGATTCAGGGAGTACCACACTTCCATGGAGTACTAATTATATAATCCCTGTCCGCAATTTTAATTCTATTTTGCCACTGACAATCGCCCAGAAAATAAAAAAATAAATAAACTATAGCTTTCATGACCTAACCCCTCAGATGAACACAGTCAAAAAAATATAAATAAAAAACTGTGTAAAAAAATGGCTTTTATTTACACCGTTTTTATTTTATTTTTTTGACTGTGTTCATCTGAGGGGTTACGTCATGTGTTATTTTTATAGAGCAGATTCTTACGGACGCGGCAATACCTAATATGTCTACGTTTTAAAATTTATTTAGGTTTTACATCATAATATCCTTTTTTAAACCAAAAAAAAAACATTTTAATATCTCCATAGTCTGAGTCAGTTTTTTTTAAAGTTTTTTTTTAGCCGATTGTCTTTAGGGGCTCATTCTTTGAGGGGAGGAGAGGACGGTTTTATTGGCACTATTTTAGGGGGCATATGACTTTTTGATCGCTATTATACCTTTTGTGATGTAAGGTGACAAAAAAAAAAAGGCTTTTTTTTGTCACCTTACATCACAAAAAGTGTAATAGCAAGCAATCAAAATGTCATATCCACCCCAAAATAGTGCCAATAAAACTGTCCTCTCATCCCGCATAAAATGAGCCCCTACTTAAGACAATAGGCTAAAAACCAGGGTGGATAAAAATAAATTTAATAAAAATAAATAAATAAAAAAAATCGGAATTTTTGGGATTGAAATCAGATTTTTTTTATATATAAAATGCTTTTTGAGGAAAATATATTACCATCCAAAAGGTTATTCCATCATGAAATAAAGATTTTTTTTTTTTAATTATGTAGAATAAAGCTGTACATGTTAAATTTTTTTGGTAAATAAATTCCATTAATCCATTCACAATATCATGCTCTTCCAGAGGTTTTTGTAAGATTATTGGGCAGTTTCTCTGCCTACAAGATATTATCACAGATGCTTGGTTTACTTTTGCAGTTCTCAAAACTGAATTTGATTCAGCAGAGATCACATGCCTCTTCTTCACAGTAAAAATTTTATAATATGAACAGAGTTGAGAAAAAGACCTTAATCCTAACTTCTACAAACCTATGAATACAGAATCAACCTAATCAAACTAATATGAAAAGTTGTTATTCTAAAAATCTTCATCTACTTGCATATTATAAGTTATACCAGCAAGAATTTGTCTTTATCTAGAAAACTATGATTTAAATCAAGCCTTACTGACTAGTGATTTAAAATCAGTTTGATTTAAATCAAATCCACCCTGCTAAAAAAAAAAAAAAAAAAAAAAACTGACTCTCAGACTATGGAGATACTAAAAAGTTTATATTATTTTTTTTTGTTTAAAAAAAGGATTTTATAGTGTAAAACCTTAAATGAATAAAAAAAAAAAAGTAGACATTAGGTATTGCCGCATCCGTACGAATCTGCTTTATAAAAATAACAGTAACTAACCCTTCAAATGAACACAGTCCAAAAAAAAAAAAAGAAAAAAGTGCCAAAACAGCTATTTTCTGCCAAATTTTCCATTTTAATAATTTTTTTCCGTTAATAAAGCAAGGGTTAACAGTCAAACAAAACTCTATTTATTGCCCTGATTCTGTCGTTTTCAGAAACACCCCATATGTGGTCGTAAAATGCCGTATGGCCAAACGGCAGGTCGCAGAAAGAAAGGAGCGCCATATGGTTTTTGGAATGCAGATTTTGCTGGACTGTTTTTTTTTTTACACCGTGTAACATAGTAACATAGTACATAAAGCCGAAAAAAGACATTTGTCCATCCAGTTCGGCCTGTCATCCCGCAAGTTGATCCAGAGGAAGCAAAAAAATAAAAAATTTGTTAAAAGCCAATTTTTCCCACTTTAGGGGAATAAAAAATTCCTTCCCAACTCCAAATCAGGCAATCAGAATAACTCCCTGGATCAACAACCCCTCTCTACTAGCTATAGCCTGTAATATTATTACACTCCAGAAATACATCCAGGCCCCTCTTGAATTCCTTCATTGTACTCACCATCACCACCTCCTCAGGCAGAGAGTTCCATAGTCTCACTGCTCTTACCGTAAAGAATCCTCTTCTATGTTTGTGTACAAACCTTCTTTCCTCCAGACGCAGAGGATGTCCCCTCATCACAGTCACAGTCCTGGGGATAAATAGATGATGGGATAGATCTCTGTACTGACCCCTGATATATTTATACATAGTAATTAGATCTCCCCTCAGTCATCTTTTTTCGAAAGTGAATAACCCTAATTTTGATAACCCTAATTTTGATAATCTTTCAGGGTACTGTAGTTGTCCCATTTGAAGCCCCCTGATGCACCCCAGAGGAGAAACTCCATAAAAGTGACCCCATCTAAGAAACTACACCCCTCAAAGTATTCAAAACTGATTTTACAAACTTTTTTAACCCTTTAGGTTTTCCACAAGAGTTATTGGCAAATGGAGATGACATTTCAGAATTAAACATTTTTTGTAACCTTGCCTCACAAAAATGTAATATAGAGCAACCAAAAGTCATATGTACCCTAAAATAGTCCCAACTAAACTGCCACCTTATCCTGTAGTTTCCAAAATGAAGTCACTTTTGTGGGGTCACTTTTATGCATCGGGGGACTTCAAATGGGACATGGTGTAAATAAACCAGTCCAGCAAAATCTGCCTTCCAGAAACCATGTGGTGTTCCTTTCCTTCTGCACCCTGCCGTGTGCCCGTACAATAGTTTACGACCACATATGGGGTGTTTCTATAAAACTACAGAATCAGGGCAATAGAGTTTATTTTGGCTGGTCACCCTTGCTTTGTTACTAGAAAAGTTGATTAAAATGAAAATTTGCCAAAAAACTCAAATTCTGAAATTTCATCTCCACTTGCCAATAACTCTTGTGGAACACCTAAAGGGTTAACAAAGTTTCTAAAATTAGTTTTGAATACCTTGAGGGGTGTAGTTTCCATTTTTGTGTGGTTTCTATTATGTAAGCCTCACAAAGTGACTCGAGACCTGAACTGGTCCTTAAAAAAGTGGGTTTTGGAAAATTTCTGAAAAATTTCAAGATTTGCTTCTAAACTTCTAAGCCTTGTAACGTCCCCAAAAAATAAAATGGCATTCACAAAATGATCCAAACATGAAGTAGACATATGGGGAATGTAAATTAATAACTATTTTTGGAGGTATTACTATGTATTATAGAAGATAGATCAAGTGTAAGGCAGCTCTCACCTGTGGTAGTTTAATCACCCTCTGGGCACGGATGCCGCACCTGGATGCGGGAAGATAAAGTCCAGCAAAAAAGAAGATAATCCAGCTCAGTTCAGGTGAAAATTTCCGTATAACAGGTGTACAGTGACGCGTTTCGGACCTCTCAAATATATGGGTCCTTCCTCATGTTTGTCATGAGGAAGGACCCATATATTTGAGAGGTCCGAAACGAGTCACTGTACACCTGTTATACGGAAATTTTAATCGCTGGAATAAAGTCAATACTACTTCACCTGAACTGAGCTGGATTATCTTCTTTTTTGCTGGACTTTATGTATTATAGAAGTAGAGAAATTGAAACTTGAATATTTGCTAATTTTTCCAAATTTTGGGTAAATTTGGTATTTTTTTTATAAATAAAAAAGATTTTTTTTTTACTCCATTTTACCAGTGTCATGAAGTACAACATGTGACGAAAAAAACAATCTCAGAATGGCCTGGATAAGTAAAAGCGTTTAAGTTATTCACACAAAGTGACACTGGTCAGATTTGCAAAAAAATGGCCTGGTCCTTAAGGTTAAAATGAGCCCGGTCTTTAAGGGGTTAAGCAGTGACAGGGTTTACGTTTGTCTCCTATGGGACACTGTCATCTTATTAAGATGGATAGCTTTCCTTTTCAAAGGTTTTTATTTAAAGGGGTTATCCGAGTTATTTTTTTGTTCTTTCTATGTTCTTATGTTCACTGAGGGTCACATGACCTGTGATGTCAGCTTCTCTCCCTGCTCTGATAAAGGTCGTTTACAAGCCTGTAAACGAAACGTCACTGTGCTGGCCACGCCCCCTTCACTGCCGGCTGTGTGCTCTATCCTAGAGAATCTTAACCCCTTCAGCTGCACAGACTCAGGGCTGAAGTGTTTACTGTGTAGCTGCAGGCAGTGAGGAGACAAATGCTGGGCACAGGAGCTGAAAGAGAAGTTCTGCAAAGCATTACAGGTAGGGGGAAGATCCTGTGTGTATTAGCAGTGTCATTATATAAGTGGAACTTGTAGTTCTACACTTACAAGTTGCTGGTTTTCTCCCAGCACTCAGGGCAGCTCTTGTATCCACTCCCTTAGCAGTGTCATTATACAGCTGGGACTTGTAGTCCTACACATACAACAAGCTGCAGAGTCTCCCAGCAGGCAGACATGTCACTCAGGGCAGCACTTGTATCCACTCCCTTAGCAGAGCAGGGGGAGGGGCAGAGATTGTTTTTATTGCATGTAAACAAAGGGCCAGAAGAGAACCAGGGAAATGAGGAAATATATATATTTTTTTTTTGCATAAAACTTGCTTAGCTCAGTTATATATGCAGATATTCAGTGCTATATTATTATTTTTTCATAACTCAGATAACCCCTTTAAGGTTGACATAAGAAAGAATAACATACATTTGAATAAGATGTCTCTGGTTATTGTCTCAATATAAGCAAATAGAGCAATATATTAAAGTCATTTTGTCAACCTTCCGACTTCAGTTTTTTTTTTTAGGAGGGAAATGAAGGTGGGGGGGGGGGGGGTGAGTATGGGGAAAAAGTGGTGGAAAAAACGTAACTGAATTCTCTGCAAACCGCAGAGCAAATAAAACATAACATTAGCCCAACTCATTCATCTCCTCTTCATGGGATCCCCAACCTGCACTCGGATTAAATCACATCCCTAATATAGGCAGGTAATTTGCTAGGATTCATGCCTGGTACCATGAGGTGAGCTGGAAGCATTCCTGAATAGATCTCTTAACCTACGGGGCAATATATCTAAAACTCTCCCAGCACGCAAAAAAATGTTTCACGTGAGTCTCCTTTTTTGAAGATGCCTCTACCCAATCCATCTTCGTTTCAATAGTTTTTATTTCAATTTTTGAATATAAGACATATTACAAACAGTGCTTCAAGGAAACATAGAAGCACAAAGGAAACAACAAGGAACATAGTTTACATTAAACTATTGCCTGCTGAATATCTGTGATATGCCAGCTCTGAAAATAAACGGATTCCACAGTGTATAACTACTTAGCGTCCCATACCTAAGGTATAGCATATCCAGGTTTTATTTAGCGGGACAAAGTAAGTTACGGGGAGAAGCATAAGGGGGACTGCTCCCAGGATGCCCAATGCAACAGAAATTTGGTGAAACAGCCTTTCCCCATCGAGATAATCTTTTCGTATGTATATGTGTTGTTGAGAGCGGTGATCAAATCGCTAATAGGCAGTACATCTGGAGTTTTCCATCTCCTCAGCAACACCAATTTTGCCGTTGTACAAAATATGCAGAGAAACTGCCTGTAAGAGGCTGGCAAGAGATCGACCCCTATGAATAACAATACCAATTGCGGATTCCAATTAATCTTAATGCGGAGTGTTTTAATTAGCAATTCACGACACTCTGACCAGTAACTTTGTATAATAGGACACTGCCATAAAACATGGTATAAAGTTCCCCTGCAGCCGCACCCTCTCCAACAGCAGTTGGAGGTTGATGCATACATCTTCGCCAACCTGTCAGGGGTGTAATACCACCTGAGGACCGTCTTCAGCGCCGATTCGACATGCAATATACATTGCAAGTGTTTGTGTATCATGCTGATAGCGCGAGTCCATTCTGCGTCCCAGAATGGTTGACCCAGATCTACCTCTCAAGCTCTCATAGGGTGAGATCGTTTAAATTGGGACGGGTGTAGAATTGCATTATATAAAGGCTTAAGTCCCTTTGAGTTGCCCATGATATCCACTCTCGCTAGCCTATCCATTTTAACCCCTGTGGGGTGTAGACCCTGGATCAGGTGCCGGATCTGAAGGTATTTATAAAAGTCCCTCGCTGAGCGAGAGTATTTGTCACATAAAGAGTAAAACAGTTGCAGTGTTCCCCGTTCCATTAGGTCCCCTACACATTGAATGGAGTTCGATCTCCAAAATGACAGATCAGAATGGGGCAACAGAGATTGAATCGGTGAGAAAGGGATAGATGCAAGAGTGGGGGGTTTGTCTGCATCCGCCAACGCATGGTACTTAGACCAAGCAGCAAGAGATGCTTGAACCGTTGGGCTAAGACCTCGTGGCATAGGGATGTTCCAAAAAATAAGGTGCAGTAGCTCTGATAAGGAGAATCCATTAGTTAAATGTTCCTCTAAGTGTACCCAAGGTGTATCCAAAGATGGCCCAACCCAACCTCTCAGCATAGAAACCAATGTCGCTATATAATATAGTTTCAGATCCGGCAAGGCTAAGCCGCCCTTAAGTCGCTCTCCGGTAATTATAGCACGAGCAATCCTCGGGCGCTTATTTCCCCAAGTGTACTTAGAGAGTAAAGCATGCGCTCTGGAAAATAACCTTTCCGGAAGGCATATAGGCAGGGTGCGATATAATTAAAGAAACTTTGGGAGGATGAACATTTTGAATGAGGCTATCCTGCCAAGCCATGAGGCATCATGTTTAGCGTATTCCGCAAGTTCCTTTTCTGTGGATAAGAGGAGCGATTCATAATTCAAGGTATAAAGGTGGGACATGGATGCGGTCATATTTGTACCTAAATATTTAATACTAAGAGGCTGCCAGTCGAACATCCGATCCCTTTGAAGGTTCGTTACTACACTCTCTGGGATGTTAAATCGGTAATGCTTGTGTTTTAGCGAAGTACAGATGGTAATACGAAAGTTCCCCATATCGGGAGATTTGAGCCATCACCGCCGCTAAGGATTGTTCCGGGTTTGTAAGAGATAAAAATACGCCATCTGCATACAATGAGATTGTATGCGATCGCCCTCCGATCACTACCCCAGAGATAGCTGTGTCTTGTCTGATCGCTTGAGCCAATGGTTCCATAGTTATAATAAATATAAGGGGCGACAAGGGGCAACCCTGCCTAGTTCCGTTCGTAAGGGCAAAAGAATCCGACAGGGCTCCATTAACAAAAGTTTTTGCAGTGGGGTTACTATATAAAGCCCCTATAGCAGTAAGGATAGGACCGTTAAATCCCAACCTCTGGAGCACCGAGAAGGCGAACGACCAGCGTAGCCTGTCAAACACCTTCTCGGCGTCCAAGGCCAAAGCCACCATGGGGGTCCCGCTGGCTTTCACATGATGCAACACCCCTAACAGGCGTCTAGTATTAAAAATAAGTCTGCCGAGACGGGACAAAGCCAGCCTGGTCTACATGTATGATAGAGGGGAGGATTTTTGCTACTCTAACAGCTAATAATTTGGCGTATATTTTTACATCTTGATTTAGGAGGGAAATGGGCCTAAAGTTTTGGGGTCTGTCTGGAGGTTTCCCAGGCTTAGGGAGCGTAATAAGGGCTTGCAGATTCTCGGATGGTAAGACTCCAGAATCCATGGCTGCCTGACAAAAGTTTTTCAGGTGCGGGCTCAATAAGGTTTTAAAATGTTTGTAATAGTGATTTGCGTACCCATCTGGTCCAGGGGCCTTGTCGCCGGGAAGAGACGCGATCACCGCCTCTATTTCCTCCGTTGTAACAGAAGAGTTGAGAGTCTGAAGTTGGATACTGTTTAGCATAGGCAGATGTAGGGAATTCAAATAGGAGTCTACCATATCACCTAGCTCTGTCGGGGCAGGAAGGGAGTTTTTTAGATTATAGAGGTCATAATAGTACGCTTGGAACCCATTTGCTATGTCTAGAGGGGAATACAGCTTTACCTGAGAGGCAGGATGTATAAGGTGTGGGAGGCGGTTTTTGATGTGGCGAGCTTTAAATTTAGTGGCTAAAAGCTTCCCAGCTTTATTATCCTGGGAATAATACCTAGCTTTGGATTTCCTCAACATTTTTTCGTAAGAGAAGAGCATATAGCTTTTTAAATCTTGTCGAAGGAGTCTAAGTTCTTCAGCTAGTGGGGGAGTGGGGTTCATTTTATTCCTCGACTCTGCATTTCGTATCTGAGACAAAAGGGCTGGCATTTTCGCCTCCATCCGTTTCTTACATATCGCACCCTGTTGGATAAATGACCCTCGAATGCAAGCCTTGTGAGCATTCCATAAGACAACCGGATCCGTATGGGAAGATACATAAAATTTGAAAAAATCCCTTATGTCCGATTCAATTCGTGCCCCGTATTGGGGATTAGTTAACAGTGTAGGATTGCTCCTCCACAAGTACACCTGAGGAGAGTTGACGGTCTCTGAAACCACCATTGTTATAGCGGCGTGGGCCGACCATTTTATCAATTCTAGGGAGGAGTCTCTAGTGTTAGGGAGAAGCGTTCTATCTACAAGAAACATGTCGATTCTAGAGTACATATTGTGTACTCCAGAATGAAAGGTGTAGTCTCTATCAGATGCATGGTGGATGCGCCATACATCATAAAGCTCCTCCTTCCAGAGAGCAGAGGCCAGAGAAGGGCCATTTCTCATTGATGTAGATGACGTATCTATTGATGGATCAACTGTCAAAATAAAATCTCCACAGATCACAACTTTCCCTTGCTGTTTTTTGCGGACTAGCTTCAATAGATAAAAAAAAAAAAAAAAAAAAAAAAAAGGGGTAACTGGCCTTGGTTAGGGGCATACAGGGACACGATCGTGAAAATTTCGGTATCCAAAGTGCAGATTAGTATGAGAAACCGACCCTGAGGGTCCGCATAGTCAGCAATATGAGAAAAGACCACTGAGTTTTTAATAGCAAGCATGACCCCCCTGGACTTGGATTGAAAATGAGACTGGTAAATATGCGGGAAACGCACATGTCGCAACCGGAAGCCATCTCGCTGCAGCAAGTGCGTCTCCTGCTCACTCAGCACATCGCAGTTCAATCCCTTATCTATGGAGAGAAGCTATGTCCTCCGCCTTGGGCTATTCAATCTGTTAGCATTTAAGCTGGCAAATTTTATCACCATTGTATATCAGAATAAAAAGCATTCTATAACTAGCTTGTAAAATTGTAAGAGTACGATATGGAGCGCCTCCCAGCGAGGGCGACCACATCTCCAAGGCATAGGCGACATGAGAATGTAGAGGCAATAAATAGGCATCAACATACATATCTTCTCAAAAAGGTAAGAAGACAATAAAACAATAACTCACAATAACAAAAGCAGAACGGTCCAGGCCCGTTAGGGCATGTTCTGATAAAATGGTAGGGCAAAAATAAAAGTCTTGTCTGTAACCTAAAAGCAAAACAGGTTAGGGAAAATACCCATTAAAACATACGACACCTCAAAGTGGGGTGAACCCACTGAAAAAACTATAGGATTCAGCGCACTCTTGACCAGTCCTTGGGAACTTTAGCTGGAGCAGAGCGTTGGTCATCTCCCGGGACAGTGATAGGAATGTTCCATCCTTTCAGCAGTATGCGACCTTCCTCTAAGGTTTTCGCCACGTGGAATTCTCCCTTGTAGTGGATCAGTAAACGAACCGGGAATCCCCAGCGGTAAGGCACTTGGGCTTTATGTAGAGCGGACGTGATCGGTGATTTTTGGGCTTTATGTAGAGCGGACGTGATCGGTGATAGGAGTCTCCTCATACGTACAGTGGGTGCCGACAGATCCGCAAATAGAAGAACTTTATGGAACGGAGCAGGTAGGCCTCCATTTTTTTCTGGCAGCAGATATCAGTTGTTCTTTGATCTTGAAAAAGTGGATCCTTGCGAGTACGTCTCGTGGTACCGACTCATCCAGATGTCGCGGGCGGGGAACTCTAAGCGCTCGGTCGATCTCTAGATCTCGGTCAGAACAATTCGGAAGAGTAGCTTTGAGAAGAGACCGAACGTACTCAGGGATGTCCTTAGGGGGAACAGATTCAGGAACCCCTCTGAGCTTGATGTTATTACGTCGGCACCTGTCTTCAAGATCGGCCATTTTTGCTTTCATGTTTGTCACTTCTTCCTCTAACTCATTGTAGGCATCAATAAGAGAGTTATGCGAGGCGGCAAAGTCTCCGAATCTATTTTCTAGATGGTCAGTTCGGGCACCTAAGTTGTCAATATCAGAACGTAGTGGTGCTACAATGGACTTTAGATCCAGTAACATAGAGCGTCTCTGTACAAGCAGCAAGTTCCGCATGGCCGTATCCGTTAGGGCCGTGTCAGAGACTTGGAAGTGTAAAAGAGGTGACTCTCCATCTTCTGTTAAAGTGCTTGCACCTTCCCCCACAACATTATTGCATGGCGCAGTTCTCTTCCAGGCCTTAGAAGCCTGCTGTTTGTTAGATGACACAGGGCTTTGCAGTGCCAGGGATAGAGCCCCCCGGGGATCCTTGCTGGGTGGCTGGTAATACAGCCTGTGAGTCATCTATCGGCACCCTCCGGGTGTTTGAGGGATTGGCGGCGTCAGTTGGCAGGGAAAGGGCCGGATAGTGTACAGGTGAGGGGGGATGGGAGGCAGAAGTGCCACTCACCGGGTCCTGGGATTCAGTCCTAGCCGAGGATTTCGCTGCTGCTGCCGTTCGAGGGGAGAAATCACTCCGATCTGTGTCTCTCAGCAGCACAGGGTCAGAGTATGAGCGGTGGAGATCAGGCGCCCCAGCGCTTCGTGGACAGTCCGGAGATGCGGCGCGCCGAGGTGAGGAGGGAGCTGTGCCTCCGGCGCCATCTTGTGAGTCCTCGGCCTCTCTACCGAAGTAGAATTTTGTAAGCTTCGGGTGTTTAACCACCCGTTTCCTGCGCCCCGTCATGTCCTGGGGCTGTAGCAGGTTCCTCCACTTAATTTGCGGTAGATGGAGTGCGCTGTGCTGTGAAATAGTCGCTTTTTAGAGCTTCGGCAGCCAGACCACACCCCCCACCCAATCCATTTTCATTAAGGAGAGTTTTTCAAGAAATAACTTGAGTGGTGGGGGTGTAGGATCGATCCATGTATGGAGGATGGTCTGGACCCCTGCTGCTGCTATTAAAACATAGTAATTTCTGGCTGTCAGGGGTGCACTGCGTTATGGTCTAATCAATGTATCCCAAAATGGCCCATATAGGGTCCAAAGGTTCTGCTTACATCAGATGGGTGGTGGTAAATGTGTGTATTTTACCCCAAAAGGATTGCATCACCAGGCATAGCCATAAGCAATGAAAAATGTCCGCTCCTGCCTCTCTACAACAGAAGCAGCTATCCGATTAAAAGATGCCCATACGATGGCCCCATACCGGAGATATATATGCCTGGTGATAAATCTGCAGGGTCATCTTCCGGTAGCGACCGGGCGGCAGATAGCAGAGGTTGTGTTCCAGTGCCTGATATAAGGTGGACATCGTCAGTTGTGGGATATCGCTGAGCCACTTAGTTATTGCCTATTGCCCTTGACTATAATCTAGAGGGTTATTTAGAAATTTATAGCAACTGGTGGTATGTCCCCTTAAGGTAGGAGTATGTTTGAGAGAGGTCTGTAGTGCCAGACTCCATTCTCGAGAGTTAGGTTGGGTAGTAACTTCTGGAGATAACTGCTGGCTTGTAGGTAAGAATTTTTTTTTTTAACTTAATGGTGGGGTATTTAGTTTAGAGAATTTCAAATAACAGAATCTTATGTGTGGTGTGGTCCACTAAGTGGCTGAGCAAAGTTATTCCTCCCTTATGCCATTCAGAAAAATCTCTATGTGGTGACCCCATTTGGAAATGTGGGTTAGCTAAGAGGGTCATATGTAATGAGTTGTGGGGGTGTAAATTTTTGAGGATTCTAATTTTTTGCCACGCCCGTCAAGTCGACAGTCGTTCTGGGATCTCTCCCATTGGGGTATGAAGTTAGGAAGGGCTAGTCCGAATATAAAGGCCTGTTCCTGACCCCTATTTGAGAAGATGGACGTGTGGCGTATCCAATCTATTGCAATTCCCATGAGAGCTGCGATGTTATAAGCCCTTATGTTAGGAAAATTCAATCCGTCATTTAATCTAGGTTGTTGTAGGACAATATAAGGTATCCTGGGGCGGCGACCCTGCCAGATAAACCTACGGTATAGACAGTTGATTTTCTTCTCATCCCTAGGGCGCAGATAGATTGTTAGCGAATGTAAAAAGATATAACAAGCGGGGGAATTCCACCATCTTAAGGAGGTATGCTCGCCCCATGTAAGACAAAGGATGGTGTTGCCAGCCTGCCAATGTGTCCTCAAGCGCATGTATATAGGGAGCGATGTTTGCATTGTATAATTTGCTCGGTGACTTGGTGATCTGTACCCCCAGGTATGATATAGAGTGCGGGCGTCATTGAAATGGGTAATGAGCAGTCCACCTCGGTCTCGTGGGGCCTTTAAGGAGCATGGCTTCAGATTTATCCCAATTTAGGGTATATCCTGAGAGTTGCCCAACATCAGTAAGATTCTGTATCGTTTGCGGGGGTGTGATTTCAGGGTTTTTGATGATTAACAGAATATCATCTGCAAATGCGGCCAGGGCAACTAAATTAGGACTATGTTGTGTGGAGGTATGGAGTGGCTGTAAGTGATGTAAGAGGGGGTCCAGAGAGATATTAAAAAGTAAAGGAGAAAGAGGGCAGCCCTGCCTAGTGCCCCTAAAAATATCCAAATAGGGGGTGTTATAGCCATTTACTGTGAGCGTAGTGCGAACATCCGATTGGAGATGACAGACCAAATCAGAGAATACCGGGCTAAATCGTCTATGAGATAGAGCAGCATTCAAAAAGGGCCATGACACTTTATCAAACGCTTTTTGGCATCTAGACTTATTAGTGTGCCCACAGTAGTATGTTGATTTGCAGGAAGTCACTTCCCGCTGTAACATACTAGTACGTCATATATCGGGAAGGGTTTAAGGGCCTTTGACATAGGGCGGATAATCGTTAAAGAGAGTTCATAGGAGAATTCACTAGTGATTATCTGGCGGTGTAAAGGTGCCATTGATTACCTGATGAACACTAGTCCGACAGGTAAATGGATCGTTTGTGTAGGCACCTAAATTGTCCTTTGCCGCCAGCAGCAGATTGTGCTGTGTAAACGAGTCTGTATGGGGAAAGCGATGGCATTGCCGATCGCTCCTAACCATACTGTGGAGGAGATCACTGCATGTAAATAGTCAGCACTTCCCTAGTAGGGCAATGTATTTGTTAGATATTTATCACCAATCCAACCAACTAGTAATAGTGGTTTTATTAAAACAAAACAAAACAGGCAGTGTGTTTTCCAGTTTGGTTTAATAAAACCACTATTGCTAGTTGGTTGGATTGGTGATAAATATCTAACAGCAGTTTAAAGTACACTTGTTTCTCTTCTTGTATATACACTTTTTCTTCACTTTTTTTCCTTGATAATATTTTCTTAATGAATGCGCTAATAAAAGTTTTAATTTACCAGTGTGATAAACAGGATTAACCTTGCCACTCTGGCATTAGTGTTTATGTAACTTATGCACTCCTGATCACATTGGTGAGTAGACCAGACTGTAGAATGATAATCTTGGGTATGTGTGAGGGTGTTTTACACTGCTCGTATCCAGGGGTTCATGAACACCCTCCAATTCGGCACTGGTGGCTGTGCTTGCACAATATAGGAAATAGAACCTTTACCTACAGTGTGCAAATGCGGCCACTGCTGCTGGATTACAGGGTGGTCATGAACCCCTGGATACAAACAGTATATAATGCGACTGAAAAATGAATCAATATGGACAATCACAATACATTGGTAAATGACATATTATTTGTCTACATGATACAAATGCAATTTGTTGAAGTGAGACAACGCCTCTAAGGCAAAACATGTCGACCCACATTTACCACTAAAGTGAAGTACAATGTGTCACCCCCACTTCCTCATAGATTGCAAGCTCTTGCCCTTAAATTTGTGATGTCTTTTTATTTGTACATGAACCATCTGAATTGTAGAGCGCTGCAGAATATGGTGGCGCTATAGAAATAAAGATTATTATTATTATTATTATTAAGAAAAAATAATTTCAGAATCGCTTGGATAACTAAAAGCATTCCAGATTTATTCCTACAAAGTTACTACCGTATTTTTCGCTTTATAAGACGCACCTAGGTTTTTGAGGAGGAAAATAAGAAACTAAGATTTAGTCTTACCGGCAAATGGTTTTCCAGGAGTCCGACATGACAGCACCCACTGGAGGATATCCTATTGGTCTCTGTAGGGACAGGAAGCGAGAGAGATTAAAAGGCCCCTCCCCACCCTCCAGTGTTTTTCAACTTACTACACTGGATAGCATCCAACTTATGTATTTGAAATCACAATGTTTAACATCCCATTGTTAGATAAAGTCAGTTCAATCAATGGACAAAGAAAATGGGGGGGGTAATACCGGATGCTGTCATGTCGGACTCCTGGAAAACAAGATATTTGTGAACTCACCTGTAAAATCTCTCTCGCTGAGTTTTCATTAGGGGACACAGGACCGTGGGTATAGCTTGCTGCTGCCACTAGGAGGCGACACTAGGCTAGAACTGTTAACTCCTCCCCTGCAGGCTATACACCCTCCAGCCAGGAGAGAGCATATCAGTTTGTGCCCAAGCAGTCGGATTAGGAGAAAAAAAAAAAACGAAACAAGAAGAATAAAAATACACAAAAAAACGCCAGTGGTCCGAACCAAACCGAGGACGCACCTGGCTAACCCATCGCTAAACATTAGCGTCAAAAGGAAATATCCATACTGGGTGGGTGCTATATCCCCCAATGAAAACTCAGCGAGAAAGAGATTTTACAGGTGAGTTCACAAAAATCTCGTTTTCTAGCTCGTTATCATTGGGGGGGACAGGACAATGGGACGTCCCAAAGCAGTCCACGGGGAGGGAAGAGATCACACCTATGGAAAAACACCCTCACGGAAGCTCAGGACACTGCCGCCTGCAAGACCTTGCGGCCAAGGCAGCATCCGCCGATGCAAGAGTGTGCACCTGGTAAAACTTGGTGAACTTGTGCAAGGAGGACAAAGTTACTGCCTTGTACAACTGTGACGCTGAAGCATGGTGGAGACGAACCCAAGAAGCCCCGACTGCTGCTCGGGTGTACCTTAACTCCGCTGGGCGGTGCCATGCCCCAGGAGTGGAATGCCTCAGCAACTGTCAATCCACCTGGAAAGTCCCCTTAGAGGCCGCGGAGCCTTTGCAAGGACCTCCAGGAATAAGTAGGCAAGAGTCCGTACGGCGGACAGAGCTAATAAAACCTCAGAGCCTGAATCCCATGGCTGATAGAGAGCTCGCTCTCTAGAATGTGAGGGAGAAGGAAAACAATGTCTGTGTTGACGTGGAAGGTGGAAACTACCTTCAGCGAAAAATAAAGGTATTGGGCGGAGCACTGCCTTATGTGGGTGCATGACAAGAAAAAAAATGTACATACAAGAAAGGCGCTACCAACTCCAAAATTCGCTGGGCGGATGAGCCCGCCACCGGGAATGCCATCTTCCCGGAAAGAAAAGGGGAGAAGAAAACGTCGCAGAGAGAGGTCATGTTCCTAACTGAAAAGCCACCAAACGACCTAAAGGTCGTTTTGATGAAACCAGGTACCTGGCCCTAACTCTGGAAGCAGAACCAAAATTCCAGGACCGCAGGATCCTCCTCTGCTAAAGAGAAACACTCCCTAGGAAGCGGTAAATTGGTAGACCGATGCCCCCAGAGGCGTAGAGGCTTGTGGTGAGACTTCTAGCAAGAGAAGCTGATAGATAAGCCACAGAGAAAAACGCCTGAATCAGGCATGCCCAACCGCAGGCCAAAGAACCAGTACCTGGGAGATGGGTAGAAGTAAAGCCGATGTGAGGATCACCGGCGGTGGGAAGCCTCGTCAGCGACCATATATTGACAGAGTGGCAACACTGCCTGACGGGGAAAAATGAACCGGACCAAGATGATAGAAATACTCTTGCCGGGTGGAGTGCGATGACGGCGCCCAACGCCCCAACTATACCTGAGAAACACTGGTCACATAGGAAAAAATAGTGATGGGATTCCAGAGCAGTACCGACCATGGCTACTGGCCAGGAAGACAGAAGGGGGAGGCCAGCAACCATTCAGCTTGAGGAGGAAGAAGAAATAGAAAGGGTGTTCCGTTCCAGGAAGGAAACGTCTATCAGCGATGGCAAGACGTGACAGCAACCCCCGCTCTGTCTGGCGTGGGGAGTCTCATAGTCTACCCACGAAATGGGCAGTGAAAAATTATGACCACCATAGGACTGACATGACATAGACATTAGTCATGTCTTAAGAGAGGTAAGTGTAGATACAGTTAGCACACCCAGGACCAATAGGAAGGATTCCCTGTAGAAGGCGCCACAGGCCACCAGCCGGGTCCGGAACATGTCTGGAAATAGAAGGCCACAAAACGAATACTCTGTGCAAATGCAGAAGAGTGGAAGGTAGTAACGTAGGAGCTACCAAGGCTTGTGGGGTGGCTGTGAACCCGGAGCCAGAGAAGGAAAAAGACAGAAGGAGAAAAAAAAAAAAGAGGCTAGGTCTAAAGCCCATTCCCCACCTGAGACTGGTGCTATACAGAAGTAGCCAAGGATTTAGTGGCTGTGCAAAAACTCTGCCTGAGGAGAAAGCCAAGCAAGGGGAGCCACAACTGTATTGCTAGCGCCATACCCCAGCAGAGGAGGGGGCCACACCGCAGAGGCCACCGAATTCAGTGCTAGAAGAATCCGCCACCTGACGAAGGAGCTGTGCAGTAAGAACCATAGTATGTAGTGGTAACACAAATACAACTCCCACAGTAGTAGCCACCGCCTGCTCAGTCAGCGCAAAACTGAGGGAGAGGCATGAGGATATCCCGTAGAAGCCGTGGTACCATACTGCCCCAGTTAAGTAATGTTAACCTTAAACACCCTACATGGGAAGGGAGCTGAACAGGAGCAACTGCCAAAGTTAGCGCCAGGGTAAAACCCCTACCTGAGGGGGATGCCCCACTGTAGAGACTATGAACTCGAGCACTAGCGTAAAAGCTGCACCTGTGGAGAACACGCTGTAGTATCTAAACCAGAGTGCCAGCATAACCACTTTCCCAGATAAAGAGGAGTGGTGGATAGAGAATACAGAGTCAGTGAAACACTCGACTCGCTGGAACGTACTCACCAAATTATGTACAATGGTGTACGCACTACGTATTGATGAGGACAATACCATGACCGACTGAAACAGTGGAGGCCCATGGAGATGAGGGGTCTCTAGGACACAAGTGTTGCTAGGTAACCCCCTGAGAAGACAGAGGATGTCATAATCATGCCCCAAACCAGCACCAAACAGAAAAGGATACAATGTGGAAATAGCCACCGTATCCACTGGCGGCACCCCTATACCACTAGATGAAGAGTACTGTTGCCACGCCCCACTTGTGAAAGAAGCTAAGGCAGCGTAGTTGAATTGCAGCATCCAAGGTGCTTAGTTATGCCCCCGTTAGCGGATTACTTGTGGAAGGGGGTAATGCAACAGGAAGCACGGTGATGGCAAAGCGACTGATGAAACAGCATCCAGTGGTAGGGCAATACTCTGCCTATGGAAGGGGATAACGCGACAGTCAGGACCTTATCCAAAGGTAGTGCAATTACCCTACCTATGGAAGGTGGTAATGCATACGGCAAACACTTAAGCCAGTGGTAGTGCAATTCCTCCACCACCTACAGAAGGGGGAATGCATACGTCCGGCACTGAAACAAGTGTTATTGTACTTAGTCCACCTATGGCAGGGGACAATGTATAAGGTAAGTACTGTATCCCGTAGTAGTGCAATTACTTCACCTATGGAAATGGGTAATGCATACGACAAGTACTGCTGGAATCTTGGGAGATTCCTTCGGATTCATGTCAGAGTCTGAATCAGTGATCCCCCCCTTTCCTCGGACTGACCCTCTCCGGCCAGGGAGGGTGTGTCTGAGTGTAACCCAGGGAGAAAGGGTGGGGGTGCGGAGATATCCGAGGAAAAAAAGATGTCCTGCTGTGGTCCGCTTGCGCGTAGGGCAGATTGGGAAACTATGAGAGTTCCTCCTTTGTCCAGAATATGGAACGGGCCCAGTCTGGTACCGCACAGTTAGAGTGGTTCCGCGGCGATGTGGGCTGAGGGGGGGGGGGGGGGGGGGAAGAGCCCGAATGGGCGCAAATGTTTGTTTTTTATTAAAATTTTTTTTTTTTAAATAATGATTTTTATGAAACTGTGATGCCTAGCCTCACGTGGATAAGAGGCAGTAAGGGGTTAAATTCTGCAATATTAAAACAAATTGCACTGCATATCTAAACCCCTGATAATCCGGTGCCGTCCTAACAGAAGTGGCTGGCCAGGAAGGGTTAAAAGTGACTTGAAGACCGGGGGCAGCGCTCAGCGGGTTCTGGGGGAGAGGGACAGCTAGGCGGGAAGAATTCGCGCCAGCCCGCCGCCTCACCCCCCCTCATACCAGGGGATGACAGTTGTGGCCTAGTATGCCTCGAAGCCGGGCCTAAAGTTTTGATGCACGGCCAACCGGGATGCCCTGCCGGAGGATAGAGGGACCTGGATCGGTGCGCGAAATGCACACACCGCGGGCCGGGAAGAAAACAGGACTGGAAGGACAGAAACACCGGTAGGCCCAAAGTGAAGCCGGGGCCTAAATTTGGGATGTTCACCCCCGGGGCCGGGAACCCGGTGTCGGCCATAGGTAGACACCCCCGCAGCCGGAGTCCCCTATGTTAAATAAGTGCCTTGCACCGCGCATGGCGTCTGCGATATCGGCCTGTGTAGGCATTAACCCTTTCGGAGCGGCGCACTTGGCGCCAGCTATCGAAAAGGGCGGATTATGGCGTTGGATATCGGGGAGCGAGAAGCCTCATACGCCAAACCCCCAACCCCCCCCCCGCTCGGCCGCCAGATGTGAGCCGGAGGACATAGTCATTAACCCCCTATGTGCCTGAGTCACCGTCAGCACAAAGGGGGAGTGAGGGGGTCTGCCTTCAGAGGTCCTGGGCTACTATAAGTGGAGCCCAGTGTCTATTAACCATATAGACCCCTTAGAACAATTGCCGCCAAAGGGGGAGGGAGGGGGAAGAGGGTTAACCATACTTAACTAGTCCCGTGTACTCACCTCATCTTGATCCTCTTCTCTTCACCCTCCCTAAGTGGACCCGCAAGGTCACCTTTTCCAGCAGGGTCACCTCCTCAGCAGCTAGCACCAGAGTGGCAGGAGTCTGGTCTGGCGGGAGAGTCTTTTTCTTTGGCGGACCTAGGTGACCCCTTGGCTGGTGGGAAGCAGGGGAGCTTTTGCTTATGTGGGGAGGTCGTGCGGTGAGGGACTCAGACATCGGCCTTGCTCCCTGGGATAACAGAGAGGCTTGGCGACTTGGTTTCCCAAACCTAAAAGGCAGGGAGGTCTGCCTCCTACTCACACCAAGCTAAAACGGATATGCTCTCTCCTGGCTGGAGGGGGTATAGCCTGCAGGGGAGGAGTAAAACAGTTCTAGCCTACTGTTGCCTCCTAGTGGCAGCAGCAAGCTATACCCACAGTCCTGTGTCCCCCAATGATAACGAGCAAGAAAACCATTTACCGGTAAGACTAAATCTTAGTTTCCAGGATGTCCCCCCATGAAGGCACCCACTGGAGAACTACCAACTTAGACAGAAACGAGGAGGGAACCACCGCCTGAAGGACCTTCCGTCCGAATGTCAGGTCCTGGTTGGCTAGAGCATCTAGCCTATAGTGTTTAGCAAAAGTCAGGAAGCTAGACCATATTGCAGCCTTGCAAATCTGATTAACCGAGGCCTCGGCTTTCTCTGCCCACAATGCTGCCATAGCTCTGGTTGAGTGGGCTTTTATAGAAAAAGGGCAGACTATATTCTGAACACTGTAGGATTCTCTGATCGTCTCTTTAATCAATCGTGCTAAGGTCTGTTTTAAAGCCTTGTTGCGTTTGTTCCTCCCACCGAACTGGATGAAAAAATAAGTCGATCTCCTCCAGGATTTTGTTCTTTGAAGGTAAGCTAGGATTGTTCTTCTAACATCCCGACAATGGAATCGTTCCTCCTGTACAAAATGAAGGAAGCATTATTTCCTGATCCCTATGAAAGGGTGAAACTACCTTAGGTAAGAAGGACGGATCCAATTTCAGTACTATACGATCGTCTAGAACCTTTAAATATGGCTCCCTCATAGAAAGGGCTTGGATCTCCCCTATTCTACAAGCTGTAGTTATTGCTACCAGGAACACAGCTTTAAGGGACAACATTGTATCCGATATTTGATCCACTGCTTTAAAAGGGGGACTACAAAGGCCATTTAAAACTATATTTAAATCCCAAGCAGGAACCGTCTAAATGTAGGTCTCATCCTGGACACAGATGGATTATCCATCTGTGGTCTGCCAATGGGGTGTCTAGAAAACAACCTAATGCAGAAATCTGGACTTTAAGGGTACTCTGTTTTAGTCCCATATCAAATCCCATCTGAACGAAATCCAGAATGTGACCTATTGACGGTGAAGTGTTATCTGGATGTGTAAGAGACAGCCATGAAGAAAACTTCCATATTTTGTTATATATGGCTGAAGTTACCGGTTTGCGACATATTTGCAATGTTGATATTACCTTGTCTGAGAGGCCCTTCTTTTTTAGAGTCTGACTCCCCATATCCAGGCTGTTCGATATCACTTCTCGAGATCCGGATGTTCTAGAGGACCTTGTAGAAGAAGATCTTATCTCTTCGGGAGGAATATCGGATCTGCAATAGACATCTCCTTCAGAATTGGGAACCAGCTTCTCCTGGGCCAGGCTGATGCTATCAAGATTAGAGTTGTTGAACTCCTTCTCAATTTTATTTTAAACCGCAGGAATCAGAGAAAGTGGAGGGAATGCGTATGCCAGGGCCATATTCCACTCCTGAGCTAAAGCACATATAGTTCCTTTTCTGCTTCCTCCCATTCATCTTTTATTAACTCCTTCAGATTTGAATTTACTGGGAAAAGTTTCTTCTTCTTTGCTCTCAGGCCCCCAAACATTTCTTCTCGAATGGAACGGGCCTGCTCCTCTTCCTCAGCCATTGTCTGTCCCATTGTAGTTAGGAGGGGATCTAAGTCTTCACCAGAAAACAAGTATCTTCCTGGATCATCCGAAAGAGAGGAAGGGGGATGATCTTCTTCCACCTCTTCAGAGTAATGTAAGTCGTCATCCTCAGAATCAGAGTGCATCTGAACCCTGATTCGTTTGGAGGGTGGAGGAGAGGGGACTTAGGAAGGGACCTGGCTTAATCTCGCCGCCTGGACCTCTTCTCTTATTATAGCTCTCAATTCTGACATAAAGGAAGGTTGTTTCTCTTTAAGAATTTTAGACAAGCAGTCCGGACATAGATATTTTTTATACGACTCCAGTAGATTTTTTGGACATGTCGCACATTTTTTAATTTCCTTTTTGAATCTCCATGGGACTTGTGTCCTGTCTCTTTCTCAGCCTAATGCGGAAGAGAGAGAGGGATAGAGCTAGATACATATAGAACTCTCTAATATACCGGACAAAACAGGGCAGGGAGTGTAACTTACATGACCCTGGACAGAGGAGTCTGTACCAGCCCCCTGCTTTCCAGACATTTGGACCTCCATGATGTACAACTGACCTCACAGCCATTATCACTTAAATGGACTTACCACATTTTGGTCCGTCCTCCCCGTCGCCGCGCAGCTCCACTTCCTCTTTCGGGAGACTTATTCCAAGTAAGAGTCGACCCACATGCGAGGCCTCAGATTACCGAGGCTTCCAGCATGCTATGCGCGCCGCCATCTTTTTCCGGCATACGCGAACTTCCGGTCACGTGGTCCAGGTTGGCAATCCTTCACCACAGTGCGCCTAGAGGAGCGCAGGAGCCGCAGCCGAGCGCAGAGCTCCCGCCCGGCTAATTCAAGGCACATGACCTCGACTGTAGTGTTAAAGACCGAGTCCAGGAATGATCCCAGACCCCAGGTATCAGGGAAGCGCTAGGGGACCCCTTCCCAGAAGGGTGCTAGCTTAGGCTTCCGGAGGCTGAGAGGAGAGGCATAAACCCCCCGACCCAGCCTCAGCCTTTTTTTTACTTCTCTCTTCATCCCGAGTAGGGACTCCTCTCTGCTCCTATCCCTGTAGGGACAGGAAGAACACTGGAGAGTGGGGGTGGGGAGGGGCCTTTTAAATCTTTCTCGCTTCCTGTCTCTACAGAGACCAATAGGACATCCTCCAGTGGGTGCTGTGATGGAGGGACATCCTGGAAAACAATATTTTGAACCAAAAGGTGTGCTTTTGGTGGGTTTTAAACTAATGGTGGACTGTGGATGAAGCACTGTTACGGGAGGCATCTGTGGATGACACACTGTCACGGGGCGGGAAGGGATCTGTGGATGACGCACTGTTACGGGGGGGGGGGGGCATCTGTGGATGACACACACACACACACATATATATATATATATATATATATATATATATATATATAACAGTGTCCATGTGTAAATAGTGACCCCCAATACCCCGGCCCCGCGCACAGCAGTCTTCATATGTATAGAGACGCAACTGCACAGGGAAGCGCAGTGACGGAGGCGGCGCTCAGCTGTCTGCATGGAGGAAACAGGCACACCAGCATGAGCAGCCCGGACACTGTGCAGCGTGTGACACCCGGAGTGTAGCCCGCTCTGTCCCTGTCATCAGCCCGCACCCTAGTGAAGGATGAACCCGCAGTCATGTAATTCTTAACCTGTGGGTTAGCTTTGTTAAAGTAGAGTAATCCTCTACAGTAGTACTCACTATCAAACTACCGTAGCAGTCCGGCCGGTCGGCAGCATAACGTCACTCACTCCTCCCACTCCTCACATGCCTGCTCCTCCCACTTTATTAATGAAGCAGGCGCGTGAGGGAGTGAGAGTGACGTTACGCGGCTGGCCTGCTACGGTAGTTTGATAGTGAGTACAACTGCAGAGGATTGCACTACTTTAATAAAGCTAACCCGCTGGTTAAGGATTAAATGACTATACTTTACATATGAAGACTGCTGTACGCGGGGCCCGGTGTAATAGAATACAGTTACTGCATTGGGGCCCTTCGTGATCGCAACATCAGTTGCCATCCTCCAGCCCCTCCTCCCTCCCCACTGATACATCGCAGGCCGCGATGTGCAGCATAGCGGACGGCGATGTATCAGTGTCAGCATATTAAAAAAGGAGATTTTTTGTGAAACTCACCTGTAAAATCTTTTTCTCGTCTTTTCCATTGGGGGACACAGACCATGGGTAGAGCCTAGGTCATTACTAGGAGGAGACACTATGCAAATAGAAAAAGAAAGCTCCTCCTCCCTGGGCTATACCCCCATGTTCCACCGGGAGGACCCCAGTGCGTGCAAAAGCAGTAGGAGAAGGAGACCAAAACCATAGAGACAAGAACAACGGAATACCGCCATCGGACCGAAAACCTTCAGGACCCGAAGAACTAAACCAACCCTTCCTACAACAGGTAAGAATGGGAGGGAGCCGTGTCCCCCAATGGAAAAGACGAGAAAAATTTTTTACAGGTGAGTTTCACACAAAAAAAAAAAAAAAAAAATCTCCTTTTCTCGCACATTCCATTGGGGGACACAGACCATGGGACGTCCTAGAGCAGTCCATGGGGTGGTAAAAACCGGCACCTCCAGGAGAAAACGCCAAGCGGTCAAACAGGAACCACCGCCTGCAATACCTTGCGCCCCAGGACAACATCAGCCGATGCCAAAGAGTGCAACTGGTAAAACTTTGTAAAGGTATGCAAGGAAGACCAGGTGGCCGCCTTACAAAGTTGAGATGCCGAGGCGCGATTACGCCTAGCCCAGGAGGCCCCCACCACCCTGGTACAGTGTGCAGTAACCCCGGCTGGGGGAACCCTGCCACGGGCACGATAAGCCGTGGCAATAGCCGACCGAATCCATCGGGCTACCGAGACCTTGGAAGCCGCCAGACCTTTACGAGGCCCTTCCGGAATCACGAAAAGGGAATCCGTACAGCGGAAAGAGGCAGTCACCGACAGGTACACACGCAGAGCTCGGACAACGTCCAGGGAATGGAGAGCGCGCTCCTTGCGGTTCGCCGGAGATGGACAAAAAGAGGGCAGGACTATATCTTCATTAACCCCTTAAGGACTTGGCCATTTTTTGAAAATCTGACCAGTGTCACTTTAAGTGCTGATAACTTTAAAACGCATTGACTTATCCAGGCCGTTCAGAGATTGCTTTTTCGGCACATATTGTACTTCATGACACTGCTAAAATTGGGTCAAAAAAGTTAAATTTTTTGCATAGAAAAATACCATATTTACCAAAAATTTTGAAAAATTAGCAAATTTCAAAGTTTCAGTTTCTCTACTTCTGTAATACATAGTAATACCCCCAAAAATTGTGATGACTTTACATTCCCCATATGTCTACTTCATGTTTGTAGCATTTTGGGAATGATATTTTATTTTGTTGGGGATGTTACAAGGCTTAGTAGTTTAGAAGCAAATCTTGAAATTTTTCAGAAATTTACAAAAACCCAATTTTTAGGGACCACTACAGGTCTGAAGTCACTTTGCGAGGCTTACATAATAGAAACCGCCCAAAAATGACCCCATTCTATAAACTACACTCCTCAAGGTATTCAAAACTGATTTTACAAACTTCGGTAACCCTTTAGGTGTTGCACAAGAGTTATTGGCAAATGGGGATGAAATTTGAGAATTTCATTTTTTTGCCTAATTTTCCATTTTAACCCATTTTTTCCCACTAACAAAGCAAGGGTTAACAGCCAAACAAGACTATCTTTATTGCCCTGACTCTGACGTTTACAGAAACACACCATATGTGGCCGTAAACTACTGTACGGGCACACAGTAGGGCGTAGAGGGAAAGGTGCGCCGTATGGTTTTTGGAAGCCAGATTTTGCGGGACTGGTTTTTTGACACCATGTCCCATTTGAAGCCCCCCTGATGCACCCCTAAAGTGGAAACTCCATAAAAGTGACCCCATCTAAGAAACTACACCCCTCAAGGTATTCAAGACTGATTTTACAAACTTTGTTAACCCTTTAGGTGTTGCACAAGATTTAATGGAAAATAGAGATACAATTTCAAAATTTCACTTTTTTGGCAGATTTTCCATTTTAATATTTTTTTTCCAGTTACAAAGCAAGGGTTAACAGCCAAACAAAACTCATTATTTATGGCCCTGATTCTGTAGTTTACAGAAACACCCCATATGTGGTTGTAAACCGCTGTACGGGCACACGGCAGGGCGCAGAAGGAAAGGAATGCCATACGGTTTTTGGAAGGCAGATTTTGCTGGACTGTTTTTTTTTGACACCATGTCCCATTTGAAGCCCCCCTGATGCACCCCTAGAGTAGAAACTCCAAAAAAGTGACCCCATTTTAGAAACTACGGGATAGGGTGGCAGTTTTGTTGGTACTAGTTTAGGGTACATATGATTTTTGGTTGCTCTATATTACACTTTTTTGTGCGGCAAGGTAACAAGAAATAGATTTTTTGGCACTTTTTTTTTTTTTTGTTATTTACAACATTCATCTGACAGGTTAGATCATGTGGTCATTTTATAGAGCAGGTTGTCACGGACGCGGCAATACCCAATATGTATACAATTTTTTTCATTTATGTAAGTTTTACACAATGATTTCATTTTTAAAACAAAAAAAAATGTTTTAGTGTCTCCATAGTCTAAGAGCCATAGTTTTTTCAGTTTTTGGGCGAATATCTTAAGTAGGGTCTCATTTTTTGCGGGATGAGATGACGGTTTGATTGACACTATGTTGGGGTGCATATGACTTTTTGATCACTTGCTATTACACTTTTTGTGACGTAAGATGACAAAAAATTGCTTTTTTTACACCGGTTTTTATTTTTTTACGGTGGTCACCTGAGGGGTTAGGTCATGTGATATTTTTATAGAGCCAGTCGATACGGACGCGGCAATACCCAATATGTATACTTTTTATTTATTTAAGTTTTACACAATGATTTCATTTTTGAAACAAAAGAAATCATGTTTTAGTGTTTCCATAGTTTTTTCAGTTTTTGGGCGATTATCTTGGGTAGGGTATGATTTTTGCGGGATGAGATGACTATTTTGGCGTACATGGGACTTTTTTGATCACTTTTATTACCTTTTTTGGGAAGTAAGGTGGTCAAAATTTCAATTTCCTAATCGTTTTTATTTTTATGGCGTTTACCGTGTGGGGAAAGTAACATGACCGTTTAATAGATCAGATCGTTACGGACGCGGCGATACCAAACATGTGTAGGGGATTTTATTTTTTTCATTTTTAATCAGTGATAAATGTGTTTTTTGATTTTTACTTTTTTTTCACTTTTTTTTGACCCAGACCCACTTGGTTCTTGAAGATCCAGTGGGTCTGATGTCTGTATAATACAGTACAGTACAATATATAGTGTACTGTACTGTATTTTACTTAGTTTGTCTGAACAGATCTCTGCCTTTAGCACAGATCTGTTCAGCACCATGGACAAGAGGACGCCTGAGACGGCGTCCTGTTGCCATGGGAACCTTCCCCGTCTGCTCAGTACTGGTCAGAACTTCGCAGACGGGGAAGGGTAAGGACGGGGCTGTCGGGGGGCTGTCTGGGAGCTCTCTCCCTCTCCATCGGGGGGCTGCAAAGACACTGCAGCCCCCCGATGGGAGAGGGAGGGAGCTCTCTCTTACTGTTAACTTTTTCCATTACAGCGGTCCGTACGGACCGCGGTATGGAAAGGGTTAAACGGCTGACATCTGCACAGATGTCAGCCGTTTATACCAGGGTGTCAGCAATGTGCTGACACCCTGGTATACCCACTGTACACCAACAAATTTTCAAGAGGAAATCCCGCACCGCCCCCAACTGCCCCCCCCCCCCTGCACCACCCGCCGGCAAAAAGTCATGCAGGGGGGGGCTTTAAAATCTATATTTTAGGGACACTAAAGTCTCTGATCCCCGCGGTCAGGGGCCGCAGGGATCAGAAACTGCAGAAAGCGCAGCAAACCGCAGGTCTGAATTGACCTGCGGTTTTCTGCGATCGCCGATACGGGGGGGTCAAATGACCCCCCCCCCCTGCGTTGTTACGGGATGCCGGCTGAATGATTTCAGCCGGCATCCCGTTGCGATTAACCCCCGCGGCGCCGGAATCCCGATTTAAAGTTAGGACGTACCGGTACGCCCTGAGTCCTTAAGGGGTTAAGGTGGAGACCATCTTGGGCAAATATGAACCGCCTTATCCTGATGGGCTCCCTACAGGAAAGCGCGGCTAGCTCCGATACCCTCCTGATCGAGGTGATCGCCACAAAGAAGACCACCTTCCAGGTGAGAAGATTCAAAGAAACCTCCCTCAAAAGGTTCAAAGGGAGCCGCCTGGAGGGAAGACAGAACCAAGTTCAAGTCCCAGGGGGGGCAGGGGAGGAACATACGGAAGGACCGAATGCGCCACCCCTTGTAGGAAGGTCCTCACTAAACCGAGCAGAGCCAGGGATCGCTGAAAGAAAATGGCCAGAGCAGAGACCTGACCCTTCAGAGAGCTCAACGACATTCCCATCTCAAGACCCGACTGGAGAAAGGAGAGGACCACCGGAACCGAGAAACGAAGGGGAAAAACGCCCAGTTTCTCACAAAAGGCAAGAAAGGCCTTCCAGGTAAGATAGTATATCCGGGATGAAACTGGTTTTCTGGCCTTGATCATGGTCTTCACCACAGAGTCCGAGAGGCCCCTCTTCTTCAGGATGGCGGTCTCAACAGCCAGGCCGTTAAACGCAGGGACCGTAAATTCTGGTGGAAGAGCAGTCCTTGAGACAGTAGGTCCTCCCTGAAAGGAAGAGGCCACGGCACGTCTGCCAGCATCCGAGTGACGTCCGAGAACCAGGCGCGGCGCGGCCAATCGGGGGCGAGGAGAATGGTCGGAATCCCTTCCAACTTGATCTTGCGAAGGACCTTCGGTAGTAGAGGCAGAGGTGGAAAGACATAAAGGCAGAGGGAAGCCTCGCCACGGAGACACCAGCGCGTCCACCCCGTACGCCTCCGTGTCGAACACGGGCCAGAACCTTGTTGTTGAGCCTGGACGCCATCAGGTCGACATCCGGGCGGCCCCACCGGCGACAGATGTCCTCGAAAACTTCCGGAATTAAGGACCCCTCTCCTGTATCCACCGTGTTGCGGCTGAGAAAGTCCGCCTTCCAATTGTCGATCCCCGGGATGTACACTGCCGACAGTACTGGAACATGAGTCTCCGCCCACTGGAGGATCCTCTCCGCCTCCTGCATCACCGTCCGGCTGCGGGTCCCGCCTTGGTGGTTGACGTAAGCCACTGGACCCTTACCGGGAGACCTGCCAGGAGATGAGTCCAGTGAGAAAGGGAGAGGAAAATTGCTCTGAGCTCCAGCACGTTGATCGGATGGCGGGCCTCCACCGCCGATCAAAGCCCCTGCACTGTCCGGGTCTGTAGATCACCACCCCAACCTAGGAGGCTGGCGTCGTTGGCGACGACTGTCCAGGAGATCGGAAGAAAGGACCTCCCTGAAATCAAGTTTTTGGGGGAAAGCCACCACAAGAGGTCCGCCCAAACCCGAGGAGGTAGACTGACTCGAGAGGCCAGACCGTGCGACGTCCTGGCCCAAAAGGACAGAATCGCCCGCTGCAGAGGCAGAGTGTGAAACTGGGGAAAGGGGGCAGCCACCATCAGCCCCAGAACCCTCAATGCACTCCCGGATGGAGAGTCGTCGAGAGCGCAGTAGGAGAGATACCGACTCCTGAATTCGAGAGGACTTGGAACTCGGCAGGAATATCAGAGCAGCCATGGTGTCCAGAACCATCCCTAGGAAGGTCAACCTCTGTGAGGGGAGAAGAGATGACTTCTGGACATTGATCAGCCAGCCGAACTGCTCCAGAGTCTGAACAGTGATCCGGACGCTGTCCCTGGCCAGGGGAAGGGAGAAAGCCTTTATCAGTATGTCGTCCAGGTAGGGCAACAGAGATATGCCCCTGGTACGGAGGAGCACCAAGAGCGGCGCCAAGATCTTCGGGAATACCCGAGGGGCCGTAGCCAGCCCAAAGGGAAGGGCGACAAACTGGTAATCCTGCCCACAGACAGTAAAGCGCAGAAACCTGTGGTGAGATTCTGCTATAGGGACATGCAAATAGGAGTCTTGTATGTCCACCGACGCTAGGTATTCTCCTGGAAGAAGAGAAGCAATAACGGATCAGAGGGACTCCATCCGGAACCTCCGGACCCGCAGAGACCTGTTTAACAGCTTCAGATCTATTACAGGACGCACTGATCCCTCCTCCTTTGGCACCACGAATAGGTTGGAGTAGAAACCTGCGCCTTGCTCCTCCAAGGGGACTGGGATAATCACCCCCTTGTCCAAAAGGGAAGAGACCACCTGCAAAAGAGCCGAAGCCCGGACCGGATCTCCCGGAACCCGAGAAGAGAAGAAACGCTCCGGAGGCCTGGAAGCGAATTCTATTTTGTAACCAGATGTTACAATTTCCAGGACCCAGGCGTCCTGGATATGATCTCTCCAAACCTGTTGAAAAGAGAACAATCGGCCCCCCACCGTAAGAGGTGGGGACGCCCCTTCAGGCGGAAGACTGCTTGGGAGCAGCAGGGCGGGCTGACTGTGGCCGTGGGCGCCAGGAAGGCTGGGGCTTAAAAGGCAGGTTTCTTACGGGAGTCCTGAGAGCCACCCGGGAAAGGGGCCGCCGCAGATCTGGAAGAAGAGACGAAAAGACTGGTTCCTAGAACCAGAGGACCGACCTCCAAAAGCTGCGCTTGGAACTCTTGCCCCCCGTCGCGTCCGAGATGATCTCGTCCAGCTTAGCACCAAAAAGCCTGGAACCCGAAAAGGGGAGGTTAGAGAGGGAACGCTTAGAGAGGAGGGAGGAGAGGATGATCCTGTCCAGAAGCAAAGAGGCAAGGCAAGAGTCACAGGACCCAGAGACCAAAAGTGGCAAGCCGCAAACTTTACATAGCCCCAGTGGGGCCGACTTGGATTTTTGTGAGGCCCCAGGTTTTGGCATGATTGCGGTAATCCTGCAATGGAAGGGGCGAGGGTCTCCTACCGTTCCTGCCGCACGCAACCGGGACAGAGTGGAGCCGGGAGCAGCCTAGAGCGCTGAGCAGGAAGTAGCAGAAGATAGAGTGCCGCCCAAAAATCGCGTCTGGAGGCGCGGGAAATATGAAAATAAGAAGACGCGGCTGCCGGAAGGGTAGGAGGGTCCGCCCCCTAGACACCGCCGAGGGAAGCCGGGAAGTTGCCGCTTATGTAGCGATGCCTCTCCCCCTTCAAACCCCCCACCAAGCGGCCCTAGCGTCACACCGGGAGACAGGGGAGGCAGTGTACTTATCTGTGTCCTGAAGTCTTCGCCCTCAAATCCACACCAGCGGAGGTCACCTGTCAGTCAGCTGGCACAAGAAGTGGCAGTGATCTGGAGGATGGCAGGAAGGTGCCCCGAATCTGGTAGCTGCACATCGAGCCCGGTTCCACTTAACTTCTGGGGGAGGGTGGGAGGTAGCCGGGGACGTCAATTCGACCCTGGCGCTTGCTCCACCAAGAGACCAGGGAAGCAGAATTGCGACCCTGTGTCCACTAGAGAAAAAAATAAACGGGAGTAGAGAGAATGTCATCCTCCTTATCCGACACTAAGCAAGAACTGGCGTCCTCCCGGTGGAACATGGGGGTACAGCCCAGGGAGGAGGAGCTTTCTTTTTCTATTTGCATAGTGTCTCCTCCTAGTAATGACCTAGGCTATACCCATGGTCTGTGTCCCCCAATGGAATATGCGAGAAATGGCAGTATTAGTTTTATAAGATGCAGTGCCATTTTCTCTCCCCCCCCAACTCTTTTGGGAGGAAAAAATTGCATATTATTAAGCGAAAAATACAGTAAATTTGCTAAAGATATACTAAATTAGGTTTGGTCCTTAAAGGGGTTTTCTCACTTCAGCAAACATTTACCATGTATAGAAAGTTAATACAAGCCACTTAGTAATGTATTATTATTATCCATATTGCTTCCTTTGCTGGCTGGATCCATTTTTCCATCTCATTATACACTGCTCATTTCCTGGGGTTACGACCATCCTGTAATCCTACAGTGTGCAAGCACGGCCACCGCTGATTGATTGCAGGGTGGTCGTAACCATGGAAACAAGCAGTGTATAATGTGATGGAAAAATTAATCCTGACATCAAAGGAAGCAACATGGACAATCACAATACATTAGTAAGTGCCTTGTATTGACTTCCTCTACATAATAAATGCTATTTGCTGAAGTAAGACAACCTCTAAAAGGGGTATACTCATCACATACAATGAGGGTATATCGCTAAGACCTCTGGGACCCGTACCTACAAGGAGAATAGAGCACGGAGAGCTGTGGCTGGAGGACCCCGGGTTTCCCGGGGTCCGTCCACCACCAAGAGCTGCTCCCATACAAATGAATGGGAGCACACCGCGCACACGCGGCCCCTGCTCCCATTCATTTCTATAGGGCAGGCGGAAATAGCTCGGCAATTTTTGGAGGCCGGCTACACATGCGAAGTGCGCCCTCCATTAACCCCCGCTCCGTTGTCGTTGTAGGTGTGGGTCCCAGAGGTGTGACTCGCACCTATCAGACAATGGGAGCATATTCTAGCAATATGCCCCCATTGTATGTGATGGCAAAACCCATTTCAAGTTTAAAACGGTCTCTTTCCTGAACAGGTTAATAGAACATGCAATTAGGACATGGTGATAATTATTTTGTTTATGTTTTTAGAGCTTAATTTTTAATATGGGGAAATGGCGATTTGAATATGTATTTTTTTTATTTTAAGCCCCCCTTGTCCCATAGACTGCAATGAATTACCACTGCAACCTATGGGAGATTCAGTATGTTCCTATAGAGCCCTGACACAGGTAGGGCTCAATAGGATCATCGATGTGGCAGGCATTGGAGCCTCTAACAGGCTTAAAGCTACCACAGCAAACAAACCACTCCCCTGATCTCAGTGTGGGGGAAGAAGAGAAAAAAAAAAAGGGGATTAAGCGCAGTGAAAAGGGAAAAAGGAAATTTATTCTTTGGAGCGCCAAGAGGACTACAGTTGCAAGAAAAAGTATGTGAACCCTTTGGAATGATATGGATTTCTGCATAAATTGGTCATAAAATGTTATCTGATCTTCATCTAAGTCACAACAATAGACAATCACAGTCTGCTTAAACTAATAACACACAAAGAATTAAATGTTACCATATTTTTATTGAACACACCATGTAAACATTCAAAGTGCAGGTGGAAAAAGTATATGAACCCCTAGACTAATGACATCTCCAAGAGCTAATTGGAGTGATGTGTCAGCCAACTGGAGTCCAATCAATGAGATGAGATTGGAGGTGTTGGTTACAGCTGCCCTGCCCTATAAAAAACACACACCAGTTCTGGGTTTGCTTTTCACAAGAATTATTGCCTGATGTGAATAATGCCTCACACAAAAGAACTCTCAGAAGACCTACGATTAAGAATTGTTGACTTGCATAAAGCTGGAAAGGGTTATAAAAGTATCTCTAAAAGCCTTGCTGTTCATCAGTCCACCGTAAGACAAATTGTCTATAAATGGAGAAAGTTCAGCACTGCTGCTACTCTCCCTAGGAGTGGCTGTCCTGTAGAGATGACTGCAAGAGCACAGCGCAGACTACTCAATGAGATGAAGAAGAATCCTAGAGTGTCACCTAAAGACTTGCAAAAGTCTCTTGCATATGCTAACATCCCTGTTAGCAAAATCTACAATATGTAAAACACTAAACAAGAATGGATTTCATAGGAGGATACCACAGAGGAAGCCACTGCTGTCCAAAAAAAACATTGCTGCACGTTTACAGTTTGCACAACAGCACCTGGATGTTCCACAGCAGTACTGGCAAAATATTCTGTGGACAGATGAAACCAAAGTTGAGTTGTTTGGAAGAAACACACAACACTATGTGTGGAGAAAAAGAGGCACAGCACACCAACATCAAAACCTCATCCCAACTGTGAAGTATGGTGGTGGGGGCATCATGGTTTAGGGCTGATTTGCTGCGTCAGGGTCTGGACAGATTGCTATCATCGAAGGAAAAATTAATTACCAAGTTTATCAAGACATTTTGCAGGAGAACTTAAGGCCATCTGTCCACCAGCTGAAGCTCAACAGTAGATGGGTGTTGCAACAGGACAACAACCCAAAGCATAGAAGTAAATCAACAACAGAATGGCTTAAACAGAAGAAAATACGCCTTCCGGTGTGGCCCAGTCAGAGTCCTGACCTCAACCCGATTGAGATGCTGTGGCATGACCTCAAGAAAGCGATTCACACCAGACATCCCAAGAATATTGCTGAACTGAAACTGTTCTTTAAAGTGGAATGGTCAAGAAGTACTCCTGACCGTTGTGCACGTCTGATCTGCAACTACAGGAAACGTTTGGTTGAAGTTATTGCTGCCAAAGGAGGTTCAACCAGTTATTAAATCCAAGGGTTCACATACTTTTTCCACCTGCACTGTGAATGTTTATATGGTGTGTTCACTATAAACATGGTAACATTTAATTATTTGTGTGTAATTAGTTTAAGCAGACTGTGATTGTCTATTGTTGTGACTCAGATGAAGATCAGATCACATTTTATGACCAATCTGTGCAGAAATCCATATCATTCCAAAGGGTTCACATACTTTTTCTTGCAACTGTATTTAGAAGTGACGGAGTGTTCGGGATGGGATGGAAGTGGTTTGGTGGGTGTTCACCGAGGCAGCACCCTAAGGGCTGTTTCACACGAGCGGATGCCGTGCGTGACATCCGCTCCGTGAATGACAGCCAAGACCCGATGCAGACTGCAGAAGCACGGAGCATTAACATGATTGATAATGCTCCGTGCCTCTCTGTGATCTCTTTACTACGAAATCACAGTGAGATAAAGTTGTCACTGTGATTTCGTAGTAAAGAGATCACAGAGAGGCACGGAGCATTATCAATCATGTTAATGCTCCGTGCTTCTGCAGTCTGCATCGGGTCTTGGCTGTCATTCACGGAGCGGATGTCACGCACGGCATCCGCTCGTGTGAAACAGCCCTAAAGCAGTGCACGTCAGTGCACTGCAAGATAATATAGAGATAAAATTAAAAAAGTGCTGGAGGCTTGCCCAAGAAAAAAGGGCGGAGGAGGCCCAGGTGGTCTTGGGGATAGTGGGCAGTAGCACAGGGGCACCAAGGTGAAGAAAAAACTACTTTGCTAGTTGGATTTGTGCTTCTGCTTTACAGTATCGATATATTGCATAAACATATATATCACTGTGTCTGTATAGTTAGTGGTTCTATTTCACAGTCACAATATATGGTGAGCCTATATATCACTGTGTCTATTTATATCTTGTTATATTGATTCTATTTCACAGTATCGATATATGGCGACACATGTATCACTGTGCGGTTAATTAAAAAATAATTAAAAATAATAATAATAATAATAATAATAATAATAATAATAATAATAATAATAATACGTGATGTTAAAAGAATTGTATGAGAAAAACGGAAGGCGACTTACTTTACCAGGGAGGGAGATATAGGATAAGGAAAATACACCTATACCTGCTCCTCCCCCGCCGAGATCACTCGTCAGGTAGTATAAACTTTCCTCCACGTCCCAAATGATGGTAGTCAGGGTTCCAGATGGAGAGTTCTTTATTGCATAAATGAATAAAAGCTCAACGCGTTTCAGGGTATCTTCCCCTTTCTCAAGAGCAGTGTGGGTTAACACACATAACAGTACAGTGACATCTAGACACAGATCTGCTCCTTGTGCACGAATCATCATAAGAGCAGGGAGAGGAGCTGACATCCCAGATCATGTGACCCTCAGTGAAATCTGAGAAAGGAGCCACTGCAGATGAAGTCAGTCAATTGTAAACCCCTTACATTTGATTAGTTAGAAACATACAAACAAAAAATAACTCCGACAACCCCTTTAAGAAAACCCGGTCATGCAATTTCAAGTCTGACTCCTAATGTTTAAACAGGAACTCGGTCTCTCCCATCTGACTTCCTCTGAACTACTGGATAACATAGTCCCTAATCAAATACCTCCTGGCAGCTCTCGGTCCCCTCTCCTTCCCACATTCTGTTGAAGATATAATGTGTCCACTATATAAAGGACCAGGAGTGCAGATATATAGAAGGCGATTGTATACAGTGATTAGCTGCAGTTCTAACCTCCTGACTCACACTGCCTGTACTATCTGTGTGTGCTGACTCTCCAGTGTAGTTCGATGTGATGTAGCTTTACATTGGTTCTCCCTGCATGCAAGAGCTGACATGGGAGAGAGATGAGACAGGCTGAAGTCACATCACACAGGAAAACATGTAAACTCTGCAGTGTGAGGGGATAGCAGCTGTCTCACTAATCAGTCATGGCTACCATTAAACAGAGCAGTGCAGTGAGACTCCTCCCCCTCTGCAAAGCCAGGTATGATGGGCAATGTAGAAATCATTAGGAAAACCATACCTGAGGGGGAGACTGAATGAAATTACAAATCGAATAAAACAGGCACACACATAAGCCTCTGTTCATAGACACTAGCTCCATGTGTCTGCTGTGTAAAACAGCAGGCACCCAGCAGCTATGGCACCCACTCAGCTTCTGAGCAGGAACCATGTTTATATACTGGACTTCCGCCATACATGTACGCTGGAGGTCCTTAAGGGGTTTAAAGAATAATATAACATATTAAGACGTTCCATATTCAGCGACATTTTATTCTTCAGTCTTCCACCTACAAGCTACCCACCTATACTTAACGACTCCCTCTGGTAGTCCTTGGTGAGATGAGATCTTCTGGTCATACAGTAAACATATCGTTCCAATACGTACCAGCACATCTCATAATAAAATGGGTATCGGAACTTTGTGGGAACCTGAAAAGTTTATAAAAATAAAAAAAAGTGAGGTAATGTGTACTTTTGCAATATGACTTGCTAGCTACACTGTTAAAGTTCTTTATTTTCAAGACTCACCCGTGTTCTATCTTCAATGCTATAGATACGAAGTTGCATCGGGATATTGAAACTATGTAGGAAGTTCCCACCAAAAACTAGAGTATCCTGAGGAGTGTACACAGCATGGATCCACCCTATAAAACAGAGTGGATAAAAATTTATTATTTTTTTTAAAAAAATCTGTTTTTTTTTAAATTTAAAATCTGATTTTTTTTTTTTTATATAAAATGCTTTTTGGAGGAAAATATATTACCATCCAAAGGTTATTCCATCATGAAATAAAGATTAGTTTTTTAATTATGTAGAATAAGGCTGTATATGTTAAAAAAAAATTGGTAAATAAATTCCATTAATCCATTCACAATGTCATGCTCTTCCAGAGGTTTTTGTAAGATTATTGGGCAGTTTCTCTGCCTACAAGATATTATCACAGATGCTTGGTTTACTTTTGCAGTTCTCAAAACTGAATTTGATTCAGCAGAGATCACATGCCTCTTCTTCACAGTAAAAATTTTATAATATGAACAGAGTTGAGAAAAAGACCTTAATCCTAACTTCTACAAACCTATGAATACAGAATCAACCTAATATGAAAAGTTGTTATTCTAAAAATCTTCATCTACTTGCATATTATAAGTTATACCAGCAAGAATTAGTCTTTATGTAGAAAACTATGATTTAAATCAAGCCTTACTGACTAGTGATTTAAATCAGTTTGATTTAAATCAAATCCATCCTGCTATAAAAGCAGAACATTTGTCAAACGATGAGCTTATAGCATACTAAATGTAATCCTGGGAATGATACAACTTCTATCTAACCCCTAAATTACCACAATGCTTTTTTGGCAGCCAAATCATAAGCTGTATTCTGCAGTTGCTAGCAATGGAGGATCAATATAGGTCACATATCGCTAGCTCCTATACAGAAGACTGCAGCCTAGAAGGCAAAGCAGACCGAAACTGGTACCGTGATGCTGTATATAAGTAAAATGAAAAACTGGATTTTTGTACTCACCATAAAATCCTTTTCTCTTGAATGCATTGCGGGGACACAGCACCATGGGTATATGCCCAACTGCCACTAGGAGGCTGACACTAGAAGTAAAAAAAAGTGTTGGCTCCTCCTATCTGGGCTATACCCACTGCAGATGCAGGAGCAAACCAGTAGGTAGAAAAGCATTAGGAGCACAAGATAAAACTGTAAGCCAACAAGTCCTAAACCAGAGAGGACCAACAGAAAAAAAACTTAGCCACAAAGGGTGGGATCTGTGTCCCCCAATGCATCCTACGAGAAAAGGATTTTACGGTGAGTACAAAAATCCAGTTTTCTCTTGAATACTTAGGGGGACACAGCACCATGGGACGTCCTAAAGCAGTCCACAAGGGAGGGCAGAAAAACATGCAACGCAACTAACTCACAGCTGCTTGCAGAACCCTGCGAACCAAACTGGCATCAGCAGAAGCCAAGGAGAGGATGTGATAAAATTTGGAAAACGTATGGACAGAGGCCCAGGTGGCGGCCTTGCAGACCTGGAAAGCTGAGGCCTGATATCTAACCGCCCAAGAAGCCCCGACCGCCCTAGTGGAATGAGCGGTCAACCGAAAGGGAGGAACACAACCCTTCGCAACATAGGCCTCCTTAACTGGCCTTGGAAGCTTGGAGGCCCTTGCGAGGACCCTCAGGGACCACAAAGAGGGAGTCCGACCGGCGGAAGGGCTCAGTCAACCGAAGATAGAGGCGAAGAGCCCTAACAACATCCAAACGGTGAAGAGAACGCTCCATAGGATAAGAGGGGTTAGGACAGAAGGACGGAAGAACAATCTCCTCATTAATGTGGAATGAGGACACCACCTTGGGGAGGAAGGTAGGGACCAGACGCAGAACCACCTTATCCTGATGAAACACCAAGAAAGGGGATCTGCAATAGAGTGCAGCAAATTCAGAAACTCTGCAAATAGAAGTAATCGCCACAAGAAAGGCGACCTTAAACGAGACAAAGGAAAGAGAAATATCCTGTAAAGGCTCAAAAGGAGAGGCCTGAAGAGCGTCCAGGACAATGTTCAAGTCCCACGGTTCCACAGGAGGACGAAAAGGCGGAACGCGGTGAGCGACCCCCTGCAGAAAGGTTCTCACTTGGCGGCGAGAAGCCAGAGGTTTCTGGAAAAGAACAGATAGGGCTGAAATCTGACCCTTGAGAGAGGCCAGCCGGAGGCCCTTGTCAAAGCCCGCCTGGAGGAAAGACAAGACTCTGGGAATAGAAAGGTAGAGAAGGTGAAACTGAGCAGCCTCACACCAGGAAAGATTTCAATTACTTACCGTTAATTGGTTTTTCCTTTAGCCCCCACAGCGGCACAACAGGAGGATACCCCGCCTCCCCAGGGACAGGAAACAACGTGGAGATCTTTAAATACTCCCCTCCCCTTACCTGCTCCAGTAAAAAACCGAGAAACTCTGGAATGGATGCGACAATATTAATCTTTATGTGTTATTGAAATTAGACAAGGATACTTTCCAAGAAATAACAAAAAATGTCTTCCTTTTTTTTTTTTTTTAAACAAAAGTTTGAATAACTTCTGGGTGGGAAAGTCCCCGTGCCACTGTGGGGGCTAAAGGAAAAACAACATTGCTTACCGGTGATTGTTTTTCTCGATACCCATGACGGCACCCCATGCGACCAGGGACCTCCCATCCGGGACAGGAAACCTAAGAAGATAAAAGGTTCACACCCCCACCAAGCACCAGTGATAGTAATAAACAGTACTCCGGAGGTGAATACACGTAAGAAAAAGAGAGAGAGAGATCCAATACGGTACATTATATCTCTTCAATACTTAAGAGAGAAAACTCTCAGAAACCTATAAGGAAGTAGCGGGCTACTCCGCATATAACCTAATAAAGGACAACTAAAAGCTTTTTATTTTTTTTTATTTTTTTTTTTAATATACTTTTATTATAGGGAAGGGAAAATTTCGGGGGTGCCGTCATGGGTATCGAGAAAAACAATTACCGGTAAGCAATGTTGTTTTCCCCTCACCCATGACGGCACCCCATGCGAGATAGACTATTAATGAGAAACTAGGGGGGGACAACCGCCTGAAGCACCTTCCTACCAAAGGCGGAATCCGCGTGAAGTTGGAGCCTGTAATGTTTTAAAAAGGTATGTTGAGAGCTCCAAGTTGCTGCTCTACAAATCTGGGCCAGGGAGGCATCCGCCTTCTCGGCCCAGGACGTAGCTACCGCTCGGGTGGAGTGGGCTCCAAACCCTGAAGGGGGCGAGAGACCCTGCGCTAAATAGGCTTCGGAAATGGCCCTTTTAACCCATCTAGCAATAACTGCCGTGGACACTTTCCGCCCCTTATTTCTACCCCAAAACTGAATAAGGAGGTTTTCTTCCAACCTCCAGGCAGAGGTAGACTCTAAATAAGCAAGCAGACATCTTTTGACGTCCAGGCAATGATACTCCCTTTCTAAACTATTAGAGGGATTAGGGCAAAAAGATGGAAGGACCACATCCTGACTTCTATGGAAGTCCGAAACCACCTTTGGCTGGAAGGACGGGAGAGGCCTAATAATAACTTTGTCGTCCAAGACCTGAGTATAAGGAGGAAAAGCCGAGAAGGCCTGAATTTCTGAGATCCTCCTAGCTGAAGTAATGGCCAGTAAAAAGGACATCTTGAAAGAGAGCATATCTATGGGTATGTCTGACAAGGGCTCAAAAGGTTTCTGTGACAGAGCCGTCAAGACCGTGTTAAGGTCCCAAGGAGGGGACAAGGGTCTTATCGAAGGGCGGATCCTGGAGGCTGCCGACAGAAACCTTTTAACCCAAGGATGCAGGGCCAGCTGGGAATCGAAGAAGTAACTCAAGGCTGCCACATGTACTCTTAGGGTGGAAGCCCTAAGCCCCTTATCCAAGCCAGCTTGTAAAAAATCTAGAGACATTTGGAGGAGAGAAGGGGGTCAGGATTGATCCCTAAAAAGGAGGAAAAGACTTCCCAGATTTTATTATATTTTCTGGCCGTGGTGGCTTTCCTACTTCCCAAAATGGTGGAAACTACAGATTGGGACAGACCCCGACCTATCCAAATCTCCCTCTCAGCCTCCATGCTGCCAGATGCAAAAGTCCTGGATTGGGATGCAGGATCGGGCCCTGATATAATAGATCCTCCCGAGGGGGCAGAATCCAAGGGGGGGCTATTGCTAGGTCTAGGAGGCAGGAGTACCAGGACCTTTTCGGCCACACTGGGGCCACTAGGGTAATCATTGCTTTCTCCCTCTGGACTTTTTTCAGGACCTGCGGAATTAGGGAAAACGGAGGGAAGGCATAACCCTCCTCCTGAGTCCAGTTCTGTGCTAGTCCGTCTAAGGCTGTTGGATCGTCCAGACGATTTAGGGAGAAGAACCTTTCCACTTTCCTGTTTTTTCTGGAGGCAAATAGGTCGACCGTAGGGAGGCCGAATTTCTGCGTTAACTGGGAGAAGACCTCTGAGTTTAGGCACCAGTCGCCCTGCTTTAGCTGGGTGCGACTCAGAAAATCGGCTACTATGTTCTCCTTCCCCTTTATGTGGACTGCCGACAGGGATAGATGTTTCTGCTCTGCTAGCTGAAAGATCTGGTGACAGAGTATCGCCAGAGAAGGTACTCTTGTTCCGCCTTGATGGTTGATGTATGCCACTGTAGTCAAGTTGTCTGAGTATAGGACTATGTTCCTGAAGGATACGTCTGGAGCTATCGCTTTTAAAGGCCATTTCTACTGCTTTCAGTTCTTTGAAGTTCGAGGTGGCTTTCCTGGTATTCAAATCCCACCTCCCTTGCCAACCCTTGTTCTCCGAGTGGGCCCCCCAACCCCACGGGCTGACGTCTGTTGTAATTACCATCGGATCCTGAAAGGCCCATTGTACTCCTCCTGAGAGATTCTCTGTCAAGAAGAGACACTCTCGCCTCTGCGGATAAGTGGAAAGGTCGGTCCAACGACTGCTTGCAGCCGTCCCATTGGCGCAGGATGCATGACTGTAGCTTCCTTGTATGAGCCTGTGCATATAGGACCGCTGGAAAGGTTGCTGTCAGGTGGCCTAGCACTGCCATTGCCCTCCTGAACGAGCAGAGGTAGGATCTGAAAAGATCCAAAACATGCTCCCTGATGGAAAATATCTTGGCGGGCGGGAGGAAGGACTTTTCTACTCGGGAGTCTAAAAGGATGCCTAAAAATACACAACTCTGGGATGGTGTTAGGCAAGACTTTTTCCAATTTATTTTCCAGCCCAGGCTCTTTAACAGGGCGCAGGAAACCTCGATGTTTTGAATCAAGCCTTCCTTGGTCTGGGAAACAAACAGGAAGTCGTCCAAGTATGGCAGCAACGGAACCCCTGACAACCTTAGGAAGGAGGCTACTTCCGCAATCACCTTGGTGAAGATTCTGGGGGCTTGAGAAACCCCAAAGGGGAGGGCTCTGTATTGCAGGTGTAGACATTCCCCCTGAACCCAGACTGCAGTCCTCAAATATTTTTGGGAGGACACATGCATTGGCACGTGGTAGTACGCGTCCTCTAAGTCCAGAGTCGCCATCCAGCAGTTCTTTGATAGGAGATCTATGGCCGACGCTATGGTCTCCATGCGAAATTTTTTGTAGCTGAGGAATCTGTTTAACCACCTCAGCCCCCAGTGCTTAAACACCCTGAAAGACCAGGCCACTTTTTACACTTCTGACCTACACTACTTTCACCGTTTATTGCTCGGTCATGCAACTTACCACCCAAATGAATTTTACCTCCTTTTCTTCTCACTAATAGAGCTTTCATTTGGTGGTATTTCATTGCTGCTGACATTTTTACTTTTTTTATTAATTGAAATTTAACGATTTTTTTGCAAAAAAATGACATTTTTCACTTTCAGTTGTAAAATTTTGCAAAAAAAACGAGATCCATATATAAATTTTGCTCTAAATTTATTGTTCTACATGTCTTTGATAAAAAAAAAATGTTTGGGTAAAAAAAAAATGCTTTGGGTAAAAGTTATAGCGTTTACAAACTATGGTACAAAAATGTGAATTTCCGCTTTTTGAAGCAGCTCTGACTTTCTGAGCACCTGTCATGTTTCCTGAGGTTCTACAATGGCCAGACAGTACAAACACCCCACAAATGACCCCATTTCGGAAAGTACACACCCTAAGGTATTCGCTGATGGGCATAGTAAGTTCATAGAACTTTTTATTTTTTGTCACAAGTTAGCGGAAAATGATGATTTTTTATTTATTTTTTTCTTATAAAGTCTCATATTCCACTAACTTGTGACAAAAAATAAAAACTTCCATGAACTCACTATGGCCATCACGAAATACCTTGGGGTCTCTTCTTTCCAAAATGGGGTCACTTGTGGGGTAGTTATACTGCCCTGGCATTCTAGGGGCCCAAATGTGTGGTAAGGAGTTTGAAATCAAATTCTGTAAAAAATGACCTGTGAAATCCGAAAGGTGCTCTTTGGAATATGGGCCCCTTTGCCCACCTAGGCTGCAAAAAAGTGTCACACATCTGGTATCTCTGTATTCAGGAGAAGTTGAGGAATGTGTTTTGGGGTGTCTTTTTACATATACCCATGCTGGGTGAGATAAATATCTTGGTCAAATGCCAACTTTGTATAAAAAAAATGGGAAAAGTTGTCTTTTGCCAAGATATTTCTCTCACCCAGCATGGGTATATGTAAAATGACACCCCAAAACACATTCCCCAACTTCTCCTGAGTACGGAGATACCAGATGTGTGACACTTTTTTGCAGCCTAGGTGGGCAAAGGGGCCCATATTCCAAAGAGCACCTTTCGGATTTCACTGGTCATTTTTTACAGAATTTGATTTCAAACTCCTTACCACACATTTGGGCCCCTAGAATGCCAGGGCAGTATAACTACCCCACAAGTGACCCCATTTTGGAAAGAAGAGACCCCAAGGTATTCGCTGATGGGCATAGTGAGTTCATGGAAGTTTTTATTTTTTGTCACAAGTTAGTGGAATATGAGACTTTGTATGAAAAAAAAAAAAAAAAAAAATCAGCATTTTCCACTAACTTGTGACAAAAAATAAAAAATTCTAGGAACTCGCCATGCCCCTCACGGAATACCTTGGGGTGTCTTCTTTCCAAAATGGGGTCACTTGTGGGGTAGTTATACTGCCCTGGCATTTTCCAGGGGCCCTAATGTGTGGTAAGTAGGTAAATGACCTGTGAAATCCTAAAGGTGCTCTTTGGAATATGGGCCCCTTTGCCCACCTAGGCTGCAAAAAAGTGTCACACATGTGGCATCGCCGTATTCAGGAGAAGTTGGGGAATGTGTTTTGGGGTGTCATTTTACATATACCCTTGCTGGGTGAGAGAAATATCTTGGCAAAAGACAACTTTTCCCATTTTTTTATACAAAGTTGGCATTTGACCAAGATATTTCTCTCACCCAGCATGGGTATATGTAAAATGACACCCCAAAACACATTCCCCAACTTCTCCTGAGTACGGCGATACCAGATGTGTGACACTTTTTTTGCAGCCTAGATGCGCAAAGGTGCCCAAAGTCCTTTTAGGAGGGCATTTTTAGACATTTGGATACCAGACTTCTTCTCACGCTTTGGGGCCCCTAGAATGCCAGGGCAGTATAAATACCCCACATGTGACCCCATTTTGGAAAGAAGACACCCCAAGGTATTCAATGAGGGGCATGGCGAGTTCATAGAATTTATTTTTTTTTTGCACAAGTTAGCGGAAATTTATATTTTTAATTTTTTTCTCACAAAGTCTCCCGTTCCGCTAACTTGGGACAAAAATTTCAATCTTTCATGGACTCAATATGCCCCTCACGGAATACCTGGGGGTGTCTTCTTTCCGAAATGGGGTCACATGTGGGGTATTTATACTGCCCTGGCATTCTAGGGGTCCTAAAGCGTGAGAAGAAGTCTGGAATATAAATGTCTAAAAAATTTTACGCATTTGGATTCCGTGAGGGGTATGGTGAGTTCATGTGAGATTTTATTTTTTGACACAAGTTAGTGGAATATGAGACTTTGTAAGAAAAAAAATATATAATTCCGCTAACTTGGGCCAAAAAAATGTCTGAATGGAGCCTTACAGAGGGTGATCAATGACAGGGGGAGTGATCAATGACAGGGGTGGTGATCAATGACAGGGGGGTGATCAGGGAGTCTATATGGGGTGATCACCACAGTCATTGATCACCCCCCCTGGAAGGCTCCAGGGAGACGCCTGTATGTGTTTTGCGGATCCGATCCATCTATCAGTGGATCCGTAAAAATCATGCGGACATCTGAATGGAGCTTTACAGGGGGTTGATCAATGACAGGGGTGTAATCAATGACAGGGGGGTGATCAGGGAGTCTATATGGGGTGATAACCACAGTCATTGATCATGCCCCTGTAAGGCTTCATTCAGACGTCCGGATGCGTTTTACGGATCCGATCCATCTATCAGTGCATCCGTAAAAATCATGCGGACATCTGAATGGAGCTTTACAGGGGGGTGATCAGGGAGTCTATATGGGGTGATAACCACAGTCATTGATCATGCCCCTGTAAGGCTTCATTCAGACGTCCGGATGCGTTTTGCGGATCCGATCCATCTATCAGTGGATCCGTAAAAATCATGCGGACGTCTGAATGGAGCTTTACAGGGGGGTAATCAATGACAGGGGGGTAATCAATGACAGGGGGGTGATCAGGGAGTCTATATGGGGTGATCACCACAGTCATTGATCACGCCCCTGTAAGGCTTCATTCAGACGTCCGGATGAGTTTTGCGGATCCGATCCATCTATCAGTGGATCCGTAAAAATCATGCGGACGTCTGAATGGAGCTTTACAGAGGTTGATCAATGACAGGGGGGTAATCAATGACAGGGGGGTGATCAGGGAGTCTATATGGGGTGATCAGGGGTGGTCAGGGGCTAATAAGGGGTTAATAAGTGACCGGGGGGGGGGGGGGGGTGTAGTGTAGTGTAGTGTAGTGGTGCTTGGTGCTACTTTACTGAGCTACCTGTGTCCTCTGGTGGTCGATCCAAACAAAGGGGACCACCAGAGGACCAGGTAGCAGGTATATTAGACGCTGTTATCAAAACAGCGTCTAATATACCTGTTAGGGGTTAAAAAAAAAACATCTCCAGCCTGCCAGCGAACGATCGCCGCTGGCAGGCTGGAGATCAACTCTCTTACCTTCCGTGCCTGTGTGCGCGCGTTCACAGGAAATCTCGCGTCTCGCGAGATGACGCATATATGCGTGACTGTGCGCAGCGCTGCCACCTCCGGAACGCGATCCTGCGTTAGGCGGTCCAGAGGTGGTTAATATCTTCAGGTTTAGGATTACCCGGAAGGAGCCATTGGGTTTTTTTACTAAAAAAAGAGGAGAGTAAAAACCCAAGCCCCTCTCTGCCTGCGGAACCGAGACAACCACCCCTTTTCGCAGAAGCAGCAGGACCTCTGATTCTAAGGCCTGTCTCTTGACTAGATCCTTGGGGTAATCTGTCAGCCTGAACGAGTCCTGGGGACGGGTCAGAAGCTCCAGCCGGAACCCTTCAACCCCTCCCAGGATCCAGCCGTTCTTGGTTATGTTCTTCCAGGCTGGGAGAAAGAGAGATAATCTTCCCCCTACCTGGGATTCGGCGTCATTGCTTATCTTTGGGCCTTTGATCTTGGGGTTTAAAGAGGAAACCTCCGGATTTCTTAGGAAATCTATCCTTTTCCCTTTTATCATACTGCCTAACCTTTTGCCTTTTGCCTTGGTATCTACGAAAAAAGGGGGGGTGTTGAGGAGCTGGAAAACCCTTCTTATCTGAGGCCTTTTCAAGTATATCATCAAGGGAAGATCCAAAGAGCCTGTCACCCTCACAGGGGATAGAGCATAACCTAGCCTTAGAACCCTGATCCGCCTTCCAGGACTTCAGCCAAATAGCTCTTCTAGCTGCATTGGATAAGGCGGATGATCTGGCTGAGAACCTAACTATATCTGTGGAGGCATCGGCTAAAAAATCAACAGCCTTAAAAAAGGTGGGAAGAGAGGCCAAAACTTCTTCTCTTGGTTTCTTCTCACTGAGATGCTGTTCTAACTGTTCCAGCCAGATATGTAGTGACCTAGAGACCCATGACGCTGCGACCGCCGGCCTCAAGCAGGTAAAGGATGATTCCCAGGCCTTCTTCAAATAAAAATCCGCTTTTTTATCCAGAGGATCAGATAGGCTACCAAGGTCATCGAACGGTAGAGCAGACCGGAGCATCAACAATAGGGGCCTTGTCCCAACAGGCTGCTACCTTCTCATCAAAGGGATATTTCCTTTTGACAGAGCTTGGAATAAAAAACTTCCTATCAGGATTCTTCCATTCCTTTTTAATTAATGCCTGCACATTCTCATGAATGGAAAAAACTCTCTGCTTTCTGAGACCTAACCCCTGAAAGGCGACGTCTGCTGTCGACTTAGCCTGTTTCACCGCTTTAAGGAGGTTTTGGGTATCTTCAGGCGAGAAAAAGGATCCCCCTGTTTCCTCTTCTGCTGACGAAGTAGTATCATCAGAGAGTAACTGGCCTGCTTCTCTTTCCTCCAAGTCAGAATGGTCTATATCCGAATCCCTCATATCCGGAGATCTTCCCGGAGACCGCGGGCGATTCGTAGTTAAGGATTTTAGGGAGGCTTTCACTTCAGATCTTATTAAAGATCGCATATTCCTGGAAAGGCTCCGTGACTCCTCCGCCACCAATTTATCAATACATGGGGAGCATAACGGCTTAGAATAGGAGGAAGCTAGGGGGACCTTACATCCTGCACACTCCTTATGCTTCGTCTTTGAGGCCGCTTTTTTGGGGGGCTTTGCCACCTACACAAATCAAGCAGATAACACCCCATTAATAAAAAAAAAAAAGGATATATCTCACCACCTTTTTTAGCCCCCACTCCTCAGGACTGGTACCGGACTCGCGGGCCTTGAGGGTTCCAGGGGTTCGGCGCGTCAGTCTGCCGGCTCTGACATCTTGCTGAACAACAAAGAGCCTCTTCAGCACCACACTGTGTGCCACATCAGCCGGCTGGGTTCCCCCCCTCTGCCCCATTTATATTTTAAAAGACGCGGCAGGGCACACATCGGCGCTCAACCCGACTTCCGGGTCAAGCCCCGCCCCCCGCGTCGGGGCGCGCGCATGCGCAGACGCCCCTTCCGACGCCGACAGGAAGACGGGCAACCCGGGAGCAAGGAGGGAAGCCGCCTGAACACGGCCACAGCGGCTCCCTCAGGCCAGCGCCGGAATGTGGGGGAAGAAGCCCAGACTGTAGGCAGCAGCACCGGAGAGCATGACGCCACCTGGGGGAGGCCACCCACCGGATAAGAACCTGGGCCTCCCCCCGGCTGCAGGTGAGAACCAACGTGAGCTTCCCAGGGACTTCCTATCCGGAGGACAGGAAACCTGAACTGGTGCTTGGTGGGGGTGTGAACCTTTTATCTTCTCAGGTTTCCTGTCCGGGATGGGAGGTCCTTGGTCGCATGGGGTGCCGTCAGTCATGGGTGAGGGGAAAACCAATTACCGGTAAGTAATTGAAATCTTTTTAAACGCGCCCCCCCAACCCCCCCCCTGCCCCCCCCCCCACCTCTGGTATCACCAACTGTAAATTTTCTGAAAGACTGCCAGATTCTGTCATAGATCTTAGATGTCACCTTTTTGCGACTATAAAGAATTGTGGAAATTACCACGTCCGAGAGGCCCTTTTCCTTTAATATCTGCCACTCAGTCTCCATGCTGCTAATTGAAGTTGCGTTGTCCTGGGATGCCATACTGGGCCTTGATGAAGGAGATCCGGGATGTCTGGTAGTAGCCACACGTCTCCTGCTGACATCCTCACTAGGAGAGGGAACCACGATCTCTTGGGCCAGTAAGGTGCAATTAGGATCAGCCTGTGGTTCTCCTGTAGCATCTTTTGCAGCACTCTGGGGATTAACGCAAAAGGAGGGAAGGCATACAAGTTCACTTTTGGCCACGGGTGAGAGAGAGAGTCCACTATGAGTGGGTGATCTGTATAGGCTAGAGAGCCGAACTTTTCTGTTTGTCTGTTTTGACGTGTGGCAAACAGATCTACTTCTGGAAGGAACCATCTTTGTGCTATCTGATGGGATATTCTTGGGTTTAAGGATCATTCCCCTTCCTTTTAAACATCCCTGCTGAGAAAGTCCACGAATGTGTTGTCTTCTCCCCTTAAGTGAACCGCTGATATTGACAGTATGCGCCTTTCTGCCCACTGAAAGATTTCTCTTGTGACCTTCACTAAGGATGGGCTTCTTGTGCCTCCCTGCCTGTTCAGATAGGCCACAGCTGTGGTATTGTCTGAGAGTATTCTTATTTCTTTTCCGCAGATTTCTGAGTGAAGGGCCTTCAAGGCTTCCAAGACTGCGGTTAACTCCTTCAGGTTGGAAGAGGCTAGGTTTAGATGTCCTTGCCAACCACCCTGTACTACGGATCTGTCTGTAAAGGCTCCCCAGCCGTTTTTGCTGGCATCTGTAGTAATAGTGACTACATCTGTTTGTTGCCACGGGACGCCTGCGTTTAGATTCTTGTTGATCAACCACCAATTTAAGGAATCTCTTACATACTGAGGGACTTTTACCTTCAGCTCTAGTGAAGCTATGCTCTTGTTCCACCTTCTGAGCATGAAAGACTGAAGACTTTGCGAGTGAGCCTGGGCCCACTTCACTGCTGGGATAGTTGAGGACATCAGACCCAAGATTTTCATTATTGACCTGATTGTCACTCTCGACCTGCTGCGGAATAGAGTAAATTCCTGCTTGATAGTTTGAATTTTTTCTTGTGGGAGGAAGGTCCTCATGAGTCCTGAGTCCAGCAGCATTCCTAAAAAGATTTTTCTTTTTTCAAGTCGGAGGTCTGATTTTTCCATATTTATTAGCCATCCCAGATCCGTTAGGCTGTGTTTCACTAACTCTATGTGTTCTAACAGAAGACTCTCTGATCCTGCTACTATTAGGAAGTCGTCTAAGTAAGGGACAACTAATATACCTTTTAGATGAAGGTCTGCTACCACCTCTGCCACCACTTTGGAGAAGACCCTTGGTGCTGACGTAATGCCGAAAGGAAGGACTTGAAATTGATAATGGTGTACTACCGAGTCTTGCTGTACTGCAAATCTGAGGAATCTCTGGTGTTCTCTGCAGATTGGAATATAGTAGTACGCGCCGGTGAGATCTAGGGTTGCCATAAAGATGTTTTTTGTAATAGACTTATCGTGGATTTTATGCTCTCCATCTTGAAGCGTTTGTAAAGTAGATGTTGGTTCAGTCCTTTTAAGTTTATAATGGCTCTGTATGAGCAGTTTGGTTTTCTGACTAGAAATATAGGAGAATAATAACCTGTTCCTTGCTCTTCTGGGGGAACTAACACTATAGCTTCCTTTTGTAAAAGGATCTTTATCTGATCTAGGATTAACGATTGAACTGGATTGGCTTTTTTGGTAATGAGGAACACATCCTGGGGAAGAGAGGAGAATTCCAGTTTTAGGCCTGATAAGACTACGTCCAACACCCAAGGGGAGTTGGAAATATTCTCCCAGGCTGGGAGGAAATATTTTAGCCTTCCTCCTACCTTGCTTCTGGCGTCATTGTTTTGATGACTTTTGGGAGGAGTCTGAGGGGTTAAACAAAAAACCTCGCCCTCTTCCTCTTCCCAAATGCCACCGGGAAGAAAAATCTTCTCTTTTCTGGTCTTGTCTGCCCCTAGATGTAGGAAAAAATCATCTGACGAAAATTCCTTTGTTCAGAGGGAAATCCCTTCCTTTTGTCTGTAGCCTTTTCTAGGATGTCGTCCAGGACTGACCCGAACACCCTATCACCTTTGCAGGGGATGCCGCAAAGTTTGTTTTTAGATGCCGCATCACCTGACCAGGACCTAAGCCACACCGCCCTTCTGGTGGAATTTGAGAGGGCCGCTGATCTGGCTGCTAGTTTTATAGAGTCGACCGAAGCATCCGCCCAAAAATTTGCCGCCTGCTTAAGTACTGGCAGAGATGCTAAAAATATCCTCACTAGGGGTTCCTGTTACTAGGTGTTCTTCTAACTGATTTAACCAGATGGACATGGACCTGGCTGTATAGGTTGAAGCTACGCTAGGTCTAAGGATGGACATGGAAGCCTCCCAGGATTTTTTTAGTAGGGCCTCGCTTCTCTTATCCATAGGGTCCTTTAGGAGACCCAAATCCTCAAAGGGTAACGCCGATTTCTTTGTAATCTTTGCTACCGGGGCATCCACTCTAGGACATTTGTCCCAAAAGGACGTATCTTCCTCCGAAAAGGGATATTTCCTCTTCAGGACCCTAGAGACGCTCGGTCCTTTTTCCAGATCGGACCATTACTTACTAATTAATTTTGTAATATTAGAGTGGAGGGGGAACACCCTTTTCCTCTTTTCTCCTAAGCCTTTAAACATCAAATCCTGTATAGTTTTGGATTGGATTGTTTAGATTCCTCCAAGTTTAGGGTTGCTCTAATAGTTTTCAACAAGGCTTCGGTGTCCTCTATGGAGCAGAGTGGCCTCCCTGATTCGTCCTCAGAGGAAAGTGGCTCAGACCCCGAGAGGAGCTCCCCTTCATCTAAATCCTCTTCCTGACATTCAGACTCTAAAGTAGCGGACATCTCGGTCATGGAAGTGGAAGGTTTTTGGGACGTGGTGGCTAGTTTTTGATCTACAGCGCTGCTTACTTCCTCCTTTATTATATTTCTAATGCTGTCCAATAAGGAAGGGGACTCTTCCGAAACAATTTTCTCCATACATTTTGAACAGAGGGGTTTCTTATAACCTGACTGTGACAAACTGCCATTTGCCACTGGGCATTGTAGAGGACTTATGGCTAGCCTCCTGCCCTACGACTATGGCCCCGGGACATGTTGCCCTTCAGGAACAGTGACAGAACTGTGCCGCATGTCTAGACTGTTGGTGGGACCGAACGCGGTCAGCGGTGTATGCTGGGGATTCTGTGGAGCTGGAATCGGATGCGCGGATACACGAACGCCGCTGACCCTTACCTTCTGCCATACTGAACTTTCAGCTCCAGAGACTAAGTCCCGTTCGAAGATGGGACTTAGTCGTTTTTCTGCATGGAATTAACCGACCGCACAGCCCAAATCTATGGAACTGTTTTGGGCAGGAAATTGTGCTTGCGGTCGGTCATAAAGGACTTCCACTAAACTTTTGATCCGCTGGAGGGATTTGTGTGATTTTTGGAAGTGTTTATGTTTGATGTATGCAGAGTTTAAATATGTAATTTTTTATGGAGATGGAATGTATGGTTTTAAAGTTACAGTGTATGTTTAAAAACTGTATTTTTACTGTCTGTGATAGTTATGTTAATCCATAATTATATCCCAGACAGAAGGGAGGATTTTGTGTATTCGGGTGGGGATTCCTCTCCTATTGTTCCCACATGTGTATTGGTGATTTCCCTTTGTCCTGGGAGATAATTGAATTGCACTTCGGGTGTCTCCAGGCAGAGAGGAGGAAACCATGATGCATTGTGGGGACCTGCATAAATACGGGCGGGTAGCCCTCAATAAAGAGTTCATGTTCAGTTCATGTTTGTCGAACCCTTCAAAACGGAGCCTCGTCTCGTTATTGGAGGGAATTGCTGCATCACGCTGGGGATTGCTATGCTCTGCATATTCCCTGGAGGAGAGATCTTTCCCACACGGTCCTGAATGCTGGAGGTTCATTCAGGGTGGAAGGAAGACGGCGCGGCTCCAGTTAAGCTACGGCGGTTGTGGAGTCTGCGGTGCTTGTGGTGTCCAGTGCGGTGCTTGTGGTCCTCGGTGCAAGCTAGGAAGCGTCCATTAACGGAAGCGGATCCGTTACACTGACGGTAAGGCTTTTTTTTTACAAATGGAGCATTTTTTGACTCTCTGAGCTTCCCTGATCTATAAATATAAGTCAGAGTGATTGTTTAAGAAAGGGGGCTGCCTAGTTTAAAAAAGGGGGAGGTACAGTCCCTTATCCAGTGCAGAAAGGTAAGAATCTGACCCCTCAGTGACACAGGCTACCTCAAGCATTTTTCATCTCCCTCCAGAGGAGGATAGCTTACCGGGCTGCCGGTCTTGGATGGATCCGTAGGTCTGCGCATTGCGTCCTCTCCTGATGCCGACATGTAGGCTGTATTCTCAGGATGCTGCCGATTCCCGCAAATTTTTAAATGCTCGTTGTCTAGGGGAAAGACTTCACTATTCTGCGCCTGTGAGCTTGCGCTCACGTGACCCGCGCCTCCTCTCGCAAGAGTTGTTCTCAGGAAGCGCTGCCCGGGGCTGCATCCACCGGAGGAGACAGGGAGGGCCGGGCCGCACCGCCACCCCGCGATCCTGCTCTCGCAATATTATCCGAACTGCCGGCGGTCTTCTGCAGGACAAAAAAGACTCCCACAGGTGGATCTCCACGCTAGTCCCAGAGGGACAGGAAACAACTGGAGCAGGTAAGGGGAGGGGAGTATTTAAAGATCTCCACGTTGTTTCCTGTCCCTGGGGAGGCGGGGTATCCTCCTGTTGTGCCGCTGGGGGGGCGTTTGGAAAAATAAGTCTTCCAGGTACGATGATACATTCTAGAAGACTGGGGCTTGCGTGCGTGGAGCATAGTCTGCATAACAGACTCCGAGAGACTGCGGCCTCAGCCACGGCGTTAAACGCAGCTGATGTAAACTCGGGTGGAGTAGCGGACCTTAGAAAAGGAGGTCGGGACGTAGAGGGAGACGCCACGGCGCGTCTGCGAGTAGGAACAGAAGATCTGCGTACCATGCACAGCGAAGGCCAGTCCGGGGCCACCAGAATCGCCGAAACCCGGGCCGACTTCAGGCGCTTGAGAACCCTAGGAAGGAGTGGAATGGGAGGAAAGAGGTACACGAGACTAAACTGGGACCAAGGAAGGACCAGAGCATCTGAGGCCAGCGCCTGAGGGTCCTGGGACCTCGTGAAGTAACGCGGTACCTTGTGGTTGAGACGAGAGGCAAAAAGGTCTATGTCTGGCGTTCCCCCAACGTTGACACAGATGAAGAAACACCTCTGGGTGAAGAGACCACTCGCACGGGTCGGGGCTTTGGCGACTGAGTGAGTCTGCTGTCCAATTGTCGACCCCGGGAATGTGGATTGCAGAGAGGACCGGAACAAATGACTCCGCCCACCAAAGTATGCTTGATGCCTCTTCCATGACCCTCACACTTCTGGTGCCCCCCTGATTCAGGTACGCCACCGCAGTGGAGTTGTTCGTCTGGATTCGGACCGGAAGACCGGAGAGAAGGTGTGTCCAATGAGAGAGAGCCAGAAAGATCGCACTGAGCTCCAGAATATTGATGTGCAGGGAGTATTCCGCTGCTGACCACAGGCCCTGAGCAGAGAGGGACCCGAAGACTGCTACCCCACCCAGTCAGGCTAGCGTCCGTGGAGATCACCCGCCAACAAGGGGGAAGAAAGGACTTGCCCAGAGATGGGGTGCTAGGTAGAAGCCACCAGCACAACTCCTTGCAGACGAGATGGTGAAGATGAACCGAGGACTAACGGTCGAGGCCCAGCTGGGACTTGTCCCAGCTGGATAGGATCGCCAGCTGAAAAGGCCTGGAATTGAGCAAATGGGATTGCCTTGAAGGAGGCAACCATCCTGCCCAAAACCCGCATGCACGTCCGAAGAGGTAGAGGGAACGGCTTGCGAAGGCGAACCACTGCATCTCGGAGAGCCACCACTTTGACCTGGGGAAGGAACACTCGACAGAGCCGAGTGTCTAAGGTCATGCCCAGGAAATCCATTCTCTGGCAGGAAACCAGGGAGGACTTTGGATAGTTGACCAACCACCCGAACTGAGACAGGACAGACAGGGTGATACGGAAATGCAGAGAACCTACCGCGAAGGAAACGCTGATGGGCCATGGCAATGGGAATATGGAGGTATGCGTCCTGTATGTCGATGGACGACAAAAATTCGCCCTCCTCCAGGGAGTGCAATCACCGACCTGAGCGACTCCATGTGGAAGTGCCGGGTCCGAACAAGGTGGTTGAGCGCCTTAAGATCCAGAATAGGGCAGAGGGAGCTGTCCTTCTTGGGTACCGTAAAAAGATTTGAATAAATTCCCTGGAAGCTTTCCGAATCGGGAACTGGAACGATCACACCGAGGAATTGAAGGCAATGAACGGCCCGGAAAAAATCTGTCGCCTTTACGGGAGACTTGGGTGGGACGCGACATTAAAAACCGACCCGAAGTAGAAAACTCTATCCTGTAACCGGAGGAAACGATCTCCAGGACCCATGCGTCGTCCACGCTTGCATGCCACAACTCCTGGAAGTCGAGCAAGCAGCCCCCCACATGTGGTAAAGCGCAGTCATGCAGAATAGGTTTTTGCAGACTGGGGCTTTGAAGGCTTGGGGCGAGATGCGCCCCCCATCCTCCGACTTCTTGTCCGAGCGGGAGGAAGAGTCCCGAAAGGAGCAAACATTTTTGGACCTTGAAGTCGCCAAGGGAGGGAGATGGGCGGTTCTGGGGGAGGAGGGAGCTTTTTCCTCCCAAGGCCTCTGATATAAGCTTCACCAGGCGTTTCCCAAACAGCTTTTCACCCTGAAAAGGGAGAGAGATCAGCGCCTTTTTGGAAGCCACATCTGCTGCCCATGAACGGAGGCAGACCGTACGGCGGATGGCCACAGAGTTAGCAGCCGCCCTGCTAGACCGGCGAGCCGATTCCAGGGAGACATCAGATAGGTACCGAGAAGTCTGGAGAAGCTGAGAGGCAAGAATGGAAACCTCACCTGGAGCAGAATCGGGCAGCAAACGGATGAGCTGCTTGGCCCAGACCACGCACCAACGGGCCACCTGAGGATCAACCAGAGGTGGGACTGACCAGAGGTTCACGGATTCTGCACTGAAAGGAAACAGAGCATCCGAACCCTTAGAGACCTGCAGGCGCTTATAAGGCTGACTCCACTTGGCCAGGAGTGCGTCGAGGTCCGGGTGGTTAGGAATAACCAACACGGAACGCTTGGAACCGCAGAAGGACACAGGACCCTGAGAAGAGGAGAGAGTACCCTCCTGCACATGGAGAGTGTCTCTAACCGCCTTAATGAGGTCCTGCATGGCCGCAGATAAAGTAGAACTCTGCTCTGATACAGAATCGGAGTCAGAGGTGTCCCCAGTAGCGGCAGAAGACGAGACTACGCCTGCCTCAGACTTGTCCAGGGAGTGACCAGAGGACGCTGAGGATGAGCGGGACGCGGCTGAGATCACTCAAGGTCTTTTACGGGACCTGGTGTCAGAGCGGGTCCCTGTGAGGGGCAGAGACTGCTGCAATTTGAGCAGGCAAGCGGTCCAGCGACTGCACCATGGACCGGGACAGGCTGGCAAGGTCGCCTATGGTCTGGGACAGTGAGGCAGCCCAATCAGGAGGGACCGCCACCGCAGGAGGGGCCAGGGCGTCAGTAGGGGGCATGGGAGCAACGCACTGCGCGCAGAGCGAGTTAGGTTGCTGGGAAGGAAAAGCCTTACTGCACTTAGAGCAAGCATAAAAAATAGCCACCCCAATAGGCACTCTGGCTTTAGGGTCCGTACTAGCAGAGGACACGATGGCAAAAAGAGACCAACTACAGAAAAGAAAATGTATAGCCAGAGAGACTATCCTACCAGGCCCCAGGTTCTGTGCCCCACGATGCGCAGAAGCAGCGAAGGGAGAACAGGAAACTCTGAATGGCGATCAGGCCCTTAGCTGCAAGATGGGGCCTCTTCTCCTCAGCAGCAGAAGAAACCGCCCCTCCAGAGGAAAAGACTGCGCCTAGCCGTGATAGGAGCTAGGCAGGAGGTCCCTCCCAGTAAGAGGAAAAGTCAAGCCGAAGCCTGGGTAGAAAAAAAGGGCGAAGCCTAGCGGGCCGAAAAGCCGGGGACTAAATTAGATAGAAGCGGCCGGACCGGAGCCCCGGCGGCAGCACACAAGTGGGGGGGGATGAAAGATGAGGACCCCAGCGAGGAAGCGGCACCCAAGAGACAACAAAGAAAAAGGGGTCCGACCAGGAGGCAGGATTGCAGGCCTATATGTCCAGCACATGCGTCCCTGAGCCCCATGAACAGACGCCCTGGCCAAGGTAGATGCCACCCCCTGGGATCAGTGGTCCATAGGGGGGAGAGGGGAAGCTGTACTTACCCTCTGACGTCTTCAGGCGCAGCAGGGTAACCCCATCAGCAGACTCAACACGGGGCCCGTGGGAATGCTGGCAAGCCACTGCGGCGGCAGTAATGGGGACTGGGTGACCAGCGGTACTAAAGTACGCGCCCGCAGAGGGTGCAACTAAAGTGGCAACCCACGATGGAGCACCCCCTGCAGCAGGAGAAAAAATAAAATAGCAGCAAGACCTGAAGGAAAAAAAGCAGGTCGTGTCTGCCTCCTATAGACACTAGAAAAAAAATGGTTTGCTCCTACATTTGCAGTGGGTATAGCCCAGATAGGAGGAGCCAACCCTTTTTACTTCTAGCGTCAGCCTCCTAGTGGCAGCTAGATATATACCCATGGTGCTGTGTCCCCCAATGCATTCAAGAGAAAAAAAATCAATTGATATAGATAATCCTGCACTACAGTCTTTCTTCTATAGCAGGCATGCTCAACCCGCGGCCCTCCAGCTGTTGAAAAACTACAACTTCCATCATTCCCGGACAGCCTACAGTTATCAACCTACAGAATGGCATGGTGGGACTTGTAGTTTTACAACAGCTGGAGGGCCGCAGGTTGAGCATCCCTGTTCTATAGAATTGGAGGTACCCTTTAAATTATCTACAAAAATAAAATAAATAAAAAAAAATCGGATATAAAAGCACTATGGCATATGAATGGCTGGCACTTATCACAGTTACCTGACCAAGACAACATATATTTTTATAGGAAAAAAAGAGACAATGCAGCAGCACCCTGCAAATAAGATAAAGTACAACAATGCCATAGTCACAAAAATTATAGTGCTAATGCTACGCTTATTTATAAAGTGAGATGCTTGGCCAATGCATTTTGTACAAAGCCATCTGAGCCCGTCTGCCATACGTCAAGGCGATCTCTGTTAGACGGGTCCTAACACTAAATACTACCTGTTATGCGCCATAAAATTCAGGGAGTGTTGGATCCACATGCATGCTGGATCCACTCTGCCTTTTACCATTTTTGGTGCCATAATGGCCTCCATTACAAGGGATGCAGGTACCAACATGCATGCCGAGGCCACTCTATACCTTTCCTTGTGCCAGACAGCTTCCAATGAATGTAGTGAGAGCAGGCTACAGCTTTATACTGAAACTAATTAAAATCAGCCTATAGGGCAGACAGGCTAATCAGGAGTGCCACATCTCCAGCATTGTAAAGGCAGAGTGGATCCAGCATGCATGTGGATCCAACACTCCCTGAATATTATGGCGCATAACAGGTAGTATTTAGTGTTAGGACCCGTCTAACAGAGATCGCCTTGACGTACGGCAGACGAGCTCAGATGGTTTTGTACAAAATGCATTGGCCAAGCATCTCACTTTATAAATAAGCGTAGCATTAGCACTATAATATTTGTGACTATGGCATTGTTGTACTTTATCTGATTTGCAGGGTGCTACTGCATTGTCTCTTTGTTCCTCTAGGTCCTTGCCATGGCAGCGTGCATCTGCGCACTGGGAGGTGCTGACTAACCCCCTTTTTTTTGCAGATATATTTTTATGGTCTAGTCCTGTTCTTTGAGGCAAGACCATTTCATAATAATTTGACTGGCTTCCTATAAAATTGTTCCTTGGAACAAGGAGACTACACAGAGGAATACGTAGATGCCATATAATAAAAATGTACTTTAACCTGTGACCCGCCCTGTATTCCCAACTCAGAAAATGGGGGCATATCGCGAGGATATGCTCCAATTGTCAGACAGGTGCGGGTCCCGCTGAGAACAGAGAGGGGAAAATAGTGGCCGGAGGACCCAGAGTTTTACGGGATCCAGCCACTGCCAAGCGCCCTCCCCACAGAAGTTGATGGGAGCACACCGCGCTTGTGCGGCCAACGCTCCCATTAATTTCTATGGGGCCAATGGAAATAGCCAAGCCAGCGCTATTTTCTAACCTTTAGATACTCTGATCTCACTTGATCACTGCATCTAAAGGCTTTAATTACCGTGATCCGTTTGAAACAGCGGAGACCCGCCGGCCAGGCGCCACGTTTGTCCATCACCGTACATGTACGGCACTGGTAGCGAAGGGGTTAAAAGGGTTTTCTTATATTTTTTTAAATGACCTAGTCAGACGATAGGTCATCATCAGTTTCCGATTGGTGGGGGTCCAACACCTGGGCCTTCTCTCTGCTCACTAAACACAGAGCATTACATTGTACAGTGGTTGCTTCGTATCCCACCTAGGCCACATAAGACATGAACGTGTCATCACTCGGCCTAGGAACGGCAGAGAAAAGCCATGGCGCTCATAGGAGTGCCGGTGCATTCTCAAACAGCTGATCGGCAGGTGTCAGACCCCCACCGATCAGATACTGATGACCTATCCTTAAAATAGGTCATCAGTATAAAAATAAAAAAATAATCAAAAATAAAAATAATAGGAAATCCCCTTTAATGTCTAAAGTGCTATACTGACATTCACTAGCAGGCTACGCCAGAGAAGCATGGCCTGCTGGGACACGATGGAGGCAGGTCTGGGGCCTTCACTACGCCCCGGTCTGCCTAAACTGATCTTATTCGTGAAGTGCTGATGGGAGACAGAGGGAGTCCACTCCCTCTGTAACTGCTTACATGCCGGATGGAATAGCATGTAAGGGGTTAAACAGGCTGGATTGGCGCTCCTGCTGGTCCAGGCCATTAGAGCAGAAGTGCCGCTCACATGTTACTGCTTTGCCCCTGCTCTCTGCTGCATGGAAGGTGGCCCAGCATAAGGCCCCTTAGTAACCACTGTAAAAAGGCGTAATGGTGGCCACTAAGGGGTTAACCATGTGAAACCTTAAGGCAGCCAATTTATTTGTCAACAGAAAACATATGCAACAGTAACTAAAGAAGAAATCTCTGCTAGACTCCCACTTCAGGTGCAGCAGTGACTAGCCATGTTTGGAAGCCATGGAAATAGGCAGTTAAAAGGGTTGTCCGAGATTTTAATACTGATGACCCATCCAATAGTGTGACATTTCTTGTTAATAAATTTGTGTTATGTTCTCTCGGCTATGAATACCATAGCTTTAATTTTGTGCCATTCTTTTTGAGTCACCCAGTATAAGATTATATACAAAGAAACTATTATTCACCAAGTATCAGAAAAGAACATGGAGCACTATCTACAGGTAATACCTGAAGGGATAACAAATGTGTAGCCTTGCTTTAGTTCAACACACTGACAGTCTGTTACTCTGTCCCCAAGAAAGATGTCCCCTTGTTTCCCAGAAAGCAGCCAATTCTCATACATTTCTAGATTCTGGTCCGTAGGTGGTATCAGCCAGAAGACCTACAGGAAGAAACCACAGAGGAATTCACATTTAGTCCATCATTTTACAATTTATCTGCGCTTCAAGTGCCTTGTGAGAAAAAGCACAATATAAAGGTTTGCGGTTGATGATACAGGTAGTTCACCAACAGTTGGATCAACATCTGCAAAAGAAATTGTGAATCTGCATTTTTTCAGATGTAGTACTTAGCCAGTATTGAACAAGTCAGTAAAATAAAGTACATCTCAAGTGTAATTAAAAATAGTATATCTGTTAAAGGGGTTTTACCATTAGGCTTTTTTGTCTAAAAACTGGCGCCTGGAATGTATTTTTGTTTTAGAAATAAAATTTCAACTATGCCTTTTATAAAAAAAAAATTATGACATCCTCTCCCTAGAGGTGCCGTCCACTTACCAGTTTAGATCTGGAGTGCATGTGACCGGACCGTATGCCCCGAGTCAGTATGGACTTACAATTTCTCAGCATTTCCTTATATCCCTGGCTTGCCATTCATTTCTAAGTCTTCCATTAAAATCAGTGGAGCCAAGAGAAATCTATGGACTCAGCTGAATATGTACAGCAATGAGCTTGTTCAAAGGCTTCCTTCTGAATATGCGCAGAACTGAACAGGACTGCTCATAACAAGAGAAGACTAACGAAAACTGCACAACCAAGAGAAGCAGGAGGGAATATTTTACATTACAAACTTGTTTAAAGGGTTTCTATCACTTCGTATGACATAATTAGCTCTCAGACTCTAGCGATCTGCTAGTGTCTGCTCTGGCCAACCATCCTACTATAATCACTTGTGGGGCAGCGGTTTTGCTAAAAAACTAACTTTTATAAATATGCTAATGAGCCTCTAGGTGCTATGTGGGCGTCATTAGCACCTAGAGGCTCCGTCTACCTTCATACACAGCCGCCGCCCAGCGCGTCCCTCCAGCCCGCCCATGTCCTTATCCGTGTGACGCAGCGGACGAGTTCTCGCGCATGCGCCGTGCGCGGCTGTATTCGGCGCATTTGAGATCTCAGCTCGGAGTGGTCAGACATTCAATGCGCATGCGCCGAATACAGCCGCGCATGCGCATTGAATGTCTGACCGCTCCGAGCTGAGATCTCAAATGCGCCGAATACAGCCGCGCACGGCGCATGCGCGAGAACTCGTCCGCTGCGTCACACGGAGGAGGACATGGGCGGGCTGGAGGGACGCGCTGGGCGGCGGCTGTGTATGAAGGTAGACGGAGCCTCTAGGTGCTAATGACGCCCACATAGCACCTAGAGGCTCATTAGCATATTTATAAAAGTTAGTTTTTTAGCAAAACCGCTGCCCCACAAGTGATTATAGTAGGATGGTTGGCCAGAGCAGACACTAGCAGATCACTAGTGTCTCACAGCTAATTATGTCATACGAAGTGATAGAAACCCTTTAAGGCTAGGTTCACATCTGGGTTCGGTAAATCTGGTAATCTGTTCCAGTAGAGGAGCAGATTACCGTTTCCGGCTTAGGAAGAAACAAAAAATAAATAAATAAATCCAGCAGCACTCTCATGAAGTATAAAATTAAAAAGAGAGGAGTTTTGGCTCAAACGCTAGAACCTTTCTCAAGCTTTAATGTTTGAGCCGAAACGTCTCGTCCACATGGGTAAATAAAACTTTTAATTTTAAAAAAAGGTGCTGGACTGTCCAAGCATGTCTACAGACCTAAACCCTATTAAGCATCTATGGGGCGTCCGCCAACGGAAGGTGGAGGAGAGCAAGGTCTCTAACATTCACCAGCTCCGTGATGTCGTCATAGAGAAGTGGAAGAGGATTCCAGTGGCAACCTGTGGAGCTCTAGTGAACTCTATGCCCAAAAGAGTTAAGGCAGTGGTGGAAAGTAATGGTGGTCACACAAAATATTGACACTTTTGTTGCCAGCGGTTTAGACATTACTGGCTATGTGCTGAGTTATTTTGAGGGCACACCAAAGTTACATTGTTATACAAGCTGTATACTGACTACTTTACATTGTATCAAAGTGTCATACAGGGGTGTGGAAATCGTATCGCCCGACGCCAGGGACATGCAGTTTCGAGCGCCGGGCAGGTAGTTTGTTCAGTAGCTTAGCACTTCTGCGGGCAAGTAGCAGGGCTGAGATGGCTTTGTTTACCGGATCAGTGGATCGGCAACTAGCTGAGGGCGTGGAGTAGCGGTGACCGAGCAGTGGGCGTTGAGCAGTGACGCAGCCGCCGTGACAGAGCGGCGGGGGGGGGGGGGGGTTCGGGTTGTAGTAATAGCGTGGGGAAGAAGAAATTACAGAGCTGGAGGGGTGGCGCAATGAAAGGATCTGTCACGTCTCCGGCTCGGGGGGAGGATCAGTGACAGAGCCGTTACAGAGCCAGGGGCATTGATAGAACTCTCAACTCTGCCAGCATCCCTCAGAAGACGCCCTTTCTGCAGGTGTTGTCAAACTGGGAAGATGAGGGGGGTCCTTTCCATGCCACATCAGCAGCTAATTTTCCTAGAGGTACGGGTAGTAATGTCCTAAGAGCAAGAGTGTGCACTAAACTAATTGCTGTGATCACATTAAGGCCTCGTTCACACCAGGCAGTGCGTTCCGGCCTGATTCTGTCCAGAATGCACTGCACCGCATTGCATTGCGGCTGGCTAACTATATTGTGGGGCAGGAGGGGGCGTAGTGGTCTGTTGAAGTGATTGGCACCATAACCATGCCCAATGGCTGCAATGCGATCGGCTGCACGGCACATTATGCAAGCAGCATTTTGACCGGACCTCAGGCATAATTGTGCCTTGCGATCCCATGCATCCGATCGCCTGCGGCTATGGCTACGGTGCCATTTACTTCAATGGATCGTCACGCCACCTCTTGCCCCACAACATAGTGAGCCGGCCGTGATGTAGTGCATTCTGGATAGAATCATCTGATGTGAACGAGGACTAAACTTAGAGTCATTTCACACCACAAAAGGCTAGAACGCAAGCCAGCCACCTCCCTGCATAAGGAAGCGTGGCGGTGCATTGAAATATGGTCTTGATTTAAAAAAAAAATTTGTATCAGGACAAGTAGATTGAGTCCCCGCTTTAGTCCTCCGACAAGTAGTTTTTTTTTTAATTTCCACACCCTGGGCATATCCTCAGTGTTGTACCATGAAAGGGGCATATGTGAGCCCTGGCAAATTTTGACTTAAAGTTCCTTTTTTTCAACCAGCAAGTAATTTTTTGACGGGAAATGACAAGGGTGTCTCCCAAAAGATAATAAGACGATGTACAAGAGGCATTATTGTGGGTAAAAAAAATTCTCAGCTTTTATTTACATTTGAGCAAAAAGTGTTCAGTCCAAAATTATTCATACCCTTCTCAATAATCAATAGAAAAGCCTTTATTGGCTATTACAGCAATCAAACGCTTCCTATAATTGCAGACCAGCTTTTTGCATGTCTCCACAGGTATTTTTGCCCATTCATCTTTAGCAATGAGCTCCAAATCTTTCAGGTTTGGTCTTCTTGCCATCACCCTGATCTTTAGCTCCCTCCACAGATTCTCAATTGGATTCAAGTTTGAACTCTGGCTGGGCCACTCCAAAACGTTAATGTTGTTGTCTCCTAACCATTTCTTCACCACTTTTTCTGTGTGTTTTGGGTCATTGTCATGCTGAAATGTCCACTGGTGCCTAAGGCCAAGTTTCTCTGCAGACTGCCTGATGTTGTCGTTGAGAATCCTCATGTATTGCTCTTTTTTCATGGTGCCGTTTACTGTGATTAGGTTCCCTGGTCCATTGGCTGAAAAACACCCCCAAAGCATTAGGTTCCCACCACCATGTTTGACAGTGGGGTTGGTGTTCTTTGGGTTAAAGGCTTCTCCTTTCTTACTCCAAATGAAGGAAACATCATTGTGACCAAACAATTAAATATTTCTTTCATCTGACCATAACACAGAAGACCAGAAGTCTTCTTCTTTGTCCAGATGAGCTTTTGCAAAGGTCAAGCGAGCTTTTGTGTGCCTTATCTGGAGAAGTGGAACCCAGCAGTGTGCAGTGTCCGTTGGATTGTCTGCCTTGAGACATTGCCACCAGCAGAGCCCAGATTTACCAGGATGGCCTTGGTGGTGATCCTTGGATTCTTTTTCACTTCTCTAACTATCCTTCTGGCCAGCACAGGTGTCACTTTTGGCTTCTGACCACGTCCTCTGAGATTTTCCACAGTGCGGAACATCTTGTATTTTTTTATAATACTTAGCACTGTAGCCACTGGAACTTGAAAACATTTAGAAATGGCCTTGTAGCCCTTCCCTGACTTGTGAGCAGCCACAATGCGCAGCCGCGGGTCCTCACTGAGCCTCTTTTGTCTTAGCCATGACTGTCCACAAACCAACTGCAGAGAGCTGCTGTTTTTCACCTGTTGAGTTGATTAAAACAGCTGTTCTCAATTAATCCGGGTAATTAGGATGCTTTAGAACAGCTTGGACTATTTGGAATGGTATAGAACATTTGATTTTCCCACAGACTGTGACAGTTTGAGAAGGGTATGAATAATTTTGGATTGGACATTTTTTGCTCAAATGTAAATAAAAGCTGAGAAATGTTTTTTTTTTCCACAATAATGCCTCTTGTACATCGTCTTATTATCTTTTAATAGACACCTATGTGTCATTTCCGGTCAAAAAATTACTTGCTGGTTGAATAAAAATAACTAAGTCAAAATTTGCCAGGGGTATGAATAATTATGGGCAGCACTGTAATTATATATATATATATATATATATATATATATATATATATATATATATATATATATATATATATATATATATATATATATCCCACTTACAATCACGTTGTAGTAATATTAGTACATACTGAACATTGACTAAAACAAAGTGACACACGGACCTTGCCTCCTCGCAGGATGTGGTACCATACAGAAGTACCTCCAAAGTCTACATGGAAATCAGTGTAACAGCCCCTTACACTCATAAGGCAGTACCTGTAATAGACAGAGGGGCATGTTACTGAAGCACAATAATACTAAATAATCTACATGCAGCAAAATGCTTTTCCATGTGACACTCCCATCATCTTCCAGGTTAGAAGATATTTTGGATTCCCCCGGCTGTTACAGAAATCACCAGTGAGGTCCTCCAGTTTACTTTTTAACCACATCTGACCATTAGAAGAGGTTTTCCAGGGAGATGATAATAAAAAAATAAAAAATAAAATAAATAAAAAAATGGATCTGTGGCCTGTCACAGCGATGTAACTATGGGCATAGGAACACAGTGTAATGTCAAATCATTGCATTCTAAAGGAGAAGCAATCATATGATCAAGTCCCCAAGAGGGAATTAGGTGTTTAAAAAAAAAAAGTATCAAAAAATATATCAAAATTTACATTGCTTTTTCCCCATACAAAAAAAAAAAAAAAAGCAATCATAGGCAAAGCCGCATCCCAAAATGACTGTACTGTTAAAATATTAAAAACATTTATCCTGTACAGTGAACGTAAATAAGTTTTAAAAAATATCAAAATAGCCAATTCGCCATCACACAATGGTGTGATTGCGTTTTATTTCCAGCTTCCCACTACAATCGCATGCAATAAAAAACAACGCCATTAGAAAGTACAACTTATCCAGCCAAAAATAAGCCCTCATACAACTATGTGAAGAAAGATAAAAAAAAGGTTTACAGCTCTGGGAAGGCAGGGAGTAAAAAACTAAAATGGAAAATAACCAAAAACTAAAGCTATATGTTACATGTTGGTCAATAGGAAAAGATAAAATTACTTTTTGTAGTGTCGTTTTAAGACCATTTACTAGTGTTTTAGTCCCTCAGCATATTTTTTTTCCCAACTTGTAGCATGCTCAGGGTGTCACATTTAGAAATCATTTTATAAGTCACTACCTACAACACCTAGCTAGCACTCACTTCTGTACTTTGGGGTACTGCATTTCCTGTATGGAGTTTGTGGATTCAGTCTGCCGCTCTTTTAAGTGTCTGGGCCAGATGTTATCAACCCAATCTATTTGATCTACCTGTTTAGAATAAAACACAAAATGTGACACAATTAGGAGAAGCTTGACAGGCTGAGGAAAAGAAATACAAGGAGACTGGAGAAGAGGCAGGAAGAATGAATAATGTGTAAAGCAATAGTCAAAGAACAGAAGGAAAAAACAAGTACTAAGAAATTATGAGTGACCGATGAAAATATGAAAGAATGAAGGCAACAACTCTAAGTAGGCAATGGAAGGCATAAAGGATGGCTATTAACACTTAGACTTCTTGCACACGAACAATAAGGATTAGGTCCGGATGCGTTCAGGAAAACTCGCACCATTCTGCAAGCATGTTTTTGTTTGCGATTGCGTTCAGTTGTTTCGTTTTTATCGCATTGATGCGTTTTTTATGCGCATGATAGAAAACTGAATGTTTACAAATAACATCTCTTAGGCTACTTTCACATGGACGGATCCGTTCAGATAATACAACCGTCTGCATCCGTTCAGATTGGATCCGTTTGTATTATCTGTAACATAGCCAAGACGGATCAGTCTTGAACACCATTGAAAGTCAATGGAGGACGGATCCGTTTTCTATTATACCAGATTGTGTCAGTGAAAACGGATCTGTCCCCATTGACTTACATTGTGTGGCAGGACGGATCCGTTTGGCGTCAGTCTCCAAAGTAAAATGAAGGCTGAACGGTGGCAAACTGATGCATTCTGAGCGGATCGCTTTCCATTCAGAATGCAAACTGAACCGTTTTGGACCGCTTGTGAGAGCCCTGAACGGATCTCACAAACTGAAAGCCAAAACGCCAGTGTGAAAGTAGACCCATTCATTTCAATGGGTCTGTGTACATTATCATTGTTTTTCACGCATCACTTGTGCGTTGCGTTAAAATCGTAGCATGTTCTATATTCTGCGTTTTTCACGCAACGCTGACCCCATAAAAGTGAATGGGGCTGCGTGAAAAACACATTGCATCGGCAAGCAAGTGGGGATGCGATGCATTTTTCACTGATGCATCCCCACTTGCTTGCATTACTTCTATGGGGCCTGCGTTGCATGAAAAACACAGAATATAAAACATGCTATGATTTTAACGCAACGCACAAGTGAATCGGTCCGGATTCGCACACACGCGAAAGGGGCCTTAGGGGGAGATTTCCTTCCTTGTGCCTCTTTTTGGCATAAAAAAAGTTGCAAAACCTTGTGTTTTTGAAATTTGAAATGCCACTTGTGACAAATTTTGGCACAAGTGACATTTCTGCACCGCCCTCTGAACTTTCTGACAAGGTGGCGTGGTGATGGTAGGGAATGGGCTGGCCAGCTGGTCTACCACATTTGTCTTCATTTGTGCCTGTTATCACAAATTAAGACAGAAATCTACTTGCATTTTGGAGCATGGACAGTCAGAGTATGCCTCTACACCTAGTCATAAATGAATCGCATCCACTGGCAGCGCAGGAGATTTCAAAGACTAATTCTCCCCTTTAGTTTGGAACAGACTTTTGAAATAGTTTCTACAAGTATGGATTCCCTATTTAGATCATTTAAATGCGCATGCCCATGGGGCCTCTATATTTCAATCACTCATGAAGCTTTTCACAATGTAAATGGACTTTTCAATCTTTCCGTTTTATCTTTTTGAACCAACTAGAAACCTCAAAAAAATGGCCACACATACTAGATGAATGCTGTCCGAAACCAGACAGCAATGTATCATATGGTGGTGTCCAGACCCTTCAGAGTAAAGGGTCAGGTGTGTTGAATCTCATCATGACCAACAGAGAGAAACCACCACCAGGGGTGTTTGGCAGTAGCATATTTTCTTCTCCCTCTTAACTGAGCATGCATGTGTGTGGGGGGGGGGGGGGGGGGGGGGGTATTTCTAGCATCAGGAAAAATAGCTGTCGACAACAGCTACCTAATGTGTATGGCCGCTTTCTGCAACAGCACACCTAAGGCTACTTCCACACTAGCGTTCGGGGCTCCGCTTGTGAGCTCCGTTTGAAGGCTCTCACAAGCGGCCCCAAACGCATCCGTACTGCCCCAATGCATTGTGAGTGGATGCGGATCCGCTCACAATGCATCAGTCTCTCAGCGTTCAGCCTCTGCTCCGCTCAGCAGGCGGACACCTGAACGCAGCTTGCAGCGTTCGGGTGTCCGCCTGGCCGTGCAGAGGCAAACGGATCCGTCCAGACTTACAATGTAAGTCAATGGGGACGGATCCGTTTGAAGTTGACACAATATGGCTCAATTTTCAAACTGATCCGTCCCCCATTGACTTTCAATGTAAAGTCTGGACGGATCCGTCTGAACTACTTTCACACTTAGAATTTTTTCTAAACTATAATGCAGACGGATCCGTTCTGAACGGATCCAAACGTCTGCATTATAGGAGCAGATCTGTCTGTGCAGATACCAGACGGACCCGCTCTGAACGCAAGTGTGAAAGTAGCCTAACAGATACCACTTAAAGGTTTTTGCCAAGGTGATAATAACGGAAAGTCCAAAGAAGCTATGAACAGCTGGATATGGGATATGCTGCTAACCGTGGCTGGCCTTTGAACCAAGTTTTCCAGCTTGGTATGGCTGAACTCAAGGCTTATGACATTGTACAGTTTCTCTCTCTCTTCATCAGGCGTTTCATAGTATTTTGCCCACTGTGCCATGGTCATCTCTATTCCTTTTTGGGTGCCAACGTCCATAACATCCACAATACGCTTGCTACCTGGAAAAGAAAGGTTTATTACATGCAAAGTTAATAAACTATAGCGTGTCTATATAAATGAATTTCTGTTGTCTGTTCTTTATGCACAGCCAAATAACTGGACCAATCTGCACCAAATTTAGATAAATTAGGTGCAGTTCTTTTAGTGTATACAGTATTACTACCTGCAGCAGTATTTCATGTCAGTCAGCGTCCGTGTAGAAGCACATCTGACATAGTTCTTCCGGACTACCCTGTATGTGTTGTGTTAGTACTTTTTTTTTTACATGCCATCGATTAGAGACAGGCAGCGATTTTCCAAATAACATGGAAGCAGGCTGCCACACACACTGTGAAGTAGTTAGCCACAATGTTTTCCACCATTAGTCCCAAGTAGTTATCCCCTGGAAGTGTCCTATGTGCTGACCCAGCACATAAATGTCATGGAACTATGTTGCTTTCTGAAATATCAGTGGGGTGTCACATGACTGATGGCATGGGTCAGTTAGGGAATGGATACATTACATAAGACTGACTGATTTATAGGCTAAATGTTCTACCGTACAAATGAAGGGGGGGGGGTTCAACAAACTGACATAAGAAAGGTATTTAAGTGGGTTTTTGTCACTTCAGCAGAATAGAGCTGAACATGGCAGCCAGGGCTTCAGTAGCGTCCTGGCTGCCATGGTAACTGATCGGAGCCCCAGGATTACACAGCTGGGGCTCCGATCGGAGGAGCAGGGGAGAGGGGATCCTGTGGCCACTGCCACCAATGTTTTTAATACTGGGGGTGGGGCTTGGGTGGGGGGGTGCACTGCGCCACCAATGTTTTTAATACTGGGGTGGGGGTGGGGGGCGCACTGCGCCACCAATGATTAATACTGGGGGGCTTGGGGGGGCGCACTGCGCCACCAACTAAGAGAAATCTCTCATTAATTCATATACAGGAGGCGGGAGCTGGCTGCAGAATCACATAGCCGGCTCCCGACCTCTATGAGCGGTAGCTTCGATCCGCAGCACCTAAGGTGTTAACTACCGCAGATCGCAGCTACCGCTCATAGAGGACGGGAGCCGGCTATGCGATTCTGCAGCCAGCTCCCACCTCCTGTATATGAATTAATGAAAGACTTATATTCATTGGTGGAGTGGTGGCCACAGCCCCTCCCCTTCTTTTGTCCTCTCTCCTCTAATTGGCGGCAGCGGCAGCACAGGGGAGGGAGACACTGCTTCCTTCTCCCCTGTGCTGCTGAGGGAACACGGAGAGCGCTGAGAGCAGCGCGTTCTGTGTTCCCAATACTTTATCGGTATATCGGCAAAATAGATGCCGATACCGATAACTGTCAAAATCCTGAATATCGGCCGATAATATCGGTAAAACCGATAATCGGTCGATCCCTAGTCGTAACCATGGAAATGAGCAGTGTATAATGTGATGGAAAAATGAATCCAGCCAGTAAAGGAGGCAATATGGATGATAACATTACATTAGAAAATGCCTTGTATTAACTTTACCTGCATAATAAATGTTATTTGCTGAAGTAACAAAACCCCTTTAAGCAAAACTTTAAATACATTAAAAAGATATATAAACATCGGAATACCTTTTTAACCCCTTTGCGACATATGACGTACACAGCAAGAAGAGACTTCCCGCAAATTGACGTACTAGTACGTCATAATGATCTGGCAGGCACAGGAGCTGTGCACACATGATTAATGCAGGGATCCGGCTATGACTGACAGCTGGGTCCCTACTGGTCTGCCATCATCGATGTAACCGCTGATGCCGGAGGATTTACCCCCTATATGCCGCAATCAACTTTGACCACGACATATAAGAGGATAACATAGGAGGAGGCTCGCTCTCCATCGGCCTCCTGCTCAGCAGTGACAGGGGGCCGATGGCTGCCAAGGCAAGCTCGGGCCTCAGGGTCCACTGTGTATGGAAGCTTTAAAGACCCTGAAAGCTGAAGTCCCTGTAACGGGGCAAAAAAAAGTAAAATAGGTTAAAAAAAAAAAAGTTTTATAAAAAATAAAATAAATAAAAATACAGTAGAGGGAAACAAAAAAGAAAAACTTGATGATAGGAAAGTGGCTTTTTTAACAAAAAATAAATAAAAATTAACTTTAGAATAGACATATTAAATATCGCTGCGTCTGTAATGAGCGGCTCTATAAAAAAAATCAAATAAAAATAAACACATCAAAAGGCCTACCCCCTCAGGTGAACGCCTTAATAAAAATAAACTGCCAAAACAGCCACCTTGCCCCAAAAAAGTGTAATATTGAACGATCAAAAAAAAACTTACCTGTATTTATCATTTTATAAGCTGTACTTTTTTTTCCCTCCAAAGGGGGGGGGAGTCACTGCGTCTTCTAAAACGAACATGACGCAAATTAGGTGGCTCAGGAGCTCTCCTTAACAGCTCCTGAGGCTAGTTTCTGGGTCCGCTTGTGAGATCCGTTTCAGGGCTCTCACAAGCGGCCCAAAACTGATCCGTTCAGCCCTAATGCATTCTGAATAGATAAGGATCCGTTCAGAACGCATCAGTTTGCCTCCGTTCAGCCTCCATTCCGCTCTGGAGGCGGACACCAAAATGCTGCTTGCAGCGTTTTGATGTCCGTCTGACGAAACTGAGCCAAACGGAAAGTCAATGGGGACGGATATCGTGCAATTGAAAATGGATCCGCCTCCCATTGACTTTCAGTGAAAGGATCCGTTTGCATAATCATGAACCAAAAAAAAAAAAAAAAAAATATATATATATATATATATATATATATATATATATATATATATATTAAAAAAAACATACACATATTATATATATATATATATATATATATATATATACACACACACATATACATACACACACACATACATACACATACACACACACATACATACACATACATACACACATACACAGGTCCTTCTCAAAAAATTAGCATATTGTGATAAAGTTCATTATTTTCTGTAATGTACTGATAAACATTAGACTTTCATATATTTTAGATTCATTACATACAACTGAAGTAGTTCAAGCCTTTTCTTGTTTTAATATTGATGATTTTGGCATACAGCTCATGAAAACCCAAAATTCCTATCTCCAAAAAATAGCATATTTCATCCGACCAATAAAAGAAAAGTGTTTTTGATACAAAAAAAGTCAACCTTCAAATAATTAAGTTCAGTTATGCACTCAATACTTGGTCGGGAATCCTTTTGCAGAAATGACTGCTTCAATGCGGCGTGGCATGGAGGCAATCAGCCTGTGGCACTGCTGAGGTGTTATGGAGGCCCAGGATGCTTCCAGAGCGTTGGGTCTTGCGTCTCTAAATTTCTCTTCCCAATATCCCACAGATTCTCTATGGGGTTCAGGTCAGGAGAGTTGGCAGGCCAATTGAGCACAGTAATACCATGGTCAGTAAACCATTTACCAGTGGTTTTGGCACTGTGAGCAGGTGCCAGGTCGTGCTGAAAAATGAAATCTTCCTCTCCATAAAGCTTTTCAGCAGATGGAAGCATGAAGTGCTCCAAAATCTCCTGATAGCTAGCTGCATTGTCCCTGCCCTTGATAAAACACAGTGGACCAACACCAGCAGCTGACATGGCACCCCAGACCATCACTGACTGTGGGTACTTGACACTGGACTTCAGGCATTTTGGCATTTCCCTCTCCCCAGTCTTCCTCCAGACTCAGTCCACTGCTTCCGCAGGTCCCCCAAGGTCTGGAATCGGTCCTTCTCCACAATCTTCCTCAGGGTCCGGTCACCTCTTCTCGTTGTGCAGCGTTTTCTGCCACACTTTTTCCTTCCCACAGACTTCCCACTGAGGTGCCTTGATACAGCACTCTGGGAACAGCCTATTCGTTCAGAATCTTCTTTCTGTGTCTTACCCTCTTGCTTGAGGGTGTCAATGATGGCCTTCTGGACAGCAGTCAGGTCGGCAGTCTTACCCATGATTGTGGTTTTGAGTAATGAACCAGGCTGGGAGTTTTTAAAAGCCTCAGGAATCTTTTGCAGGTGTTTAGAGTTAATTAGCTGATTCAGATGAATAGGTTAATAGCTCGTTTAGAGAACCTTTTCATGATATGCTAATTTTTGGAGATAGGAATTTTGGGTTTTCATGAGCTGTATGCCAAAATCAATCGATATTAAAACAAGAAAAGGCTTGAACTACTTCAGTTGTGTGTAATGAATCTAAAATGTATGAAAGTCTAATGTTTATCAGTACATTACAGAAAATAATGAACTTTATCACAATATGCTAATTTTTTGAGAAGAACCTGTATATACACACTCACGTAAAGAATTAATAGGAACACCATACTAATACGGTGTTGGACCCCCTTTTGCCTTCAGAACTGCCTTAATTCTACGTGGCATTGATTCAACAAGGTGCTGATAGCATTCTTTAGAAATGTTGGCCCATATTGCTAGGATAGCATCTTGCAGTTGATGGAGATTTGAGGGATGCACATCCAGGGCACGAAGCTACCGTTCCACCACATCCCAAAGATGCTCTATTGGGTTGAGATCTGGTGACTGTGGGGGCCATTTTAGTACAGTGAACTCATTGTCATGTTCAAGAAACCAATTTGAAATGATTCGAGCTTTGTGACATGGTGCATTATCCTGCTGGAAGTAGCCATCAGAGGATGGATACATGTTCTCATTCTGTTTACGCCAAATTCGGACTCTACCATTTGAATGTCTCAACAGAAATAGAGACTAATCAGACCAGGCAACATTTTTTCAGTCTTCAACAGTCCAATTTTGGTGAGCTCGTGCAAATTGTAGCCTCTTTTTCCTATTTGTAGTGGAGATGAGTGGTACCCGGTGGGGTCTTCTGCTGTTGTAGCCCATCCGCCTCAAGGTTGTGCGTGTTGTGGCTTCACAAATGCTTTGCTGCATACCTCGGTTGTAACGAGTGGTTATTTCAGTCAATGTTGCTCTTCTATCAGCTTGAATCAGTCGGCCCATTCTCCTCTGACCTCTAGCATCCACAAGGCATTTTTGCCCACAGGACTGCCGCATACTGGATGTTTTTTCCTTTTCACACCATTCTTTGTAAACCCTAGAAATGGTTGTGCATGAAAATCCCAGTAACTGAGCAGATTGTGAAATACTCAGACCGGCCCGTCTGGCACCAACAACCATGCCACGCTCAAAATTGCTTAAATCACCTTTCTTTCCCATTCTGACATTCAGTTTGGCGTTCAGGAGATTGTCTTGACCAGGACCACACCCCTAAATGCATTGAAGCGACTGCCATGTGATTGGTTGACTAGATAATTGCATTAAAGAGAAATAGAACAGGTGTTCCTAATAATTCTTTAGGTGAGTGTATATACATACATTATATATATATATATATATATATATATATATATATATATATATATATATATATATATATATACACATACATATACACATACACATATATATATATATATATATATATATATATATATATATATATATATATATATATATATATATACACATATACATACACACACATATACATATATACACACACACACATATACAAACCGGATTCCAAAAAAGTTGGGACACTATACAAATCGTGAATAAAAACTGAATGCAATGATGTGGAGGTGCCAACTTCTAATATTTTATTCAGAATAGAACATAATTCACGTAACAAAAGTTTAAACTGAGAAAATTTACCATTTTAAAAAGGGAAAAATAGGTTGAATCAGAATTTCATGGTGTCAACAAATCCCCAAAAAGTTGGGACAAGGCCATTTTCACCACTGTGTGGCATCTCCCCTTCTTCTTACAACACTCAACAGACGTCTGGGGACCGAGGAGACCAGTTTCTCAAGTTTAGAAATAGGAATGCTCTCCCATTCTTGTCTAATACAGGCCTCTAACTGTTCAATCGTCTTGGGCCTTCTTTGTTGCACCTTCCTCTTTATGATGCGCCAAATGTTCTCTATAGGTGAAAGATCTGGACTGCAGACTGGCCATTTCAGTACCCGGATCCTTCTCCTACGCAGCCATGATGTTGTGATTGATGCAGAATGTGGTCTGGCATTATCTTGTTGAAAAATGCAGGGTCTTCCCTGAAAGAGATGACGTCTGGATGGGAGCATATGTTCTAGAACCTGAATATATTTTTCTGCATTGATGGTGCCTTTCCAGACATGCAAGCTGCCCATGCCACACGCACTCATGCAACCCCATACCATCAGAGATGCAGGCTTCCGAACTGAGCGTTGATAACAACTTGGGTTGTCCTTCTCCTCTTTGGTCCGGATGACATGGCGTCCCAGATTTCCAAAAAGAACTTCGAATCGTGACTCGTCTGACCACAGAACAGTCTTCCATTTTGCGACACTCCATTTTAAATGATCCCTGGCCCAGTGAAAACGCCTGAGCTTGTGGATCTTGCTTAGAAATGGCTTCTTCTTTGCACTGTAGAGTTTCAGCTGGCAACGGCGGATGGCACGGTGGATTGTGTTCACTGACAATGGTTTCTGGAAGTATTCCTGAGCCCATTCTGCGATTTCCTTTACAGTAGCATTCCTGTTTGTGGTGCAGTGTCGTTTAAGGGCCCGGAGATCACGGGCATCCAGTATGGTTTTACGGCCTTGACCCTTACGCACAGAGATTGTTCCAGATTCTCTGAATCTTCGGATGATGTTATGCACAGTTGATGATGATAGATACAAAGTCTTTGCAATTTTTCGCTGGGTAACACCTTTCTGATATTGCTCTACTATCTTTCTGCGCAACATTGTGGGAATTGGTGATCCTCTACCCATCTTGGCTTCTGAGAGACACTGCCACTCTGAGAAGCTCTTTTTATACCCAATCATGTTGCCAATTGACCTAATTAGTGTTAATTGGTCTTCCAGCTTTTCGTTATGCTCAAATTTACTTTTTCCAGCCTCTAATTGCTACTTGTCCCAACTTTTTGGGGATTTGTTGACACCGTGAAAATTGGAATCAACGTATTTTTCCTTTAAAATGATACATTTACTCAGATTAAACGTTTGATCTGTCATCTACGTTCTATTACAAATAAAATATTGACATTTGCCATCTCCACATCATTGCATTCAGTTTTTATTCACAATTTGTTTAGTGTCCCAACTTTTTTGGAATCCGGTTTGTAATATATATATATATTTATATTATTATTATTATTATTTGTTCATGGTAATGCAAACGGATCCAAGCGTTTGCATTATAGGTGCGGATCCGTCTGTGCAGATACCAGACGGATCCGCACCTAACGCAGGTGTGAAAGTAGCCAGAGCCTGCCAATAAACTGTAGTCCCATCATAGACAATGGGCCATATGACTAGGGTCCCAGTACCTATAAGACAATGGGGGCATATCCTAGCAATATGCCCCCATTGTCTGAAATGAGAAAACCCCTTTCAGTCCGCACTACGGGCGGGCTGGCGGCTTCACTTAATGCGCTCTATATGCCGCCAGCCCGCACATCCATCGTACCCAGGAGCTCCTGAGGCCACCTTTGGGTGGACTGGTGGCTTCACTTACTGCGCTCCACTGCCGCGAGCCCGCGCTTCATTCAGTCGATTGGTGGGGAGTGTATCCCGCTACTCACACCTCCATCAATCAGACTCCTTGCTATCTCCCGCTGTACCAGCTCTGCTCCTGCTGTTTACAGCGGTTTTAGATCTAGTCCCTGGGCGAGTCCAGCACAGGGGCTATAAATGTGTATCATAAATTACTATAACCCCCTCATCCATAGGTATCTACTCATATACTGCAGTTTATGAGTGGATTCCTATGGAAGAGGGGAGTTATAGTAATATTTAATATAAACACTGTCCAGGGAATGTTCTGTAATTAGCATGAGTTAATATTAAATAAGACTATAACCCCCCTCATCCATAGGAATCCACTCATATACTGCAGTACATGGTTGGATTCCTATAGATGAGGGGGGTTATAGTCATATGCCAATTACAGAACAGTCCCTGGACTGTGTTTATATTAAATATGACTAACTCCCCTTCTCCTTGAGAATACACCAATGTACAGTACATCAGTGTATTCTTTAGGATGATGGGCGTTACAATCACCGTGTCATCCACAGATCCTTCATGACAGTGCGCCATCCACAGATCCTTCATGACAGTGCGTCATCCACAGATCCTTCATGACAGTGCGCCATCCACAGATCCTTCATGACAGTGCGCCATCCACAGATCCTTCATGACAGTGCGCCATCCACAGATATTCTCACCTACAGTGTCCCCATGACTATTAAGGACACAATGCTGACAGTTGTTTTTATTACTGTATTTTGTTGTAGAAAACTACTGTACTGTAGTCTCCTGCTGCATCTCAATTTAGAAACATGTCAAAGCAGAAAAGGCTTTCATATAAGATCCCTTTTAAACTGGAGGTGATAAAATACGCCAAAGAACATGGAAACAGGGCAGCTGAGAGACATTTCGGGCCACGGCCAACTGAAAAAAATTATACGGGAGTGGAGAAAACAGGAGGATCATCTGCAAAAAGCAGATAAAAGCAAACACACTTTTCATGGGGTTAATGCAAAATGGCCATAGATTGAAGTGGAAATGAAAGAATGGATCACACGTCACAGAAACAATGACTTCTCAGTATCTGCAAAAATGATCATATATGAAGCCAAGCGTCTAGCTGCAGAGAAAGGCATTGATGAGTTCACTGGATCCTCATCATGGTGCTACAGATTCATGAGGAGATGTGGCCTTGCTATGCACACCAAAATTAGAATTGTGCAAAAAAAAAAAAATGCCAAAAGAATTTGAATCCAAGATTCTTTCTTTCTTTTCACAAATATGTGCTGGATGCAAGAAAGAAAAATGGCTATGAAATAGGCCAGAATGGGAATATGGATGAAGTCCCATTAAGTTTTGAGGTTAATGATTCAAGAGGAAGTACAGTCGTGGCCAAAAGTTTTGAGAATGACACAAATATTAGTTTTCACAAAGTTTGCTGCTAAACTGCTTTTAGATCTTTGTTTCAGTTGTTTCTGTGATGTAGTGAAATATAATTACACGCACTTCATACGTTTCAAAGGCTTTTATCGACAATTACATGACATTTATGCAAAGAGTCAGTATTTGCAGTGTTGGCCCTTCCTTTTCAGGACCTCTGCAATTCGACTGGGCATGCTCTCAATCAACTTCTGGGCCAATTCCTGACTGATAGCAACCCATTCTTTCATAATCACTTCTTGGAGTTTGTCAGAATTAGTGGGTTTTTGTTTGTCCACCCGCCTCTTGAGGATTGACCACAAGTTCTCAATGGGATTAAGATCTGGGGAGTTTCCAGGCCATGGACCCAAAATGTCAACGTTTTGGTCCCCGAGCCACTTAGTTATCACTTTTGCCTTATGGCATGGTGCTCCATCGTGCTGGAAAATGCATTGCTCTTCACCAATCTGTTGTTGGATTGTTGGAAGAAGTTGCTGTTGGAGGGTGTTTTGGTACCATTCTTTATTCATGGCTGTGTTTTTGGGCAAAATTGTGAGTGAGCACACTCCCTTGGATGGGAAACAACCCCACACATGAATGGTCTCAGGATGCTTTACTGTTGGCATGACAAGCCTTTTTCCAGATGCCCCCAACAATCGGAAAGAGGCTTCATCGGAGAATATAACTTTGCCCCAGTCCTCAGCAGTCCATTCACCATACTTTCTGCAGAAAATCAATCTGTCCTTGATTTTTTTTTTTGGAGAGAAGTGGCTTCTTTGCTGCCCTTCTTGACACCAGGCCATCTTCCAAAAGTCTTCGCCTCACTGTGCGTGCAGACGCGCTCACACCTGCCTGCTGCCATTCCTGAGCAAGCTCTGCACTGGTGGCACTCCGATCCCTCAGCTGAATCCTCTTTAGGAGACGATCCTGGCGGTTGCTGGACTTTCTTGGACGCCCTGAAGCCTTCTTAACAAGAATTGAACCTCTTTCCTTGATGATCCTATAAATTGTTGATTGAGGTGCAATCTTAGTAGCCACAATATCCTTGCCTGTGAAGCCATTTTTATGCAACGCAATGATGGCTGCACGCGTTTCTTTGCAGGTCACCATGGTTAACAATGGAAGAACAATGATTTCAAGCATCACCCTCCTTTTAACATGTCAAGTCTGCCATTTTAACCCAATCAGCCTGACATAATGATCTCCAGCCTTGTGCTCGTCAACATTCTCACCTGAGTTAACAAGACTATTACGGAAATGATCTCAGCAGGTCCTTTAATGACAGCAATGAAATGCAGTGGAAAGGTTTTTTGGGATTAAGTTAATTTTCATGGCAAAGAAGGACTATGCAATTCATCTGATCACTCTTCATAACATTCTGGAGTATATGCAAATTGCTATTATAAAAACTTAAGCAGCAACTTTTCCAATTTCCAATATTTATGTAATTCTCAAAACTTTTGGCCACGACTGTACATGCCAAAAGAGGCGATTACAAGAGGGGTAATTGTGTACGTACACGACAAAGGGTGGATGGACGAGAATGGCATGAGAATATGGGTCAACAAAGTGTGGTCCAAACGCCCTGAAGGGCTTCTGAAGGAACTAGCCCTACTTGTGCTTGACCAGTTTAGGGCACATATCAGTGAACCCACAAAAAGAGGTTCAAGGACGTGAACACTAATCAAGCGGTGATTCCTGGGAGGGCTTACCAGCCAGCTACAGCCTTTGGATGTGTCAATCAAAAAGTCATTTAAGGCTTTTATGCGAGAGGAGTGGAATAAGTGGATGGCTGCTGGGAATCACGATCTTACACCCAGTGGACGGATGAAAAGTCCCACTATCACCCAAGTCTGCGAGTGGGTTAAGTCTTCATGGCAGTCAGTGAAGGATGAAACGGTTCTAAAATCCTTGAAAAAAAATGTGGCATCAGTAATGCCCTGGACGGTTCTGAGGATGGTGTCCTGTATGAAGACACCAGTGACAGTGATACCACTGATAGTGAGCCACTGAGCTGGAGTTCGGACAGTAGTGAGGACTTTTTGGGGTTTCCAGATGACTAGAGGTGTATTGTTCTAAATCTTCACTCATCTGTCACCATTAATTACAGTAATAATGGTTCCTAATGCTGCTGTTGGGTAATGTCTACACATTACATGTTATTTTATTTAAATGTTTTAGCCCACCTCTATAGTTCAAATTATTTTTTTTCTGCATTTTCCTCCTCTGAAAACTATGTGCGTCTTATCATCAGGTGAATCTTATAAAGAGAAAAATACGTTATGTACCCAAAAATGGTACCAATAAAAATTTCAATCGGAAAGAGACTTCCCGCAAAAAAAAAAAAAAAAGTCAATCGGTAGAAATCGAAAAAAGTAGCTTTCAGAAAATGGTGACACAAAAACATGATTTTTTCCCCCAAAAAAATGCTTCATTATGTAAAACTTAAAAACAAAACAAAAAGAAAAATAGACATAGTTGGTATTGTCGAGTCCGTAACAACCTGATCTTTAATAATAACACATGATCTATCCTGTCAGATGAACTCCGTGAAAAAATATATATAAAGACGGTGCCAGAATAGCCATTTGTTGGTTACCTTACCTCACAAAAAGTGTAATAGTACACAAAAAATGTAATAGTACCAAAAAAAACTGTCACCTTATCCCGTAGGTTCCAAAATAGGGTCACTTTTTGGGAGTTTTTACTGTAGGGGTGCATCAGGGGGTCTTCAAATGCTAAATGGCAGCTTAAAATTATTCCAGTGAAATCTGCCCTCCAAAGTCCATATGTTGTTCTTTCCCTTCTGTGCCCTGCTGTGTGCCCATACAGCAGTTTACGACCACATATGGGGTGCTTCTGTAAACTTCAGAATCGGGGTAATAGATATTGACTTTTGTTTGGCTGTTAACCCTTGCTGTGTTACAGGAAAAGATGTCTTAACCACCTCAGCCCCCATAGCTTAAACACCCTTAATGACCAGGCCACTTTTTACACTTCTGCCCTACACTACTTTCACCGTTTATTGCTCGGTCATGCAACTTACCACCCAAATGAATTTTACCTCCTTTTCTTCTCACTAATAGAGCTTTCATTTGGTGGTATTTCATTGCTGCTGACATTTTTACTTTTTTTGTTATTAATCGAAATGTAACGATTTTTTTGCAAAACAAATGACATTTTTCACTTTCAGTTGTAAAATTTTGCAAAAAAAAACGACATCCATATATAATTTTTTCTCTAAATTCATTGTTCTACATGTCTTTGGTAAAAAAAAAATGTTTGGGTAAAAAAAAAAAAAAAAAATGGTTTGGGTAAACGTTTACAAACTATGGTACAAAAATGTGAATTTCCGCTTTTTGAAGCAGCTCTGACTTTCTGAGCACCTGTCATGTTTCCTGAGGTTCTACAATGCCCAGACAGTACAAACACCCCACAAATGACCCCATTTCGGAAAGTAGACACCCTAAGGTATTCGCTGATGGGCATAGTGAGTTCATAGAACTTTTTATTTTTTGTCACAAGTTAGCGGAAAATTATTATTATTTTTTTTTTTCCTTACAAAGTCTCATATTCCACTAACTTGTGACAAAAAATAAAAACTTCCATGAACTCACTATGCCCATAACGAAATACCTTGGGGTGTCATCTTTCCAAAATGGGGTCACTTGTGGGGTAGTTATACTGCCCTGGCATTTTAGGGGCCCAAATGCGTGCGAAGTATTTTGAAATCAAAATGTGTAAAAAATGGCCGGTGAAATCCGAAAGGTGCTCTTTGGAATGTGGGCCCCTTTGCCCACCTAGGCTACAAAAAAGTGGTCACACATGTGGTATTGCCGTACTCAGGAGAAGTTGAGCAATGTGTTTTGGGGTATCATTTTACATATACCCATGCTGGGTGAGATAAATATCTTGGTCAAATGCCAACTTTGTATAAAAAAATTAAAAAATGGGAAAAGTTGTCTTTTGCCAAGATATTTCTCACCCAGCATGGGTATATGTAAAATGATACCCCAAAAAACATTGCCCAACTTCTCCCGAGTACGGCAATACCACATGTGTGACACTTTTTTGCAGCCTAGATGCGCAAAGGGGCCCACATTCCTTTTAGGAGGGCATTTTTAGACATTTGGATCCCAGACTTCTTCTCACGCTTTAGGGCCCCTAAAATGCCAGGGCAGTATAAATACCCCACATGTGACCCCATTTTGGAAAGAAGACACCCCAAGGTATTCAATGAGGGGCATGGCGAGTTCATAGAATTATTTTTTTTTTTGGCACAGGTTAGCAGAAATTGATTTTTGTTTGTTTTTTCTCACAAAGTCTCCCTTTCCGCTAACTTGGGACAAAAATTTTAATCTTTCATGGACTCAATATGCCCCTCAGTGAATACCTTGGGGTGTCTTCTTTCCAAAATGGGGTCATTTGTGGGGTGTTTGTACTGCCCTGGCATTTGAGGGTCTCCGCAATCATTACATGTATGGCCAGCATTAGGAGTTTCTGCTATTCTCCTTATATTGAGCATACGGGTAATGAGATATTTTTTTCCGTTCAGCCTCTGGGCTGAAAGAAAAAATGAACGGCACAGATTTCTTCATTCGCATCGATCAATGTGGATGAAAAAATCTCTGCCAAAAAAAAAAAAAAAGGAGGGGAAAGGCGTCTGCCAGGACATAGGAGCTCCGCCCAACATCCATACTCACTAAGGCCTCTTTCACACTTGCGTTGTCCGGATCCGGCGTGTACTCCACTTGCCGGAATTACACTCCGGATCCGGAAAAACGCAAGTGTACTGAAAGCATTTGAAGACGGAACCGTCTTCCAAATGCTTTCAGTGTTACTATGGCACCCAGGACGCTATTAAAGTCCTGGTTGCCATAGTAGTAGTGGGGAGCGGGGGAGCGGTATACTTACAGTCCGTGCGGCTCCCCGGGCGCTCCAGAATGACGTCAGAGCGCCCCATGCGCATGGATGACGTGATCCATGTGATCACATGATCCATGCGCTTGGGGCGCCCTGACGTCACTCTGGAGCGCCCGGGGAGCCGCACGGACGGTAAGTACACTGCTCCCCGCTCCCCACTACACTTTACCATGGCTGCCAGGACTTTAGCGTCCCGGCAGCCATGGTAACCACTCTGAAAAAGCTAAATGTCGGATGCGGCAATGCGCCGAAACGACGTTTAGCTTAAGGCCGGATCCGGATCAATGCCTTTCAATGGGCATTAATTCCGGATCCGGCCTTGCGGCAAGTGTTCCGGATTTTTGGCCGGAGCAAAAAGCGCAGCATGCTGCGGTATTTTCTCCGGCCAAAAAACGTTCCGTTCCGGAACTGAAGACATCCTGATGCATCCTGAACGGATTTCTCTCCATTCAGAATGCATTAGGATAATCCTGATCAGGATTCTTCCGGCATAGAGCCCCGACGACGGAACTCTATGCCGGAAGACAACAACGCAGGTGTGAAAGAGCCCTTAGCCCGTATGCCCTGGCAAACCAGATTTCTCCATTCACATCAATCGATGTGGATGAATAAAGCATTGCAAGGATAGATATATATATATATATATATATATATATAGATAGAGATATATATATATATAGATAGAGAGATATATATATATATATATATATATATATATATATATATATATATATACATATACATATACATATACATACACATATACACACACATATACACACACACACACAAAGTGTTTGCCAAAGCATATGAACACCGCCGCCTCCTCAGCTCATATGCCTCGGCAAACGTATCTTTTACTGCAGAGGAGAAATCTCGTCTTGCAGCGCCGCATACACAGACTTGTGTGTAATCTGACAGCAGCGCAATGCTTCTGTCAGAATGCACATCAGTGCTGCAGCTAGTCGATCGGTTGGTCCACCTGGAAGGTTAAAAAAAAAAAAAAAAAAAACAGGCCGCAACGCAATAAATTTTATTAACTTTATAATAACTTTTGAACAGAACATATAAAATTTATTTAACTTTTTGAACTGAAAGTTAACTTTTTTGGTTACTGGTGTTTTTTTTTTGTTTTTTTTGTTTTTTTTTTACCTTTTATGGGACAAATCTCTCCTTCCCCATGGGACAATGTGCAAAGCGCAAATCGCCCAAAGATGTGGCGAAGTACATTATGCACTTTGTCCCAGGTGAAAGGAGAGGTTTGCAGCAGCTGTGAGAGAAAGGGCCCTAATAGCCCTGTGTGCCTGTCCTGTGAGATGCAATCCCTATGCTAAGTGTACCTGTGTGTGGTACTTCCGGAAACACTCTCCAAAGCATAGGGCAGGGTGGTCAGGGCAGTCAGGACAGAAATAGCGGGCGTCACGCCTTATTCCACTCCTGCTACAGACACAACATTTTTTTCGGGCTGGCGGTCGGTTTGAGGTACCAGCAACGACACTGGGGAAATGTCGCTCGTGTAGACGGCTCACTACACTGGTGGTTGGGGCCACGGAAACTCCTGGATACAGGAGGTTCACGATGATCTCTTCCTGAAATTTGAGGAAGGATCCTGTTCTCCCAGCCTTACTGTAGAGAACAAAACTATTATATGCAGCCAATTGAATCAAATATACAGACACCTTCTTATACCAGCGTCTGGTGCGTCGGGAAACTAAATAGGGAGCCAACATCTGGTCATTGAAGTCCACCCCTCCCATGAGCGCATTATAGTCATGGACACAGAAGGGCTTTTCAATGACACTGGTTGCCCGTTCAATTTGGATTGTCGTGTCTGCGTGAATGGAGGAGAGCATGTAAACATCACGCTTGTCTCTCCATTTCACTGCAAGCAGTTCTTCGTTACACAAGGCAGCCCTCTCCCCCTTGCAAGACGGGTGGTAACGAGCCGTTGGGGGAAGCCCCGGCGACTAGGTCGCACGGTGCCACAGCAGCCAATCTGTTCTAGGAACAAATGCCTGAAAAATTGTCCACATAAAGATGGTACCCCTTGCCAAATAAGGGTGACACCAAGTCCCAGACTGTCTTCCCACTGCACCCCAGGTAGTCAGGGCAACCGACCGGCTCCAGGGTCTGATCTTTTCCCTCATAGATCCGAAATTTGTGGGTATAGCCTGTGGCTCTTTCACAGAGCTTATACAATTTGACCCCATACCGGGCGCGCTTGCTCGGGATGTATTGTTTGAAGCCAAGGCGCCCGGTAAAATGTATTAGGGACTTATCTACGCAGATGTTTTGCTCAGGGGTATACAAATCTGCAAATTTCTGGTTGAAGTGGTCTATGAGGGGCCGAATTTTGTGGAGCCGGTCAAAAGCTGGGTGGCATCTGGGACTGGAGGTTGTGTTGTCGCTAAAGTGCAGGAAACGCAGGATGGTCTCAAAATGTGTCCTGGACATAGCAGCAGAGAACATGGGCATGTGATGAATCGGGTTCGTGGACCAATATGACCCGCAATTCATGCTTTTTGGTTAGACCCATGTTCAGGAGAAGGCCCAGAAATTTTTTTCATTCGGAAACTTGGACTGGTTTCCACCGAAAAGACTGGGCATAAGAGCTTCCCGGGTTGGCGGCTATAAATTGAGTGGCATACCGATTTGTTTCTGCCACGACTAAGTCCAAGAGCTCCGCAGTCAAGAACAGCTCAAAAAATCCCAGGGCCGAACCGATCTGAGCTGTCTCAACCCGAACTCCAGACTGGGCGTTGAAAGGGGGAACTAATGGTGCGGCTGAAGGGGACTGCCAATCAGGGTTTGCCAGCACCTCAGGTACTCTAGGGGCTCTACGGGCCTGTCTTTGCGGTGGCTGCGACGGGGTAACTATTGCACGTGCCACCGTACCAGCTTAAACTGCCCTTCTGGTGCTCGCCACTTCACCATGTTGTACGGCAGTGCTGGTACTAGGTCCAGGATGGGCTGCGCTGCTGGTGTATGCCTCACCACGTAATCCGACAGCGCCAGCCCCACTCTGCTGCCCTTGAAACGGATCCTGCGCAACCTGTGGTCTAGCAACAAGGGGCCGGGTACGCCTGGTGCTATCAGGGACCTCAACCTCCTCGTCTGAACTTTGGGTCAGACTGCCACTGCTTTCTACAGGTTCATATTCTGACCCGCTAGATTCGTCAGATGAGGGTTCCCATTCCTCATCCGATTGGGTCAGAAGCCTGTAGGCCTCTTCAGAAGAATACCCCCTGTTTGACATTTGGACTACTAAATTTAGGGGTATTCCCTGAGACTACCCAAGAAAAAAAGCAAGCCTGTCTTACAAAGGGGAGGCTAGCGAAGTACCGGAGGCCGCTGTGATTGATAAAAAATATCAAAACTGATTTTTTTTTTTTTTATCGCTGCAGCGCTTGTAAAGTGATTGTGCAATGATCAAAAAACAAAAACATTTTTGTCACTGCGGCGGGGCGGGCGTGGGTGAACGCACGTGTGGGCGACCGATCAAGCCTGATCGGGCAAACACTGCGTTTTGGGTGGAGGGCGAGCTAAGGTGACACTAATACAATTATAGATCTGACTGATCAGTTTTGATCACTTACAGATACTATAAAAGTACAAATGCTGATTAGCGATACGCGATCAGCGAATCAGTGACTGCGGTGCGGTGGGCTGGGCGCTAACCGACGCTAACTACCTAACCAAGGGGCCTAAACTATCCTAAAACTATAAATCAATACCAGTGAAAAAATAAAAAAAAGTCAGTTTACACTGATCACTTTTTTCCCTTTCACTAGGTGATTGACAGGGGCGATCAAGGGGTTAATTGGGGTGATGGAGGGTGATCTGGGGGCTAAGTGTGGTGTTGGTGGGTACTCACAGTGATGTGTGCTCCTCTGCTGGAACCAACCGACGAAAAGGACCAGCAGAGGAGCACAGAAGCCATTTAACACATTATATTTATAAATATAATGTGTTAGATGGCTTCTGATTTGATTTTTTGAAAATCATCAACCTGCCAGCGACGATCATTGGCTGGCAGGTTGATGACGGTCTTTTAAATTTTGCCAGCCCGCGATGCGCATGCGCGGGCCGGCTTTGCCCGAAATCTCGCGTCTCGCGAGAGGACGCACCGCCGCGTCCACCCAGAGTAACAGGACTGCCGCAAAGACGCAATCCTGCGTACGGCGGTCCTGAGCAGGTTAAAATAGAAAACCTGCATAAAAGTAGTGAAATTTTTAAGTTTCTCCTCTATTTTACTTTAATTCTTAAGGAACACCTAAAGGGCTAACAAAGTTTGTAAAATCATATTTGAATAATTTGAGGGGTGTAGTTTCTAAAATGGGTTCATTTATGGGTGGTTTCTATTAGGTAACCCCCACAAACTGACTTCATAACTGAATTTGTCCTTTTGGTGGAGGTATCACTATCTGTCTTCTTAAAACCAGAACATTTTTTATTTAGAAAATTGTGAATTTTACCAAAATTTTTCAATTTGGGATTTTTTTTATTTTTATAAAGGTTAAATAGATCAACTCAAATTTACCACTGTCAAAGTATGTGTCACAAGAAAACAAGAAGTAAAAGCTTTCCAAAGTTATTACCACATAAAATGACATGTCAGATTTCCGAATTCGGCCTGGTACTTAAGGTGAAAAAACAAGATTTTTGTGAATTCACCTGTAAAATCTCTTTCTCGCTTAGTTCATTGGGGGACACAGGACCGTGGGTATAGCTGCTTGCTGCCACGAGGAGGCGACATTAGGCAGAAAAGTGATAACTCTTCCCCTGCCGGCTATACCCCCTCCAGCCTGGAGAGAGCATATCAGTTTGTGCCCATGCAATAGGAGTAGGAGAAAAAAAAAAAAAAAAAAAACATACGGTAAACAACCAATAACTGACAAATGCCAGTGGGACTGAACCAGAACCAAGGACCATACTGGCTCACCAACCGCCACTATCTGCGGCAACAGAACCACTGGGTGGGAGATGTGTCCCCCAATGAACTAAGCGAGAAAGATTTTACAGGCGAGTTCACAAAAATCTTGTTTTCTCGCTCGTATCATTGGGGGGACACATGACCGCGGGACGTCCTAAAGCAGTCCATGGGGAGGGAAACAAATCACACACCAATGTAGAAAAACGCACTCGAGGATGCGTAATCCACTGACACCTGCAAGACCTTGCTGTCCGGAGCAGCATCCACCAATGCCTAGGAAGGCACCCGGTAAAACTTGGTGAACGTGTGCCTGGAAGACCAAGACACTGTCTTCCACAACTGGAAAGCTAATGCATTGAGTAGATGACCCCGAGAAGCGCCGGGTAGGGCATAGCTCCGCTGGGCAGTGCCTTGCCCTAGGAGCGGAATGCCCAAGCAACTGTCAAACAGATATACCTAGAGAACATCCCTTTGGAGGCCGTCAGCTTGACAAGAACCTCCAGGAAAAGACCAGGTAAGACTCCGTACGGCGGAAAGCGCTAGTTTCGGACCAGCAAACCTCAGAGGCCAAATCACATGGCTGATGGAGAGCCCGCTCTCTATAATGCGAGGGAGAAAGAAGAGAAACCCAAGTCTGAGATGACTTGGAAAGCGGCGACTACCTTCTGCAAACAAAGAAGATACTGGGCGGAGCACTGCCATATGCTAATGACAAAATAAAAATGTACGTACAAGAAGGCGCTATCAACTCCGCAAGGTGGAAGATCCCGCCACCCGGAATGCCGCCTTCCCAGAAATAAAGAGGAGAAGAAGAAGACGTCCCAGAGGAAGGACCTTTTACTCACTGAAACGCCTCCAAATGATCCACAGGTGGAGAGTTATTGACCAAACGGCCCCGGAGGGCGGATTGGGAAACTGTGAGCGATCCTTCACTGTCCGGGATAGGACACGGGCCCAGTCTGGTGCCACACCATCAGGGTGGTCCTGCGGTGATGTGGGCTGAGGGGGGCAGGACCACCTGTGATGCCCCCGCCAAATGGACAAGAGGCAGGAAGGGGTTAAAATCCTTAATCTCTTTAGGACATGGGGCGTACAGGTACGCCCTGATGTCCTGGTACTTTAGGTGATCGGAACCCGGTGCCTGCTGAAATCATTGAGCAGGCACCTGGGGCCAATGCGCCGGAGGGTCCTGTGACACCCCCCCACCCCCCGTGTAGGCAATCGCAGCAAACCGCAGGTCAATTCAGACCTGCGGTTTGCTGCGTTTCCGGGTCTCTGAGGACCAGATAACTTGGAACAGGATGGTGATCGGTGGTGTGATAATACACCACCAATCACCATCCTGCAATCCTGAGAGGGGATGGTGACATCACCTCTCAGGATCGCCTCCGATTGGTAGGCTGGCGGGCTGCAGGACGTTCAAATCTTGGCAACGCTTCTCTCCTCCTCCTTTTGGATCCGCTCTGAACGGTAGTGTGAAAGTAGCCTTAGCCTGTAACATCCCCAAAATATAAAATACCATTCCCAAAATGATCCAAATATGAAGTAGACATATAGGGAAAGTAAAGTAATAACTATTTTTGGAGGTGTTACTATGTATTATAGAAGTAGAGAAATTGAAACTTGGAAATTTGCAATTTTCTACAAATTATTGGTAAATTTGGTATTTTTTTTTTATAAATAAATAAAAAAAAAATTACTTCATTTTACCAGTGTCATGAAGTACAATATGTGACAAAAAAACTAACTCAGAATGGCCTGGATAAGTCAAAGCGTTTTAAAGTCATCACCACTTAAAGTGACACTGGTCAGATTTGCAAAAAATGGCCTGGTCCTTAAGGTGAAATAAGGCTGTGTCCTTAAGGCGTTAAAATGAATGCATTTATTTGGCCTGCAGAGAGGAAACACTGGATAATCCGATGCTGGCTGCAAAAAGGTGGCTTACCATGAAGGGTTAACCCAGCTTAGAGGACCGGGGGCGGAGCTCAGCAGGCTCCTGGGGGAGAGGGACAGCTAGGCGGGAAGAATTCATGCCTGAGGGGCGAACCCGCCACCTCCATACCTGCAATGAAAGTTGCGGCCTTATAGGCCGCAAAGCCGGGACATAAAGTTTGTCGCACGGCCAACCGGGAAGTACTGCCGGTCGGCTGAAAACAGAGGGACTTGGATCGGTGCGCGGGATGTGCCCGCTTGCGTCCACCGTGGTCCGTAAGAAACAGCGCGGGCCGAGTACAGGTAGGCCCAAAGTGAAGCCGGGGCCTAAATTTTCGGCACCCGGCCAAACGATTAGCCGGCCTGGGAGCGGAGGGCCCGGAGCGCCGCTCTCAGGTGCCCTGGTTGCATACCGGCCGCGGGTGCCCACCCCGCGGGCAGGATAAAGTGAGGCCCCCGGATGATAGGAATGCGGCCTGCAAATACCGGCTGCGGGAGCCCAGCCCGCAGGCCGGGAAGAATAGGCGCAGGCCGCAGGACCTAAGGAACCGATAGGGGAACCCAGGCCCCCAGTCTCCTCCTAGTGACAGCAAGCAGCTATACCCCAATGATACGAGCGAGAAATGGCTCGATCCTGAAGGGGTACACTGGTAAATATGAGGAGGACCTATCCTTAGGGTAGGTCATCTTTATCACAGCGCCAGAATCAGAGACCTGTCACGCCGACGATCAGCTGTTACAGGGGGTCTGGCCAATTTCTGGTGTTTGATCAATGTGTATGTAAGATATATGACACTAATATACTAATTAGTCTCTGTTGATATTATGTGCCGTTTGCTATATGTCATAAACCATGCCCACTTGTTAGGCAAATCTTCTGTGCTGCCAACAAAGAGGTGCTGTTAATAAGATGGCTGCTGATGAAGACCAGGCAAATCAACTCCATGGGATGTCTCCTTTATACAAACACACTGTACGTTCATTGTACTCAAACAGTGAAAATGCACCTGCACTGGTTATGAAAAAAAAATGCAAACAAATACTACCTGCACAGGCTCACTCTATCCAATCAGTGCCTCCATTTTCAGACTGTGCAGGTGCACACCCCCAATTGGTTACCACCCCTCTGTACCCTTACTGAAGGCTAATATAAATTCATCCATAACTTGTAGTGCAAATAATAAAGGAATGGCACAACATATAGCCATAAGAATAGATGCTCCAGAATTATTATTACATGGGGAATGCATGAAGCTAATAAAATAAGCATGTCAGGAGAGGTGACAGGTCCTCTTAAAGTACCAGGAAAATTCACAGTTCAAAACAGTGGCAGAAAAAAAAATAATAATAAATAAAAACACGCCCTAAATGCATCATTATTCCCTTGGATACCGGAGGTTTTTTCATTTTTCTTCCCCATCTTCCTTGAGCCATAACTTTCCGTTCACACATTCATAAAAGAGCTTATTTTTTTGTGGGACAAGTTGTACTTTCTAATGCCATCAATTAATATGGCATGCAATGATGAAAAAAATAAAATAATGCAATTCCTCTGTTTTACAGGTTTTGTCCCTACGGTGTTCCCTTGGCGGCAAAACTGACCTGTGCCCTTCATTTTCTGGGTCAGTATGATTACAACTATACCACATATGTATAGGTTTTTTTTATGTGTAAATAGTGTAAAAATAAATTAAAACTTTGAAAAAAAATAAAAAAATAAAATATTTTGAACACATGCATTTCCTAACCACATAACAATCATGCCATGTGCCATCTGGCTGTGCTGCATTTTGGGTATGGCAAAAAAAAAATGCACGAGACTTAACCCCTTCCTGACCGCCATATGGGCACCAGAGCCGCGGGGTGCATGCTGCTTCATACAACAGGCACCTGCTGCTCATGTACTTAGGATACCCTCAGCGGGGATCGGGGGAGCCGGAGTGTGTTAGCAGCAGCCCCAGTCCTTCTGTGGCAGGGCGCCATAGAAATACAGTAAAATCCTTATTAACTCCAATGCTAATGCATTGGAGTCTGAGAAAAGCAATCCAATGATTTCTTCTTATAGTTCCCTATGGGAACTATAAAAAGAAGCGTTAAGAATTATTATTATTATTTTTTTTTCCCCCAAAACAAAAAAAAATACACATCATAGGTATCCTAGCTTGCAAAAATGGCCATACTATTAAAATACAAAAAAAAGTGGTCCCATACGGAAAACAGCGAAACTGAAAAAAAAAAAAATAAACACAGCTGATTTGTCGTTTGTTGGTTGCTTTTCCTTCAACAAAAAATGTAATTAAAAAAAGAGATAAAAATAGTATCACTGAAAAGTACAGATCGCCCTGCAAAAAAATGAGTCTTCACATAGCTACGCATACATAAATTCAAAAATGTTATAGGGGTCAGAATATGAAAAATGTTTTATTTATTTATTTTGCAGTATAAAAATGCAATTAAAATATACCTAGGTGGTATTGACGGATTTGTACGGACCTGGAGAATTAAAGTTATTGGTCAGTTTTATGATATAGGGAATGCCGTAAAAACAAAACCCCCCCAAAAAATGTGTTCTGGAATTGTGCTTTTTTTCCCAATTTCACCCCATTTATAAAAAAAATAAAAAAAATCCTGCTTCCCACCACATTGTATGCAACAGAGGGCCATTAGAAAGGGCAAAAACAAGCCCTCATCATACAGCTTTGGGAGGGCTGGGAGTAAAAAAGATAAAAAATAATTAAAAATAAATGACCTATTGTTTTCAGGCTACTTTCACACCTGCGTTAGGTGCGGATCCGTTTTGTATCTGCACAGACTGATCCGCACGATAATGCAAACGCTTGTATCTGTTCATGAACATGATAATGCAAACGGATCCGTTTTGACTTACACTGAAAGTCAATGGGAGGCGGAACAGTTTTCAATTGCACCATATTGTGTCAGTGAAAACGGAACCATCCCCATTGACTTACATTGTAATTCAGGACGGATCCGTTTGGCTCCGCATTGTCAGGCGGACATCAAAACGCTGCAAGCAGCGTTTTGGTGTCCGCCTCCAGAGAGGAATGGAGACGGAACTGAGCCAAACTGATGCATTCTGAACGGATCCTTATCCGTTCAGAATGCATTGGGGCTAAACTGATCCATTTTGGGCCACTTGTGAGAGCCCTGAAATGGATCTCACAAGCGGACCCAGAAACGCCAGTGTGAAAGTAGCCTAAATCACGTTTTTATGTTTAACATAGAAGAATTTTTTATGACGTTCATTTCAATTTTCCATGTCACTATCTATATACACTCACCTAAAGAATTATTAGGAACACCATACTAATACAGTGTTGGACCCCCTTTTGCCTTCAGAACTGCCTTAATTCTACGTGGCATTGATTCAACAAGGTGCTGATAGCATTCTTTAGAAATGTTGGCCCATATTGATAGGATAGCATCTTGCAGTTGGAGATTTAAGGGATGCACATCCAGGGCACGAAGCTCCCGTTCCACCACATCCGAAAGATGCTCTATTGGGTTGAGATCTGGTGACTGTGGGGGCCACTTTAGTACAGTGAACTCATTGTCATGTTCAAGAAACCAATTTGAAATGATTCGAGCTTTGTGACATGGTGCATTATCCTGCTGGAAGAAGCCAGAGGATGGATACATGTTCTCATTCTGTTTACACCAAATTTGGACTCTACTATTTGAATGTCTCAACAGAAATAGAGACTCATCAGACCAGGCAACATTTTTCCAGTCTTCAACAGTCCAATTTTGGTGAGCTCGTGCAAATTGTAGCCTCTTTTTCCTATTTGTAGTGGAGATGAATGGTACCCGGTGGGGTCTTCTGCTGTTGTAGCCCATCCGCCTCAAGGTTGTGCGTGTTGTGGCTTCACAAATGCTTTGCTGCATACCTCGGTTGTAACAAGTGGTTATTTCAGTCAACGTTGCTCTTGTATCAGCTTGAATCAGTCGGCCCATTCTCCTCTGACCTCTAGCATCCACAAGGCATTTTTGCCCACAGGACTGCCGCATACTGGATGTTTTTCCCTTTTCACACCATTCTTTGTAAACCCTAGAAATGGTTGTGCGTGAAAATCCCAGTAACTGAGCAGATTGTGAAATACTCAGACCGGCCCGTCTGGCACCAACAACCATGCCACGCTCAAAATTGCTTAAATCACCTTTCTTTCCCATTCTGACATTCAGTTTGGAGCTCAGGAGATTGTCTTGACCAGGACCACACCTCTAAATGCATTGAAGCAACTGCCATGTGCTTGGTTGACTAGATAATTGCATTAATGAGAAATAGAACAGGTGTTCCTAATAATTCTTTAGGTGAGTGTATATGCCCCCACGTATTCTAATCACCTCCTGGGCTTGTGGAAGGATACCACAGTTTTCCAAGACCCTGTACGGTGGAATGAAAAAAAATATCTGTTTTGGACATGTTATATTGATGGTGTTTCTAATTTGGTTGGGTACCAGTAATAAATCTGGTGAGTTCGTTGCTCAACTTAATTGCAACAAAATCGGTCTATTATTTACATCTGAAACTCGCACCGACACAATCACATTTCTTGACATTACCAAACAAAGGAAGAAACTTGTTTCCACTACGATATGTTCTGGAAACCAATCGCAGTTACCATCTCCCGGCCCTACGGAGAGGGATCCCCAAGGCCATAAATGATGTAATACCGCAGCACTCAGTGTCCTCAATCCAATAAGCTGTTTATTCACAAACCAAAATGCTCCCCTAGGTACCTGTAAGCTAGGGGTGATTTGCATAATTGATACCATGTGACCTTTGTAGGAGGAGTATATACATGTGTATGGGGTGCACCTTTCACATTGCTTGATAAAGACTGTAAGAGGTCCAAATGTTGCTGTACTGATGGTCTACTGAGGCGAGGAAATTTCTTAGTAGATTTACTGTATTGCATGATGCTTTTTGCTTTGCTAGTAGTCAGGATAGAAAGGATCTTCTTATTCCCAAACATGTTGCAACAGCTAAGGGTCCATTCACACGCCCGCAACGTATTTTGCGGATCCAATTGTGGACAAGAATAGGACATGTTCTATTTTTTTCGGGAATGGAAATGCAGACACGGAAGTGCGGGTCCGCAATTTCGTGTCCGGGCAGCACATCGTGCTGCCCCATAGAAATGAATGGGTCTGCAATTCCGTTCCGTAAAATGCGGAACGAAATTGTGGATGTGTGAATGGACCCTTACTGATCATCCTCGATCACCAGATTCCTCTAATAGGGAAGTAAGAAACGTCAACAATATTGGCCTATACGGAGGATGGACACTGATCTCTCCGATCTGACCTTGGACCATTCCAGTATTACTTACCATAAGTGGAGAAGTCTGAAGGGTAGGCTGGTCCATAGACACAACACTCGCCCTAAACCTATGGGGACTTGGCTGCACAGACATTCCGTGGGTATGTATCAGTGTGGATGTTGCAAGGCTTGTGACTTCATTCATCTGACAGAGTACTTTTATGTCAAACAATAACTATATTCAGGAGTTTGTCACATGTAAAGCAGGGGGGGGGGGGGGTATCCATCTTTGCAAACATTAGTGTCCACTTGATTATGTGGAGGATATGAAAACACTTCCATGATGTTTATGATGAGAGGGACGCCATGTACATGCTTATCATGGCGTTGACCCACATGTACCTAAATTTGCAGCTATTGAAGTAGTGCGTCCTTCACCCCGTCAGGACAATTGGGACAAATTCTCCAGAAAGAAAACAGAATGGATCTGTAAGTCTAGATCCCAGGCACCTGAAGAGTTTAATTTAGAGGAAACATGCAAAAGGTAAATCTATTATTATTTCTTTTTGCCGTGTAGGTCTTTTCATTGACAATAAGCTTTTGTCAACCAATTGGTGTGTGAAACAACATATTTACTGTATTGTCTTAATTCAATGTAGGTTAGGCTACTTTCACACCTGCGTTTAGGTCGGATCCGTCTGGTATCTGCCCAGACGGATCCGCACCTATAATGCAAACGTTTAGATCCGTTCAGAACGGATCCGTTTGCATTACCATGAACAAAAAAAAAAAAAAAAAAAAAAAATTTTTTTTTTTTGTTTTTTTTTTTTTTTTTGTTCATGATAATGCAAACGGATCTGTTTTGACTTTACATTGAAAGTCAATGGGAGACGGATCCGTTTGAAAATTGAGCCATACTGTGTCAACTTCAAACGGATCCGTCCCCATTGACTTACATTGTAAGTCTGGACGGATCTGTTTGCCTCCGCACGGCCAGGCGGACACCTGAACGCTGCAAGCTGCGTTCAGGTGTCCGCCTGCTGAGCGGAGCGGAGGACAAACGGAGCCAGACTGATGCATTCTGAGCGGATCCGCATCCATTCAGAATGCATTAGGGCTGGACGGATCCGTTCGGGGCCGCTTGTGAGCCCCTTCAAACGGAACTCACAAGCGGAGCCCCGAACGCTAGTGTGAAAGTAGCCTAAGTTATATTATAACACTTTAAGGACTGGATTCCAAGAGACATAACTTTTTAAACGTTCCGCATGTTCTTTTTTGCCGGACAAGTCATATATCAGAAAATAGGGAAAAAAAAAACATTTATATATGTGTGTACATTCTGCGGGTCAATACGATAACAGCTATACCAAATTTGTATAATTAAAAAAATATATAATAATTCTGTGCATCACAGTTTTTTTTATATTTCTGTCCAATGGGCTGTAGGAGAGCTTGTTTTTTTTGTGGTGTGAACTGTAGTTTAATTGTCACCAATTTACTGGAACTTAAGGATTTTTGCTAAAAAAAATAAAATAAATGTTTTCCTGTCTGGCAAATACTATAACGGATGAAAAAAATATAAAAATGCATAATTTGCCATTTTTAAGGTTACCATGTTCCCCAAACAAATTTGAATAAACAGGGATCATGAGGTCATATGTACCCCAAAATGGCACCAATAAAAACTACAGCTGGCCCTGCAAAAAAAAAAAACCCTCACACAGCTCTGTAGCCAGAGTACTAAAGTTATGGGTGTCAGAATATGGTGATGCAATTAAAAATAATTATTTTTTGGAAGTTAGTAAAGCATAAAAACTACATCAAATTTGGTATTGTCATAATTGTATTGACCCATAGAATAAGGTTGTCATTCGGCGGAATTGTGTATTTTTTTTTTCATTTTCCCAATATAAGATATGGTAAATTAAATGGTGCCATTAAAATAAATAAATAAGTGTCCTGCAAAAAATAAACCCTCATGTGGCTATATGAACAGAAAATGTAAAGTTGAGGCTCTTGAAAAAAAAAATACAAAAAGAAAAATTGGCTTCAGTCTTTAAGGCATTAAAAAGGAGACTTTTGTATTACTTACCAGTAAAGTCTCTTTCTCGCTCTTCCTTGGGGGACACAGGAAACCATGGGTATAGCTCTGCTCCCTAGGAGGCGTGACACTAAGTGAAAGCTGTAAGCCCCTCCTCCATCAGTCATACCCTTCAGCCTGGAGAAGAGACTGCCAGTTGCGTGTCCAAGTAGTGAAAGATAACCACCAACCGGAAAAAAGAACTGTCGAGCCCCAACGGGGGCAACCAAGCCGGAACCACAACTGTAACCCAAATGAAGGGCGGGTGCTGTGTCCCCCAAGGAAGAGCGAGAAAGAGACTTTACTGGTAAGTAATACAAAAGTCTCCTTTTCTCGCCCATATTCCTTGGGGGACACAGGAAACCATGGGACGTTCCAGAGCAGTCCCAGAAGGGAGGGACCAGAACAAACTAGACCAACACCAGAGGCATCAATCAACTGCCGCCTGCAACACCAGACGGCCTAAAGCAGCGTCAGCCGACGCATGAGTATGCACCCTGTAGAACTTGGTGAAGGTGTGCAAGGAGGACCAAGTGGCTGCCTTGCAAATCTGCTCCGTAGAAGCCCGATTCCTCTGAGCCCAGGAAGCCCCGACCGCTCTAGTGGAGTGAGCGGTAACACCGAGGGGCGGAACCTTGCCCTTGGCGAGATAAGCCTCAGTAACAGCCATCTTGACAAAACGGGCGATAGCAACTTTGGATGCCGCCATCCCTCTGCGCGACCCCTCTGGAACCACAAAGAGCGAGTCAGTACGCCTGAAAGAGCTGGTTACCTCCAGGTAAACCTTGAGCGCCCTGACAACGTCCAGGCGATGAAGCTTCCTCTCCCGCGGGTGGGAAGGGGAAGGACACAAAGAGGGGAGAACGATGTCCTCGTTCAGATGAAAGGCGGAGACCACCTTAGGAAGGAAGGAAGGGACCGGACGAAGAACCACCTTGTCCTGGTGGAACACTAGGAAAGGTTCCAGATAGGAGAGTGCAGCCAATTCGGACACCCTCCGAAGAGAGGTGACGGCTACAAGGAAAATAACCTTGCAGGACAGAAGTCGCAAGGAAACCGTCCGCAGAGGCTCGAAAGGAGAAGCCTGGAGCGCTGAGAGAACCAGGTTCAGGTCCCAGGGCGGTACCGGAGGGCGGTACGGGGGAACCGCGTGAGCCACGCCCTGAAGGAAGGTCTTGACAGGACCAAGGGGGGCCAGTGGGCGCTGAAACAAAATGGACAGCGCAGACACCTGACCCTTCAAAGAACTAAGGCCCAGACCTTGGGCAAGTCCGCTCTGCAGGAAGGACAAAACGGTGGGGAGAGAAAAGCGGAGCGGAGGAATCCCGAGATCGGCACAGAACCTCAAATAGGTCCTCCAGGTCCTATAATAGATCCTAGAAGAGGACGGCTTACGGGCGCGGATCATGGTGCGGACGACGTCCGCAGAAAAACCCCTACGTGTCAGGACGGTGGTCTCAACAACCACGCCGTCAAACGTAGGGACCTTAAACGCGGGTGGAAGATCGGTCCCTGAGAGAGAAGATCTTCCCTGGCGGGCAGCGGCCAGGGCGCGTCTGCCAGGAGCAGCATGAGGTCGGCATACCAAGACCGGCGGGGCCAGTCCGGAGCGACCAGAATCACCGAGACGCCTTCCGCCGCGATCTTCCGAAGGACCTTGGGCAGGAGTGGGATGGGAGGGAATATGTATGGACGCGCGAAGCCTCGCCAAGGAAGAACGAGGGCGTCGGCTCCGCAGGCTCCCGGATCCCTGGCCCTGGACAGATAGGCGGGGACCTTGTGATTGAATTTGGAGGCCATAAGCTCCACGTCCGGTATGCCGCAACGAAGGCAAATGGCCTCGAACACCTCCGGGTGAAGAGACCACTCGCCGGGGTCGACGGTGGTGCGACTGAGGAAGTCCGCCGCCCAATTGTCCACCCCTGGAATAAAAATTGCAGATAGGGCCGGGACGTGGGCTTCCGCCCAACGGAGAATGCTGGTGACCTCCCGCATTGCTGCAGCGCTGCGAGTGCTCCCCTGGTGGTTTATGTACGCCACGGCCGTGGCGTTGTCCGATTGCACACGAACTGGATGACCCTTCAGCAGATGAGTCCAGTGTCGCAGAGACAGAAGGGCCGCTCTCAGCTCCAGGACATTGATCGAGAGTTTGGACTCCGATGGAGACCAAATGCCCTGGACGGATCGGGGAGGAAACACGCCTCCCCAGCCCAAGAGACTGGCATCGGTTGTAACCACCAACCAGTTGAGCGGCAGAAAGGACCTGCCCAGAAGAGGGAACTGCAACCACCAGCGGAGAGATGACCGCACCGGAGGCGATAGATGGAAGGGATGAATGATCCAGAGACTCCGGCGATTTGTCCCAGGAGGAGAGGATCGCCCGTTGGAGAGGGCGGGAGTGAAACTGCGCAAATGGGATCGCCTCGAAGCAGGCAACCATCTGCCCCAAGACCCGCATGCAGAAGCGGAAGGACGGTCGACGGTGGAGAAGGAGACCCCGAATCGCCCGACGGAGGATCAGTCTTTTTTCCGAGGGAAGACGTACCTCCGCCGCTCCCGTGTCTAAAAGCATTCCCAGGAAGACCAGTTGTCTGGAGGGAGGAAGGGAGGACTTGGGGAAGTTGATGACCCAACCGAATCTCGCCAGAGTCTCTAGAGTGAGATCCACGCTGGCAACCGCTTGAGAAAGGGACGGAGCCTTGATGAGGATATCGTCCAAGTACGGTAGCAGAAAAACACCCCTGGAACGGAGTAAGGCCAAAACCGGGGCCAGGACCTTGGTGAACACCCGGGGGGCTGTTGCCAGCCCAAAGGGAAGGGCGACAAACTGGAAGTGGAGGTCCCCCACGGCGAATCGGAGGAAGCGATGGTGACACCGGGCTACCGGAACATGGAGGTAGGCATCCTGTATATCGATGGAAGACATGAAATCTCCCTGCTCCAGGGAAGCCACCGCGGAACGGAGGGACTCCATCCGAAACCGTCGAAGGAGGAGAAAACGGTTGAGCTTTTTGAGGTCCAAAATGGGCCGCACCGAACCTCCCTTCTTGGGAACTACAAAGAGGTTCGAATAGAACCCTTGGAACCTTTCCTCTAGAGGAACGGGGGTAATCACCCCCCTGTCCAGTAAGGCTTGAACAGCCGCGGAGAACGCAGCCGCGCTTTTCGGGTCCCGCGGGGGGCGGGAGCGAAAGAACCGATCTGGGGGGAAGGACGCAAATTCGATTTTGTATCCGGAGGACACAATTTCGAGAGCCCAGGCGTCGGAGACGTGAGCCATCCAGATGTCCCTGAAAAGGAGGAGCCGGCCCCCCACCCGGGTGGGTGGGGGCGCGCCTTCAGGCAGAGGACTGCTTTGCTGCGGGTGTGCGGGCAGCCTGCGGCCTGCGCCAGGAGGGCTGCGCCCGAAAAAACGGCTTCCTACACTTATCCTGGGGAGGGGCCGAAGCGGCAGCTGCGGGGGGAGCCCCAGAGGTCCTGCGGGAGGACCGAAAACGAGACGCACCAGGGCGTCCGCGGGGGGCGCCCCTGGCTTGGGGTTGAGGAAGATGGGTGCTTTTACCACCCGTGGCCTCCGAAATAAGCTCGTCTAGGCGGACCCCGAAAAGGCGGGAACCCGCAAACGGTAGCCCCGCCAAGGAACATTCGGAGGCAGCGTCCGCTTTCCAAACCTTCAGCCAGAGCTCCCTCCTGACGGAAACTGCCAGGGCGGAGGAGCGTGCAATAAGGGCTCCCGCATCAAGGGAGGCCTCACAAACAAAATTCCCGGCCCGAATAATAAGCTGGGCCAAGGAACGTAGGTCCTGGATGGGGACGTCCGAGTCCAACTCCTGTTCCAGCTGCGCACCCCAAGCAGAGATTGCTTTACCTGCCCAAGCAGAGGCAAAAACCGGTCTGAGAGCAGAACCGGAGGCAGCAAAAATGCCCTTGGAAAGGGTCTCCATGCGACGGTCCTCCGCTGACTGAAGAGAGGACCCGTCGGGAACAGGGATGGCCGTGTTCTTTGACAGACGGGCCACAGGGGGGTCCATCTTGGGTGGGGACGACCAGGTGGCCACGACATCGGCTGGAAAAGGATAGCAAATGTCCAGCTTCTTGGGATTGACAAAACGGGCGTCCGGGCGAGCCCAAGCCTTAGACACCACGGAGGAGAAATCAGAGTGGATTGGAAAGACTTTTGAGGCCTGCCTGGGTCTGATAAAGGAGACGCTAGCTGCGTCAGAGCTAGGGGGGTCATCTTGCACCTTAAAGGTGTCACGAATATCAGAGATCAGTTGACCCATCGCTGAGGCTAGCTTGGACGGCAGGGCCGAGTCCATTTCCAAATCTGAAACCGCCAATTCACCTTCAGAGAGCGAATCCTTTGGAGAGGAGAGGCCTGTCTGAGTGCGCACGCGTGGCGGGGAGAGGGAGGCATCCGAGGAGGAGGCTCGCTCTACTCTAAGACGCTTCTGAGAGTGCCTAGCTCGGGAGGGGTCACTAAGAAAAGGTGAACCCGCTGCAGCGGCAGAAGCGGTGGACCCGGAGGGCGCGACAGTAAGAGTGGTGTCCTGCGGGGTAGGCAGCCTGTCTATTAGGCGGCCCACGACATGAGTGAGGCTTTCCACGGCCTGGGACAGGGATCTAGCCCAGTCAGGCGGGTCAGAGGAAGCAGGGAGCGACACAGCGGGCGACTGAGGCTGCGGTGGAGCTCGGCATGCAGGACAGTGCGGATCAGACTGCCCCCGGGGAAAGGGTTCCCTACAAGCAGTACAGGCATGGTACCAAGGCTTGGCGGCTGCAGAAGGGTCTGACATGGTGGAAAAAATGTTGCACTTAAAGTGGGAGACCCCAGGGCAAAAGCGGAACGGGGATTACACCCAAGCAACAGTACTGGTGGCACGGAGGGGGTTAACAGTCCTACCAGACCCGGATGATGCAAGCGGCAGCAGCAAGGGGAGCAGACTGAAGGAGGCTGTGGAGGAGAGGCAGCAGGCACGGAGATGAATAGCTTCAGGATCGGACGGCAGAGAGGATTCCACGCAGCACTATGAGATGTGGAGCCCGACGAAACCGGAAGTAGCGGAGCGCATGTAGGAAGCTCCGCCCCCCCCTGCCGCGCTGAAGGAGAAGCAGAGCCGCGCGCCCGCGGCAAAATGATTTTAACCCCCAAGGTGGATGAAGTGCCGGCCAAGATGAAATGGCGCCGTTCGCGCCAAGCAAGCGGCCCCCGCCGCGCTTGGATGTGGCAGACGGCCTCCTGCCTACAGCCGTCCCCTGAAGGCAGAGTCCGTGCCCTGCCGCTAAATAAAGGACTTGCCCAGACAAAGTCCCCCCCAAATGATACCCGGTAAGGTTGCCGGTCCGATATGCCCATGGGGGGGGGGGATGTAGCAGCGGTGGGAGGAAGGAAGGAAGAGGAGGCTGGAGCAGCCACTCTCACCATACGCTGTCTTCGCCCTCAATCCATCCAGCAGGGTCGCCCCTTCAGCTACTGGCACCGCAGTGGCAGGAAGCCGGGGGAGGGACTTGGCGTGCGGGCGACCCTTGAGCTGGCGGGACGCAGGGGAGCGAGGCTGCCCTGGTCCACCTTGTCTTCTGTGGGGGAGGCGGCAGTGCGGAATTACCGGCACTGGCGCAACTCAAACCCGGGAGAAACAGATGGGTCTAATGCGCCTCTGTTGTCCCTGTAAGTAGAAAAAAATCGAATTAAAACAAAAAACGCAAAAATTAAAATTCAAGGAAAACAACCCTGCATAAGCAGGGGGTGTCTTGCCTCCTTGGACACTAAGCAAAAACTGGCAGTCTCTTCTCCAGGCTGAAGGGTATAGCTGATGGAGGAGGGGCTTACAGCTTTCACTTAGTGTCACGCCTCCTAGGGAGCAGAGCTATACCCCATGGTTTCCTGTGTCCCCCAAGGAATATGGGCGAGAAATATAATCCTTACAATGTTTTCAGCATGACCTCCAGTAACCAGTCCGAGAATGTGACTAGGACAAGTTGTCTCCACGTCTACAGCTGCTTAGTTAAGGTGTGTGTTTGGGGGGGGGCTTGTTACACCGCACTAAGGCGCTGGAGTCATGTAACACTTATGAGATGTAATGTCCCACTCTCTTGAATGGGGGGGAGCAATTGTAATTAAACTGCACTGCCGCCATACTGGAGATGTGCAGTTAAACTTTGAAGAGGATACAGCACCTGAACGAGCGCTGTTTGAACGAGTCCCCTTCAAACAGCTGATTGGCGAGGGAGCCGGGAGTCAGACCCTTGACATTCTGACAGTGATGACCTATCCTGGGGATAGGTCATTAATATTATACCACTGCACACCTCCTTTAAGTCCCAGAAGAATGACCATGTTGGACAAATTTACTGTTTTGCACAGATTTGCCATGCCTGTCAGTCACTAGCGCTGGACTTTGTCAGCAAAGCAGAAGGGGCTTGCAAGGTGGTGGAAGGGGTACATTTTAACAATATACCGCAAACATTATGGTTATACTAACCTACAAATAACTTGACATCATTCACACTGAAGTTGGGGTCTGGCATTCTAGAAAAAAGAAAAAAAAAAAAAATAGACAAAGTTAGCTTGAGAAGGTACAGACAACACCCCAATCATCTTTATAAACATGTCAAAATACAGTGATGATAGAAAATTCTCTTACCCGATGCCGAGCCCTTCAGAGCTTTTGAATATAAGTGGGTCCCTGAGTCCACACTTCTGAATGTATCGCATGTTAAAGTCTGGAAGGAAAGAAGGCTGGTAATGATTAAGTGGGTGGGGTTAAAGGTAACCGGTCAGCTCCAAAAAATGAAAAACTAAAGTAAGCGGTGTCTCCATTATGCGCGTGATCACGAGAATCCTCTCAATGCATTTTACTGCTGGTTTGGGGGAACACAGTGTTGAAATGTAAGCAAGTATGAAGATAAAAATTACATAAATGGACTTGGCGTCACTTACAGAATTTGCTGCTTACTCTAGTTTGGGGGCGTTTCGGAGCCGAGATTCCCTTTAAGATGTAAGGGACACAGATCTGCTCTGCAGTGTTCAGGCTCTCACCTTTGCCATCCATGTAGATGATGAAGTTAGAGTTGTACTTGGGGCTGCGCAGCTTCTCCTCTAAGTCAAATGTTCTCTTGCCCTCAATTTCCTCATCTGAAATGCCATCATCTTCATATTTTCTACGGAGCGTGTGTCTCTGAAAGGACAAATTACATGTGAAGACTAGACTGAAAACTTGTCCTAGACTTGCCCACAGAGAGGAGCATTATACTTTATGGAAGGTAATCACTTGTGCTACTGCACTTTTTTTTTTTAATCAGACTTCAGGGTGATGGTCTGCCCTAACATACATAGACTGTATAGCTCAAACCCTAAACATCTTTTACTACAAGATCCATACTACAATAATACAGCAAGTAATTAACTCTCCCTTGCACTGCGTGATCCAGATTTTTTATTTACAATAAACACACTGCCGGGTGGAGGGTTCCGCCCAGCAGTGTTTTCGGTGACGTCCCCAGTTCTGATGGGCTGGCTTAAGGGCTGCCCTAGCCGTTTTACAGGCTAGGGCAGCGCTAAAGCACACCCAGCAGCCCACCAGTGCCAGTGACGTCACCAGGTTCACAGCTGGGGGGGGAAGCCTCCGCCTGGCAACCCTAAGGAGAGCCCGGTTCGTAACCAGATATCCTGAAAATGCCTTTGCCCTGCACGATTCAGTGCAGGGCAAAGGAGAGCATGAAATGCTCCGATGCTCTTGTCAGAGGAGCTGCCTGGGTGAAAATATGAGTATGTCCGGGCTCAGCTCTGAACCCGGACAACCCCTTTAAGCAGTAACCAAAAAAACATTAAACCAGAATACAATTAATATTTTAGATTCTTCAAAATAGCCCCTCTTGTTTTGATGACAGCTTTGCACGTTCTTGGCATTCTCGACTCCAGAGGTAGTTACCTGGAATAGTTTCCAGTTGACAGGCATGCCTTCATAAACACAACCGGATACCGTCAGGGTTGCATCTTTTGCAAAAAGGATATACGGATGAGGAAACCAAATGATCATCTGTGTGTTTTCCATATCCATATGTCTGTTGTAAAAAAAAAGCTGCGGACCACAGACCCATTGAAGTCAACGATTCCGCAAAAAATAAAATAAATAAATGAGATAAGACAGTACTCAGACGGCATCCATAGTTTGCAGATCGCAAAATGGACACATTTGTGTGCATGATGTCTTAATTCGTCTAATTTCATGCCTACTAAGACACCCAAATCCGCAACAAAATCCTCCATGTATACCACGGCAGAAACCACTGCGTCTTTGCAACATTCCTATGTTTATGGTGCACTTTGCCAAGATTGTGCAAAGCTGTCAACAAAGCAAAAGGGGGATACTGCTTTAACACTTTATCCTCATTATCCTTATCTAGATAATCCCTTTAAGGGTCCATTCACACGTCCATGTGTATTTTGCGGATCCACGGATACGTGGATCCGCAAAACACGGACATCGGCGATGTGCGCTCCGCATTTTGCGGACCGCACATCGCCGGCACTTAATATAAAATGCCTATTCTTGTCTGCAATTGCGGACAAGAATAGGACATGTTCTATTTTTTTCGGGATCGGAATTGCAGACCCGCGCTGCCCCATAGAAATGAATGGGTCCACAATTCTGTTCCGCAAAATGTGAATGGACTCTAAAGAGGACCTTTCACCGGTCTTGACATTACCATATAAATAGCTGGCAGAGTAGGGCAGATTGATGACATCTGATATCGCTTATTTTTTCTATGCGCTGCTCCGTTCCCCAGCTGTGCCCCCCATCCTCCTGGTTTCCCATCTGGTAGGTAAATCCATACCATCAGTACAGTGAGAAGGAGACGGCTGTGTTTCTCAAGGGGCGTCTCCTTCTCCCGGGCTGTGAGCTGCCCAATCGCGGTGGAGAGGGGAAAAAAACAATTCTCCCTGGCCAGGAAGAGGGAGACGCCCCCTGAGAAACACTGCCGTCTCCCCTCCCTGTACTGATGGTATGGATTTACCAGGCGGAAAAGCAGATATCATCAATATGCCCTACCCTGCCAGTTATTTATATGGTATTGTCAGGACCGGGGAGTTTTTCTTTAAATCCATCTGTTCCTTCATTGTTTTCAAATATTAATCTACAATGTAGAAAAAAATATGGACCAGAGTGGTGTGTCCACTGGGATTATATCTATTATTAATATGTAGAACATATTTTATTTTGCCCTTGTACTTAAGTTTGATATAAGTTTCTGTAATGGCATGATGAGCAATTAACTGCCAAGACCCACTGATGCTGAGTGTATCTATGTGTATGCAACAATCCTAGTACTCCAGTATCTCCAACTCACATTGTAAGCTTCAGACATAAAGGTATAATGAGCATGATGCATGCCACAAGAGTTTTTTTTCACTATATTCCAAGTTAATAGTTAGCTATAGTTTTCAGTACAGGGACAACAGATGCAATTTTTTTGTCATACAGCTGAATATAGTCTAGTAACATATTCTGCATATACTGGTAAATTGAGAAATTATCAAAGTGTATATGCCAAATGCAGCTTTAACCACTTCAGCCCCCCTAGCTTAACCACTTCAGCCCCCCCTAGCTTAAACACCCTTAATGACCAGGCCACTTTTTACACTTCTGACCTACCCTACTTTCACCATTTATTGCTCGGTCATGCAACTTACCACCCAAATGAATTTTACCTCCTTTTCTTCTCACTAATAGAGCTTTCATTTGGTGGTATTTCATTGCTGCTGACATTTTTACTTTTTTTGTTATTAATCGAAATTTAACTATTTTTTTTTGCTAAAAAAATGAAATTTTTCCCTTTCAGTTGTAAAATTTTGCAAAAAAAAAACGACATCCATATATAAATTTTTCTCTAAATGTATTGTTCTACATGTCTTTGATAAAAAAAAAGTTATAGCGTTTACAAACTATGGTACAAAAATGTGAATTTCCGCTTTTTGAAGCAGCTCTGACTTTGAGCACCTGTCATGTTTCCTGAGGTTCTACAATGCCCAGACAGTAGAAAAACCCCACAAATGACCCCATTTCGGAAAGTAGACACCCTAAGGTATTCGCTGATGGGCATAGTGAGTTCATAGAACTTTTTATTTTTTGTCACAAGTTAGCGGAAAACTTCCATGAACTCACTATGCCCATCACGAAATACCTTGGGGTGTCTTCTTTCCAAAATGGGGTCACTTGTGGGGTAGTTATACTGCCCTGGCATTTTAGGGGCCCGAATGCGTGAGAAGTAGTTTGAAATCAAAATCTGTAAAAAATGGCCGGTGAAATCCGAAAGGTGCTCTTTGGAATGTGGGCCCCTTTGCCCACCTAGGCTGCAAAAAAGTGTCACACATGTGGTATCGCCGTATTCAGGAGAAGTTGGGCAATGTGTTTTGGGGTGTCTTTTTACATATACCCATGCTGGGTGAGAGAAATATCTTGGCAAAAGACAACTTTTCCCATTTTTTTTTTTTTTTATACAAAGTTGGCATTTGACCAAGATATTTATCTCACCCAGCATGGGTATATGTAAAATGACACCCCAAAACACATTGCCCAACTTCTCCTGAGTACGGCGATACCAGATGTGTGACACTTTTTTGCAGCCTAGATGCGCAAAGGGGCCCACATTCCTTTTATGAGGGCATTTTTAGACATTTGGATCCCAGACTTCTTCTCACGCTTTAGGGCCCCTAAAATGCCAGGGCAGTATAAATACCCCACATGTGACCCCATTTTGGAAAGAAGACACCCCAAGGTATTCAATGAATGGAATGGCGAGTTCATAGAAATTAAATTTTTTTGGCACAAGTTAGCGGAAATGGATTTTTTATTTTTTTTTCTCACAAAGTCTTCCTTTCCGCTAACTTGGGACAAAAATTTCAATCTTTCATGGACTTAATATGCCCCTCATTGAATACCTTGGGGTGTCTTCTTTCTGAAATGGGGTCACATGTGGGGTAGTTATACTGCCCTGGCATTCTAGGGGCCCTAAAGCGTTAGAAGAAGTCTGGAATATAAATGTCTAAAAAATGTTACGCATTTGGATTCCGTGAGGGGTATGGTGAGTTCATGTGAGATTTTATTTTTTGACACAAGTTAGTGGAATATGAGACTTTGTAAGAAAAAAAATAATAATTTCCGCTAACTTGGGCCAAAAAAAAATGGAGCCTTACAGGGGGGTGATCAATGACAGGGGGGTGATCAGGGAGTCTATATGGGGTGATCACCCCCCTATAAGGCTCCATTCAGATGTCCGTATGTGTTTCGCGGATCCGATCCATGTATCTGTGGATCCGTAAAAAACATACGGACATCTGAATGGAGCCTTACAGGGGAGTGATCAATGACAGAGGGGTGATCAGGGAGTCTATATGGGGTGATCACCCCCTGTCATTGATCACCCCCCTGTAAGGCTCCATTCAGACGTCCGTATGTGTTTTGCGGATCCGATCCATGTATCAGTGGATCCGTAAAAATCATACGGACGTCTGAATGGAGCCTTACATGGGGGTGATCAATGACAGGGGGGTGATCAATGACAGGGGGGTGATCAAGGAGTCTATATGGGGTGATCAGGGGTTAATAAGTGACAGGGGGGGGGGTGTAGTGTAGTGGTGTTTGGTGCTACATATTACTGAGCTGCCTGTGTCCTCTGGTGGTCGATCCAAACAAAAGGGACCACCAGAGGACCAGGTAGCAGGTATATTAGATGCTGTTATCAAAACAGCGTCTAATATACCTGTTAGGGGTTAAAAAAAAACGCATCCCCAGCCTGCCAGCGAACGATCGCCGCTGGCAGGCTGGAGATCCACTCGCTCACCTTCCGATCCTGTGAACGCGCGCGCCTGTGTGCGTGCGTTCACAGGAAATCTCGCGTCTCGCGAGATGACGCATATATGCGTGACTCTGCGCAGGGCTGCCGCCTCCGGGACGCGATCCTGCATTAGGCGGTCCGGAGGAGGTTAAAGTGGTTTCACAGAAAAAGGAAAAAAAGCAGGGAGCCACATACCAGTCTCCGACTGTAACGCGCTTGCTCGTCTTCCATCACTCCGAATCTCTTGCCCCACAACAGTGAGAGCAATGTTTTTCCACAGGGATCTTCGCACTCTATTACCTAGCCAAACAAAAGAAAAACTGTCACATTTGTAAAGAAAAAAATTCATTAAGGCCCGCTTCACATATCAGTTGTGTCTGGCCAGCTATTTTAGGCGGGGACATGGACACAACTGATAAATGTGCACTTCACTTCAATACAGAGATCCGGCATTTAAACATTGATGGCGCTGGACAGAAAAACTGAGCATGCAGCGTTTTTCTGTCTGGTGATATTTGAAATCCCGCATCATAACTGATGCACCAGATGTACTAGAACGATCCCATAGAAAACTATGGGATCAGTTCTAGCTTCAGTTCCCTTCCGGCATTTGCTACTTCACGCCAGAGGGGAACTAAACCGGATCACCAGACATATGTGCAGAGGCCTAACAGGGGTACACAAAGTTACAATGAATGCAGAATCAGGTCATAAATTGAATGGGCTCTAGCAGAGGTCGCAATAACGCCTGTACAAGCATCATAGACACTTGTTCAGGCCATTTTGCTCCCAGGAAAAAGTCACAGGTGCACCAATACACCTTAGACTTTTCCCTGACATTCATCAGCGCAGGGCGTGCTGTGAACGGCAGGGGCAGCGCAGCAATGCTGACTGTGCCTGAAATAACCAATAACAAAGCTCCTTACAGCAAGAAGCTTTGTTATTGGTTAGTTTGGCGGGCTGCCGTAGCAGGATCGTGTCCTGCAGCAGTGGAAGCTGGTGGTAGCTGGAAGGGGGATGGGCTAGCTCCCAGGGTTGCTAGAGTAAGGAGTCCCGGGCACGCCGCCGGGATATCAAGAAGGTTACGGCCAGGACATCAAGATGGACCTGCAGAACAAGGCGACGGCAGCAGCATGTAATGTATGATCATTACTCACACTGCACCACACACATATCACTCACACTGCACCACATTGCACAGCAGGCTATTATAGCCAAGTGATAAAGTACAGGGAGGATCTGCTATATGGACTGGACTTTATCACTTGGGTATAATTGCCTGATGTTATTTAGACTAGTAATGGTTCCCCTGCATAAATACGTACCTCTTAGTAGCGTACCTGAGTTACATTGTTAAAAAAAAACACTTTTGCAGGACTCTGCAGGATGGGAAAGCGTAGTGTACCACGTTTTTCCATTCTGCAAAGTGCAGAAAAAAAATGTGTAGGCTAACGTAAACTTTTTTTTGTATAATGGAACTTTATGGTGACGGATGCCACAGTATGGCATCTATCTGAGGTGTCTGTTAACATATATACGTTTTTTTTGTGTCCATTAAATGTATGACAAAAATGTGATGTAACCCAGCCTGACTGACAGGGAAGAAGCTGAATAGACTCCACTGACTATGATGGACTCCGTTCAGTTTTTTTTATTTTTTTTATTTTTTTTATTTTTACACAATCTGCAACAGTGACCCCGGCCAGAGCCTCCAACGCAGATGTGAGCAAGTGCAGGCCTACATATTATGTATCTGTATTACTGCAACTTTCGTACTCCTCCTCAAAATACTCCTCAAAAATGGCAAGTCATTTTATTCTTTCGGAAAAAATGTAGTGCGACCTCTGGGCTCTAGCATTAAAGGGAGCCCGTCACGTTGAACATGGTGTCAGAGCTGACGGCAGCATGTTATAGAGCAGTCGGATAGCCTCCCCTCTATGACTGTACATACACAGCTAGCTGTCAATCACTGATAGGACCGAATGAGCAGGAAATATAAATGGGTAAATTACAAGTTTTCCCATAAAACTATTCATCACTCTGCTCATCTCCTCCTGCTCGGTAACATGCTGCCTGCAGATTGCACTGCATTTTCATTGTAACGACACAAATCATTCTGACACAACTAGCTCAGGAACTAGTGTACTGCATCTCAACTGTGATACAGATAGCCAGGGCCCTAGGATCTATCCAAAACCAAGACCTAAAATGGAGTCCATGTCTGAAACTTGAACAAATTTCAATAATATTCACTTAAAATCAGCAAACTAAGGCGGCACACTAAATGTCAACTGCGAGGCTTCTCCCTTCACTAACCTGGCACAGTAGATCTAGATGTTGGAGGCCTCACATATGAGCAAGAGGAGTTGTGGGAATCAATGACATTACTTTGTCTCCTTTGTATGTGCCAGTGAATGCAAAATAGTGTCCGCTCTATAATCAAAGCGAGTCAGAAATCAAAAAGGAGTTGTATAACCGTGTGGTCCTATACTGGTCTCAGGGTACTTTCACACTAGCATTTTTCTTCTCCGGCATTGAGTTCCGTCCTAGGGGCTCAATACCGGAAAAGAACTGATCAGTTTTATCCTAATGCATTCTGAATGGAGAGCATTCCAGAATCAGGATGCATCAGTTCAATCCCGCTTACGTTTTTTCGCCGGAAAAAATACCGCAGCATGCTGCAGTTCTCTCTCCGGCCAAAAATCCTGAACACTTGCCGGAATGCCGGATCTGGCATAACGGATCTGGTTTTGCGGTCTGCGCATGCGCAGACATTTAAAAGAGAACAAAATAAATACCAGATCCGTTTTTCACAGACAATGGGGGCATATCGCTAGGATATGCCCTCATTTTCTGATAGGTGCGGGTGCCACCTCTGTTGTGGTGGGTGGTAACCGATGGTGCAGGAAGGCAGAGCAGTCTGGATTGTGGGCAATTCTCTATAGCTGAAAGTGGAAAGGGATCAGTGAGGTACACCACTTTAGTGCATCATATTTTTATTGCAGTTATTTTTAAATGGGAATCCTGGACAATCCCTTTAATGACTAAACACTTTAAGGCGGTTTAATGGCTGTAACTTATTTGTTGAACTATTAAAATACTTGACATCTAAGGGCTTTTAGGAATATGTTTTGAGATTTTTTTAAATGTTTAAAAGTTTTTTTTCTTCAAACTATAGCGCCTTAGTTTTAAAAAATGCAAATTTACACCAAAAATTTAAACGGGTTACCTATTTTAGGTATAGCTTTATTTGCAAAGGGCGACTATGACAATGGTTTCAGTTAGTATGGGCATTTTTGGAATTATTTGTTTTCTTTATTTCTTTTTTTCTGCCCATAGAGAAGGGACAGTTTTTCACCATCCCTGCCTTTTCCCATTGCTCTATACAGAGCACTCGATGAGCACTATGTATAAAGTTTAGGAAGCAGCTGCTCTGCTGGGGGCTCCGAGTCTGCACAAGCTGCTGGGTTTCAGCAGACCCAGATAAGCTCTGCAGTGAGATTAGATTCCCTTTTGCTGGGGCTACTATGTTAGCCCCAATTACAGAAGAAATCAGCAATACATTTTGTATGACCTTATGTGGGCACAAGTGTGAAGAAAAAATAAAATAAAATTTAAGTACAAGCCATAAAAGAAAAAAGGAAAAACCACCTGGCACAGAAGACTGATGGCATGGTGGCATGGGGGGAGCTGATGGCATGGTGGGAGCTGATGGCACTGAGGGGGGGGGGGGGCAGAGCCTGATGGCAAAAAAGACTGATAGCACTGGAGGGGGGCCTGATGGCACAAAAGACTGATGGCACTGGAGGGGGGAGCCTGAGGGTACAAAAGACTGATGGCACAAAAGACTGATGGCACTGGGGGTGTCCTGATGGCACAAAAGACTGATGGCACTGTGGGTGTCCTGATGGCACAAAAGACTGATGGCACTGTGGGTGTCCTGATGGCACAAAAGACTGATGGCACTGGGGGTGTCCTGATGGCACAAAAGACTGATGGCACTGGGGGTGTCCTGATGGCACAAAAGACTGATGGCACTGGGGGTGTCCTGATGGCACAAAAGACTGATGGCACTGGGGAGCTGATGATAGCACGGGGGGAGCTGATGAGTTTTTATAAAGGAAAACATTCTTTTAATTCGTTTTTTTTCTTATTAGAGTAATCGATTAATTGATAGAATACTTGATTACTAAAATAATCGAAAGCTGCAGCCTACACAGGAGCCTCTGTTACAGGGGCAAACAGCCCCTGTGGGACATTGCACACAGGCAGAGATATTCAGGGTCTGCTTAGGTGGCATAGGTGGGGATATGAATTTTAGCAAAGAGGAGCGAGACCCAGATTTCTACACATTTTCATAAGTATTAATCTAATTTAATTTTAAGAATTTAGCTAATCCTTTTTAAAAATTGCCCACCGTTCCTGCTGTGACCACATCTTGAGGTAGACTATTCCACAGATTTAAGCCTGTATTAAAGGGAAGCTGTAACTGGGATTTTGTGTATAGAGCTGAGGACATGGGTTGCTAGATGGCCGCTAGCACATCCGCAATATCCAGTCCCCATAGCTCTGTGTGCTTTTATTGCGTAAAAAAAACTATTTGATACATATCCAAATTAACCTGAGACGAGTCCTGTCCCTGAGATGAGTCAGGGACAGGACTCATCTCAGGTTAATTTGCATATGTATCAAATGTTGTTTTTTTTTACACAATAAAAGCACACAGAGCTATGGGGACTGGGTATTGCGGATTCAGAGCTGAACCCGGACATACCCATATTTTCACCCAGGCAGCCCCCCTGATGTCAGCATCGGAGCATCTCATGCTCCGATGCGCTCCCTTGCCCTGCGCTAGATTGCGCAGGGCACGGGCTCTTTTGTTTACAATAACACACTGCCGGGCGGAAGCTTCCACTCTGATGGGCGTGCTTTAGCGCTGCCCTAGCCGTTTTACAGGCTAGGGCAGCGCTAAAGCCCACCCATCAGTGCTGGCGACGTCACCAGGCTTCCTGGCAGCCCCATGGAGAGCCAGGTTCGTCACCAGAACTCCTGAAAATGCTTTTGCCCTGCACGATTTAGCGCAGGGCAAAGGAGAGCATCGGAGCAACAACTGCTCCGATGCTCAAGTCAGGGGGACTGCCTGGGTCAAAAAAGGAGGTATGTCCGGGTTCAGCTCTGAACCCAGATAACCCCTTTAAGTTTACTTTCACATCAGCGTTTTGGCATTTTGGGTTTGAGATCCAGCAGAGGATCTCAAAACTGGGCCAAAATGGTTTAGTTTATGCCAATTTATTGTGAATGGGGTATGCTCCGTTCAGGATGCATCAGTATGTCTTCCGTTCCAGCAGCATTCTATTTTGTGACTGGACACAAAACTGCTGCAAGCTGCGATTTTGAGTCTGGTCATCAAAACTGAACAAACCAGATCTGTCACTAAAAACAATGTAAGTCAATGGTGCCAGATCAGTTTTTTCGGATCCTAAAAAAACTGATCTGTCACCCTTTGACTTACATTGTTTTTAGTGATGGATCCGATTTGACCCATTTCGATTTAACACAACCGCATCTTAACAGAATGGATGCATTCTGATGTGTTAAATTGAACAGAGCTGTTTTGGACCGGTTTTCTCCAGATGTAGGCCCTTGTCTGGGAATACATCATTTCTAACAGGCCCCTGCCCTACAGAAAGGATCATACTTCCTGGCTCCCACATCTCCATCTTCCAGTTTTCTTATTCCCCATCATGGGCATAGTCAACTGATCCTCTTCAGCCAACCACTAGCTTCAGCAGTGACGTGTCTCTAGTGGACATCACCACTGTAGCTAGCAGTTGGCTGAAGAGGATCAGGTGACAATGCCAATGCAGAATACCATGCCTGGACTGAAAGATGCAAACGGGAGCCAGAAAGGAGGAACACAGCGTCGCAGAGCAGTTAAAAGGTATGTGTTGGGGGGGGAATCAATTTCTGATCGGTGGTGGTTCGACAGCTGGGACATAGTATAGTGGCTGTGCTTGGCATCACACTCAGTCCTATTCACTTCTATGGGGCTGAGCTGCACCTAGGCCACATAACCGATGAATGTGTCATCACTAGCCTAGGAAAAGCTTAGAGAACACTGCGGCGCTACGGTGAGCAGGACTCCATAGGAACTACTGCTATGGTAGCCTCAAAGTCTTTAGAAGGCTGGAGGATACCACAATGAACAGCTCCCCCGATCTCTGGCAGCACTCCCGGGGAACACCCTCTCAGATGCTGTGGTGACAATTGACCAGGCCATCTGAAGTGGTTTAATGTCAACATTATCACTCACCACCAAAATGTGTAAAACAGGAGGAACTCCGCGGCGATGGCACCTGCTCTGCCCCACTCCAGGGTAGGCGCCATCTTTAAAAGATCCACAGTACACATACAGCGGATGTTGGGACAGGGTTGAAACCCAAAACAGACAAATCGTTCAAGGGGTTGACTGGTTTCAGGACAACACTTTGGATGCGCCTGTAATAAAAAACAATTATCACTTACCAGAGAGATCCTGCTCCACTTCTCCCAACCAGTCGTCTGCACTGGTAGCGTCAGAATAACAACATGTGACTGCAGAGGCCAGTGACTGCCAGCAGTGGTCATGTATTGTCAACCTGACGTCAGCCGGGAAAACCGGAGCGGTGGTCCAGGATCGGCATGCGATGATTTTTTCTATATTACAAGCAAATTCAAAATGTTGTCCAGTTTCCTCCTGAAACTGGACAAACAATTCAAGCGGTTAAAACAGGTCACTGTTACCACTTAGTGCTGAGCGAACTTTGTGTTTTAAGTTAGGCCGTACAAGGCTCGGGTTATCTAAGAATTCCTTTATGGATTCCGCTATCACGGACCATAACTTATGGATTCCGCTATCACGGACCATAACTTATGGATTCCGCTATCACGGACCATAACTTATGGATTCCGCTATCACGGACCATAACTTATGGATTCCGCTATCACGGACCATAACTTATGGATTCCGCTATCACGGACCATAACTTATGGATTCCGCTATCACGGACCATAACTTATGGATTCCGCTATCACGGACCATAACTTATGGATTCCGCTATCACGGACCATAACTTATGGATTCCGCTATCACGGACCATAACTTATGGATTCCGCTATCACGGACCATAACTTATGGATTCCGCTATCACGGACCATATAATAGAATTCTTAGATAACCCGAACTTAAAACACAAAGTTCCCTCATCCCTATTACCACACTGATGTCAAACTGCAAATTTGCTGCCATAGAATAAAGGGTGAATCCTGTTATCTTCCCAGTTAGATATGAACAAGCTAGGAGTAGTGTATAAAAGAGCACCCACTACTGAGGGCTTGATTGTGAATGAGACGAAAGATGCCAGTTCTGACTATCCAAGAGACAGGAGGATGTCGCCGAGATGTCAGGCGGCCACACTCCCCCCACCACCATAAACAATTACCATGTGAGCAGAGTGCAGCCTGCACTCCCCATTCTAATTTACACTACCTGCCGAGAGTGAGACCAGCCTGAGCCAGGACCGCTTACTACGTGAGCAGTACCCGGGGTGGCTTTGTTGTGCCCCCATGCCTCGGACACAAAAGCTGACAGTGGAAAAGTCAAGGTTCGCCAGCGCCGCCACACGAAGGGACCACCAGCATCCACCGCCGCCACTCACCGTTCACGTCAGCCCCATGCCTTCCCAGGCTTTGTTGTTGTTAACACAGCAAGATGTCAAACCGATTCCAGAACTCACTGCCCCTCCCCTCTCCTTCTGTGCATGTGACGTCAGCGGGTCGCGCAGCAGACGTCACGTAGCCTCCCCAGGAAGTCTCTGCCTCAGCAGCACTCAGCAGAGAGCAGGACGATGGACGCTGCAGGCGCCATTTTGGACCGAACCAGAAGTGACGTGAACGGCGGTATGTTTGGTGTGAGGTGGAGCTGGTCGTTTGGGGAAGTGAGATAGAGAGCTAAGAAATGATTGGCTGCTGCTCAGTAAAGTTCTTCCTGATAGGTGCTTCTGAAATGCCACGCCCAAATGTGAAGTGAGGCAGCCAATAGTAGTCCAGATGCAAATAATCTATGGAGGCGTGCCTGGAGTAAACCCTGTCAACCATATCGCCCTAAGGCTGCAACTGGCTGGAACTTAATATAAGCGATAGAGTAAAATGACGCGACACAACAGAGTACAGCCTTTTAATTACCAAAACCTAAATATATTCGAAGCCTGGCAATAAACAGTTTCTTCCTCGTATATTAGTCTCCTACACTTTGGTTATGTGTGCACCGTCTCTATAACGTTTAGTAGAAGCTATTACCTTCCTAGGGATGCACAGTGAAGAACTTGCCAGAACACAAAATGGCGGTTGGTGAATCCACTTCCGATCACGAGGCTTTATTCGCAAACCGAATGTAACCTCACGTGCGCCATGGCAGAGCCTTTAATGGGGATTGGTTGAGGCGTCCCACGTGATTAAAGGCCAACCCCAACATATGATAAAGGTCGTGTGAGGTCGCGGACGGGAGAAGAGAGTTCTTTCCGCTATTAGAGAGGGATTGCAGGATGGTGGTAACCCATTGATGGGTAAAGAGGTCCCAATTCAGTACCTCCCAAGTGCCCGTATAAAGGGAATCTGCCAGCTAGTCTTACTATAAGCTACCCAAGCCTAAATAGCGCTAACACAATAAAAATACCTTTGTTAGTATTATCCTCATTTCTGAACTGCAGAAAAATAATTGATTTGTATGCAAATGAGGCTTCAAAGTGCCTGTACCTCCCATTACACCATCAAGTCTGCCCCTCCACTGTGATGTCACAGAAAGTTTATTTCTTTCAGTAATAAAGCACAAGTAAAACTATAGAAGTGTGGCGTCGCTACAGGGGGGCAAGGGGGGGGGGGGCAATTGCGCCCCCCCCCCCCCCCCCCCCCGCGCTGATTAGCTAATCGCTGCTGCTGCGCCGGCCGCCCGCACCACTGACTGACTGTGACTGACAGAGAATACACAGATAGATACATACAGTCAGTCCGTCGTCTGAGAGTCACATGACAGATGGTGTGGTGCCGTGGTGGGGGCGGCGTTCGGACCCAGCGGACTCGTGCAGGGCGGGCGCAGGCTGGGAGTGTGGCAGCCGCAGAGACGAGTTGACGACTTGACGTCACGGTCGTCAACACGTAAAGCTGCGCTGCTGCGTGCCTGCCCGACCGCGCAAACTGACTTTGCAAATTGCTGCCACCTGCCAGTGAGTGCCTTGCCTTCATGTTCTGAGTTCTCTCTGCTCCTGCTATTGCTAAAAAGTTTTAAAAAAAAGTATGTACCCCTATACCCCCACTACCTAGTACCTCGCCTCATGGCCTGCCCTCCCTCCTGCTTGGTTTGCGCCCAGCCCCTCCTCAACCTGTCCCTGATGATACGGTTACCTTACCCCTATAACTTAGGGTATAATTGGTACATTATACAGGGGTAATATAACTAAGGACCCCTGTATAATGTCCCCTGATAGCACTGAGTCCTCCTCAGTTATATTACCCTTGTATAATGTACCCTGATACCCCTTAGTTATAATATTACCCATAATGTCCCCTGATACCCCTCAGTTATATAACCAAGGGGTATCAGGGTACATTATACAGGGGGTAATATGACTTATATTACCACCGTATAATGCCTGATAGGCCTCCTGAGTAACTTATATTACCCTTGTATAATTATGTACCCGGATACCCCTTAGTTATATGATCCCAGCGGGGTCATATAACTAAGGGGTATCAGGGTACATTATTATACAGGGGTAATATAACTCAGGAGGCCTATCGGGCATTATACGGTGGTAATATAGCTTACATTACCCCTGTATAATGTCCCATGATAGCCCTCCTCAGTTATATTACCCTTGTATAATTATGTACCCGGATACCCCTTAGTTATATGATCTCGGCGGGGTCATATAACTAAGGGGTATCAGGGTACATTATTATACAGGGGTAATATAACTCAGGAGGCCTATCAGGCATTATACGGTGGTAATATAAGTTATATTACCCCCTGTATAATGTACCCTGATTACCCTCAGTTATATAACTGAGGGGTATCAGGGGACATTATGGGTAATATTATAACTAAGGGGTATCAGGGTACATTATACAAGGGTAATATAACTCAGGAGGCCTATCAGGCATTATACGGTGGTAATATAAGTTATATTACCCCTTATATAATGTACCCTGATACCCCTTAGTTAAAATATTACCCATAATGTCCCCTTATACCCCTCAGTTATATAACTGAGGGTAATCAGGGTACATTATACAGGGGGTAATATAACCCAGGGGTAACAGGGTACATTATACAGGGGGTAATATAACTTATATTACCACCGTATAATGCCTGATAGGCCCCCTGAGTTATAATACCCTTGTATAATGTACCCTGATACCCCTTAGTTATAATATTACCCATAATGTCCCCTGATACCCCTCAGTTATATAACTGAGGGTAATCAGGGTACATTATACAGGGGGTAATATAACCAAGGGGTATCAGGGTACATTATACAGGGGGTAATATAACTTATACACTGCTCAAAAAAATAAAGGGAACACTTAAACAACACAATGTAACTCTAAGTCAATCACACTTCTGTGAAATCAAACTGTCCACTTAGGAAGCAACACTGAGTGACAATCAATTTCACATGCTGTTGTGCAAATGGGATAGACAACAGGTGGAAATTATAGGCAATTAGCAAGACACCCCCAATAAAGGAGTGGTTCTGCAGGTGGTGACCACAGACACTTCTCAGTTCCTATGCTTCCTGGCTGATGTTTTGGTCACTTTTGAATGCTGGCGGTGCTTTCACTCTAGTGGTAGCATGAAACGGAATCTACAACCCACACAAGTGGCTCAGGTAGTGCAGCTTATCCAGGATGGCACATCAATGCGAGCTGTGGCAAGAAGGTTTGCTGTGTCTGTCAGCGTAGTGTCCAGAGCATGGAGGCGCTACCAGGAGACAGGCCAGTACATCAGGAGACGTGGAGGAGGCCAACAACCCAGCAGCAGGACCGCTACCTCCGCCTTTGTGCAAGGAGGAACAGGAGGAGCACTGCCAGAGCCCTGCAAAATGACCTCCAGCAGGCCACAAATGTGCATGTGTCTGCTCAAACGGTCAGAAACAGACTCCATAAGGGTGATATGAGGGCCCGACGTCCACAGGTGGGGGTTGTGCTTACAGCCCAACACCGTGCAGGACGTTTGGCATTTGTCAGAGAACACCAAGATTGGCAAATTCGCCACTGGCGCCCTGTGCTCTTCACAGATGAAAGCAGGTTTACACTGAGCACATGTGACAGATGTGACAGAGTCTTGAGACGCCGTGGAGAACATTCTGCTGCCTGCAACATCCTCCAGCATGACCGGTTTGGCATTGGGTCAGTAATGGTGTGGGGTGGCATTTCTTTGGAGGGCCGCACAGCCCTCCATGTGCTCGCCAGAGGTAGCCTGACTGCCATTAGGTACCGAGATGAGATCCTCAGACCCCTTGTGAGACCATATGCTGGTGTGGTTGGCCCTGGGTTCCTCCTAATGCAAGACAATGCTAGACCTCATGTGGCTGGAGTGTGTCAGCAGTTCCTGCAAGATGAAGGCATTGATGCTATGGACTGGCCCGCCCGTTCCCCAGACCTGAATCCAATTGAGCACATCTGGGACATCATGTCTCGCTCTATCCACCAACGTCACGTTGCACCACAGACTGTCCAGGAGTTGGCAGATGCTTTAGTCCAGGTCTGGGAGGAGATCCCTCAGGAGACCGTCCGCCACCTCATCAGGAGCATGCACAGGCATTGTAGGGAGGTCATACAGGCACGTGGAGGCCACACACACTACTGAGCCTCATTTTGACTTGTTTTAAGGACATTACATCAAAGTTGGATCAGCCTGTAGTGTGTTTTTCCACTTTAATTTTGAGTGTGACTCCAAATCCAGACCTCCATGGGTTGAAAAATTTGATTTCCATTTTTAATTTTTGTGTGATTTTGTTGTCAGCACATTCAACTATGTAAAGAACAAAGTATTTCAGAAGAATAATTAACTCAGATCTAGGATGTGTTATTTTTGTGTTCCCTTTATTTTTTTGAGCAGTGTATTACCACCGTATAATGCCTGATAGGCCTCCTGAGTAACTTATATTACCCTTGTATAATTATGTACCCGGATACCCCTTAGTTATATGATCTCGGCGGGGTCATATAACTAAGGGGTATCAGGGTACATTATTATACAGGGGTACTATAACTCAGGAGGTATATCAGGCATTATACGGTGTTAATATAGCTTACATTACCCCTGTATAATGTCCAATGATAGCCCTCCTCAGTTATATTACCCCTGTGTAATGTACCCTGATATCCCTTAGTTATATAATATAACTAAGGGGTATCAGGGTGCATTATACAGGGGTAACATAACTAAGGAGTTATATCCTATCAGGGACGTAATACAGGGGTAATGTAATCTATATTACCCCTTTATAATGTCTGATAGCCCTCCTCAGTTTTATTACAACCAAAGTACCCTGATACCCCTTAATTATATTACTCCGGCGCCAGGAGCGTAGCTGCAGGGGAAGCGGCTGCTTTAGTATTTTTGAGTAGTATGATTAGCTGGTGAAAATTATTAGTGCCCCCCCATTTCTGACTGTGTATCTTCTGTGCCCCCCCCCCCCCCTATATATTGATCCTAGAGTCGCCACTGGGTATGACTGTAAACATAGGGAATGCCGTAAAAACATGACCCACAAAACAGATGGAAAATAGGCTCTAACCATTGAAGATGGGATTTGTCTAATTGATTATTAATAGAGAACACAGAGACATTACCTGCTATTTAATAATGAATATCCAATGTATAACATCTAGAGACATCTCTGATGAGGAGGAGGAGTTATAATTGATGGGGATTCATGGAGACCAATATGGGAGGAGATTTCGATACAAAACGCACCAAAAACGCATGTGCGGTTTTTAGCTATGTGGTGCGGTTTCGATGCGTTTTTTGTGCTTTTTGACTTTTATGATATTTTTTGTGATATCTGGGCTCTAGAGGGTTGTTCAAATACATTAGTTATTATAGAAAGGGAATAATGAAGCTATTGCTATCCCAGATTCACATAACTAATGAAATGTACAAAAACCTATGAGATTGGGATTTTAAATTAGAGCTTATATATTCGTACTATTTATATTCTTATACATACTTTTAAATTGTATCTTAAATAATAAAGATTATTAAAATAAACTAAGTCTATACATATATATTTAAGTAGTACTTTGCACTGAGGATACAATCCAATTAGAACAAGTGAAATCCATGCCGGATTTGGGTGGGACTTCAGAGAACCATAGTATATAAGTTAGAAGGGTAACACTCGCACTATAGCCACTGAGGAAGAGGGAGGACCCTCGAAACGCGTCTGGCTGGTTCCTGCGAGTAATTACCCATCCTAATCCGAATATAACAACAGTCGGAAGACTACCGTCTAGTCTGCATCTATATTCCAGTGTAAATTTAGCTGGACCAATTCATCGCGAGACTACGCGAGACTACGTGAACTTGGGAGATCACTTCCTGATTGCTGAGACGCAAGGAAGTACCCTCGTGGAACGCCGAGACCGGCGAGAGGGAACTCCTATATCACTGGATCCAGTATCAACCTGGGAGAACCAAGGACCCTAGCGTCTAGGAGAGAGGCACCCCTAAAGAGGATAGCCATAATTAAGGGCAAGGTAAGAGGGTTTGAAGAACTAGGGGGACGCCCCAGTTCCAAAACCCGACCATTCTTTACCTAAACCCTACTCTCTAGCGCATAGAGGAATCGCTACTGAATAGAAACAATTTATATACCTCATGAGGAATTGCCACTAGGTCTTCATACGACCTCACCAAACACCCATTCACCCAAAACGTATCACATCCTTATATATACTTTTTGCCACATTTATTCTCCACAGGACTTTACCTTATTCTCCACAGGCTTTTGTTCACAGAAGGACATCTATTTATTTGTGTTATTTGTGTGATTACACAGGACACTATTTTGATCATATGTATTCTATACATTTATAGACCTAGAGCACAATATCCATTCAGTTAGCTAATCTAAGGAAGATACTAAAGTGTTTTATTATCCCCAGTGCATTATATGATAGCATTTTATGCTAATATTTTATGTGATTTTTATTGTAAATTTTATATCATTATATAAAGCTACTACTTATTAGACTAGCCAGCTGGTGAGTGCCTGCTTTTAATTTCAATTTATATATTTCTCTATGTGGGATGAATAGGTGATTCATCCAAAAAGCAGAGCACCCTAACCACATTGACAGATACGGGTGAGCCACAATATATACCTATTCTACTGTTATTCCATTCACCTAATATTGCTGAGCTCCCCAGTACCTGTCAATATGGACATTTGGCAGTTTATAGAAAACCAGAATACAAGGTTGGAGACATTTATTTTTGAAGAGACTAATACAAATAACTTTGGATCTAATGAGAAATCCGTCACAGAGTCCTTTAGAGAGCTGGAAACATTGCTGATAAGGCAATTAAAACAGAAATGGGAAATCAAATCGTTGGGGAAATACCTGGAATTAGGCATTATACCCAAGGGTTTACAGCTATCTAAGAACCCAGCGACGGATTTATTAAATGACTCCTTTAGGGAAGAATGGGACAATCTCCTGATGAAACAATCTAGTAGTACTAGTAGAACTAATTATCAAGAGAAGAAATAAAATTTTGGAGGAAACTACAGAAAAAATCCTAAAAATTAGGGAATTATTGCAGACATTCCCCATTAGTGAAGAAATCACTAATTGGCAACAAAGAATTTGCAAAAATTTGGGACTAATAGAACAGGAGATAGTTAGTAAAAAAAAGTAAGAAACTGAAGAAAACTACTAGAAAAGAAATAGATAAATATTCATCAGGTGAAAACCAAGATTTAATTAATATAAATGACGACCCCATTAGAGAAAATAGAGAGGATAGACAATATGAATATGAAATCCCAGTAAGAAATAGGTATGAACCGATTATGAATAATCATTTTTTAGATGGGACCCCTCCACACCACAAAACGAAAATGCGCCAAATAAAACACACAACACCAGAACGGGCGAAATCCCCTCCGATAATGAGTCACCATCGGGAGATGGGTCATCAATACAACCTGAGACACAGGGATTATTATCAAGAAACCCAACACAACCCGAGGGAGGGGAATTATCAGGGAGGGAGGGAGAATTATATCCCGAATCGGTATCAATACCATCACGACCAAAGGGGACAAGGAGGGGAAAGAGAAAGGGGAAGAAGGAAATACAGAAACTGAGTACCCAAAAAGAGTTAGATTCAATTATAAATTTGAGTAAAACATCTCTTACTCCAACCCAGATTCAATTATTAAACAAGGGATTAAAATTTGCCCCCACAGCACAAGCTAGCAAATTTGATATCTATATTGGAATAGAGAAATTTGTTAGAAAATTGTGCCTTAAAAAATATTTTATGAAGAACCCCATAATTATGAACTCCACTGAAAATAACACTTTTGTCCATACTAAATTGAAGTTGGCAAGCAAGATGTACCCAAGACAGCAGATAGGCCATGAGATGGCAGCATTTAAAAAATCTGTGGAAACAGATATTAGGAAATTAAATGTGAATAGAAGATTAGGTAATAATGTGACCACTCAGGAAATACAGGCCATGAAACAACTACAAAAATCTGAAAACATCACTATACGACCTGCGGATAAGGGAGGGGCCATCGTTATTCTGGAGACACAAAAATATGAAGCAGAATGTCTTAGACAGTTATCAGACACTGCTACATACTCCAGACTATCGAAGGACCCCACAAATGAATATAGTAAGGAACTTGTCATGGTCTTACCTTCTTGCTGTTCTCCTTCGTTTGACATGTGCTGGCGGCCATCTTGGTTTCTGGGTTTCTTGTAGCCTCCCACCCTGCGGCTCCTCCTTCCCACTGGGAGGAGCTGGATGCCCAGATCATATATATAGGAGGTCTGTGGCTTCAGTTCCTTGCTTGGTCCTCCTGTGTTCACATGCTTCTAGACTGCTGCTGCTTCTGGTTCCTGATCCTGGTTTCGTCCGACTACCCTGCTGGTTCCTGATCCTGGTTTCGTCCGACTACCCTGCTGGTTCCTGATCCTGGCTTCGTCTGACTACCCTGCTGGTTCCTGATCCTGGCTTCGTCTGACTACCCTTCTGGTTCCTGACCTCTGGCTTCGCAAAGACTCTGCTTCGGTTTCGCCATCCGTTTGGACTTTTGCTTTACAGCTTTATTTTCAATAAAGCCTTCTTATTTTCACTTATCCCTTGTTGTACGTCTGGTTCATGGTTCCGTGACATTAGGACCAAGCCATGAATTCTGACGGTACAGGGCCATCCTCGCTACCCACGCTGGTTGCCAGACTTGATCAGCAGGATCACCTGTTGGGTCGGTTCGCTGTGGCGTTGCAAACCCTGCTTGAACGCTTGGCTCATTTCGCTCCCGTTGCCGATGGGTCGGTTGTCGCTCCTGGGCCCGCTCCTACTGCCGCTCCGGTTGTTGCGCCAGAGTCTACCCCGACACCTGTTGTTGCACCTGCGGTGTTTCGGGGTATGACCGGTTCTGCCCCTCTTCCACAGCGCTTTGGGGGAGAGCCAACTCAGTGCCGAGGTTTCCTTAACCAGGTGGGCATTTATTTCGAGTTGCTGCCACATGCCTTTCCCACTGAGAGATCAAAGGTGGGCTTCTTGATCTCGCTGCTCTCGGACAAGGCCTTGGCCTGGGCCAGCCCTTTATGGGAGAACAACAATCCGGTGGTTGCCGAGTTTTCCGGTTTTGTTGCTTCTCTTCGGAAGGTATTCGATGTGCCGGCTCGTGCTGCCTCTGCTGCGAAGCTCCTTATGTCCATCAGACAGGGTTCACGATCCGTAGCTGAATACGCCATTGAGTTTCGTACCCTGGCAGCAGAGGTGGGCTGGAATAATGAGGCTCTGGTCGCTGCTTTCTCTCATGGTCTCTCGGATGCCTTGAAGGATGAGGTTGCAGCTAAGGACCTACCAGTGGAGCTCGAGTCTCTTATTTCTTTCCTGATTTTGATTGACACCAGACTCAGGGAGAGACCTTCCTTTAAGGAGAGCCTGCGGAGGTTTTCTAACAGATTGGCGTCTACGTTTGCTGTCCCACCCGTGCCTCCCTCTCCTCCCACGCCTCCTGGGGATGACTTGTCTGGGGGTGAACCCATGCAGCTGGGGTTTGCTCGCCTGTCCGAGGGGGAGAGGGTACTCCGGAGACGCGAGGGCCGATGCATGTACTGTGGTCTCGGTGGGCATTTTCGGTTGGCATGTCCGAACCGTCCGGGAAACGCTCGCACCTGAGATCCTGTCGGGGGCAGATCTTGGGTGGAGTCTCCTCGTCCCCGGTTTCCCGTGTTGACAAACCACTGATCACTGTTGTCCTCTCCTGGGTCGGGGGCTCGGTGACGACCCAGGCGTTGGTGGACTCTGGTGCTGGTGGTTTGTTCATTGATAATGTGTTCGCTGCCGCCAATTCCATTCCTCTGCAGGCTCGAGGTTCCCCACTGGCTCTTGAGGCGATAGACGGCAGACCCCTTCTGCCGCCACACGTGACTCATGAGACCCTTCCAGTGGGGATAGCCATTGGTGCCGTTCACAGAGAGTCGGTCTGTCTCCAGGTTATTTCGTCTCCACACTACTCGGTGGTCTTGGGGTACCCCTGGCTCCGGAAGCATAATCCGACTTTCGATTGGAGATCGGCCGAGATCCTCTCGTGGTCACCGCAGTGTGGGGCTAGTTGCATCCATGGGTCTGTCAAGTTGCTGTGTACTTCCTCGGACTCTCTGTTGCCTCCTGAATACGAGGAGTACCGGGATGTATTCGATAAGGTGCGCGCGGTTGCCCTACCTCCGCACCGCCCATACGATTGTGCCATAGAGTTACAATCTGGTGCCGTTCCTCCTCGTGGCAAAGTCTATCCACTGTCGGTAGCGGAGAATGAGGCCATGGAGGAGTACGTGAGGGAGGCGCTTTCACGCGGACACATTCGCAAATCCTCGTCCCCGGCAGGGGCTGGATTTTTCTTTGTGAAAAAGAAGGGCGGTGAGTTGAGGCCTTGCATCGATTACAGGGGTCTCAATCGCATCACGATCAAGAACGCTTACCCGATACCCTTGATTTCCGAGCTGTTCGATCGCCTTAAAGGGGCCACGGTCTTTACCAAACTCGACCTGAGGGCGGCATATAACCTGGTAAGGATCAAGGCGGGCGATGAGTGGAAGACCGCGTTTAACACCAGGACCGGTCATTATGATTCCTTGGTTATGCCCTTTGGGTTGTGCAATGCGCCCGCAGTCTTTCAGGAATTCATCAACGATGTTTTCCGTGACCTGTTGCAGCAGTGTGTGGTGGTCTATTTGGATGACATCTTGGTATATTCTGAATCCATGGAGGCCCACATTCTGGATGTCAGACGAGTGTTGCAACGGTTACGAGAGAACAAGCTGTTCGGTAAGCTTGAGAAATGCGAATTTCACCGATCCCAGGTAACCTTCTTAGGTTACATCATTTCCGCTGAGGGGTTCTCCATGGATCCTGAGAAGGTTTCGGCTGTCTTACAGTGGCCCCAGCCCAGTGGTCTTCGTTCCCTGCAGCGCTTTTTGGGCTTCGCCAATTATTATCGGAAGTTCATCAGGGACTTTTCCATGCTAACCAAGCCTCTCACAGATCTGACCAGGAAGGGCAGTAATTCCCAGGTCTGGCCGCTCGAGGCCATCCGAGCTTTTGAGGCTCTAAAGTCCGCCTTTGTGTCGGCTCCGATTCTGTCGCATCCCAACCCTGGGTTGCCCTTTGTCCTCGAGGTGGACGCGTCTGAGACGGGAGTAGGCGCCCTTCTGTCTCAGCGTAGAACACCAGAGGGTCCTCTGCTTCCTTGTGGGTTTTACTCCCGGAAACTGTCTTCCGCGGAGTGCAACTATCAGATTGGTGACAGGGAGTTATTGGCCATCGTGCAGGCCCTTAAAGAATGGAGGCACTTGCTCGAGGGTTCGGTGGTTCCGGTCCTCATCCTGACGGACCACAAGAATCTGACCTACCTTTCTGAGGCCAAGAGATTGACACCACGTCAGGCCAGATGGGCTCTGTTCTTGTCACGTTTTAATTACGTGGTCTCCTACCTACCCGGTTCCAAGAACATCAGGGCGGATGCCTTATCACGGCAGTACTCCGAGCTGTCCAGGGAGGAGTCGATTCCGACTTCGGTCATACCTCCGAATCAGATCTTGGCCGCCATTCGCACCAGCCTGACCTCTCCCCTGGGTGAGCAGATTTTGGCGGCTCAATCTGGTGCTCCCTCTGGGAGACCCAACGGCAGATGTTTTGTGCCTGAGGAGTTGCGCACTCGGTTGTTGTGAACCTACCATAACTCCAAGACCGCGGGGCATCCTGGAAAGAATCAGCTGTCCTGGGCTGTTTCACGTCTGTTCTGGTGGCCTTCCCTACGTTCCGACATCGCCGCATATGTAGCGGCATGCTCCGTTTGTGCCCAGAGTAAGTCCCCTCGGCACCTTCCGTTGGGCCTTCTGCAACCCATAGCCACCGGGGAGCGCCCATGGTCACACCTGGGGATGGATTTCATTGTGGACCTCCCTGCATCCCGAGGCCATACGGTCATTCTCATGATTGTGGATCGGTTTTCCAAAATGTGCCACTGTGTTCCTCTCAAGAAGTTACCCTCTGCACAAGAGTTGGCCACGATTTTTGCCAGGGAGGTCTTCCGGTTGCATGGTTTGCCCAAGGAGATTGTGTCGGATCGGGGGAGTCAGTTTGTGTCCAGGTTCTGGCGCGCCTTTTGCTCCCAGTTGGGGATTCATCTCTCCTTCTCCTCGGCCTACCACCCTCAGTCCAATGGGGCCGCAGAACGATCCAATCAGGCCTTGGAGCAATTCCTTTGTTGCTATGTCTCCGATCACCAAGACAATTGGGTTGACCTCCTGCCTTGGGCTGAGTTTGCCAGGAACACGGCAGTGAACTCTTCCTCTGGGACGTCTCCCTTCATGGCCAATTATGGGTTCCAACCTGCCGTGTTACCGGAGGTATTCTCTCCCCAGGATATTCCGGCTGTGGAGGATCACCTTTCCGTCCTACGTGCTTCTTGGGTACTGATCCAGAAGTCCCTTGAGGTCTCTGCGCAGCGCCAGAGACTCCAGGCTGATCGCAGACGAGCGCCTGCTCCTTCCTACCAGGTCGGAGACCGTGTATGGTTGTCCACCCGCAACCTCAACCTTCGAGTGCCCACTCCCAAACTGGCGCCTCGCTTTGTTGGTCCCTTCCGAGTGCTTCGCAGGGTAAACCCGGTAGCCTATGCCCTTGCGCTTCCTCCTGGCATGCGGATCTCCAACGTGTTTCATGTCTCCCTGTTGAAGCCACTGGTGTGTAATCGTTTCACTTCCTCGGTTCCTCGGCCTCGTCCGGTCCAAGTGGGTAATCGTGAGGAGTATGAGGTAAGCAATATCCTGGACTCACGCCTGGTCCGCGGTCGGGTGCAGTTTTTGGTCCATTGGCGTGGTTATGGTCCAGAGGAGCGTTCCTGGGTTCCCTCCGCAGATGTCCATGCTCCTGCCTTGCTCCGAGCCTTTCACGCACGCTTCCCTCAGAAACCGTTCTTTACTCCGCGGAGGAGGGGCCCTTGAGGGGGAGGTACTGTCATGGTCTTACCTTCTTGCTGTTCTCCTTCGTTTGACATGTGCTGGCGGCCATCTTGGTTTCTGGGTTTCTTGTAGCCTCCCACCCTGCGGCTCCTCCTTCCCACTGGGAGGAGCTGGATGCCCAGCTCATATATATAGGAGGTCTGTGGCTTCAGTTCCTTGCTTGGTCCTCCTGTGTTCACATGCTTCTAGACTGCTGCTGCTTCTGGTTCCTGATCCTGGTTTCGTCCGACTACCCTGCTGGTTCCTGATCCTGGTTTCGTCCGACTACCCTGCTGGTTCCTGATCCTGGCTTCGTCTGACTACCCTGCTGGTTCCTGATCCTGGCTTCGTCTGACTACCCTTCTGGTTCCTGACCTCTGGCTTCGCAAAGACTCTGCTTCGGTTTCGCCATCCGTTTGGACTTTTGCTTTACAGCTTTATTTTCAATAAAGCCTTCTTATTTTCACTTATCCCTTGTTGTACGTCTGGTTCATGGTTCCGTGACAGAACTGACAGACTATGCCAGAGATGGGTGGGAAAAGGGTATCTTAAATGATCATGAATATAAATACATCACCAAAACTCAACATAGAATGCCAGTATTCTATTGCCTGCCTAAAGTTCACAAAGATCAAGTGAACCCCCCAGGAAGACCAATCATCTCTGGCATAGGATCTTTAACCTCAAATTTGTCAGAATACATAGACAAACTCTTACAACCTAGTGTAAAAAAGAATTTTGCATACATTAGAGATATGACGCAAGTCATACAAATAGTGGAAGGTCTCAAATATGAGACAAGTTGGATATTGGGGACTTTAGATGTAAGTTCCCTTTATACGGTCATTAATCATGATCAGGGAATCGAAGCAGATTTTATAGCAGATGGGGTGAAATTTATTTTGACCCATAATTATTTTTCTCACAACCAGGACTATTATCTTCAGACTAGAGGAACTGCCATGGGTACCAGGTTTGCCCCTAGTTACGCAAATTTATTCATGGCGCAATGGGAAGAAGAGCAGATTCAGCACATGATAGGGGCAGACCTGGTACTCTGGCATAGATTCATTGACGACATCCTATTTGTCTGGAGAGGTACGAGAGAGGATCTCGATTTATTTTTAGAAAAATTGAATAATAATATCTATAGCCTCAGCTTTTCAGGGAATCTGAGTGAAGAAAAAATAGAATTCCTAGATTTATTAATCAGGGTGCAAGATAACCAATTGGTGTGCAGCACATTTCAGAAAGAGGTGTCCCGTAACAGCTACATCCTTTTTTCAAGCTGCCATCTACCCAGATGGCTGCTTGAAGTCCCAACGGGACAATTTAGGAGGATAAAAAGAAACTGTACGGATGAAGCAGATTTTGATAGGGAGGCCCAGATGTTGAAAAAGCATTTCTTAGATAAAGAATATCCTAATAGTGTATTGGATAAAGCACTGATCAAGGTACAGAACATAGATAGAAATACCTTCTTTTTAGAAAATATAAAAGAAGATAAAGAAGGAGATCAGTTTAGAATCATACTACCCTTTAACAAACAACACAAACAAATAGAGGGAATAGTGAGGAAACACTGGCATCATCTATTGAATGACAAATTAATAGGTCCTCTAATTGGTAATGGCCCCCAAATTACATATACTAGAGCACAAAACCTATCCCTAAAGGTAGCGCCATCAGTCAAAAATAAAAATAAAGAGAATAAAACATCTATTCAAAGCTGGCTGAACCTTAGTGGCTTCTATAGATGTGGGAGTTGTGGAATCTGCAAACTCACATCATTCCTTAGGAAGACCACTGAAATCCAATCAAGGGTAAATTCCTTTACGTGGAAAATTAAAGAATTTTTGACTTGTAGCTCAAAGAATATACTGTATATAATAGAATGCCAATGCAAGAAACAGTATATTGGGAGGACCAAACGCACTTTAAAAAAAAGGCTGGCAGAACATGTGACTAATATAAAAAATGGTTATGAAAAACACTCCCTGTCATTACATTACAAACAATGCCATAATAAAGACCCAAGAGGTATGGTTTTCATGGCCTTTGAAAAGGTGGACATACACTGGCGAGGTGGAGACCATATCGCTAGGATGTCGAGACAGGAATCTAGGCGAATTTTCGATTTCCAAACCCTCCTTCCACGGGGACTAAACTCAGACTTTGAGTTATTTGGTTTCCTATAGATCCTAGGGAGGGATGCCCCCCTCTGATGGGACATCCTGAGATTGGCTATGTTATGGCACCAGGATCTCCCCTCGGTGGCGGGCCTCCTTTCCCCCATACCTCAGAAAAGGAAAAATGGAAAATAGGCTCTAACCATTGAAGATGGGATATGTCTAATTGATTATTAATAGAGAACACAGAGACATTACCTGCTATTTAATAATGAATATCCAATGTATAACATCTAGAGACATCTCTGATGAGGAGGAGGAGTTATAATTGATGGGGATTCATGGAGACCAATATGGGAGGAGATTTCGATACAAAACGCACCGAAAACGCATGTGCGGTTTTTAGCTATGTGGTGCGGTTTCGATGCGTTTTTTGTGCTTTTTGACTTTTATGATATTTTTTGTGATATCTGGGCTCTAGAGGGTTGTTCAAATACATTAGTTATTATAGAAAGGGAATAATGAAGCTATTGCTATCCCAGATTCACATAACTAATGAAATGTACAAAAACCTATGAGATTGGGATTTTAAATTAGAGCTTATATATTCGTACTATTTATATTCTTATACATACTTTTAAATTGTATCTTAAATAATAAAGATTATTAAAATAAACTAAGTCTATACATATATATTTAAGTAGTACTTTGCACTGAGGATACAATCCAATTAGAACAAGTGAAATCCATGCCAGATTTGGGTGGGACTTCAGAGAACCATAGTATATAAGTTAGAAGGGTAACACTCGCACTATAGCCACTGAGGAAGAGGGAGGACCCTCGAAACGCGTCTGGCTGGTTCCTGCGAGTAATTACCCATCCTAATCCGAATATAACAACAGTCGGAAGACTACCGTCTAGTCTGCATCTATATTCCAGTGTAAATTTAGCTGGACCAATTCATCGCGAGACTACGCGAGACTACGTGAACTTGGGAGATCACTTCCTGATTGCTGAGACGCAAGGAAGTACCCTCGTGGAACGCCGAGACCGGCGAGAGGGAACTCCTATATCACTGGATCCAGTATCAACCTGGGAGAACCAAGGACCCTAGCGTCTAGGAGAGAGGCACCCCTAAAGAGGATAGCCATAATTAAGGGCAAGGTAAGAGGGTTTGAAGAACTAGGGGGACGCCCCAGTTCCAAAACCCGACCATTCTTTACCTAAACCCTACTCTCTAGCGCATAGAGGAATCGCTACTGAATAGAAACAATTTATATACCTCATGAGGAATTGCCACTAGGTCTTCATACGACCTCACCAAACACCCATTCACCCAAAACGTATCACATCCTTATATATACTTTTTGCCACATTTATTCTCCACAGGACTTTACCTTATTCTCCACAGGCTTTTGTTCACAGAAGGACATCTATTTATTTGTGTTATTTGTGTGATTACACAGGACACTATTTTGATCATATGTATTCTATACATTTATAGACCTAGAGCACAATATCCATTCAGTTAGCTAATCTAAGGAAGATACTAAAGTGTTTTATTATCCCCAGTGCATTATATGATAACATTTTATGCTAATATTTTATGTGATTTTTATTGTAAATTTTATATCATTATATAAAGCTACTACTTATTAGACTAGCCAGCTGGTGAGTGCCTGCTTTTAATTTCAATTTATATATTTCTCTATGTGGGATGAATAGGTGATTCATCCAAAAAGCAGAGCACCCTAACCACATTGACAGATACGGGTGAGCCACAATATATACCTATTCTAAAGTACCCTGATACCCCTTAATTATATTACTCCGGCGCCAGGAGCATAGCTGCAGGGGAAGCGGCTGCTTTAGTATTTTTGAGTAGTATGATTAGCTGGTGAAAATTATTAGTGCCCCCCCATTTCTGACTGTGTATCTTCTGTGCCCCCCCCCCCCTATATATTGATCCTAGAGTCGCCACTGGGTATGACTGTAAACATAGGGAATGCCGTAAAAACATGACCCACAAAACAGTGGTGGAATTTTGTTGCGTTATTTATTTTTCAACTTCCACACCATTTGGAATTTTTTCCAGCTTCCCACTGCATTGTATGCAGGGCCATTTCTACAGCCGGGCGAGGGGTGTGAACGCACAGGGAGCATGTCTCCAGCAAGAAGAGGGGGCGCCAGTGGTCGGAGAGTGGATCAGGGGAGATGAGCGCTTCCATTGTGGAAGCGCTCATCACCATAGTCATCTATATTGCTGTCCTCAGGACAGCGATAGAGATGGTTGTGCTGCGGCAGGACAGGGGAGGGAGTGGCGTCTCCCTTCCATGTTCCTCTGATAGGCTGCCAGCCACAAGGCCCGCAGCCTATCAGAGACCGATGCAGGCGGCGGGATGATGTCGGGACACAGGCCGGAAGAGGCCTGCATCGCATTGCTGCCGTGGAGGTAAGTATAAGTGTTTTTTATACGGGACAATACTTGTGGCACATGATTTGGGAGGGCATGGAGAGGCACTTGTTCCTGGCACATGATGGGGGGGCATGGAGAGGCACTTGTTACTGGCACATGATTGGGGGGGGGGGGGCATGGAGAGGCACTTGTTACTGGCACAAGATGGGGGTGCATGGAGTGGCACTTGTTACTGGCACATGATTGGGGGGCATGGACAGGCACTTGTTACTGGCACATGATGGGGGTGCATGGAGAGGCACTTGTTACTGGCGCACGATTGGGGAGGCATGGAGAGGCACTTGTTACTGGCACATGATTGGGGGGCATGGAGAGGCACTTGTTACTGGCACATGATGGGGGTGCATGGAGAGGCACTTGTTACTGGCACATGATGGGGGTGCATGGAGAGGCACTTGTTACTGGCACATGATTGGGGGGGGGCATGGAGAGGCACTTGTTACTGGCACAAGATGGGGGTGCATGGAGAGGCACTTGTTACTGGCACATGATTGGGGGGCATGGACAGGCACTTGTTACTGGCACATGATGGGGGTGTATGGAGAGGCACTTGCTACTGGCACATGATTGGGGAGGCATGGAGAGGCACTTGTTACTGGCACATGATTGGGGGCATGGACAGGCACTTGTTACTGGCACATGATGGGGGTGCATGGAGAGGCACTTGTTACTGGCACATGATTGGGGAGGCATGGAGAGGCACTTGTTACTGGCACATGATTGGGGGGCATGGAGAGGCACTTGTTACTGGCACATGATGGGGGTGCATGGAGAGGCACTTGTTACTGGCACATGATGGGGGTGCATGGAGAGGCACTTGTTACTGGCACAGGATGGGGGTGCATGGAGAGGCACTTGTTACTGGCACATGATGGGGTGATGGAGAGGCACTTGTTACTGGCACAAGATGGGGGTGCATGGAGAGGCACTTGTTACTGGCACATGATTGGGGGGCATGGACAGGCACTTGTTACTGGCACATGATAGGGGTGCATGGAGAGGCACTTGTTACTGGCACATGATTGGGGAGGCATGGAGAGGCACTTGTTACTGGCACATGATAGGGGTGCATGGAGAGGCACTTGTTACTGGCACATGATTGGGGAGGCATGGAGAGGCACTTGTTACTGGCACATGATTGGGGGGCATGGAGAGGCACTTGTTACTGGCACATGATGGGGGTGCATGGAGAGGCACTTGTTACTGGCACATGATGGGGGTGCATGGAGAGGCACTTGTTACTGGCACAGGATGGGGGTGCATGGAGAGGCACTTGTTACTGGCACAGGATGGGAGTGCATGGAGAGGCACTTGTTACTGGCACATGATGGGGTGATGGAGAGGCACTTGTTACTGGAACATGATGGGGGCATGGAGAGGCACTTGTTACTGGCACATGATTATGGGGGCACCTCTTACTGGCACATTATTGGGGGGAATCTATGGGGGCACTTCTTACTGGCACATTATTGGGGGGCATCTACTGAGGCCACAAAGAAGGGGTATTTTGTATGGGGGAAGGGGGGAGAGGAACACTATGGGAGCTTCTACTGAGGCCACAAAGAAGGAGTATTTTATATGGGGGGCTCTGTGTGGTATTAGTATTATCAGGGGGTTTATCGGTTTCTACAGTATAATATTGGGGAGCACAGCGGCACAGTATTGGGGGTAGTAGGATAATTTGTCCAGAAGATGGGAGGATGATGGAGAGATGAAAAATGGCTTAAAATGGTCTGAAGGTCTGAAAAGAGAAGATGAGGAAAGAGAACATCTACATCAAAGGAGACGTCACTGGATGTAAGAGGTATATGGGGCTGTCATCATGTGATGGGAAGGCTGTTACTGGAAATATAGTGGTAGATTAACCGCCTCCGGACCGCCTAACGCAGGATTGCGTTCCGGAGGCAGTCGTTTTGTTCCTCCTTGACGCGCCGGCGCGATTTCGGGCAGAGCCGGCCCGCGCATGCGCATTGCGGGCCGGCAAAAGTTAAAGCAGTATTTTGTCACCAGCCTGCCAGCCAATGATCGTCGCTGGCAGGCTGGTGATTTTCAAAAAATCGAATCACAAGCCATTTAACACCTTATATTTATAAATATAAGGTGTTAAATGGCTTCTGTGCTCCTCTGCTGGTCCTTTTCGTCGGTTGGTCCCTGCAGAGGAGCACACATCACTGTGAGTACACACCAAACACTACAGATCACCCCCCATCACCCCAATTAACCCCTTGATCGCCCCTTGATCACCCCTGTCAATCACTAGTGAAAGGGCAAAAAGTGATCAGTGTAAACTGTCACTTTTTTTTCCCACTAGTATTGACGGTTAGGTTTAGGATAGTTTAGGCCCCTTTGTTAGGTAGTTAGCGTCGGTTAGCTAAGTCACTGATTCGCTGATTAGCGTATCGCTAATCAGCATTGGTACTTTTATAGTATCTGTAAGTGATCAGAACTGATCACAGTCAGATCTATAATAGTATTAGTGTCACCTTAGTTCGCCCTCCACCCAAAACGCAGTGTTTGCCCGATCAGGCTTGATCGGTCGCCCACACGTGCGTTCACCCACGCCCGCCCCGCCGCAGTGACAAAAAATTATAATTTTTTTGATCACTGCACAATCACTTTACAAGCTCTGCGGCGATAAAAAAAATCAGTTTTGATATTTTTTATCAATCGCAGCGGGTTCCGGTACTTCGCTAGCCTCCCATTTGTAAGACAGGCTTGCTTTTTTTTCTTGGGTAGTCTCAGGGAATACCCCGTAAATTTAGTTGACCAAATGGCAAATAAGGGGTATTCTTCTGAAGAGGCCTACAGGATTCTGACCCAGTCGGATGAGGAATGGGAACCCTCATCTGACGAATCCAGCGGGTCAGAATACGAACCTGTAGAAAGCAGTGGCAGTCTGACCCAAAGTTCGGATGAGGAGGTTGAGGTCCCTGATACCACCAGGCGTACCCGGCCCCGTGTTGCTAGACCACAGGTTGCGCAGGATCCGCTTCAAGGGCAGCAGAGTGGGGCTGGCGCTGTCGGATTACGTGGCGAGGCATACACCAGCAGCGCAGCCCATCCTGGACCTAGTACCAGCACTGCCGTAGAACATGGTGAAGTGGCGAGCACCAGAAGGGCAGTTGAAGCTGGTACGGTGGCACGTGCATTAGTTCCCCCGTCGCAGCCACCGCACAGACAGGCCTGTAGAGCCCCCAGAGTCCCTGAGGTGCTGGCAAACCCTGATTGGCAGCCCCCAACTTCAGCCGCACCAGTAGTTCCGCCTTTCACCGCCCAGTCTGGAGTTCGGGTTGAGACAGCTCAGATCGGATCGGCACTGGGGTTTTTTGAGCTATTCTTGACTGCGGAGATCTTGGACTTAGTCGTGGCAGAAACAAATCGGTATGCCACTCAATTTATAACCGCCAACCCGGGAAGCTTTTATGCCCAGTCTTTCCGGTAAAAAACCTGTCCAAGTTTCCGAATTTAAAACTTTTCTGGGCCTTCTCCTCAACATGGGCCTGACAAAAAAGCATGAATTGCGGTCATATTGGTCCACGAACCCAATTCATCACATGCCCATGTTCTCTGCTGCCGTGTCCAGGACACGATTTGAGACCATCCTGCGTTTCCTGCACTTTAACGACAACAGCACCTCTCGTCCCAGAGGCCACCCAGCTTTTGACCGGCTCCACAAAATTCGGCCCCTCATAGACCACCTTAACACCAAATTTGCAGATTTGTATACCACTGAGCAAAACATCTGCATAGACGAGTCCCTTATACATTTTACCGGGCGCCTTGGCTTCAAACAATACATCCCAAGCAAGCGCGCCCAATATGGGGTCAAATTGTATAAGCTCTGTGAAAGGGCCACAGGCTATACGCACAAATTTCGAGTCTATGAGGGTAAAGATCAGACCCTGGAGCCGGTCGGTTGCCCTGACTACCTGGGGTGCAGTGGGAAGACAGTCTGGGACTTGGTGTCACCCTTATTTGGCAAGGGGTACAATCTTTATGTGGACAATTTTTACACAAGTGTGCCCCTCTTCAGACATTTGTTCCTAGAACAGATTGGCTGCTGTGGCACCGCGACCTAGTCGCCGGGGCTTCCCCCAACGGTTCGTTGCCACCCGTCTTGCAAGGGGGGAGAGGGCTGCCTTGTGTAACGAAGAACTGCTCGCAGTGAAATGGAGAGACAAGTGTGACGTTTACATGCTCTCCTCCATTCACGCAGACACGACAATACAAATAGAACGGGCAACCAGTGTCATTGAAAAGCCCCTCTCAGTCCACGACTATAATTTGCTCATGGGAGGGGTGGACTTCAATGACCAGATGTTGGCTCCTTATTTAGTTTCCTGACGCACCAGACGCTGGTATAAGAAGGTGTCTGTATATTTGATTCAATTGGCTATGTACAATAGTTTTGTTCTCTACAGTAAGGCTGGGAGAACAGGATCCTTCCTCAAATTTCAGGAAGAGATCATCGAGAACCTCCTGTATCCAGGAGGTTCCGTGGCCCCATCCACCAGTGTAGTGAGCCGTCTACACGAGCGACATTTCCCCAATGTCATTACTGGTACCTCAACCCAAGCACCACCCCGAAAAAGATGTTGTGTCTGTAGCAGGAGTGGAATAAGGCGTGACACCCGCTATTTCTGTCCTGACTACCCTGACCACCCTGCCCTATGCTTAGGGGAGTGTTTCCGGAAGTACCACACACAGGTACACTTAGCATAGGGATTGCGTGACACAGGACAGGCACACAGGGCGCTTAGGGCCCTTTCACTCACAGCTGCTGCAAACCTCTCCTTTCACCTGGGACAAAGTGAATAATGTACTTCGCCACATCTCTGGGCGATTTGCGCTTTGCACATTGTCCCATGGGGAAGGAGAGGTTTGTCCTATAAAGAGAAAAAAAAAAATCACCGGTAAGCAAAAAAGTTCATGTTCTGTTCCAAAAGTTCAAGAAAGTTTCTAAAAGTTAATGTTCTGTTCAAATGTTATATAATGTTAATAAATTTATTGCATTGCGGCCTGTTTTTTTTTTTTTTTTTTTACCTTCTAGGTCACGGGTGTCAAACACAAGGCCCGCGGGCCGAATCCGGCCCGCCAGACCTCGTCATGTGGCCCGCGCAGCGAGCGAGCTGGCGGCGGCGGCTAGGCACAGGGAGATGAGCGCTTCCATTGTGGAAGCGCTCATCTCCAGTCATCTGTATCGCCGTCCTCAGGACAGCGATACAGATGCCTGCCTGTGCTGCGGTAGGGGAGGGAGAGGCGTGTCCCTTTCCCTTTCTCATCGCGCTGCCTGAGCCATACAGCGTGGGACACAGGCCAGAAGAGGCCTGCATCGCATAACTGACATGGAGGTAAGTATGTGTTTTTTTTTATTATTTTTATTATGTACAATACTTTTACTGGCGGGGGCTGTTATTACTGGCAAAGGGGGGGCTGTTTGTTATTACTGGCAAAGGGGGGGCTGTTATTACTGGCGGGGGCTGTTATTACTGGCAAAGGGGGGGCTGTTATTACTGGCAAAGGGGGGGCTGTTATTACTGGCAAAGGGGGCTGTTATTACTGACACAGAGGGGCTCTTATTACTGGGGGCTGTTATTACTGGCACAGAGGGGCTCTTATTACTGGGGGCTGTTATTACTGGCACAGAGGGGCTCTTATTACTGGGGGCTGTTATTACTGACACAGAGGGGCTGTTATTACTGGCACAGAGGGGCTCTTATTACTGGGGGCTGTTATTACTGGCACAGAGGGGCTCTTATTACTGGGGGCTGTTATTACTGGCACAGAGGGGCTCTTAGTACTGGGGGCTGTTATTACTGGCACAGAGGGGCTCTTATTACTGGGGGCTGTTATTACTGACACAGAGGGGCTCTTATTACTGGGGGCTGTTATTACTGGCACAGAGGGGCTCTTATTACTGGGGGCTATTATTACTGGGGGCTGCTATTACTGGCACAGGGGGGCTGCTATTACTGGCATAGGGGGCTATTATTACTGGCACAGGGGGGGGCTGTTAATACTGGCACATGATTGGGGGCACTATAGGGGCATCTACTGAGGCCACAAAGAAGGGGTATTTTATATGGGCTCTCTGTACAGTACAATTTTATACTGGGACACATGGTGGGTACTATGGGGAAGGGGGGAGAGGAGTACTATGGGGTCATCTACGGGGGACACTAAGAAAGGGTATTTTAGGGGTGTGGCCAAGCAGCCGAGGGAGATGGACGCATGAACCTGAGCTCCTGCTCCATTACAGCGTTACAGACCTGCTAAACCCCATCCACCAAAGTGCCGTCCGTTTCTCTCTCCAAGCTCCTGTATGCCTCCATGATGACCAGAGGCAAGAAGAGCCTGAAACAACAGGGCAAACTAAACTTTTTCTTTGCCCAGGAGAAGATCAAAGATGGCGCCGGCGGAGAAGAAGCGCGCAGCACACCGGGCTCCAGCCCTTCCTTTTCATCAGGATCGCATTCTCCGTCCGGTCACCAGCAACATCACACTCCCTCCAACACCTCTCCTGTGGAATCCCCTCCAGCAGTAGCCTCACACAGAGGGCAAAGAATGATGGAGAAAGACCTTCCCGCGCCTCCTGAGATCGCCATCACTCAAACCTCACCGACTGCCAGCCCTGACAAACAGCGGCCACGGTATCGAGGCCCCAGCAATTCCGGTGAGTGTACTTCTCCATCTGGGGGTCAGCCGGGTTCTCCATCCATATATGAGGCACTACAGAGTCTGCAGACATCAGACCAACCAGCCTCTGGGACTTTATTAAAGGACATGCTTTTAGCATTTCACCATTCCATCACTGCACAAATAGCTAAATCATTAGTCCCGATCCAGGCTACTGTAACAGAGCTGGGGGATAAGATGGTACATGTGGAGACGAAGATGGGCGAATTTGTCTCTTCCCATAACACTTTAATTGACTCTCATGAGCTCCTCTCTGATGAAGTCACTCAACTTAAAGCCAAGATTGCGGACTTAGAGGACCGTTCCCGCCGGAACAACCTCAAAATGCGGGGGTTCCAGAAGATATAACCGCGTCTGAATTAGCAGGATATATACAGAAGCTGATTCGCTTGCTCCTGCCTAATAGCTCTGAAAGTGATTTGATAATCGACAGGGCACATAGGATTGTCAAGCCTAAGCACCTGCCGGATGATGTTCCAAGAGATGTGCTAGCAAGGGTGCACTTTTTCCACATTAAGGAGCAACTCCTTATGGCCGCAAGAAAAATGGGGACTCTCCCGGCCCCATATGAGGGGGTGAAGTTATTCGTGGACCTCTCAGCAGCGACACTACAGCTCAGGAAGTCCCTGGCCCCTATCACTACTGCCCTGAGAGCACACTCCATCGCTTACAGATGGGGCTTTCCTGTTAAGCTCCTAATTCATAAGGAGGGCTCAATGGTAGTGATCCGTTCAATAGCTGAGGGAAAAGCAACTCTCGCTTCATGGAACATTACAGTGGAACCTACACATGATCCTGATGTTCCTAGGCATCACCATAGTTATGGAGATTGGCAATTGGTGGAGAATAGACGACGCAAGAAAACGCATTAAAGGGGACTTCTTTTCTGCTTCTAGTGATATGGAGCAGCAGTCCTACTAGCCTCTGTTCTGGCTTTTGGCAGGACTTTTTCCCCAATAATTGCAAAGGCGCAAATTAGTGCCTTACTATGTGTTGTGACTTCCCAGTCACTGTTCTTGTTTTACTTTTCTTTTCACCCTTTTTATGTTCTGGGCAGATTTCTATGCTATGTTATATTTACTGGTGTACATCCTTGGCTGCTGGGGTTGTGCCTCCCTCCGCATCGGGATATTTTTTGCGCCAAAAGCTCTGTTGATTATAAATGGTACTAAAGCTTAGCACTTTAAACGTTAGGGGGCTAAATAGCCCTTACAAGCGCAACCTGATGTGGAGGGAGGCCCTCTCCCTGCAGTGTGACATATTCTGTGCCCAAGAGACACATATATTAGCTGCTGACGCTGACCGCCTTAAACATAGATGTTTCCCAGTTATTCTCCAGGCTCACTGCACCAAGAAGAAAAGAGGAGTGCTGCTAGCAATCAAAAACACGGTGGCGTATACTGCGGTATCCTCTATCGTCGACTCCGGAGGGCGGTATATTATCCACGTATGTTATCTGAATAACGTCTTATACACCTTGGTAAGTCTCTATGCACCCAACACACATCCTCAACGCTTCCTTCAAAAACTCCTGAATAAGGTCCAATCCGTTCAACAGGGGAAGGTCCTCATTTGCAGAGATTTTAATGTAGTCCCAGATATATCTGTAGACTCATCCTCCCTCACAAGAAGAAACTCTAATACACTAATGGGCCTACTCTCCAAAATGGCCTTATATAATATTTGGCGCCTACATCACCCTTTGGAACGTGATTATACCTATTTCTCTCCTTCACATTTGTCGTATTCCCGCACAGATCTTGTGCTGGTGGACAGAGCTTCACTCCTGTCTATCACAAGTTCCGACATAGGAACTATATCATGGTCAGACCATGCACCCGTTTCAGTGAAAATCTTAGAACAGTATAACCGCCCTCCGAACCCGACTTGGAGAATAAATGAATATTTACTGGCTGACCTGGATTGCCAGCTAGAGGTGAAAACCGCACTGTCTGAATATTTTCAGAATAATGTTAATTCAGTAGATAATCCATCTATCACCTGGATAGCACACAAGGCCTATATTAGGGGCATTTTTATTAAGCTTGGGCACAGAGCTAAAAAGAAAAGAGAACACCTCACTACTTATCTACTGAACAAAATTCGAGCACTAGAGATTCTGAATAAAGCATCACCTACTCTTAGTCACTCGGAGGAGCTTTGCTCTCTTAGGGCTCAGCTGAGGGAGCACATGCTGCATAAATATGAATTGTCCTTGAAAAAAGTGAAAGCTATGTACTATTCACAAGCAAATAAGGCAGGGAAATTACTAGCCAATAGAATCAAATGTAAGGCCCAAAATTCCCGGATCGCCTTTCTCTGGAACTCCTCAAAAACCCACAAAATATATGACCCAAAAGGGATTGCAAATAGTTTCATGTCCTTTTACTCACAATTATATAACTTAGCTGACAACAAGGAGGGGATTCAACCTTCTGACCAGGACATAGATAACTTCCTTGACTCCCTCTCATTGCCTTCCATGTCTGAAGAGCAAAAAACTAAAATCTGTCTGCCCATCACACTAGAGGAAATACTGCGTATTATCAAGCAACTACCCCATCATAAGAGTCTTGGCCCGGATGGCCTGTCTAACTCCTACTATAAACTCTTCTCAGAGATCCTAGGTCCGCACCTACACTCATCCCTATTGAGAACTATGTCGGATGGTCATATGCCCAGAGAGATACTAGAGGCCACTATTGTCACTCTGCCAAAGCCTGGCAAGGAACCAACTGCCCCCCAAAATTTTCGGCCTATTTCCCTCCTCAATACTGATCTGAAAATCTATGCCAAGTTACTAGCGAACAGGTTGGCGGAGATTATCCCGTCCCTGATTGCCCCTGACCAAGTGGGTTTCGTTGTGGGTAGGCAAATCACTGATAACTCTAGAAGAGTATTAAACCTCCTTGACAGAGTCAACAAACTGCGAATACCCTCGGTGTTCCTTACGCTGGATGCCGAGAAGGCGTTCGACCGAGTTAACTGGTCGTTTGCCTTCTCGGTGCTCCATAAGATGGGATTCCCTGTTGCCGTCATCAAAGCTATAGGAGCATTATATAGGGGCCCTGCTGCCCGAGTTTTAACTAACGGGGAACTGTCAGACCCTTTTAACCTTTCAAACGGGACAAGGCAGGGGTGCCCCCTCTCCCCCCTTATCTTTATCTTATCCCTAGAGCCGTTAGCGCAGGCTATCAGACAAAATGAGAATATCTCAGGAATCTGGATAGGTGATAGGCAACACACCCTTTCATTATATGCGGATGATATAATCCTTTCCCTAACCAACCCGGCCGTGTCCCTTCATGAGTTAAGAAAGGTCATACACACATATGGCACTTTGTCATTTTATAAACTGAACGAGAGCAAATCCCAAGCCCTCCCCCTTTTAATATCCAACCATACCCTGAGCCAGTTAAAACAGACCTACTCTTGGGATTGGCAGACATCAGGAGTTCAATACCTTGGGGTCCAACTTACCCCCACTATTCCAAAATTGTATGAAGCAAATTTTCCCAGTTTCCTCCTAGATCTCCAGAAAGAACTGGATAACATAATGAAAACGGAACTTTCATGGTTGGGCAGAGTGGCAGCCTTCCAGCAGCATGTGCTCCCTAAGCTTCTTTATTTATTCAGAATTCTCCCATTGGACCTTCCTAGCTCCTTCTTTAACACTGTTAACAAACTACTGAACAAGTTTATTTGGAAGAAAGGTCCACCTCGCATTGCTAAATCAATAATGTCCAAGTTTAGGAAAGTGGGAGGCCTAAATCTCCCAAATATTTATGATTACTATCTTGCCACTAGAGTGCACCAACTCAAGGAATGGTGGGCCGCTGATAACCCCAAACACTGGGTCCATATTGAACAGACACTTGCCCCAACCCATAACTTAAAGGCTATACTGTTAGCCTCTCTCTTCAAGGAAATAACACCACAATCCCTCCCGTATTTACTTTCCACCTCCTTGAAAGCCTGGAAAAGATACCATGGCGGCGATCGTGGAACGACCGTTTCCATAGCAAAAATCAATCCAATAGAGGCGCTGCAATACATCATTCCTAATCTCTCTCTAGAGGGATGGAAAAAGGAAGGAGTGGTAACGGTTGCTGATTTGCTCAACCTGAAGGATCTTGACTCCTTTGAGAATTTGCAAAAAAGGTTCAAAATACATAAAAACAACTTTTATAAGTATTTGAGAATTCGCCACCTTTTAGCTACTAGTCCTACGCTCATAGTTCACTCACATGCGGAACTCCTGAGTCAATGGAACTTGACACAATCCAAGTGGAAGGGAATCCGCCCTCTATATACATTCTTAGGCAACAAAAACTCCTTTGTAAAAACCACTCCCATTATCTCATGGGAACAGGATCTGGGCCGCGATATCCCCCCAGCGCAGTGGTCCATAGCTATCACATATGCAACTAAACGACTGAAATGTGTTTCTCACCTTGAAGCCTACTCGAAAACTCTACTCAGATGGTATTTTACCCCTCTGAAATTGAGCCACATTTATCCTGGCTTGGAGCCGCTGTGCTGGAGGGGATGTGGGGGTAGGGGGTCCATTATACACATACTATGGAGCTGTCCTTTGCTAAAAGATTTATGGTCTAGCATTTTTCAACTAGTGGCAAAGGTAACAGGCCGTGAGCTAAATAGTGACCCGGCTTTGGCCTTACTCTTTGTTAATATTACGGAGATCCCGTATAATTTTAGGACCATTGCTATGCATTTATTCCTAGCCACAAAGTTGGCTATAACTAGGAACTGGAAAAGTTCAACAATTCCGACCATACAGGAAATCATCAACTCAGTAGACACTACTAGGTCTTTTGAAAAAATGTTAGCACACAAAAGCTTTGCGTTATGCAAATTTGAAAGGGAATGGGCACAGTGGAACGGTACTTCCAATGTTCAATAGATTGTCACTAACAACCTCTAAACACAAATGGTGTTTACATAGTCAATAATTTGCTTGCATTAATTAATGCTTATGATGTACACTCGGAAGCCTTGGTCTTTTACACAAAGTCTGCCTCTTTGCTTTTCCTTTATTTCTTTTCTCGCTTTTCTGTTAATTTTTCCATGTTTATTTTGCAAGACATGGTTATTGGATTGTACTGACGTTATACCAACCTGTTGTATAGATGTAATCTCTGGAGTACATGATACCACCTGGTACATGCGAACAACGCATACTAATGTAATATAACCCGTTGCACGGGTGATATGTACGATTCCTTTGATCACTGTATTCTTTGGATTTATGAAAAAATTCTCAATAAAGATATATTGAAAGTTAAGAAGGGGTATTTCATACTGGCACATTATGGGGGCACTATGAGGACATTAGCTCAAATGGGGGCATTACAAGGGGGTATTTTTTGCACTGTCCCATTATAAGGAGAATTGTTACTACTGGGGGGGGCATTATGGTGGGCTTTATTACTCCCCCATGGTATGACCCCCTAGTAGCAGCACCAGCCTCTCCCTGCTCTGCTATCCCTCTGCACCTTCTCCAAATACTTATTATGAAATCTTTCTCATTAGGATAAAACACCTCATCAGCTCCACCGAGCCCCCGGCCAAAGTGTGGAAGTGGCGTCCGAGATCCCCAAGGGCCAAGCCAAGTAACTGTAAGTTTTCCGGCCCTTTGAGGGTGACCAAACTGCTGATGCGGCCCCCGATGAATTTGAGTTTGACACCCCTGTTCTAGGTCGACCAACTGATGAACGAGCTGCAGCACTGATGTGCATTCTGACAGAAGCATTGCGCTGCTGTCAGATTACACAAAAGTCGGTGTATGCGGCGCTGCAAGACGAGATTTCTCCTCTGCAGTAAAAAAGATACGTTTGCCGAGGCATATGAGCTGAGGGGCGGTGTTCATATGCTTTGGCAAACACTTTGTATAAAAAAAAATAAAAAATCACGGCAATGATTTATTCATCCAAATCGATTGATGTGAATGGAGAAATCGGGTTTGCCAGGGCATACGGGCTGAGTGGGTTTGGATGTTGGGCGGAGCTCCTATGTACTGGCAGATGCCTTTCCCCTCCTTTTTTTTTTTTTGGCAGAGATTTTTTCATCCACATTGATCGATGCGAATGAAGAAATCTGTGGCGTTTATTTTTTCTTTCAGCCCAGAGGCTGAACGAAAAAAAAAAAAATCTCATTACCCGTATGCTCAATATAAGGAGAATAGCAGAAACTCCTAATGCTGGCCATACATGTAATGATTGCGGAGACCCTCAAATGCCAGGGCAGTACAAACACCCCACAAATGACCCCATTTTGGAAAGAAGACACCCCAACGTATTCGCTGAGGGGCATATTGAGTCCATGAAAGATTGAATTTTTTGTCCCAAGTTAGCGGAAAGGGAGACTTTGTGAGGAAAATAAATAAATAAATCAATTTCCGCAAACTTGTGCCAAAAAAAAATCTTCTATGAACTCGCCATGCCCGTCATGGAATACCTTGGGGTGTCTTCTTTCCAAAATGGGGTCACTTGTGGGGTATTTATACTGCCCTGGCATTTTAGGGGCCCTAAAGCGTGAGAAGAAATCTGGAATCCAAATGTCTAAAAATGCCCTCCTAAAAGGAATTTAGGCCCCTTTGCGCACCTAGGCTGCAAAAAAGTGTCACACATGTGGTATCGCCGTACTTAGGAGAAGTTGGGCAATGTGTTTTGGGGTGTCTTTTTACATATACCCATGCTGGATGAGAGAAATATCTCTGTAAAATGACAACTTTGTATAAAAAAAAATGGGAAAAGTTGACTTTTAGAGAAATATTTCTCTCACCCAGCATGGGTATATGTAACTAGACACCCCAAAACACATTGCCCATCTTCTCCTGAGTACAGCTATACCACATGTGTGACACTTTTTTGCAGCCTAGGTGCCCAAAGGGGCCCAAATTCTAAAGAGCACCTTTAGGATTTTACAGGGCATTTTGTAGGCATATGGATTCCAGACTACTTCTCACGCTTTAGGTCCCCTAAAATGCCAGGGCAGTATAAATACCCCACAAGTGACCCCATTTTGGAAAGAAGACACCCTAAGGTATTTTGTGATGGGCATAGTGAGTTTATGGAAGTTTTTATTTTTTGTCACAAGTTAGTGAAATATGAGACTTTGTAAGAAAAAAAATATAAATAAAAAATCATTTTCCACTAACTTGTGCCCAAAAAAAATAAATTCTAGGAACTCGCCATGCCCCTCACGGAATACCTTAGGGTGTCTTCTTTCCAAAATGGTGTCACTTGTGGGGTATTTATACTGCCCTGGCATTTTAGGGGACCTAAAGCGTGAGAAGTAATTTGGAATCCAAATGTGTAAAAAATGCCCTGTGAAATCCTAAAGGTGCTCTTTAGAATTTGGGCCCCTTTGCACACCTAGGCTGCAAAAAAGTGTCACACATGTGGTATCGCCGTACTCTGGAGAAGTTGGGCAATGTGTTTTGGGGTGTCTTTTTACATATACCCATGCTGGGTGAGAGAAATATCTCTCTAGTGACCCCATTTTGGAAAGAGGACACCCCAAAGTATTTTGTGATGGGCATAGTGAGTTCATGGACGTTTTTATTTTTTGTCACAAGTTAGTGGAATATGAGACTTTGTAAGAAAAAAAACCCATCATTTTCCGCTAACTTGTGACAAAAAATAAAAACTTCTATGAACTCACTATGCCCATCGGCGAATACCTTAGGGTGTCTACTTTCCGAAATGGGGTCATTTGTGGGGTGTTTTTACTGTCTGGGCATTGTAGAACCTCAGGAAACATGACAGGTGCTCAAAAAGTCAGAGCTGCTTCAAAATGCGGAAATTCACATTTTTGTACCATAGTTTGTAAACGCTATAACTTTTGCGCAAACCAATAAATATACACTTATTGCATTTTTTTTATCAAAGACATGTAGAACAATAAATTTAGAGAAAAATTTATATAGAAATGTAGTTTTATTTGAAAAATTTTACAACTGAAAGTGAAAAATGTCTTTTTTTTTGCCAAAAATTCGGTACATTTCGATTAATATCAAAAAAAGTAAAAATGTCATCAGCAATGAAATACCACCAAATGAAAGCTCTATTAGTGAGAAGAAAAGGAGGTAAAATTCATTTGGGTGGTAAGTTGTATGACCGAGCAATAAACCGTGAAAATAGTGTAGTGCAGAATTGTAAAAAGTGGTCTGGTCATTAAGGGGGTTTAAGATAGGGGAGCTGAGGTGGTTAAAAGGAAAATATTACTGATAGGCAAAGTATGATACTGCCTGCTGAACCACTGTACCTTAGCTTATCATGTGTAATACTGATACATTATAAATGCAACTTACTGAAGTCAGACAACCCCTTTAAGGGGGGGGCTTTTTTAATGTTCGCCTTGTTGGTAAAATTCCCTATTTAATGTTCACCTTGTTGGTAAAATTCCCTAGAAATGGCCCTGGTTTTATGTAATAGTACATGGTGCAATTTTAAAGTACAACTTGTCCTCTAAAAACAAGCCTTCATATGGTTATGTGAACAGGTAAATAAAATAAAAAAGTTATGGCTCCGGGAAGGTAGAGAGTAAAAAACAAAAATGGCAAATTGTTTGGTCCTGAAGGGGCTAACAAAGAAAAATCCACTTGACTAGTCACATCTGCTCTGTTCCAGCACCCATCTACAGTAGGCTAGAAGTGGGATGTTCCATCAGTGGGAGCATGCACCACTGCAGCCATTTACTGGCCTCAGCAGTGACATGTCCCCAAGCAGTACCTGATAGATAGTGATGGACGAACATCGGCCGCGACGATTCGCGAACACGCGTTCGCGGCAGGCCCCATTTACTTTAATGGCAAGCGAACCTGAAAAACCTTCAGGTAATATTCGCAGCCAACAAACACTAGAAGTACACAAATAGTCCCACAACATGGACAGTGATAAACCAGAGGGGGATCATTGGCAAAAATTCCCACAAAAAATATGTATTTTAATCAGGGGCCATTTTTATGCGTCTTAAAGGGAAACTCTAAAAAATGTGCCTGTAATGACCGGCGTCACGCACAGGGAGGGAAAAGGGAAAGCCCTGCCCAAGGGAGAGGGAAAGGTGGTGACCCCTGACTCACCTTGCGGCTGGCACCTGACTGCCCTGACGTCCCTAGACGGGTTCCTCACCCGTGCGGCGATCACGTGCCTAAACCCTGGCTTTCCCTACAATGAGCCCTAGATAGTGAACGGGCCGGTGGGATCGCTAGTCCGCACCACTGACACTAAGAGGGAAACACCAGGGAGAGGACAGACAATACAGACAAACACATACACCCAGGTGGGCGACCACAGCAGTCCACAAAGGTCCAACAGGGATCCGGAGGGTAGCGTTCTGGACCAACAACCAGAGAACGCAGCAACACAGCTCCAGAAGGTCAGAATAGATGTCTAGGCAGGAAGCTCTATATCTGGCAACCAGAGAAGTGTGAGAGGGGAATATAAGGAGGTTGGGAGTGCTGGACAAGGAACAGCTGAGGAGAAAGAGCTACGGATCCCTGAGTGAGCCAAAAGGGTTGCAAAGCAAACCCAGTAAGCTACCATAAGGAAACAGCCCTATCTGACATAGAGCGCGCAGCCAACCGCTGCGACTTCCTGACCCCGGGTATAACGGAGTCAGGCGTGGTTCTTGACACCCTCGTGACAGTGCCCTGCTGGAGCCTAGGCGGTCTCTGGATAAAAATAGTACAGGCCCCAAAAATTAGGCATTTATGTAAATCTCACTAATTAATATTCATAAATAGGCGTGAGTCATCTAGTGATGTCTCCGCTTATTTATGCCTATATCAACAACAAATCACTACTGATTGCCTTACGCTAATCACTAAACTAGCTGTATGCGCCTTACTAACTACCGCTAGTAACCACACGTTACACAATAGGTATAAATAACACAGTATTTATTAATCCTTACAGAACATAACACACGTAATACACTAATAATACAGTACCAACAATACACTACAACTATTGCTGCGGCGCCTTACTACTACAAAGGAATATATATGTTTATAACTATATATATCTATATCAAGGGAATAGATATATATATTGATAGCAGCACACAGCAATATAAGTACACACACTATAACAACACACTAATACGGTTCTAACTACGCTAACACAGCCCCAAGTCCTCCCCAAAATCTAACTACAATTGCAATAATACACATACATACACTTTACCAGCAGCCCACCCAATCCTCACCATATACTATCCCTACGGGGAATAACCAGGGGTTATTACGGACACTGTTGCTGCTGGGGAAGGCAGGGCAGCCGTGAAGGGGGTAGAGGCACAGGGGCAACACCAGTGTAACAGGGGATATGAGGGATCTACAATCCTGGGGGAACACAGGGGATATTAGGAGTATAGGGGGACTCAGGGCAGGAGAAGGTAAGGGTAACCAAGGGTTCAGGGGGTGAGGGTATATGAGATACAGGGGAAGGTAAGGGTTATAGGGGGATTAGGGGTATGATGCGTTGTAAGGGAAGGTAATGAGTTGAACCAGGGTTATAAGGGGATTAGGGGTGTATCAAGGGTCCAGGGGGGGTTCGTTGGTGGTATAGGGGGAGTAAGGGTTGGTTGTATGGGAGGCGTTGGTGGTATAGGGGGAGTAAGGGTTGATTGTATGGCAGGAGTAAGGGTTAATAATATCGTTGGTGGTATAGGGAATAACAGGGGTTAATGATACTTAGGGTCTTATGCTCGTTGTCCAGGGGGGCTCGTTTGTCCAGGGATGATCCTCTCTGGCTGGGGCTCGTTTCCAAAAGTGCCTCAGCGTAGCGCCGCCGGACTATTTAAGTTTGGCGGCGCTCGCTCCCGAGGCAGCCCGTCCTGTGGCGCGCATGTGCGCCGCCGGCCAGAACACGTGGGCCGGCGCGGTGATATGAGGTCACCGCGCCAGCCCGCGCATCCCAGAGCTCGCTTCCAGGCGGAGGGTTCCTTTAATCCTCCGCCTGTATCGCATCTGCATATCCTGCGGCGCGATTATTATCGCGCCGGAGGTATGCAGATAACAGAGGGAGGGACGTTTGTTTCCCTCTCTCTGTTATGTTAACTATCCCCAGCAGCTGGGGATAGTTAAATACCAAAAGGCATCGGATCTCTATTGATCCTATGCCTTTTGAGGTCACCAGAGGCTGGACATAATTGTCCAGCCATCTGGTGACCTTCTCATCCCCTGCAGGGATGCAGGAGGAGGGGGGGGGGCACATCTTGTCCTTATACTATATGTGTATGGATGCTTGGGGCACATCCATACATATATATATATATATATATATATATATATATATACACACATCAATCTACTGGGGGGGAGATATATTTATATGTATATATATATATATTTATGGATGTTTGGGGCACATCCATAAATATACATATATACACACATAGGTAAAACAATAAGCCCATCAATATACATGTATATACATATATATATACATAGAGATGTATGCCGCCAAGGGGGCCTACATACATCTCCATGTATACCCACAGGTCCCACCTGGATGGGCCTATAGACAAGGGCCAATATACATGTATATATGTCAGGGCATATATACATATATATTTAAATATAACACTTCGCTCAACAATCCCCCTGTTGTCGGGAATACGACAATAAATATTTTGGGGGAAGGGTTGGGATGTATTTGCCCCCCTCAATCGCACTCTTGGTGACAGTTTAGGAAGGACTGAAGTAATATGGCCCTTAGTAGGGATCGACCGATTATCGGTTTGGCCGATATTATCGGCCGATATTGAGGATTTTGAACGTTATCGGTATCGGCATCTATTTTGCCGATATACCGATAACGTATTGGGAACACAGAACGCGCTGCTCTCAGCGCGTTCTGTGTTCCCTCCGCAGCACAGGGGAGAAGGAAGCAGTGTCTCCTCCCCCTGTGATGCTGCTGCCGCTGCCTCCAATGACAGGACGGAAGACAAGAGGAGGGGAGGGGCTGTGGCCGCTGCGCCACCAATGAAGATGAGTCTTTCATTAATTCAAATACAGGAGGCGGGAGCTGGCTGCAGAATCACATAGCCGGCTCCCGACCTCTATGAACGGCAGCTGCGGTCCGCGGTAGTTAACCTCTTAGGTGCCGCGGATCGCAGCTACCGCTCATAGAGGTCGGGAGCCGACTATGTGATTCTGCAGCCAGCTCCCGCCTCCTGTATGTGAAAGAGAGGTATCTTCATTGGTGGCGCAGTGCGCCCCCCCCCCCCTCAAGCCCCCTAGTATTAATCATTGGTGGCGCAGTGCGCCCCCCACCCCAATAGTAAAAACATTGGTGGCGTAGTGCGCCCCCCCCCCCCCAGTTCTAATCATTGGCAGCGGCCACAGGATCCCCTCTCCCCTGCTCCTCCGATCGGAGCCCCAGCAGTGTAAGCCTGGGGCTCCGATCGGTTACCATGGCAGCCAAGACGCTATTGAAGCCCTGGCTGCCATAGTCAGCTCCATGCTGCTGTGTGCACAGAGCACAGGGCAGCAGGGAGAGTGCGAGATCCTATTCACTCTGATAGAGATCTATCAGGGTGAATGGGACAAGGGTTCTAGTCCCTAAGGGGGCTAAAAGTTAGTAAAAAAAAAAAAAATATTAAGTATAAATGAAAAAGATTTACAAAAAAATTAAAATAATAATACACGTTAACAATAAACATTAATTTTCAGCAGATTTGTGTAGGAAATTATTATTTTTCCTCAAAAATAAAAATACCCAGAATATCGGTATAAATTATCGGCTATCGGCCTGAAAGTTGACAAATTATCGGTATCGGTATCGGCCCTAAAAAATCAATATCGGTCGATCCCTAGCCCTTAGGTACCTAGACATCACCCATCATGATTAACACCTCCGACCTGCCCTTCACCAAACGTTTCCATCCACCGAATACACCGTCTTCTTCTCTTTGGATAACTTCCTTGGCATCTTACATTATGATCCTCAGGTGTCAACCACTCCCTATGTAGTCTATTTCTGACTCCGGAATGGCTTCACCCTCGCCGTCTTTAGATCACTCCACTCAGCGACCGTGTTCTTTTCTCTTTGCCAGTGTTGTTCTTCTGGCGTCCGTCACCCCCAATGTCAGTGCCAGTCTTTCGGTGTCAGTCACTCCCAATGATTCCGGAATGACTTTACCCTTAATCCATACCTTAGTAAATGAGGGGCCTGACCCTAGGGAATCTACTCTTCCCCACTCACACAAACAGGTCACATCCTTCCCAATACAGCCCAATTCAATTTAGTGTGTACCCATAGAGACTCATGCAACCTGGCCTATCTCTCTACACCTCCAAAGACGCCGGTAGTAAACAGACCCCCGTGTCATTGGGAAATGACTATAGGATGCAAGTGTGCGTCCAGCCATATTGTAGTATGGCTGTCGCACACCTGCACCTAGAGTGTCCATGGGTACACAAGGAACTCACATGCAAATAATCATTATAAATCTATACACAATATAATGAGGTCACAGGGTGGCCTAGGATTACATCCCGAACCCTCATACGAAAATCTACTACAATACGATATATATATACACACAATGCTATGAGGTCACAGGATGGCTTTGGATGTTCATCCTGAACCCTCATAGGAAAACCTACTACAATACAATTTATATATACACACACACACACACAATACTATGAGGTCACAGGATGGTTTTTGGATTTTCATCCCGACCCTCATAGGAAACAGTATGTCCATACAGTCTCTGGCTTCAGGACTTTGTTGGAGCTAAGTCCTGAGCCTCCTACGATTAATTTCGTGAAGTTCTGTCTGGTTCTGGTTTAGTTGGTCCGCAAGTCTCTTGACGCTCCTGTAGATTAGACACAGTCCCGTGTACATGACGATTACCAGAACCAGAAGAACTATCACCGGGTGTATCAATAGGTTAAAGAAGGATGTTGCCTTTGGACTGTAGCCGAATAGACTTTCCCACCAGGAAACCTTGGAGTCCTTGTCCAAGGCGGTAGTGATTGCCGTTATTTTGTTCTTGTCGTGCGTCAGTTGGATGGTGGCCTGTTTCTCGACGATTCTGAAGTATTTCGTCTTCTTGGCTGAAGTCTAGCAGGAGATGTTTGAGTTCTATCCCAAAGCCAAGAGGAATCTTCTGGAGTCTCACGGGTACGTCAGGGCGGATGTCGAGTCTCTTCTCCGGGGTGATTGGTGTCCTTCCTTGTAGCTCTGCGACATCTAAACCTAGGACGGGACTAAGGGTGAAATACGCTCCAGGGAGGAGTTCTCCTCTCTTGGTGCAATTAGTCCCATAGATTGTATAAGACATATTTTCAATAATAGTATGTTAGTTGGATGCACAGGATGGTTGATACACCAACCAGGGTGCTCTCAGTCTTGCAGCGTCACCCCGCTGCTGAAAAGAACAGAAATATAAAGGAATGACTGGGCACACCTAAGATATTGGTAGCTAATATTTATTACAATACTAAAATAGTTTAAAACACAAATCCGATGTGTGGATATACAATACAAAATATAGCCTGAAAACGTTAACACACTGCCTTGCTGTTGGGCAGCATTCAACGCAAATGTTCTGCGTATTTGTGGTTGGGATGAAGCTGAATTGGTCACTCACAAATGATATTGTGACCCAACAGCCTCATTCCAAACCCAACATAAGCAGACACCTTCGGTAGGTGAGATGTGTGGACATACAATGGAAATATAACAATATATTAGCAGTTAGAATACAATATTGATAGCGCTTATCAAATTATTATGAGATATAAAATCGGGTGACAGTAAAATAAAATAAGAATATAAATCCGCTTGCCCTAAAAACGTCCAGATATAGCAAATGAGCTCCCACAATTATTTGTTGCCAATTTGGAGTAGCAGAATGGTGTTATAAAGTGAATTTGCAATAGTCAAGTATAATAGTTTGCTCCGTCACTGACTTAGCGGCGTCCCGCTTTCGGTCAGGAATGGATCCAGCAGTAAGGCAGTAGTTGATAAAGGAACACTCTTACCAGTGTTGGAGGGTTCTCAATTGTCAGTGACGGAGCAAACTATTATACTTGACTATTGCAAATTCACTTTATAACACCATTCTGCTACTCCAAATTGGCAACTAATAATTGTGGGAGCTCATTTGCTATATCTGTTTTTAGGGCAAGCGGATTTATATTCTTATTTTATTTTACTGTCACCCGATTTTATATCTCATAATAATTTGATAAGCGCTATCAATATTGTATTCTAACTGCTAATATATTGTTATATTTCCATTGTATGTCCACACATCTCACCTACCGAAGGTGTCTGCTTATGTTGGGTTTGGAATGAGGCTGTTGGGTCACAATATCATTTGTGAGTGACCAATTCAGCTTCATCCCAACCACAAATACGCAGAACATTTGCGTTAAATGCTGCCCAACAGCAAGGCAGCGTGTTAAAGTTTTCAGGCTATATTTTGTATTGTATATCCACACATCGGATTTGTGTTTTAAACTGTTTTAGTATTGTAATAAATATTAGCTACCAATATCTTAGGTGTGCCCAGTCATTCCTTTATATAAGACATATTTTGCCTTTGGTACCAACACCAATACCCCTGTCCCAAGTATTTAGGGGAGGAGGGTATTGGGCTGGCCTTCATCTCACAGGACCCCTCAGTGCTCCAACACTGGTGTCTTAGCACCCAATCCTGACTACCTTGACAGAGGATAGCATCCTCTTTCTTCCAACATCCCACTGTGTCTAACAGATAAGGATGGCCTCCCTCATAGGTTAGAACGCCCGAGGGGAGCTGTGGATGAAGCACCGTCTGGTTATTTATGACAATCCCTAGGTTAACTGCACTGTAACCCTGTCTAAGATGGCTAGATACAGGAGCCAATGACGAAGCAGTGCAAGTGAGATTCCTACAGCCGTGCCACTGGACTACCCACCGGTTGGTGTGATTGGCTGCAAAAGGAGATATAAGAGGACTTACCCGTTGGCGGAGGTTAAATGGGAAGTGGCCGCCGTACAATGATGATACAATATGTTTAAGGTTGTCCGAGAGTTCACTTTGGACTTGCGTACACGCCAGTGCAAGCTGAGCTCTATCCTGTTCCTCCAAGAGACCCACAACTAACCTTCTAAACTTCTCTCGTAGAGCAGAAGATAGAGAGGTAGTGGCATCTATGTGCGAATGCTGCAAACCCTCTAAGACGTGGTTTACATCAAGCTGGGTCTCGAATCCTTCCCCGGCGTGTCGTGCAACATCCCCAAGTTTACCTCTCAGGACTTCCATATCCATAGTGTTCAGGGCGCCCACTCCCAATGCACCTCCGCCTAGCCCCATGGCTATCAGATCTCTTCTTCCCCTGTGATTCCTGTGTATGAGATCGTCCTTTCTTACCTCTTGCCCCGCCTCTATCCAAGCTCTTATCATGTCAATTTGGTTCCTCACAAACTCCCCACATCTGTGATCCCACTGATTGACTCTGAAGTCATCTACGGGAATTCTCCAGGTAAATAGGACGAATTTTGTCCCCATGATGACCTTCCATGGGGATGACAGTTGAGGAGCTATAGGATCGGCCAATTGATGGATAGGGGCGTTGAAAGAGTCTGAATGCATTTTTACAGGTTGGAGACCTGTCGCTTCATAGGGGATCCTCACCACCGTTACACAAACTTGCCCTCTACCTCTGAACGGATACCATTGGTCACTTTCTCCAACCTGTAACACTAGTTTTCCTACAGGTTTGGATTTAGACAGATAGACCCATTGTGTAAATGTCCAGCACCCTTCATCTACTGCCTCGCAAAAAGGCCATCTAAACGAACCATCTATATTGATGTCAAAGTTAATATCCCTGCCACTGGGGTCTTTCCAATCGGAAGACACATACCTAGCTCGGTATTCCTCATTCATAGGGGTACCGTCCATCCATACATCCACTGTAGGGGTATCCACCCCATTGCACACTAAATCCCAACTCCAGGGATTAGTGTCCAATGTTACCATCTGGGTATCTTGTTCCCAGTGGGCATGGGTGATGAAATAGTATCCAGTCACCTCCTGAACACAATTGTCTCTCATGATGGTGATCATAAAAGACCGTATGGATGGAGATCCCTTTAACTGAGCATACCTGGGATCCTTGGCATCTGTGCGTACTTTTAAAACGGTGGCTCGGTAAAAGCCTTCCAGTTTTACCGGACCACGCTGGTGTCATGGTCTTACCTTCTTGCTGTTCTCCTTCGTTTGACATGTGCTGGCGGCCATCTTGGTTTCTGGGTTTCTTGTAGCCTTCCACCCTCTGGCTCCTCCTTCCCACTGGGAGGAGCTGGATGCCTAGCTCATATATATAGGAGGTCTGTGGCTTCAGTTCCTTGCTTGGTCCTCCTGTGTTCACATGCTTCTAAGACTGCTGCTGCTTCTGGTTCCTGATCCTGGCTTCGTCTGACTACCCTGCTGGTTCCTGATCCTGGCTTCGTCTGACTACCCTGCTGGTTCCTGATCCTGGCTTCGTCTGACTACCCTTCTGGTTCCTGATCTCTGGCCTCTCAAAGACTCTGCTTCGGTTTCACCATTCGTTTGGACTTTTGCTTTACAGCTTTATTTTCAATAAAGCCTTCTTATTTTCACTTATCTCTTGTTGTACGTCTGGTTCATGGTTCCGTGACATTAGGACCAAGCCATGAGTTCTGACGGTACAGGGCCATCCTCGCTACCCATGCTGGTTGCCAGACTTGATCAGCAGAATCACCTGTTGGGCCGGTTCGCTGTGGCGTTGCAAACCCTGCTTGAACGCACGGCTCATTTCGCTCCCGTTGCCGATGGGTCGGTTGTCGCTCCTACTGCCGCTCCGGTTGTTGCGCCAGAGTCTACCCCGACACCTGTTGTTGCGCCTGCGGTGTTTCGGGGTATGACCGGTTCTGCCCCTCTTCCACAGCGCTTTGGGGGAGAGCCAACTCAGTGCCGAGGTTTCCTTAACCAGGTGGGCATTTATTTCGAGTTGCTGCCACATGCCTTTCCTACTGAGAGATCAAAGGTGGGCTTCTTGATCTCGCTGCTCTCGGACAAGGCCTTGGCCTGGGCCAGCCCTTTATGGGAGAACAACAATCCGGTGGTTGCCGAGTTTTCCGGTTTTGTTGCTTCTCTTCGGAAGGTATTCGATGTGCCGGCTCGTGCTGCCTCTGCTGCGAAGCTCCTTATGTCCATCAGACAGGGTTCACGATCCGTAGCTGAATACGCCATTGAGTTTCGTACCCTGGCAGCAGAGGTGGGCTGGAATAATGAGGCTCTGGTCGCTGCTTTCTCTCATGGTCTCTCGGATGCCTTGAAGGATGAGGTTGCAGCTAAGGACCTACCAGTGGAGCTCGAGTCTCTTATTTCTTTCCTGATTTTGATTGACACCAGACTCAGGGAGAGACCTTCCTTTAAGGAGAGCCTGCGGAGGTCTTCTAACAGATTGGCGCCTACGTTTGCTGTCCCACCCGTGCCTCCCTCTCCTCCCACGCCTCCTGGGGATGACTTGTCTGGGGGTGAACCCATGCAGCTGGGGTTTGCTCGCCTGTCCGAGGGGGAAAGGGTACTCCGGAGACGCGAGGGTCGATGCATGTACTGTGGTCTCGGTGGGCATTTTCGGTTGGCATGTCCGAACCGTCCGGGAAACGCTAGTACCTGAGATCCTGTCGGGGGCAGATCTTGGGTGGAGTCTCCTCGTCCCCGGTTTCCCGTGTTGACAAACCACTGATCACTGTTGTCCTCTCCTGGGTCGGGGGCTCGGTGACGACCCAGGCGTTGGTGGACTCTGGTGCTGGTGGTTTGTTCATTGATAGTGTGTTCGCTGCCGCCAATTCCATTCCTATGCAGGCTCGAGGTTCCCCACTGGCTCTTGAGGCGATAGACGGCAGACCCCTTCTGTCGTCACACGTGACTCATGAGACCCTTCCAGTGGGGATAGCCATTGGTGCCGTTCACAGAGAGTCGGTCTGTCTCCAGGTTATTTCGTCTCCACACTACTCGGTGGTCTTGGGGTACCCCTGGCTCCAGAAGCATAATCCGACTTTCGATTGGAGATCGGCCGAGATCCTCTCGTGGTCACCGCAGTGTAGGGCTAGTTGCATCCATGGGTCTGTCAAGTTGCTGTGTACTTCCTCGGACTCTCTGTTGCCTCCTGAATACGAGGAGTACCGGGATGTATTCGATAAGGTGCGCGCGGTTGCCCTACCTCCGCACCGCCCATACGATTGTGCCATAGAGTTACAACCTGGTGCCGTTCCTCCTCGTGGCAAAGTCTATCCACTGTCGGTAGCGGAGAATGAGGCCATGGAGGAGTACGTGAGGGAGGCGCTTTCACGCGGACACATTCGCAAATCCTCGTCCCCTGCAGGGGCTGGATTTTTCTTTGTGAAAAAGAAGGGCGGTGAGTTGAGGCCTTGCATCGATTACAGGGGTCTCAATCGCATCACGATCAAGAACGCTTACCCGATACCCTTGATTTCCGAGTTGTTCGATCGCCTTAAAGGGGCCACGGTCTTTACCAAACTCGACCTGAGGGCGGCATATAACCTGGTAAGGATCAAGGCGGGCGATGAGTGGAAGACCGCGTTTAACACCAGGACCGGTCATTATGAATCCTTGGTTATGCCCTTTGGGTTGTGCAATGCGCCCGCAGTCTTTCAGGAATTCATCAACGATGTTTCCCGTGACCTGTTGCAGCAGTGTGTGGTGGTCTATTTGGATGACATCTTGGTATATTCTGAATCCATGGAGGCCCACATTCTGGATGTCAGACGAGTGTTGCAACGGTTACGAGAAAACAAGCTGTTCGGTAAGCTTGAGAAATGCGAATTTCACCGATCCCAGGTAACCTTTTTAGGTTACATCATTTCCGCTGAGGGGTTCTCCATGGATCCTGAGAAGGTTTCGGCTGTCTTACAGTGGCCCCAGCCCAGTGGTCTTCGTTCCCTGCAGCGCTTTTTGGGCTTCGCCAATTATTATCGGAAGTTCATCAGGGACTTTTCCATGCTGGCCAAGCCTCTCACGGATCTGACCAGGAAGGGCAGTAATTCCCAGGTCTGGCCGCTCGAGGCCATCCGAGCTTTTGAGGCCCTAAAGTCCGCTTTTGTGTCGGCTCCGATTCTGTCGCATCCCAACCCTGGGTTGCCCTTTGTCCTCGAGGTGGACGCGTCTGAGACGGGAGTAGGCGCCCTTCTGTCTCAGCGTAGAACACCAGAGGGTCCTCTGCTTCCTTGTGGGTTTTACTCCCGGAAACTGTCTTCCGCGGAGTGCAACTATCAGATTGGTGACAGGGAGTTATTGGCCATCGTGCAGGCCCTTAAAGAATGGAGGCACTTGCTCGAGGGTTCGGTGGTTCCGGTTCTCATCCTGACGGACCATAAGAATCTGACCTACCTTTCTGAGGCCAAGAGATTGACACCACGTCAGGCCAGATGGGCTCTGTTCTTGTCACGTTTTAATTACGTGGTCTCCTACCTACCCGGTTCCAAGAACATCAGGGCGGATGCCCTATCACGGCAGTACTCCGAGCTGTCCAGGGAGGAGTCGATTCCGACTTCGGTCATACCTCCGAATCAGATCCTGGCCGCCATTCGCACCAGCCTGACCTCTCCCCTGGGTGAGCAGATTTTGGCGGCTCAATCTGGTGCTCCCTCTGGGAGACCCAACGGCAGATGTTTTGTGCCTGAGGAGTTGCGCACTCGGTTGTTGCGAACCTACCATAACTCCAAGACCGCGGGGCATCCTGGGAGGAATCAGCTGTCCTGGGCTGTTTCACGTCTGTTCTGGTGGCCTTCCCTACGTTCCGACATCGCCGCATATGTAGCGGCATGCTCCGTTTGTGCCCAGAGTAAGTCCCCTCGGCACCTTCCGTTGGGCCTTCTGCAACCCATAGCCACCGGGGAGCGCCCATGGTCACACCTGGGGATGGATTTCATTGTGGATCTCCCTGCATCCCGAGGCCATACGGTCATTCTCATGATTGTGGATCGGTTTTCCAAAATGTGCCACTGTGTTCCTCTCAAGAAGTTACCCTCTGCACAAGAGTTGGTCACGATTTTTGCCAGGGAGGTCTTCCGGTTGCACGATTTGCCCAAGGAGATTGTGTCGGATCGGGGGAGTCAGTTTGTGTCCAGGTTCTGGCGCGCCTTTTGCTCCCAGTTGGGGATTCATCTCTCCTTCTCCTCGGCCTACCACCCTCAGTCCAATGGGGCCGCAGAACGATCCAATCAGGCCTTGGAGCAATTCCTTCGTTGCTATGTCTCCGACCACCAAGACAATTGGGTTGACCTTCTGCCTTGGGCTGAGTTTGCCAGGAACACGGCGGTGAACTCTTCCTCTGGGACGTCTCCCTTCATGGCCAATTATGGGTTCCAACCTGCCGTGTTACCGGAGGTATTCTCTCCCCAGGATATTCCGGCTGTGGAGGATCACCTTTCCGTCCTACGTGCTTCTTGGGTACAGATCCGGGAGTCCCTTGAGGCCTCTGCGCAGCGCCAGAGACTCCAGGCTGATCGCAGACGAGCGCCTGCTCCTTCCTACCAGGTCGGAGACCGTGTATGGTTGTCCACCCGCAACCTCAACCTTCGAGTGCCCACTCCCAAGCTGGCGCCTCGCTTTGTTGGTCCCTTCCGAGTGCTTCGCAGGGTAAACCCGGTAGCCTATGCCCTTGCGCATCCTCCTGGCATGCGGATCTCTAACGTGTTTCATGTCTCCCTGTTGAAGCCACTGGTGTGTAATCGTTTCACTTCCTCGGTTCCTCGGTTCCTCGGCCTCGTCCGGTCCGAGTGGGCAATCATGAGGAGTATGAGGTGAGCAATATCCTGGACTCACGCCTGGTCCGCGGTCGGGTGCAGTTTTTGGTCCATTGGCGTGGTTATGGTCCAGAGGAGCGTTCCTGGGTTCCCTCCGCAGATGTCCATGCTCCTGCCTTGCTCCGAGCCTTCCACGCACGCTTCCCTCAGAAACCGTTTTTTGCTCCGCGGAGGAGGGGCCCTTGAGGGGGAGGTACTGTCATGGTCTTACCTTCTTGCTGTTCTCCTGCGTTTGACATGTGCTGGCGGCCATCTTGGTTTCTGGGTTTCTTGTAGCCTTTCACCCTGCGGCTCCTCCTTCCCACTGGGAGGAGCTGGATGCCTAGCTCATATATATAGGAGGTCTGTGGCTTCAGTTCCTTGCTTGGTCCTCCTGTGTTCACATGCTTCTAAGACTGCTGCTGCTTCTGGTTCCTGATCCTGGCTTCGTCTGACTACCCTGCTGGTTCCTGATCCTGGCTTCGTCTGACTACCCTGCTGGTTCCTGATCCTGGCTTCGTCTGACTACCCTTCTGGTTCCTGATCTCTGGCCTCTCAAAGACTCTGCTTCGGTTTCACCATTCGTTTGGACTTTTGCTTTACAGCTTTATTTTCAATAAAGCCTTCTTATTTTCACTTATCTCTTGTTGTACGTCTGGTTCATGGTTCCGTGACAGCTGGTCATTCCATAGGGCCTGGCCAGAGTTACTGCAGTTTAACTTTAGCATCATTATACTGGTTCGTATGTAATCTGTGGACACATGTCCCTGAACATAACTGGATTCCCTAGTGATAATCATCTGGGAATCTCTTAACATACAATAAGCTTTTAGGGTGCCCTTTACCGGAATGGGTCTGTCAAAATATGTCCTTACCCTCAGCCCATCTTGGCTATCCCTCCTTATGAAGGTAGCTTTAAGGATATACCAGCCACTATACTCTGCCCCAGTGACATCCTCAGGACTCAGAACTCCCTCCTTGGTACACAACACTGTGGTAGTGTTGGCTTCCACTTGCTTGTAAGGATGCAAGTGAGGGTCCCTAGACACCCATCTTAAAGATCTCATAGGAGTAGGGTCAGAGTCCCGAGGCAGAGGGCATGTAAATCATGTTGTATGGCAGACACATTCTCCACAGGGGTATAATGTTGAATTACACCTTGGGCAAAACTCTCCCTCTGGAAACCATACAGATACCACTGTCCTGGTGTAAAGGAAAAGTTCTCGTATGGTTTCAGGATTTTGCCCTCCAAACATTCCACCATTAAAAGGCCGGGTTTATCAATAGATATGTTAGCCATAGCATTATTAACTCCCAGGCCCTCCCCCGAAGAGGTTGAGCCTGCCATCATCATGCTTACCACCAGTGTCACAAGCTGGAGATGTGCCATGTTCAGAGGATTTCTATATCTTTTCTGGTTAGTCGTAACCTTGGTGAGTCTCCCTCCCGTGATCTGTTAATTCAATGTGAATGTAATTAGTTTCATGGATCCACCCTCGACCCACCAAACCCCCCCCCCCCCGGTCACCCAACTCTGCGAGGGTTCACGTTATTGAGTTGGGGAGGCTCGGGTGGCCTTGGCCTGGTCGATATGGATCCATAAAACTCCCTGCCGCCTGAGTGACTTTTTCTTGGTCGTCATCGGCCTTTGCACCTTTAGCATGGTGTCACCCATTACTTCAAGGACCTGATAGGGTCCTTCCCAGTTTGCATCCCAGGGGCCGGCCCGAAGGAAGATTTTCACCATCACCAGCTCTCCTACAGAGGGCATTGGTGTTTCCCCCTGTAGATACGGTCTGTGCAGCCGTATCGCTGCATGAGGCAATAACTCCTTCAGGTTTAGTTGTACCTGTTGGAGAAACAGGTCTCTGGCGATGGCGTTCTTCACTGCTTCTGACACTAGGGGTTCATTGGGCAGGCATAGGGGCATTTTGCGTCCGATCATTAGTTCGAACGGGGTGATACCGGTACTGGTAGCCTCGGTAGCTCGGATTTCCATTAGCACAGCTGGCAGAGAGGTTACCCATGAGGAACCTTTTTCCAGTAGCACTTTAGAAAGTCGTGTCTTTATTGTCCGGTTCATCCGCTTCACGATGCCCGCAGACTGAGGGTGGTAAGGCACATGAAACCTTTGCTTTATGTCTAAAAGACCACAAAGCGCTTTCATTACCTTACCCGTGAAATGGGTCCCTTTGTCTGACTCTATCAATCTGGGGATACCCCATTGTGACAGAACCTGTTCCCAGAGAACACGGGCAGTGGTTGTAGCCGAATCATTAACCGTGGGGATGGCTTCTACCCACTTAGAGAAGACATCCACTACCACCAGTGCGTAACGATAGTTACGACTTCCTGTTGGTAAAGGTCCTATAAAATCAATTTGTAGTGCGGACCATGGACCATCTGCAGGAGGAACTCGCTGCAACACCGGCTTCAGGGCTGACGCCCTTGGGTTGACCTGAGCACATACCAGGCACTGTTGTGTAACTTCCTCTACTGTGTTGGACAGTATAATTTGTCTCTCAGGAGAGACAAGAGTTTATCCCGGCCAAGGTGTCCAAACAGTTGGTGGTTCAATCTGGTTAGCTCTGCTTGCAGATGCTGCGGAACCACGGGAAGAGGAAGTTGCTGTGTACCGGTATCATAACACAGGATCCCTTGCTGTATTGACCAGGGATGCTGTGGAGATGTGAGGGGTGTCATTAGAAGAGGATCTTTGGCTTGTTCCTCCTCAAATGACACCGGGCCTTTATTCAGGTTGGTACAAACTGCAATCTGGTAGGCTGGTAGCGGCTCAGTGCCTGTTTCCCGAAGGATCCCAGACACTGCCGCTAGTTTGGCCAATTCATCCGCCTTATTGTTACCTAGCATCAACGGCTCGTCCCCTTTCTGATGCGCAGGGATTTTTATGATGGCTGCTTCCGCCGTGTGTGCCATGCCCCATTCCCAAAGTTCTTTCAGGACCGACAAATGAGCCAGAGGTTTGTTTTGGCTGTCCACAAATCCTCGTCTTTTCCATGTGTCCAGGTGCATGGGGGTTGAAGAAGCAAGGCTTCCTTGACCGCCTCCAGTTCTGCCCGCTGTGCCGACATGTGACCTCGTAACTTGACAAGACTCTGGGTACCTGTGGTCTCATCCAGCACAGCAAAACCTGTGACATAGGTCCCATCCATATAGAATCGAGAGCCATCAACAAAGATGACTCTGTCTTCTGGATGTTTATCGGTCCTGAAAATTTGTGGCGCGTTGATATGCTCTGGTTGGCCACAGTCATGTTCAGTTCCAGTTAGGTTCAGTAACTGGGACAGAACATACTTGGCTTTGTGGTTCACCTGCAGACTCCGGACACTGAGATCCATAATCCACCTCCCGAATCTCTGTTGGGAGACTCCAGGGAGTGTATCACGGAGCAGGAGGGCCAATGGAGAGTGTGGAGTCTGCAAAGTGAGGGGCCTGAAGCCTACAATATGCTCGGTGGTTTTGACGGCATAGTGTATGGCTGCCAGTTGTTTGGCACACTCATCGAACCCTCGTTCAACGGGCGAAAGTAACCTGGAGAAGTATCCCAGCGGTCTAGTGTCATACCCTATCTGCTGTAGGAGGACCGCTGAGATAGACTCCATCCCTGCATGCGCCTGTATGGCTATTTCCCCTTCAGGATGGTTTTCAAAGTAGAAAAGGCCTCTTCCTGTGCATCAGACCAACCTTTGATTGAGGGGTCTTCTCCTCTGAGGAGTTCATAGAGGGGTTTCGCTTTGGCAGCAAAATCCTCTATGAACTCCCTCATGAAATTAGCAACTCCCAGGAATTTTCTCAAATCCTGGAAAGTGCCCGGCCTAGGTAACTTTACCATGGCTTCCACTCTGGCCGCCACGATTCCTTTGGCTCCAAAAGAAATTTGGACTCCAAGGAAAGTCACCTCTGTTCTGGCCAAATTTGCCTTGTGGGGACTCAGCTTGAGTCCTGACTTGGCCAGGAGTCCCAATAGCTCTTTTAACAGAACCAAGTGTTCTTCTATGGTTTCTGTGTGTAAGAGCAAATCGTCCACGTATTGCAGAAGGCATCCCGGCTGTGAAAATACACTCAGAACGGCCGCCAATGCCTGGTGAAAATACGTGGGACTACTGTGGAACCCCTGGGGGAGTACACCAAACATGTACTGTTTGTCCCCTACTGTAAAGGCAAATTTGTACCTAGTTTTCAGTGAGTTCAATTGAAAAGAACCCATTGGCAACATCTATGGTCGAGAATATGCGACTTTTGCCGCTTATTCTGGCCATGATGTCGGGAGTCTGTGCCACCACTGGAGCGGACTTTGGGGTGTATTTGTTAAGGACCCGGAGGTCTCCATGCATTGGTGTCCTTTTTCTTTACTGGCCAGAGGGCATTGTTGCATTTAGAATTGCCTTCTATGACCACCCCCCTAGTTTTCAATTCCTGGACGGTGTCCAAAATTGAATGGGTGGCTTCTGGCGGAAAGCGGTATTGTCATTGAGGTGGAGGGTCGGGGCCTTGTATGTCCACCTGAACTCCAATAAGTCTGCCACAATCGTTTTTTCCCTGGGCCCACAGATCGGGGTACTCATACACAATAGGCTCAAGGTCTGGATTATGCGAGATCTCAGGCCATTTGTGTTCGAGTACTTCAGTAGAGTTATCTACGGTTGGCAATGGTGGTCCCAGAAACTGGCGTTGGATGACAAACACCTTGGATTGTCTGGGACCCTTCCATACAATACTATTTGCCAGATCTAGGATCCACCCATTTTGTGTCATTACGTCGGTTCCAATAATGTTGTCAGAACCGGGGTAATACCACATGGGGATCCTAAGGGTCATGTAACTGGTAATCTGGACGATTACTTCTATTCTGTGGGTCTTCACCCCCCCTTGTTGATGATCAAATCTGATCACCACACACTGAGGGCTGTTGGGATGTAAATCATGTTTCACATTGGTAATGGAAATTTCCGCACCAGTGTCAAGCATGATTTCAGAGTCCTGATTTTTGATTTTGGCTTTTATGTGGGGTCTCCCTGAAGAATCCAGTATGATGGGACATACTGGCGCCAGATCTTTAGGGATCCCTGATCTTCAATCAATTTCTACCAGACTCCCAGTAGGTACCTGTGAGGTACATACTGCCACTTGTGGGTTCTTGCTATGGACCCTTGGTGGGGATTCCGGGGATTCCACACCCCTTACCGAACGCGCTGGAACATTCACAACAGCCACACGTTTTGGTGTCTGGACCTGTGAATGTCCCAGATATTCCCCCACTGGTTTGGCATAATTAGGTTTCATCTTGAAACCGTTATTATTGCCCGTTCTCTCAGGATTTCTCCGGTTATTACGTGGCCATTGTGGACAATTCCTCTTTATGTGCCCGTATTGTAAACACAGGAAGCATCGAATGCCTCCTGTCCTTTCCAATGGCGGGGCCGTGGGGCGAACAGCTGAATTAACCTTTGTGTGCTGTACCCGTTCATCTTGAGATGTATCGTGTACAGGAGCACGCACCGTCACTTTGACGGATTTCTTATTGAGCAGTGTATCCTGTCTGCACTGCTCAATAATCATAGCAGCATCCGTGAGGGATGGCTCCCTAGCTGCACTCAACGCAGTGTCAAGGTATGGGAATTTTTCCACAAACATACGTATCATACCCTGTGGAATTCCGATACCGTGATCCTTTGTAACCCTTCTGTACATTGCTTCAAACCGACTACACATAGACAAAGGTTCGTCATGTATAGTGGGTCTGAACTTGGACAGGATATCTGGAGTGACGTCCCAATGGCCCGTTGCCAGTCTCATGAGTATGGAGAGACGTTCCTCCTTGTCATAAAACTGTCCATTCATGGGTTGCGTCCTCCCCGTTACCTCATACCTTTGGTTTAGGTGTGTAGGTAACCATAACTTGAATAACTCCATGCGATATTCGGGAGCCACTGAATACTTGTTACAGTGACCCTCGAAAATATCACATGAAGTAAACGGATCTACACTGGAATCATATTTTGGGATCTCCTTGCAAATCCATAACAGGAAGTTTATCCTTTCCATACTGGAATGGTTAGGATAAAAGTCTTCCTGTCTTTCCGGACGCGTTGGCGGATTGGAAGTGGTAAATGGCCAACCACTTTCCTCTCTCCAATCGTTGTCCTGTTCCTGGGATCGGTTGCTATACCTATTCTCCCTGGGTGTTTGGGTGAAAGGTAGTGTCCGTTCCACCTGTCCCCTAGTGTCTACTGCGTCGGATGTTTGATCCGTGGGAGACCTTGGCGCCGTCGCCGCTGTCTCCCCTTGTGCCGTTCCCGAAACACAAACCTGTTTTGTGGGCAACATGCTGTTAGCACCAGGCCGTGACAGCTTCGAGATGACCTGCTGTAAATCCGCAATGGTTTGCGTTTTCGCAGCCAGGTCCTTTCGAAGTTGAACAATCATGCTATCCATAGATACCGTATTGTTCCTAAACTGATTTATCTCAGTGTACAGTCTGAGCAGTTCCTTGTCCATGTCAGAGTAGAAACTCTCCTTGTCCGAGAGTCTAGACTCTAACACGCAAATCTCTCTGCCCCTCTCGACCGTACACTGGGACTTCTCTTGTAATTGTGTTTGTAGTGTGTGTAACTGTTTAATGTTCTCAACACAACAATTGCAGTGAAAGTTTGCCGTGTTGGAAACTTCCTCTGCTTTTGTTGTGCTGTTAAGTGTTTCAAGATGTTCTGGCTTCCAAATGATATCCTCAAAGGTGTGAACCAATTTGGCTAACATTTGGAGCCATTTTTTGGTTTTTTTGAACACACTATGATTAATGCAGAGTTTATCATGAGCGTATGCCTGGTCCAATAAAGTGGACCATAGCAGCTCAGTGGATTTGTAAGTGATGGGGATGATGGGGTTGTATGTGCTATGTTTGCTGAGGTGTTGCAGTGTGGAGAAGTTCATACTCACTTTTTGACGAGAGGTCATCTTCATTGGGGTCGTTGTTCGTTGTACTGTGTTGCTGCGTGGAGGAGGTCCTTCAATATTCGGAACGCCTTCTCCCGACCAGCCAGACGACTTCTGTTCGGCTTCAATGATGATGGTTCTCTCTTCAGTGGTGTATGTGATGACTTCTCTCCAGTGTTCAGTGGGCGTGTAAGGGAATCAGAAAATATTAATACACAAAAATAAGAAAAGATTTTAGATTCTCTGCTGTAGAGTTTGCTCTGTGTCCAGTTCTGATTGAAAAAAAACGCTCTACCTGTCCGAACCTTCAGGCTATGGACGCTCAGAATTCACTGACCGCGTCCCTCCCACCTGATTAGTTCACAGCGTAAGCGATTTTTCTCCCCAAAACGAAACACAGATACAAACTCCCAGCAGTGGGCCTGGCTCGCCAATGTTAAAGGTGATATTAATTATTGATATTTATGTAAATCTCACTAATTAATATTCATAAATAGGAGTGAGTCATCTAGTGATGTCTCCGCTTATTTATGCCTATATCAACAACAAATCACTACTGATTGCCTTACGCTAATCACTAAACTAGCAGCATGCGCCTTACTAACTACCGCTAGTAACCACACGTTACACAATAGGTATAAATAACACAGTATTTATTAATCCTTACAGAACATAACACACGTAATACACTAATAATACAGTACCAACAATACACTACAATTATTGCTGCGGCGCCTTACTACTACAAAGGAATATATATGTTTATAACTATATATATCTATATCAAGGGAATAGATATATATATTTATAGAAGCACACAGCAATATAAGTACACACACTATAACAACACACTAATATGGTTCTAACTACACTAACACAGCCCCAAGTCCTCCCCAAAATCTAACTACAATTGCAATAATACACATACATACACTTTACCAGCAGCCCACCCAATCCTGACAATATACTATCCCCACGGGGAATAACCAGGGGTTATTACGGACACTGTTGCTGCTGGGGTAAGCAGGGCAGCCGTGAAGGGGGTAGAGGCACAGGGGCAACACCAGTGTAACAGGGGATATGAGGGATCTACAATCCTGGGGGAACACAGGGGATATTAGGAGTATAGGGGGACTCAGGGCAGGAGAAGGTAAGGGTAACCAAGGGTTCAGGGGGTGAGGGTATATGAGATACAGGGGAAGGTAAGGGTTATAGGGGGATTAGGGGTATGATGCGTTGTAAGGGAAGGTAATGAGTTGAACCAGGGTTATAAGGGGATTAGGGGTGTATCAAGGGTCCAGGGGGGGGGGGGGGGGTTCGTTGGTGGTATAGGGGGAGTAAGGGTTGATTGTATGGGGGGAGTAAGGGTTAATAATATCATTGGTGGTATAGGGAATAACAGGGGTTAATGATACTTAGGGTCTTATGCTCGTTGTCCAGGGGGGCTCGTTTGTCCAGGGATGATCCTCTCTGGCTGGGGCTCGTTTCCAAAAGTGCCTCAGCATAGCGCCGCCGGACTATTTAAGTTTGGCGGCGCTCGCTCCCGAGGCAGCCCGTCCTGTGGCGCGCATGCGCACCGCCGGCCAGAACACGTGGGCCGCCGCGGTGATATGACATCACCGCGCCGGCCCGCGCATCCCAGAGCGCGCTTCCAGGCGGAGGGTTCCTTTGATCCTCCGCCTGTAGCGCATCTGCATACCCTGCGGCGCGATAATTATCGCGCCGGAGGTATGCAGATAACAGAGGGAGGGACGTTTGTTTCCCTCTCTCTGTTATGTTAACTATCCCCAGCAGCTGGGGATAGTTAAATACCAAAAGGCATCGGATCTCTATTGATCCTATGCCTTTTGAGGTCACCAGAGGCTGGACATAATTGTCCAGCCATCTGGTGACCTTCTCATCCCCTGCAGGGATGCAGGAGGAGGGGGGGGGGGCACATCTTGTCCTTATACTATATGTGTATGGATGCTTGGGGCACATCCATACACATATCAATCTACTGGGGGGGAGATATATTTATATGTATATATATATATATATATATATATATATATATATTCATGGATGTTTGGGGCACATCCATAAATATACATATACACACACATAAGTAAAACAATAAGCCCATCAATATACATGTATATACATATATACATATATATATATATACATTGAGATGTATGCCGCCAAGGGGGCCTACATACATCTCCATGTATACCCACAGGTCCCACCTGGACGGGCCTATAGACAAGGGTCAATATGCATGTATATATGTCAGGGCATATATACATATATATTTAAATATAACACTTCCCTCAACAAGGTCACTGGAGTAGAGGCCCCAAAAATGAGGCATTCACCGGACAGAAAAGGCCTTTTATGCCGCTGTATATACATAAGACAAGAACCATTCTTTGTTCTGAGTGGTGTTGAATTCCTCCGAGATCCATGCCTCATTCATTTTTAGAAATTTGAGGTAGTCCACACTGTCGTGAGCTAGGCGAGTGCGCTTATCGGTCACAATCCCCCCTGCTGCGCTTCACGTCCTTTCGGACAGGACACACGGCGAGGGGCAAGCCAAGAGTTCCATGGCAAATTGTGCCAGCTCTGGCCACAGGTCAAGCCTGCACACCCAGTAGTCCAGGGGTTCCTCGCTTCTCAGAGCATCCACATCGGCCATTAACCCGATGTAGTCGGACACCTGTCGGTCTAGGCGTTCCCTGAGGCTGGATCTGGAGGGCGGCTGGCGATGGGTTGGCTGCAAGAATGATCTCATATCCGTAGTGACCAACACATCGTCAAACTGCCCTCTTCTTGCAGGCATGGTGGGATTAGTACCCGCACCTGTTTCACTGTGGGTGGAAATTCCTCTGCCAGCGCCCGCAACAGCAGAATGCAGCATCTCTCGCAGCAAGGCCTGGAAATGCTGCATTATGCCAGTCCTCTGTGATTCTGGTAACATGTCCGCCATTTTGTGTTTGCTCATCGCCCAGGAGAATGTCGTCCTCGGTCTCCTCCCCCCAGCCACGGACAACACCATGGATTCCCGAAAAAGTTTGAAGTCCCCCTCAAAGCCTGCTCTCCTTGCTCCTCCTCCTCCCCCCAGCCACCATCCTTCTCTGACTCCTCTTCAGACTCCTGCTGACTTGTCTCAGATAGAATAGATCCCCTGGGAATTCATTCAGCATTGTGACTTCCTCATCTTCCTGCTCCTGCTCCTCGAAGGCTTGATCAATGACACGACGGAATGCACGCTACAGAAAGAAGGCGTAAGGTACGATGTCACTGATGGCGCCCTGGCTGCGACTGACCAGTTTGGTGATCTCATCAAGCGGCCACAGAAGTCTGCATGTGTCGCGCATGAGCAGCCACTGGCATGGTGAAAAGAAACCAAGCTCCCCAGAACCTGTCCTGATGCAGAGTCCATACAGGTAGTCGTTAACGGCACGTTTCTGCTAGAGCAGCCTATCAAGCATATACAAGGTGGAGTTCCATCGCGTCGGGCTGTCACAAACCAGACGCCTGATGGACAAGTGGTGTCGCCGCTGAACGTCAGCAAGGCGAGCCATGGCTATGTAAGATCTTCTAAAATGCGCAGATATTTTCCTGGCCTGCCGCAAGACGTCCTGGACCTCGCGGTATTTGGCAACGAATCGCTGCACGACTAAGTTCAGGACATGTGCCATGCACGGCACGTGTGTCATTTGGCCCTGTTTCAGCACGCTCAGTAGATTGGCACGGTTGTCGCACCACACTTTACCAACTGTCAATTTGAGCGGGGTTAGCCACTGATCGGCCTGTGACCGCAGAGCTGAAAGGAGTGCAAGATCGGTGTGGCTCTTGGCTTCCAGGCACAAGATCCGCAGCACAGCATGGCAGCATCTTACCTGGGAAGTCGAATAGGTTCTCGGGAGCTTGGGGGGGCGCAGCGGAAGAGGCGGTAGCAGTGGAAAAGGAGGAATCAGCCAAGGGGGAGACAGAGGATGGAGTTAGAGGAGGAGAAGACGAGGCAGGCCTGCATGCAATCCGTGGCGGTAACACCAAATCCACAGATTACATGCTTGATGGCCGTCAGAAGGTTCAAGTTATGTACCTTCCCTGCCCGTGTTTGCTAGACCACGTGTCTGTGGTCAGATGTATCTTGGCACCAACACTGTGTGCCAGAGATATATTCACGTGCTGCTGAACATGGCCATATAGCTCTGGGATGCCCTTTTGGGAGAAATATTTCCTTCCGGGGACCTTCCATTGCGGTGTGCCAATGGCCACAAATTTTCTAAAGGCCTCCGAGTCTACCAGTTTATATGGCAGTAGTTGGCGGGCTAGCAGTTCCAACAAGCCAGCGGTCAGCCGTTGGGCAAGAGGGTTATACGGCATCATCATCTTTTTACGCTCGAACATTTGGGCTATGGAAGCCTGCCTTATGCAAGATGAACATGACAATGGCAGGGTAGAAAGTGGAGTGGAGGACAAATGGGAGGAAAAGGAGAAGAGGCAGGATGTGGAGCGCCGGGAGTGTGGCTTTGTGGGTTCTGAAGGTGTTGCACCCTCTGGGCTCGGTGATGGGAGGCCAGGTGCCTTCTTAAGAGGGTCGTCCCTAGGTGACTGTTGGGTTTACTGCGACTTATGCGTTGACAGCACAGGCTGCAGATGGCAACACTATTGTCAGCAGCTGACACGTAAAAAAAAAGCCCACACTGCGGAGCCATGTGCCAGCATCTTGGAAGCGTCAGATGTGACCGTGGATGGCTAGCTCCAAATACATTTACAGTCTGCTTTTTGCCTCCTCTGCCCTGCGAGCTGTCCCTGCTCCTCTTCTTTCTCCTCCCTCTCCGCTGCTCTATCTCTACCTCTGAACTCCCCTCCTATTCCTCTCTTGTGGGCACCCACGTGACGTCCATCGACACGTCATCATCCTCACCTTCACCACCACTGAAATTTGAGATCTCGGAGTAGGCAGCAACAGTAGGGGGGCAGCAGTATTTGTGGAAGCAGGTATATTGCAGGCCTCAATCAATATTTGGTGGAAGCAGGTACAAACCGGATTCCAAAAAGTTGGGACACTAAACAAATTGTGAATAAAAACTGAATGCAATGATGTTGAGATGGCAAATGTCAATATTTTATTTGTAATAGAACGTAGATGACAGATCAAACGTTTAATCCGAGTAAATGTATCATTTTAAAGGAAAAATACGTTGATTAAAAATTTCACGGTGTCAACAAATCCCCAAAAAGTTGCGACAAGTAGCAATAAGAGGCTGGAAAAAGTAAATTTGAGCATAACGAAGAGCTGGAAGACCAATTAACACTAATTAGGTCAATTGGCAACATGATTGGGTATAAAAAGAGCTTCTCAGAGTGGCAGTGTCTCTCAGAAGCCAAGATGGGTAGAGGATCACCAATTCCCACAATGTTGCGCAGAAAGATAGTGGAGCAATATCAGAAAGGTGTTACCCAGTGAAAAATTGCAAAGACTTCATCATCAACTGTGCATAACATCATCCGAAGATTCAGAGAATCTGGAACAATCTCTGTGCGTAAGGGTCAAGGCCGTAAAACCATACTGGATGCCCGTGATCTCCGGGCCCTTAAACGACACTGCACCACAAACAGGAATGCTACTGTAAAGGAAATCACAGAATGGGCTCAGGAATACTTCCAGAAACCATTGTCAGTGAACACAATCCACCGTGCCATCCGCCGTTGCCAGCTGAAACTCTACAGTGCAAAGAAGAAGCCATTTCTAAGCAAGATCCACAAGCTCAGGCGTTTTCACTGGGCCAGGGATCATTTAAAATGGAGTGTGGCAAAATGGAAGACTGTTCTGTGGTCAGACGAGTCACGATTCGAAGTTCTTTTTGGAAATCTGGGACGCCATGTCATCCGGACCAAAGAGAACAAGGACAACCCAAGTTGTTATCAACGCTCAGTTTAGAAGCCTGCATCTCTGATGGTATGGGGTTGCATGAGTGCGTGTGGCATGGGCAGCTTGCATGTCTGGAAAGGCACCATCAATGCAGAAAAATATATTCAGGTTCTAGAACAACATATGCTCCCATCCAGACGTCATCTCTTTCAGGGAAGACCCTGCATTTTTCAACAAGATAATGCCAGACCACATTCTGCATCAATCACAACATCATGGCTGCGTAGGAGAAGGATCCGGGTACTGAAATGGCCAGTCTGCAGTCCAGATCTTTCACCTATAGAGAACATTTGGCGCATCATAAAGAGGAAGGTGCAACAAAGAAGGCCCAAGACGATTGAACAGTTAGAGGCCTGTATTAGACAAGAATGGGAGAGCATTCCTATTTCTAAACTTGAGAAACTGGTCTCTTCGGTCCCCAGACGTCTGTTGAGTGTTGTAAGAAGAAGGGGAGATGCCACACAGTGGTGAAAATGGCCTTGTCCCAACTTTTTGGGGATTTGTTGACACCATGAAATTCTGATTCAACATATTTTTCCCTTAAAATGGTACATTTTCTCAGTTTAAACTTTTGTTCCGTGATTTATGTTCTATTCTGAATAAAATATTAGAAGTTGGCACCTCCACATCATTGCATTCAGTTTTTATTCACGATTTGTATAGTGTCCCAACTTTTTTGGAATCCGGTTTGTATATCTAACCCCCTAATCAGTCTTTTGTGGAAGCAGATATAACACATCCCTCAATCAGTTTTTTTGGGGGGCAACTAGTATATCACACCCGTTGCAATTGGTTGTTCCAATAGCGTTTGTCCCTCTATATAGCTGCGGTATCGCAGCAGAACCACACACAACTGCTGCACAGTTCGAATGCACTATATAGAAAGTATACTATAGGTGTATCACACCCCTGCCTCAATCCATTTTTTGGGGCGGCAACTGGTGCACAGTACAAATGCACTATAATATACATATCACACCTATCGATAGCACACCTATACCAGTCCTTAAAAGGTGTCCCTAACAGCCTGTCCCTGCTCCACAAAGCAACCTCTCCGAACTCTGACAAAATACAGAATGTAAAATGGCAGATCGGGTTCTGTTATAGGGTGGGGGTGTGTCCATGTGCTGAAACGTCTCAATTGGCTGTCCTGTCCCACCTGATGGATGTGTCATGGGTCAAAGTTCAGCACAATGCAAAAGAATATGGCGCGTGCGAACATCGCCATATGTTCGGCGGATCGCGAACGCTCAAAGTTCACCGCGAACTGACCACCGGGCGAACTGCAAGGCCATCACTACTGATAGAGGGCAAGTTGTCATATGCGCTTGGGGATATGTCACCAGTGAATAACTGCAGTGGTGCACTTGTCCACAGAGGTTACATCAAGCTTCCAGTCCACCAGAGACTGAAAGGTGCGGGCTGGAAGCCTCTGCGCTGGAAAAAGTATTTATTCATATTTGGATGATTGCATCTTTCATGCGGCACATCAACCTGTAGAAACAGGGATATGGCGATATGCTGCCAACAAACAAGGAAAATATGGTGATGACGTGTACTAACCGCTGCAACTTTACCAACTAAAAACAAAGGCCAAGTTTACAAGAGTAAAAAAGGATGCTCCTTCACATGTGTTGACACAAATGTTTGATCACATTTTCAGTATAACACACTGCCAAAAATGATGCACTGCCTCGTGTGACTGGTATAATGAATGAACGCTGGAACAATACATCCCCTCCGCCTATTTTGGTGCTGACCCTGCCCCCATTGCAGATTCCATCAAATACACAGGACAGAATAGTGCAGCATACTGCGCTTTCTTGGCCGGTAAAATGCAGGTTCTTCTGATGGAAACCAGATCCCATTATAGTTAGTGGGGTCCCTCAGCTCATTTGATGTAGACACCGCCTCCATTATTTCAGTTGTTCTGTTTCTATACTGGACGGTTGTGTCATGTTCATTTCATCAACTGTTTGCATTTGTTATAATTTATTTTGCACCATTAAACATAGTAACAGTTTATAAGGCTGAAAAAAAGAGATCTGTCCATCCAGTTCAGCCTGTTATCCTACACGTTGATCCAGAGGAAGGCGAAAAAAAGCATGTGATCCATTAATAAGTCAAATCATGCTGGGAATTTAACTTATGGTCCATGGAAGCGGAATCCGTAACGGAATTCTTAGATAACCTGAACCTTGTACGCTGAACTTGAAAACACAAGTTCGCTCATCCCTACTTGTCCCCAAAACAAAGATCCAGAAAGATTCTCTGTTGAGGAGCTTCCTGGGGCAGTCACTCCTCTAATGGGCCTACTTTGCCATCATGACATCCTGTATAATCTTTTGAAAGCATTGATACATTTACCACATTATGACTGGTCATATCTGAAAGATGCTTATTAATACGAGTTCTTAAAGGACCAGTCGCGCATCCACTAGTGCTTGTGGCAGCTATTACATGAGGCTACTTCTTAATGCTGTACATTTGGCCATTAACAAAGGAAATAAACTACTAGTTTCTAAATATTGGCAAGCGTTACTTACACCTGCTGTGGCCTCACATAACAAACTTGCACAGCGAGCCATGTCTGTTTGATGCCAAATTTTGTAGAAATACGGTAATCTGGATGGTAGCAAGGATCCTAATGTGGGTGCTCTTCTCGCTAACATTTTCATCTCAGGAGCAAAGCTGCATCCTGCGTGAAAACCGGATGATTTCCTCACTATGTTTAAATCTGAGTGAGCTGGTGGCGGTAACTTGTAACAAATGTAATATTCTGTTGCGTACATGTATTTTCAAATCATTTTTTTCATTAGAAGTCTGAGCTTTTTTCTTTCCACTAATTGATCACGATTTAACTCCGATGCCCTAGCACACGCATTACGTTAAAGCAATTAAGCTTTCTCAAACCAGGGGGGTGTGCCTTTCTACTTCTCATGTGGACTCGCTTTTAGAGATGGACTATCTGAACTAATAAGTATATGGCAATAGCACAGCACTTTTTCATCTATGCCCTTTCTATGGACTTCTATGGAGTTTACATCTACGTCATCTCCTCTGTTGGAATAGATTTAAAGGGATTGTCCCATGACTAATGTAAAAAATGAAAATCAAACATCATATCAGTGGGGTGCCTGGGGGGGGGGGCGGGGGCAGTCCGCCCTGGGTGCCGGCCCTCAGGGGGGTGCCAGAAGCAATGAGCGCTTCCATCAATACAGATGGAAGCGCTCATTGCTGGAGCGCTGACGCCCACATACTGCGGCGGGGCACGGAAGCGCATAGTCCCCTGCCCCGCCGCCGATCACAGCCATAGGCTTAGTAGGTCCGAGGCCTATGCAGTAGTGAAATCCCGGTGCAGGCATGCGTGATGACGTCATTGCGCGCGCCTGTGTCAGGACGCAGCAGCACAAAGAAGTGTGCGTGCCTTTCTCTGCGAGCAAGCGCCTGGACATAGGTATTTAGCTTTTATTTTTTATTTTTTTATGTGCCAACTTTGGGGGACACAGGAGGACATGTAGGGGGAAAATATTATGGTGAGATACTGTGGTGGAAAATTATTATGGGAGGGATTACTATGTGGGGGAAATAATTATGGGAGGGATTACTATGTGGGGGGCAAATTACTATATGGCGCAATGTGGGGGAAAATACTGTGTGGGGAAAATTACTATATGGCGCTGTGTGGGGGAAATTACTGTGTCGGGGAAACTACTGTGTGGGGGCATTGTGGGGGAAATTACTGTGTGGGGGCAGTGTGGGAGAAATTACTGTGTGTGGGGGAAATACTGTGTGGGGGTATGTTAGCGTTTTTTCTCAGGCAGGTTTATGCTGGTATAAGATGAGGCATCAGACCTCCAACCCATGAATATTTCCCTGTGCAATGAATATCCGGTTTGCTTCTGATCAGGAGGTAAATAACCAGCCCAGACTGAACTTAGGTTGTTAAATATCTGACATCTTTATTTTTCAGCACATACTTATAGGGCTTTTTTGGGGGTGGGCGCATATTGTCTCTCAAGATCCAATTGGAACAATCCTGGTATTTCTTAAGAGGCCTTGGGAACATGTTTTGTCAAAATACAGTTGAAACTTTGTTAAACAATGCTGGTATCTGCTATATACAATACTTGCAAAAGGGTTATTTTACATTGAACAGGTTTTCCTCTACATGCTAATAAGTTGAATAGGTTATCACAGTTCGTTGTCATTGTATGTGAGGTGAGATGTTAAATAGCCTTTTGTTCAGGGATGCTGCTATTGTGTCCAGCACTGGCAGGGTGTGAGATATGTTAATTCGATGTACTGCATGCCACAAGAGATGAGGCTTGTATAATATATGTCTAATCTGTGATGTATCAAAAGTAAGATTATGAAAATCCCTTTAAGGGTAGCATGGTGGAGATTACTGTGGGGGAAACTACTGTATTGGGGCAGTGTCGGGGAAATTACTATATGGGCCTGTGTGGGGGGAAACTACTGTATGGGGGCAGTGTGGGAGAAATTTCCTGTCTGGGGGCAGTGTGGGGGAAATTACTAATTACTATATAGGGGAAGTGTGGGGGAAATTACTATGTGGTGCAAATTACTATATTGGGGGGAAATTACTATGGGGAATTACTATTTGGGGGCAGTGTGGGGGAAATTACTGTGTGGAGGAAATTTCTGTGTGGGGGCAGTGTGGGAGAAAATACTGTGTGGGGGCAGTGTGGGAGAAAATACTGTGTGGGGGCAGTGTGGGAGAAAATACTGTGTGGGGGCAGTGTGGGGGAAACTACTGTGTGTGGGGGGCAGTGTGGGGAAAACTACTGTGTGTGGGCAGTGTTGGGTAAATTACTGTGTGGGGGCAGTGTGGGGGAAACTACTGTGTGGGGAAAACTACTGTGTGGGCGCATTGTGGGGGAAACTACTGTGTGTGGGAAATTACTGATTGGGGCAGTGTGGGGAAAATTACTGTGTGGGGGCAGTGTGGGGGAAATTACTGTGTGGGGGCAGTGTGGGGGAAACTAGTGTGAGGAAAATTACTGTGGGGGACAATGTGGGGGAAATTAATGTGTGGGGGCAGTGTGGGAGAAATTACTGTGTGGGGGAAATTACTGTATGGGGCAGTGTGGGGGAAATGACTATATGGAGCAGTGTGTGGGAAATTACTATATGGGGCAGTGTGGGGTAAATTACTGTGGGGGGGAAATGCTGTGTCGGGGTAGTATGGTGGAGATTACTGTGGGGGAAACTACTGTATTGGGGCAGTGTCGGGGAAATTACTATATGGGCCTGTGTGGGGGGAAACTACTGTATGGGGGCAGTGTGGGAGAAATTTCCTGTGTGGGGGCAGTGTGGGGGAAATTACTAATTACTATATGGGGGCAGTGTGGGGGAAATTACTATGTGGTGCAAATTACTATATTGGGGGCAAATTACTATGGGGGATTACTATTTGGGGCAGTGTGGGGGAAATTACTGTGTGGAGGAAATTTTTGTGTGGGGGCAGTATGGGAGAAAATACTGTGTGGGGGCAGTGTGGGGGAAACTACTGTGTGTGGGGAAAACTACTGTGTGGGGGCAGTGTGGGGAAAACTACTGTGTGTGGGCAGTGTTGGGTAAATTACTGTGTGGGGGCAGTGTGGGGGAAACTACTGTGTGGGGGAAACTACTGTGTGGGGAAACTACTGTGTGTGTGAAATTACTGATTGGGGGCAGTGTGGGGAAAATTACTGTGTGGGGGCAGTGTGGGGGAAATTACTGTGTGGGGGCAGTGTGGGGAAAATTACTGTGTGGCGGCAGTGTTCGGGAAACTACTGTGTGGGGGCAGTGTGGGGGAGATTACTGTGGGGGCAGTGTGGGGGAAATTACTGTGTGGGGGAAATTACTATATGGGGCAGTGTGGGGGAACTACTGAATGGGGGCAGTGTGGGAGAAATGACTGTGTGGGGCAAATTACTATATTGGGGCAGTGTTGGGGGAATTACTGTGTGGGGGGAATTACTGTGTGGGGGAAATTACTATATGGAGCAGTGTGGGGGGAAATTACTATATGGAGCAGTGTGGGGGAAATTACTGTGTGGTGCAAATTACTATATGGGGCAGTGTGGGGGAAATTACTGTGTGGGGGGAAAATTACTATGGGGGATTACTATGTGGGGGCAGTGTGGGGGAAATTACTATATGGGAGCAGTGTGGGGGGCGTTGCTTTTGGGGAGGCACTGTAGGGGAAATTCTATTATTTCTGGGGACACTATACAGGGATTATTACCTGGAGCACAATATAGGGTGTTATTTTTACTGGGGGCACTCTGGGGGACATTATAGCTGCTGTGGACACTATAGGGACATTCGGGGTAATTTATCAAACTGGTGTAAAGTAGAACTCGCTTAGTTGCCCATAGCAGCCAATCAGATTCCACCATTCATATTTGACAGCTCTTTCACAAATCCAGTTCTACTTTACACCAGTTTCATAAATGACTCCAATTATGTCTACTGGGGTCACTATTTTTTCAGCAGTATAGTACCTGGGGCATTGGTGGGCACAACGGGCACAGTATTGGGGGTGGCAGCAGGATGACACTGTGGGAACACCAGGATGGGGGGGGGGAAGGTTGATGGAAAAACTGGGAAATCTAACATGTCTGTGTTACAAACTCTGTAGAGACAAGATGCGGCTGAAAGAATTTGTCATGGCGGTCTAACGGAGGAGAAGAGGAAAGAGAAGGTCTACATGACAGGAGATGTCCCTGGATGTAAGAGGTATGTGGTCAAGTATTGGCCCACCCCGGGTGCCAAACACCCTAGGCACGCCACTGCATCATATATTACATGACAACCTCTTTCTAACAAAGCTAGGACCAGCCCTGTACCTCACTGTCACCGCCAGATCTCTGAGAAGTTCTGACAGATGTTCTTCAGTACCTCCTGCATGATGTTCTTTTGTTTTGCTTTCGCTTTGACATCTCTTCTCCCTCTCCCAGCTGTCATCTATTAGCAGTGATTGCTTCCCTTTATATATCCTCCCATACTGCTTCACTTTGCGGTTTATACTACTTCCTGGATTGTGTTCACTGCTTGAAGTTGCTACTGCTGGTATCTCAGATAAGTCTATTTCTGTATTTGTGTTTTCCTGTAGGCTTGATTCTAGGTGACCCTGACTCCCTCCGTATTAAGTGCAGGGAGCTGGTGGTCGTGTCCTCTCACTATTATAGGGTTTGCAGGTGTCACTCAGTCGAGGTACGTGGACATGCAACTTTCTATCATTGAGATCTTTGCATGGGCTGAGCAGTCAGGGAGAGCTCTAGGGCTTTAATAGGGCTCACCCTTTTGTTGCTTAGTTTGGGATCAAGTCAGTCGGATCTTTATTTGTTACTTCTTGTTTTCTGCAACACTATCCGTGACATTATAAACCGCCAAAACCGTCTTAAGCATGGATCCGGTTTTAGACGAAAAAATGATGTGATGAGTATTATGGAATTATAGACAATGGCGCTCCCACTAACAATTTATTGAACAATAGAGAATTTGGGAGAGCTTAAAATATAGCTTTTACTATTAGTTTATATAAAATATATAGCGCCACAAACAGATACTTGAAATATGGCTAAAAGTATGGAACAGTCTTACCATTCTGACGCCCCCTGATAGGGATCAGCCTAGCGTTGTGGAAATAATACCGCGTCTGGGCCGAGGGTTGGATGTGGTCGTAGGTAAATTCAGGTTGTAGACTGGTGCAGGGAACCGTTGTCCCTAATGCGCCCTGATGGGGGAAGGGGGCAAAGCTGCTGTTCACCTGCCTATCTACACAGAGTTCCTACCCCGCAAGGGGCGGCCCTGTCCGGATACCTTACCCTATATAAGGCGGGTATCCCTAATGTTGCCCTATAGGATGGTTCCCAACGTGTCACGTTTCAGGTGATAAATCATCAGGGGAAGAGATCCAAGAAATGTGCAAAAAATAATCCTACAAGGAAAAATATATTCAACATGAGGATCTAGAAAAAAGAGAGGGTTTACATATAGGAGGATAATCAGTAGCTTTCAATATATACTTGGTGTGAGATGATATCCCTTACTGTGCCCCCTAGTAGATCGGGGTGCATGATGTATGCAAATACAGGGACGGCTGGGACTATCGGTGGAAGGATGGTCCATTACAAAAAACAACCAAAATTTAGCTGCTCGTTAAGTCCTAAGGGAGCCATGGTCTTAAGGTCATATATCCATCTAGCTTCCCTCTATAGGATTAATCTGTCCCAGTCTCCCCTTCTTGGTGGTGGATTCACTTTATCAATGACCATAAATGAAAGACGGCCATGGCCATTGTGGGCATTCTGGACGTGTTTAGCCACTGGGGTATCTTTGAGTTTGACCATTCTCTAACCTTAAATCCAAGAGCAAGAAAATGCCTCCCCCCACCAGTGAGGTATCATGCATAGACGTGTTTTTAGACCTGGTGACCACTGATATAGGGGAATTGACCCCTTCAAAACAAAGATCTAATTGTGATCGTGCCATGGCCACTGCATTGTCCAACCTTGAACATGATTTGTCAGTGGTGATTAAACCATCTGACAAGGGGGGCAATGTAGTGGTAATGGACAACGAACAATATCGTCTGATGTGTAACTCAATATTGAAGGACACTAACACCTACGAGATTTTACCTCGAGATCCAACTGAGGAATATAAAAGGGAGCTTAGGGATATTTTGGAGGAGGCCCTTAAAACTAACCTGATTACAAGGGATGAATATCAATTCATGTTCCCCACATTCCCTAGACAGGCAACGTTTTATTGCCTGCCTAAACTCCACAAAGGGGTATCACCCCTCAAAGGGCGTCCTATCGTATCAGGGGTAGGCAATTTATGCCAGCAGGTGGGCATATATCTGGATCAAATCCTGGCCCCTTTTGTTGTAGCCCTACCATCCTACACACGCGATACCACGGACCTACTTAAACGACTGGAGGGGGTCCACGTCGATGCAGATGATTTAATTGCCAGCATCGACGTGGAAGCACTTTATTCCAGCATCCCTCATGATCTGGGCCTTAAGGCTGTACAATTTTTTCTCCAAACGAGAGGTTGTCAGTACCGTGCCCACAGTCAGGTAATTCTTCAGCTACTGGAATTCACGTTGACCAGAAATGTATTCTCATTTAATGGGCGGATCTACCACCAGCTCAGGGGCACTGCGATGGGGAGCCCCTGTGCCCCATCGTATGCGAATCTGTTCCTGGGCTGGTGGGAGGCAACCCTGGTCTTTACTGATGACAGTATCTTCCTCACCGAGCCCATAGGACTGTGGGCACGGTACATCGACGATATCTTTGTCATATGGCATGGCACCAAGCTATCTTTTGAGCTTTTTGTGACGGAGCACAATAAAAACGAATTAGGGCTCCGTTTCACATATGAATCAGACATACAGGCCCTCCCCTTCTTGGATGTCCTAATTACCAAGGGCCAGATGGGTGAGTTGGACACTTCTATATATAGAAAGCCCAGCTCAACCAACTCACTCCTCCGCTGGGAAAGTGAACACCCGCTTGCTTTAAAACGCGGGATCCCTAAGGGACAATACTTGCGTCTACGACGGAATTGTACAAATAAGAGGGACTTTCTGCACCAAGCGGCTGATCTTCGCCAGAGATTTCTGTCCAGAGGCTACCCCCATCGGGTACTCAAAGCAGCATTTAGATCAGCCCTGAGTGCAGACCGCTCTAGTCTACTCATTCCCAAACAGAAACCAGTACAATCCAATAAACTAACCCGCCTAATAACCTCATGTGATGGCCAAGCCCAATCCATCAGGGAAATAATTAACCAACACTGGCACATCCTCTTGATGGACCCGGATCTGAGGGAGGTGCTCGGGGAAACTCCGAGCATATCCTATAGACGCGGAAGGAGCCTCAAGGATCGGCTGGTTAATAGCCAATACACCCCACAACCATCGTCGGGTTGTGCTTGGCTTAAGAACCCCATCCATGGCTGTTATCGATGCAGTGGTTGCATCGCCTGTCCGCACATCACAACTGGCAAATCGTTCAGGAGTAATGTTACGGGCAAGGAATTCACCATTCGCGACTTCATGAACTGCAAGACCCGGGGGGTTATTTACCGAATTGTCTGCCAGTGTGGGAAAGAATACATTGGCAAGACAATCCGTGAATTCCGTAGGCGAGTAGGGGAACACCTTAGTGATGTGGCCAAACTCAAAGATACCCCAGTGGCTAAACACGTCCAGAATGCCCACAATGGCCATGGTCGTCTTTCATTTATGGCCATTGATAAAGTGAATCCACCACCAAGAGGGGGAGACTGGGACAGATTAATCCTATAGAGGGAAGCTAGATGGATATATGACCTTAAGACCATGGCTCCCTTAGGACTTAACGAGCAGCTAAATTTTGGTTGTTTTTTGTAATGGACCATCCTTCCACCGATAGTCCCAGCCGTCCCTGTATTTGCATACATCATGCACCCCGATCTACTAGGGGGCACAGTAAGGGATATCATCTCACCCCAAGTATATATTGAAAGCTACTGATTATCCTCCCCCACCCCCATCCCCCTCCCCCTCCCCCTACCCTGCCCGTCTCCCCTTCCCCTGACTATTGTCATTAAATGCTCATATTCACAAACTTTATGCCTTTATGGCTTGTAGTCATAGGAGCACTCATGCCTCTCTAACTTGTAATCTGCACGAAATGCTATATATATTTATAAGAGCGCAGGCTATTATGTCTGCTCTTCAGCAGCTGGTTCGGACGTCTGAGCACTCCTGGCGTCGGTCAGTTGCCTAGCAGCAGGTGCTGTATCCAGCCCTTCTCCCGGCCGCCCCACGCGACCGGACGTTGCGCTGCGCTCCACGGCCTGGTGCGGTGCGGTCCACAGGACGGCCGCTTCTGCCGAGGGGTGTGGCGTTCCGATCATGTGACCGGACCATTCCGCCCCCAGGGGCGGTCGATAGGCAAAGGGCGCGCGTTCTGCTGCATAAATACAGCGTCCTCATGGCAAACGGTGTGCAGCTGACAACATCAGATCAGCTGCCCCAGAGGCGCCCCTCTTTGATGAATTTGCGGGGTCCTCTTCTCCTTAGGACCATCAATGTCCTGTTCTTCCAATCCTATTGATCCACTGATCTAAGGTATGTCCCTGTATCATTCTTCTTTCCCCAATATATGTGAACCCTCTCTTTTTTCTAGATCCTCATGTTGAATATATTTTTCCTTGTAGGATTATTTTTTGCACATTTCTTGGATCTCTTCCCCTGATGATTTATCACCTGAAACGTGACACGTTGGGAACCATCCTATAGGGCAACATTAGGGATACCCGCCTTATATAGGGTAAGGTATCCGGACAGGGCCGCCCCTTGCGGGGTAGGAACTCTGTGTAGATAGGCAGGTGAACAGCAGCTTTGCCCCCTTCCCCCATCAGGGCGCATTAGGGACAACGGTTCCCTGCACCAGTCTACAACCTGAATTTACCTACGACCACATCCAACCCTCGGCCCAGACGCGGTATTATTTCCACCACGCTAGGCTGATCCCTATCAGGGGGCGTCGGAATGGTAAGACTGTTCCATACTTTTAGCCATATTTCAAGTATCTGTTTGTGGCGCTATATATTTTATATAAACTAATAGTAAAAGCTATATTTTAAGCTCTCCCAAATTCTCTATTGTTCAATGGATCCGGTTTTAGCCTTGACGGACCGCGTGCGGGGTCTTTCACTGGAGGTCGCAGAGCTCCGTAAAACTGTATCTCAGTTTCAGGTGACCGGTTCTGCTTGCGTTCATGGAGTTTGTTCTGAGCCTAAGATCTCGCTTCCGGATACCTTCTCTGGGGGTAGTGAGAATTTTGTTTGTTTTAGAAAGGCTTGCAAACTCCATTTTCGCCTACTTCCCCATTCCTCTGGTGATGAGGAGCAGAGGGTGGGGATCATCATATCACTGCTCAGTGATAACGCTCAGTCTTGGGCCTTCTCGCTCCCGGTGGGGGCACGGCCCCTCCCATCAGTGGATGAATTTTTTGTAGCCCTGGGTCAGATATATGATGATCCGGATCGTATTGCTCTGGCTGAATCTAAACTGCGTCTTTTATGCCAGGGTAAACAGTCCGCAGAGATATACTGTTCTGAATTCCGGAGATGGGCAGCTGATACTGGTTGGAATGATGCTGCACTCCAAAGTCAATTTTGCCATGGTCTTTAAGAGGGATTGAAAGATGCATTTGCCTTTCATGAGAGAACTACCTCCTTGGAGTCTGCCATATCTCGGGCCGTTCGTATTGACAGGCGTCTTAGAGAGAGAGGAGAGATCACTCCTTCCTGTCATACTCAGTCCAAGGACAGTGGGGCGGTCTCATTCAGTGCGCAGGGGTCTCAGTCTCTCTCAATCCCCTCTGAGCAGGAGCCTATGCAGCTGGGTTTGCTTGCCTCTAACAACAGAGGATTCAGCTCTCAGAGAAGGGTTTGTTTCTGTTGTGGAGGTATAAATCAATTGGCAAATGTTTGTCCCTCTAGGAGATGCAGGGAGTTTTTTGAGAGTAATAAAGAAACAAAAAGAAAAAAGTCCTCTAAAAACATTCCATCTGTTACTATTGGCAAGGTTGATGCGGAAATTGAAGGTTTTCCGTTTGCTTGTAGTTCCCGTTTTGTCCTACCTGCCAGGGTGGCGCTAGAGAGCAAGAACATTGTTTGTGAGATTTTGTAGATAGTGGAGCAGCTGTCAATCTCATTGATAATCAATTTGCTATAACACATGGTTTCCAGGTATGCACTTTGGGAAAGGACATACCTGTTTTTGCTATTGATTCCGCTCCACTTTCTCAAAAATCGTTAAAGGGCATAGTTCACAATATCCGTTTGACTGTGAGTAATGCTCATGTTGAGGATGTGTCATGTTTCGTCCTAAGCGGGTTACCTACTCCTCTAGTGTTGGGGCTACCCTGGCTCACTAAACATAACCCCACCATTGATTGGCAAGCGAGGCAAATAAATGGTTGGAGTGACTTTGCAGAGAGAATTGCCTCTCGACATCTCTTTCAGAGGTTTCTACTAAGACTGTACCATCTTTTCTCTCTGAATTTTCGGATGTGTTTTCTGAGAGTGGTGTTCAGGAGCTGCCCCCTCACCGGGAGTACGATTTCCCTATTAATCTCATCCCAGGCGCCAAGCTGCCTAAATCTCGTTTATACAATCTCTCCCAACCTGAAAGGGTCGCTATGCGTACTTATATCTCTGAGAGCCTGAGAAAGGGACACATACGACCATCGAAGTCACCTGTTGCCGCTGTTTTTTTTTTTTTTGTTAAGAAAAAAGATGGTTCTTTAAGACCATGTCTGGATTTCAGGGAGCTGAACAGTATCACAATTCGTGACCCTTATCCGCTTCCTCGGATCCCGGACCTATTTAACCAGATTGTTGGGGCTAAAGTTTTTTCCAAGTTGGATTTAAGAGGGGCATACAACCTGGTCAGGGTCAGAGAAGGGGACGAATGGAAGACGGCCTTCAATACCCCTGAGGGCCATTTTGAGAATTTGGTTATGCCTTTTGGTTTGATGAATGCTCCAGCTGTCTTTCAACATTTTGTGAACAGCATTTTTTATCATTTAATGGGGAAATTTGTACTAGTGTATCTAGATGACATTTTGATTTTTTCTCCTGATTTCAAAACTCATAGGGACCATCTACGTCAGGTCTTGCTCATTCTGCGGGAGAATAAATTGTACGCTAAACTGGAAAAATGTGTGTTTGCGGTTCCAGAAATTCAATTTCTGTGTTTTCTTCTCTCCGCTTCTGGTTTTCGCATGGACCCCGAGAAGGTCCGCGCTGTGCTTGATATGGAGCTTCCTGAGAATCAGAAGGCGCTGATGCGCTTTTTTGGGTTTTGCCAATTATTACAGGAAGTTCATTTTAAATTATTCCTCTGTTGTTAAGCCACTCACTGATATGACTAGAAAGGGGGTAGATTTTTCCTCCTGGTCGGTAGAGACGCGTAAGGCCTTTTCTAGTATCAAATAGAGTTTTGCTTCCGCTCCCATCTTGGTACAACCTGATATCTCTCTGCCCTTCATTGTTGAGGTGGATGCTTCTGAGGTGGGTGTGGGTGCGGTCTTATCTCAGGGTCCCTCTCCTGCCAAATGGCGACCGTGTGCCTTTTTCTCGAAGAAACTCTCCTCCGCAGAGAGAAATTACGATGTGGGAGATAGGGAGTTGTTGGCCATCAAGTTAGCTTTTGCGGAATGGCGCCATTGGCTAGAGGGAGCCAGACACCCTATTACCATGTTTACCGACCATAAGAATCTGGCCTACTTGGAGTCAGCCATGTGTCTGAACCCGAGACAGGCCAGATGGTCTTTGTTCTTTTCAAGGTTTAACTTTGTTGTCATGTTCCGCCCTGGGGTTAAGAATGTGAAGGCGGATGCCCTGTCACGTTGTTTTCCGGGAGGGGGGAACTTTGAAGACCCGGGTCCTATTTTGGCTGAAGGGGTGTTGTGTCTGCTCTTTATCCTGAATTGGAGGCAGAGGTTCAGGCAGCCCAGGCCCAGGCAAGGCAAGAAAGGAGGAGGAGTGGCCCTGTATGTGAAAGATAGCATTAAATCTAACCTAATACAAGTTGGTGAGGCCAACATAGAGTCAGTTTGGGTTACGTTGCAGTTTGCTAACCATGCAGTAACTCGTGTAGGTGTGATATATAGACCACCTGGTCAAGTTAAAGAACTAGATGATCTACTAGTTGAAGAAATAGCTAAAATGACAATGAAAGGAGAAGTTATCATTATGGGAGATTTCAATCTTCCAGATATAAACTGGAAAACCAAAATAGCAAGTTCTACCAGGAGTACAGATATTCTAAATTCCCTACTGGGGTTATCTCTACAACAAGTGGTTGAGGAGCCAACCCGGAGGGAGGCCATTTTGGATTTGGTATTCACAAATGGGCATTCGGTATATGATGTCATTGTAGGCGAAACCTTGGGATCTAGTGATCACCAGTCAGTGTGGTTTAATATAAGAACTGTGAAAGAGTCCCACCACACAAAAACAAAAGTTTTAGATTTTAGAAAAACAGACTTTTCAAAAATGAAATTAGTCATAAATGAGTTCTTATCAGACTGGAACGGATTACATGGAGTCCAGGAGAAATGGGACTACTTAAAAGGTGCATTATTGAAGGCAACAGAAAATTGCATTAGACTTGTCAGTAAAAGCAAAAAAAGGAAGAGACCACTGTGGTACTCAGCAGAAGTGGCCCAAATCATTAAAAATAAAAAGCTAGCATTTTGTAATTATAAAAAAAAACAGAGCAATGAAGATAAGGAAATCTACAAGATTAGGCAGAAAGAGGCCAAGTTATAAGAACTTCTAAAGCGCAGGCAGAAGAAAAACTAGCTCAGTCTATGAAAAAAGGGGATAAGACATTCTTCAGATATATAAATGAAAAAAGGAAATTAAAACAAGGAATAACTAAATTAAAAACAAAGGACGGAAGGTATGTAGAAGAGAATAAAGGGCTAGCCGACTGCCTTAATGAATACTTCTGTTCAGTTTTTACAAAAGAAAAAGAAGGAGAAGGACCTCCACTAGAAAGGATGACTAATAAATTGTTTGATGCATGTGTCTTTACAGAGGAAGATGTTCTAAGTTTGCTGTCTAAAGTGAAGACAAATAAGTCACAGGGGCCTGATGAGATACACCCAAAATTATTAAAAGAGCTTAGTGGTGAGCTGGCAAAACCGTTAACAGATTTATTTAACCAATCATTAGTAACAGGAGTCGTCCCGGAAGATTGGAAATTGGCAAATGTCGTGCCCATTCACAAGAAAGGTAGTAGGGAGGAATCGAGCAACTATAGACCAGTGAGTCTGACATCAATAATAGGCAAATTAATGGAAACCCTATTAAAGGATAGGATTGTGGAACATCTAAAATCCCATGGATTGCAAGATGAAAAACAACATGGGTTTACTTCAGGGGGATCATGTCAAACAAATCTTATAGATTTTTTTGACTGGGTGACTAAAATAATAGACGATGGAGGTGCAGTAGACATCGCATATCTAGATTTTAGTAAGGCTTTTGACACTGTCCCACATAGAAGACTTATCAATAAACTGCAGTCATTGAGCATGGACTCCCATATTGTTGAGTGGATTAGGCAGTGGCTGAGTGACAGACAGCAGAGGGTTGTAGTCAATGGAGAACATTCAAAACAAGGTCGTGTTACCAGTGGGGTTCCACAGGGATCTGTACTGGGACCAATTTTGTTTAATATCTTCATAAGTGATATTGCAAAAGGCCTCGATGGTAAGGTTTGTCTTTTTGCTGATGACACAAAGATATGTAACAGGGTTGATGTTCCTGGAGGGAAACGCCAAATGGAAAAGGATTTAGGAAAACTAGAAGAATGGTCAGAACTCTGGCAACTGAAATTTTATGTGGATAAGTGCAAGATAATGCACCTGGGGCGTAAAAACCCAAGGGCAGAATATAGAATATTTGACACAGTCCTGACCTCAGTATCTGAGGAAAGGGATTTAGGAGTAATTATTTCAGAAGACTTAAAGGTGGGAAGACAATGTAATAGGGCAGCATGAAATGCCAGCAGAATGCTTGGATGTATAGGGAGAGGTATAAGCAGTAGAAAGAGTGAAGTGCTTATGCCGCTGTACAGAACACTGGTGAGACCTCACTTGGAGTATTGTGCGCAGTACTGGAGGCCTTATCTCCAGAAGGATATAGATACTCTAGAGAGAGTTCAGAGAAGAGCTACTAAACTAGTACATGGATTGCAGGATAAAACTTACCAGGAAAGGTTAAAGGACCTTAATATGTATAGCTTGGAAGAAAGAAGAGACAGAGGGGATATGATAGAAACTTTTAAATACATAAAGGGAATCAACTCGGTAAAGGAGGAGAGCATATTTAAAAGAAGAAAAACTACCACAAGAGGACACAGTTTTAAATTAGAGGGGCATAGGTTTAAAAGTAATATAAGGAAGTATTACTTTACTGAGAGAGTAGTGGATGCATGGAATAGCCTTCCTGCAGAAGTGGTAGCTGCAAATACAGTGAAGGAGTTTAAGCATGCATGGGATAGGCATAAGGCTATCCTTCATATAAGATAGGGCCAGGGACTATTAATAGGATTCAGATATATTGGGCAGACTAGATGGGCCAAATGGTTCTTATCTGCCGACACATTCTATGTTTCTATGTTTCTATGTCCTCCTGGGAGGTTGTTTGTGCCTCTCGCTTTACGACACAAGGTTTTTAAGTAGCACCACGATACTGTCCTTGCTGGGCACCCGAGGGGTAGAGCCACAGTAGATCTCATTGCTCGGAGATTCTGTTGGCCGGCTCTTCGTAAGTCGGTTGAGGGTTTTGTGGCAGCCTGCGAGACCTGCGCTCGTGCCAAAGTCCCTCATTCACGGCCATCAGGTACTCTCCTTCCGTTACCCATTCCTTCCCGTCCTTGGACACATCTGTCCATGGACTTCATTACGGACCTGCCTCATTTCTCGGGGAAGACTGTGATTCTGGTGGTGGTGGACCGTTTTAGCAAAATGGCGCATTTTATTCCTTTTCCTGGGTTGCCCAATGCTAAAAAGCTGGCACAGGCATTTATTGATCACATTGTCAAATTGCATGGTATTCCTTCAGACATAGTCTCTGATAGGGGCACGCAGTTTGTTTCCAGATTCTGGAAGGCTTTCTGTTCTCGATTGGGGGTTCGGTTGTCATTCTCTTCTGCTTTCCACCCACAGTCGAATGGCCAGACGGAGCGCGTCAATCAGAATCTGGAGACATATCTGCGCTGTTTTGTGGCGGAGAATCAGGAGGATTGGTGTTCTTTTCTCTCCCTTGCTGAGTTTACTTTAAATAACCGTCGTCAGGAGTCCTCTGATAAGTCACCATTTTTTGGTGCATATGGGTTTTATCCGCAGTTTGGGACATTCTCTGGAGAGGGGGCTTCTGGTTTACCCGATGAGGAGAGATTCTCCTCGTCTTTGTCATCTATTTGGCAAAAGATTCAGGATAATCTAAAGAGCATGAGTAAGAGATATAAGCGTGTGGCGGATAAGAGACGTGTGCCTGGTCCGGACCTGAATGTTGGTGATCTGGTGTGGTTATCTACTAAGAATATGAAATTGAAGGTTCCCTCCTGGAAGTTGGGTCCTAAGTTTATTGGGCCTTACAAAATCTTGTCCATCATCAATCCCGTTGACTACCGTCTTGATCTTCCTCAGACTTGGAAGATCCATAATGTTTTTCACAAGTCCCTATTAAAACCTTATGTCCAACCCACTGTACCCTCCTCTTTGGCTCCTCCTCCGATTGTGGTTGATGGTAATCTTGAATTTCAGGTCTCTAGGATTGTGGACTCTCGTATTGTCCACGGTTCTCTTCAGTACCTCGTTCATTGGGAGGGTTATGGTCCTGAGGAGAGGATGTGGGTTCCAGTGGCGGACATTAAGGCCACTCGTCTTCTCAGGGCATTCCATAGGTCTCATCCTGAGAAGGTGGGCTCTGATTGAGTCCACTCGTAGAGGGAGGGGTACTGTCACCACCAGATCTCTGAGAAGTTCTGACAGACGTTCTTCAGTACCTCCTGCATGATGTTCTTTTTTTTTGCTTTCACTTTGACATCTCTTCTCCCTCTCCCAGCTGACATCTATTAGCAGTGATTGATTCCCTTTATATCTCCTCCCATACTGCTTCACTTTGCAGTTTATACTACTTCCTGGATTGTGTTCACTGCTTGAAGTTGCTACTGCTGGTATCTCAGATAAGTCTATTTCTGTATTTGTGTTTTCCTGTTGGCTTGATTCTAGGTGACCCTGACTCCCTCCGTATTAAGTGCAGGGAGCCGGTGGTCGTGTCCCCTCACTATTATAGGGTTTGCAGGTGTCACTCAGTCGAGGTACGTGGACATGCAACTTTCTATCATTTAGATATTTGCATGGGCTGAGCATTCAGGGAGAGCTCTAGGGCTTTAATAGGGCTCACCCTTTTGTTCCTTAGTTTGGGATCAAGTCAGTCGGATCTTTAATTGTTACTTCTTGTTTTCTGCAACACTATCCGTGACACTCACATGGATCCAGGGATTTCCCCATTCATTGCTCTGCTAGATGTATATCAAGCTAACCGCTCAAGGGGAGTGTCTTTTCTGCTACAGCTCAGGGGGCGTGTCCATGCTCTCCCTATCACAGCTCAGGAGGCAGCTGAAGGATGAAATTGAGCATGTGCGGCCTTCTCAGTGAGCAGGACATAAAAAGAAGATAAAAAACAAACAGCAGGTGGCGTTATACAGATAGTTTTCAATGAATAACTCAGTGGCTATGCAAAATATTTAATTATATGCAATTACAAAAGTATTCAGATCCAGGTGCTGGTTTGAAAATTTTAGAATATTTTTCATGGGACAACCTCTTTAACCGCTTCCCGACCGCCTAACGCAGGGATGCGTCCTGCGGGCGGTCGGTTTGTTCCTCCTGGATGCATCGGCGCTTCATCTCGCGAGACGCGAGATTTCGTGTGAACACGCGCACACAGGAGCGCGCGTTCACAGGATCGGGAGGTAAACGATTTGATCTACAGCCTGCCAGCGGCGATCATTTGCTGGCAGGCTGTAGATGCAATATTTTTAACCCCTGAAAGGTATACCAGACGCTGTTTTGATAACAGCGTCTGATATACCTGCTACCTGGTCCTCTGGTTGTCCCTTTTGCTTGGATCGACCACCAGAGGACACAGGCAGCTCTGTAAGTAGCACCAATCACCACACTACACTACACCCCCCGTCACTTATTAACCCCTTATTAACCCCCTGATTACCCCATATAGACTCCCTGATCACCCCCCTGTCATTGATCACCCCCCTGTAAGGCTCCATTCAGACGTCCGTATGTGTTTTGCGGATCAGCGGATCCGCAAAACACGGACACCGCAGATCCGCAAAACACGGACACCGGCAATGTGCGGATTCGCTAAATCGCGCAGGGCAAAGGCATTTTCAAGAGTTTTGGTGACGAACCGGGCTCTCCATGGGGCTGCCAGGAAGTCCGGTGACGTTACCGGCACTGATGGTCAGGCTTTAGCGCTGCCCTAGCCAGTAAAACAGCTAGGGCAGCGCTAAAGCACGCCTATTAGAGCTGGTGACGTCACCGAACACACTGCCGAGCGGAAGCTTCCGCCCGGCAGTGTGTTGTTGTAAGCAAAAGAGCCCGTACCCTGCGCGATCTAGCGCAGGGCAAGGGAGCGCATCGAAGCATGAGATGCCCCGATACTAGCATCAGGGGGGCTGCCTGGTTGAAAATATGGGTATGTCCGGGTTCAGCTCTGAACCCGGACAATCCCTTTAAGTCATCTTCTACACCAAAAACAGGCGTAGAAAATGATAAATGAGATAGGCCTGACGTCTCTCCCACCAAATACCCCCGTTTTTTGGCACTTGCACAAAAGGCTCAAAAGTCGCAGAATTTGCCGCAAATAACCGGCCAATTTGCGTAAAATATATCACAAAAAGTGGCGTATATTTAACCCCTTAAGGACCGGGCTCATTTTCACCTTAAGGACCAGGCCATTTTTTGCAAATCTGACCAGTGTCACTTTAAGTGCTGATAACTTTAAAACGCTTTGACTTATCCAGGCCGTTCTGAGATTGTTTTTTCGTCACATATTGTACTTCATGACACTGGTAAAATGAAGTAAAAAAAATTATTTTTTTTGCACAAAAAAATACCTAATTTACCAAAAATTTGGAAAAATTTGCAAATTTCAAAGTTTCAGTTTCCTCTACTTCTGTAATACATAGTAATACCCCAAAAAATTGTGATGACTTTACATTCCCCATATGTCTACTTCATGTTTGAATTGTTTTGGGAATGATATTTTATTTTTTGTGGATGTTACAAGGCTTAGAAGTTTAGAAGCAAATCTTGAAATTTTTCAGAAATTTACAAAAACTCAATTTTTAGGGACCAGTTCAGGTCTGAAGTCACTTTGCGAGGCTTACATAATAGAAACCACCCAAAAATGACCCCATCTAAGAAACTACACCCCTCAAGGTATTCAAAACTGATTTTGCATACATTGTTAACCCTTTAGGTGTTGCACAAGAGTTATTGGCAAATGGGGAGGAAATTTGAGAATTTCATTTTTTTGTCTAATTTTTAATTTTAACCCATTTTTTCCACTAACAAAGCAAGGGTTAACAGCCAAACAAGAATGTATCTTTATTGCCCTGACTCTGCCGTTTACAAAAACACCCAATATGTGGCCGTAAACTACTGTACGGCCACACAGCGGGGCGTAGAGTGAAAGGTGCGCCGTATGGTTTTTGGAAGGCTGGTTTTTATGGACTGGTTTTTTGACACCATGTCCCATTTGAAGCCCCCTGATGCACCCCTAGAGGAGAAACTCCCTAAAAGTGACCCCATCTAAGAAACTACACCCCTCAAGGTATTCAAAACTGATTTTACATACGTCGTTAACCCTTTAGGTGTTGCACAAGAGTTATTGGCAAATGGGGATGAAATTTGAGAATTTCATTTTTTTGCCTAATTTTCAATTTTAACCCATTTTTTCCACTAACAGAGCAAGGGTTAACAGCCAAACAAGACTGTATCTTTATTGCCCTGACTCTGCTGTTTACAGAAACACCCCATATGTGGCCGTAAACTACTGTATGGCCACACAGTAGGACGTAGAGTGAAAGGTGCGCCGTTTGGTTTTTGGAAGGCAGGTTTTGCTGGACTGGTTTTTTGACACCTTGTCCCATTTGAAGCCCCCCTGATGCACCCCTAGATTAGAAATTCCATAAAAGTGACCCCATCTAAGAAACTACACCCCTCAAGCTATTCAAAACTGATTTTACAAACTTTGTTAACTCTTTAGGTGTTGCACAAGATTTAATGGAAAATAGAGACACAATTTCAAAATTTTACATTTTTGGCAGATTTTCCATTTTAATATTTTTTTTCCAGTTACAAAGCAAGGGTTAACAGCCAAACAAAACTCATTATTTATAGGCCTTATTCTGTAGTTTACAGAAACACCCCATATGTGGTCGTAAACCGCTGTACGGGCACACGGCAGGGTGCAGAAGGAAAGGAATGCCATACGGTTTTTGGAAGGCAGATTTTGCTGGACTGGTTTTTTGACACCATGTCCCATTTGAAGCCCCCCTGATGCACCCCTAGAGTAGAAACTCCAAAAAATTGACTCCATTTTAGAAACTACGGGATAGGGTGGCAGTTTTGTTGGTACTAGTTTAGGGTACATATGATTTTTGGTTGCTCTATATTACACTTTTTGTGCAGCAAGGTAACAAGAAATAGCTTTTTTGGCACATTTTTTTTTTTTTGTTATTTACAACATTCATCTGACAGGTTTTATCATGTGGTAATTTTATAGAGCAGGTTGTCACGGACGCGGCGATACCTAATATGTATACTATTTTTTTTATTTATGTAAGTTTTATACAATAACTTCATTTTTAAAACCAAAAAAATGTTTTAGTGTCTCCATAGTCTAAGAGCCATAGTTTTTTCAGTTTTTGGGCGATTATCTTGAGTAGGGTCTCATTTTTTGCGGGATGAGATGATGGTTTGATTGGCACTATTTTGGGGTGCATATGACTTTTTGAGCGCTCGCTATTACACTTTTTGTGACGTAAGATGGCAAAAAATGGCTTTTTTTACACCGTTTTTGTTTTTATTTTTTACGGTGGTCACCTGAGGGGTTAGATCATGTGATATTTTTATAGAGCCGGTCGATACGGACGCGGCGATACCTAATATGTATACTTTTTTTTATGTAAGTTTTACACAATGATTTCATTTTTGAAACAAAAAAAATCATGTTTTAGTGTTTCCATAGTCTAAGAGCCATAGTTTTTTCAGTTTTTGGGCGATTATCTTGGGTAGGGTCTCATTTTTTGCGGGATGAGATGACGGTTTGATTGGTACTATATTGGCGTACATGCAACTTTTTTGATCACTTTTATTACCTTTTTTGGGAAGTAAGGTGGGCAAAATTTCAATTTTCTCATAGTTTTTATTTTTTTATTTTTATGGCGTTCACCGTGCGGGGAAAGTAACATGACCGTTTTATAGATCAGGTCGTTACGGACGCGGCGATACCTAATATGTGTAGTGTATTTTATTTTTTTAATTTTTATTCAGTGATAAATGTTTTTTTTTTTTCTTAACTTTCTTCACTTTTTTTTACATTTTTGTGACCCAGACCCACTTGGTTCTTGAAGATCCAGTGGGTCTGATGTCTGTATAATACAGTACAGTACAATATATATTGTTCTGTACTGTATTTTACTTACACTGAACAGATCTATGCTTTTAGCACAGATCTGTTCAGCACCATGGACAGCAGGACGCCTGAGCAGGCGTCCTGTTGCCATGGGAACCTTCCCCGTCTGCTCAGAACTTCGCAGACGGGGAAGGGTAAGCACGAGCTGAGGGGGGCTCTCTGGGGGCTGTCGGGGGGCTCTCTCCCTCTCCATCGGGGGGCTGCAAAGGCACAGCAGCCCCCTGATGGAGAGGGAGTGAGCTCCCTGACCGATGACAGTTAACTTTTTCCATACAGCGTCCTGTACGGACCGCGGTATGGAAAGGGTTAAACGGCTGACATCTGCACAGACACATAACCCACTAGAAGCCAACGATCGTTCATGGGGAGGCGTGCGGGGGATCGCGATCCCGCCTGCCGCACCGCCCGCCTCCCGCAACGCCCCCACCGCCTGCGACACCCCCCCCCCCCCCGCACCACCCGCCGGCATAAAATCATGCAGGGGTGCGGGGGGGGGGGGGGGGGTGAAAAATATAGATTTTAGCCACTCTAAAGTTTCTGATCAGAAACTGCAAAAAGCGCAGCAAACCGCAGGTCTGAATTGACCTGCGGTTTGCTGCGATCGCCGATACGGGGGGGTCAAATGACCCCCCCCTGCATTGTTACGGGATGCCGGCTGAATGATTTCAGCCGAAATCCCGTTCCGATTAACCCCTGGGGCGCCGGAATACAGATTTTAAGTCAGGACGTACCGGTACGTCCTTGGTCCTTAAGGACTCGGGAAATAGGGCGTACCGGTACGTCCTATGTCCTTAAGGGGTTAAAGGGGTTGTCTTACTTCAGCAAATGGCATTTATCAAGTAGAGAAAGTTAATACAAGGCACTTACTAATGTATTGTGATTGTTCATATTGCCTCCTTTGCTAGCTTGAGTCATTTTGCCATCACATTATACACTGCTTGTTTCCAGGGGTTATGACTAGGGATTAGCGAATCGACTTCGGATTAAACATCCAAAATCGATTCGCATAAAACTTTGTTTCAATACTGTACGGAGTGAGCGCTCCGTGCAGTATTAGAATGTATTGGCTCCGATGAGCCGAAGTTATTACTTATTTATTTATATAATTATAAGTGGTATCTTGGAACCGAACTCGAGTTCAGGAAATTAATTTCTGAAGTTATTACACGAAGTCTCGTGAGACTTAACTAAATAATAACTTCGGCTCATCGCTCGCTCCGTACAGTATTGAAACAAAGTTTTATGCGAATCGACTTCGGATGATTCATCTGAAGTCGATTCGCTCATCACTAGTTATGACCACCCTGCAATCAATCAGCAGTGGCCGTGCTTGCACACTATAGATAAAAGTGCCTGCCTCTCTGGTGGCTGAGATCCTGGGAGTGCACATAGTCCAGAACTTTCTTCTATAGGGTGCAAGCACGACCACCACTGCTGGATTGCAGGGTGGTCGTAACCATGGAAACGAGCAATTTATAATGTAATAGAAAAATTAATCAATATGGATAATAACAATACATTATTAGGTGCCTTGTATTTACTTTCTGTACATTATAAATGCCATTTGCTGAAGTGACAGATCCCCTTTAATCATAAACGACTCCCCCTTTCTCTCCAAATTACTAAATAAACTTATTTTAAGCCACATACTTATCAGTAAGAAAAGAATTTAGCTAAAATGAGTGTTTATAGGGTGTGGGGATCAGCTCAAACAGTGACTTCAGGTGTCATTTAAACAATAGTCTTTTATTTTGTTCAACACAATTGCTCGCTTACTTCAGTGGGTAAACACAAAGAAACACAGTTCATATCAAATGGTACAACTCACAGTCCTCTGTAGTTTCAGAGTTCCACCACCCGCTGGAGAGGGGGGAAAAGAGTAGGCAACGGCAGGCTTATCCACAGCAACACACCAGACAGCTTTACTCCCAGTCTGTTACACTTCCAGACTAGGAACCACACCCCCAGCTCTCCTGGGACTCCTGGCTTAAATAGGCCAGCCAACACCTAGCCTGGATACGTCATCCCACCCTGCTCTTTGACTACTCCAATGAAACCCGGCCCGGTTCAGCTGCAGCTAGCAGCTAAACTACCTCTAGCAACTGTCAGTAACCTAGGGTTACTGACAAAACATTACCGGTTCATTTCACTGAGGCCAGGCACCTCGGTGACACGTATCTATCATCTATTATGGCACCTTGTGCCTTCTCACAAGGGTCAGAGATAAAGAACCCGTTAGCTCAGCTGCTTGACGGAACAGAGTGAAAATTCAGATCCTGCTACTAGAGAAACAAGGCTGCACAAAGACGTCTTGCGAAGTATTTCTTTATTGCCACATATTCATTCTGTGACGCGTTTCAACATAATCTGTGTCTTTGTCAAACAGTAAAGACTCCCGAATACAAACACACTTAAATAGCCCGCCCAACAACCTCATGATGACGTCACGTAACCGTGATGACCAGATAAACATTCTCATTAAGAAAAGTAAAACAAGAAGAGAGGGAAACAGAAAAAACATCCAGGAGGATCAATTGGATTTCTTAATGTTCCAAATAATGTCCATATACGTGATACAGTTCATATTGCTTCAACTCTACAATTGGAAATAATGATAAAGGTTAAAGATATATCAAAATGAATGTAAAATAAAAAAATAATAAAATATATATCCTAGAAAACATTCTATAAAAAGCTATTCAACTCATAATCGCGATTGAGACCCATCGGCTCCAAAGTTTGAAGCCGATGGATCCAAAAAGCCTCACGTTTTATTAACATTTTAGTCCTGTCACCACCACCACGTGGCTGTGACACACTCTGAATAATTTGAAAACGTAACTGTTGTGGGGTTTCTCTTTGGTAGATAGGGTAAGCGGACGCAGTACAGAGGCAAAAGACAAGTTCTTAACGCAAAACTTCAATGTTTATTCACACTTGAGGCAAATGCACAAAACAATGCGTTACTTTGCTGTCTTGGTGTTTACTTCACACACAATGGAAAGTAGATCTTAGTGTTACTTCACACAAATTGGAAAGTTCATATAAAACAAGTCACCTTGTCACATGTCAGTTCTGCCTCCAGCCATCCATGGCAGGCTTTAGGGGGCCTGTTTCCTCGGCCCATGGGTCTCTGCCCTCCAACCTGGCACCAAGCCTCAGATCCCAACACAGAGATCCTGCTGCTGAGCCCAGCTGCCTATTTAAGGACAGCCAGGTGCTGCCAAAAACCCAGAGGCAATTAAAATCCTGTCCGTATTTGACCTCACCTGTCTGCAAATCTGCCCAGCAGCACACGCTGGGAGGAAAATACCTGTTTTCCCAGACCATTCCTCTCACTGTGTAACATACCCCCCCCACCCCCTTTGTTCAACCCTGAGGGGGTGAACACTAGCCAAACAATGTACTCGGGACAGGGCCTCTGCATTTCCCTGCACCTCCGCATTTTCCTGCAACCGGCCTGCCCTGTGCTCCACTGTACAGGTGAAACTGGAAAAATTTGAACAATTTCACAAAATTCTAATTTTAAGCTGCATTAATGCAATTCATTTTAATTTACATTACTGAAATAAATGAACTTTTGCACGATATTCTAATTTTTCAAGTTTCACCTGTAAATTTAAAGTTCTGTAGGGAAAGGAACCATCTGGTGACCCGGGCATTTCTGTCTTTGGCCTGGCTCATCCACTTGAGAGGGGTGTGGTCGGTCACCAGGCGGAATATTCTCCCCAACAAATAATAATGGAGAGACTCGAGTGCCCACTTGATAGCCAGGCACTCTCCACTATACTGTACCTGGTCCCGGCTGGGGTAAGCTTACGGCTGAGGAAGACAATGGGATGCTCCTCCCCGTTGACTTACTGAGACAGTACAGCACCGAGGCCTACTTCGGAGGCATCAGTCTGTACTATAAATTCCTTTTTGAAGTTGGGCGTCACCAAAACTGGAGACCCGCACAGGGCCGACTTCAAAGCAGAAAAAGCCTCTTCTGCCTGATCATCCCAGGGAACCATCACTGACTTGCGTCCCTTCAAGAGCCCTGTCAATGGCGCGGTCACCGTAGCAAAGTGGGGGACAAACCTTATGTAATAGCCCACCATTCCTAAGAGCGACTTTACTTGCCTAGTAGTGACAGGTCGGGGCCAATTCCGTATCACCTTTATTTTGTTCACTTCGGGTTTGATGACTCCGCACCCAATGAAATACCCCAGGTATTTAGTCTCCTCTAACCCTATCGCACATTTTTTGGGGTTAGTGGTTAGTCAAGCCTTCCAAAGGTAGTCCACTACGGCCTGCACTTTGGGTAGGTGACTTTCCCAGTCGGTAGTGTGGATGACAATATCGTCCTGGTAAGCCGAAGCGTACCGACGATGTGGACGAAGCACAATGTCCATAAGTCGTTGAAAAGTGGAGACCAAAGAGTAACACCTTATATTGGTACAGCCCCTTTGGTGTGATAAAGGCAGTTTTCTCTTTGGGAGCCTCCGTCAAGGGTACCTGCCAGTACCCTTTGGTGTGTTCCAAAACAGAAAAATACCAGGCTTGTCCTAACCTCTCGATAAACTCATCCACCCAGGGCATGGGATATGCATCGAATTTGGAAACCTCATTTAGTTTACGAAAATCGTTACAGAACAGTAATGTCCTGTCCAGTTTTGGTATTAAAACTAAAGGACTGGCCCACTCACTTTTAGATTCCTCAATAACGTCTAGTTGCAGCATTAGCTGCACTTCCCACCAAGATGGCTTGTCGCCGAGCCTCGGGTACCCGGTATGGTTTTAAGCTGACTTTTGCCTGAGGCTCAGTGACAATGTCATACTGAATTGTGGAAGTGCTTCAGGGGAGGTCTGAGAACACATTCGTGTTTCTGCTGACAAACTCCCTGGCCTCCTGAGTCTGTTTAGAGGAGAGGCTGTCAGCAATCTTTACTATGGCAACCGCTTCCCTTGCATCAGACCGAGGGGCCGGAACCTCTTCCCCTAGAAAACTCGGTTGCAGGCTGTCGTCAGTATCGGTCTCCCTATCTTTCCAAGGTTTGAGTAAATTCACATGGTACACCTGCTCAGGCTTTCGCCGCCCTGGCTGGTGTACCTTGTAATTTACCTCTCCAACTTTTTTAATTACTTCGTAGGGTCCCTGCCATATAGCAAGGAACTTACTGTCTACGGTTGGTACCAGAACCAAAACCCGATCCGGACCCGAGCCTACCGATTATAGACCCGACTTTGAGCTCGCTGAGCTGCCTCCATATGCTCTCTTACAAGAGGCAACACTATTTCCATACGTTCCTGCATCTGGGAGACGTATTCAATAATACTTTTATACGGGATGAGTTGTTGCTCCCACGCCTCTTTGGCTATGTCCAACAGACCACAAGGATGTCTGCCATACAGCAGTTTGAAGGGCAAGAACCCAGTAGAGGCCTGGGGCACCTCTCGCACTGCGACCATAAGATAGGGCAGAAGGAGATCCCAGTCGTTCCCATTCTTAGACACCACTCTTTTTAACATGTTTTTTAATGTTTGGCTAAACCTTTCTACCAGGCCGTCAGTTTGCGGATGATAAACGGACTTCCATAGCCGTTTGATATGCAGCAACTTACAGAGTTCCCTCATGACCTTAGACATAAAAGGGGTCCCCTGGTCAGTCAGAACCTCTTTAGTTAGCCCCACTCAGGAAAACATCACCATTAACTCTTTGTCACGGATGATGTTGCAGATAGCTGGAAGTTATGAATAAACGTCCGACTGGCTTGATCCCAAACTAAAGAGCATATAGGTGACCCCTATAAAACCCTAAGAGCTCACCCTGACTTCTAAGCACATACAAGGGTCTCAAAGGTAGACGATTGTATGCCCCCGCACCTAGACTGTGTGACACCTGAAAACTCTATAATAGTGAGGGGACACGACCACCGGCTCCCTGCACTTCATACGGAGGGAGTCAGGGTCACCTAGAATCAAGCCAGCAAGAAAGCACAATACATGAAAGGACTTATCTCAACAAGCAGCAGCAGAAGCCTCCAGCAGTGAACACTTCAATCCAGGAAGTAGTATAAAGTGAGGCAGTATGGGAGGGAATATAAAGGAAAGAGGATTAGTCTAAATAGGTGACACCTGGGAGAAGAAAATGAGATGAGAAAGTGAAACCAAAACATAGAACATCATGCAAGAGGAAGAGAAGGACGTCTGTCAGACCTTCTGTCACGGCGGACAGGATCTCAGATATACAGACAACCAAATAAATAACAAAAACAGAAACCAAACTTATCTGAGCTGGAACAGACAATCCTTCCTTCCTTGAATCCAAGGCCAGACTGAATTCTATAACCCGCACGGCCCTCTGGGAGTGAAGGCAATTTAAGCCAATGACCCCACCCAGAGCACCTGAAGGAAGGCGGATCCAGCATGATTCCAAAACAAAACAAATGGTTAGACACGTGCTGCCAATCTGAAAGACCTCCGCACATCGTCCGGTACGCCGGTATGACAGTACCCCCCCTTCTACGGGTGACCTCCGGGCACCCTGGACCAACCTTATCTGGGTGGGCTCTGTGAAAAGCCCTAACCAGTCAGCTGGCGCTGACCTCCAGCACCGGAACCCACATTTTCTCCTCGGGGCCATATCCCCTCCAGTGTACCAGGTACTGAAGGGAACCCCGAAGAACTCTAGAGTCAAGAATCCTGGAGATCTCGAACTCTAAATTTCCATCGACCAGAACAGGAGGAGGAGGCAATGGCGATGGTTCCACCAGTCTCACATATTTTTTCAATAAAGATCTATGGAACACATCATGGATCCTCCAAGTCTGCGGAAGATCCAGCCGAAACGCTACTGGATTGATCACCGCAGATATTTTGTACGGGCCGATAAATCTTGGGCCCAGTTTACAAGATGGCACTCTCAATTTAATATTTTTAGTGGACAACCACACCAGATCACCCACACACAGGTCCGGACCAGTCACACGTCTCCTGTCAGCCATTCGCTTATATCTCTCACCCATCGTCTCCAAATTCACTTGTATCCTCCGCCAGATAGAAGATAAGGTAGAAGAAAACCTTTCCTCCTCTGGCATCCCAGAGGAACTAGTCCCCGAAAAGGTACCAAACTGAGGATGAAAACCATATGCGCCAAAAAATGGCGACTTACCTGTGGATTCCTGCCTACTGTTATTCAAAGCAAACTCCGCTAGGGGCAGGAATGAGGACCAGTCCTCCTGATTCTCTGCCACAAAGCACCTCAAGTATGTCTCCAGTAGAGATGGCCCGAATAGTTCGCCTGCGAATAGTTCCCGGCGAACATAGCTTGTTCGCGTTCGCTGCTGCGGGCGAACATATGCGATGTTCGGTCCGCCCCTATACATCATCATTGAGTGAACTTTGACCCTCTACCTCACAGTCAGCAGACACATTCCAGCCAATCAGCAGCAGACCCTCCCTCCCACCTCCAGGACAGCATCCATTTTAGATTCATTCGGAATCTGCTTTCACAGAGAGAGGAGGGAGAGTGTAGCTGCTGCTGACTCAATAAGGAAAGCGTTAGCTAGGGCATTGTTCTGTGTCCACAGACTCATCTGCTGTAAGGACAGCGTCCTGACAGCACCCCAAAAAGCCCTTTTCAGGGCTGGTACATCAGTGGGCTTTTTTATTTATTTTTATATATATATATATATATATATATATATATATTGCAGTTGCCTGGCTGCCCGTGTGTGAGAGGCTGCAGGCTCAGTCATAGACAGCACTGTGTGCACAGTGCACACCATTCATACAGGGTGTGACAGAAAATCCATTGCAGATAAAAAAAAATTCTATTTAATATTTTTCTGTGATCTAATCACATTTGCAAGCCCGTGTGTGTCAGGCGCCCACACATACTGTATTGTGGCCACTGGCTAGTGGCTGGTTCTGCCTGCACTCATACCGTTACATTGTGTCATTCACCCAAATACCTTTCAGAAAAAAAAATTCTATTTAAAATTTAACTGTGATCTAATCACATTTGCAAGCCCGTGTGTGTCAGGCCCCCACACATACTGTATTGTGTCCACTGGCTAGTGGCTGGTTCTGCCTGCACTCATACCGTTACAGGGTTTCATTCGCCCAAATACATTTCAGAAAAAAAAATTATATTTAAAATTTAACTGTGATCTAATCACATCAGCAAGCCCGTGTGTGTCAGGCCCCCACACATACTGTATTGTGTCCACTGGCTAGTGGCTGGTTCTGCCTGCACTCATACCGTTACAGGGTGTCATTCTCCCACATACATTTCAGAAAAAAAAATTCTATTTAAAATTTAACTGTGATCTAATCACATTTGCAAGCCCGTGTGTGTCAGCCAGGCCCACACAGACTGTACTGTGCCCACTGCCCACCACTTATATAGGCTTGGCACAGTACCTTGCACGCATAGTAACACTTAACTAATAAAAAATGACAGGCAGAGGTAGGCCACGCCGCAGGGGCCGTCGTGTTCGTGGTGCTGTGATTTCCACTGGCCCTGGAATAATGCCCAGTGTTCAGAGGCCACGTACCCTGAACCCAAAAAATTCTGAGAAAATAGTTGACTGGCTTACACAGGACACCCAATCTTCAACAGCTTCCGCTAAGAACCTTGACGCACCATCCTCCTCCAGCTCAGCTTTGGTCACCACTCTCCCACCCGCCGCCACCACTACCACCACAGCCACCACAGCTGCTTCACTTGATCCCTCAGAGGAGTTATTTAGACATCAGTTGGATGAAATTAGTGATGCGCAACCATTATTGCCAGGGGATGTAGATAACAGGGATATGTCTCAGTCAGGCAGCATTACACACATGGACGTACAGTGTGATGATGATGATGATGTTGTACCCGCTGCTGCTTCCTTTGCTGAGGTGTCAGATACAAGTGAAGCGGTTGATGATTACGATGTGTCCGTGGGTGCCTGCTCGAAGAGAAGAAGAAGAGAGGGAGAGTTCAGAAGGGGAGACAGAGAGAAGGAGGAGACGAGTTGGAAGCAGGGGGAGGTTGTCGCAAGGAGCTAGTGGCACAGTCAGACAGCATGTATCGGCACCCGGGGTCAGCCAGACAGCACGCCAATCAACACATGCTGCTGCCACCACCAGAATGCCGTCATTGCAAAGCTCAGCAGTGTGGCATTTTTTTTGTGTGTCTGCCTCTGACAACAGCGATGCCATTTGCAACCTGTGCCAAAAGAAACTGAGTCGTGGGAAATCCAACACCCACCTAGGTACAACTGCTTTGTGAAGGCACATGATCGCACATCACAAACGTCTATGGGATCAACACATGATGACGAGTAGAAGCAGCACTCAAGCTCAAAGCCACCATCCTCCTCCTGGTCCAGCATCTTCAGCCACGTCAACCACTGCTGTCCTCCTTGCCCCCTCTCAACCACCCGCCACTCCGCCTCTCACCTTCAGCAGTTCCATCTCATCTGCCCACAGTCAGGTGTCTGTAAAGGAAATGTTTGAGCGTAGGAAGCCAATGTCCCAGAGTCACCCCCTTGCCCGGCGTCTGACAGCTGGCTTGACGGAACTCTTAGCCCGCCAGCTTTTACCATACCAGCTGGTGGAGTCTGAGGCCTTCAAAAAATTTGTCGCTATTGGGACACCACAGTGGAAGGTACCCGGACTAATTTTTTTTTCAAAAAAGGCAATCCCAAACCTCTACTCAGTGATTGAAAAGGAAGTCATGGCATCTCTGGCATACAGTGTTGGGGCAAGGATCCATATGACCACTGATACCTGGTCTTCAAAGCACGGTCAGGGCAGGTATATCACCTACACTGCGCATTGGGTCAACCTGCTGACGGCTGACAAGCATGGAATGCGTGGCTCTGCAGCAGAGTTGGTGACACCGCCACGACTTGCAGGCAGGCCTACTGCCACCTCCTCTACTCCTCCTACTCCATCCTCTTCCATAACCTCCTCGGCTGAGTCCTCTTCTGCTGCGGCGTCTGGCTGCACATCAACTGAATCCCCCCAGCTCCCCAGGGGCTATTCCACATCCCGGATATGACAGTGTCACTGTCATGCCCCACTCTGACGATGTGCGGAGGTCAGCCAGGATTGCAGCACGAGTCTAGTATTTGTTTTGATGCTGTGCTGGATCCACCTCACATCAGGTGCACTGGGTGGAGTCATTAGTTTAAATGGTCTCCAGCTAAGTGCTCTGAGCGGATTATACTGTTCATTATGGTCTGGGAAGATTGGAGGGAAGGTTGGCTGTTTGTTCTATCTCTCAGCAGATAAGTGTCTTTTCTTGTTTGGTTGTTTATGTCATCTATCCCATCCGGGGTTCTGTGCGAGCAGGCTGCTCCTTTCTCCCCACTTCACCATCTCAGGGAGTTCAGGGTTCTGTTAGTATAGGCTGGAGGACACAGCAAATCTACCTTCAAGGTTTGTCTGTGGGCTGAGCATTGCAGGGGAAGAGGTCAGGGATAAATTAGGAGGTGACCCTTCCCCTGTCTTTTGTCCAGAGCCTGGTTGGTGTGTTATCTGTTAAACTGTGCACGTCCGCCGTGACATTATAATCCGCCATACTGTGACCGCCATTTCTCAGTGTTTATGTGATGGCGTCAATTGATGCACTGGTTGACCGCATGCAGGGTTTGTCCCTGGAGGTTGCGGATCTACGTAGTACGGTCACACAGTGTCAGAGGGTGTTGTCTTCAGGTACAGGTCAAATTGTTGGGGAGCCTAAAGTCGCTCTTCCGGAGAAATTTACAGGAAGTACTGATGATTTTTGCCGTTTCAAGGAATCATGGGATACATTTCTGTTGATTGCAATACTGACACAGACACACACGTGCCTATAATTGTGTATAAAAAACTGACAATCCAACACAAAGTACAAACAATTAGTTTTTTTTTATCTCTACCTTATATTAATAACCACTTATTATATAGCTCTCTTCCTACCATTTATAACTCCTTATTACTAAAATGACTAAAGACAACAAAAAACAGTTATTTTTTTAACTGAAGGCTATATGCCATAAGCAAGATACATGCAAGCCAATGCCCTATCTGTGAGACAGATACCATCAGCATACCTCACAGTGGCAGCCTAAGACATTTTAAACTAGCTCTCTATCCAAAAGGAGAGTGCCAGTAAGTCTCAATATTTGTTTACTTCGGAATTCTAGGGAGTCCTGTGCACCTGTCGTTACCATTAGGGTGAAAACAAATGTAATATTTATTTTTATTTTTTTACGCTAGATAACTCCTCTTTCACTGCTTAAGAGGGCTGCATAAAAATGTTCTGTTTTCTAATTGTCCGAACTACAGTCAATTCAAATAACCTTTCTATAATGTTTTGTCAAGTAAGCTCATTTGCATAAATATGGCCAAGATATTGCAAACAGTGTTTCAGCTGTCCAATAGATGGCGCTGTCCATGAGGAAAATGATAATACTCTGCAGACTGTAGGACATAAGACTATGTATCCAATAGATGGCGCTGTCCATGGTGGAAAGTAGGCTAATCACATGTGCTAGGTCTTTCATATTTATGCAAATTAGTTGACATCACAAAACAGTATAGATGGGTTATTAAATATATATTAGAACAATTAGAAACCCGTAAATTTTTATGCAGCCTTCCTAAGCAGTTAGAGAAGAATTAGCTAGCAATAAATTTTTTTTAAAAAAATTATCATTTTGTCACCCTAATGATAAAGATTTAGGTGCATGGTCCCCCAAGCTATCAGGCAACATTGAGACTTACTGACTCTCAGTTAGATGAGAGATGGTTTTAAATGTCTCATAGTACACTAGGCTGCTATTGTAAGGTATCCCGTTTACCTGTTTTATGAATAGGTACTGGCTTGCATTATACCTGGCTTTTGGCACGTAGTCTGTGTGTTTTTTTGTGTTGTGTTATAAATAGGTATTTAAGTAAAAGTAACTTTAATAAAATAATTATAAATTGTAGGATAAATATAAACTATAAAATTTGATGAATAGTTTATTAAATTAATGATAGAATTAAAAATAGTTGAAGTTCTAGTGTGGTCATTGTAAATTGTCTGTAGGTATGTTCAAATCTTAGAATGTAATAGGTTCTATATAACAAGTTCTATGCGCTATCTACTGGTTATAAAGGTAAATTGCATTCAGATTTTTTTGGTTCTGTTTTTACTTTTGTTATCGTTCTTCGCTTTCCCGATTGTGAAAGGAGTGGTAACGTTGCTACATCTGTATAGTCGTTTCCCATTGACATGGGGGTCTTCGACCTACCTGTGTCTTTGGAGGTGTAGAGATATGCCAGGTTGCATGAGTCTCTATGGGTGCACACATATAATGGAATTTGGTGGTGTTGGGAGGGATGTGACCTGTTTTGTGTGAATGGGGATAAGATTAGGACTCGATAGGGACAGGCATCCTTTGTTTGCCATTTGCCACCTTGAACCCTGGATCGGTGAAGTTCTTAAGGGAAGGGCTGGATGTGTAGTATCAGTGTGCACTACAGTTCTTCCTCAACTTCCACCAAGGATGGGGTTAAGGGGGGGGGGGGCAAATATATCTCAACCCTTTTCCTCCAAGATATTGTCGTAATTCCGACAACAGGGGGATTTTTGAGGAAGGGTTGAGACGCATGCATATATATACATATATGCATGCAAACACGTGCATGCATGTATGATATATATATGCATGCATTAATTGACTCTTTATAGGATGATGTGCGCAGATGTGCCCAGCATCTGCGCAAATCTGCCCTTAGTGGCCCACAGGGGCTCATGGTGGCCCCTATGGGAAATATGTGGTCCCTGGAAGCTGTGCCCCCTTATAGGTCCTTTGTTGCATGTATGCTCCCTTATGCCCCCTTATAGATATATGTGCCTATATACCCCAATATCAGTGTATACATGTGTATGGATGTGCCCCAAGCATCCATACACATGTATATTATACATATATCCCCCTCCATAGGACCTGAAACCAGGTGCATCGGTGTGAATGTTCCCCAAGCATTCACACTGATGCAATCTGGCTGATTGCATCAGAATGACCGGACAAGGGTCCGGTCATCCTGATGGATACAAAGAACTCAGATTCAACAGAATCTGAGTCCTTTGTTCTAATTATCTCCAGCGCTGCTGGAGATAATTATGCATGATAGAAGGGAGGGAGAAACCTCCCCTCCTTCTATTATGCACATTTCGGCAGCGCGATTACTATCGCGCTGTCCGGAATGCAAGGTGCTGCAGGCGGGAGATCAAAGGCTTCTCCCGCTTGTCTGCAAGCGGCACGGCCCTGCTGTGCGCGTGCAGGGACGAGCGGCCTGGCGCGGTGACGTCATATCACCGCACCGGCCCACGTGTCTTTACCTGTGGCGTGCGCGCACAGCGCATGCGCCGCAGCCCTGGGGTGTGCGTCCTGCAGCCCTGCACTGAGGGGGAGTCCCCTACCGGCCCCCCCCTGAAGGAGAGCGCGATCGGCGCTCTGGAGGAACGGAGCGACCCCCCTGGAAGACGAGCATGCTGGACTAAGTATTCTCTGAGTACCCCCCTTCTTCCCATATCCCCTATCCCACCAACGATTATACCCCTAATCCCTATTAACCCCTATTTGCCCATATCCCCTATCCTTATACCTCCTCCCATATCCCCAACACAACCCCCATCTATCCCACCAACGTATCCCTACTCCCATCATCCCTATACCACCCCTGCAGTCATATTAACCCTCTGTCACCCCCACTGCACCATACTCCTACCCACTCACCCACAACCTGCCCATACTCCTACCCACTAACCCTTGCATTGCTGTCTCCCCCACTGTACCTTACCCCCCCAACCTGCCCATACACACCCCTCTCACTTGCAGGGTATTAACCCTTGCATTACTGTATTTTTGTCTGTGGCCTGCATTCACCTCTGCAGTGCCACCGTTAACCCTTGTTGTACCCCATAGGGACAGGAAGTAGAACCAGGTGGGTGGGATGCTAATATTTGTGTGAATGTACTGTATTAGATAGTTTGTGGGTGGAGTTTGGGAACCATGTAGTTTAGTACTGTGTTTATAATGCCGTATTGTTAGTGTATTGCGTGCTTAAGTGTACTAGGTATTAATAAATACTGTTTTATTTATAACTATCTGTGTAATGTGTGTTTATTAGCGATAGTTAGTTTAGTAAGGCGCATGCAGCTAGCTTAGTGATTAGCGTAAAGTATAGTGAAAGTATTGTGTTAATAATATAATAGTATAAATAGGCGGAGTCATCAATAGACAGCTCCTCCTATTTCTGAATATTAATTATTGATATTTGCATAAATACCTTCCTCAACACTAGCAAACAATGATTTTCAACCTGTTGAAAGATTCCAATTGTCTGATGAATGAGCATTTGCTCATTCATCAAGTAATCGGCGGCAGTATTACCACAGGCAGATTGTCGCTAACAAGCATTTGTAGCGACTCCCGGTCTAATACATGCTTTAGTTTCAGCAGCATCCTCTGGCTCTTGTTTCCACGCCACAAATTGAATAGTAAGCAGGGTAGAGAAAAAGGTAAGTCAAAGGGATTGCACTACATTGTTACACCACACTTCATCACATAATCAGGGAGATGTGGCACCCCCCACACTTTGAATTTACAGTAGAGTAACCAGTTTACACCGATAAAGAACTTTTTCCTTAAATATCTTTCATTATTAATTGATGATACTATACTATCTGAAATATTATATCACGGTTGCAGAATTGTCTATAGGAAGCCACATACTCTCCCAGTTTGTGCACTTCCTCTTGTGATCTTTACAGCACATGGCTTAAAGAAGACCTGTCACCTCTCCTGACACGTCTGTTTTAGTAGCTGCTTGCATTTCCCATACAATAATTCTGGAGCATTTTTTCTTATGACTGTATTTTGTGTCATTATTCTTTTATTCCTGCTAGACGTTTATACATAAAGGTACAGAAGGGAGCTACTGGCTGGGGCTGTGTTTCTGCACAGTCTGTCACTGGCAGCACTGATTGGATAGTGTCAGACTATGCATGGACACCCCCTTCAACAGGTAACGCCCATCTGTACCCTTATCCATAAACTTCTAGCAAGAATAGAAGAAGAATGGCACAACCGAGTCATAAAAAAACATGCTCCAGAATTTTTCAAATGTGGAGTTGTTGCCTGCAAAACTTTATTTTTTTTATTTTTACAAATATAAATTTCATTTATTTAAAGTAGGGTTGTCCCGATACCACTTTTTTAGGACCGAGTACAAGTACCGATACTTTTTTTCAAGTAGTCACCGATACCGAATACCGATACTTTTTTTAAATGTCATGTGACCGTTTTGGGGGATCTGTGGATCTGTGGATGACGCACTGTCATGTGGGGGATCTGTGGATGGCACTGTTATGGGGATCTGTGGATGGCACTGTTATGGGGGATCTGTGGATGGCACTGTTATGGGGGATCTGTGGATGGCACTGTTATGGGGGATCTGTGGATGGCACTGTTATGGGGGATCTGTGGATGGCACTGTTATGGGGGATCTGTGGATGGCACTGTTATGGGGGATCTGTGGATGGCGCTGTTATGGGGATCTGTGGATGGTGCTGTTATGGGGGATCTGTGGATGGCACTGTTATGGGGATCTGTGGATGGCACTGTTATGGGGATCTGTGGATGGCACTGTTATGGGGGATCTGTGGATGGCACTGTTATGGGGGATCTGTGGATGGCACTGTTATGGGGATCTGTGGATGGTGCTGTTATGGGGGATCTGTGGATGGCACTGTTATGGGGATCTGTGGATGGCACTGTTATGGGGGATCTGTGGATGGCACTGTTATGGGGGATCTGTGGATGGCACTGTTATGGGGGATCTGTGGATGGTACTGCTATGGGGTGGGATATCTGTGGATGGCATTGTTATGGGGTGGGGGGATCTGAGGATGGCATTGTTATTTGGTGGGGGATCTGTGGATGGTGCTGTTATAGGGGATCTGTGGATGGAACTGTTATGGGGAGGATCTGTGGATGACACTGCTATATGTCATCCACAGATCCCCCTCATAACAGTGTCCCCCAATACACCGGGCCCCGCCGCTCACCGAAGTATTTATAAACGTGAATCCTTATCCTGTTGTTAAGTTGAACTAACGCTGCCCTCTCCCATGTTCCCCTGTATCCCCCTGTATCCCCACAGCACTTACTTAAGCTTCCATAGCAGGCAGAGCGGACGGCACCAGTAACGTCACTCACTGACGTCGCGCGCCTGCTCCGCCTGCTTCACTCATAAAGTGGGCGGAGCAGGCGCTCTACGTCAGTGAGTGACGTTACTGCTGCCGTCTGCTCTGCCTGCTATGGAAGCTTAAGTAAGTGCTGTGGGGATACAGGGGGGACATGGGAACATGGCAGAGGGCAGCGTTAGTTCAACTTAACAACAGGATAAGGATTCACGTTTATAAATACTTCGGTGAGCGGCGGGGCCCGGTGTAAGAGTACAGTGACTGCACCGGGCCCCGCCCATAGTTACGCCCATAGTATTCTATTTATGTATCGGGGCGGGGTATCGGCGGCTGAGTACCGCCGAGAAAACTCAGAATCGGTCCCGATACCGATACTAGTATCGGTATCGGGACAACCCTAATTTAAAGCATAAAAAACAATTACATAATAATCAAAACATGTTATTATAATTTTCTCCCCAAACCAAACCCAAGCTCCCACCCCCTGCGATGCATCTCATTCTCGTTATCAACTTATAAAAGTAATAAATAAACGTGTGCAAATGGGGACAGTCCAGACTGAGGTGGCTATAATAAAAGATGACGATAAAAATATGAGATAGAGTCACCAAAATAGAAAAGAACATGAGCTCCTTGGAGCAAGAAGTAAAAGTATTAATACCTGAAATCGCCACTTTAAAAACAGATTATAATAATCTGAAAAGAAAAAAATCTGGCTGGAATGGTACAATCCATAATTTTTGAGAACTTTGGGAAGGAACATTTTCCCCGGCGCCTCCACAACGGCATTCACAGGAGGGTGTCCCTGCCCTCAGGACAGGAAACAACGTAGAAGCCCAAGATTTAAAAGACCTCCTCCCCTTACCTATTCAGTCGTTGTTTCCTGTCCTCGGGTATGCGTGAAAGCCTCTCCTGGAGCGCCAGGAACACCTCTTTACCGCACAGCCTTGTGGTTATCTTCATATCGCCCCACGATAAGTGGGAGGGCTGGAGCAGGGCGCTAGTACCCCGGGGACGCATGGCCTCCCTTACTCGCTCCTAGGAGTAAGCCCTGCTTGCAGGCTTCCCCGGGTGTGCGCGTGTAGTTCCCAGGTGAGGGGAACTCGCGCGGGATCCGACGCTATGATATCATCAGGCGAGATTCTCTGTGGGCAAGAGAATCTCGCGATATTGAAGCGCTTCCGGTGGCGCGGCTTTTGGAATTAAAAGCGGAGGGAGGAATTTGCACAAGGTGTCCTCGTCTTCTACTCGCAGCCATGCTCGCTCCGGTAGATGCAGACATTGCTAAGAAACCTTTGGATCCCACTGCCTCAGCCCTCAGCCCGGTAAGCCTCGTCCCTTGAGAGGGTACATGTGTTTTTCACTTAACTGTGATTGGGGTGGTGAGCCTACTATTCAAGGTTGTATTTGGCGTTCATGCTTTACAAACCTTTTCCTCTTTATGACCTTGGGTTCAACTGTTTTGGCTTCACTGGGTGCTTTAGAATTTTTGTTTATCCACCCCTGGTGTAGGTGTCGGTCTGCTTATCTCTCCATTGGCCGTTTTATCTTGATCCTTCTAGGGCAGAGAGACCTTGATGCCTAAACTAGCAAGTGTAGACCCAGGCCACAAAAAGTGCGCCATATGCCGCAAGTCGTTCTCCTCAAAATCAAAAAAACCTGTGTGTCCTAAATGCACTGAGAAGGTAGTTACAGAAGAGTCACCTTCCTTTCTTGAAACCATGATAAAGGAAGAAGTTAATGCAGCGGTGGATTTAAAAGTTATTACTAAAGATATGGGATTATCTGTAAGGAGTAAGCCAACTTCCTAAGACATGTCTGTCTGGGGAGAACAAGGTTATTTCACGGATAAGCAATGACTTGATAAGGATTCATATCCATGAGGCACACCTGCTGTATGAGGTTCAATTTATATATTTATAATTATATTATATATATCTCTGTATGGTATATTTAGTTTACAACATATGTTAATCAATAATTCATATAATGTGTTATCTATGTGTAACAATGTATCGATTTATATATATATATATATATATGTTATACCATGTATTTATCATTTAGAAGGTATTGTACTGTAGAAGGTACAGAAACATAGAAAAATAGAATGTGTCGGCAGATAAGAACCATTTGGCCCATCTAGTCTGCCCAATATACTGAGTACTATGGATAGCCCCTGGCCCTATCTTATATGAAGGATGGCCTTATGCCTATCCCATGCATGCTTAAACTCCTTCACTGTATTTGCAGCTACCACTTCTGCAGGAAGGCTATTCCATGCATCCACTACTCTCTCCGTAAAGTAATACTTCCTGATATTACTTTTAAACCTTTGCCCCTCTAATTTAAAACTATGTCCTCTTGTAGCAGTTTTTCTTATTTTAAATATTCTCTCATCTTTTACCTTGTTGATTCCCTTTATGTATTTAAAAGTTTCTATCATATCCCCTCTGTCTCGTCTTTCTTCCAAGCTATACATGTTAAGGTCCTTTAATCTTTCCTGGTAAGTTTTATCCTGCAATCCATGTACCAGTTTAGTAGCTCTTCTCTGAACTCTCTCCAAAGTATCAATATTCTTCTGGAGATATGGTCTCCAGTACTGAGCACAATACTCCAAATGAGGTCTCACTAGTGCTCTGCTCTCTTTCTACTGGTAATTCCTCTCCCTATACACCCAAGCATTCTGCTAGCATTTCCTGCTGCTCTATGACATTGTCTGCCTACCTTTAAGTCTTCTGAAATAATGACCCCTAAATCCCTTTCCTCAGATACTGAGGTTAGGACTGTATCACTGATTTTATATTCTGCTCTTGGGTTTTTACGCCCCAGGTGCATTATTTTGCACTTATCCACATTAAATTTTAGTTGCCAGATTTTTGACCATTCCTCTAGTTTTCCTAAATCCTTTTCCATTTGGTGTAACCCTCCAGGAACATCAACCCTGTTACAAATCTTTGTGTCATTAGCAAAAAGACACACCTTACCATCGAGGCCTTCTGCAATTTCGCTGATAAAGATATGAAACAATATGGGTCCCAGAACAGATCCCTGAGGTACCCCACTGGTAACAAGACCTTGGTCTGAATATACTCCATTGACTACAACCCTCTGTTGCCTGTCCCTCAGCCACTGCCTAATCCATTCAACAATATGGGAGTCCAAGCACAAAGACTGCAATTTATTGATGAGCCTTCTGTGTGGGACAGTATCGAAAGCCTTACTGAAGTCTAGATAAGCGATGTCTACTGCACCTCCGCCATCTATTGTTTTAGTCATCCAATCAAAAAAAAATCAATAAGATTAGTTTGACATGATCTCCCTGAAGTAAACCCATGCTGTTTCTCATCTTTCAATCCATGGGATTTTAGATGTTCCACAATCCTCTCCTTAAGTATGGTTTGCATTAATTTCCCCACTATTGATGTCAGGCTTACTGGCCTATAGTTGCCCGATTCCTCCCTACTACCTTTCTTGTGAATCGGCACAACATTTGCTGGGACGACTCCTGTTGCCAGTGATTGGTTAAATAAATCTGTTAATGGTTTTGCTAGTTCACCGCTGGGCTCTTTTAATAGCTTTGGGTGTATCCCATCAGGCCCCTGTGACTTATTTGTATTGATTTTAGACAGCTGACTTAGAACCTCTTCCTCTGTAAAGACACATGCATCAAAAGATTCATTAGTCTTCTTTCCTAACTGAGGTCCTTTTCCTTCATTTTCCTTCGTAAAGACTGAACATAAGTATTCATTGAGGCAGTCAGCTAGTTCTTTATCTTCTTCCATATACCTTCCTTCTTTTGTTTTTAATTTTGTAATTCCTTGTTTTAGTTTCCTTTTTTCATTTATGTATCTGAAGAATGCCTTATTGCCTTTTTTCCCTGACTGAGCTAATTTCTCTTCTGCCTGTGCTTTAGAAGCTCTTATAACTTGTTTGGCCTCTCTCTGCCTAATCTTGTAAATTAGCCTGTCATCCTCGTTTTGTTTTTTTTTAATTCCTAAATGCTATCTTTTTGTTTTTAATGATTTTGGCCACTTCTGCTGAGTACCACAGTGGTCTTTTCCTTTTTTTGCTTTTACTGACAAGCCTAATGCAATTTTCTGTTGCCTTCAATAGTGCCTCTTTTAAGTAGTCCCATTTCTCCTGGACTCCAATGAAACTGTTCCAATCTGATAGGGACTCGTATACCACTAATCTAATTTTAGAAAAGTCAGTTTATGTTAATTGGATTTCTGAGAAGAGTAAATGTTATTTCAAAACAATAGTTATTCATGGATGTAGATAAGTGAAATGTACAAGTTCCGATGCCAAGCATCAAAGCCGCTATATAAAATTTTCATCAAGTCAACCTATATTTCAAAAAGATAGGAGAAGACAGCCAACTCCAACAAGTCCAGGATATACAGTACAGACCAAAAGTTTGGACACACCTTCTCATTCAAAGAGTTTTCTTTATTTTCATGACTATGAAGGCATCAAAACTATGAATTAACACATGTGGAATTATACAGGGAGTGCAGAATTATTAGGCAAATGAGTATTTTGACCACATCATTCTCTTTATGCATGTTGTCTTACTCCAAGCTGTATAGGCTCGAAAGCCTACTACCAATTAAGCATATTAGGTGATGTGCATCTCTGTAATGAGAAGGGGTGTGGTCTAATGACATCAACACCCTATATTAGGTGTGCATAATTATTAGGCAACTTCCTTTCCTTTGGCAAAATGGGTCAAAAGAAGGACTTGACAGGCTCAGAAAAGTCAAAAATAGTGAGATATCTTGCAGAGGGATGCAGCACTCTTAAAATTGCAAAGCTTCTGAAGCGTGATCATCGAACAATCAAGCGTTTCATTCAAAATAGTCAACAGGGTCGCAAGAAGCATGTGGAAAAACCAAGGCGCAAAATAACTGCCCATGAACTGAGAAAAGTCAAGCGTGCAGCTGCCAAGATGCCACTTGCCACCAGTTTGGCCATATTTCAGAGCTGCAACATCACTGGAGTGCCCAAAAGCACAAGGTGTGCAATACTCAGAGAAATGGCCAAGGTAAGAAAGGCTGAAAGACGACCACCACTGAACAAGACACACAAGCTGAAACATCAAGACTGGGCCAAGAAATATCTCAAGACTGATTTTTCTAAGGTTTTATGGACTGATGAAATGAGAGTGAGTCTTGATGGGCCAGATGGATGGGCCCGTGGCTGGATTGGTAAAGGGCAGAGAGCTCCAGTCCGACTCAGACGCCAGCAAGGTGGAGGTGGAGTACTGGTTTGGGCTGGTATCATCAAAGATGAGCTTGTGGGGCCTTTTCGGGTTGAGGATGGAGTCAAGCTCAACTCCCAGTCCTACTGCCAGTTTCTGGAAGACACCTTCTTCAAGCAGTGGTACAGGAAGAAGTCTGCATCCTTCAAGAAAAACATGATTTTCATGCAGGACAATGCTCCATCACACGCGTCCAAGTACTCCACAGCGTGGCTGGCAATAAAGGGTATAAAAGAAGAAAATCTAATGACATGGCCTCCTTGTTCACCTGATCTGAACCCCATTGAGAACCTGTGGTCCATCATCAAATGTGAGATTTACAAGGAGGGAAAACAGTACACCTCTCTGAACAGTGTCTGGGAGGCTGTGGTTGCTGCTGCACGCAATGTTGATGGTGAACAGATCAAAACACTGACAGAATCCATGGATGGCAGGCTTTTGAGTGTCCTTGCAAAGAAAGGTGGCTATATTGGTCACTGATTTGTTTTTGTTTTGTTTTTGAATGTCAGAAATGTATATTTGTGAATGTTGAGATGTTATATTGGTTTCACTGGTAAAAATAAATAATTGAAATGGGTATATATTTGTTTTTTGTTAAGTTGCCTAATAATTATGCACAGTAATAGTCACCTGCACACACAGATATCCCCCTAAAATAGCTAAAACTAAAAACAAACTAAAAACTACTTCCAAAAATATTCAGCTTTGATATTAATGAGTTTTTTAAGTTCATTGAGAACATGGTTGTTGTTCAATAATAAAATTAATACCTCAAAAATACAACTTGCCTAATAATTCTGCACTCCCTGTATACATAACAAACAAGTGTGAAACAACTGAAAATATGTCATATTCTAGGTTCTACAAAGTAGCCACCTTTTGCTTTGATTACTGCTTTGCACACTATTGGCATTCTCTTGATGAGCATCAAAAGGTAGTCCCCTGAAATGGTCTTCAAACAGTCTTAAAGGAGTTCCCAGAGATGCTTAGCACTTGTTGGCCCTTTTGCCTTCACTCAGCGGTCCAGCTCACCCCAAACCATCTCGATTGGGTTCAGGTCCGGTGACTGTGGAGGCCAGGTCATCTGGCGCAGCACCCCATCACTCTCCTTCATGGTCAAATAGCCCTTACTTTCAAAGTTTTCCCAATTTTTCGGCTGACTGACTGACCTTCATTTCTTAAAGTAATGATGGCCACTCGTTTTTCTTTACTTAGCTGCTTTTTTCTTGCCATAATACAAATTCTAACAGTCTATTCAGTAGGACTATCAGCTGTGTATCCACCTGACTTCTCCTCAATGCCACTGATGTTCCCGCCCACATTTATAAGGCAAGAAATCCCACTTATTAAACCTGACAGGGCACACCTGTGAAGTGAAAACCATTTCAGGGGACTACCTCTTGAAGCTCATCAAGAGAATGCCAAGAGTGTGCAAAGCAGTAATCAAAGCAAAAGGTGGCTACTTTGAAGAACCTAGAATATGACATATTTTCAGTTGTTTCACACTTGTTTGTTATGTATATAATTCCACATGTGTTAATTCATAGTTTTGATGCCTTTAGTGTGAATCTACAATTTTCATAGTCATCAAAATAAAGAAAACTCTTTAAATGAGAAGGTGTGTCCAAACCTTTGGTCTGTACTGTAGGTAATTAAAAGTGTCAGGAAAAGACCTTCTTCAACGATTTATATTAAGAAGGTCAAGCAGGTCATGAGAACGTATTATTAGATATTTAATTTTAATGCTTAAAAGTTGTGATGTTCATCTGCAGTACTGCAGTGCCATCTGGAGGCAGATGGACAATATTATATTATTTCATTATTTGTTCTATACCATATTAGGAGTTAATATTACATCATGGTGTTATTAGCATGCGAATACACCCACTTTACATGATTGGGAATCCCTAATCTAAAGGGGATGATTCTTAGATAAGGGGGGGTAATAATTACTTGTGTGCGGAGTAGCAGAAGAGATGCAGAGAGCCAAAAATCCATATAGATCCAGGGATCCATATTAAGTCATAGATCCATCCATCCATTTATTCAATCAATCAAAAAGAAGAACTTTACCAGAAGAAATTTGGATTATTCTTTTTGGATTACTAGGAAAGTTCTTCAGAACTGATTCCATCTGAACTCTGTCTACCTTTGACCCGGTAACGTATATTTTGTTTACTACTCGTGATATTAATAAGATATTTCTCTCGGTATATAGCCAAGAGTTCCCATACTGTGGGAATACATAGTGTTAGGTGCCTCCATAATGCTGATTATTCTCTTAGCAAAGATGCATATTGTTAATGGAAGATCTGACATTATTTGAAAAGAGGACTAAACCCTTGGAAAGTTATTTTCCTTAGTCTGATTGCCGAGCTGAATATTTTATCATATTAATAATATCATATATTTTTGATTGGTCATAGGAAAACAGAGTCAAGGGATAACAGTTATTTTCCTGTATATCCGTATTTTATTGTTATAGCCTGTTTGATAACAGAAGATCCTAAGTTTCTCTTGGTATAGGAGTCTGTTTGTTAAAAGTAGAGGTGGGACGAATCCAATTTTTTTCGAATCCGAAAAGGTTCTCGAATATATCAAATCTTTCGAATCTCGAATCCTACGAATCCTGTACATAATTGTGTGAACGCACGGTGTAAGAAACAAAGTCAGACCGCGTCAGTTTGTCTGAACCTTCACCTCCCAGTCACGGTCGCACCCTATATGACCGCGATGACCCCTGCTATGACCCCTGCTCCTATCACTACAGAACATACAGGGTAATACAGCCCCATACCGCTTACATCCAGTGACGTCTCCTTTGATGTACAGTCGTGGCCAAAAGTTTTGAGAATGACAAAAATATTAGTTTTCACAAAGTTTGCTGCTAAACTGCTTTTAGATCTTTGTTTCAGTTGTTTCTGTGATGTAGTGAAATATAATTACACACACTTCATATGTTTCAAAGGCTTTTATCGACAATTACATGACATTTATGCAAAGAGTCAGTATTTGCAGTGTTGGCCCTTCATTTTCAGGACCTCTGTAGTTCGACTGGGCATGCTCTCAATCAACTTCTGGGCCAATTCCTGACTGATAGCAACCCATTCTTTCATAATCACTTCTTGGAGTTTGTCAGAATTAGTGTGTTTTTGTTTGTCCACCCGCCTCTTGAGGCTTGACCACAAGTTCTCATTGGGATTAAGATCTGGGGAGTTTCCAGGCCATGGACCCAAAATTTAAACGTTTTGGTCCCCGAGCCACTTAGTTATCACTTTTGCCTTATGACACTGTGCTCCATCGTGCTGGAAAATGCATTGTTCTTCACCAAACTGTTGTTGGATTGTTGGAAGAAGTTGCTGTTGGAGGGTGTTTTGGTACCATTCTTTATTCATGGCTGTGTTTTTGGGCAAAATTGTGAGGGAGCCCACTCCCTTGGATGAGAAGCAACCCCACACATGAATGGTCTCAGGATGCTTTACTGTTGGCATGACACAGGACTGATGGTAGCGCTCACCTTTTCTTCTCCGGACAAGCCTTTTTCCAGATGCCCCAAACAATTGGAAAGAGGCTTCATCGGAGAATATGACTTTGCCCCAGTCCTCAGCAGTCCATTCACCATACTTTCTGCAGAAGATCAATCTGTCCCTGATGTTTTTTTGGGAGAGAAGTGGCTTCTTTGCTGGCCTTCTTGACACCAGGCCATCTTCCAAAAGTCTTCTCCTCACTGTGCGTGTAGATGCGCTCACACCTGCCTGCTGCCATTCCTGAGCAAGCTCTGCACTGGTGGCACTCCGATCCCGCAGCTGAATCCTCTCTAGGAGACTATCCTGGCGCCTGCTGGACTTTCTTGGACGCCCTGAAGCCTTCTTAACAAGAATTGAACCTCTTCCCTTGAAGTTCTTGATGATCCTATAAATTGTTGATTGAGGTGCAATGTTAGTAGCCACAATATCCTTGCCTGTGAAGCCATTTTTATGCAACGCAATGATGGCTGCACGCGTTTCTTTGCAGGTCACCATGGTTAACAATGGAAGAACAATGATTTCAAGCATCACCCTCCTTTTAACATGTCAAGTCAGCCATTTTAACCCAATCAGCCTGGCATAATGATCTCCAGCCTTGTGCTCCTCAACATTCTCACCTGAGTTAACAAGACGATTACTGAAATGATCTCAGCAGGTCTTTTAATGACAGCAATGAAATGCAGTGGAAAGGTGTTTTTGGGATTAAGATAATTTTCATGGCAAAGAAGTACTATGCAATTCATCTGATCACTCTTCATAACATTCTGGAGTATATGCAAATTGCTATTATAAAAACTTAAGCAGCAACTTTTCCAATTTCCAATATTTATGTAATTCTCAAAACTTTTGGCCACGACTGTAGATGTTCTCTTTCCTCATCTTCTCCTTTCAGACCTTCAGACCAGACAACATTTTTTGGCCATTTTTCGTCTCTGCAGTTTGACAAAAAAAAATCTTAGTTTACTACTTTTCCATCATCCTCCCATTTTCTGGACAAATCATCCTAACACCCCCAATACTGTTCCGCTGTGCTCCCCAATACTATACTGCAGAAACAGATAATACCCCTGATAATACTAGTACCACACAGAGCCCCCCATATAAAATACCCCTTCTTTGTGGCCTCAGTAGATGCCCCCATAGTGCCCCCCAATACTGTGCCAATAAGAAGTGGCCCCACAGTGCCACCCAATAATGTGACAGTAAGTGTCCCTATAGATGCCCCCCTAATCATGTGCCAGTATCAAGTGCGGAGTGCCTCTCTCCTCCCCCCCATGTGCCGGTATCAGAGTGCCATCTCCCCCCATAATGTGCCAGTATCATAGTGCCATCTCCCCCCATAATGTGCCAGTATCATAGTGCCATCTCCCCCATAATGTGCCAGTATTATAGTGCCACCTCCCCCCATAATGTGCCAGTATCATAGTGCCATCTCCCTCCATAATGTGCCAGTATCATAGTGCCATCTCCCCTCATAATGTGCCAGTATCATAGTGCCTCCCCCCCCCAATGTGCCAGTAGTATCATAGTGCCTCTCACCTCTCCACCTGGCATCCACAGATCCCCCATCCTATAACAGTGCCATCCACAGACCCCCCACCCCATAACAGTGCCATCTACAGACCCCCCCACCCCATAACAGTGCCATCCACAGACCCCCCCACCCCATAACAGTGCCATCCACGGATCCCCCCATAACAGTGCCATCCACAGACCTCCCCCCCACCCCTTAACAGTGTAATCCACAGACCCCCCATTGCCGCTCCAGTACAGTTATAAAATGTGTAATTCTATTAATAATGATTCATGCTGCCCCCTCTGTAGTATAACATTCAATATATCCTACTTACAGGGCTACTGATATCGTAATGCAGGCCGGCCGGGCAGACGAGCGGCAGAGTGACTGACTGACGTCACATGCCTGCGCCGCCTACTTTATGAATGAAGCAGGCGGCGCAGGCAGGTGACGTCAGTCAGTCACTCTGCCGCTCGTCTGCCCGGCCAGCCTGCATTACGATATCAGTAGCCGTGTAAGTAGGATATATTGAATGTTATACTACAGAGGGGGCAGCATGAATCATTATTAATAGAATTACACATTTTATAACTGTACTGGAGCGGAGGGGCCGGAGCACAGTGAACGCACCGGCCCCCAGCTCCTCCTCCCAGTCCCTCCCACCGGGATTCGTCGGATTCGTATCAGGTAAATTACGTCGGGATCAGAGTCCACGAATCCCACGAATCCAGCAAGATTCGAGGGATTTTGTGGATTCGACGAATCCCCCGTCCCATCTCCAGTTAAAAGAATGACACTGGTTGTCATAAATCACTAAATCATACTCTGCTGATCAGAAAAGGGTGTGTTAACACCACCGTGTGGTACATTTTGGGCATTATTTTGTAATTTCATCATTTGTTTTGCAATTGTATTGTTTTTATATTCTTTGTTTTTATAATAAACGATTATATATTTTTGCATATACAATTGTCCCTTTGTTTCACTGCTTGCACAAATCAAATTAAGATACTTGATAAAAAGAACTTAGAGGCGTGTTTATGTCTGCCTGAAGGATAATATCATAATATCATTTGATTTATTTTTTTTTATCCTCTCTTTTATATGAAGATTCTTTCATATAGAAGATATATGACAATACCCAGAGAGTGGAGAGACCCAGAAAAAAGATCGCCCGTAACTAATTCCTTCAAAAGAAAATACACTTTCTCAGAGTCTGACTCTAATCTGTGGGATAGAACACTTAAAGTAGATGCCCCAGTGACATGTATTTCTAAAAGAACTCCCCCCCCCCCGTTTGAAGACACGGGTCTCCTAAGAGATCCTATGGATAAAAAAAATTGGAAAATTTATTGAAAATATCATGGGAAACAAATACTACCATGTTACGTCCCAGCATAGCATCTACTTGTACAGCTAGAACATTGTCTGTCTGGCTAGACCAATTATAGGAACACCAAGGGTTTGGCTTTGTCTCACATGTTAGCTCTCGTTGGAATGGAAAAGAACTGTACAAGAAAGATGGTTTGCATCTTTCTCTCAAGGGAACAAATGTCCTCAGTGAATAGTTCAAAGTATTTTCTAAGGAGCATTTAAACTAGGAAAGGGGGGCAAAAGAGTGATAATCCAGCAGTCCGACTGCCCCCCGGAACAATGCCAGAAGATGCCAGTAGCACATAGGTTAAGAAATGACAAGCTCAGAGTCTTTTCTACAAATGCTCGCAGTTTAGGGAATAAGATCAATGAACTTGAGTCTATAATGGCATCTGAGAATATAGATTTAGTGTCTGTTACTGAGACATGGTTCAATGAGATTAATTAATGGGATATAACAATACCAGGGTTCTCTCTATATATACAAAAGACAGAGAAGGCAAGAAAGGGGGAGGGGTGGCCTTGTATGTGAAAGAAAGCATAAAATCTAACTTAATACAAGTTAACGAGACCAATTTAGAGTCAGTTTGGGTTACGTTGCTGCTTGATAATCATAAGGTAACTCGTGTAGGTGTGATATATAGACCACCTAGCCAAGTCAAAGAATTAGATGATCTACTAGTTGAGGAAATAGCTAAAATTACATTGAAAGGGAAAACCAAAATAGCTAGTTCTGCCAGGAGTACAGATATTCTAAATTCCCTACTGGGATTATCTTCACAGCAAGTAGTGGAGGAGCCAACCCGGAAGAAGACCATTTTAGATTTAGTATTTACAAATGGGAATTTGGTATCCGATATTACTGTAGGGGAAAGCTTGGGATCTAGTGATCACCAGTCAGTGTGGTTTACTATAAGTACAGTGAGTTGGTCACACCACACAAAAAGTTTTAGATTTTAGAAAAACTGACTTTTCTAAAATTAGATTAGTGGTATACGAGTCCCTATCAGATTGGAACAGTTTCAATGGAGTCCAGGAGAAATGGGACTACTTAAAAGTGGCACTATTGAAAGCAACAGATAATTGCATTAGGCTTGTCAGTAAAAGCAAAAAAAGGAAGAGACCACTGTGGTACTCAGCAGAAGCGGACAAAATCATTAAAAACAAAAAGATAGCATTTAGTAATTATAAAAAAATAAATAAAAAAAATATGATGACAGGCAAATTTATAAGATTAGGCAGAGAGATGGCAAGCAAGTTATAAGAGCTTCTAAAGCACAGGCAGAAGAGAAATTAGCTCAGTCAGTGAAAAAGGGCGATAAGACATTCTTCAGATACATAAATGAAAAAAGGAAACTAAAACAAGGAATTACCAAATTAAAAACAAAAGAAGGAAGGTATATGGAAGAAGATAAAGAACTAGCTGACTGCCTCAATGAATACTTCTGTTCAGTTTTTACAAAAGGAAAATGAAGGAAAAGGAGCTCAGTTAGGAAGGAAGACTAATGAATCTTTTGATACATGTGTATTTACAGAGGAAGAGGTTCCAAGTCAGCTGTCTAAAATCAATACAAATAAGTCACAGGGGCCTGATGGGATACACCCAAAGCTATTTAAAGAGCTTAGTGGTGAACTAGCAAAACCATTAACAGATTTATTTAACCAATTACTGGTAACAGGAGTCGTCCCAAAAGATTGGAAATTAGCAAATGTTGTGCCCATTCACAAGAAAGGTAGTAGGGAGGAATCGGTCAACTATAGGCCAGTAAGCCTGACATCAATAGTGGGGAAATTAATGCAAACCATACTTAAGGAGAGGATTGTGGAACATCTAAAATTCCATGGATTGAAAGATAAAAAACAGCATGGGTTTACTTAAGGGAGATCATGTCAAACTAATCTTATTGATTTTTTTGATTGGGTGACTAAAATAATAGATGGCAGAGGTGCAGTAGACATCGCTTATGTAGACTTTAGTAAGGCTTTTGATACTGTCCCACATGGAAGGCTTATCAATAAATTGCAGTCTTTGTGCTTGGACTCCCATATTGTTGAATGGATTAGGCAGTGGCTAAGGGACAGACAACAGAGGGGTGTAGTCAATGGAGTATATTCAGACCAAGGTCTTGTTACCAGTGGGGTACCTCAGGGATATGTTCTGGGACCCATATTGTTTCATATCTTTATCAGCGAAATTACAGAAGGCCTCGACGGTAAGGTGCGTCTTTTTGCTGATGAGACAAAGATTTGTAAAAGGGTTGATGTTCCTGGAGGGATGCACCAAATGGAAAAGGATTTAGGAAAACTAGAGGAATGGTCAAAAATCTGGCAACTAAAATTTCATGTTGATAAGTGCAAGATAATGCACCTGGGGTGTAAAAACCCAAGAGCAGAATATAAAATCAATGATACAGTCCTAACCTCAGTATGGGAGGAAAGGGATTTAAGGGTCATTATTTCAGAAGACTTAAAAGGTAGGCAGACAATGTCATAGAGTAGCAGGAAATGCTAGCAGAATGCTTGGGTGTATAGGGAGAGGCATTAACAGTAGAAAGAGGGAGGTGCTCATGCCGCTCTACAGAGCACTAGTGAGACCTAATTTGGAGTATTGGAGACCATATCTCCAGAAGGATATTGATACTTTGGAGAGAGTTCAGAGAAGAGCTACTAAACTGGTACATGGATTGCAGAATAAAACTTACCAGGAAAGATTAAAGGACCTTTACATGTATAGCTTGGAAGAAAGACGAGATAGAGGGGATATGATAGAAACTTTTAAATACATAAAGGGAATCAACAAGGTAAAAGAGGAGAAAATATTTAAAAGAAGAAAAACGGCTACAAGAGGACATAGTTTTAAATTCGTGGGGCAAAGGTTTAAAAGTAATATCAGGAAGTATTACTTTACTGAGAGAGTAGTGGATGCATGGAACAGCCTTCCTGCAGAAGTGGTAGCTGCAATTACAGTGAAGGAGTTTAAGCATGCATGGGGTAGGCATAATGCCATCCTTCAGATAAGATAGGGCCAGGGGCTATTCATAGTATTCAGTATATTGGGCAGACTAGATGGGCCAAATGGTTCTTATCTGCCAACACATTCTATGTTACTATCAGAGCCTCCCCATGGGTGGTAAATACTCTAGTCTTAGACCTTGTTTTAGAGTTTCTATCTTATCCCCCAGACCGATTCTTGGTAAACAAAAAATTGCCTCAGAAGATAAAGCAAGCCTGTCTGGAATCAGAGTTACTATCCCTGGTACACAAAAATGTAATCCAGCCAGTTCCAAAAGATCAACAGGAAAAAGGGTATTATTCTCCAGTATTCCTTATACAAAAACCGAATGGATCATTCCATTTAATAATACATTTAAAGTCCTTAAACAAGTCTATAATCTACAAAAAATTCAAGATGGAATCAATAAAATCAACAATAAATGTTCTCCCACAGGACTGCTTTATGGCGACCATAGATCTTCAGGATGCATACTATCACGTCCCAATATACTACCACCACCAAAAATTTCGGAGAATTGCTGTCTTCATAAAGGATCAACTATGCAATTTCCAATTCACAGCCCTCCCATTCGGGCTCTCTTCTGCCCCAAGAGTATTCTCAAAAATGATGTCAGAGGTAACAAAATACCTACACTTACAGGGGATCCAAATCATCCCATATTTGGATGACTTCCTGATTGCCTCACCATCACAGAAAATCCTAGTCCCACCTTTCCCCAAATCCAAAGATGTTTCACCACCTTGGGTTGGGTGATAAATTTAAAAAAGTCAGACTTTGTTCCAGACCAGAGAAAAATCTTTTTAGGAGTACTCCTAGACTCCGGTCATCTGATGTCTTTTCTTCCCCTAGAAAAACAGAAATGTCTTCTTCAGAAAATTTATCAATTCTGCAGCCAGAAGACCTCCTCCAAAAGGAACATAATGACCATCCTAGGTCTCCTGACCGCCACAACCCCGTCAGTCAGATGGGCCCAAAGCCACACCAGGATCCTCCAATCGTTCCTTCCTATCCTCCTGGGACAGCACTAACTCTATGCTGGACAAACGTGTCTTCATTCCCAGGTCAGTAAAGAAATCCCTGATGTGGTGGAGAATACAAAACAAATCTGCATACGGGGGTGTATTGGCATCAAGAAAGACAGATGATTGTCACCACGGATGCCAGCAGGTCAGGGTGGGGGGTCACTCAGAAGGGAGAATAGTTCAAGGTACTTGGGGAGAAGACATGAAAGATGCTTCATCCAACCCAAGGGAACTTACAGCCATTTACCATGTCGTCGTCTCCCTTCATACTCCATCTCCAAAAGACATAAAGGTATTCTCAGACAATACCACGGCAGTCGCCTATTTAAACAAGCAGGGAGGAACCAGAAGTCGTTCTTTAGCAGCTGTGGCAAGAGACATCTTTCTTTGGGCGGAGAAAAACCTCACATCTCTATCAGCAATACATGTCAGAGGAGAAGAAAAAAATAGAATAGCCGATTTCCTCAGTCACCAGACATTAAAAGAAGGAGAATGGTTTCTGAATCACCAGATTTTTCAACAGATCTGCAAAAGATGGGGAGTTCCAGACTTAGACCTTTTTGCCACGAAAAACAACAGACAGACTATGAGGTTTTGCTCCCTGTCCCAACAGGATCAGCCACTATGGGTGGATGCGCTTTCCCAGCCATGGCCGAAGTCCCTTCTTTATGCATTCCCTCCCTTCAGTTTGATCCGAAAGTCACTGATGCAGATAGAGGAGGAAAGGGCCGAGGTAATATTTATTGCTCCCTTCTGGCCAAGAAGATCGTGGTTTCCACTCCTACTCAGACTATCGGCAGGAATATTCTGGACTCTCCCGTCATCACCAGACCTTCTCCGGCAAGGGCCGATACATCATCCCAAAGTAAGGTTTCCTCAGAAATTCCAAAAATTATTTTTTCTTACAGGAAGGACTGGATAAAGGCCTACGACCTGCAACACTTAAGGTACAGGTATTAGCCCTAAGCGCATTTTTAGACATAAAGCTTGCTGATTCTCCATTAAACACTTTTTGAAAAGTGCTATGAGAAGTATGCCCATCTCCCAGTCGATGGTTCCACCTTGGGATCTTAACCTGGTTCTTTCGGTCCTGATGGAACCTCCGTTTGAACCCGTTGAAAAGCTTTCTCTGGTTTAAACTGATGATCTAGTCCTCTGGATAGATCATCAGCATCTGATCGGCGGGGGTCCGACACCCGAGACCCCCGTCGATCAGCTGTTTGAGAAGGCAGCGGTGCTCCAGCAGCGCCGCGGCCTTCTCACTGTTTACATCAGGCTCAGTGACGTCACGACTAGTATCACTGGCCTGGGCGCGGCTAAGCTCCGTTCCCTTGAATGGAGCTTAGCCCCGCCCAGGCCAGTTGACACAAGTCGTGACGTCACTCGGCCAGCGGTAAACAGTGAGAAGGCCGCGGCGCTGCTGGAGCGCCGCTGTCTTCTCAAACAGCTGATCGGTAGAGATGTCCCGAACTATTCGCCGGAGAATAGTTCCCGGCGAACATAGCTTGTTCGCATTCGCAGCGGCGGGCGAACATATGCGATGTTCGGTCCGCCCCTATACGTCATCATTGAGCAAACTTTGACCCTGTACCTCACAGTCAGCAGACACATTCCAGCCAATCAGCATACCCTCCCAGACCCTCCCACCTCCTACCAAATATACAGGACAGCATCCATTTTAGGGACAGCATCCATCTTAGATTCATTCTGAAGCTGCAGTGTCACAAATTTGACTAAGTTGTAATCGCAATGCGATTAATACGGGTTATATTTTTTAAAATTTTTTATTTTTTTTCTCTCTTTAGGACTAGTTTTTTTTAATAGCGTTTATTTAACACTTTTCAAGTTAATACAACAATCCCAAAGGGAAAAAAACAATTCTGCATGACAGTCACACACGTAAGCAAGACCAGACAATTCCATCAATGTCATAATGTACGACAGTAAGAGACATAAATGTATTTAATTACAGAAACATCACTGTTGTCGCAAAAAAGGAAGGAAACAGAGGTCTGCACTCACTTACTCACATCCGCACACACAAACACACACTTGGGTGACGCAGTCCCAACCAGTAATGGGCCTCAAACCGTACCCTCCGCCTGCACCCATATACCCCAAATTTTGTCAAATCGATCAGGGATCCCTCTCGCTTCATAAGTCAATTTGTACATCTGAAGATCTTTGTTAATAAGTTGCACCCATTGGTTTACCGTGGGACACTTGGGAGGCTTCCAGTTCAATAGTATGTTCTTCCTACGATAGAACATTAAAAGTCGTAGCAATATTCTACTATACTTGGATGGAGTCGCATCAGCAACTAGCCCCATAACACAAACTATAGGATCACAGATCCCTGGTAGACCCAGCTTAACATTAATGAAATTACACACCCCCTTCCAGTATATTTGTAAAGTCGGACATAACCAAACCATGTGAAAAAAGGATCCGCTATCACCTCCACACCTGTCGCACCCAGGACTCGGTATCTGTCGCATCTGATATAGACGCACCGGGGTCAGATATACCCTATGCATCCATTTGACCTGAATGAGTTGATCTCGAGAGCTCAGGACAGACCTCCTCCACCCCAGACGCCATTCCTCCAAATGAGAGTCCTCCAACTCTGGGATATCCGCCGACCATCTAACAAATGATCGCTGGATAGGAGACTCCTGCATCTTAATGATTTCACCATAAAAGGAAGAAATTGGTTTATATGATTGTTCCCTCCTAGCTACTGATTCTAGAGGACCACACTCCAAGCCCAGGGTCAAGGAGTGGAACTGTTTATCACAACCGTGTCTCAGTTGGAGGAACCGGTAAAAACTCGTCCGAGGTAACAGGAAGTCCGACCGCAAACTCCCAAAGGAGCGAAAGACCCCATCCTGGAATAGCTGCGTCAAGTACTTAAGCCCCTTCCTAGGCCAAAATTCGAAATCTGGCAAGTGTAAAAGCTCAGGGAGATGCTTGTTACGCCATAGTGGGATATACGGAGACCAGATGTCCCCTGCTTGAGTATCCATATGTGTATTCACAAACCTCGCCCAAGCTTCTATAACCGTCACCATAGTCTCTGTGTATCTCCCACCAACCAGAACTCCACCTCCCCTATAAACCAAGTTCGTTAGAGCTTCATATGAACCAACTAGCGCAGCCTCCAGCACCACCGCCGGATTATTGGGATCTGCTCTAATCCACCAGGAAGCATAGATCAGGCGTGTCGCTATATAGTAAACATATAAGTCAGGAAGTTGCAAACCTCCCTGTGAGTAGGAGGCTTTCAACGTCTTCCTTGCTATCCTAGGGACCCGGTGGCACCATAAGAATCGGGACATAACTTTATCTAAGACATCAAAATGGGACTTCGGGACCCTCACTGGAGCCGCTCTATATTCATATAATAGTTTTGGTAGCAACACCATTTTAAAGATGTTAATCCTGCCTATTAAGGTCAAGGGGAGATTTTCCCAGGCTTCTAACTTGCGTGTGACATATTCCATAGTGGGTCTCAGATTCAGATGGCAGAATTGCCGAGGGTCTCTATGTATGTGAGTCCCCAAATAAAGAAAGCTATCTACCACCTTCAAGGGGGATACCGGAGAGATATCTATCCCTTCCTCTATGTCCACCATACATAGACTGGATTTAGCCCAGTTCACTCACAATCCTGAATACCTCCCATATCCATTCACCACATCTAGCAGGGTTTCTAAGGAAGGGCCAGGGTCAGCTAAGTACACCAACAGGTCGTCCGCGTACAGCGATACCTTCTCTTGTATCCCAGCTATCGTCCACCCCTCTATCAAGGAGCTATTATTAATCAATTGAGTAAGAGGTTCCATTATCAGAGCGAACAACAACGGGGACAGGGGACAACCCTGCCTTGTACCTCTGTATAACCTAAATGGCCGGGAAAGAAAGCCATTTACTCTGATGCGTGCTGTAGGCGCCCGATACAATAATTGGACCCATTGAATGAAGGAGGGAGGGAAGCTAAGGCGGGACATTGTCTCCCAAATAAAATGCCACTCTACCGAGTCAAAGGCTTTCTCATTATCGAGAGATGCCAGGACCCTTGAACCCGCATTATCATGCCTGACCTGCAAGTTCGTAAATAATCTCCTAAGGTTGAAATCAGTTGTCTTTCCAGGCATAAAGCCAGATTGGTCAGGGTCAATAATGGATAAGACTACCCTACTAAGTCTCTTGGCCAAGATTTTAGCTAAGATTTTGGCGTCAGTATTCAGTAGGGAAATAGGTCTATATGACGCACAGTGGTCCGGAGACTTCCCAGTTTTATGAATTACCACAATGGTAGCCTCTCCAAAAGGATAAAGGCAACCCACCGGAGTCATATGCGTAATTAAAAAGTTTCAGTAGACGTGTAGAGTGCAACTCAACATCTAATCTGTACCATTCGACTGGGAACCCATCCGGACCAGGTGACTTCCCTACTGCCATATCTCCAATCGCAGCTTTAATTTCTTCTACATCAATAGCTGCCTCCAAAAACTTACTATCCGCCCTTGCCAATGGTGTGAGGGGGATGGTCTGAAGGAAAGATCGGATCTCATCCGGGGACACCCCAATTTTGGAGCTATACAGGTCCGCATAAAATTGAACAAATTGCTCACATATGCCTTTCGGTCGGTATACCCTTGAGCCATCCCCACAGGTAATGTGTGGGACCACCGTCTGAGGCGACTCAGTCCTAGCCAGGAACGCCAAAGCACTCCCATTCTTATCCCCATCAGCAAATATTACACGCCTTTGATACAATAACTTCTTCTGGGTATATTCTGTTAGGTGTAAACTAAGTTTCTCTGAGCCTCATCCCATAATCTACGGCCCTCTCCATCCGGATTTGTAATAAAAGCCTGCTCTTTCTCTACCACCTCCCCCTCTAACTTAGTCCTAGTAGCACTCATCTCCTTCCTATTGTCACAACTAGACAGCTGAGAAGCTCTGACAGGAGCTTTCCAGATCCTCCTCCTTGAGTTTCTTTGTTTTGGTTAAGTTCCTCATCTCGTTAGTCTATCTCAGCTGTCATGCAGTTGGACTGATTGCTTCCCTTTAAGTTCCTCCCCAGGATGCATTAGGTTGCGGCTTATACAACTTCCTGGAGTGTGTGTGCATGCTGTTTCTATTCCCCAGTCCTCTGCAAGATAAGTGCTGTTCCTTTATTTGTGATTTTCTGTCTGCTGGATTTTCAGGTGACCCTGACTCCCTCTGTGTCTTGTGTAGGGAGCCGGTGGTCGTGTCCCCTCACTATTGTAGGGTCTTCAGGTATTAGATAGCCGAGGTACGTGGATATGCGCCCATCCACCTTTGGGGTGTTCGCATAGGCTGAGCAATTAGGGAGAGTGGCAGGTCTCATGTAGGGGTCTCCCTTTTGTTCCTTAGTTGTGGATCCAGTGAGTCATTAATTGTATTGCATTGTCTTGTTTCCTGTACACCATCCGCGACATTATAAGCCGCCAAAACAGTCTCAAGCATGGATCCGGTTTCACTTTTGGCTGAGCGCTTCCAGGGTCTTTCATTGGAGGTAGCTGATCTCCGTAAGACTTTTTCTCAGTTTCAAGTGATCGGTTCAGTTTGCGTTCATGGAGTTTGTTCTGAGCCTAAGATCTCGCTCCCGGATACGTTCTCCGGGGGTAGTGAGTATTTTGTGCGTTTTAGAGAGGCTTGCAAACTCCATTTTCGCCTTCTTCCCCATTCCTCTGGTGATGAAGAACGGAGGGTGGGGATCATTATATCGCTGCTCGGGGGTAACGCTCAATCCTGGGCCTTTTCGCTGCCGGAGGGGGCACGGCCCCTCCGTTCAGTGGATGAATTCTTTTTAGCCCTGGGTCAGATATATGATGATCCGGATCGTATTGCTCTGGCTGAGTCTAGACTACGTCTGTTATGCCAGGGTAAACAATCCGCAGAGATATACTGCTCAGAATTTTGGAGATGGGCAGCTGATACTGGTTGGAATGATGCTGCACTCCGAAGTCAATTTTGCCATGGTCTTTCAGAGGGATTGAAAGATGCATTTGCCTTTCATGAGAGACCTACCTCCTTGGATTCTGCTATGTCTCAGGCCGTTCGTATTGACAGGCGTCTTAGAGAGAGAGGAGAGATCTCTCCTTCCTGTCATAAGTGAGATAAACAAAAAAGCAACACCCAACTTCCCCGTCAGTGCACGTCACAAATGTGGGCGTGGCCTAGCGACCCGTCCTAACGTATCACCTCCCTCTGCCGCTCTCTATTTATATCCATCACTGGGGCATAATTCACACTCCAGTGACTATGTTTGTTGTCACCAATATAGTAGGTATTATCTTAAACTCATGCTCGTTTACATGTATATTAACTCCGCCCATAGCCCCGCCCCCCCAGCGCTTCTATTACTGAGTAAAAGCCCAACTTCCCCCTCAGTGTTGCGTCACAAATGTGGGCGTGGCCTAGCGACCCGTCCTGACGCATCACCTCCCCCTGCTGCTCTGTGTTTTCATCCATCACTGGTACATATTTTCCACTCCAGTGATTACCGGACGTCCTTGTGAAGTGTCTCTAAGTTTGCTTTTACTTATATAGTAACGATTATTTTAATTCATGTTTGTTTATATGCACATTAACTCCGCCCATAGCCCCGCCCCCTAAATCGAGGTTAGGCGCCAAAAACAAGTGTATAAATAAATGTTTACTGTCCTGTATTGTATGATTGTCCTGAGGAAGAGGGTCCAATTCCCTCGAAACGCGTAGACCAATAAATACTTTTTTATTCACCTTCTGCGTTATATATCCAGCCGAGCAGCGCCCAAGGAGCAAATACTATTTGCAGTTCCAGTTTTTTCTTCCTTTTTTGTTTATCTCACTTCGCTTTCGCATTTAATTTTTAAATGCGCCCTGGAACCTAGGCTGCAGCAAGGCACCCCTGGCCGCTGGTCCATTTTCCAGCAAGGCTCGTCAAAGGCGTTGTGACTCTTCACAACAGACTCTGGTAAGCGCATTACTTTTTTCATTACTGTAATCGTTTTATACCTTACTACACATTTGGCGCTGCCTCTCTCTTCTCCCCTCCCTTTTACGTTTTTTTCCTTCCTGTCATACTCAGTCCCGGGACAGTGCAGCGGTCTCTTTCTGTGCGCAGGGGTCTCAGTCGCTGTCAGCCCCTTCTGAGCAGGAGCCCATGCAGCTGGGGTTGATTGCCTCTGACAATAGAAGATTCAGCCCGCATGGGAGGGTTTGTTTTTGTTGTGGAGGTATAAATCATTTGGCAAATGTTTGTCCCTCTAGGAGATTCAGGCAGTCTTCTGGGAGTAATAAAGAAACAAAAAGGAAAAAATCTTTTAAAAATGTTCCGTCTGTTACTATTGGCAAGGTTGAGGCGGAAATTGAAGGTTTTCCGTTTGCTTGTAGTTCCCGTTTTGTCCTGCCTGCTAGGGTGGCGCTAGAGAGCAAGAGCATTTTTTGTGAGATTTTTGTGGATAGTGGAGCAGCTGTCAATCTCATTGATAATCAATTTGCAATAACTCATGGTTTCCAGGTATGCACTTTGGGAAAGGATATTCCTGTTTTTGCTATTGATTCCGCTCCACTTTCTCAGAAATCATTAAAGGGCATAGTTCACAATATTCGTTTAATTGTGAGTGATGCTCATGTTGAGGATGTGTCATGTTTCGTCCTTAGCGGTTTGCCTACTCCTCTAGTGTTGGGGCTACCCTGGCTCACTAAACATAACCCCACCATTGATTGGCAAGCTAGGCAAATAAATGGTTGGAGTGACTTTTGCAGAGAGAATTGCCTCATGACATCTGTTTCTGAGATTTCTACTAAGACTGTACCACCTTTCCTCTCTGAATTTTCGGATGTCTTCTCTGAGAGTGGAGTTCAGGATTTGCCCCCGTACAGGGAGTACGATTGCCCTATTAACCTCATCCCAGGCGCCAAACTGCCTAAATCTCGTTTATACAATCTTTCCCAACCTGAGAGGGTCGCTATGCGTGCTTATATCTCTGAGAGTCTGAGAAAAGGACACATACGACCCTCGAAGTCACCTGTTGCCGCTGGTTTTTTCTTTGTTAAGAAAAAAGATGGTTCTTTAAGACCTTGTCTGGATTTCAGGGAGCTGAACAGTATCACTATTCGTGACCCTTATCCGCTTCCTCTGATCCCGGACCTGTTTAACCAGGTTGTTGGGGCTAAAGTCTTTTCCAAATTAGACCTAAGAGGGGCATACAACCTGGTCAGGGTCAGAGAAGGAGACGAATGGAAGACGGCTTTCAATACCCCTGAGGGCCATTTTGAGAATTTGGTTATGCCTTTTGGTTTGATGAATGCCCCAGCCATTTTTCAGCATTTCGTGAACAGCATTTTTTATCATTTAATGGGAAAATTTGTATTAGTGTATTTGGATGACATTTTGATTTTTTCTCCTGATTTCAAGACTCATAAGGAACACTTACGTCAGGTCTTGCTCATCCTGCGGGAGAATAAATTATACGCGAAACTGGAAAAATGTGTGTTTGCGGTTCCAGAAATTAAATTTCTGGGGTTTCTTCTCTCCGCTTCTGGTTTTCGCATGGACCCCGAGAAGGTCCGCGCTGTGCTTGAGTGGGAGCTTCCTGAGAATCAGAAGGCGCTGATGCGTTTTTTGGGCTTTGCCAATTATTACAGGAAATTTATTTTGAATTATTCCTCTGTTGTTAAACCACTCACTGATATGACCAGAAAGGGGGTAGATTTTTCTTCCTGGTCGGTAGAGGCGCGTAAGGCCTTTTCTAATATCAAGGAGAGTTTTGCTTCCGCTCCCATCCTGGTACAACCTGATATTTCGTTACCCTTCATAGTTGAGGTTGATGCTTCTGAGGTAGGGGTGGGTGCGGTCTTGTCTCAGGGTTCCTCTCCTGCCAAATGGCAACCGTGTGCCTTTTTCTCAAAGAAACTCTCCTCCGCAGAGAGAAATTATGATGTGGGAAATAGGGAATTATTGGCCATCAAGTTGGCTTTTGAGGAATGGCGCCATTGGCTAGAGGGAGCCAGACACCCTATTACCGTGTTTACTAACCATAAAAATCTGGCCTACTTGGAGTCAGCCAAGCGTCTGAACCCGAGACAGGCCAGATGGTCTTTGTTCTTTTCAAGGTTTAATTTTGTTGTCACGTTCCGCTCTGGGGTTAAGAATGTGGAGGCAGATGCCCTGTCACGTTGTTTTCCGGGAGGTGGGAATTTTGAAGACCCGGGTCCCATTTTGGCTGAAGGTGTGGTGGTCTCTGCTCTTTTTCCTGAATTGGAGGCAGAGGTGCAGGCAGCCCAGTCAGAGGCTCCTGATCTTTGTCCTCCTGGGAGGTTGTTTGTGCCTCTCGCTTTGAGACACAAGATTTTTAAGGAACACCACGATACGGTCCTTGCTGGGCACCCGGGGGCAAGAGCCACACTGGATCTCATTGCTCGGAGATTCTGGTGGCCTGCGCTTCGTAAGTCGGTTGAGGGTTTTGTGGCAGCTTGCGAGACTTGCGCTCGTGCCAAAGTCCCTCATTCACGGCCATCAGGTCCTCTCCTTCCCTTACCCATTCCTTCCCGTCCTTGGACACATCTGTCCATGGACTTCATAACGGACTTGCCTCGTTCCTCGGGGAAGACTGTGATTCTGGTGGTGGTGGACCGTTTTAGCAAAATGGTGCATTTCATCCCTTTTCCTGGTTTGCCCAATGCTAAGACGCTGGCGCAGGCATTTATTGACCACATTGTCAAATTGCATGGTATTCCTTCAGACATAGTCTCTGATAGGGGCATGCAGTTTGTTTCCAGATTCTGGAAGGCTTTCTGTTCTCGCTTGGGGGTTCGGTTGTCATTCTCTTCCGCTTTCCACCCGCAGTCGAATGGCCAGACAGAGCGCGTCAATCAGAATCTGGAGACATATCTGCGCTGTTTTGTGGCGGAGAATACGGAGGATTGGTCTTTGATAAGTCACCATTTTTTGGTGCATATGGGTTTCATCCGCAGTTTGGGACTTTCTCGGGAGAGGGGTCTTCTGGTTTACCTGATGAGGACAGATTCTCCTCGTCTTTGTCATCTATTTGGCAAAAGATTCAGGATAATCTAAAGACCATGAGTGAGAGATATAAGCGTGTGGCAGATAAGAGACGTGTGCCTGGTCCGGACCTGAATGTTGGTGATCTGGTGTGGTTGTCTACCAAGAATATCAAATTGAAGGTTCCCTCCTGGAAGTTGGGTCCTAGGTTTATTGGGCCTTACAAGATCCTGTCTGTCATCAATCCTGTTGCCTACCGTCTTGATCTTCCTCAGACTTGGAAGATCCATAATGTTTTTCATAAGTCCTTATTGAAACCTTATGTTCAACCTATTGTACCCTCGCCTTTGCCTCCTCCTCCGATTATGGTTGATGGAAATCTTGAATTTCAGGTCTCTAGGATTGTGGATTCTCGTCTTGTCCGCGGTTCCCTCCAGTACCTCGTTCATTGGGAGGGTTATGGTCCTGAGGAGAGGATGTGGGTCCCAGTGATGGACATTAAGGCCACTCGTCTCATCAGGGCTTTCCATAGGTCCCATCCTGAGAAGGTGGGCCCTGAGTGTCCGGAGTCCACTCGTAGAGGGAGGGGTACTGTCACAACTAGACAGCTGAGAAGCTCTGACAGGAGCTTTCCAGATCCTCCTCCTTGAGTTTCTTTGTTTTGGTTAAGTTCCTCATCTCGTTAGTCTATCTCAGCTGTCATGCAGTTGGACTGATTGCTTCCCTTTAAGTTCCTCCCCAGGATGCATTAGGTTGCGGCTTATACAACTTCCTGGAGTGTGTGTGCATGCTGTTTCTATTCCCCAGTCCTCTGCAAGATAAGTGCTGTTCCTTTATTTGTGATTTTCTGTCTGCTGGATTTTCAGGTGACCCTGACTCCCTCCGTGTCTTGTGTAGGGAGCCGGTGGTCGTGTCCCCTCACTATTGTAGGGTCTTCAGGTATTAGATAGCCGAGGTACGTGGATATGCGCCCATCCACCTTTGGGGTGTTCGCATAGGCTGAGCAATTAGGGAGAGTGGCAGGTCTCATGTAGGGGTCTCCCTTTTGTTCCTTAGTTGTGGATCCAGTGAGTCATTAATTGTATTGCATTGTCTTGTTTCCTGTACACCATCCGCGACACCTATACGTAGCTATCGCTTGAATCAGAGTACCCCTCATCACAACTTTGAAGGCTTCCCACTCTATCAACGGGTTAGTTGAGCCCTCATTGAAGTCCCAATAGTCCTTCATACCTTGCTGTACAGCCCAAACAACAGGCAGGACCTCCAGCCATTTACTATTGAGTCTCCATATTCTCTCAGCCGGTGCCAGGGGTTGTTTCAGAATTACTAATAGAGGGGCATGGTCAGAGATACCTCGTGGCAAGTAGTCAGCCACCACCAGAGAGGGCAATAGATCTCTACTAAGGAATACTAAGTCTATCCGTGAGAGCGTAACGTGTGAAGCAGAGTAACAGGAATATTGGCGTAATCCCGAATGCAAGTACCTCCAACCCTCCGTTAAATCGAATACATCAGCCCAGGAGCTTAACGCCTCATTATGGGTATCACTAGGGCGAAGTCGATCCAACGACCGGTCCAGAGTCGCGTTGTAATCCCCAAATGCAATCAGAGGCACCGGGGGCATAGATGCTACTTTTCTCATAATCTCATCCAGTATTTCCCTCCGAAAGGAGGGGGGGACATAAAGACCCACCACAAGGTAGTCAATGCCCCTGACTGCAACGTGGAGAATCACAAAACGCCCCATCGTATCAGTATGCACAGAATATGATCGGAAGGGAAGGGACTTTGCCACCAGAATTGACACACCTCTGGCCCTAGAATTATATACAGCGTGGTATGCTGAACCTACCCAGGGTCTCTTTAACGCTAAAAGCTTCCGCCCCTGCAAATGTGTCTCCTGCAATATCAGAACGTCAGGATTGTGATTTCGCAGAAAATTAAAGACCAGAGATCGTTTAATTTTGTCATTGAGACCCCTGACATTCCAGGAGACAAACCGACAGACCGACATCATGGCGGCTTGTTAAGACAATAACCCCAGAAGCAACTGCACCACCCAAGCCATACACTCACACATTCATACCAACTTCCAAAGTTTAGAGCAAGAGCTCCTAAATATGCCCGTAACCTCAGGCAATACCCCCCACCCTGCCCAGATGACCCCAACTTATCCAAGCCTAAAAGCCCTCCCCCCATTTGCCTCGTTAGTAGAAAAAGGGGAACGGAGAACCCGTTCTTAACCCCACTGCTCTAGGTAAACCTAAAACTGAACCTATGCAGCAGGTTACCACAACCATCACACATTCAGCTCCGTTGATATTACGATCATCTGAAACATATGATGAGACACCCAAAACATCAGATATGTAGCACTCCTGCCTCTTCAGGGGTAGCGAAGAACTTCACCTGCTCTCCCTCCTGCACTCTGAGCCGTGCCAGATACATCATGGCATAGACAAGTCCCTTCTCTCTTAGCCGGGTTCTCACCGCCGTGAACTGCCTACGTTGCTTCTGCACTTCTGTAGAAAAGTCTGGGTAGAAGGAGATCCGGGTGTTGTCAAAATGAATGTCCTTTAGTCGGCGAGCTGCTGCCAGAATAGCATCTCGGTCTCTGTAATTTAGGACCTTAAAGATAAAAGGACGAGATGGGGCTCCAGGAGGCAGGGGACGAGTGGGGATCCTGTGAGCACGTTCCACTGCAAAAGTCCCTGATAGATTTATAGGATCAAAGACTTGTTTTATAAGACGTTCCACAAACTCTTCAGGAGAGGGCCCTTCTGCTCTTTCAGGTAAACCCATAATGCGGATGTTGTTCCGTCTGTTACGGTTCTCGGCGTCTTCTACCTTCGCCATCAGAGTCTTGACTTGATTCTGCAGAGCATTTATCGCAGAGTCATCACTCTGTCCTCCACATCACTCACCCTCCTTTCCACCTCAGTTGTTCTCTCTCTAATCTTATCAATATCATGTCTGAGGAGAGTAAGATCAGCCTGGACATGGTCAATTTTGACCGTAAGCGCCGTCTGGCAGTTAGTGATGGCCGCCATAAATTTTGCAAGGTCCACTTCTGGGCGCTCAGAGGAGGTCCCGACCTCTCGATCCTCTGTCTGGCTCATATTGTCCAGCATTAGTTTAGGTGGATTAGCTGGCCCTGAGGTGCCCGTTTTCCGGCCCATAAGGTGATCTCCCTTCCACCAGTAGTAGGAGTACTGGCCCTTTAAACAGCACCCTCACACAGGGGCAACAGGTTAGCAGTCGCACCACTCTCTATATAGATTCTTTTCCTGGAGTCAGGATGTACTTGCCCTACAACTCAGTTGAGCCGCAGTTTCAACCCAATACAATTGTCAGATGGGTCAGATGGATGTAGACAGGAGAGCCAAGATCCCGCGCCAGTCCTGGAGCATGAAGATGACTGTTCCCAGCGTCACAGGTAAGATGGCGCCCGCACCGCCAGACACGTGGGGGACTTCAAACCGGCAGTCCAGCAGGGAGAGAGCTGGGGGGCCACACCGATCTGCAGCTCCAGGCCCCACCCGACCACCACTACCGGTGAGTAAGATATTCGTGCGTCCCCACCTCTCCCGCTCTCACTGAGGGGTCCGCCGTGCAGGATAACGCTCCGCTCACAGGCCTCGCTCAAAAAGATCCAGCAGACAGCGACCGCAGCAGCCACAGAGCAGAAACTCCGGTTACCGGTAAACCGTGAGTTGCGGATCACATAGGGGTGTTTCTATCAGGCCAAATGCTCAGACAATCAGGATACTGCAGGATAATGTCGGAGCTGAAACAACTTGCGTCCTCACACCATGACGGCTAGGCCACGCCAATACGGGTTATATTAATCGCATTGCGAATTCAACTTAGAGCTGGGTTCCTAATGGTTGTATTGCTAGAATATAACGAAGATTGAGAATATAGTGCTATATCCGTTATATTTGTCAATTCTAGCAATACAATCATTAAGAACTCAAATCTAAGTTGTAATCGTAATGCGATTAATACAGGTTATATTAATCGCATTGCGAATTCAACTTAGAGCTGGGTTCCTAATGGTTACAGTGGCGTTGCTATGGCTGGTGTCACCCGGTGCGGTAGAAAATGGTGTCACCCCCGCCCCCCCCCCCCCGAAGCCATAATAAAGAGATAAAAGAGAGAAAAAAAGAAGTCACTAAGTCAGTTCCAATCAGATATCTGCATAGACCCAGAGTCTTGGTCTATGTGCAGATATCTGATTGGAGCTGACTTCTTATTTTCTCTTTTGCACAAAAACGTTTAAACTATATTCCTTAGTAAAAAGGACCAGTCCACACCATGTGGGTATATATTTATGAGGGCCGCCCTGAGCAAAGATTAGTAAATGTGGCTGGGTGGCCCCAGCCCACAGTTCAACCCAACCCCTTATGTCTCCTGGCCTGGGGCCGTCTCTATAATAATCCACAGTAATTTATGAATGGGGTTAGGTTATTAACTTATTATTGGGGTATTATTAAAATAATTTGGTCTATAAAGTCAGAGCCGCTCTACCTACCTCCTCCTCCCGGCACCAGAGACTCCTGCAGGGCAGCTGCCGCGGCGCCCCACCACTCACCAGGCTGCAGTGAGTCACACCCCCGTCCCCCTTTACCACATGACGGCGCGACCAATACAACCATTATGAACTCAGACCTAAGTTGTAATCGCAATGCGATTAATACAGGTTATATTAATCGCATTGTGAATTCAACTTAGATCTGAGTTCCTAATGGTTGTATTGCTAGAATATAACGAAGATTGAGAATATAGTGCTAGAATAGTTATATTCGGAATCGTCAATTCTAGCAATACAACCATTATGAACTCAGATCTAAGTTGTAATCCCAATGCGATTAATACAGGTTATATTAATCGCATTGCGAATTCAACTTACCACACTCTGCGTCAACTACGTAATTTTCCATGGGAGTTTTGCCATGGATCCCCCTCCGGCATGCCACAGTCCAGGTGTTAGTCCCCTTGAAACAACTTTTCCATCACTATTGTGGCCAGAAAGAGTCCCTGTGGGTTTTAAAATTCGCCTGTCTATTGAAGTCTATGGCGGTTCGCCCGTTCGCAAACATTTGCGAAAATTCGCGTTCGCCGTTCGCGAACGGAAAATTTTATGTTCGCAAAATCTCTACTGATCGGCGGGGGTCCCAGGTGTCGGACCCTAGCCAATCAGATGCTGATGATCTATCCAGAGGATAGATTATCAGTTTAAACAAAGTGCCGAACCCTTTAAATTTCTCACCTTGATGACGGTTTTTCTAGTAGCTATTACAACTGCCAGAAGAGTGGGGGAGATGCAAGCTTTTTCCTGCAAACCTCCATATCTGGTAGTTCTAGAAGATCGCATTGTACTCAGACACTGCCCTTCTTTTCTTCCAAAGGTCATTTCCAGGTTTCACTGCGAACAAGAGGTCTCATTACCTTCTTTCTGCTCATCTCCATCCTCAGAAAAGGAAAACAAGTACCATAATCTGGACGTCAGAAGAATCGTTTTATCCTACCTTGATGCTACCAGTACCTTCAGGCGATCTGATCAACTCTTCCTCCAGTACCAGGGTCCTAACAAAGGACGAGCAGCCAGAAAATCCTCCATTGCAAGGGATAAGAAATTTAATTAGCTCTGCCTATATTCAAAAGGATCTTGTTCCTCCTGCCAGTATAAGGGCTCACTCTACTAGAGCGATATCATCCTCGTGGCTGGAATCTGCATCCGTCTCTTTGGATCAAATTTGCAAGGCAGCCACATGGGCCAACCCTATGACTTTCTTCGATCATTATAACTTAGATATCCATCACAAAAAAGAATTGTCCTTTGGCCATAGAGTTCTTTCAGCTGCTGTCCCCCCCTAGAATGACTACTTTGTCAATCCTCCTGTGAGTGCTGTTGTGGAGGCTTGACGGTAATTGGTTTTTCCAATAGCCCCCACAATGGCACTGGGATTTCCTACCCTTTTATTCTTGTTGTTATATAATGATGTAATTGTTTTTGGTTAATACATATTTTTTTCTTGCATCACTTCCATGTCCTCTCTTATTGACTGAATAGGGAAGGGGAGGAGGCCTTTTAAATCTTGGGCTTCTACGTAGTTTCCTGTCCTGGGGGTGGGGACAGCCTCCTGTGAGAGTGCCGTTGTGGAGGCTATTGGAAAAACTAATTACCGGTAAGAGTAATTATCTCTTTTTCTTCTATGTTTCTAATCGAAAGGGTCCATCGGATTCCCGGAAGGCAGCCTAGGGCACTACTGGCAAAGATGTTTGCCTCTTGTGACAAAGATATGATCTTAAAGTGAGCACGGGAGTGTTTCTGCATGGGAAACTTTGTGGTAGATTATGTACTTTAGCTTTTATTTATATTCCCCCTCCCTTCTCTTTTGATGTACTCGTTTTCCTAATTTTCATGGAGAAGTGGCCAGACTGCCTGACCCTAGTAAATGGGGACTTCAATTGTGTTATTAATCCCAAGATTGATCGGATCAAGCATCCGGTTACCTGAGGGTATTATTACTGTAAATCAGGAAAAAAATAAAAGGGAGCTTTTGTAGATCACTTTTTGGAAATATATAGAACTAGTAATGATAGCATGGATGATAAGATTGAGTCCTACTTGAACTCCATCAAATTTCCGGCTCTCACTGAAGTACAGAGGAACTCCCTTGATGTAGGCTGCATTGAAGGCCTGTTCTGGAAACTCCTCTCCTGGTTCAGATGGCCTCCCCTATGAGATCTATCGCAAATATGGTGATGTGACACTCCCAAATTTACTGAGTGTAATTGATAACTCTTTGGAGGAGGGTATATTACCTGACTCAATGGGTGAAGCAGTAATCGTATTAATATTAAAAAAGGGAAAGGATCCATTAGATATAGAGTCCTACAGACCGATATCGCTCCTAAATACAGATGTTAAACTTCTTGCAAAAATGTTGGCTATTAGGCTCTCTAAAGTTATTTCTTCGGTCATTCACCCTGATCAGAATGAGTTCATCCCTAACAAAGTTACCCATCATAATCTCCATCGTCTCTTTACAAATATACAGTCCCCTGGGGGGGATTCCCGCTCCATCCTGTCCTTGGATGCCTATAAGGTGTTCGACAGGGTGGAGTGGAAATTCCTTTGGAAGGTGTTAGAAAGCATGGGATTTGGACCTAGATTTATTGGCATGGTTAGGCTTTTATATAGCTCTCCTACTGCGAGATTGAACTTAATGGTAGCTTGTCCCCTAGTTTTTTGTTGTCTAGAGGCACCTGTCAAGGTTGTCCCCTGTCACCCTTATTATTTGAAATTTACATTGAGCATTTAGTATTAGACAAGAAATAATTATTTAAGGTTTTCGAGTATCGGGACCAGAGGATCAGTGGCGTCTCTAGCTTTAAAATTGTGGGGGGGCACACTGGGGGCCAGGACAAAAGTAGGGGGGGCAGCTATAACAACGATACATTTACACAAGTATGCTTAGAAATGCTGCTATACTTTACCCAATACCCAAAACTGCAACAGGGAAGAAAAGTCCTGCTGTCTGTGGTTAAAAAAAAAAAAAAAAAAAACAATCACTCAGATTTCAACATGTCCTAGTTGCCTGTTGATGACACTTTTATAGGGAGGGGGATCTGTGGATGACACTGCTATGGGGGGGGGGGATCTGTGGATGACACTGATGGAGGGGGATCTGTGAATGACACATACCGTATATAGCATCTTACGCTATATGTGTCATCCACAGATCCACCCCATGACCGTGTCATCCCCATTTCCCCGTCCATAACAGTGTCATCCACAGATCCCCATTTCCCCGTTCATAACAGTGTCATCCACAGATCCCCCTCCCTATAACAGTGTCATCCACAGTTCCCCCTCCCTATAACCGTGCCATCCACAGATCCCCCTACCTATAACAGTGTCATCCACAGATCCCCCTCCCTGCCGCTCACAGGAGTGTACATTTGACATTTCTAAACTGTCCATATCCTGCAGCAACTTTAACTTTAAATCAGGATTCAGCCGCCGCTCATCTTTACTAGTACCTTAACCATACACAACTCAGCTAGCTTCGGTAACAGGGCCAGGCTACAGCCTACAGGCACTGCCTGTTAGTTGTTACCGAGCGAGTGTTGATTTCTGCAGGTCTGAGGATACGGATTACAGTTTAGAAGAAATGTACACTCCTGTGAGCGGTCCAGTGGAGGATCCAGAGCCTGGTCTCGGGAGGGGCACTTCCAGATTATTTTCTGTCCGCCACCACAAAACAATAGTGCTTACAGAACAGACTACACAGTGTAGAGGTATACTGTATATTGTGTGGCACAGTGTATGCTATATGTGTATAACAAACATATTTCACATGAAAACTTACAGTTACTTGGCTTGGCCCTTGGGGATCTCGGACACCACTTCAACACTTGGCTGGGGGGCTCGGTGGAGCCGATGTTGTGTTTTATCCTAATGAGAAAGATTTCATAATAAAGATTTGGAGAAGGGGCAGAGGGATAGCAGAGCAGGGAGAGGCTGGTGCTGCTACTAGGAGGTTCATACCATGGGGAGTAATAAAGCCCACCATTATGCCCCCCCAGTAGAAATAATTCTCCTTATAATGTGACAGTGCAAAAAATACCCCCTTGTAATGCCTCCAGTTGAGCTAATGTCCCCATAATGTGCCAGTATAAAATACCCCTATATAGTGCCCCAATAAATGCCCCATAGTACTCCTCTCCCCCCTTCCTCCTAGTGCCCCCGTTGATGACTCCATAGTACTCCTATGCTACTGTACAGAGCCCCCATATAAAATACCCCTTCTTTGTGGCCTCAGTAGATGCCCCTATAGTGCCCACCAATAACGTGCCAGTAACAAGTGCCCCCAATCACGTGCCAGTAACAAGAGCCCCCATCACGTGCCATTAACCAGAGCCCCCATCACGTGCCAGGAACAAGAGCCCCCATCACGTGCCAGTAATAAGAGCACCTCAATGTGCCAGTAACAAGAGCCCCCCCCCATCATGTGCCGGTAACAAGAGCCCCCCATCATGTGCCAGTAATAAGCCCCCCCATCATGTGCCAGTAAGAAGAGCCATCATGTGCCAATAACAAGAGCCCCCCCCCATGTGCCAGTAAGAGCCCCCCATCATGTGCCAGCCCAGTGACAAGAGCTTAGAGCCCCCCCAATGTGCCAGTAACAAGAGACCCCCATGTGCCAGTAATAAGTGCCCCCCATCATGTGCCAGTAACAAGAGCCCCCCCATGTGCCAGTAACAAGAGCCCCCTTCATGTGCCAGTAACAAGAGCTCCCCATGTGACAGTGAGAGCCCCCATCATGTGCCAGCCCAGTAACAAGAGCTTAGAGCCCCCCTATGTGCCAGTAACAAGAGCCCCCCAATGTGCCAGTAACAAGAGCCCCCCCATGTGCCAGTAACAAGAGCCCCCCCATGTGCCAGTAATAAGTGCCCCCCCCATGTGCCAGTAACAAGAGCCCCCCCCCATGTGCCAGTAACAAGAGCCCCCCATGTGCCAGTAACAAGAGCCCCCCCATGTGCCAGTAAGAGCCCCCATCATGTGCCAGCCCAGTAACAAGATCTTAGAGCCCCCCAATGTGCCAGTAACAAGAGCCCCCCCATGTGCCAGTAATAAGTGCCCCCTTATCATGTGCCAGTAACAAGAGCCCCCCCCCATCATGTGCCAGCCCAGTAACAAGAGCTTAGAGCCCCTCCAATGTGCCAGTAACAAGAGCCCCCCCATGTGCCAGTAATAAGTGCCCCCTTATCATGTGCCAGTAACAAGAGCCCCCCCCCCATCATGTGCCAGCCCAGTAACAAGAGCTTAGAGCCCCCCCCCCAATGTGCCAGTAACAAGAGCCCCCCCATGTGCCAGTAATAAGTGCCCCCTTATCATGTGCCAGTAACAAGAGCCCCCCCCATCATGTGCCAGCCCAGTAACAAGAGCTTAGAGCCCCCCCCCCCAATGTGCCAGTAACAAGAGCCCCCCTAAAGTGCCTGTAAAACTATTGAAAAAAGAAATAAAAAGCATTATTATATTATTACCTCCATGTCAGCGATGCGATGCAGACCTCTTCCGGCCTGTGTCCCGCGCTGTATGGCTCAGGCGGCGCGATGACGTCATCGTGCCGCCTGCGCCGGCCTCTGATAGGCTGCAGGCACTAGGCCGGCAGCCTATCAGAGGAAGGGGAAGGGACACGCCTCTCCCTCCCCTGCCCCGCCGCACTAGAACAGATCAGATGACTATGGAGATGAGCGCAATGGAAGCGCTCATCTCCCTGTGCCCGGCTGCGGCCGCTAAGTTGGGGGGGCACAGCGTGATGTAGGGGGGGCCGTGGCCCCCTCTGGCCCCCCCTTGGCGACGCCACTGCAGAGGATCGGATCTCCTTATACGCGGATGATGTATTATTCTACATGAATAAAACCAACACTACTCTCCCAAGAGTTATCCATTTGGTAAACTTTTTTGGTGATGTCTCTGGTCTAGATATTAATTGGGCAAAAACCACCCTTATGCTATTAGATAACTTAGTATTTGAGTGAGGTCCCTCTCACTATGTTAAAGGTAGTTGAAACAGTAGAATATCTTGGCATGATGATATCACCCAGCGTTGAGGATTATGCTCAGCTTAATATGATATTATTGATAAGCAAGTCTAGATAAAAAAAATTGCAATATGGTCGCGATTATTTTTAACCAGATCCTGACAGAATTTCTTTAATTAAGATGGTGGTTTTGCCCCAACTTCTTTATGTTCTCAGGAATTCCCCGGTTTGGATTGAGGACAAGTTTTATAAATTTCTTGAGAGGATGATGAACGACCTGTTTTGGGGAAGAAAGCGAGTGAGGTGGAAATTAGTGCATATACCATTGGAACAGCGGAGGATTGAATCTTCCCTAATTCAAGGGTTATTTTATAGCTGGGCAGTTATTGTTATTTTGTCATTGGGAGGAAAGTCCTTTGTGTAAAGCTTTAATAAATTGTTCAACCTTTGATAGCATGTTCACACTTCTGGAATCTGGGTGATTGATTAATGTTGAAAAAGAGTATAGAGTAACTGGGAAGTTATTTTCTAGAGCCTGGACAACTATCAGAGGATGGATGGGGATAAAAGGGTCTCTTCAGTGCACTCCTCTTTGGCACAATTTATTTTTACAGGAGATAGATAAATTACTAGGTGATAGATTCTGGCAAAAAAAGCAATATTATTTATCTTTCACAAGTGGTGAAGCACGGAGATGTACTTCCTCTTTCGCGTTTGGCACTATTGGGGAACTTAGGTAATCTAAGTTGGTTTCGGTACTGTCAGGTACGTTCAGCCCTTTTAAGAGTTAAGCAGGTTTCACTTTTAGAGATAGATACTTCTTCACTTCTGAATGTTGCGTTTGGAACCTCTGGTTATAGGGGTAAGATCTCCCAATTATCCAAATTATTAATTAAGACACTTTTCCTTAATGTTCTTTCACCGGGTCAGAGGGCTTAGGAAAATGATTGTCCGGTAGTCACATCATTGGTGTGGGGAAATAAATTCATACAATGACTCAATTTAATATTACACATAGAGTCTATATCACTCCGACTTGGCTCAATAAATGTGGTTTACGAGAATCCTCAATCTGCCCTCGGTGTGGATCACATGGGGCAGACTTCATGCACATCCTTGGGTCGTGTCCAGATTTAGACTACTTTCACACTGGCGTTTTGGCTTTCCGTTTGCGAGATCTGTTTAGGGCTCTCACAAGCGCTCCAAAACTGATTAGTTTGGCACTAATGCATTCTGAATGGAAAAGGATCTGCTCACAATGCATCAGTTTGCCTCTGTTCCATCTCCATTCCGCTTTTGTGTCCGTCTGACGAAACTGAGCCAAACAGATCTGTTCTGACACACAATGTAAGTCAATGGGGACGGATCTGTTTTCTATGACACAATAGAAAACAGATCCGTCCTCCATTGAGTTTCAATGGTGTTCAGGACAGATCAGTCTTGGCTATGTTGAAGATAATACAAATGGATCTGTTCTTAACGGATGCAGACGTTTGTATTATCTGAACAGATCCATCTGTGCAGATCCATGATGGATCCGCACCAAACGAGAGTGTGAAAGTAGCCTTAAAAGTATAATGGGACTCAATTTGTAATTGTAGGAGCTCTAAAGAAAAATGGTTCAAGATATGGGTAGATTGGAAATGGTAGGTTCCCTCCTTTGAGACTTTTCCCCCCTTTCCTTACCCTCTCCATTTATTTATTTTTACAATTTTTATTAAAAAAAGAATTATCTTTATCCAATAATGGTAAATACCCAGCAATTTTCTTTCAAGGAGTATAACAATTGTTCTTACACCTTTGTGTATATATGTGATCCTCTGTGTTGCATGTGATAATATATACATTGGCAGTATCAGAAAATCATTGAAAGTTTAACTTTTAGCTAACACTTTTCCTGTTGGCTGTGATGGCCCAGTTTACAAGACAGTGTAGTGAAAAATCTCACTGTATGGGTCCATTCACATGTCCGTATGTGTTTTGCGGACCGCACATCGCCCGCACTCTCATAGAAAATGCCTTTTCTTGTCTGCAATTGCAGACAAGAATAGGACATATTCAATTTTTTTGCGGAACGGAAGTGCAGATCCGCAAATGCGGACAGCACATTCCGGCCCCAATGAAAATGAATGGGTCCGGACCTATTTCGCAAAATTGCGGAATGGATGCGGACGTGTGAATGGACCCTAAATTGTTGGTGCTACTGTGCAAAATCATCTTTATGTGTGGTGTGTCAGGTTTGTTTTTCCTTGACCCTCTTTATGCTCTACAACATTGACTTTTATATGTTACATAGAGAGTACTGGCTTAACTGGGTGAGAGGCCCAAGTCAAGATTTGGGGGGTACTATCTCTCCTTGGAGAGAGAGCACTTTAATCGGCATGAGGAGACTTTTAGGCCATACATGCTCCTCTGGGGTCAAACATTGACTAATAGGATAGCTGCCTTACATCTTGTGGCATTAGAGGAAGAGCTTATTAAGAGCTCATTTGCAAACCTTTTTTCCCCAGATTTCTAGAGGAGCATGTATGGCCTATAAGGCTCCTCACGCCGATTAAGGCGCGCTCTTGCCCCAAGAAGAGATAGTACCCCCCAAATAGTATAATGTAGACATGATGCTGGGCAGTAACAATTGTTGTGTTGCCAAAGAAGCAGAGATGTGCAATTACAGCATGATATCTAATGCACATCATAAAAGGCTACAATGCAATGCTTAAAATAAGTTTATTTTGCGCAGCAGACTACATAGAAGAATTCCCCAATTCACTAATTCCCTTTGGTCAGAAGTGTATAGAGTCTTTGGAAGTCTTAGAAGAGCATCTCAAAGCAGAACGGAGTAAACTTGTACCCACTGCCAGTGTAGAATTTGTTCTGGAACTCCACCCTGCAGAAGACACAATTTTTTCATTTTTAAGTTCTTTGTTATAAAATAATTGTATAACTGATAATACAGAATCACACACATGTATGAATAATAAAACAAGGGAAAAAAGACAAACATAATGAGTACTACAAATACAGTATTTTGAAATAAAAATGCCAGGCTGCCATGTCCAAATATATCTTATCCATTTACTAATGGAGAAACAACATCCATTCAGGTTGTGAAACATCTCTGCAGCTAAACCATTTTTATGTATGTCTCATTACATCAAGGTAGCCTCGTTTGTGTGGCTCCCTACTGTAATTTGGCTCAGGGCAACCACCGCCACCCAGCAACCCATAAACACCCCTGCTGTCAGGGTAATGCAGTACCCCAGAACAGGGGGTATCTGCAAATGGTTTGTTATTTAATGTTATGCAATATTATGCTATGTATTGTCATGTTATTTATTATGACCAACATAACTGTGTATGGATGGCACACCCAGGGTTAATAATCCTGGCTCAGCCCTTTGCAGGAGATTGAGTGGGGATCCCAGTCCACTCTCAGCTAAGTTAGTTTGTTTAGACTAGAGTTCAGAGATGAAGAAAGCTGTGCCTTATGCTCCCTCTTCTTAGGCCCAGAAAGCACTTCAAGATCCACAGAGAGAAAATAAAGAATGAGGAAAATTTTTAATCTGCATGGCCAAGCATTGGAGTCAGCAAGGTAACCTGCTATTACAGCCATTCTTTTCCACTGTGGGGGACACTGTTAAGACACCCTTAACACCTGGACGGATACTGGCCAGATGTGCCTCCAAGACCCTGTATCCTGCAGGACATGAAGTAGTGGAATTAAATCGTTCATCCCGTAGTCCTGGCGACTGACAAATAACGTGGCCTCCTCAAAGGGCCTGAGCAAACGGCAGGTGTCACGCATGAGCTGCCACTGGCTGACATCAAAGTTACACAGGGGACTACTCCTGTCCACTTGGATCATCAGGAAATTGTTTATGGCCTTTCTCTGTTCGTACAGTCGGTCCAACATATGGAGGGTAGAATTCCAATGGTTGGAAACGTCACATATCAGCCTATGTTGGGGGATACTGTTCTGCCACTGCATGCAACATTTCCTGGCCATTTTTAGGATGTCTTGCAGATGGGTGAAGACTTCAGGAACTGCTTGACAACCAGATTGAACACGTGTGCCATGCAGGACGCATGGCTCAGCCATCCTTGACGAAGCGCCGATACCATGTCTCTCCTGTTGTCGTCACAATGGTTCCGATTTTTAGTTGTCGCGGAGAAAGCCAGGATTCGATTTCTTGCTGAATGACACAGAGCAGTTCCTCCCCTGTGTGACTCCATTCGCCCAGGCAAACCAGGTGCAGAACAGCGTGAGAGCGATGAGAGGGGTCACACATGGCTTGCATACACTACATGCCTTCAACATAATTGTTGGATCTGTACATGAAAATAATGTATTTGGTGTAAATCGCAAGAGGGGCATTGCTGGAGACATTGACTTCATAAGAGATACAGAGCAGCGGAGTTTACTTTGAAATTTAAGATTTCAACACTGCGTAATTTTGGACCATACCACAAAAGGAGGAGTGCATTCACTCATACTTTTTCCGAAAAAAAAGCCAATGTCACAGAAAGAATTTCACCACTAAGTACGTCGGTCTATACTGCAATAGGAGGTTACATTCACCCATACATTTTCCAAAAAAGAGCCAGTGTCACAGAAAGAATTTCACCACTTAGGGTACTTTCACACTTGCGTTAGAGGATTCCAGCAGGCAGTTCCGTTGCCGGAAGTGCCTGCCGGATCCGGAAATCTGTATGCAAACGGATAGCATTTGTTTTCGGATCTGGATGTGGATCCGTCTGACAAATACATTGAAATACCGGATCTGTCTCTCCGGTGTCATCTAGAAAAACGGATCCGGTATTTATTTTTTTCACATTTTTAAAAGGTCTGCGCATGTGCAGACCCAGAAACCGGATCCGGCATGTGTTCCGGAATTTGGGCCGGAGAAAATACTGCAGCATGCTGCGGTATTTTCTCCGGCCACATACCGTAAGAGGGACTGAACTGAAGACATTCTGATGCATACTGAATGGTAAGCATCCTGATGCATACTGAATGCATTAGGATAAAACTAAAACATTTTTTTCCAGTATTGAGCCCCTGTGACGGAACTCAATACCGGAAAACTTTAACGCTAGTGTGAAAGTACCCTAAGTAAGTCGTTCCATACCGCAAAAGGAGGTGTACATTCACCCATACATTTTGCGAAAAAGAGCCAGTGTCACATAACAAATTTCATTGCAAAAAGGGCTTTACCACATAACTGCACCGCTGAACGACAAGTAGGCCCTTAATTGAGAGTGGTCGCACATGGCTTGCATACAATACATGCCTCCCACATAACTTTTAGATCTCTACATGAAAATAATGTATTTACTGTAAATAACAAGAGGGGCATTGCTGGAGACATTGACTTCACAAGAGATACAGAGCAGCGGAGTTCAGCCACCTCTATTTGCTTCCCGCTGTTTATTGCTCCTGAATTAAAATTGGGGCAACCAGCTTCAGCTTCCTCTGATGTGTATGCCTATGGACAGGGGCGTACACAAAAATCATTGGGCCCCATAGCAAGAGTCAGAATTGGGCCCCCTAACTCTGCCCATTACCCACCCCTGGCCCTGGCCCCTCCGCTGCCACACCCATTTGCTAATAAGTAAAGAAATACAATGTATAAATAACCTTTTAAAACTGTTACGGATAGATTTATTATTTTTTTTTTTAATAGAGGGAACCGCATTCCTCCGCCTTCACTCACAGGTGCCGCGATTGATCGTGGCACCTGGGGGGTTAAATGATGGGGGCTGTGCACTGTCCAGAGACATTTACATCCTGTGACTGATATCAGCCACTCCTCTTATAACGCTCCAGCACAGATATAACTTCCAGAGACATTACATCCTGTGTGACTGATATCAGCCGCTCCTCTTATAACGCTCCAGTGCTTATATAACCTCCAGAGACATTACCGTACATCATATGTGACTGATATCAGCTGCTCCTCTTATAACGCTCCAGCAATGATATAACCTCCAGAGACATTACATCATATGCAGGGGCGTAGCTAAAAGCTTATGGGCCCTAGTGCAAGAGTTTAGCTTGGGCCCCCCTTCCCTCAGTGCTCTGTGGCCAGGGGTAGGGGAGCACGTAGCCTTCCTGCTGCCTGAGGCAAACATTGAAAGGGCACCCCCTCATGCCAAATTCTTGACCTAACCCCTTCCCTCCAGCCAGAGGTGTAAATTGACCAGCATGCACTTTCTATAATGCCAGTGTCTTATGTGGCACAAGGGTCTTTGGGCCCTTCAGGCGTCTGGGCCCGGTAGCGACTGCTACCTCTGCACCGCCTATAGCTACGCCCCTGATCATATGTGACTGATACCAGCCACTCCTCTTATAACACTCCAGCACTGATCTAACCTCCAGAGACATTACATCATATGTGACTGTTATCAGCCGCTCCTCTTACAACGCTCCAGCGCTGATATACAGTCAGGTCCATAAATATTGATACATCGACACAATTCTAACATTTTTGGTTCTGTACACCACCACAATGGATTTGAAAAGAAACAAACAAGATGTGCTTTAACTGCAGACTGTCAGCTTTGATTTGAGGGTAGTTATATCCAAATCAGGTGAACGGTGTAGGAATTCCAACAGTTTGCATATGTGCCTCCCACTTGTTAAGGGGCCAAAAGTAATGGGACAGAATAATAATCATAAATCAAACTTTCACTTTTTAATACTTGGTTGCAAATCCTTTGCAGTCAATTACAGCCTGAAGTCTGGAACGCATAGACATCACCAGATGCTGGGTTTCATCCCTGGTGATGCTCTGCCAGGCCTCTACTGCAACGGTCTTCAGTTCCTGCTTGTTCTTGGGGCATTTTCCCTTCAGTTTTGTCTTCAGCAAGTGAAATGCATGCTCAATCGGATTCAGGTCAGGTGACTGACTTGACCATTGCATAACATTCCACTTCTTTCCCTTAAAAAACTCTTTGGTTGCTTTTGCAGTATGCTTTGGGTCATTATCCATCTGCACTGTGAAGCGCCGTCCAATGAGTTCTGAAGCATTTGGCTGAATATGAGCAGATAATATTGCCCGAAACACTTCAGAATTCATCCTGCTGCTTTTGTCAGCAGTCACATCATCAATAAATACAAGAGAGCCAGTTCCATTTGCAGCCATACATGCCCACGCCATGACACTACCACGACCATGCTTTACTGATGAGGTGGTATGCTTAGGATCATGAGCAGTTCCTTTCCTTCTCCATACTCTTCTCTTCCCATCACTCTGGTACAAGTTGATCTTGGTCTCATCTGTCCATAGGATGTTGTAAAGGCTTTTTTAGATGTCGTTTGGCAAACTCTAATCTGGCCTTCCTGTTTTTGAGGCTCACCAATGGTTTACATCTTGTGGTGAACCCTCTGTATTCACTCTGGTGAGGTCTTCTCTTGATTGTTGACGTTGACACACATACACCTACCTCCTGGAGAGTATTCTTGATCTGGCCAACGGTTGTGAAGAAGGTTTTCTTCACCAGGGAAAGAATTCATCGCTCATCCACCACAGTTGTTTTCCGTGGTCTTCCAGGTCTTTTGGTGTTGCTGAGCTCACCGGTGCGTTCCTTCTTTTTAAGAATGTTCCAAACAGCTGTTTTGGCCACACCCACTGTTTTTGCTATCTCTCTGAAGGGTTTGTTTTGTTTTTTCAGCCTAATGATGGCTTGCTTCACTGATAGTGACAGCTCTTTGGATCTCATCTTGAGAGTTGACAGCAACAGAATCCAAATGCAAATAGCACACTTGAAATTAACTCTGGACCTTTTATCTGCTCATTGTAATGAGGGGATAACACATACCTGGGCATGGAACAGCTGAGAAGCCAATTGTCCCATTACTTTTGGTCCCTCAATAAGTGGGAGTCACATATGCAAACTGTTGTAATTCCTACACCGTTCACCTGATTTGGATGTAAATAACCTCAAATTAAAGCTGACAGTCTGCAGTTAAAGCAAATCTTGTTCATTTCATTTCAAATCCATTGTGGTGGTGTATAGAGCCCAAAATGTTAGAATTGTGTCGATGTCCTAATATTTATGGACCTGACTGTATCTTCCAGAGATATTACATCATATGTGACTGATATCGGCCGCTCCTCTTATAACGCTCCAGTGCTGACATAACCTCCAGAGACAATACATCATACATAGGGGGATGAGGGCTGGGAAAATTTGAAATGCCACTGATGGGGGAGGAAGTCACTGGGAGACATAACTTCTTGCTCTGTATGAAGTATAGGTTAGATAGTCAGTGGGCAGAGGTCTGAGAGGCTGGAACAACAGGGGGACACAAGATGTGCAGGGGCAGCAGTTTCAGGACTCTAACTTCCCTTCCACAGTAACTTACCCCAGTGCTGCTGTGTAGGTGGACCAGTGAGGGACTGAACTTTATACTGGAGGCACAGTGACACCGGAGGTCAGAAATTGCAGAGTCTCCATATCTCCTGCTGCTGCCTAGGCTCCTCTGGCTCCGCCCCATCCTCACACATAAAGGAATATCACACTGCAGCGAGGAGGGGGGTCTGTCTGCTCATGTTGGGTCGATGAAGTTTACTTTGGAGAAAGAAACAAGCCCTGCAAGGTACTGTGCTGTCCCTTTCAGCACAGTAAAACTAAATGCAGTCCAGCAGCAGAGAATAGAGGGTGGTGGTAGCTGGGAGCAGGCCCTTGCTTCCATGCACTCTGGGCCCCCCCTCCCACGGGCCCCATAGCAGCTGCGTGGTCTGCCTATATTGGCAGTACGCCACTGCCTACGGAGTCCTTTTGTTATGGCTTTGCACAGGGAGGAAGATTGTTACGCACAATTCTAATGAAACTCCTGATCTCTAGAAACTGGACTTAGACTCCAAGGAAGCGGCTCTCCTGTCATGTCTTGTGTGCTGTGGAGATTGAATGCAGATGGAGCAGATAAAAACACATGAATGTTTTCAACTTAGTGAAGCTGCTTGATTTAATTGTGAATAGATGGTAAAGGGAAAGTCTGCTGGTGTGTTGTCATCATCGTTTTCATTATGTTTACTGCAGGACCCACGACAACATAATTCGCGCCATATCGCAAAAGGAGATATACAATCACCCATCAATTTTCCAGAATAAAAATTGGTTGAAAAAAAAAATTTCACCAAAGAAAGGATAATGGAATTCGGTTCATACAGAAGAAAGTCTACTATCACCCATGAATTTTCCGAAAAAAAGGCAGTTTCACATAAAAAAAAAATCACCCCTACGTAATTCGGTCTATACCGCTAAAGGAGTTGTACAATCACCCATCTATTTTCCAGAAGAAAACATGGTTGAAATTAAAAATTTCACCAATGAACGGATATTGGAATTCGGTTCATACAGAAGAAAGTCTACTATCACCCAGCAAAAAAAAGCCTGCTTCACATAAAAAATTTCACCACTACGTAATTCGATCCATCCCGAGTAAAGTGCTTCACCGCATATAACTGCGTATTTCGCCAGTAATAAATAACAGAATGGGCTGTAAAATATCTCACTGCACCGCTGAACGGCAAAGATATTTTCCCTTTTTCCACTAATACACGCAAAAAAGGGCTTTAAAACAGATAAGTGCACAGCTGAGCGGCAAATATGTTTTACTTTTGCCACTAATACATGACAAAAAAAGAGCTGTAATTTTTCGCACTTCACCACACAATGGCTAATAAACCCTTTGTTCCTATTACCCAGGCTGTCATCTCCCCGACTGAACCCTGTTCAACAGAAATGCAGTGGAATGATTCCTCCCTATCCTTTCCCTACACCATGAATAGTCTTTCCCTGTACTTGTAAATCATTTTTTTTTTTAGCACAATGACTATTTTGTTATCACTGTCCCTAGCGCCTGCAGACACGTCTCTCCCTGCACCAAGTACGCTGGTGAATGGCAGAATCTAAGATGGCTGCCGTATTTATACGGCTGTGACAACACAGGGCTGGCTGGCTGGCTGCTGACTGGCTGCATGCATGTCAGTATGGGTGATCCCACCTTCCCAGACTTCCTTTCTCCATGTCCTCACACTTGCAGCTGCCATTTTAGGAAAAAATGTGATTCATTACTATGAAGCGCAAGGAAATTTGCATTCGGTGCGAATCGAATTTTTCCTGAAACTCGTAACGAATTCCACTTCATCAGCTTCGATTCGCTCATCTGTATTCTCTACAGATACCCATTACACACTGCACTAATAGTGATAGCAATTATCACTAGAGAGAAATATCAAATTTACTCATCGTCCTCACCAGCACCTAGGATTTTACTCCCTCTATGCCTATGGGACAAAACATAGTAAAGCAGCACATAAACAGTTTATCAGAACAGACCACATCTATAAAACCCCACCCAACCCACAGAACAGTGTGAAAGTGTCTTTCCTGCAGCAAGTTACTTTTTTTCTCTCTATTTAATGTTAGAGTCTCCATCGCATTTTGCAGAAGGGATGTGTGCTTAATTACAATGGTAGGCTATTTGCTGGTATCTCCAAGCATAGAGCCTGGAGGGTTTGGCTCATGCCCAACTCATAAAATTCTACTGCTGGTATCGGGATTCACGTAGTCACCTCTTCTGGGTACATTGGGGCTGAGTTTTGCCCACATATCGACTTGCAAGTTTAGTTTCTGCGTTTTGGGGTATGGACAGGGTGTGCGGCTTATTCGTCGTGTTGGCTTTGTGGTTAATACGTTTCCCATTGGTCTTTTCAATGTGGGTGGGGAGGTTGAGTCTATTTAAAGGGGTTGTCTCACTTTAGCAAATGGCAATTATCATGTAGAAAAAGTTAACACAAGTAACTTACTAATGTATTGTGATTGTCCATATTTCCTCCTTTGCTGGCTATTCATTTGTCCATTGCATTATACACATGCATTCCAGGGTTTATGACCACTGATGCAGAACAGATAAGAGGTGGCCGGAAGCTGCTGTGCATGTCTATGCGTGCTCCCGCAGTTCCTGCCACAAGAGACACTGGCACTTTTTCCTATAGTGTGCAAGCGTGGACAACTCTGCTGGATTGCAGCGGTGGCCATAATCCCTAGAAATGAGCAATGTATATTGTGATCGAGAAATTTATCAGCAAAGAAGCCAATATGGAAAATCCCAATAAATTAGTAAATGCTTTGTATTTTCTTTATCTATATGATAAATGCCATTTGCAGTAGCCAAGTTATATGAGACAACCCCTTTAACTTCCTTTGAGTTTGGCTTTGATAAGACTCCCCTGACTTTAAAGTGTTTCTCATTTTGCTGTTTCTCATTAGTTGGAACCATGATAGTTTCATCTTTAACCTGCCTATATGATATTCTATTTTATAGCGGTCCAAACTATCCTCAGTGATATCTGGTAAAAGGAGAAAATCTAGTCACAGATTGTGCAGCTTGCATGAACAGCCCTTTCCTGATGATGTCCCAGATCACTTCTCTGCAAATTGCTGTCCTCCTCAGGATTATCCTCCCCAGGAAAATTCAAGGAACTTCTTAAAATGGTTTAAAAAGTTGCATAATTAAAATCAGATTAATCTTTTGGAAGTTGATTCTTCTAAAGTACCCAAAAGTGGAAAGCAGTGTCTGTTCTACTTTCCTACAATCTCTAAAAAAAAAATAAAAAAAAATAAAGTGTTTCCTTCCTATCTGGATGTGAATAAAAACTTCAAGAAAAATAAAGAACTGATCTGGGCCCACGCTTCAAATGTATTTATCGACTGGAAGAAAAAACAAAAAGTGGATCTTGCAGTAGCCAAGTTAGTGAGAAAAACTTTTCCTGCAGATGATGCCTGGTTACATTGAAATCCAATAGATAGAATAGCAGACATCACTTTGAAAAGAGCCTTCTCTACCGCGGCCAGCATCTGTAAGGCTTAGTCAGCTGCCAGATGAGATCGCTGCAGGCACTTCCAAAGAACAGCCATTATCCATAGTTATGCCCATGAAAGACTCTGAATTTTATCTCTGTTTACTAACTCCTGGTTTAAGAACAGTTTTCTCGCTTTACCATTTGAGCCAGGTCATCTATTTCGCAAACAGGATTCTGAGATCTTGAAATCTTTGCATGAGAAAAAATATCAGTCCTTTCCTGCAACCTCTAAATGCAAGCCATATTATTCTAAGAACACCAGAGGATATTCCCTGAAAAGATTCAAAAGGCCCTTTAGTTCCTTAGGCAGAAGAGACCAACAATACAAAAAGCAGAATGACACCAGTCTGAGAAAAATCCACTTCATCTGCTACAAAGTATAAGTTCTTATGCCAGAAGTTCAAATCCTACTGTGGGTGCCAGAATGAAGCTTTTTTACCCAGTGTGGCCAACCTGTACCACAGATCAGTGGATCCTCAGCACCATTCACCTCCCTTCCTCTATCAAGATATATTGTCACCCCAGACAGAAATGCACAAATAGCTTCTCCGCTGGATGAATTTCTTCTCAAAGGAGCTCTAGAGGTGTTGCCCATCAGCTAACAGAAAGAAAGTTTCTATAGTCTTCCCAGTCCTCAAACCAGATGGAAAAGTCCTTGCTGGAGAAATCAGGATTTGAGGGCAGTTACAGCCATTCTTCAAAGAGGGACATCATGGCAAATTTGGACTTGAAAAAACTTTTATTTCCATGTATCTATTCCTCCAGATCACATAAAATTCATCAGAGTTGCTGATCTTCAAAGAGAGCATATCCGTCATCTGCAGTTTAAAGCTCTTCCATTTGGCCTTACCTCAGCCCCCTGGGTCATCCTATATATAGGTTAGATAGATCTAAAAGGATTTATGCAAATCCCTATTTAGACAATTGGTTCCTGAAAGCTCTGAATCAAGTAACTTTTACTCCACACAACCATTAATGTATGGAAGCCGCTGTTTTTTTTATGATCAAGTATCCAAAGTCAAGCTGAATACCAGTCAACCGAATTTTTTTTCTCGGTCTCATTCTGGACTCGATTGCCATGAAGTAGTTTCTTCCCTGGGAGAAGGTTCTCCAACTCAAGTATCCAGTACAACTAATCCATCATCCTTGAGTCTCCATCAGATTTATTATGAAACTGCTGGCTTACATGACCGTGGTTATAGATGCGGTTCCGTGCCCAAACAACCATATCAGACCTTTTCAAACTTCTCTACTCTGAGCTTGGGACAAGAGGAAAGATCACCTCAAAGTCCTCATCCCTCTACCAATGAGGAAAGCCACATCTTGGTGGATTTCAGGACTCAATCTGTCCCGGGGAGTCCACAAAAACCTCCTGATAACAACCAATGTTTCGGCTTATGGGTGGGATGACCTTTGTAAGGACCACTAGTTCTAGGGAATCTGGTCTCAGGAAGAGAAACATCTCTCCTCAAACATTCAAGACCTCAGAGCCATAACATTTGCTCTCTGCCCCTTTAAAGACACATTGAATGGAATGTATGTCAAAGTCCAGTAAGACAACATGGTCTCTGTGGTTTATATAAATAAAGAAGGGGCACCAGTAGTCCCCAATTGCAGCAAGTATGTGCCCTGATTTTGAAGTGGGCAGAACTTATTAGCAGGAATTTTTGCAGTTCATGTAAGAGGAGTGAACAATTTGTCAGCTGATTTTTTGAGCAGGCAAACTCTTACCAGGAGAATGGGAACTGAATCCCAGGGTATTTCAGACCCTAGACAGCAGGTAGGGCCTGCCAACCTTGGATATAATGGTGACCAGACTGAACTACAAACTTCCATTTTTGTTAGTTTTGCTCCCTGTTCAAGACAGACCACCCCAAAGCCCTGGATGCCTTCTCTGTTCATTTTCTTTGGACAGGCAACCTAATATATATTATAATATTTTTCGCCCTATTTGACGCACTATTTTCACCCCAAAGTGGAAGGAAAACGTCAGTGCATCTCATGGGGTGAATACTAATGAGCGCTTCCATTATAAAAGAGTCATTAGTACAGAAGGACTCACCACTTCGCACAGTGTGAGGAAGTCGGCAAGCTCTGTGACCTTACCCTGTGCGAAGTCGGGTCACAGCACAGCATGACAGGAAAATTGCTGGATCTAAGTAGCAGCGGGCAACTGAAGCAGGATTGGGGAGTTGATTTATTTTTGTTTATCAGATCTGAGGTCTAATTAAAGAGGACCTTATTGGTATATTACATATTTTTTATATATGTATTTTATACAATATTGACATATGGCCATTATATGGATCTAACATTGGAGGACATTTAATGAGCAAACAATCATAGTTACAGCCAGATAATATTTACATCTCCTAGGTGATGTATAGAGGCAAGATAAGATCCTTTTTGTTTAAATCAAATCCAGAGCAGTTTCTGTTTACGGTAAAGGTGACTATTGTCATCTAGGGTGTAAACAGAGGTGGCCGGACAAGAATTTTTCCTCTACATTTAAAGTTATACAACTGCCACCATTCAAATAGGATTAGACAATCAACCTAACAGAATATCAGTTTAGTTTAAAACAGCCAATAGACTTATGATTAGGGTTTTTATTTTATACTAGTCAATTAGATGTCCTCCACATGTTAGTCAATAGGTAAAAAGGTATAACAAAGATGGTTATGAAATTAAAGAGGACCTTTCATGGGTCCAGACTTTGTTAACTAAGTAGCAGGACATGTAGAGAGGCGCCCAGGGATCTCTCTACACTTATTATATCTGGACGCTGCTCCGTTGACCAGCTATGGCCCCCATTACCGTCTCCCGCGCTGTATGCTAATTACTACTATCGGAACACAAGGGAGGAGACATCATCTTTTCTCCCTGGGCGTTCCTTCTCCCTGGTTGTAGCGCTGTCAAATCGCAGCGCAGAGCATCACAGCCAGGGAGAAGGTGAGATATATTAGTAAGTGCAGGGAGATCCCTGGGCGCCACTCTACATGTCCTCCTTTATTAGTTAACCAGACCCATGAAAGGTCCTCTTTAAATGATGAGAATGGACTGAGAGGCATTTTTTGTTTAATCAAGTACCTTTACAGGGTATCCTCCTCTGATGCTGCCATCCGCTGTGCTGTGCCCCCCTACAGTTTTCGCATCCAGTATGTTAATACTGACAGTCAGTAAAGGGAAGAATAGACTCCAGGGTTTCTCAGTGGGCATCTCCTCACTGGCTGTGCCACGGTCCAATCACAGCGTAGTGTGTCACAGCCAGGGAGAAAAAAAAAGCTCTCCTTCTCCCTGGATGTGACACGCTCCTCTGTGATTGGACCATGAGGGTCTTATTAATATGGGGGTCTTATTAACCCCTTCACAACTGCGATATGGCTATATACGTGCCATTTGCACATACACCGTGCAGATAGCACATATATAAACATTATGGCAGCCAAGCGCTGTAAATAATTGGTGATACATAATTGGTAACGCCATGTCCGTAATGACCTGATCTATAAAATGATCATGGTACTAATCCTGCATGGCGAATGCTGTAAAAAAATAAAAAGAAGCAAATAATGAGCCCCCACTTAGCTCAGCAAGGAAATAAAAAAAGCTATGGCCCTTAAAATCTATTTCAGCAAATCTTATGTTAGAAAATGCAGATGCCACTCATTTCGGTTTGAATTTTGTCATCTGCTCATACCATATTCAGGAGAAAATGGGTAACAAATTATGGGGTGCATTTGCTCCTGTTATCCCTTGTTAAAGTGAAAAATTTGGGCTTAAGCGACTTTTGCTTGTAAACAATTCAGGATTACACTTACAGGTAATTGTTTTTTCCATGAGCCCATGACAGCACCCTTGAGAGACCGCCTCCATCCAGGACAGGAACTTCCGTGGAGAGCTTTTAGAAGGGGCCTTGCCCCTGTAACACCAGTTAATTGCGATAAACTTTTAATATAATATATTATATATATATATATATATATATATATTTTTTTTTTTTTTAAATTACCCTATTGCTTGAGAAAGACCGCATTGAGACGGTTGAAACGTTGCACAGAGGGGAATAAAGGATCCACTTTTTACGTCTATTGGAGTGCTGCCTCATCTTTGGAAACTATACTTATTCATAGCCGTCTAAGCCTGCGGCTGAGAGGACTTGCACCCACTGTTTTGGGTCTTGTGCTGCTGAGCTTCTTTTTTGGTTTATATATATATATATATATATATATATATATATATATATATATTTTATATATATATTTTTTTAATTACCCTATTAAATCATAGGGCTGGAATAAATCCCGGGTGTGGTCATGAGCTCATGGAAAAACGATTACTGTTAAGTGTAATGAATTGCCCCTAAGCCCATGACAGCACCCTTGAGAGAAGGCTAGAATAGTAACTTAGTCTAAGTGGGGGACAACTGCTTGACTTTTATTCCAAAGGATAAAAGGTCATTAGAGTTGAAATCTCATCTACAGTGCTGTTAAAAGTTAAATGGGGACTTCCAGGTGACCCCAAGATTTTCTATATAGAAGCAGCAGCCTTTTCTGCCCAGGAGGTAGAGACGGATCTCATTGAATGGGCTCCAAATCCCAAGGGTGGAGACTCACTCGTTGAAGAATAAGCTAATGAAATAGCCCCCACTAACCATCTGGCCTAGAGGAAACTTCATCACACTTATTTTTCCCTCTGTACTGCACAAACAGGCGAGAAGACTTTCTCCACTGATTGGTAACCTTTAAATATTCTGAAAGGAATCTTTTAACGTCTAGACAATGAAGCCTCCTTTATTTCAAATTTTTTGGGGACTGACACAAGGAAGGAATGACAATGTCTTGGGACTGATAGAACAGGCAAACCACCTTGGGAAGAAATGCAGGATCAGGTTTAATGAGAACTCTATCCTTCAGGATGTTAGTATAATGAGGAGAGGAGAAAAAGCAAAGATCTCACCAATAGTGTTGAGCGAACTTGTGTTTTAAGTTCGGCGTCTAAAGTTCGGGTTATCAAAGAATCGCGTTGTGGATTCCGCTACCACGGACCATAACGGAATTTAGAATCCATAACGCGATTCTTCGATAACCCGAACCCGAACTTTAGACGCCGAACTTAACACACAAGTTCGCTCAACACTACTCACCAACCCTTCTGGCTGAGGTGATAAAATGAGAAAAGCGGTTTTAAAAGACAAAATCCTAATAGGCAAGTCCTGCAGAGGTTCAAAAAGCGGCTCCATCATCCTTGACAGGACTAAATTAAGATCCCACAGGGGAACTGAAATCCTAAAAAGAAGCTTAATTATACTGACTGCTCTAAAAAAAAAAAAAAACATCTTATCCATGGATGGTTGCAATAGGGGAGTCAAAGAAGATGGTTAGGGCAAAAATCTATACGTTAAGAGTACTAGGTCTTAGGTTCTTCCTGCCGGAAATCTGGAATCCTAGACATAGGAGGAGGACTTAGAGGATCAACTAAGACACTAGAGAATTTTAGAAAAGCTTTACAAACCCGAAGATAGATAGACGAGGTTACAGTTTTTTCTGCAGGACAAAAAGGTAGAAATTACTTATCACGATAAACCTCTTTGCTTTAAGATTTCCCTCTGAAATATCAGGCCGCTAGGTGAAGGTTTTTCACTTCCGGATGAAAAAACAGGGCCCTGGTCGAAAGGATCCAAGTCTGAAAGAGACAGCTTTCTCAGCCAAGTGAACCAGGTTCTCCTTGGCCAAAAGGGGGCGATTAAAATAAGCCTTGTCCGTTCCTGCCTCAACTTCCGCAATACTCTTGGAAGAAGTCTTGGAGGTGGAAAAGCACATCCTTGGGGTTTAGGGAAAAGAAAAGTTCGCATTTTCTCTTCTGTCGAAAAGGTCTTCCTGAGGACAACCCCAAAGACGGATTAGGCTAGATTCACATGAACGTATTTGGTTTCCGTGCCCGTTCCGTTTCTTTTGTGGACTGGATGAGGACCCATTCATTTCAATGGTCAGCAAAAAATGCGGAGAGTACACCGTGTCCTGTCTGCATCAGTATCTCCGTTGCGTAGCCCCGCAAAAAATATGTCCTATTTTTGTCCATTTTACTGACAAGGATAGGCATTGTTAGAATGGATCCGCAAAAAAACTGATGCAATACGGATGCCAAAAGGACATCATCCGTATTTTTTGTAAATAGCCTGGGAGCTTGTGAGATTCCAAATGGAAGCGCCCGGGATTGTAGATGAAGAATCTGACCCTCTATACATACTGCCACCCTCAGAATACTTCTGAAAATTAACATGAATTGGGACATGATAGTAAGAGTCCTTTATTTCTATTGTGGCCATTACACAGTCCTTGAAAATATGTTTTATTGTTGTCTGAATGGATTCTATCTTGAATTTTATATATTTGAGATACTGATTTAAGTCTCAAGTTTATGATCATCCGGTATGACCCGTCTGGTTTGGGCACGAGAAAAAGAAAGAAGTTAAACCCCTTTCCTTTCTCGGAGTCTGGGACTGGAACTAAAACCTCTTTCCTTAACAGGGAAAAAAGGTTCTTCTTTTAAGGGCTCATACACACAAACGTATTTTCTTTCCGTGTCCGTTCCATTCTTTTTGCGGACCAAACGGGTCCGCAAAAAAAATCTGAAGTTACTCCTTGTGCATTCTGTTTCCGTATTTCCGTTCCGCAAAAAAATAGAACATGTCCTATTATTGTCTGCATTATGGACAAGGATAGTACTGTTCGATTAGGGGCTAGCTGTTCCGTTCTGCAAAAGGAATGCAAACTGACATCATACGTATTTTTTGCAGATTCGTTTTTTGCGGACCGCAAAATACATACAGTCGTGTGCATCAGCCCTAAAGCAGAGTTTTTCCACAGAATTTGGAGTTCTGAAATTCAGAAAATTTCCAGTGGAGGGGAGACAAACTCTAGGCGAAAACCTTCTTTTGTGATACCTCTTATCCAAGGGCTTGCGACAATTGGTGCGGATTTGCATGCACATTTTACTAAGTGAATGGAGAAAATCCGGTCAGAAAAAAAAAAAAAAAAATTGACATGCTGCAGATTTTAAAATACTCACCGCAGGTCAAAATCCGCGCAGAAAAAAAATCTGCATCGTGTGCATTGAGAATTTAAAATTCTCATAGAATACAATGTATATGACCTACAGTGCGGATTTTCCGCATGCAAATCAGCACACAATCCTGATCGTGTGCATTTAGCCTAAAGGTTCTGTTGAAATCTTTCCTGTTTCTATGAAAAAACTGCTGGAAACAGGAAAACCTTTTTTTTAATCATCTGAGGCTTTTTCTAAGAGGTCATCCAGGACTGACTCAAAGAGAGTCTCCCTGACAAGGGATAGGACAAAGCTTGTTCTTGGATCCAGTGTCACCTAACCAACCCTTAAGCTAAATAGCCCTTCTAGCAGAGTTTGAAAGAGCATCTAATCTGGTGTTTAATCTAATTGCATACGCCAATGCATCAGATATAAAGTATACCTCTTTAAAGATAGTAGGAAAAACTGCTAGAAGCTGATCTCTGGAGGTTTTATTCTGGATATGGGTTTCTAATTCCTGTAACCACAGCTTTAAAAACCTAGCTGTAGAAGTTTTGGCTAAATTTGGCTTAAAAGCCTGGGTAGAGGCTTCCCAAAACTTCTTAAGGTGGACCTCTGCCCGGATATCCATGGGATCTTCTAACGTGCCTATATCCTCAATCGGATGACCTCTTTGAAATTTTTGCTACTGGGGCATCCAGCTTAGGTGGTCGCCCTCATTTAAAGGATATGTCCTCTTAAGGCCTCATGCACACGAACGTATTTTCATTCCATGACCGTATAGGGAACCATTAATTTCAATGGGTCCGCAAAAAACAGAAGGTACTCAGTTTGCATTCCATTTCCGTATGTCCATATTTCAATTCCGCAAAAAAATAAATGTCCTATTATTGTTCGCATTACGGACAAGGATAGGACGGTTCTATTAGGGGCCAGCTGTTCCCTTCCGCAAAATACGGAATGCACACGGATGTCATCCGTATTTTTTACAGATCTGTTTTTTGCGGCCTGCAAAATACATACAGTTGTGTGCATGAGGCCTAACACTTCTTGGAATAAAATTAAAAAAAAACATTATCAGGTTTTTTCCACTCCTTTTGAATTAAATATTTTCATTTAAGGGAAAAACTCTTGACTTTTTATGTCCCAAGTCCCCAAACATTATGTCTTTGTTGGATTTTTGTTCCCTAGACTTATCCATTTTCATAGTGGCTCTAATCGCTTTGAGCAGAGAATCCGTATCTTCAGGAGAAAATAATGGTCTACCCGTGGATGAGCTTGAATCATCTAGGATATCTCCCTTCACATTCTCGTCCAAAGATTCAGAATCCATAATCACAGAGTGCCCCTGCTTGCCCATAGACGTGGAAGGTAGGTACTTTTTAAAAGCTTTAATTGAATCAGAGACTTTGGATTTAACAACGTCCTTGATACTCTGAAGTAGGGATGGGGATTCCTCCTCCAACACCTTGTCAACAAAATGCTGACATAACATTTTGGACCAGGAAGGAGCGAGTTGTACCCCCTTACCCCACCAGGACTAACGGTCTTCCAGCATGACCCTCCTGGACATCAGCGCGCTGATTACCTTCCTCCACCATACTTCCAGACAGGGAGAGGGAAGACTCCAGAAGGCACGCTTAGGCTGGCTGGGCTCCTTCTGGCAAAGCTCCAAGCCGGGTCCCTGCCAGCGTTCCCATGCGGCCTAACCAGAAGGAGCAATCAGCCCTTCACTTCTGGAACGCGTTCCACCCGGAACCACCTGCATTCCAAATGCAGGAAGTCACTTATCGCGCAACCCCCCTCGCCTAACAGTATAGTACGGGCAGGCAGGGGATGAGTGAGAAAAGGCCCCGGACCTCCTCAATCACCACAAGGAAGATCCGGCGTGCCAGCACCACTTCACAGTAATGCCAAGACTGCCTAGGAACGCAAGCCTGACACAAGTCCAGGACGCAGAAGAAGTGCCCCAGACTTCGCAAGCGGCTCATAGTGGAGTCTTATGCCGCACCAGGTAACCACCACCAAGGAAAAAATATAGGGGGTCCTGCAGCCTTATATACAGCTCTCCACAGTAGTGCCTTATCCCATAGGACAGGAAACAGGAACTGATGTTACAGAGGCAGGGCCCCTCCTTAAAGCTCTCCATGGAAGTTCCTGTTTCTTGTCCTGGATGGAGGCGGTCTTTCAAGGGTGCTGTCATGGGTGTAGGGGAATATCCGAGTCATGTCTCAAGGCCTATTTATAGGGTCGAACATTGACTTATAGGATAGCTGCCTTACATCTGGTGGAATTAGAGGCAGAGCTCGTTAAGAGCTCATTTGCATCCCTTTCTTCCTCTAAATATTATGAAACACCTGTGAGGTCAAAGTGGTCAGTAAACCCCTCAATAAAATTATTTGGGTGTGTAGTTTCCAAAATGGGGTCACTGTTTGGGGGTTTCCACTGTAGGGGTGCCTTAGTGTGCATTCAAATAGGACAACACCCATAAGCCATTCCAGCAAAATTTGCTCTCCCAAAAACCATATATTGCTCTTTTCCTTCTGAACGCTGCCATGTGCCCATACAGCTGTTTACAAACATAAATGGGGTGTTTTTGTAAAGTGCAGAATCAGGGTAATCAATATTGAGGTTTGTTTTGCTGATAAAACCTTACTGTGTTATAGGAAACATTTGATTAAAATAAAAAATCTGCACAAAAACTGAAAATTGTAAATTTCACCTTCATGTTCCTTTAATTATTGCGGAACACCTAAAGTGTTAACATAGTTTGTAAAACCAGTTTTGAATAATTTGAGGGGTGCAGTTTCTAAAATGGGGTCATTAATAGGTGGTTTCTATTATGTAAGTACCTCAAAGTGACTTCAGAACTGAATTGGTCTTTGAAAAAGTCGGTTTATAGAATCTTTATAGAAAATTTGAAAAATTGCTTCTTAAATTCTAAGCCTTCTAACGTCCTAAAAAAATAAAATTTAATTTTAAAAATGATGCCAACAAAGTAGACATATAGGGAATCTTAAGTAAAAACTATCTAATGAGGTGTCACAGTCTTTAATGCGTAGAAATTCAAAATATTGAAAATTGCATTTTTTTTTAAAAAATTCTGTACATTTTTGATTTTTTTATAATCCAAAAGGTAAAACATATCGACCCAAATTTACCCCTAACATAAAGTACAAGATGTCAAGCGAAAATATTCTCAGAATAGCACAGATAAATAAAAGCATTCCAAAGTTATTCGAACATAAAGTGACACGTGTCAGATTTGGAAAATTAGGCCTGTTCACTAAAGGTGAAAAATGGCTTGGTGTTGAAAGGGTTAACATTGGGGGTCTGAACTGAGGTGTGATTAACATTGGGGGTCTGATGAAAAAAAAATATATCTTATTTTCCTCCTCTAAAACCTAGGTGTGTCTTATGGGCAGGTGCATCTTATAGGGCAGTGATGGTGAACCTTTTAGAGACCGAGTGCCCAAAATGCAACCCAAAACCCACTTATTTATTGCAATTTAACTTAAATTTTCCTTGTACTTTATTATTTAGCTATAATATCCTGCCTACATTCAATGCGCTGCCTGTGCGGTTCATAGTGTGCCCTGTGCTGATAAATGGCAGGAAACACCACTGTTATAGGATTCAAAATATGGTGTGTGAAGATGTACACACACACACACACACACACACTGAGAAAAATAAGTATTTGATACACTGGTGATTTTGCAAGTCTGTGGAGAGGTCTGTAATTTTTATTGTAGGTACACTTCAACTGAGAGAGACGGAATCAAAAAAATCCAGGAATTCCCATTGTATGATTTTTAAATATTTAATTTGCATTTTATTGCAGGAAATAAGTATTTAATCACCTACCAACCAGCAAGAATTCTGACTCTCACAGACCTGTTAGTTTTTCTTTAAGAAGCCCTCCTACTCGGCACTCATTAATTGCACCTGTTTGAACTTGTTACCTGTCCACACACTCGAATCTCTCCACCATGGCCAAGACCAAAGAGCTGTCTACAGACACCAGGGAGAAAACTCTAGACCTGCACAAGGCTGGGATGGGCTACAGGAAAATAGGCAAGCAGCTTGGTGAGAAGGCAACAACTGTTGGCGCAATTATTTAGTCCTATCAGATAGAAGCCATGATAGCTCGTGCGTAACTATTTTCTCTGAATTCCTGACCGCTCAAACAGTTAAGCAAAATTCTTGATAACAAATGAGTGTTTATGAGCTGTCAGGAATTCAGATATTAGGTCTACACATGAGATGTGAGGGGTACTAAAGGGAGTCTATGTGAACTGAAAACTACTCTGCAAATACACATAGATCGACATGTGTACAGAGAAAAGGGCTGGAAATTTTTTAATAAAGACCAATTGAAAAAAATGTTTTGCAATGCCAAATGAGTAGAATGCAATAATATAAAAAAAATGCTCCCAAATGGTGTCCATAGCCTTTAAGGACACAGCCAGTTTTGTTCTTTTCCTCCCTGTGTCACGACCATGGTTATGGTCATGACTCCTGATCCGCATGCGGTTGCCTGCGGTTTGGTTTTTGTCAATCACATGGTGAGGGCGGCTGGATTGTTGCCTCACATGTGGTTGCCGCTGGCAACATGTTTGTGCTTGGCAGCTTGCTGCAATCTGCATGCGGTTACACCTGGCAACCTGTCTTTGTAGGTGTGCCGTTTTTATATGTTTGGTGTGCACGAAGTTTGGGTGTGTGCACTGTGATAGTTTCCCTTCACTTGTGGCTGCCCGAGGTAACGTGTTGTATTCTGTACATGTGGTGGCAGTGTCTCGGCCTTCTGGCTGACTCCCAGGACACGGTTGCCACGCATGTCGTTGCCTGCGGTAACAGCTGCAGTGTGATAAGGGTTTGTACACTTCGTGGCTGTTTTCCCTTGCCTGGTCTAGGAAGGGTTAACTCCCTTCTGTGTGTGTGAACACTGGGTGTGTCTGTGTGGGTGTTACTACTTGGGCCTATATAGCCTCTGCTGAGAGCAGTAGTCAGAGGGGTACTTCAGCCATGGTCTGCTGGAGTCATCCTCCTACTTTCATACCACCTGCCAGCGAGGGCCACCCTTATGGTCAGAAACAAATGTTGTTATGTGATGTTAAGTTTATGTTTATGTGGTGTCTGTTATTAGTGCAGCTATGGTTCTGGCTTCCTGTGTGTTTATGTGTGCTGTATCCTTTTATGTCTGTGTGTGGACTTCAGCACTTGTGTCCAGGGATCCAGTCAGTGTGTCTGTGGCAGGTAGGGGTGGAAGTCTTTCACTCTCCTGCCATATCCATAGTCTGTTTATATCCCCTTGCAGCTCGGACAGTTTAGACTCCTGTTTCTCCGCATCCAGGAGGAACAGGTGGTCTACCCAGCTCCTAGTTCAGGGATCGGCGGAGGGTGAGTAGGGATCCGAGGTTCCTGAGCATGAGCCCTCCTACCTTCAAGGTCGGCTCATGCAGCTAGGAGTCAGGGTCAGATTAGGGAAGCTCTAGGAGGTGACCTACTCCCTTATTCTGTTGTCCTGGCCAAGCAGCGACTAACATCTCGTGCCATCGCACGGCTGAGGGTTTTCCCCATCCTCAGCCGTGACACCCTGCCTTTCAAATATCATATATTGGAAAATGGGAGAAATAATCCTTGGGGGCGAATCAGAAAAAAATAACATTTACGCCCATTTTTTTGGTTTTGTATTTACTGCATTCACTGCGCACATGACAATCTTCTTCTTCGGTTCAGTATGATTATAGCGATAATAAAAACTATTTGGTTTGTTTTACTGCTTCTTAAAAGGATAACATTTAAAAAAACACAACAACATTCTTTGTATCGTCACATTCTGACACCCATAACTTATTTATATTTTATTTACAGAGCTGTTTGAGGGATTGTTTTTTTGCTGGGTTACGTATGACTTTTTGATCACTATTCAATTTTATTTTTTTTTGGTTGGAGGGGGTAATCAAAAATTGAAAAGCAGGCTGCAGCAGTCAAATGTTGTCTACATGACATTACCACTGCAGTTGGGGGAAACAGAACCCTTCTGGGAGAAGCGGAGCAGCGTTGCAAGATCAGTCAGGCAAGTAATCATCTATTCTTTGTCACAAGACTATCTCCAGATAACTAAATCAGGGCTATCAACTATCTGTAAATTCCTGGACCATCTGTATGATGGAGAAAGGCACAAACCTTTTTCAACTGTGAATCCAAATGGAAAGCCTGCTGCTCATATAATGCACACAAAATCAGGCAGACAGCAGAATTCTGATCACACCTTCTGATGTGTAGACTATAGCATCAGATGTTTACAAATCTTGATACCCTCTTTTCACCATGTTTTATGTTGATTTTAATCTAAAAATAATGTAAAAATAAATAGTTTTTATATAAACCACTTACCAATGCAGACGGAGCGCATGAAGAAATGCTGAGAGGCCTTCCATGACCAGCAAGATGGCAACAGTCAGCACAGCAAAAAAGGCAAAGATGGGTACAAGAAGGACACTCCCCTTGAAGGTTAACACAGACAATCCAATATTCATCACCATATTCCACAGAACTTCGGACAACTCTGCCAGATAGAAATAGGGACATAACATGCTGCACATATTAAGATCTTTTATGCAATGAAATTAGTAGTTTGACCCTTCTATATTTTTCAGGTTAACAATCAAAATTTGCTAGAAAATATGCCCATTTCAATACAAAAACAACCATTTATGGAATCTGACCTGCAGTCACTAGATGTCATAATAAGATTTCATTTTATGAAGGTTGGGAAATACTCACGTGCATGAGCCAGGCTGAGTGCCCACAGTCGTAGGTAGGATGCTGTATTGGAGATGCACCCCAGGCAGTACTCTATGGTATGAATCATCTGATGCATAAAAACCTCCCCTGCATCAAACTAAGAAATGAGGAAACAAAAGAAACAATGGATATTAAAGGGCTGTCTCACTTCAGCAAATTACATTTATAATGTAGAGAAAGTTAATACAAGGCACTTACTAATGTATTGTGATTGTCCATATTACTTCCTTTGCTGGCTAGACAACATTTTTCCATCACATTATACACTGCTTGTTTCCATGGTTATGGCCACTCTGCAATCCAGCAGCCATGGCCATGTTTCTACAATATAGGAAAAGGCGCCAGCCTCTCTGGCTTCTGGGACCAAAGGAGTACACATAGTCCAGTACTTTTTTCTATAGTGTGCGAACACGACCACCACTGCTGGACTGCAGCGAGGTCGTAACCATGGAAACTACCAGTGTCTAATGTGATGGAAAAATTTATCTAGCCAGGAAAAAGCACCATATAGACAATCACAATATATTAGGAAGTGCCTTGTATTAACTTTGTCTATATGATAAATGCCATTTGCTGAAGTGAGACAACCCCTTTAGGAATTACGTGAGCTCGTTCTAAATAGCACTGAAATGTACATATTCAGATGAAGTTATGTTATGCAACGGAAGTAGGAAAACAATGTATGTACATAGTGCTGTAAACAATTACTAAACCTATAACAACCAGATTCCACCTACAGGTTTTTCTATGAAATGTTGCATGTTATATGATAAAGTTTGTGCATTGTTAAAACACTTCTCATAAGTGGGAGGGCAGTATTAAATCACAGAAATTTTTTGTGCAAGAGTGTTGTGCGCAAAAATGTGTGACTTTTCTATGGAGGAAAAAAGCATAGAGGGCTTCATAAAGTCCCCCAGTGCTTTTACAATTCACATTAAAAAAGGATGCGATTGTTCTTTTATGCTATACTATGTGAGGAAATAATAGGATAGAAGATGAAATGCTGAGCTTAAAGAGGACCTTTCATGGTTTTTACTTATTCTAGATAGATACTTTTACTGATGCTGCCACCCTGCCTATTTTTTTAAAACATCGCTCCTGCACCTCGCTGTGCCCCCCTGTAGTTTGGGCGTAATTTGTGAAAAAACAGCGGGGCGCAGGAGAGAGATATTTAAGAAAAACAGGCAGGGCGGCAGCAAGTAAAGGTATTTATCTAGAACAGACATGCTCAACCTGCGGCCCTCCAGCTGTTGCAAAACTACAACTCCCAGCATGCCCGAACAGCCTACAGCTATCAGCCTTTAGCAGGGCATTGTGGGAGTTGTAGTTTTACAACAGTTGGAGCACCGCAAGTTGAGCATGCCTAATCTAGAATAAGTAAAAACCATTAAAAGGTCCTCTTTAATGTCCGATTTTTTTTTTTAAGTTTGATTTAGCATTTTCATGTTACAAGCTGTTTGAAAGGACAGTTTTTCAGCTACAGCACAACTAAAATAAATAAGGTTAAAAGGCACCTTTTTGCCATCATGTGTCCCTTTTTCCTGCTCATGTTCTGAATGTCCTATATACTGCTCATCATCTCCTGCCAGTAGGCCCCTTCTTTCAACATCCTGGAATACATACAAAAGCTAAAATATTATGACAAAAATTTAATGATGGAACTCCGTTGCTACTACATGTTTTTTATGGCCCTTCCTTTCAGCCAGGGATTTAAAACAAAATCTCACACTTTCTGTATACAACTGATCATAGTATGAAAAGGACCAAATACTGTACTGCATTAGTCCATTTGATGTCCAGAAAGCAAACATCTACATCTTTTTCCATTTATATATTGGCATAGGCTTGTTTCACATTTGCGTTTGTCAATCCGGCAGGCTGTTAACTATAATGGGGTCACATGGTGATTCGGCCACGATCCGCCAAATATGCAGAGAATCGGCGAGAAAAATAACACTTCTGCATGACCGATTACCAGCATTCTGTGCCGGAACAGGCTGTTGGCAGTGTGAAACAAGCCTTGGAGAGAGTAGTTTATATTTTCCTTAAAATTGCCTAAACCTCAGTAGTATGATAGTAATCAAGGCCAGAAACAGTTGGGGTAATGTATCAAACTGGTATAAAGTAGAACTAGCTTAGCTGACCATAGCAACCAATCAGATTCAACCTTTCATTTTAAACAGCTCCTTTGGAAAATGAAAGGTGGAATCTGATTGGTTGCTATGGGCAACTAAGCCAGTTCTACTTTACACCAGTTTGATAAATTACCCCAAGTGTTCTTAATCCAAAAGTAGTATCAGAAAAAGGCTATTGATGTTCATTTTATCTATATCAGAGAAGGTCACTTACACACATTTTCTCGTGCAAAAGAGCAGAATAGACAAAAATATGGCATTGTGTATCATTTTCTAGTAGCGGGGGCAGCTGTACTCCTTTCACTATAATGAGGGCCAGCGGAGATCGAGCCGCAACCCAGCAAAAATGCTGCACACAGCAGTTTTCGTCCGGCCGCTCCTCGACATATTTGCCAGGTTGCGGCTGGATCTCTGTCCACCCCAATTATAGTGAATGTGGCCAGACGGAATGCTGCTTGCCTGATCAGTTTCATTCAAGTTTGAAACAAGTCTTAGGGTCCATTCACACGTCCGCAAAATGGGCCCGCATCCGTTCCACAATTTAGCGGAACAGGTGCGGACCCATGGGGATAGCACACAGTTGCGCGGCCCCACAAAAAAATAGAACATGTCCTATTCTTGTCCGCAGCCACGGACATGGCGGTGTCCGTGTTTTGCGGATCCGCAATTTGCAAATGCAAAACAGTTGCGGACGTGTGAATGGACCCTTAGAGAGATACTGAGCTTGGACCCAAAAATAACTGTTTGTGTTGAGTCTCCTCTCACTGTGCTGATCGGTGTATATCTCAGCAAATTTGAAATACCAGGTGAAAGGAGACTGTAATCTTTACAGAATTAAAGAAGAACTACTCTGACAGTAAGAAATACTTTTATTTGTAAAGTCCTACAAACATTCTTTGCACAGCCATAAACTACTCTAGGCAAAAAGTAACAAATAATTTAGAGAAATCTCCCACCTCAGAAAATCTTACTTTCCTGAGGTGAAGGCCTTAGATGCTGTCTTGGCTTCCTAGTGAACCATGACACCTTTAGTGTGTATCTATAGTGGAATCATGACCCTCAAAGTCACCTGTACAGTATAAACAATCCATCAGCTCAATTTTACAGGATTCCGTAGATGGAGATTTGACTTATGCAAACGAATAGAAGCATAAAAGCACATAGCATGTTCTGGAGGATGCAAACCAGGAGAAACCCCAAGATCTCCTCAGTGCTGTACCTCATGTAGATAAAATCTTTGAAACTAAACAATGCAAACAGGTAAAAAAAATATATATAATTACTCTCAGGAAACCATGTAGAAGCACAATTTAAAAGGCCTACTCCCCTTACCCGCTTCAGTTATTGACAAAGAACATGAAAGTAAAGCATAAATCATGTATAATTAAATCATTTCAGACTTGTCTATGCCATAAGGTCCCTACCTGTAGCAAGGGCATGCCCCACTGCCCCATCTGCTCTAGTGGACCAGACACAAAGTGTAACTGTTGTTTTGGTTTAAAAAGTCTTTTAAAAGTTACTAAGCGTTACCAAGGAGAGTTTGTCTTCAGTCTTTAGTGTATTACTGAGAACTAAAGATGCCTGTGTGTAACAATTCAGATACATAGAGCGATGGGCAGTGATGGCTAGGGCACACATCCATAGTCAGGGACTAAGGCAGTGAAAAGAGGCGGCAGGTAACCTCTGCATATTAAACGCAGGCGTCTTCTGCAGACAGAACAGAGATTCTCCTTAGCTTTGCTAAGAAGACTCTTGACACCCTATTTTCTAGTAGAAAGAAACATCTTTCCCTAATAAAGTACATTACAAAAATGCTTAAAAGGGGTTATCCCATGACTAATGCAAAAAAAATGAAAGTCAGAGATCATATAGTGCCTGACAATCTCTTTATAACAAAGCTAGAACCAGCTCTGTACCTAATATGTATCCAGAGATCCAACATTCATTGCTCTGCTAGAGTTATATCAAGCTGACAGCTCAAGGGGAGTGTCTTTTCTGCTGCAGCTAACAGGGGCGTGTCCATGCTCTCCCTATCACAGCTCAGGAGGCAGTTAAAGGATGAAACTGAGCATGTGCGGCCATCTCAGTGAGCAGGACAAAGAAATAAGAAAAGAAAAAAACAGCAGGTGGCGCTGTACAGATGAATGTGAAAAAAGGGGTAGTAACGTTTTAAAACCTAACTTTTAATAGGATAGTTATGAATCCCAACTGGGAAGTGGACCCCTACCTGACAAACAAAACACAGACACAGAAGAACAGGGGACCTGGTGTGGCAGGTCACCCGATGGTCAAATAGACGAACACGTCCCAGGATGGAACGGGACGCGAGTAGTGTGACCAGTAAGCGTAAACAAAATAACAATAATAATGAAGACCGTGGCATGTGCCGTGGTCTATAAACATGCCAAGGAGGCAAAAATAAGGGTAGGTCTTACCAGTAAATGGGCAAGAGGACCGGCCGGTCCAATGCCCTTAAGGGAGGTATTCTCACATATGGATGCGTCCCCCAGTGGTGGTCACTTTGTGCAGGAGGGCCACAGGGAAGAAACTGTCCCTGGTGTTGCCCTACTTGGCCTAAAACTGCCCTAAATTGCCTGCTAATACGGGGTCCGATCCCCGCAAGGGGTGGCCCCGTCCGGAACCTAGCCCTAAAAACAATGACCCTAAATAGCCCTGTGAGGACAGGGGAGAGGGCCCTGTGGGGCTCCAATGGCCTAGGTCAGCCAATGAGAAAGAGGGAGGGGGATTAAACGCTAGTGTGGATGGATGTACAATATCTCATACACTAGTGTAAATGGATACTCTATGTCCCTACGCGTTTCGTTGGAGAGTATAAAGATGCTATATGTATCCTATGATGAAGGAACTAAAAGGTAATTGCCTATAGCAAACCCCACAACTCATCAGGGGACAGGGGTAGAGGGTACAGTATGCCTCCCCACTCGCAACCTATCTGTATGGTCAAAACAGAAATGGGGGAGGGGAGGGAGGGAATACGAGAGTACCAAGGTGGCGCAGACTTTAGCGGGACTAGATAGTCCTAGATGACCCAGAATCCTACAAAGTGAAAGAAACACATACAAAGTAGTACAATCAGTCTGGGGCGCACATTACCTGAATACAGTTGCATAGCATGGCACTACAATGGCATGTTGGATGGAGTTACTCACTGTTTGGCGTGAGGGTCATGTGACTTCTCCTCATGCGATGCAGCACTACAGATACAGGTGCCGATCGTCTGACAGCGCAGAAAGGCGCGCTGAGGGATTTAAATGTGAGGTGGAGAGGTACTGGGCGCATGCACGGTGGGCGCAGCCGACGCTCACGTGCCTAGATAGGTGTCACGTGACGCGGACGAGCGCGTCCTTGGATGCGCATGCGCAGGTGATAGAGCCGGCAGCCGCAGCGTAGCGCAGACTCACCACGTCACGCCGTCCCATACGAGTCATGTGATGGGGGCGTGACCGTGGCGGATCGCTGCAGTAGCTGTCCAGCGGTAGGTATGGGAGCGGCTGCTATATGTGATAGTCCAGCCCCTGCAACAACATACGTACCGATGCTGGGGGGAGGAAAATAACAATCCTCTCCAGCATGGGACCAAGAGAGGGGACTTATTTGGCAGTCCGGTGACGGGTATAAATAGAAATAATAGCAATGTAAGCTACACAGGCGTTCCACTATACACTAAGGTAGGGAACTGTCGGCAAATAGCCGCTACAGGTTGGAAATAAAACAATCAAGGAGGGGGCATAGCTAAAGTGTGTCGTCCGCCTGCGAATATAATGATATGGCGCAGAGTGGCCCACAGATAGAGCTGATCTGCACCGGGAGGAATCAGCCCATAATGTATCGGACATATGTGGGGACACCAATGGAGGCCAATTTATAAACAAACAATGAGCATGATGGAGATGATAGGGGGTAAACTCCAAAAGCATGTAATCACAATAGGAGGGAAGAGAAGGATACAAACAATATATACATGGTACGCACAGCAGATAGCCGCTCTTAAAGAAACTGTGTACTAGTAATGTATATAGTGAGCTGACCTATAGGGGAGGTCACAGGAAGCAGCCATATTGTAATTGGTCGTTCAGGCCGAGGGGTTGGGTGGTCTTTAGTTTAAAAATCCACCAGCACTCTCTCTGGAGGATCTTTTTGTCCCAGTCTCCCCCTCGTGGTGGCTTCCTGATGTGCTCTAGGCCTATGAATGTTATGACGGACAAACGTCCGTCGTGGGCAGAGTGGACATGTCGTGCTACTGGGGTATCCCTGTTGTTGCGGATATCCCCCATATGTTCACCCATGTGTACCCGTAATTCCCTACGGGTCTTACCCACATATCTCATGCCGCACTCACAGTTTATAAGGTAAATAACCCCCGTGGTGCGACAGTTGATGAAATCACGGATATGGTGGGTAAAGCCCGTGGGATTCGCTGGCAGGGACTTACACTGTGTGATGAATTTACAGAAGGTACAGCGGCCACACTTGAAACAACCACGGACTGGACTATGCAGCCACGTACTTTTCTTCGGGGGATTATAGTGGCTGTGAACGAATCGATCTCGTAAATTGGTCCCTCTCCTAAAGGTAACTGACGGGTGGAGGCTAACTGCGTCGGCCAGGTCTGGGTCCATCAAGAGGGTGCCCCAGTTCCGTCCGAGAATTTCCTTAATTTTAGCTGCAGCAGTGTCAAATGTGCCTATGACCCTTAGTACATTAGGGCGCTCAATTTTCTGGTCCCCGGTCAGATGTAACAGTCTGGTGCGTGTCGTCTGTTGTGCTCGCTGGTAGGCCTGTCTAAGGGTGTTGTCTGGGTATCCCTGTGCTAGGAAGCGTTCTCTTAGTTCACCCGCCTGCCGTGTGAATTCCCGCTGGTCAGAGCAGTTGCGTTTGAGCCGTAGGTATTGGCCCACAGGAATCCCCCGCTTCAGAGGGACAGGATGGCAGCTGTCCCAGCGAAGCAGAGAATTGGTGGAGCTCTCTTTGCGGTATATGGTGGTCTGTAGGCCCCCTTTAGTGTCTCTAGATATACATAGGTCAAGAAAGGGGAGATTATTCCGTACAATGGATGAAGTAAATCTGAGATTAATGCTGTTATGATTTAACTCCTCCACCAACCTACCGAAGTCGTCCTCTGAGCCACTCCACAAGATGAAAATGTCATCTATGTAGCGAGCCCAGAGGACGATGAACTCCGTGTACCACCCAGGCACATCACCAAAGACAGTGGTCTCCTCCCACCAGCCCAGGAGCAGGTTAGCATACGATGGTGCGCAGGAACTGCCCATCGCAGTGCCCCTGAGCTGGTGGTAGATGCGTCCGTCAAAAAGGAAGTAATTGCTCGTAAGCACAAAGCTCAGGAGATGGAGAATCAGCTCATTGTGCGCAGCAAACTGTAAACCTCTAGCCCTCAGATAGTGTGCAGTGGCTGTAAGACCCTTGTCGTGGGGGATGGAGGAATACAGGGCCTCAACGTCGATGGATGCCAAAAACCAGCCAGGTTCGAGGTTGAGGTGCTCGAGTTTCGAGAGTAGGTCACCTGTATCCCTCACATACGATGGAAGGGACTGCATGAATGGCCCCAATATGCGATCCACGTAAATCCTGCAGTTTTGCGGGAGACTGCCTACCCCTGACACTATGGGCCGGCCCTTAAGGGGCAAGGTACCCTTGTGGACCTTGGGTAGGCCGTAAAATGTGGCCATTATGGGATGCGCCGGGTAGAGATATTCAAATTCCTCACCACTAATGAGTCTATCTGTTTTAGCTTTAGATAGGATCTCCCTTAGCTCCTGCTGAAATCTGGGGGTCGGGTCTGATGTTAATATCTCGTAGCCTTGTTTGTCTCTGAGTAGCGTGAGACACATGTCTCGATAGGCCAAGGTGTCCAGTATGACCACATTACCCCGCTGTACAGATACATTTTATTGAATAACAGTGGCTATGCAAAATTTTTTATTATATGAAATTACAAAAGGATTCAGATCCAGGTGCTGGTTTGAAAACTGTAGAATATTTTTCATGGGACAACCCCTTTAACATCCGAGTCTTTGCACAATATTATGACAGTTAACAGTTAAGAAAGCCTTGTACTAAAGGAGCGTTCATTACAAATAGCATGCTTATCATACCATACCATACCTGTCCCCCATGCCTCTGGTTGTTTTTCTTTTTGCGGTGTTGAATATAGAGACAGATTGGGTCTCCCAGGAGAAGAACTGGAACACACAGTAGAGCTATAACCACCAGCACCATCTGAACAATTTGCTGTAAAATTTATATATTTTTGAGGATTTAGAATTACAAGAAGAAACAGGTTTTCAAGATAGAATATAATTCCATAAATAAGGGGGGGGGGAGACCTTTTATAGAGTAGGAGTGTATAAACTGGGCTATTTCACATACACTGTAACAGTATCCGTGTTTCAAGTCCGTTCGAAAAACTATAAATCATTGGACTTAAACAAAAAAAACAGGATAAATATAAAAAGAAGTCAGTAGTTACTTACTGATTTGCAGGCTTGAAGTTGAATGTCTTTACTGCTGCTTTGTTAATTCCCCGTTTTTGCCCGATGAAGTTCTTGCGGCTGATTTCCTTTCAGTGTCAGCGTCTCTCCTGGTCCTGTCTTCAGCTTTCCTCGTGGTACGTGCGTTACCCCGGCCGGTAGTTCGCGCGTACACTTGGAAGAAGTGCTTGGTTGTTGTCCTGGAAACCTAACGCGGCCACGTTAGGTTTCCAGGACAACAACCAAGCACTGCTTCCAAGTGTACGCGCGAACTACCGGCCGGGGTTACGCACGTACCACGAGGAAAGCTGAAGACAGGAACAGGAGAGACGCTGACACTGAAAGGAAATCAGCCGCAAGAACTTCATCGGGCAAAAACGGGGAATTAACAAAGCAGCAGTAAAGACATTCAACTTCAAGCCTGCAAATCAGTAAGTAACTACTGACTTCTTTTTATATTTATCCTGTTTTTTTTGTTTAAGTCCAATGATTTATAGTTTTTCGAACGGACTTGAAACACGGATACTGTTACAGTGTATGTGAAATAGCCCAGTTTATACACTCCTACTCTATAAAAGGTCTCCCCCCCCCCCCCCCTTTTTTTTTTCTGATACACTCCGTTGTTCTAAACGGAAACAAAGTCAGCGCGGGTTCATTTATATCTCTCTTTAGCTTGTTCTAGTATTCAGGGTTTTTTTGGCAATTATCCCCTCACTAGAACCCTGCAGCGACACACCTCTCTGTATCTGTATTACAGTATTGGTGACTTTCCACCGCCCCCTAAAAAAATCAGACGGCAGCGCGAGTATCTATACTAAGACTGTTTATAATTCCATAAATGCTACTAAGCTTCACCACTCCTTGCTCAGAAAGCACTGCAGTTTCAATATATTATATCACTACACAAGCAAAATAAAAGACAAATTTTAATGATCAATTTGGGCATTGGGAAATGGCTTCAAGTCACAGAATTCTATTTCAATATATTAACTACTCTAATATTCCATCATTAATTATGGACTCCAGAAACTGATTTTAACCCCTAACAATTTAGTACATTGGCGGTGACCTAAAGATACAGTTCACTGGTGTTTTACAGAATTACCATAATACATGCCTATTTGCCAAAACTATAGAAGGTATGGTAGAGGTCATGCCCATAGCTGTGTAGGTTAAACTCACTTGTCCATGGTATAGATCTCTGTTGGTTTCATTCTTGGTGAACAGGAACATGTCAATAAAATGAATGAGAAGACTCGGTGCACTCTGAGCCTCTGTTATATCAAAGGCAAACCATTTGTAGAAAATCATGAATACCAAATACCCAAAGAGGCAGAGGAGGAACAGGAGCTCAGGCACAGACACCACAAAAATGCGATACTTCTGTTTGAAGTGACTGTAAGAGAGCAGACAAACCAAGATTTATTCATTAACCAAGACCCCTCAGAAGTCACTGGTTTGTGGAGACACACTTGACATCCGTTCTCAATAACCTAGCCTGTGCTTAAGGGAATCTGTCACCACAATTTTGGACTATTATCTGCTGTACTACATGAATAGTACTGCAGATAAGAAGTCCAGATTGCTGTTTTATTTTCCTACTTCTCTTCATTCCCCCCCCCACCCCCCACTGTCAGGATTTAAAGCTACGCTGAAATAAATCATCTGGACTGTGTATTTCAGCACAGCTTTGATTGCTGATAGAGGTGGAATGGGGAAGGGGGGGGCTCAGTAGGAAAATTTTAAATTGTGTTCTAAAATCCTTGAATGCCATACTAGACATGTATTACTGCAGATAATAGTCCAGAATTGTGGTGGCAGATTCCCTTTAGTGATACACTTCTCAACAGATTTCATGTGATGGTCGCAGTGATCTCATGTTTCTTTATACATATCAAGTACCACTTATTTGGATTCCAAGGTGGGATGGGGAGTAATGCTTACATGTAGTTGAAGATGCTTAAACAGACTCCAAAGGACATGTGACAAACCCCCAAAATGACAGACATTTTCATTTTAAAGGAGTTTAAAAAAGTGAGGCGGTTTGAGGCAAGACTCCAGATCTGAAATAAATTTAATTAAAACACCATTAATTATTATATACATCTAAAAATTGATGTTTTACTATACAAAAAAATGTTTTACTACAAAATTAATTTGTATGTCAAGTGTCACGCAGTCCAGAATTAAATAAAAATATTGTACAGTATCTTTCTGAAAACTATCAAGCTGATCATATTGTAAAAAGGAGCTATTGATCATATACCGTAGGTTTGCCTAAACACTTTTCAGCTGTACTTGGCTACGATGGCTAAAGAAACTATGTATGGTACTATGTATGCATTTTAATGGACGAACACAATCCTTTACAGCAGAGAACTGTGCCCCTCACCTTCCTTTATCAGTACAACCCACTGCACTCAGGAATGTAACAAGGGGCTATCAAAACCAGACAATGATAGTAGTGAAATCTAGGATATACTGTTTTAGCTTATAAAAGAGTGCCAAATATTTCTCCCACTAAATTAATTTAAAAGTAGAAAATTTTGTTATGAGGTTTAATAGATTCTCAGATCAATATTTTATTTCTGATTGGAATACCAGACCTCTCTGTGTTGTAGGTCATTTCATGGTCCTTTAAAAGGCCATCTAAATAAATAGAAAACTCCAGCATAATGTAGCATCAAGATTTCAGACGTTTATTGCATAGGCGGCTGTACAACTCTTGTGACGTTCCCTCAAAGTGCAGTTAGCACATACTTCTTTACTTGGAGCATCTTCCATCATCTTCCAAACTTCTTAGAGCGGCACCAGTTTGAAAAAGGCCACACTGGACGAAAAGTCACAAGAGTTGTACAGCCACCTACCTAATAAACGTTTGAAATCTCGATGCTACATTGTGCTGGAGTTTTCTATTTATTTGTCTGACGGGGTGGTAACCCGACTCCAAGCAAAAGCGGAGTGCCACAAAGTTTCTTTAAATGGCCATCTGTCAGAAGATTTGTACCTATGAAACTGGCTGACCTGTTGCATGTGCGCTTGGCAGCTGAAGGCATCTGTGTTGGTCCCATGTTCATATATACCCATATTACTGAGAAAAATTATGTGTAATATATGCAAGTGAGTCTCTAGGAGCAACAAGGGTATTGCCATTACACTTAGAGGCTCTACTCTCTCTGCAACAACAGTTTGGAGGGGGTCCAACTCTCGGCACCTCCACCGATCAGCTGTTCGAAGAGACCGCTGCCCTCTGTGAGCACCCTGGCCTCTAGGCCAGTGATGTCACCATACATCAGTCACGTGGCCTAGACGGATCTCAGTCCAATTCAATTGTGTGGGGCTGAGCTGCGATACCAAGCACAGCCACTATACAATGTACAGCACTGTGCTTGGTAAGCTGTGAAGAGATCACAACACTCACTGGAGCCCCGGTAAGTGCAGCAGCCTCTTCAAACAGCTGATAGCAGGGGTATTGGGTGTCAGACCCCAGATGATCTGATATTGATGACCTATCTTGATCAATATCAGATTCCAAGATAACTAATTTAAGCGTCTTGAGTCTGTATTTGTTTAGATGTGTGGATCTACGTGAATTTAGGGGGTCTGTATTTTGGGGTCGGGAGTCTATATATATTTTGAAATCTGTTTTTATTCTGGCGTTTTATTACAGGGATCTGTATACAAGGGTCTAGTCCAAGGTATGCATTTATTCTGTGGTCTATATTTAGTGGGTCTGGCCTGAGGTTTGTAGTATTTTTGGAGGTCTGTATTTATGTTGGGATCGGTTTTGATTCTAGGATCTAGTCTGAAGTACGGAGTACAGTAGGTTTTTGTTTTGGGTTTTGTATTTTGTATTTATTCAGGTGTCTGGTGTCTGTATTTATTTAGGAGGTCTTATCTGGGGGGCTGTATTCAGGGGTCAATTTTTTTTAGAGTACCGTTGGATGGATAGTCTATTACATGCCATCACCTTATAAGATGGGAAAACCCCATTGAGGTACTGTAGATAATATAGATAACTGCTTTTGCAGATAAAGGTGCAAGTTTTTGAACGTGCCATATATATCAATAGAAACTGCGGGTAAAATTTTAACCGTTTTAGGCTTCATTCACACTACCATGTCCATACTGTATTTCCGTCCGCAAACAACTGATTAGCAAAATATAGATACCTTCCGTGTGGTTTCCATATTTTTCTCACTCTTATCATTAGAAATAGAATAGAAAGAACTGTTGTCTGTAATACACACAGCATTATGACGTGTTCTAGAATGTGAAGATTGGCTATTACGCAACTGAAGGAGAAAACATGGATACCTGGCACACACCAAGCTTGCATATCAAGAGACAGTACATTTTCAGGCTTGTCAGATAGAGCATCTAGCGACAGCACAATCACTCTGCCTATTAAAAGGAGGGTAATCTTGGTGCTTGGTGAACACTGGAACTGCATAGGCATGACCAAAACAGCATCTAATGATGGTGCAATTACTCCACCTATTAGAGGGTGTAAGGTTTGTGGAGATGTCAAATACAAGATCAAATAATTACACAATTACACCTCCATTAAAAGGGGAAATTGGGCTGCTTACAGTAAATTGGAACTGAGCCAGCTTGTCAGATATGTCATCTAGCGACAGCAATATTACACAACCTAACGATGGGCACCAGTGATGGTCAGTTCGCAGTGTTCGCCAGCGAACACATGCGGGCTGCCATCTTTAGTAAGGTAGACTCACGCGTCCGGCGGTGCACAGGTAAGCCCTTACCTGTGCCTGTTCCGATCTAAAATCAAATGCGGTCACCGGGAGCAGGCAGTTCCGAGAACAGCCCGATGAAGGCCCCCGGCAGCTGTTCTCGGAACTGCCTGCTCCCGGTGACCGCATTTGATTTCAGACTGGCTCTGGCACAGGCTTACCTGTGCATCGCCGGACGGGTGTGTCTACCTTACTAAAGATGGCAGCCCGCATGTGTTCGCTGGTGAACACTGCGAACTGACCATCACTGATGGGCACATCTGAGCCGGGTAAGCTTGGCAGATATTGCAGTAAGCAAACATGGCAGTAATCTGTACAATAAATTTGGAAAATATGCTGTGAAGATTTTAAAATTAATCTTACCAGAAGACAACTTTGTGTCGCCGGGGAAGGAAGCCCAAGCAGGAACAGAATAGCGGATATGGAATACAAAACGCTCATTTCAAGTAGGTTGCAAGTGACAGCCCCTAGAGGGGGGCAGGACAGGAGAGGATCCAGGTACGATGCTGGACTAGAGCCCGGCACCGCACCCAATGCTGCGTAGAAGCGCTAGACATAAGGCATGGTAGGCTGCGCCCTCAATTAATCGCAGAGGCATAGAGGAAGTTGCCATGACACCAGCCCTGCATTAGAATCAGAAGAAAGGGCGCAAAGGAGCCTAAGAAGTTCCTCTGTGGACTATGGAAAGGACTGGAGAGGGGGAGAAGCTATGAAGGAAGCCACCAGTACGGCATACATATTAGGACATCCTCAGACATCATCCACAACTCCCTCCTCCGTCAGGCAAAACTCCATCAGTCATCCTCCCTCAGACCAAACTCCCTCCTCTGTCAGGCTAAACTCCCTCCTCCATCAGCCCAAACTCCCTCCTCTCTCATCAAAAACTCCCTCCTCCTTTAGACGTCAGCCAAAAATCCCTCCCCCCAACTCAAAACTCCCTCGTCCCTCAGACGTCAGTCAAAGAATATTTCCTCCATCAGCCCTCAGCCCAAACTTCATCAGCTGTCAGGGGTCAGACATCAGGTGACAGCCCTCAGCCTAAACTCCATCAGCCGTAGTAATAGAATGTAAAATATTTTTACAGCAAGCGCTGGGACCACATAACATTGTGTTCACACATTATGTATATATATTATGGACACTAATATCAGGCACCAGTACTGGATACAAGTTTCCTTGGTGTATAATGGAGGCACGCCGTGTTTAGCCGCTGACATACACGTGCTTCTCTCCATCACACGTTACATCAGCAGCCGCTAGAGACTAATTTGCCTACAAGTGAATGAGATTCCTTTCCTAACAGCAGATGGCTCTATAGTTCAGGAGTTAGAGTGCTGGTCTTGTAAACCAGGGGTTGAGAGTTCAAATCTTGCTGGCACCTTCACAATTATTATTTTTTTGTCTGTTAATATTTGTACTATTACTTATTCCGTTTAGTAAGCAAAGAACATTTTAGCGCAATTTATCATATGAAATATGCTTTCCATTATCATATAAATATGACAGGTCTGCTTACACATAATTCAGGATAGATAGAGAGATGAATGATAAATGAGATGATGGGGGTAGATTTATGATGGGTGGATGATGGCATATGTGTCATGATTTGGTTCTTTTACTGTGCTGGGGGCACAAATCAATGCAACTTTGGTTTCACGTACAAGCAAGCAATAGTACAAATATTAACAGACAAAAAAAAAAAAGTGTGAAGGTGCCAACAAGAACTCGCGATCCCTGGTTTACAAGACCAGCACTCTAACTCCTGAACTATAGAGCCATCTGCTGTTAGGAAAGGAATCTCATTCACTTGTAGGCAAACCAGTCTCTAGCGGCTGCTGATTTAACATGTGCTGGAGAGAAGCCCAAGTATGTCAGTGGCTGAACACGGCTTGCCTCCATTATACAAAGAAACTTTTATCTGGTATTAGTGCCTGGTATTAGTGTCCATATAATTTATATATATATATATATATATATATATATATATATATATATACACACACACCTAAAGAATTATTAGGAACACCATACTAATACGGTGTTGGACCCCCTTTTGCCTTCAGAACTGCCTTAATTCTACATGGCATTGATTCAACAAGGTGCTGATAGCATTCTTTAGAAATGTTGGCCCATATTGATAGGATAGCATCTTGCAGTTGGAGATTTGAGGGATGCACATCCAGGGCACGAAGCTCCCGTTCCACCACATCCCAAAGATGCTCTATTGGGTTGAGATCTGGTGACTGTGGGGGCCATTTTAGTACAGTGAACTCATTGTCATGTTCAAGAAACCAATTTGAAATGATTCGAGCTTTGTGACATGGTGCATTATCCTGCTGGAAGTAGCCATCAGAGGATGGATACATGGTGGTCATGAAGGGATGGACATAGTCAGAAACAATGCTCAGGTAGCCCGTGGCATTTAAACGATGACTAATTGGCACTAAGGGGCCTAAAGTGTGCCCAGAAAACATCCCCCACACCATTACACCACCACCACCAGCCTGCACAGTGGTAACAAGGCATGATGGATACATGATCTCATTCTGTTTACGCCATTTGAATGTCTCAACAGAAATAGAGACTCATCAAACCAGGCAACATTTTTCCAGTCTTCAACTGTCATGACCGACGTGACGTCGGTCATGACAGTTGAGGAAAACAGGGAAAGCCCTGCCCAAGGGAGAGGGAAAGGTGGTGACCCCCTAACTCACCTTGCGGCTGGCACCTGACTGCCCTGACGTCCCTAGATGGGTTCCTCACCCGTGCGGCGATCACGTGCCTAATCCCTGGCTTTCCCTAATATGAGCCCTAGATAGTGAACGGGCCGGTGGGATCGCTAGTCCGCACCACTATCACTAAGAGGGAAACACCAGGGAGAGGACAGACAAAACAGACAAACACATACACCAAGGTGGGCGACCACAATAGACCAAAAAGGTCCAACAGGGATCCGGAGGGTAGCGTTCTGGACCAACTACCAGAGAACGCAGCAACACCGCTCCAGAAGGTCAGAATATAAGGAGGTCTGGGAGTGCTGGACAAGGAACAGCTGAGGAGAAGGAGCTACGGATCCCTGAGTGAGCCAAAAGGGTTTGCAAAGCAAACCCAGAAAGCTACCATAAGGAAAACAGCCCTATCTTAAATAGAGCGTGCAGCCAACCGCTGCGACTTCCTGACCCCGGGTATAACGGAGTCAGGCATGGTTCTCGATACCCTCGTGACATCAACAGTCCAATTTTGGTGAGCTCGTGCAAATTGTAGCCTCTTTTTCCTATTTGTAGTGGAGATGAGTGGTACCCGGTGGGGTCTTCTGCTGTTGTAGCCCATCCGCCTCAAGGTTGTGCGTGTTGTGGCTTCACAAATGCTTTGCTGCATACCTCAGTTGTAACGAGTGGTTATTTCAGTCAACGTTGCTCTTCTATCAGCTTGAATCAGTCGGCCCATTCTTCTTTGACCTCTAGCATCCACAAGGCATTTTTGCCCACAGGACTGCCGCATACTGGATGTTTTTCCCTTTTCATACCATTCTTTGTAAACCCTAGAAATGATTGTGCGTGAAAATCCCAGTAACTGAGCAGATTGTAAAAAATACTCAGACCGGCCCGTCTGGCACCAACAACCATGCCACGCTGAAAATTGCTTAAATCACCTTTCTTTCCCATTCTGACATTCAGTTTGGAGTTCAGGAGATTGTCTTGACCAGGACCACCCCCCTAATTGCATTGAAGCAACTGCCATGTGATTGATTGACTAGATAATTGCATTAATGAGAAATAGAACAGGTGTTCCTAATAATTCTTTAGGTGAGTGTATATATTATATATTTTACATTCTATTACTACGGCTGATGGAGTTTAGGCTGAGGAATGACAACTGATGTTTGACCCCTGACGGCTGACACCTGACGACTGATGGAGTTTGGGCTGAAGGCTGATGGAGGAGGTATTTTTTGACTGACGTCTGAGGGAGGAGGGAGTTTGGGCTGATGGAGGAGGGAGTTTGGGCTGACGGAGGATGGAGTTTTGCCTGATGGAGGAGGGAGTTGTGGATGATATCTGAGGATGTCCTAATATGTATGCCGTACACCAGACATGCAGCCCCGTAGGATTTGGTCGATTTAATATTCTGAGGCAGAAGCAGGAGCTTTGCGGAGTAGATCCAAAGCCTCAGTTTCGGACCTAGGTAAAAGGCGAGAAACCGGAAGGGGTAAGGGAGCCTCCTCCTGGGCTAGGCATGTGGTATTAGGGTGGGAAAATGTGGCTGGAACAGGATGCCTGATATGTGGCCTGGGGGGCCACAAAGCTGCTGCCTCTATTAGTTTATTAAGCCGTGGCAGGAGTGGGGCAGTAAGGGAGTTCGGGAAGAAGAGGTGGGGGTTGTATACTTACCCCTCAGAAGTCTTCTGCCCCAAATGCAGGTGGGTCACCCTCTTAACCATGCTTTCCCTTGATGATTGAAGCTACACTGGAATAAAGAGGACTTGAAGGAAATGGGATGCATTCCCTTCCCTGGTAGGTTACGGCAGATTTTGTGGCCTGCCATACCTCCTTGCCTTCTGGAGATACGGAATGAGCAGTGGGTTTGGGGACCCTCTGGTCTCCCTTTCTCATCACTAATGTAACAGGGAATTCCTGCCTCCTGTTAGAAAAATAGTTGTAAACCTGCAAACAGCCATGTCTGCCTCTGGTCAGCTCAGTGTCTGCAGGAGGGGTATAGATGACAGGAGGAGCTAACGCTTTCTGCTTAGTGCCCCCTACTAGTGACAGCAGCTATTCCTATGGTTTTCTGTGTCCCCCAATGACACAAGGGAGAATTACAGATGTGTGCATTGCCCAATAGAAATGAGCAGGTCAGTGTGCCAGTTGTAAAAAATGTGGATAGCACACGGATGAAAAATACAATTGTGTACATGAGGCTTTATACATACTAATACCGAATGAAGTCATAAAAATCATATAATGGTCCCTGAACTCAGAATCTCCCCTAAATGCTATGCTTCAGACCGATAGCTTTTCAAGGTAACAGATAGTTGGATTCTGCAATCATATTCCCGTTCATCTGTCTTTTACTTCCTGTTAATATACATTTAATCGGTTATCAAGGAGAAGTGAACAGCAATGGATGGAGATCCCATAGAGACACATGGGTCTGCGTAGGAGCTGAGGACACAAAATGTTAGGGCATTTTCAAGACCATTTGTTGCTTTATTTTATAAGCACTGCAGCAACATAAAATTGGTTTGCAAATATGCAGCTACTGTATATGAAAAAAGATACAACGGAGATTTTCTTACCGGATCAATGCCAAAAGGGTATACTGCTGTGAAGACATTGGTAATGTTGGGATCTAGTGGAGCAGGCGTGGATGTAGACAAGAACGCACGTCTGTTATTTAAAGAAATAGTTATAAAAAAAATTATAATTGTGCAGGCTTTTGAATATGTACAGATAGCAAACAGCCTACTTACGTCCAGTTCTTTTCTTTTGCCATTGCAGCAACACTCCAGCCTGATGGAAAAATCACAGTTGCTCGGCTGAAACACTCATTGTACACAAAACCTGTGTATACAGATAACAGTCCCATCAATAGGACCAGGTAACGACCACCAAAGCACATGGAAAAAATCTGTAAAGATCATGAAATGACAGATTAGGGGTCTTCTTTACAAGACTGCACCACCTTCCAATGTTGCTTCGTCATACCTCATTCTCTGAGTTTTTAAGTTTTGGGTTGTCCTCACCAAGAACCAACCAAAGAGCAAATAGGGACATGAGAAGTCCATGGCCTACATCTCCAAACATCACCGCAAACAGGAATGGGAATGTTATAATTGTGTAGAGGGCTGAAATAAGATGAAGAGGAACCTTATTGGTACAAATAAAGTAACTGGCAGTCAACAAAAACATAGGGGGTCATTTATGACCAGATATATGCCACTTGTGTCATATACGGTATATCTGGCGTACATTCTGTCACACACCACAATGCGGCAGAATCTGTGACTTCTTCCCCGCTCACACTAGGTCTAAAAAAGTGGGCGTGGCGTGGGCAGGGAAGGGCCAGCATGGAAAATGGTCTAAATATAAGACAGCAAGGAAACTGTCTTACATTTAGAATCGGCGCTCAATGCGCCAAAGTTATGAAGAGGCTGGCGCCTCTATATAACTTTGGAGATCCACTGCCAGCTATAGGGCTTATTAAGACCAGCGTCTAAAATGCCGGTCTTGATAAAAGTGGCCCATAGGGCTTATTCATAATGTGAATTGACCTACTGACCATAATGGGTCAGTGTTCAGTCTATCTTTTCTACACTTACAGACCTGGAAATTGGCCATCTGAAAATGGATTTGAGTAGAGATTACTACATTTTCAATGTGAGAATGTGAGCAGTCTCAGACTTTATCTCTACAGAGTTCACTTCAAATCAGTCAGCTGAAATCTATAAATAAAACAACCCTTCGTAAAACCTCTAAATCTATTCATTGAAGTACAGTATACTCACCAGGGTTAACTTCTTGGTAACTGGCTACGCCGTACGCATCCACAATTCCTTGAAATCCAGAAGTGAACTTGTTGGTGCGAATTAAAGTAGGAGGACTGACAGAACAGGGAATCCGTTGACAAAATGATTCTCCACCCCCGCCACTGTGCACCTAGAAAAGCATTCTTTGTGTCATCAACTTATACGTAAAACATTGAGAGCAAGTGCCGAGATACTGGAATCTGGCCAAGGGTTCAGGTATTTCAATGTCACATAAAAGTGAGATGCCGAAAAACACTAATGCAAATTGATTTTTTTTTCCAACAAAAAAGGCTCAGCAGAATAATACTGTTATGATTTAATATATATATAATATGTGTCCCAACCAGACAAATCCTTCTCAAAAGTAAGTTGTGGGTCCACCAGCTGAAACATAAGCTGCTGGTGGTAACTGCTGCAAGGAGAAATGTAGCTTTAACACAAATTGGATGAGAATGGCATACGTAGCCACGACTGACCATGTTCTGCACAGAGGTCGCTGCTTTATAGTATCTTTCCTCCCTAGCTAAAAGAGTGAGGAAAAATAGGTTTTCTGTGCAGGGGTTGTTTGAGTTGGATAGCACCATGAAATCTGCGGAAGCATTGCATTTTTAGCCAAAGAAAGACAAACAACTGTATAGATGTCTGTGTCCTGCACCCATGTGACTGTCCCATTCTTCCAAACTGGAATTGTAAAAATTCAAGTACACGCTGCAGATACTAGTGCTTCTGAATAAATTATTATGCTCCCGGAGTCAAAACCATAATCACAAATTCCCCAAGGGGAGTAAGAAGGGAGCAAAAACATAACCTTTACTTGCATTCATTTAAAAAAGAACATAGCATCACAGTCAGTAGACAATATACATATATATTATTCAAAAATGAAATCAGAACGACCTTAACATATCAGATATACCCCTAAACAGTAGGCCCAACATGGGTTAGAATGTCAGGTCGGGTACCTTGGTATAGTCGCTGGGTAGTTCAATCAATTTCCCTAGTTATCCCTATGCAAGGGGAGGGGGCATTACTGATGTAACCCTACCTGTCTATACAGAGTACTTGCCCCGCACCGTTGGAGCAGCTGTATACACCCCAGGTGCAGCTGCCAGGGTGCATACAGCTGCTTCACCGGTGCTCCCCGGTCACTTAGTGGGGTGCACCGTTACAAAGGGACCACTGATGTTCCAATGATTTGTCCTTTTGGTCCACTGACCTAAGGATGTATTTTCACCTTATTGGATTACCTCCCATGATAAGAAATAATTTGAAAGGTGACACGTCTGGAACTATCCTTTAGGGCACAATAGGGATGCCGTCCAATCCTAGGGTCAGGTATCCGTAGGGTTACATCAGCAATGCCCCCTCCCCTTGCATAGGGAGGGGGCATTCCCCTACTGTGTCTGCACACCAAACTACCCAGCGACTATACCAAGGTACCCGACCTGTCATTCTGAGCCCTAACCCACGTTGGGCCTACTGTTTAGGGGTATACCTGATTTGGTAAGGTTGTTCCGATTTCATTTTTGAATAATATATATGTATATTGTCTACTGACTGTGGTCTTATGTTCTTATGACTGGAGGAGTCATACTAACTTTTAAAAGTTTTGGGTGGAGGAGTGCTCTAAGAAATATACATTTTCAGTTTGTTGTTGATAATATGTTCTCACCGATGCTTGAGCCAATGCTCCCTGGAGCATGGGCAGATCGGACACTGGACACCACACTTCACCTATCAGGCATCGTTCCCGCACACTGCATAAGTTCAGAATCTGATAGATATGCTTCATTTTCCTCACACAGACTCTCCAGGGATGCAAGGCTAAAGCAGCTCGATTCAGCACTTGCGTCAGGAACCCCTCAGTTTGGGACAGCACCTGTGGTGGAACATTAGATGCCAAGTATTTATATTTTCAGTGCATTCAGTTTTTAGTTGGTATTGAAAACATCAGCTTGTAGAACATTCCACATTACCATTCTGCAGTTGAATGTTAAATGCCAAAAAGGGAACATTGTGCCCTCTACCAAAAAGATGTGCAGAGACCCATCAGTGTCATCATTAGACTGGGAGCTTGAATGCCCCTATATTCTATTTAAAGGGGGTCCGTCACCTCTCCTGACAGGTCTGTTTTAGTAACTACTTGCATTCTTCATGTAGATTTATGCCAGCACAAATCTAATATTAGACGCAAAAATCTACTACTTCCGGTACCAGCACATTTTGAATCAGCAGGTCACAATCTCTCGCAACTTAAATATCAAGTAATTGAACAGGTGACACCAAGTAGGAGGGGAGGTGACCGAATCAAACTGTTAAAAAAGAGGGAAGCATACTGGATCCATACACTTGACAGCCTGGAACCCAAAGGATTAAATAGGGACTATGAAATTCACAGCCTTATCTGAATTATCAATTATTATGCACGGTTACACAATAGTAGGTATCACGTTATGATACCCAGCAGTCAGCATCCAATATGCCTTCCCTTTACCTAACATACGACACTTTTTATTCCGGCTTTTCACTATATCCACAGACCCTCCTATGATAAGTCCATCTGGGTTTTATATACCTCTATATTATATATCTATATATGTATATCTATATATGTGGTAGCATGTGGAAATGCAATTTCCACCACAATCTCATGTATTCTGTTGTTCCTTTTTAGATGAATTAGTCACACTGCCCTTCACATTGTTGGGTCATCCATAGTATCCTTTTTCACGTTATGGTATGTTACTTGTATATATCTTATGTCTATATGTCCGTACGTCATATGCTCATATCATCTATCTATATTGATGTTTCTTATGTCCTTATATTTTACCTTCCCACTATACCCTTCTCCTATGTACGCCTGTCTTTGTCCAATTATACCCTCTAATTCTTTACTTTCCCTTTGTACCAGTTATTGAGATTCCGTACGTTCCAGATATCCCTTATATTTCTGATGGGGCTTAGAGCGAGGCTTAATACGCACAAATACTGTCTGCGCATGCGCAACGCTAACATCTCAAGCGAGGCTTGAGGTGCATCGATGTCACATACACCGGATCTCATCCAGAAACAGAAGCGAGGCTTGACACGCACTGGAACCTAGTGCGCATGCGCTATGTCCCTTACTACCGGACGCGCTCCCTTAAATAAGGGCGCGCGTCCTGAACTACAGAGGCGCATCCCAGACAGTGCGATTGCACATTTACACAGACGCCTATATCCTGGATATCTACCCCAAAGCGGCAGAAGGTAGGACATAATCCAACTGTATAGTGTTAACTATGTATACCTTTTTATAGGCGGATGACAATACAATCTTTCCTGTATACCTAGTACATATGACTAATAGCCAAACTAGATATACTATGCATCCTCATTACCCCATTTCCTGCCCTGCTCTCTCCCTCTTCCCCCCTCCCAAATCCCTCTCATTTATTCATGGATCCGCTGCCAGCTGGATTTACCTCTAGTAGTTCCATATACTTGTGTTCCATTTTAACATAGGGATATCTTACCTGAGTTCTGCCTAAACCATTTTATCATGATAATGTATGCTCTCCACTCCTGTAACACTGCTGATGCTCACGGATTATTTAAGTACACTATGGACTTCTGTTTACATGAACATTATACCCCTTAACATGCTCTCATTGGAGATGGGACCGGATCACAGTACCTGCACCAAGGATATGTCCGGCCACTGACCGACAGGTGGACAAGATTACAGAACCCTCTGGACCTCAATTATTGCTTTATATATCTATATATGTATATCTATATATGTGGTAGCATGTGGAAATGCAATTTCCACCACAATCTCATGTATTCTGTTGTTCCTTTTTAGATGAATTAGTCACACTGCCCTTCACATTGTTGGGTCATCCATAGTATCCTTTTTCACGTTATGGTATGTTACTTGTATATGGCAAGTGTCTTATTCCATGTCACTTGCCATGGCACACTATACAAATATTTATATATAAGATGTGATTATATTATTCATTTTATTTTTTCTTTCTTTTCCTTTTTGCTGTAGTCTGATGAAGGCCAATGTATGGCCGAAACGTCATGAATTGTACACAGCCGCAAATGTTTATTAAAAGATTCCTTTTTTGCAATGCTATTGCTGGAGTTCTTATACACAATGTAAGTCAATGGGGACAGATCAGTTTTCAATGACACAATCTGGCACGATAGAAAACGGATCCGTCCTCCATTGACTTTCAATGGTGTTTAAAACTGATCCGTCTTGGCTATGTTAAAGATAATACAAACGGATCCGTTCTGAACGGATGCAGACGGTTGTATTATCTGAACGGATCCGCACCAAACTCGAGTGTAAAAGTAGCCTAACCTGAAAACACATCTCTTCAGGAAAGCCTACCACCTGCAATTAGCATGCTGCCACCACACAGCCAGATGAGCGGCTTTTACCTTCACCTACTGTGTCTTTCTTTAGTAGATTGTAAGCTCTCGCAGGCAGGGTCCTCTTCCCCTCTGGACCAGTCTGTTACTAAAGGTCATGCACATTGTAAATGTATACCCCATATTAGATGTACGGCAGCATGAAATTAATGGCGTTTTCAAATAATAATAATGCTTGTTGTTTTTTTGCATATTCACCACCAAAAAAACTATCAAAAAGTGTTATGTACCCCAAAATATACCAATGAAAACTACAAGTTGTCCCACAAAAAAACTAGATTTTTGTACTCACCGTAAAATCTGTTTTACGTTTATTGGGGGACACAGGCATTGACCATGGGTATAGCTGTTGCCACTAGGAGGCAGACACTAAGCACACAAAGTGTAAGCTCCTCCCTCCAGCTATATCCCTTCCTGCAGGGACCAAGCTAATCAGTTTAGTGCAAAAGCAGTAGGAGAAGCCAGACATAAGAAAATCACATTATGTGCAAACCCAGGACCACACAGGCCCGTAAAGGCCCATAAACAAGAAATCGGGTCGGAGCTGTGTCCCCCCCAATGAACGGAAGAGAAACAGATTTTACGGTAAGTACAAAAATCTAGTTTTCTCATCTGTCTCATTGGGGGACACAGGCATTGACCATGGGACGTTCCAGAGCAGTCCCTGGGAGTGGGCTTAACTACAACCCCCCTGCCAATCAGAGAACAGCTGTTTGCAAAACTCTACGCCCCAAAGAAGCGTCAGAAGATGCAAAGGTGTGCACCCTGTAAAACTTAGAAAAAGTATGCCGCCTTGCACACCTGAAGGGCCGAAGCCCCGTGATGCATCACCCAAGAGGCTCCCACTGCCTGAGCCGAAAGATGCCACATTCCGGTTCTTCTGTAGGAAGCAATGGGTCCGGAGCCGAGCCACTTGATGGCGGCGCAGTACACGCAAAGCAGAAGGAGTCTGACTGAGGGGATGGAAATTTTGCACGACATGATGCGCAGGCAAAATGATGCACCAACGGGACCGCCTGCCTCGGGACCTGGGGCCTGGGTTCAGACATAATAACACCCCTGTCACCCCAATGAGGCAAATGGGAAGATTAGGTCCTGCAAGAAGGGACAAACAACACTTGCAGCCTGTGTCCCTCCAAACGCCAGTCAGACCCTCATTTCACGCCAGGAGCTTTAAAAATCCTGCCGCTGACGTGGGGGCGGGAAGAACACAAGCCCCCCCTCAAAAAAAATGCTGCCAGCTCCAGTGCCCGTCCACCCTTCCAGTCCACGCCCCCATTCAGGCCACGCCCCCGTCACCGTAGGGAAGCCTACAGTCGCAGGCCGCACAGAAACCGGGGCCTCGAATAATAATAGACCTGGCTGCCCCAGAACCAAGCCGTCGCGCCGACATAGGAAATGGTGCTTCATCAGGACAACCCCGCCCCCTCCTCTCCCAATGTGCTCCAGAGGACGCCATCAGTGTACAAAGTAGCAGCGTCCCAGTTATGTTAACCCTTAAAGGAGATTGCTGCCCAAGTCACACATGGGGGAGGAGGGAATACTGGCCGGGGTCGTGGACGGGGTCCCGGAGGGGGCCACTGAGAGGGGCACTGGAGGTGGTACTGAAGGGAGGATGGAGGGGAGCACTGCTCCTACTCACCTGTCCGACATCTTCTGCCCCAGATTCCAGACGGATCACAACCTTCGGTGTGCGGCCCCTTGGTGAGGGACGCTACACCGGAACAGGGGGGACTTTTGCTGGGGTGGCCGTGGTGATGTGCTTTCTGGCAGGAGACAGAGGTTGATACAGGGACTTCTGGTCTTACTTTTCTTCTAGAGAGCGGGAACGAGCAGGAATTTTGGTGACCCCCTGGTCTCCAGTCTCCTACGTGGGAGTGCAGGAAGTTTTTACCCAGACTGCCTGAAGCTTCCCGCTAGAAAAAAAGAGCAACAAAATGAGTAAATCAGCAGACCTGCAACGCAGGAAGGTGTGCCTCCTACAGACACTAAGCTAAAAACTGATTAGCTTGGTCCCTGCAGGAAGGGATATAGCTGAAGAGGGAGGAGCTTACACTTTGTGTGCTTAGTGTCCAACTCCTAGCGGCAACAGCTATACCCATGGTCAATGCCTGTGTCCCCCAATGAGACGGATAAGAAATCAAGCCTCTACACGTGTAGAATCAAAAATAAAAAAGGTTATGAGTCTTAGGATGAGGCGATAAAAATATATTATTTTTTTTAAATGAACAAAAATTGCAAAATTTACAACTTCAAAATTGTGATATTGCATTTTTTTTCCTATCCCTCCAGAAGGAATTAATAAAAGGTTAACCAGTAAGTTATATATACCCCAAAATGGTGCCATTAAAAACTACAACTTGTCCCACAAAAAGACTACATTGACAGAAACAAAGTTATAACTCTTGGAATCAGACAATCAAAAAATGAACAAAATCGGTTGGTGACTAAGCTCCAAAATGCATACGGGAGAGGAGGCTAAAGAAGTCCTAGTTGCTAAAATAGAAATGTAAGGAGGGGCGACAGTGCTCAAAGCAATACGGAGGGAACAGGGGCGGATTAAATGCATGATAGGCCCGGGGCTGTCTACCAAACTCGGGGCCTCCCCCACCCTCCATTTTAGTTTTAGGTTTTTTTCTGTATGAAGAGCCACAGTAAGCGCCACAGTCTCTTCCTAGGCCATATGACATCGTTCACATGGTCTAGGTGCAGCTCTGTCCCATCTGATTGGGGCTGAGCTGCAATACCAAGCACAGTGCTATCAAATGGACAGCGCTGTGCTTGGTAAGGAGCAAAGAGGTTGCGGCGCAAATTGGGACATCCCGGTCTCCTCAAACAGCTGATTGGCGGGGTACCAGGAGTCTGACCCCCACCATCTCATAACTCTCTGAGTACAGATGTCATAGATGTTACCTGCAGTCCTATGTAACACCCCACATAACACAGTTAACTATTGTGTTAGGTAGGGTGTTACATAGGACTGCATGGAACATCTACTACATTATCTGCACACAGAAAGTTATCACTGTTATCTGGGCTGTTACATAGGACTGCAGGTGACAAATTAAAATTTTAGTTGCCAAATTTAAAATACATATGATTATGATAAAAAAAATAAAAAATACTTGGAGGAGATGAGACGCAGGTCACAGTAGTGAGCCAGCTCTACATATAGGGGAATACAGCAACACATACCTCTTACATCCAGTGCTTCTCTTTCCTCTTCTCCTCAGTTTGAACCAGAACGCCATGACAAATTCTTTCCATCGCATCTCGTCTCTACAGAGTTTGTTACACAGACACGTTAGATTTCTCATAATTGGGGTCATTTATCAACCTGGTGTAAAGTAGAACTGCCTTAGGTGCCCATAGTTATCAATCAGATTCCACCTTTCATTTTCCAAAGGAGCTGTCAAAAATGAAAGGTGGAATCTGTTGCTATGGGTAACTAACCGATTTCTACTTTACACCAGTTTGATAAAGTACCCCAAAGGTCCCTATAGTGTCTACAGCAGTTATAATGTCCCCTAGAGTGCCCCAGTAATAACACCCTATATTGTGCTTCAAGTAATAATGCCTGTATAGTGTCCCCAAAAATAACGTCCCCCAATAACAACGCCCCCACACTACCCCAATATAATTTTCCCTACACTACCCCATATAGTAATTTCCCGCCACTGCTCCATACAGTACTTTCTTCCACACTGCCTCCCATGTAGTAATTCCCCCCACACTGTTCACCATGTAGTAGTTTTCCCCCACAAAGTAATTTGCCCCCCACACTGCCCCCCATTAAGTAATTTGCCGCGACACTGCCATCAATGAAGTAATTTTCCCCATGGAAACATTTCCCCCCCACTGTCCCTGTAGTGATATGTCCTCCTCTGCCCCCCAAAGTTGGCACACACACACAAAAACAAACAACAAAAAAAGAAAAAAAAGAAAAGGCTAATACTTACCCGTGTCCGGAATGGTGAGGCAGGCGCACGTACATCAAAGCCCTGCGCGCGCCCACATATAGGCGCACGATGACGTCATCATGCACGCCGAGTCGGGCCTTTACCACCACATAGGCCTCAGGCCTACTAGGTGATAAGTGGCGGGGCAGGGAACTATGTGCTCCTGTGCCCCCCACTATGTGAGCGTTCGGGTCAGTGTTGGGCTTCCTCCGCGATGCCGGTGCTGCCGACCCGAACGCCCCTATTATAATCCGCCACTGGGAGGGAAGGCTTGCTTTATTCTATTGCCATCCAGAGATTGCAAACAATATGAAAAAGAGCTGTGAAGAGGGAGAATAGTCATCTGCCCCAAAGCCATAAGTGGACTCATAAGGGATCGGAATATAAAAGGAAGGACTTCTACTTGTTCCTGCTGGATCAATTTCTGGTTCCATGCGTAAAACCATCTATGCAAGTTCACAAAAAGCGTAAAAAGGGGATTCCGCTAATCACATTTCAGAACCAATGCTCAAAACTGCAGTGAACAGGAACAGTGCTGTGTAGTTCTGGCAGAGACCTCCACCGCCGGAGCTGCTCTCAACAACTGTCGGACCCAGACGATCAGATATTAATAGCCTATCGAGATGCTGGGCCATCAATATTAATATCACAAAAAAAAAAAAACACTTAATATATTTGCCTGGTAAACAATAACTTTGGTAAGGTTATTACATTTTAAAAGTCATTTTTTTCATGGAATCTTGTGTTGTTGTTGTTGCTTGGTCCTTTATTTCTTAAGCAAGAATTGAATTGTTCCCACATATAAGCTTTATCTGCAGCCCACTTTTCAACAAAACGCAAAATGGCAGACAAGAAAGCTTTGTTGAGCTATGTAACAAACCTTACAATTTAAGGGTCCATTCACACGTCCGTTTTTTCTTTCCTGATCTGTTCCGTTTTATGCGGAACAGATCTGGACCAGTTCTGTACCCATTCATTTTCAATGGGTCCTGGAAAAAAGTCGGACAGCACAATGTGTGCTGTCCGTTTCCGTTGTTCCGTTCCGCATGTCAGAAAAAATATAAAACTTGTCCTATTCTTTTCCGCAAAAATCGGATCCTGGACCAATACAAAGTCAATGGATCCGCAAAAAACGGAAGACATTCGTATGTCATTACGTATGTCATCCGTTTTATGCGGATTCCGTTCCTGGAAATTAAATGGCACCTGAGGTAACACATAACTAGACTTTTATTCCCTTTTTTTTTTCAATTTTTTTTCAAAGAAATCCAAACAACTTTATTTGCTTATTGAAATTTATACATGTTTCCGTTTTTTGTGGATCCGCAAAAAACGCATGACATACGGAAACATTTTCAGGAACAACGGATCCGCAAAAAACGGACCGAAAATCGGGATATAGAAAAATACCGACGTGTGAATGTAGCCTAATTGTGGTTTGGTCATTTTCATAATTATAGGATTGACCTCTCACCTTTTGCATGTCTTGGATCCGCACCAAGAGATCTTTCAGTGTTTCAAGCCTGGCTGTTTCGTCTTCTGCGTAGGGATAAATGTGACAGTGAAAACTAGGAAAGAGAAAAAAAAAAAAGATGGGAAACACACAACATGGTAGGAAACTTGCATATAGGAACCTGGAAAGGTTTTGTTTTGTAAGGGCACACTCACCAGTTTGCAATTTTTTTAATCTTCTCTCCTATTCTTTCCCCCCAGTAGGAAATTAAGAATATAATCTGTGTTACACTCTCCCCCTGTATATAAAAAAAAATAAAGAGCAGTTTTTAGTTGCATGCATTTCTAGTTACTCTGCATATATGCTGCTATACCTTCCTTCCAGGGGCGTAGCTATAGGGGGTGCAGAGGTAGCAGTCGCTACTGGCCCCAGGAGCCTGAGGGGCCCAAAGACCCTTGCGGTGCTTTAAAAGACACCGGTATTATAGAAAGTGCATGCTAGTCAAGTTACACCTCTGGCTGGAGGGAAGGGGTAAGGTCAAAAATTTGTTATGGGGAGGGGGTAGTGTGCCATTTCAATTTTTGCCTCAGGCAGCAGAAACGCTATGTACTTCCCTGCCCCTGGCCACAAAGCACTGAGGGAAGGGGGGCCCAAGCTGAACTCTTTCACCGGGGCCCATGAGCCTTTAGCTACGCCCCTGCTTCCTTCTCAATTATAAATTCAATTATTAGCAATATAAATGATCATCACATACGTATCTGAGAATAGCTATAAAACAGTAATTAAACCTTAACCAAAGCCTGATCAATGATAACAGCTCATTATGGCATTGCTCTTGTAAATTACTGTCATTTACATACCATGCAAACTACCATAACATATATGGCCACCTAATGATGTATCACATTCTACTACTTAGTTATGACTGCGTCCTCAGCCATAGATAAGTTGACCTTTACACCTCATCTACTACTATTGATGTCCATTGGTGCCCATGAATATTCTAATATACCTGGTACAGGCTTTACCGTTTTTTTTATACACTGTATAATAGAATGGTAATCTTAACAACAACTCACTGTTACAAGGTCCTCCATAGGTTCAGACATCTCCACAAAGTTCACAATAAGGTATCCTCGGCAGGCTCGCCATAACAGACGTTCAAAGGAATTCATTCGCCATGGGTGAATGACCCCTGCCATAAAACTGAATTCAAATGTTGAAGTAAGAATAAAATATTATAATAACATATTCTAATAACTTATTCTTATAAGTCCATGACATCAGTAATACAATCTCCAAATTTAACCAATCTACATGAGCAGATTGTTTATTAAGTATATGATTGACCATTGGAACCTTTTATTGTAATCCTTAATGGGAACCAGGATTATGATACCTGATGGCAGCATAAAGTAGAGACATATCCTTATTATAGAAGTGTCCCTTACTGGTAGTTTCCATGAAATCACACTGCTCTCCCCATTGTCCCACAGCTGACTAACCACTTTCGCTTTATGCTATACATAGGGAAATAGCAGACAATCAGCAGGTGCTGGGTGGCCGTAGCCAGCCACTCATGAATAACCTAACGTATGATTTTAAGGAAAGCACTTTTAACCAGCAAGCAAACTAGAGATAGACTTGGCAGCATAAACTTGGTAACCGATTCCTTTTAACCTTTTCTGAACCAACCATAGAATGTATGCATCAAGGCGGTACACGTTTATCTTAGAAATGGAAGATGCATGCTAACTGTGCAATTGCATGAGCAGGGTTCCTAGCCGTCCTTGACAGTCCCCCACCCACCCACCCACCATAGAGAAGGCAGAGGCTGTTTTCTTCACTGTTCCTGCCTTCACCATCGCTGAATAGACAGCGCACAATGAACATTTTGTATACAGATCAGTCAATAGCAATGCCCTTTTTTTGCTCCTATCCCAGCGATCATGTGATTAGCAAATTTCAGTTAACCGCACAAGATTCTGGGAGTTACCAGACCCAGCTCGGCAGTGCATGTCAGGAAGCTGTATTCTTCTTGTAACTAGGGCTAACATATCAGCCCCAGTTACAGAAGAAATCAGTAATAAAACAAAACAAAATATTAAAATGCCCCCCAAAATTGTTGTATGACATTATGGGGGTCAAATAATGTAAAATAAAATATTGCAAAATAAAATTAAGACAAAATAGATGTAAAAATGCCCCCAGTAGACCACAGCTTTTACTGTATAATGCAGACTTAAACATGTTATGCACATTTTGCATCAGTTTTAACACCTTCTGTCTGAAATCCGTTATTTTAGACGGGGAAAAAAAGTCCTGCATGGCTAAAATGGATGCAAAATGTGCATAACTGATGCTCAAAATACAGGTTCTGTTTCTGTGGGGTTTTTTTCAGTTCTTCTGACAGATCAGAAGAACAGAAAACTAAACGGTAATGTGCACCTGGCCTTAGTTACACTGTGTTTAAAAAAAAAAAAAAAGACTTTCAAAGTCACATCTAAGTGGACTGGTCTTGAAATGGTAATTCTACCTAGTGGCACACTTGGGATGGAGGGGTGATGGTTCTGGTTAAGCTTTGGTTATGTCCACTTGCAGAGCTGCTTTGGGGACAAGGGGGCCATACTACATTACTGTGCTTCGGCGTTTGTCTTTAAAGTGCTGAGATTTACTAGCAGCTGTGTAGCCTGAGGGCATCTCTCACACAGGATGGCTCCATTACAATCTTTTGTAGAGCAGAAACTTCGCTATACAATAGATAGAACGATGTAACCCTGCTCCCTGTTTCTGTTAGGCTGCTCAGCCATGATGGCATATAGTAATGATGCAATTCTGCTTATTATCTACTGGCCATGCTTTACAATTCCCGGCAAACCCCTTTAATTCTAGCGACACTGCTGTACAGGCTGCCTCCTTGCTCCTCTTCAATGTAGTGTTGTACATAGAGCAAAACACAGGTGGTGGGCATAAGCTGTCATGCACGGGACCAGAAAATCATTTTCTTGTGATGCTTCACAGGGCAAGAAGCACTTTTTTATTAGTTTGGTTTTACCAACTGTCTCTCAGACTAAGGCCTCTTTCACACTGGCGTGTGCAGCCCGTTGCCATATTGCAGACTGCATTTGCGGATCCGTAATACATGGGTGGTGTTCCGTGGGCATTCTGCATCCACAGATGCGGACCTATTCACTTGAATGGGTCCGCAAATCCGGAGATGCGGAATGGTGCGGAACGGAACCACAGAACAGAACCCTACGGAAGCACTACGGAGTGCTTCCGTGGGGTTTCGTCCCGTACTTCCGTTCCGCAATAAGATAGAACATGTCCTATCTTTTAGCGGAACGGCCGGATCGTGGACCCATTCAAGTGAATGGGTCCGCGATCCACTGCGGCTGCCCCACGGACTGTTCTCTTGTATTGCAAGCCACAGTAAAATTTGCAGAAGATATTATATATACACACACACACACACACAATCTAAATTATTATTATTATTTTTTTTATTCCCCCCCCCCCCCCCCCCCCTCCTTCTAGGGGGAGTAAAACTGGGAGAGTTACTTGTTGAGAGGGATTTGGGCGTATTAGTAGATCATAAACTAAAAAAACAGAATGCAATGCAAGTCGGCTGCCTCTAAGGCTAACAGAATTTTGCCTTGTATTAAAAGAGGTATGGACTCGCGGGACAGGGGTGTAATATTGCCACTATACAAAGCTTTGGTACGGCCTCATCTGTAATACACAGTACAGTTCTGGGCACTAGTCCATAAAAAGGATGCCCTGGAGTTAGAAAAAGTGCAAAGGAGAGCAACTAAACTCATAGAGGGCCTGGAATATCTTCGCTATGAGCTGAATTTGTTTAGTCTTGAAAAAAATATGTCTAAAAGGGGAACATGATTAACCTGTACAAATATATTAACAGACTATACAAAAAATATTGAGAGAAGCTATTCTGTGTTAAACCCCCTAAAAAAACATGGGGCCACTTCCTACACCTGGAGAAAAAAAGATTCAGTCATAAGAGGCGACAAGCATTCTTTACAGTAAGGGGTGTGAATCTCTGGAATGGCCTGCCACAGGAGCTGGTCACAGCAAATACAGTACTGTATCACAGGTGACAGGTCACCGCTGCATCCAGTGATGTGCTGCTATTGTTACCATGTGACTGCTGCAGCCAAGCATGGAACAGACAATGCAGTAGTTGTGTGTTTGGCTGTTTAGGGAGAGTAATAATAGTGGTAGTAATAGTGGTAGTGTAGGGGTAATGGAAGTGGCAGTAGAGGGATTAGCAGCAGGGAGTAGCAGCTCTGGCAGTAGCAGCCACGGCATGGAACATGATGGTAGAAAAGCAGACAATGGCATGATGGGGCACCATAAGCAATAGTAGATTTGTGTTGTGGCCTCAGCCAGAGGTGTGTGAGAATCTTCATGGATTCATGCCTCGTTTATTTTGACAAAAGTGATGTCTCAATATTCCAATTTGGCAGCCCAGAAGTCCATGGGGTCAGGGAACACAGAATGCACTAAAGAAACGCCAGAGTCCAGGTAGGACTGAACCTAGATGTTCAAACAGTATGTTTCCGTACAATGATTTGCGTCAGCTTGTCGTGGCACATGAAAAAATTGCTCCATCAAGTTGATGATACTGAGCTAGCTGTTGCGGCTGCTTCTGCTTGTGGTAACAGAGACGTGGAGATGGGCCTAGTGGACAGACATGCGGGCGTCAGGTGTCTGCTCACCAAAATCTGTGGCAAGCTGTAATAAAAGTAATTTGTCCTTCCTTTTGGCAACAGGAAAACATTTCTCCATTTTGCTTTCATAGTAAGGGTCTAAAAGCATCGCTATCCGGTAATCAAGTGGATGTTACCTGGCTACTGCAAAGGAGACTGGGAGAAAGAGGACACTCTTGTCGTGCTAGGTGGCGACTCCTATTTTCCCACAGTAGGGCTTCTTTCACACGGGCGTCATGTTTTTGGCCCGGATAAGATCCAGGTGAGTTGCGGGAAAATGCGCGATTGCAAAATATTGTAATGTGTTTTGCACGCGCGTGAGAAAAAATCGGCATGTTTGGTACCCAAACCCCAACCTGGTCTTCTTCACAGAAGTTCGGGTTCAGGTTAGGTATTGTGTAGATTGCTATTATTTTCCCTCATAACATGGTTATAGGGCTGGAGGGGTTAAAAAAATAAATAAATTTAACTCACCTTAATCCACTTGCTCGCGCAGCCCGGCTTCTCTTCTGTCTTCTTCTTTGAGGAATAGGACCTTTGATGACATCACTGCACTCATCACATGGTCCGTCACATGATCCATCACCATGGTGATGGATCATGTGACGGACCATGTGATGACCACAGTGACGTCACCACAGGTCCTTTTCCTGTGCACAGCAAAGATGAAGACAGAAGAGAAGCCGGGCTGCGTGAGCAAGTGGATTAAGGAGAGTTAAATTATTATTATTATTATTTTTTTAACCACTCCAGCCCTATTGTACTATGCATTCTATATTAAGAATGCTATTATTTTCCCTTATAACCATGTTATAAGGGAAAATAATAATGATCGGGTCCCCATCCCGATCGTCTCCTAGCAACAGTGCATGAAAATCGCACCGCATCCGCACTTGCTTGCGGATGCTTGCGATTTTTACGCAGCCCCATTCACTTCTATGGGGCCTGCGTTGCGTGGAAAACGCACAAAGAGGAGCATGCTTCGATTTTCACGCGACACACAAGTGATGCGTGAAAATCACTGCTCATGTGCACAGCCCCATAGAAATGAATGGGTCCGGATTCAGTACGGGTGCAATGCGTTCACCTCACGCATTGCACCAGCACGGAAATCTCGCCCATGTGAAAGGGGCCTAACTGGTGATGCCACCATGCTGTGGTGCCTATGTTTTTGCTTCAACGCCCACGGCTTATTTTCAGCCTGAAGATCTTGCACACGGCAATGCTTTTTGTCTTCCGGCACTGTGGAGTAAAACTACCAGACGGGAAATATTCGCACATTTCACACACCGTTAGTGGCAGCCAAGCTTGGCTTAGGACTGGCACATTTTGAGACTGCACCGACAGTGTCGGTGGCATCACTAGAGATGAGCAAACTTCTCAAAAATTTCATTCGGTCGGTTTGTTGAATTTTCCAAAGATTTGATTCGATCTGAATTTATTTGAGATGAATTGAGTTAAAAAACTGTCATTGCCTGGCGGCTGAGAGCCTGCATAGTAGTGTAGAACACTGTGCATTGCAGAAACATGTATAGGGAACCTGCTGTGCTAGGGAAACAGTACTGTGAGTCAGTATGACACGTAGATGACAGACGTCACTCTTAGAATCACTTCACACTTCACTTATTTGATCAGTTACGGGTCCAAAACTGACTAAATAACTCAAGTGTGAACTCAGCCTTACAGGTCAGTGTAAGAAAAAGAAAGAAAAAGCGCACTCCTTTTACACCGTCAGCTGATTCCACAGAACCTGTTCTGTTACACACTGAAACAAGTAGTGTCACCATGACCAAGTGGTGAGGTGGCAAAAGCATGAGGAGTCAACACAGTGGCTCAGTCAGAGTGAGCCATGCTGATCGTCCTCCGGCGGCATGAGGAAAAGTTCCCACACTGCCAAGTATGGCAACACAGTGGCCCAGTCACAGAGCGATGAGGGTGGGAATCGCATGAGGAATTGCATGAGTCATCAACATAGTGGCCCAGTCACAGAGTGTTGAGGTGGCAGCAGCATGAGGAGACCACAGGGTGTTACTCTGTGTGCATTCTGTTTCCGAATGTCCGTTCAGCAAAAGAATAGAACATGTCCTATTATTGTCCATATTATGGACAAGGATAGAACTGTTCGATTAGGGGCCAGCTGTTCCATTCCACTAAATACAGAATGCACAGGGACGACATCCGTATTTTTTGAGAATCCGTCTTTTGCGGTGCGCAAAATACATAAACAGTCGTGTGCATGAGCCCTTAGGGTTACGATTAATAGGGTCAGTATTACGGTTCCCGTTATTAGGGTTTGTATTACAGTTAGGATTCCGGATTAGGATTAGTAACAAGGTTAGGGTCAGTATTATGGTTAGGCTCTGTATTAGGATTAGGGTTATTACTACAGTTAGGGTCAGTATTAAGGTAAGGGGTCAATATTACAGTTTGGATCAGTATTAAGGCCAGGAGTCCATTTTCAGGCACATAAACAGAAAAGGGAAGGACAGTCTCAACTAACCTGTCCCAGAGGGGTCCCACGACGATCATGCAGCGATGCAGACAGGCCTCTTCTGGCAGGTCTGCTCTGGTGTAACGTCGCAGGAAGTGTGATGACATCAACTACATCACAGAGAAGCGCCCAGAATGGAGGAACAGGAAACCAATCGTTTACTTCTTCTGCTGGAGCTGCTCAATTGTATTTGCGTCCAGTGGACGCAGATACAATTGAGTGCAGAAGCTCCAAAAATAAGGTGAATTCACCTGGTTCCTGGGGTCATTTTTGGACTGGGGTGCCTAGGGCCCACCAGAAGAACTGATTCTGGGGCCCACCCTATAGCTACATGGAAATATTAGGGTCCATCATGTCACACTGGACATAAATGCTGTAGATTTGCTGCACACAAGTATATGGTGGCAGGACCACAGCGTTTACGTGCCAGCAAAGTGGATATGATTTTAAAGGGGTCTCAGCCACATGTTACAAACAAAATTCACTTCAGTTGTGGATTTTAATTCAGTGCCATGATTTTCTGTGGATTGTACTGCTGCAAATTTACAAAATGACAGACCCTCACCTGTTCTTTTGTCAGGACTTCACACACATGAAGACTGCACCCCACAGAACTGTATTGTGCATAGTCATATATCAATATGGTAGGCTGGGAATCAGCAACCTCCGGAGCTCCAACTGTTCTGAAACTACAGCTCCCAGAATTCTCCTTTTACATCTATGGGAGTTACAATAACAGTTGAGTACATGTGTATGCTAGGAGTTGTAGTTTCACAGCAGCTGGAGTGCTGAAGGCAGTGGCATAGCTAAAGGCTCATGGGCCCTGGTGCAAGAGTACAGCTTGGGCCCCCCCTTCCCTCAGTGCTTTATGGCCAGGGGCAAGGGAACACATACCCTTTGCGGTGCCTGAGGCAAAAATTTAAACGGCAACATCTACCCCCCATGCCAAGTTTTTGACCTAACCCCTTCTCTTCAGCCAGAGGAGTGACTTGACCAGTATGTACTTTGTAAAATAGCGGAGTCTACTTAAGCGGCACAGGACTCTTTGGACTCCCTCAGGCTCCTAGGGCCCGGTGGCGACTGCTACCTCTGCACCTCCTATAGCTATACCTTTGGCAGAAGGTTGCTGAGTGCTATTGTAGGCCATCAATACTGATCATGGGGGTCTGAACTCTCCTAGCAATCAGAACAGTGATGCCAAGGATGCTTCGCATTTCTGCAAGTCATGCACCCTGATTTTTGGTCATACAGACACAATGGGGGACATTTACTGATTGTTTTATGCCACATATTATATATATATATATATATATATATATATATATATATATATATATATATATATATATAAAGTCACTAATTATGGCGCATATTAAGCTCCTTGGTACTTTTCTGGAGCAACATCCACCACGCAGAGCGGATTAACCCCATAGATGCTGCGGGTGATTAGGCACCATGGCATCTAGGGGGTTAACAGGGCAGCAGAGTTGATGATGATATAATGATAATCCTAGTACAATTCACTCCTCAAAAAGAGGGCATCATCTATTAGATTAATAATCTTATCCTATGCATTCGGCACAATACTAAGTTTTCACTGCCACAGCGCCATCTATTGGAATGATAAACTTGATCCTGTGTTAGCTGTTGGAAATGTGGAGAAGCACAGAGCCCTCTAGTGGAAATACAGAGTCACTGTCTGTTCAGTCAGGAATTAAATAACAATATTTTGCATGCTGCACCACACCCACTGCTGCTCATTTAAATGAATCTGAATGTTAGTACAACATTAAAATGAAAATTCAAATGGACTTCTTTTCCATTTGAGTTTTGGCAGGGAAAATGCCTGCAAGAAATGAAATTTAAATCTCAATCTACCATTTTCAGCTTCTACATGGTGTTTTCATTTGATTTATGATTTTGACATGAAAAACCCACTATAGGAAGAGGAGAATTAATTGACAAAATGAAGATTTAAAATGAAAAAGGCTAATTATTTTTACATTAATTTTTGGCACTTATGACCCACACTGGGGTTGGAAAAGAAAATTCAAATGGAAAAATTTAATTTTCTTTTTAATTTTGGCTTGCATTTTGCAGACACTAGATAAAATTAAAACGTTATTTTAATTATAATTTTAGGTTTTTCAATTTCATTTTAATTTTGGCGGGTTTTACCTCCCATATCTATGTAGCTACAGTTTTATAATCATTAATAGGGCAGTGGGCATGACATATGTTTGCCTCTGAGGCCAGATATAAAGCATACAATAAACCTGAGAAAAACAACACACTATTAGGAAACCACAAAAACCCAGGTTAAACACATTCCCACCAGTGACTTGATCAGCATGTTGTACTTTCTCTGTGGTAGAAAATGAACACATTTTGAAGAGACGTCAGGCAACAGTCAAAGCCCAGATTTTGCGCTCCAGTTGTACTGTGTAGTTATATATATGCAAATGCTGTACAGTGTAATATTATAGATAAGGGTGCTAACTAAATAAATAATCAACATCATGGGGGACAGGATTTTCAGATTACAGCTTCTACGTCTAGGTATTGTTGTTATGACACCATCTGTTGACTTCCTCTCTAAATGTCAACCTAATTTGTGTGTCACTAGTTAACAGACATGCTCAGTAGCTCAACCCTACTTCTCCAGTCCCCTTGGACATGGGTATTGTGCTGTCCAAGCAAGAAGAATAAATGCACTAGAATCAAATGTCACTGGCACTCAACACATGTATGACAGAATGAATATTTTTTTCTTCAGCGCTTGTAATATCTGAGAGAATTATGAGGACCCAATAACTTACCTAACTCGGAGGTCATGTCTGGAGGCTATTGTAGGGTCAATTAAAGGGTCAGTATCAGCTCGTTCTCTCCATGACTCAGACTCTGGCTATAGAAAAACAAAGATTACTAGTCACATTACCATTACACATCAGAGTGTTTAACCGTGTAAAGAGACAATCACCGGCTGACAGCCATATACCGTACTTTACATATTATCCTTTAATTGCCACATATTATATGATACTGTATATTAACTAGTGGAAAGGGCATGGAGGCAAAATTATCTAATAGAAGGAGATTAGAAGATAACCATCTCAATTAGTTCGTAACCCACAAAGTTGAGGATTACAAAATACTATAAATGTGTGCAGTGGTTGATGTTGGAAGCAAAGTGATCACAGAGAAGATGGGTAGGCAGCTGTGAAAAGGCCAGTTCTGAGTAATTAAACTCTTTGAATGTGGAGTATATCTGAAAAGAAGCAAAAATAAAACATCTAGTTAGTTCTTTTCAGGAGAAATCCCATGACGCACATAGGAAGAGGTGATGTGTCAGGAGGAATAGAGAGGGTGCACCACAGACCTTGAAGGAAAAAAAAAGCAAAATAAAATAAAATAAAAATGTGAGTGGCTACCGGGAGTGCTTAGGTGGTCAGGTGGGTCGAATAAAGAAAATTTAAGAGGTTGTCCAGCTTAAATAAAACCTCCTTGTAAATGGTCTACAGGAACACACAGCATAAATCGGCAGTGGCTGCTACACGGGATCGCGGTACAACCCAGATAAACCCCTTAAGAATTAAATGAATTTCAATTGCTGTCTCCCTCATTATTATTAACCGCTTGCCGTCATACTAACGCCGAAAGGCGTGAAAGCGGCGGCTCTCTCAGGTCACACTAACGGCGAAAGGCATCATCTCGTGAGACCCGAGATTTCCTGTGAACGCGCGCTCACAGGAGCGCGCATTCACAGGATCGGGCAGTTCAGAAGTTAATCTACAGCCTGCCGGCAGCGATCATTGGCTGGCAAGCTGTAGATTTTTAAAAGATCCAATGAAAGGAGGTATGTCAGACGCTATTTACAAAATAGCCTCTGATATACCTGCTACCTGGTCCTCTGGTGGTCCCTTTTGCTTGGATCGACCACCAGAGGACACAGGCAGCTCTGTAAGTAGCACCAATCACCACACATACACTACACCCCCCCCCCTGTCACTTATTAACCCCTGATCACCCATATTAGACTCCCTGATCACCCCCCTGTCATTGATCACCCCCCTGTAAGAGTCCCTCATCACCGCCAGGTAGTTAGCTACTTGCTAGGTAGTTAGTGCCCAGCCCACCGCAGTCACTGATTAGTCGCTGATTAGCGTCATCGCTGTCGCTAATCAGCATTAGTACTATATAGTATCTGTAAGTGATCAAGACTGATCGCAATCAGATCTATATAAGTACATTAGGGTCACCTTAGGCTCTACAAAAAACGCAGTGTTCGCCCGATCAGGCCTGATCTTGTGCGCACACTTGCGTTCAGTCCGCCCCACCGCAGTGACGGAATAATTTTTTTCTGATCACTGCAAAAACACTGTAAAATCGATGCGCCGCTATAAAGATCACTTTTAAGCTTTTTGGATCTTTATTAGCGATCGCAGCTTTACTTTGCAAGCACTCCTTTTTACTAGGTAGGTTTGCTCTTTTTCCTGGGTAGTCTCAGAGGAATACCCCCTAAATTTAGTGAGCCCAAAATGTCAAACAAGGGGTATTCCGCTGAAGAGGCCTACAGGATTCTGGCCGTGATGGATGAAAGCGATGGGGATGCCTCATCCGCTGAATCCAGTGGTTCAGAATATGAACCTGTAGACAGCAGTGGCACTCTAACCGCTAGCGAAGATGACGAGGTTGAGGTCCCTGCTACGGTCAGGCGTACCCGATCCCATGTCAGTGTTCTGCATACCCTGCATGATGAGCCTCATTTGCAGCAGAGTGGTGCTAGCGCTGATCTTTTTTATGGTGCGGCATACACCAGCAGCGCAGCACACCCTGGACCTTCTACCAGCACTGCCGTATTCCCTGGTGAAGTGGCGAGCACCAGAAGGGCAGTTCAAGCTGGTACGGTGGCACGTGCAGTAACTCCCCTGTCGCAGCCACCACGTTCACAGGCCTGTAGAGCCCTTAGACTCCCAGAGGTGCTGGCAAATCCTAATTGGCACTCCCCTGCTTCCGCCGCACCCGTATTGCCCCCTTTCACCGCCCAGTCTGGAGTTCGCGTGGAGACAGCTCATTTAGGATCAGCCCTCAAGTTTTTTTGAGCTGTTCTTCACCACGGATCTCTATGACTTAGTTGTGGCAGAAACCAACCGCTACGCCACAGACTATATAACCGCCAATCCGGAAAGCTACTATGCCCAGCCTTTCCGGTGGAAACCAGTCACAGTTTCCGAATTTAAATTTATTTTGGGCCTTATCCTCAGCATGGGTCTAACAAAAAAAAATGTATTGCGGTCCTATTGGTCTAAAGACCCAATACATTACATGCCCATGTTCTCTGCTGCTATGTCCAGGGCACGTATTGAGGTCATTATGTGCTTTATGCATTTCGCTGACAATAAAACCTGTCATCCAAGAGGCCACCCTGCTTATGACCGGCTCCACAAAATTCGGCCCCTCATAGACCATTTGTCATCCAGATTTGCAGATGCGTATACCCCCAATCAGAACATCTGCATAGACGAGTCCCTAGTACATTTTACCGGGCGCCTTGGCATCAAACAGTACATCCCCAACAAGCGCGCCCGGTATGGGGTCAAACTGTATAAGCTCTGTGAATGGGCCACAGGCTATACATATCGTTTTAGGGTCTATGAGGGAAAAGACTCAAAACTGGAGCCGGTCGGATGTCTTGACTACCTGGGGAGCAGTGACTTGGTGTCACCCTTACTCCACAAGGGGTACCACTTATACGTGGACAATTTTTACTCAAGCGTGGCCCTCTTTCGGCACTTACATCTAGTCGGAATTCAATGCTGTGGAACTGCGCGACCTAGTCGCCGGGGCTTCCCCTAACGGCTCGTTAATACCCGACTTGCACGGGGGGAGAGGGCTGCCTTGTGTGACCAAGAACTGCTCGCGGTGAAGTGGAGGGACAAGAGGGACGTTTACCTTCTGTTCACCATTCACGCAGACACGACTGTCCAAATTGAAAGGGCAACTGGAGTCATTGTGAAACCCCTCTCTGTCCACGACTATAACCTTCACATGGGAGGGGTGGACTTCAATGACCAGATGTTGGCTCCCTATTTAGTGTCCCGCCGCACCAGACGCTGGTATAAGAAGGTGTCTACAGTAAGGCTGGGAGAACAGGATCCTTCCTAAAATTCCAGGAAGAGATTATTTCGGAAATCCTGTATCCAGGAGGGTCCGTGCCCCAAGTCTCTGATGTAGTGAGCCGGCTACATGGCAGACACTTCCCGAGTGTCTATCCTGGTACCCCAACTCAACGTTCCCCAAGAAAAAGATGTTGTGTCTGTAGCAGGGCTGGACTAAGGCGTGACACCACCTTTTTTTGTCCTGACTAGCCTGCCCTATGCATAGGGGAGTGTTTCCGCAAGTACCACACACAGGTACACTATTAGTATAGGGATTGCGTCACACAGGACAGGCACACAGGGGTCTTAGGGCCCTTTCACACAGAGCTGCCACAAACCTCTCTTTCACCTGGGACAAAGTGCATAATGTACTTCGCCACATCTCTGGGCAATTTGCACATTCTACCATGGGGAAGGAGAGGTTTGTCCTCTAAAGGTAAAAAAAAAAAATATATATATATATCACAGGTAAGCAAAAATGTTAATGTTCTGTTTCAAAAGTTCAATAAAGTATATAAAAGTTAATGTTCTGTTCAAATGTTATATACAGTTAATGTTAATAAAATTTATTGCGTTGCGGCCTGTTTTTTGTTTTTTTTTACCTTCTAGGTGGACCAAGCGATCAACCAGCTGCAGCACTGATGTGCATTCTGACAGAAGCATTGCGCTGCTGTCAGATTACACAAAAGTCGGTGTATGCGGCGATGCAAGACGAGATTTCTCCTCTGCAGTAAAAAAAAGATACGTTTGCCGAGGCTTATGAGCTGCTTTGGCAAACATTTTGTATAAAAAAAATAATAATAATTCCGCCAATGATTTATTCATCCACATCGATTGATGTGAATGGAGAAATCGGGTTTGCCAGGGCATACGAGCTGAGTGGGTTTGGATATTGGGCGGAGCTCCTATGTCCTGGCAGACGCCTTTCCCCTCCTTTTTTTTTTTGCACATTTTTTGGCAGAGATTTTTTCATCCACATTGATCGATGCGAATGAAGAAATCTGTGCCGTTCATTTTTTCTTTCAGCCCAGAGGCTGAACGGAAAAATATATCTCATTACCCGTATGCTCAATATAAGGAGAATAGCAGAAACTCCTAATGCTGGCCATACATGTAATGATTGTGGAGACCCTCAAATGCCAGGGCAGTACAAACACCCCACAAATGACCCCATTTTGGAAAGAAGACACCGCAAGGTATTCACTGAGGGGCATATCGAGTCCATGAAAGATTGAACTTTTTGTCACAAGTTAGCGGAAAGGGAGACTTTGTGAGAAAAAAATAAAATAAAAATTTCCCCTAACTTGTTGCAAAAAAAGAAAATCTTCTATGAACTCGCCATCATGCCCCTCACGGAATACCTTGGGGTGTCTTCTTTCCAAAATGGGGTCACATGTGGGGTATTTATACTGCCCGGGCATTTTAGGGGCCCTAAAGCGTGAGAAGAAGTCTGGAATCCAAATGTCTAAAAATGCCCTCCTAAAAGGTAGTCATTGGAATTTGGGTCCCTTTACGCACCTAGGCTGCAACAAAGTGTCACACATGTGGTATCGCCGTACTCAGGAGTAGTAGAGCAATGTGTTTTGGGGTGTATTTTTACATATACCCATATTGTGTGTGAGAAATAACTCTGTAAATTGCCAACTTTGTATAAAAAAAATGGGAAAAGTTGTCAATTTACAGAGATATTTCTCACACACAGTATGGGTATATGTAAAAATACACCCCAAAACACATTGCCCTACTTTTCTGAGTACGACAATACCACATGTGTGACAATTTTTTGCAGGCTAGGTGCGCAAAGGGGCCCAAATTCCAATGAGTGCCTTTAGGATTTCACAGGGCATTTTTTACGCATTTGGATTCCAGACTTCTCACGCTTTAGGTCCCCTAAAATGCCAGGGCAGTATAAATACCCCACAAGTGACCCCATTTTGGAAAGAAGACACTCCAAGGTATTTTGTGAGGGGCATGGCGAGTTCATGTAAAATTGTATTTTTTGTCATAAGTTTGTGGAATATGAGACTTTGTAAGAAAAAATCATTTTCCGCTAACTTGTGCCAAAAAAAAATATATTCTAGGAACTCGCGATGCCCGTCACGGAATACCTTGGAGTGTCTTCTTTCCAAAATGGGGTCACTTGTGGGGTATTTATACTGCCCTGGCATTTTAGGGGCCATAAAGCGTGAGAAGTAGTTTGGAATCCAATGCGTAAAAAATGCCCTGTGAAATCCTAAAGGTACTCATTGGAATTTGGGCCCCTTTGTGCACCTAGGCTGCAAAAAAGTGTCACACATGTAGTATCTCCATACTCAGGAGAAGTAGGGCAATGTGTTTTGGGGTGTCTTTTTACATCTACCCATGCTGGGTGAGAGAAATATCTCTGTAAATTGGCAACTTTGTATAAAAAAAAAAATGGGAAAAGTTGTCAATTTACAGAGATATTTCTCTCACCCAGCATGGGTATATGTAAAAATACACCCCAAAACACATTGCCCTACTTCTCCTGAGTACGGCGATACCACGTGTGACACTTTTTTGCAGCTTAGGTGCGTAAAGGTACCTTTAGGCTTTACAGGGTTGCTCACAATTTAGCCCCGCCCAAAATGCAAGAACAGTAAACACACCCCACAAATGACCCCATTTCGGAAAGTAGACACTCCAAGGTATTCACTGAGGGGCATAGTGAGTCCATGGGAGATTTTTTTTTTTTTTGCCAGAAGTTAGCAGAAATGGAAACTTTTTTTTTTCTCAGAAAGTGTCATTTTCCGCTAACTTGTGAAAAAAAATGAAATCATACATGAACTCACCATGCCCCTCCGCGAATACTTTGGGGTGTCTTCTTTCTAAAATGGGGTCATTTGGGGGGTATTTATACTATCCTGGTATTCTAGCACCTCAAGAAACATGACAAATGCGGAAATTCACATTTTTGTACCATAGTTTGTAAACGCTATACCTTTTGCGCAAACCAATAAATATACACTTATTGGATTTTTTTTTTATCAAAGACATGTAGCACAATAAATTCTGACACAAACTTGTATAGAAATGTAATTATATTTGAACAATTTAACCAGGGAAAGTTAAAAATACACTTTTTTTGAGAAAATTGCGGCCTATTTTGATTCATATCGGAAAAATGAAAAATCTTAGCAGCAATCGAAGACCACCAAAAGAAAGCTGTATTTGTGAGAAGAAAAGGAGGTAAAATTCATTTGGGTGCCAAGTTGCATGACCGAGCAATAAACCGTTAAAATTGTTTAGTGCCGATTTGTAAAAAAGGGCCTGGTCATTAGGGGGGTATAAACCTGTGGTCCTTAAGTGGTTAAAGGGGCTTTCCAGTAAAAAATATTTTTTATTAAGTCCCTGCAGCCCGCCCCCTTGAAACAGTAGATTAGTACTTATCTGCTCCAAGGTTCTCTGCACTACCTCCATCTTCCGGTCTCCGTGCTGTGGGCATTGTCACATGCATTCAGAGGTGAAGCCAGTCATTGGCTGCAGCATGGAATGTGACCATCCCCACAACCAAACGGATGTAAACAGCACGGGTACAAGAAGATGGAGAACCAAAGCAAGGTGGAGCTGGCATGTATGAAACTTCTGTGTCGGGGGCATGCCATGAGCACTTGATAATTTTTTATTTTTTTTTACCAGAAACTACTTTGAGTTATTCTGAAGTTCTCCCAGAGGTAAAATTACAATATGATACATGGAGCGCTCACCAGTGGCCCTGTGAACCTCTGACTTTCTCGTAGTATATTGGCAAACTCTCGCAGCTCACGCAGACGTTCCCGCAGAGTCTGTCTGTTGCCCGAGACCTCTCTTAGCTCTTTGGCCAGTTGCTCAGATTCCTCTTGTATTCTCAGTGCATCTTTGGGTAAAGGGGCAGGTGGAGATGCTGAGGAAACCGGTATCTTCATGCCAGCTTTGCGCAGTTCCTGTTCTAGGTACCCTGAAATGAAAAATAAAGTCATGAGTTATTATGTCACAAAGTCATGTGAAATCACTTCACAGTCCTAGAAACTCACCAAAAGTCGTCTCCATGTCATCACAACGTCTGATCTCTGACACATAGCGACGCTGGAAAGCGTTAACATTCTGATTGAGCTGAAATTTGAAGACAGATAGAATAATGAAATCTGACCCCATTATTTTATCCAGAACCTGTTATTCTGTGTTATCTGGACACTTTACCCACCAATTTTCTCATGCTGTGACCAACTGTTGGCATCTTTTTTAGGCTACTTTCACACTGGCGTTTTTTACCGATCAGTCATGGATCTGCAAAAACGCTTCCGTTACAATAATACAACTGCATGCATCCGTCATGAACGGATCCGGTTGTATTATCTTTAACATTGCTAAGAGGGATCAATCATGAGCTCCATTGAAAGTCAATGGGGGACGGATCAGTTTTCTATTGTGTCAGATTGTGTCAGAAAACAGATCCGTCCCCATTGACTTACATTGTATGCCAGGACGTTTGGCTCTTCTTTGTCAGGCGGACAGCAAAATGCTGTCCCCAATGCACGGGCAATGTCCGTGCGGCGGCTGGGATGGATCGAGACCCATTCAACTTGAATGGGTACGTGATCCGTCTGCACCGCAACAAAATAGAACATGTACAGAAACACCACGGGAGCACTCCGTAGTGCTTCCATGGGGTTCCGTGCCTCCGTTCCGCACAGCAGCTCCGGATTGCGGACCCATTCAAGGGAATTTGCGGGCCGCAATACGGCCACGGCAAGGCAACAGCCGTGTGAAAGAGGCCTTAAAGAGGTTATGCAGGAATTGATAATGATGGACTATCCTCAGGATCAGCTGTTTCAGGGAGCCACTGGCTCCCGGCAGCTTTCCAAGCACAGCGCCGTACATTGTATAGTGGCTGTGCTTGGTATTGCAGCTCAGCCCCATTCACTTGGATAAGGCCGAGCTGCAGCGAGGCCATGTGACCAATGTATGGCTCATGGAGCACCAGCCTCTTTTAACAGCTGATCGTGGGGGCCCTATGTTTCGGCCGCCGCTATTCTGATATTGATGACCTAGATAGGTCATCAATATAAATTCCCGGAAAACCCCTTTAACTTTTTATGCTGCCTTATCAAATGCAGCTGTGTCTTCAGTGGTGGCCTGCCCCTCCTACTTGTCTCTTTGTTCCCTAACTCATCTTATAACACTGCTTCTGTCACATACCATATCATCAAAATAATAATACTCTAAAATACTCTGTGTTGCTGCTGCATAACAAAATTCCTTATATTACTAAGGCCTCTTGCACACGACCGTATGGCCTTTTCAGTACTTTGCGGTCCGCAGAAAATACGGATGGCGTCCGTGTGCATTCCATTTTTTGCAGAACAGAACAGCTGGCCCCTGATAGAACAGTACTATCCTTGTCCGTTATGGGGACAATAATAGGACATGTTCTATCTTTGAACGGAACGGAAAAATGGAAATACGGGAACGGAAGACATACCGAGTACCTTCAGTTTTTTTTGCGGATCCATTGAAATTAATGGTTCCGCATACGGTCCGTATAGCGAACGCAAAAAAAACAGAACAAAAAAAAGTGCAAGAGGCCAAAGGCCAAGGCTACACAGCAATCTTGGCTTTGACACCCATTGCATGACCAAAAATAGTTGTCCAGTGCAGCAACTAAACTGAATGGGGTTGCAGTGCAAGTTGAAAGTTGTCGCAAAAAAAAAATAAAAAAAAAAATCCAACACTACTGGATTTATTGTTTTCTTTGGTCCTTCTATGCCTTCGTCTTTCTTCTCCTAATGACCCTTCTCTATCACCTTCAGTGACACATATCGTACTCTGCCCTCCCGCCACACAGGATCAGCAAATTGATCTTCTGAAACACTCTGTGTTACTGTGATCAGTGGTTTCCTGCCGTCCATGATTGTTATTAGCAGTGCTTCACTAGGAAGCTCCCAGTCCATTTTGTTGCAAATTATAGAACATGTCCCATTCTTGTCTGTTTAGTAGACAAGAATAGTAGTTTTCTTGTAATGAGAGTGAGAAAAAGTGGATTTTACACAGAAGGTGTCCGTATTTTGTGGGTTGCACATGGAAGGTTTGCGGACCACAATATGGACATAGTCATATGCATAAGGCCTAAATGATAGAAATCTGCCATACAAAACGTAGGTTCTCAATGAATGGAACAGTTACCATAAATGGATATTTTTTTTCTTTTCAAACGTGGCAAGTTTTTCTGTTCAGTCATGACTGAGCTCACCTGAGAACTGCGTGGAGTCCCAGAGCCTACAATGGTGCTTACTGGCGTTTAGCAAAAGAAAAACAAAAACACATATGAATATACCCCTAAGGCCTCTTTCACAAGAACGATACGAATTGTGCCAGGATTTGTTCAGGAAAAAACATATCGTTTTGCACGGAAGTTCAATAATTTTTTTGCTGCGATTGCATATAGTGTGTGTGTTCTTCCATCCGGATTGCATGTATTTTTCATGAGCATGAGAAAAAGCTGAAGCATAACAATCTCCTAGTAACCATCAGCGAAAAATGCGCTGCATTTGGATGCCTTCCGTTTTTTCACACAAGCCCCATTTATTTCTATTGGGCTAGAGCTGCATGAAAAACGCTAAATATAGAACATGCTTTGATTTTTCATGAACATAAAGATGATGCATGAAAAATAACACACAGTTGAAATGAATAGGTCAGGTTTCAGGCCACAGTATATGGCGTTCACTAGATCGTGTGAAAGAGGCCTGAGGGGAAGTTGTGCTCGGTGTGTAAAAGCTTCAGTGCACCATATATCCAAAATACTATACCTCAGATCACTGTAACGCGGTGTTCAGTCTGGGAAATGCAGCCATGCAGTGCGTTTCCCAGACTGAACACAGTCATGTGAAATTAACCTGACATGGGAAACACCAGTCTTTAGCAAATGACCCCCACTGACTACAGGCAGGAACATGAGGTAGGTAGGAAGGAGACAGGAAGAGTCAGTACACATGATACAAAATACTTACATCTCGAAACTCTACCAAGCCAAGCTCACCCAGCTCGCTTACACATTGGTATTCACAACCAGACTGAAGAAATAGCTGAGCCAGGCACATCTCCTCCCCTCGGAAAAGAGAGCCCATCTTTGCATCTGCAAAAGTCATTCAAATATAGAAGCACTAGTAAATAATACTGAGCAGACAATGAGATGATATGCTTCATCTTTTACATAGAATAATATGACATTATTACACACCAGGTATATCATCCTCCATTACTAGACAGAGATGCTACACAATTAGTGCAAAGCTATGTATAGACAAGTCTGAATAAGCAGCTGGAAATGGTTATGTAGCTTCAAAGCCTAGGGGAGAGCCAATAAGTAGTGACCCAGTCCTCAAGCTAACTGGGTTTCCACATTCAGGTTTTTTGGAAGCCAAAAGCAGGAATCTTCTCGTTTTGCATCCACTCCTGGCATCCAAAAAAACGACACAAAAAACCTGAATATGGAAAGGCACCGTTTTGTGCTGCAGCTGTACCCACAGTAATCCAAAGTAAGAAAACAACAATACTATACCACAGAACTGCTACTGAGCTGGAGTTGTGAGATTGGCACAGCAGCACAACTTCCTCAATGCTGCGTCCTGCCCTGTAGGTGGAGACCAGGGAGGTAAAGTGTGTCATTGGTTTATCAGACAGAAAGGGGAGCATTCCCAGAATGGGCTGAAACCAAATGAGGAAGCTCTGTGGTTGGGAAATTTTCAGAGTCACGAGTTGCATTCAGGACTGGGAGGAGGGGTGGCTGACTCTGGCTTTTAGTGGCCATACAACTCTGAAACCATGCCTGATGATAGCTGGGAACCACATTTTGCTGACCGAGTCAGAATAGGTGGAAAAAAGTAACAGAACTTTGAAGGGATAATTTATCAGTCCTGCTTTTAAAAAGTCACAAGATGGGCATTTACTAAAGAATGGCATTTCACGTGCCAGTTACAGTAAAAAGATCGCTGGTGAAGGCAATTTATTAAGACATGAGCGCCTGTTAATAAATTTGTTGCATCTGTAAAGTCCATGTGCTAGAAACTGAACTGATGTAGGTTTCATATGTAATTTACATCTGGCATAAGCATATTAAATGTGTCAGACTGTGGTGGACCTGCCATTTCTGCTACACTATGCCCATAAATCCCAACCGCCTCTAATCCAGCGGGAAAGCCCCTAGCTGTCCCAGGCAGTCAGCCAGAAGTCCTGCTATGTTCAGAACTCCTTGTTGCCACAGGGAGCAAGCATAGCAGTTGCTGTGGAGCCCAAAAACGAAGGCTTCTTGCGCGGCCGTGCCCATATTGTTGCCCGGAAGCAGCGGGTCCGCAATATACGGGCATCAGCCCCTGTGCACATCGTATCACAGATGCAGACCCATTCACTTTGAATGGGTCCACAATCCGAGAGATACAGGAAGCCCACAGAAACACTATGGAGTGCTTCCATGGGTTTTCTGTCCGTGCCTCTGCACCGCAAAATTGTATGCACTACTTTTTTGCGGTGCGGACCCTATTCAAATGAATGGGTCCACATCCGCAGACAGCAGCCACACGGTTGGTGCCTGTGATTGAGGACCGCAATTTGCGTCTAGCACACGTGCATGAGGCTCGTGTACATGAGGCCTGCGGCTGAATTTACACTTGAGTTATTTGATCAGTTATTTCCCAGTTATTTCCATCAGTTAGTGCTCATTCAGATGGCCGTATGTTTTTTGCTGTCCGCAAAAATGCGGATCCGTTTTTGTGGACAGTTCAGCAGGTCACAAAAAAACTGGTTGCATTCCGCATTTTTGCGGACCCTTAGACTTCAATGGGGCCACATCCTGATTTTCACGGACAATTATAGGACATGTTTTATTTGTTTTGCGTGGCCATGGAATGGGAGCAAAGATGTGGACAGCACACTGAAGTGAATGAGTCCACATCTAATCCACAAAATTGCGGACCAGATGCGGAAAGAAACATACCGCCATCTGAATGAGCCCTTATTCTGAGCCAAAACCAGTACTGAAGCTGACTCAGGGCTCATTCACACGACCATATGAATGGGTCCGCATCTGTTCTGCAATTTTGCGGAACGGTTGCGGACCCATTCATTTAAATGGGGCCGCAAAAGATGCGGACAGCACACTGTGTGCTGTCCGCATTTGTTGTTCCATTCCGCTGCACCGCAAAAAATGTAGAGCATGTCTTATTCTAGTCTGCAATCGCGGACATGAATAGGCATTTCTATAATGGGTCGCACGTTCCGTTGCGCAAATTGCAGAACACACGGGCAGCATCCGTGTTTTGCGTATCCGCAATTTGTGGACAACAAAACATGGCGCAGTTGTGTGAATGCGCCATCAGAGGTAAGGTGTAATGGAAAGATCTGCACCTGTTCTGTGGTTTTGACCCACACCTGGTTTTGGCTCATAATAAGGGTACTTTCACACTTGCGGCAGAGTGATCCGGCAAGCAGTTCCGTTGCCGGAATGCCTGCCGGATCCATCAACACGTATGCCAACTGATGGCATTTGTAAGACAGATCAGGATCCTGATCCGTCTTACAAATGCATTGAAATGCTGTATCCGTCTTTCCTGTGTCATCCGGTAGAACGGACTCGGCATTTATTTTTTTTCACCTTTTTTTCGGTCTGCGCATGACGGATCCGGTATTCTGGTATTTTGAATGCTGGATCCAGAACTAATACATTCCTATGGAAAAAAAATGGCGGATCAGGCATTCTGGCAGTTTTTTTGGCCGGAGATAAAACCGTAGCATGCTGCAGTTTTATCTCTGTCCTGATCAGTCAAAAAGACTGAACTGAAGACATCCTGATGCAGACTGAATGGATTGCTCTCCATTCAGAATGCATTAGGATAAAACTGATCAGTTCTGTTCCGGTATAGAGCCCCTAGGACGGAACTCTATGCCGGAAAAGAAAAAAGATGTGAAAGTACCCTAACTCATGGAAATAGCTGACCAAATAGCTGAAGTGTGAACTCAAACTTTAGCTCATGCACACGTATTTTCTTTCCGTGTCCGTTCCTTTTTTTTTGCAGACTGTATGCGGAACCATTCATTGCAATAGGTCTGCAAAAAACGGTAGTTACTCCGTGTACATTCCATTTCCATATTTCCATTCTGCTAAAAAATAGAACATGTCCTATTACTGTCCGCATTATATGGTCCCTGAGATTTTCCATTTTTGTGTTTTTGTTTTTTACTCCCCGCCTTCCCATAGTCCTAACTTTTTTATTTTTCCATTCACATAGCCTTATGAAGGCTTATTTTTGGTGGGACAAGTTGTACTTTCTAATGGCACCATTTACGGTTGCATACCATGTAGGCTTATTTTTGGTGGGACAAGTTGTACTTTCTGATGGCACCATTTACGGTTGCATACCATGTAGGCTTATTTTTGGTGGGACAAGTTGTACTTTCTGATAGCACCATTTACGGTTGCAAACCATGTAGTAGGAAGTGCGAAAAAAATTCCAAATGGGGTAGAATTGTGAAAAAACGCAATTCTGATAAAAGTTTTTATATTTTTTTTACACTGTACACTATGCGGTAAAATTGACCTGTTATCTTCATTCTCCTGGTCAGTACGGTTACAACGATACCACACTTGTATAATTATTTTTCGTTTTAATACTGAAAAAAAATTAAACCTTTGAGGAAATTTTTGTATTTTTTTATATAACCATATTCTGACCCCTATAACCTTTTGGTAGTTATGTGTATGGGGCTATGTGAGGGCTATTTTTTTTCGTGACGATCTGTTCTTTTCAGTGATAGCAATTTGAAGTGTGTGCGACTTTTTGATCACTTTTTATTAAAAAAAATTTGGGTAGTTGAAGCGACAAAAAATGGCAAATTGGCTGTTTTTATTTTTTTACCCGTTACACCATTTGCCTTATGCTATTAATATTGTTATAATTTTTATTGCATGGGCATTTTTGCACGCAGCAATGCCCATGATGTTTCTTTTTATTATTAAGTATTTTTATTTTATTTTAACCGCTTGCCGCCACGCTAACGCCGAAAGGCGTCATCGCGGCGGCTCCCCCAGGCTACACTAACGCCAATTGGCGTCATCTCGCGTGAGCCGAGATTTCCTGTAAACGCGCGCACACAGGCGCGCGCGCTCACAGGAACGGAAGGTAAAAGAGTTGATCTCCAGCCTGCCAGCGGCGATCGTTCGCTGGCAGGCTGGAGATGTGTTTTTTTTAACCCCTAACAGGTATATTAGACGCTGTTTTGATAACAGCGTCTAATATACCTGCTACCTGGTCCTCTGGTGGTCCCCTTTGTTTGGATCGACCACCAGAGGACACAGGTAGCTCAGTAAAGTAGCACCAAGCACCACTACACTACACTACACCCCCCCCCCCGTCACTTATTAACCCCTTATTAGCCCCTGATCACCCCTGATCACCCCATATAGACTCCCTGATCACCCCCCTGTCATTGATTACCCCCCTGTCATTGATCACACCGCTGTAAAGCTCCATTCAGACGTCCGCATGATTTTTACGGATCCACTGATAGATGGATCGGATCCGCAAAACGCACACGGACGTCTGAATGGAGCCTTACAGGGGCGTGATCAATGACTGTGGTGATCACCCCATGTAGACTCCCTCATCACCCCCCTGTCATTGATCACACCCCTGTAAAGTTCCATTCAGACGTCCGCATGATTTTTACGGATCCACTGATAGATGGATCGGATCCGCAAAACGCACACGGACATCTGAATGGAGCCTTACAGGGGCGTGATCAATGACTGTGGTGATCACCCCATATAGACTCCCTCATCACCCCCCTGTCATTGATCACACCCCTGTAAAGCTCCATTCAGACGTCCGCATGATTTTTACGGATCCACTGATAGATGGATCGGATCCGCAAAACGCATACGGACGTCTGAATGGAGCCTTACAGGGGCGTGATCAATGACTGTGGTGATCACCCCATATAGACTCCCTCATCACCCCCCTGTCATTGATCACACCCCTGTAAAGCTCCATTCAGACGTCCGCATAATTTTTACGGATCCACTGATAGATGGATCGGATCCGCAAAACGCACACGGACGTCTGAATGGAGCCTTACAGGGGCGTGATAAATGACTGTGGTGATCACCCCATATAGACTCCCTGATCACCCCCCTGTCATTGATTACCCCCCTGTCATTGATCACACCCCTGTAAAGCTCCATTCAGACGTCCGCATGATTTTTACGGATCCACTGATAGATGGATCGGATCCTCAAAACGCATACGGACGTCTGAATGGAGCCTTACAGGGGCGTGATCAATGATTGTGGTGATCACCCCATATAGACTCCCTCATCACCCCCCTGTCATTGATCACACCCCTGTAAAGCTCCATTCAGACGTCCGCATGATTTTTACGGATCCACTGATAGATGGATCGGATCCGCAAAACACATACGGACATCTGAATGGAGCCTTATAGGGGGGTGATCAATGACAGGGGGGTGATCACCCCATATAGACTCCTTGATCACCCCCCTGTCATTGATCACCCCCCCTGTCATTGATCACCCCCCTGTCATTGATTACCTGTCACGGAACCATGAACCAGACGTACAACAAGAGATAAGTGAAAATAAGAAGGCTTTATTGAAAATAAAGCTGTAAAGCAAAAGTCCAAACGGATGGTGAAACCGAGCAGAGTCTTTGCGAAGCCAGAGGTCAGGAACCAGAAGGGTAGTCAGACGAAGCCAGGATCAGGAACCAGCAGGGTAGTCAGACGAAGCCAGGATCAGGAACCAGCAGGGTAGTCAGACGAAGCCAGGATCAGGAACCAGAAGCAGCAGCAGTCTTAGAAGCATGTGAACACAAGAGGACCAAGCAAGGAACTGAAGCCACAGACCTCCTATATATATGAGCTAGGCATCCAGCTCCTCCCAGGGGAAGGAGGAGCCGCAGGGTGGAAGGCTACAAGAAACCCAGGACCCAAGATGGCCGCCAGCACATGTCAAACGAAGGAGAGCAGCAAGCAGGTAAGACCATGACAGTACCTCCCCCTCAAGGGCCCCTCCTCCGCGGAGCACAAAACGGTTTCTGAGGGAAGCGTGCGTGGAAGGCTCGGAGCAAGGCAGGAGCATGGACATCTGCGGAGGGAACCCAGGAACGCTCCTCTGGACCATAACCACGCCAATGGACCAAAAACTGCAACCGACCGCGGACCAGGCGTGAGTCCAGGATATTGCTCACCTCATATTCCTCACGATTGCCCACTTGGACCGGACGAGGCCGAGGAACCGAGGAAGTGAAACGATTACACACCAGTGGCTTCAACAGGGAGACATGAAACACGTTGGAGATCCGCATGCCAGGAGGAAGCGCAAGGGCATAGGCTACCGGGTTTACCCTGCGAAGCACTCGGAAGGGACCAACAAAGCGAGGCGCCAGCTTGGGAGTGGGCACTCGAAGGTTGAGGTTGCGGGTGGACAACCATACACGGTCTCCGACCTGGTAGGAAGGAGCAGGCGCTCGTCTGCGATCAGCCTGGAATCTCTGGCGCTGCGCAGAGACCTCAAGGGACTTCTGGATCTGTACCCAAGAAGCACGTAGGACGGAAAGGTGATCCTCCACAGCCGGAATATCCTGGGGAGAGAATACCTCCGGTAACACGGCAGGTTGGAACCCATAATTGGCCATGAAGGGAGATGTCCCAGAGGAAGAGTTCACCGCCGTGTTCCTGGCAAACTCAGCCCAAGGCAGGAGGTCAACCCAATTGTCTTGGTGATCGGAGACATAGCAACGAAGGAATTGCTCCAAGGCCTGATTGGATCGTTCTGCGGCCCCATTGGACTGAGGGTGGTAGGCCGAGGAGAAGGAGAGATGAATCCCCAACTGGGAGCAAAAGGCGCGCCAGAACCTGGACACAAACTGACTCCCCCGATCCGACACAATCTCCTTAGGCAAACCGTGCAACCGGAAGACCTCCCTGGCAAAAATCGTGGCCAACTCTTGTGCAGAGGGTAACTTCTTGAGAGGAACACAGTGGCACATTTTGGAAAACCGATCCACAATCATGAGAATGACCGTATGGCCTCGGGATGCAGGGAGGTCCACAATGAAATCCATCCCCAGGTGTGACCATGGGCGCTCCCCGGTGGCTATGGGTTGCAGAAGGCCCAACGGAAGGTGCCGAGGGGACTTACTCTGGGCACAAACGGAGCATGCCGCTACATATGCGGCGATGTCGGAACGTAGGGAAGGCCACCAGAACAGACGTGAAACAGCCCAGGACAGCTGATTCTTTCCAGGATGCCCCGCGGTCTTGGAGTTATGGTAGGTTCGCAACAACCGAGTGCGCAACTCCTCAGGCACAAAACATCTGCCGTTGGGTCTCCCAGAGGGAGCACCAGATTGAGCCGCCAAAATCTGCTCACCCAGGGGAGAGGTCAGGCTGGTGCGAATGGCGGCCAGGATCTGATTCGGAGGTATGACCGAAGTCGGAATCGACTCCTCCCTGGACAGCTCGGAGTACTGCCGTGATAAGGCATCCGCCCTGATGTTCTTGGAACCGGGTAGGTAGGAGACCACGTAATTAAAACGTGACAAGAACAGAGCCCATCTGGCCTGACGTGGTGTCAATCTCTTGGCCTCAGAAAGGTAGGTCAGATTCTTGTGGTCCGTCAGGATGAGAACCGGAACCACCGAACCCTCGAGCAAGTGCCTCCATTCTTTAAGGGCCTGCACGATGGCCAATAACTCCCTGTCACCAATCTGATAGTTGCACTCCGCGGAAGACAGTTTCCGGGAGTAAAACCCACAAGGAAGCAGAGGACCCTCTGGTGTTCTACGCTGAGACAGAAGGGCGCCTACTCCCGTCTCAGACGCGTCCACCTCGAGGACAAAGGACAACCCAGGGTTGGGATGCGACAGAATCGGAGCCGACACAAAGGCGGACTTTAGGGCCTCAAAAGCTCGGATGGCCTCGAGCGGCCAGACCTGGGAATTACTGCCCTTCCTGGTCAGATCCGTGAGAGGCTTGGCCAGCATGGAAAAGTCCCTGATGAACTTCCGATAATAATTGGCGAAGCCCAAAAAGCGCTGCAGGGAACGAAGACCACTGGGCTGGGGCCACTGTAAGACAGCCGAAACCTTCTCAGGATCCATGGAGAACCCCTCAGCGGAAATGATGTAACCTAAGAAGGTTACCTGGGATCGGTGAAATTCGCATTTCTCAAGCTTACCGAACAGCTTGTTCTCTCGTAACCGTTGCAACACTCGTCTGACATCCAGAATGTGGGCCTCCATGGATTCAGAATATACCAAGATGTCATCCAAATAGACTACCACACACTGCTGCAACAGGTCACGGAAAACATCGTTGATGAATTCCTGAAAGACTGCGGGCGCATTGCACAACCCAAAGGGCATAACCAAGGATTCGTAATGACCGGTCCTGGTGTTAAACGCGGTCTTCCACTCATCGCCCGCCTTGATCCTCACCAGGTTATATGCCGCCCTCAGGTCGAGTTTGGTAAAGACCGTGGCCCCTTTAAGGCGATCGAACAGCTCGGAAATCAAGGGTATCGGGTAAGCGTTCTTGATCGTGATGCGATTGAGACCCCTGTAATCGATGCAAGGCCTCAACTCACCGCCCTTCTTTTTCACAAAGAAAAATCCAGCCCCTGCCGGGGACGAAGATTTGCGAATGTGTCCGCGTGAAAGCGCCTCCCTCACGTACTCCTCCATGGCCTCATTCTCCGCTACCGACAGTGGATAGACTTTGCCACGAGGAGGAACGGCACCAGATTGTAACTCTATGGCACAATCGTATGGGCGGTGCGGAGGTAGGGCAACCGCGCGCACCTTATCGAATACATCCCGGTACTCCTCGTATTCAGGAGGCAACAGAGAGTCCGAGGAAGTACACAGCAACTTGACAGACCCATGGATGCAACTAGCCCCACACTGCGGTGACCACGAGAGGATCTCGACCGATCTCCAATCGAAAGTCGGATTATGCTTCTGGAGCCAGGGGTACCCCAAGACCACCGAGTAGTGTGGAGACGAAATAACCTGGAGGCAGACCGACTCTCTGTGAACGGCACCAATGGCTATCCCCACTGGAAGGGTCTCATGAGTCACGTGTGGCGGCAGAAGGGGTCTGCCGTCTATCGCCTCAAGAGCCAGTGGGGAACCTCGAGCCTGCAGAGGAATGGAATTGGCGGCAGCGAACGCACTATCAATGAACAAACCACCAGCACCCGAGTCCACCAATGCCTGGGTCGTCACCGAGCCCCCGACCCAGGAGAGGACAACAGTGATCAGTGGTTTGTCAACACGGGAAACCGGGGACGAGGAGACTCCACCCAAGATCTGCCCCCGACAGGATCTCAGGGTACGAGCGTTTCCCGGACGGTTCGGACATGCCAACCGAAAATGCCCACCGAGACCACAGTACATGCATCGGCCCTCGCGTCTCCGGAGTGCCCTCTCCCCCTCGGACAGGCGAGCAAACCCCAGCTGCATGGGTTCACCCCCAGACAAGTCATCCCCAGGAGGCGTGGGAGGAGAGGGAGGCACGGGTGGGACAGCAAACGTAGGCACCAATCTGTTAGAAGACCTCCGCAGGTTCTCCTTAAAGGAAGGTCTCTCCCTGAGTCTGGTGTCAATCAAAATCAGAAAAGAAATAAGAGACTCGAGCTCAACTGGTAGGTCCTTAGCTGCAACCTCATCCTTCAAGGCATCCGAGAGACCATGAGAGAAAGCAGCGACCAGAGCCTCATTATTCCAGCCCACCTCTGCTGCCAGGGTACGAAACTCAATGGCGTATTCAGCTACGGATCGTGAACCCTGTCTGATGGACATAAGGAGCTTCGCAGCAGAGGCAGCACGAGCCGGCACATCGAATACCTTCCGAAGAGAAGCAACAAAACCGGAAAACTCGGCAACCACCGGATTGTTGTTCTCCCATAAAGGGCTGGCCCAGGCCAAGGCCTTGTCCGAGAGCAGCGAGATCAAGAAGCCCACCTTTGATCTCTCAGTAGGAAAGGCATGTGGCAGCAACTCGAAATAAATGCCCACCTGGTTAAGGAAACCTCGGCACTGAGTTGGCTCTCCCCCAAAGCGCTGTGGAAGAGGGGCAGAACCGGTCATACCCCGAAACACCGCAGGCGCAACAACAGGTGTCGGGGTAGACTCTGGCGCAACAACCGGAGCGGCAGTAGGAGCGAGCCCAGGAGCGACAACCGGCCCATCGGCAACGGGAGCGAAATGAGCCGTGCGTTCAAGCAGGGTTTGCAACGCCACAGCGAACCGACCCAACAGGTGATCCTGCTGATCAAGTCTGGCAACCAGCGTGGGTAGCGAGGATGGCCCTGTACCGTCAGAATTCATGGCTTGGTCCTAATGTCACGGAACCATGAACCAGACGTACAACAAGAGATAAGTGAAAATAAGAAGGCTTTATTGAAAATAAAGCTGTAAAGCAAAAGTCCAAACGGATGGTGAAACCGAGCAGAGTCTTTGCGAAGCCAGAGGTCAGGAACCAGAAGGGTAGTCAGACGAAGCCAGGATCAGGAACCAGCAGGGTAGTCAGACGAAGCCAGGATCAGGAACCAGCAGGGTAGTCAGACGAAGCCAGGATCAGGAACCAGAAGCAGCAGCAGTCTTAGAAGCATGTGAACACAAGAGGACCAAGCAAGGAACTGAAGCCACAGACCTCCTATATATATGAGCTAGGCATCCAGCTCCTCCCAGGGGAAGGAGGAGCCGCAGGGTGGAAGGCTACAAGAAACCCAGGACCCAAGATGGCCGCCAGCACATGTCAAACGAAGGAGAGCAGCAAGCAGGTAAGACCATGACATTACCCCCCTGTCATTGATCACACCCCTGCAAAGCTCCATTCAGACGTCCGCATGATTTTTACGGATCCACTGATAGATGGATCGGATCCGCAAAACGCATACGGACGTCTGAATGGAGACTTACAGGGGCGTGATCAATGACTGTGGTGATCACCCCATATAGACTCCCTGATCACCCCCCTGTCATTGATTACCCCCCTGTCATTGATCACTCCCCCTGTCAGGCTGCATTCAGATGTCCGTATGATTTTTACAGATCCACGGATACATGGATCGGATCCGCAAAACACATACGGACATCTGAATGGAGCCTTATAGGGGGGTGATCAATGACAGGGGGGTGATCACCCCATATAGACTCCCTGATCACCCCCCCTGTCATTGATCACCCCCCCTGTCATTGATCACCCCCCTATCATTGATCACCCCCCTGTCATTAATCACCCCCCTGTCATTAATCACCCCCCTGTCAGGCTCCATTCAGACATTTTTTTGGCCCAAGTTAGCGGAAATTTTTTTTTTTTTCTTACAAAGTCTCATATTCCACTAACTTGTGTCAAAAAATTAAATCTCACATGAACTCACCATACCCCTCACGGAATCCAAATGCGTAAAATTTTTTAGACATTTATATTCCAGACTTCTTCTCACGCTTTAGGGCCCCTAGAATGCCAGGGCAGTATAAATACCCCACATGTGACCCCATTTCGGAAAGAAGACACCCCCAGGTATTCCGTGAGGGGCATATTGAGTCTATGAAAGATTGAAATTTTTGTCCCAAGTTAGCGGAAAGGGAGACTTTGTGAGAAAAAAATAAAAAATATAAATTTCCGCTAACTTGTGCCAAAAAAAAATAATTTCTATGAACTCGCCATGCCCCTCATTGAATACCTTGGAATGTCTTCTTTCCAAAATGGGGTCACATGTGGGGTATTTATACTGCCCTGGCATTCTAGGGGCCCCAAAGCGTGAGAAGAAGTCTGGTATCCAAATGTCTAAAAATGCCCTCCTAAAAGGAATTTGGGCACCTTTGCGCATCTAGGCTGCAAAAAAAGTGTCACACATCTGGTATCGCCGTACTCAGGAGAAGTTGGGGAATGTGTTTTGGGGTGTCATTTTACATATACCCATGCTGGGTGAGAGAAATATCTTGGTCAAATGCCAACTTTGTATAAAAAAATGGGAAAAGTTGTCTTTTGCCAAGATATTTCTCTCACCCAGCATGGGTATATGTAAAATTATACCCCAAAACACATTCCCCAACTTCTCCTGAATACGGCGATACCACATGTGTGACACTTTTTTGCAGCCTAGGTGGGCAAAGGGGCCCATATTCCAAAGAGCACCTTTAGTATTTCACAGGTCATTTACCTACTTACCACACATTAGGGCCCCTGGAAAATGCCAGGGCAGTATAACTACCCCACAAGTGACCCCATTTTGGAAAGAAGACACCCCAAGGTATTCCGTGAGGGGCATGGGGAGTTCCTAGAATTTTTTATTTTTTGTCACAAGTTAGTGGAAAATGATGATTTTATTACTTTTTTTTTTCTTACAAAGTCTCATATTCCACTAACTTGTGACAAAAAATAAAAACTTCCACGAACTCACTATGCCCATCAGCGAATACCTTGGGGTGTCTTCTTTCCAAAATGGGGTCACTTGTGGGGTAGTTATACTGCCCTGGCATTCTAGGGGCCCAAATGTGTGGTAAGGAGTTTGAAATCAAATTCTGTAAAAAATGACCAGTGAAATCCGAAAGGTGCTCTTTGGAATATGGGCCCCTTTGCCCACCTAGGCTGCAAAAAAGTGTCACACATCTGGTATCTCCGTATTCAGGAGAAGTTGGGGAATGTGTTTTGGGGTGTCATTTTACATATACCCATGCTGTGTGAGAGAAATATCTTGGCAAAAGACAACTTTTACAATTTTTTTATACAAAGTTGTCTTTTGCCAAGATATTTCTCTCACCTAGCATGGGTATATGTGAAATGACACCCCAAAACACATTCCCCAACTTCTCCTGAATACGGAGATACCACATGTGTGGCACTTTTTTGCAGCCTAGGTGGGCAAAGGGGCCCATATTCCAAAGAGCACCTTTCGGATTTCGCTGGCCATTTTTTACAGAATTTGATTTCAAACTCCTTACCACACATTTGGGCCCCTAGAATGCCAGGGCAGTATAACTACCCCACAAGTGACCCCATTTTGGAAAGAAGACATCCCAAGGTATTCGCTGATGGGCATAGTGAGTTCATGGAAGTTTTTATTTTTTGTCACAAGTTAGTGGAAAATGATGATTTTTTATTTTTTATTTTTTTCTTACAAAGTCTCATATTCCACTAACTTGTGACAAAAAATAAAAACTTCCATGAACTCACTATGCCCATCAGCGAATACCTTGGGGTGTCTTCTTTCCAAAATGGGGTCACTTGTGGGGTAGTTATACTGCCCTGGCATTCTAGGGGCCCAAATGTGTGGTAAGGAGTTTGAAATCAAATTCTGTAAAAAATGACCAGTGAAATCCGAAAGGTGCTCTTTGGAATATGGGTCCTTTTGCCCACCTAGGCTGCAAAAAAGTGTCACACATGTGGTATCTCCGTATTCAGGAGAAGTTGGGGAATGTGTTTTGGGGTGTCATTTTACCTATTCCCATGCTGGGTGAGAGAAATATCTTGGCAAAAGACAACTTTTACCATTTTTTTATACAAAGTTGTCTTTTGCCAAGATATTTCTCTCACCCAGCATGGGTATATGTAAAATGACACCCCAAAATACATTCCCCAACTTCTCCTGAATACGGAGATACCACATGTGTGACACTTTTTTGCAGCCTAGGTGGGCAAAGGGGCCCACATTCCAAAGAGCACCTTTCGGATTTCACCAGCCATTTTTTACAGAATTTGATTTCAAACTCCTTACCACACATTTGGGCCCCTAGAATGCCAGGGCAGTATAACTACCCCACAAGTGACCCCATTTTGGAAAGAAGACATCCCAAGGTATTCGCTGATGGGCATAGTGAGTTCATGGAAGCTTTTATTTTTTGTCAGAAGTTAGTGGAATATGAGACTTTGTAAGAAAAAATAAAAAATAAATCATCATTTTCCGCTAACTTGTGACAAAAAATAAAAAGTTCTATGAACTCACTATGCCCATCAGCGAATACCTTAGGGTGTCTACTTTCCGAAATGGGGTCATTTGTGGGGTGTTTGTACTGTCTGGGCATTGTAGAACCTCAGGAAACATGACAGGTGCTCAGAAAGTCAGCTGCTTCAAAAAGCGGAAATTCACATTTTTGTACCATAGTTTGTAAACGCTATAACTTTTACCCAAACCATTTTTTTTTTACCCAAACATTTTTTTTTTTATCAAAGACATGTAGAACAATAAATTTAGAGCAAAATTTATATATGGATCTCGTTTTTTTTGCAAAATTTTACAACTGAAAGTGAAAAATGTCATTTTTTTGCAAAAAAATCATTAAATTTCGATTAATAACAAAAAAAGTAAAAATGTCAGCAGCAATGAAATACCACCAAATGAAAGCTCTATTAGTGAGAAGAAAAGGAGGTAAAATTCATTTGGGTGGTAAGTTGCATGACCGAGCAATAAACCGCTAAAGTTGTGGAGTGCCGATTTGTAAAAAAGGGCCTGGTCTTTAGCCACCTCAGCCCCCAGTGCTTAAACACCCTGAAAGACCAGGCCACTTTTTACACTTCTGACCTACACTACTTTCACCGTTTATTGCTCGGTCATGCAACTTACCACCCAAATGAATTTTACCTCCTTTTCTTCTCACTAATAGAGCTTTCATTTGGTGGTATTTCATTGCTGCTGACATTTTTACTTTTTTTGTTATTAATCGAAATTTTACGATTTTTTTGCAAAAAAATGACATTTTTCACTTTCAGTTGTAAAATTTTGCAAAAAAAACGACATCCATATAGAAATTTTGCTCTAAATTTATTGTTCTACATGTCTTTGATAAAAAAAAAAATGTTTGGGTTAAAAAAAAATGGTTTGGGTAAAAGTTATAGCGTTTACAAACTATGGTACAAAAATGTGAATTTCCGCTTTTTGAAGCAGCTCTGACTTTCGGAGCACCTGTCATGTTTCCTGAGGTTCTACAATGCCCAGACAGTACAAACACCCCACAAATGACCCCATTTCGGAAAGTACACACCCTAAGGTATTCGCTGATGGGCATAGTGAGTTCATAGAACTTTTTATTTTTTGTCACAAGTTAGTGGAAAATGATGATTTTTTTTTTTTTCTTACAAAGTCTTATATTCCACTAACTTGTGACAAAAAATAAAAACTTCTATGAACTCACTATGCCCATCACGAAATACCTTGGGGTCTCTTCTTTCCAAAATGGGGTCACTTGTGGGGTAGTTATACTGCCCTGGCATTCTAGGGGCCCAAATGTGTGGTAAGGAGTTTGAAATCAAATTCTGTAAAAAATGACCTGTGAAATCCGAAAGGTGCTCTTTGGAATATGGGCCCCTTTGACCACCTAGGCTGCAAAAAAGTGTCACACATCTGGTATCTCCGTACTCAGGAGAAGGTGCGGAATGTGTTTTGGGGTGTCTTTTTACATATACCCATGCTGGGTGAGATAAATATCTTGGTCAAATGCCAACTTTGTATAAAAAAATGGGAAAAGTTGTCTTTTGCCAAGATATTTCTCTCACCCAGCATGGGTATATGTAAAATGACACCCCAAAACACATTCCCCACCTTCTCCTGAGTACGGAAATACCAGATGTGTGACACTTTTTTGCAGCCTAGGTGGGCAAAGGGGCCCATATTCCAAAGAGCACCTTTCGGATTTCACAGGTCATTTTTTACAGAATTTGATTTCAAACTCCTTACCACACATTTGGGCCCCTAGAATGCCAGGGCAGTATAACTACCCCACAAGTGACCCCATTTTGGAAAGAAGAGACCCCAAGGTATTCGCTGATGGGCATAGTGACTTCATGGAAGTTTTTATTTTTTGTCACAAGTTAGTGGAATATGAGACTTTGTATGAAAAAAAAAAAAAAAAATCATCATTTTCCACTAACTTGTGACAAAAAATAAAAAATTCTAGGAACTCGCCATGCCCCTCACGGAATACCTTGGGGTGTCTTCTTTCCAAAATGGGGTCACTTGTGGGGTAGTTATACTGCCCTGGCATTTTCCAGGGGCCCTAATGTGTGGTAAGTAGGTAAATGACCTGTGAAATCCTAAAGGTGCTCTTTGGAATATGGGCCCCTTTGCCCACCTAGGCTGCAAAAAAGTGTCACACATGTGGTATCGCCGTATTCAGGAGAAGTTGGGGAATGTGTTTTGGGGTGTCATTTTACATATACCCATGCTGGGTGAGAGAAATATCTTGGCAAAAGACAACTTTTCCCATTTTTTTATACAAAGTTGGCATTTGACCAAGATATTTCTCTCACCCAGCATGGGTATATGTAAAATGACACCCCAAAACACATTCCCCAACTTCTCCTGAATACGGAGATACCAGATGTGTGACACTTTTTTGCAGCCTAGATGCGCAAAGGTGCCCAAATTCCTTTTAGGAGGGCATTTTTAGACATTTGGATACCAGACTTCTTCTCACGCTTTGGGGCCCCTAGAATGCCAGGGCAGTGTAAATACCCCACATGTGACCCCATTTTGGAAAGAAGACACCCCAAGGTATTCAATGAGAGGCATGGCGAGTTCATAGAATTTATTTTTTTTGGCACAAGTTAGCGGAAATTGATATTTTTAATTTTTTTCTCACAAAGTCTCCCGTTCCGCTAACTTAGGACAAAAATTTCAATCTTTCATGGACTCAATATGCCCCTCACGGAATACCTGGGGGTGTCTTCTTTCCGAAATGGGGTCACATGTGGGGTATTTATACTGCCCTGGCATTCTAGGGGCCCTAAAGCGTGAGAAGAAGTCTGGAATATAAATGTCTAAAAAATTTTACGCATTTGGTTTCCGTGAGGGGTATGGTGAGTTCATGTGAGATATTATTTTTTGACACAAGTTAGTGGAATATGAGACTTTGTAAGAAAAAAAAAAAAAAATTCCGCTAACTTGGGCCAAAAAAATGTCTGAATGGAGCCTTACAGGGGGGTGATCAATGACAGGGGGGGTGATCAATGACAGGGGGGTGATCAGGGAGTCTATATGGGGTGATCAATGACAGGGGGGTGATCAGAGAGTCTATATGGGGTGATCACCACAGTCATTGATCACGCCCCTGTAAGGCTTCATTCAGACGTCCGTATGCGTTTTGCGGATCCGATCCATGTATCAGTGGATCCGTAAAAATCATGCGGACATCTGAATGGAGCTTTACAGGGGGTTGATCAATGACAGGGGTGTAATCAATGACAGGGGGGTGATCAGGGAGTCTATATGGGGTGATAACCACAGTCATTGATCATGCCCCTGTAAGGCTTCATTCAGACGTCCGGATGCGTTTTGCGGATCGGATCCATCTATCAGTGCATCCGTAAAAATCATGCGGACATCTGAATGGAGCTTTACAGGGGGTTGATCAATGACAGGGGTGTAATCAATGACAGGGGGGTGATCAGGGAGTCTATATGGGGTGATCACCACAGTCATTGATCATGCCCCTGTAAGGCTTCATTCAGACGTCCGGATGCGTTTTGCGGATCCGATCCATCTATCAGTGCATCCGTAAAAATCATGCGGGCATCTGAATGGAGCTTTACAGGGGGTTGATCAATGACAGGGGTGTAATCAATGACAGGGGGGTGATCAGGGAGTCTATATGGGGTGATAACCACAGTCATTGATCATGCCCCTGTAAGGCTTCATTCAGACGTCCGGATGCGTTTTGCGGATCGGATCCATCTATCAGTGCATCCGTAAAAATCATGCGGGCATCTGAATGGAGCTTTACAGGGGGTTGATCAATGACAGGGGTGTAATTAATGACAGGGGGGTGATCAGGGAGTCTATATGGGGTGATCACCACAGTCATTGATCATGCCCCTGTAAGGCTTCATTCAGACGTCCGGATGCGTTTTGCGGATCCGATCCATCTATCAGTGCATCCGTAAAAATCATGCGGACATCTGAATGGAGCTTTACAGGGGGGTAATCAATGACAGGGGTGTAATCAATGACAGGGGGGTGATCAGGGAGTCTATATGGGGTGATAACCACAGTCATTGATCATGCCCCTGTAAGGCTTCATTCAGACGTCCGGATGCGTTTTGCGGATCGGATCCATCTATCAGTGCATCCGTAAAAATCATGCGGACATCTGAATGGAGCTTTACAGGGGGTTGATCAATGACAGGGGTGTAATCAATGACAGGGGGGTGATCAGGGAGTCTATATGGGGTGATCACCACAGTCATTGATCATGCCCCTGTAAGGCTTCATTCAGACGTCCGGATGCGTTTTGCGGATCCGATCCATCTATCAGTGCATCCGTAAAAATCATGCGGACATCTGAATGGAGCTTTACAGGGGGGTAATCAATGACAGGGGGGGTGATCACCACAGTCATTGATCATGCCCCTGTAAGGCTTCATTCAGACGTCCGTATGCGTTTTGCGGATCGGATCCATCTATCAGTGCATCCGTAAAAATCATGCGGACATCTGAATGGAGCTTTACAGGGGGGTAATCAATGACAGGGGGGTAATCAATGACAGGGGGGTTATCAGGGAGTCTATATGGGGTGATCACCACAGTCATTGATCACTCCCCTGTAAGGCTCCATTCAGACGTCCGTATGATTTTTACGGATCCGATCAGTCTATCAGTGGATCCGTAAAAATCATGCGGACATCTGAATGGAGCTTTACAGAGGGGTGATCAATGACAGGGGTGTAATCAATGACAGGGGGGTGATCAGGGAGTCTATATGGGGTGATCACCACAGTCATTGATCACTCCCCTGTAAGGCTGCATTCAGACGTCCGTATGATTTTTACGGATCCGATCAGTCTATCAGTGGATCCGTAAAAATCATGCGGACATCTGAATGGAGCTTTACAGGGGGGTGATCAATGACAGGGGGGTGATCAGGGAGTCTATATGGGGTGATCACCACAGTCATTGATCACTCCCCTGTAAGGCTGCATTCAGACGTCCGTATGATTTTTACGGATCCGATCAGTCTATCAGTGGATCCGTAAAAATCATGCGGACATCTGAATGGAGCTTTACAGGGGGGTGATCAATGACAGGGGGGTAATCAATGACAGGGGGGTGATCAGGGAGTCTATATGGGGTGATCAGGGGTGATCAAGGGTGAATAAGGGGTTAATAAGTGACAGGGGGGGGGTGTAGTGTAGTGGTGCTTGGTGCAACATATTACTGAGCTACCTGTGTCCTCTGGTGGTCGATCCAAACAAAGGGGACCACCAGAGGACCAGGTAGCAGGTATATTAGACGCTGTTATCAAAACAGCGTCTAATATACCTGTTAGGGGTTAAAAAAAATCACATCTCCAGCCTGCCAGCGAACGATCGCCGCTGGCAGGCTGGAGATCCACTCGCTTACCTTCCGATCCTGTGAACGCGCGCGCCTGTGTGCGCGCGTTCACAGGAAATCTCGCGTCTCGCGAGAGGACGCACCGGCGCGTCAACCCAGAACAACAGGACCGCCGCAAAGACGCAATCCTGCGTACGGCGGTCCTGGGGTGGTTAGGGGGGTATAAACCTGTGGTCCTTAAGTGGTTAAGGAAAGGGAGGTGACTTGAACTTTTTTTATTTTTTTATATTTGTAAAAACTTTTTATTTAATTTTTTTACTTCTTTTTAAGTCACCTTGGGTGAAAATAACTGGCAATCATTAGATTGCCCATTTTCTTTATTGATGGCTATATCGTCATCATTGAAGACTTCATTTGCACTATACCAATACAATGCTTTCACCTAGTGGCCTGTATTGATATAGCCATCTAATAGGCTCTGAAGCCTGCTTGAGGCTTGAGCCTATTAGAGCAGTGTAACAGGTTCCCCGATCTCAGCGCGACTTCCGCTTCCAGACTGCGCAGATGCTGTGGTCACATTTGACCACGGCATCTGAAAGGGAAAATGTATGCGATCAGTCTCATGGCTGATCGCATACATGTGCCGCGAGTCTCTGCTATTTAAAATAGCAGAAACCCGGAGGTTATGATGCCCGCTGCACGTGCGAGCGGGCGCCATGTTTGGAGACCAGACCTCCATCGTACATGTACAGCGGGAGTCCTTAAGGGGTTAAGGACCCATGCCGTACATTTACTGCGCTGGTGGACATGACTTAAAGGGGTTGTCCCACCTAGCAATTTCATACTCACCTGCTGCGAGCTGCGCTGTTCACTTCCTGGTTTCCGGCTTGTGAGGCTGGGCGGGCTTAGTGAGCTTGATTGAAGGCTTGTCCTGGCCGGGCCACGCATCGATGTCTTGAACGTGCATGTCGCCGTGCATGCGCCATGGTGACTTCTTCCTGACCAGTATAGTACAGAGCCGCGAACATGCACACTGCCGCGCATGCGCAATGCGTGAGTATAGTACAGAGCTGCGCTGCATACAGAGCATACGGTACTCTAATCGGCCAGGAAGAAGTCACCATTGCGCCTGCGCGGCGGCGTGCGCGTTCGCAGCTCTGTACTATACTGGCCACGAAGAAGTCACCATGGCGCATGCATGGCCCGACCGGGGGAAGAAAATGTTTTCACACAGGCGCGGCCCACAAGCGGTGGCCATATCTAGTGGATACCAGAAGACAACAGTGGGGTAGGATTGAAAGATTTTTTCCAAGACAGGTAGAATTTGCTAAACGAACATACAGTAATTACAAAAATGCTCATAGGCACTTCTAGAATAAATTTAAATAGGATCAATGAGATGGGATAACCTCTTTAAGGACCAGCGCCGTACATGTATGGGGGACTGATCGGGCGGGTGCAGGTGCTGCGCCCAGCCGATCAGCAGCAAGGGTCTGGCAGTCACTGATAGCCACCCCTGAAAACACTGATGCTGACGCGGCACGTGCAATATCCTGCTTGGTCCAGGGTGGCCATCGGGTCCCCGCGCTGCTGTGATGGAGACCCGATGGCAGGGAAGGCAGCCCGATGCCTTTCTTAGGCATGGTGGCTGCCTTCCAAGAGAGCCTGTGAGATCCAGCGCCCTGGATTTCACAGGCAGGAAGCTGTAAGTGTATTACACTGTGTAATACACTTACAGCCAATGCATTACAATACAGAAGTATTGTAATGTATTGTAAAAGAGGATCAGACCCTCAGAAGTTGAAGTCCCAGAGTGGGACAAAAAACAAACAAACATTGTTTTCCATAATAAAAAAATTAATAATGTTTCAAGGAAAAAAACGAGAAAAAAAAACACACCTTTCCCAAAATAAAACATATAAAATAGTAAAAAAGAAAAAGAAAAGAAAAACATATATATTTTGCATTGCCGCGTCCGTAACGACTGGCTTTATAAAAATATCACATGACCTAACATCTCAGGTGAACACAGTCAAAAAAATAAAATTAAAACTGTGCTACAAAAAACATTTTTTTATCACCTTACATCACTAAAAGTACAACACCAAGCGATCAAAAAGGCGTATGCCCCCAAAATAGAACCAATCTAACCGTCTCCTTATCCCGCAAAAAATGAACCCCTACCTAAGACAATCTCCCAAAAAATATAAAAAAAACTATGGCTCTCAGACTATGGAGACACTAAAACATGATTTTTTTGGTTTCAAAAATACTTTTATTGTGTTAAATGTAAAAAAATAAAATAAAAGTACACATATTAGGTATCGCCGCGTCCGTAACAACCTGCTCTATAAAAATCAGGTGAACACCGTAAAAAAACAAAACAAAACGATTTACAAAAAGCCATTGTCACCTTACATCACAAAAAGTCTAATAGCAAATGATCAAAAAGTCATATGCACCCCAAAATAGTGCCAATCAAACCGTCATCTCATCCTGCAAAAATGATACCCTACCTAAGACAATCGGCCCAAAAATTTAAAAACTATGGCTCTCAGGCTATGGAGACACTAAAACATGATTTTTTTTTTTTCAAAATATATTATTGTGTAAAACTTAAATAATAAGGGGTGGTGCATCAGAGGGTCTTCAAATGTGACATGGCAACTTAAAATTATCCCAGTGAAATCTGCCCTCTAAAAACCATATGGCGTTCCTTTCGTTCTGCGCCCTGCCGTATCCCCATACAGCAGTTTACGATGGGGTGTTTCTGTAAACTATAGAATCAGGCTAATAAATATTAAGTTTTGTTTGGCTGTTAACCCTTGCTTTGTTATTGGAAAATATTGATTAAAATGGAAAATCTGCCCAAAAAGTGAAATTCTGAAATTTCATTTGCATTTTTCTTTAATTCTTGTGGAACATCTAAAGAGTTAAGACAGTTTGTAAAATCAATTTTGAATACCTTGAGGGGTGTAGTTTCTAAAATGGGGCCATTTATGGGTGGTTTCTATTATGTAAGCCTCACAAAGTGACTTCAGTCCTTAAAAAGTGGGTTTTGGGAATTTTCAAGATTTTCTTCTAAACTTCTAAAGCCTCTTTCACATGGGTTTCATAGATTTGGGCCGGATAAGATGCGGGTGCGTCGCGGGAAAATGGGCGATTTTTCCGCGCGAGTGCAAAACATTTTAATGCACGTTCGTGAGAAAAATTGACATGTTTGGTACACAAACCCGAACTTCTTCACAGGAGTTCGGGTTTGGGATCGGTATTGTGTAGATTGTATTATTTTCCCTTATAACATGGTTATAAGGGAAAATAATAGCATTCTTAATACAGAATGCTTAGTAAAATAGGGCTGGAGGGGTTAAAAAAATAAAATAAAAATTTAACTCACCTTAATCCACTTGTTCACACAGCCTAGCTTCTCTTCTTTCTTCAGGACCTGGGTAAAGGACCTTTGATGACATCACTGAGCTCATCACATGGTCCATCACATGATCCATCACCATGGTGATGGATCATTTGACGGACCATGTGATAAGCGCAGTGACGTCACCACAGGTCCTTTTCCTCCTGCACAGCAAAGAAGAAGAAAGAAGATAAGCCGGGCTGCGCGAACAAGTGGATTAAGGTGAGTTAAATTATTCTGTATTAAGAATGCTATTATTTTCCCTTATAACCATGTTATAAGGGAAAATAATAAAGATCGGGTCCCAATCCCGATCGTCACCTAGCAACCATGCGTGAAAATCGCACCGCATTCGCACTTGCTTGCGGATGCTTGCGATTTTCACACAGCCCCATTCACTTCTATGGGGCCTGCATTGCGTGAAAAACGCACAAAATAGAGCATGCTGCCATTTTCACGCAACGCACAAGTGATGTGTGAAAATCACCGCTCATGTGCACAGCCCCATGGAAATGAATGGGTCCGGATTCAGTGTGGGTGCAATGCGTTCACCTCACGCATTGCACCCGCGCGGAAATCTCGCCCGTGTGAAAGAGGCCTAAGCCTTCTAACGTCCCAAAAAAAGAAAATGTAATAAAAAAAAAAGATCCAAACATGAAGTAGACATATAGGAAATGTAAAGTAATAACTATTTGGGGGGCGTGGCCAACTGCCGACATGGACGGACGTGTCTGAGAGCAGCTCCGGCTCCCGCCATTGATCCTGACTAATTCTGCAGCTTGTAACCAAGCCTCTTCACCCAGAACCGGTGCCCAGGAGCCCTAGGAAGCCGAGCATCCCGATTATGGGTCCTAGCAAGGCGCAACAGGCGGCTGACCGCCTTAAAGAGTTCGCTCGCCAGGAGACACAAAATGGCGCCGCCGCCACTTCTTCTCCTCGTGCGCCACAGCCCAGAGGGCAGTCCGCGCAACTCTTGCCGACGGAGACTGAGGGGGAACCTGATCTTACCCTGCAATCTTCCCACAGTCAGCTAATGGCAGATATCATGGGGTGCCAGTCGTCCCTTACAGGCAAGATAGAGTCAGAGTAGACCTTGGCCTCCTGCGTCATGATGTTCAGCAGCTGAGAGAGCGGGTCCGGCATACTCAGGAGCGAGTATCTGAGCTGGAGGACTTAACCAGGCCCCTAACGGCTAGAGTATCTGCTGTTGAAGGCGCGGTTGAATTGTCGCGCCAGAAATGCGATGAACTCGAAAACCGTGCGAGGAGAAATAATATATGCATACTTGGCATGCCTGAGAGGGCGGAGGGATCTGACCCCTCTACATTTTTGGAAGGTTGGTTCAAATCTACGTTCCCTGATGCGACTTTCTCCATGGCCTTCGCAGTAGAGAGAGCCCATCGTGTCCCGGCCCGGATGCCCCCGCCTGGGGCCCCCCCTAGACCGCTCCTCGCCCGCATGCTTAATTGGCGAGACCGCAATTTCATATTGTCCAAAGCAAGATTGAAGCAAACCATCACCTTGGGATCAGCAAACATCTTCCTGTACCCAGATTTCTTGGCGGAATTGCAGAAGAAACGGGCTACATTTACCTCCATCAAGAAGCGCCTGCGAGATCTCAACTTGCAATACTCAATGGCCTACCCCGCCCGCCTAAGAGTCCTGGATGGAGGGAAATCGCATTTCTTCACTTCAACAACCCCAGGGAAGCCGAGGATTGGCTCTCCGTGAGACCCCGGAATTCGCCCCAGAGATGAGGTGACACTTATTTAAGCAGGGCTCTAAGTTGCTGTTTGGGTCCGGACATACCTTCCTTTTTTTTCTTTACTATGGGTTATTTGTTTTATTGGGACCACATGCAGCTGATGATCATCTGGACCAGCGGGGGTGAGAGGCCCGCGAAGTCTGCTAGGTCATTCTGTAGGTACTGTTTCAGCCGACTTATGTTAGAAGCAATCATACTTGTTTGGGGAGTCCGTTCTCTCACCTGCACTAGTTTGTTCCACCTCTACACTGTGCAGGTCCCCCACCTCTGTGGCCTCTGATACTGCCTGTTCAATTTTTGTTCTCTACCCAGTTTGTTGGGTTCTCATGTTGGGTTATCTGTTTCACTGTGTTTCTGTGACTTGGTGCACCATTTATTGCTGTGGTATACATCACTGTTGTAGCCTTATACTCTGTGACTATGGGTTTCCTGGATCCATCCTTCCATTCATTATACTCCAACACTCATGACTAATGTAACAGTTATGTCTTGGAACGTGCGCGGTCTGGGAGGCCCCAGGAAGCGTATGGCAATATTCGCACATGTCCGCAGGTATAATCCGCATATTCAATGCCTCCAGGAAACCCATCTTACAGCTGAAACAGGGAGTAGACTACATAAATCGTAGGCACAATGGGTGGCCAGTGCATTTGGTAGTTCTTATTCTAGAGGGGTGTCCATGCTTGTTCACCGTTCTGTTAGATGGGAGCTACATGAGGAATTGATTGACCCTGAGGGCAAATACATCTTTGTGTATGCACACATGAGCGGTGTTCCCTATGTTATACTAAACTTGTATATTCCTCCTCCTGCCAACCTCTCTGTCCTCCAGGCTGCAGCGGGTTTTGCAGCTCAATTCCTGTCGGCCAGGTTGCTGTGTTTGGGAGATCTCAATTTAGTGGTGGACGAGTCACTGGATAGGTTCCAGGCCACTCCCCGTAGTGGCATTGCCCGCATGAGTGACACATTACTTAAACGCTTTATTTCGGAGCTGGGGTGGCTGGATGTATGGAGGGAGAGAAATCCTACCAGTAGGGAGTTTTCTTGCTTCACGCCCTCCAGAGGGGCATTGTCCCGTATTGACTACTTGCTAAGTGATGTGCAAGCTTATTCAATGATCACCGATGTAAAGTATGGGCCTCAGGGACCGTCTGATCATGCGCCTGTTGTGGGAATGCTAGCTTCGACTGACCGGGTGTTGCGTTGTCACAGACTCCGCATTCACCCATTCTGGCTCTCCCTGATGATCATAAATGACCGCATACCGGATCAGTTGCGAATGTTTTTGGACCTGAACTAAAACGGAGATAGTGATATCCTCATCTTGTGGGATACCCTGAAAGCTTTCTTGAGAGGCAGCATTAAATCCTCTATTTCATATATCAAGAAGGCTGCGAGGCTTAAAGAGGAGGAGTTGGGTACACTTCGCTGGTCAGCCGAGCACAAATATGTTTCAGATCCCACGGAGGAGAACAGATTAGATTGGATGCTAAAGGGTAGACAATACATGCTATGTTTACAGGAAAAGAGTGACCGTAAGTTGCTCTTTCTCAGACAGCAGGCATTTGAACATGGTAACAAAACAGGGAAAGTATTGGCTCAGGTCGTGCGGCGCAATACTTGTGCTGTTCCTTTCATATTGAATTTCTGCACTGTATTATTTCTTGTTTTACCTATGTTGTTTAAGTCTATTGTTCTCTGCTGCCATCTGCTGGCCGGAATTTGTATGCTGCACGCCTCGTTCGTTGTCTATAAAGTTTTATCTCTGGGCGTGGTTTTAGCAGCCTTGGGCCTGGTCACTTCCTGTAGCCTTTTTCAGTGCTGCATTCCTTTGTGACTGGAGACACACACCTTGGCTTGTGAAGGCATCAGTTTTTGACCAGCAGTTGCCTCAGCAGTTAGCCTCAGGAAAGACATCCACATGACAGCATCTACTGCATTCCTGTATTGCATCACCGCATGTCACTGCTCTGGATCAAATAAACCCACTTTTGATTGCATCCTCATGTCTACGTCTGGATCCATCTAACCTGAGCATCTGCCGGTCCGGTCTGCTCCACTGCTTGGATACGAAGGTAGGCCAGTCACAAAGTCATTATCATTTACACCTTCATTCGCCTTCATGTGGGGACAGAACAGTCAAAAACTGCCTTAAAGCCTTATACCCCAGTAAATATCTGTCTGAATGTCCAATGCCCGGCTGCAGGTTCCCTCAGAGCCCAGTGCCACACTCAGGAACCTCCCCTGCAACAGGCCCACTCCCAGCAAATCTGCCCAGCAACAGTGCATGTCCCATAAGCCTAAGGGGAAGCACGGCGTGTCCGCAGTAGATATACTCTCACCTGGAAGTCCTCCACTACTCGCCAAGCCACTTTCTACATCCTATATTAACCCTTGCTCGCATGATATAAGAACTGTTCACGCACTCGGGGCCTCCCTCAAACCAAAACCCCGCAATTCACTCAAAACACTTTGGGAAACTCATCGGGGTGCCTCATCTGAGCCGCACTGCAATTTTCAGCCCCCAATTCAAAAGTTCATTTTCTTAAAGAGACAGCGCACCTTAAATCAAAATGGCCGAAAAGGACCTTGTACAGTTCCCCAGTGATGAAACAAAGCAAATGCAACCTGATACTGATCATTATGAAGAGCTGGAGGTAGAACCCACACTTCCAGCAGACCAAGTCACGCGACCAAGGCGCTCTCTCAAACCAACTATAAAGATCACAGAAAATTATCACACCAGGAAAGATGAGCTATGTGACAACCTGGAAGAGCTATGGGAACGAGTTTCCTCCCTCATATCAGGACTTAAGTCCTCCTCAGGCGATGCCACCAGCTTACAAGTTGCCGTCGGGCGGCTGAACGCAGCCCATGAAAGATACAAGAGACTGTCCACAAGGTATATAACCTTTCTAAAAGACTCTAATATTGAAGAAGCCCCGTCAGAATTGTGCAAGGCAGAATCAATAGACAGACAAAGAGACGCCATGGTGCTGGACGCTAAAGATAAAGTGGAACTCCGCATCTCTCATTTGCAAGAAACTAGATCACACAGATCGCATTCATCCAAACATTCCTCGCGGTCCTACAGATCATCATGCTCTAGAAGCTCCGCCCTGAGCGACAGATTACTAGAGGCCCGCATAAATGCAGAGCAATCCAAAGTGAGGCGTTCTTTCGTCGAAAAAGAAGTCCTTGCCAGGGCAGAAGCAGAGGCTCGAATAAAGATCCTTGAATCAGAGAGGGAAGAGGAAATCGCATTAGCAAAAGTAAGACTACTTGAGCAAGCATTGAGCCAAGGCCTTGATTCAGTCTGCTTACCACCAGAGGAGATAGACGATCCAGCTGATCACACCAGCGACTACATACTGAAACAGTTATCTGCACCACCCCCAGTGTGCAGTACTGTCCAAGCCAACAACACTGAAACCTCCAAGTCAGCTCTACCTGCAGTGGCAGCGATACCCACAGCACCCGAGCAATCCAATAACAGTTGCCCAGACGCGCCCTCTCAAGGACAGTTATTACAGCAAGATGGCTACCATGTGTTTCCTGGCCTACCTCCACAGCTCAAGCAGCAGTCATCAGAATCTACAGAGGCTAGACCACAGCTCAACCCTGCAGCAACATCATTCTACCCGGAAGCATCTCACCCTTTCACGCCACGCAACCTATACGCCCCAGGGGCATCACAAGTTGTCATGGCAACAAGCAGTGAGAAATCAGATATGTCTGAGTTTGCCAGGTTAATGGTGAGCAGAGAGCTAATTAACACCAGTCTCTCAAAATTTGATGACCGTGCGGAGAGCTACAGAGCCTGGAAGGCAACCTTCAAAGCCGCCATCGCCAACCTCAACCTAACTGCAGAGCAGGAGCTCGACCTCTTGATCAAATGGCTGGGCCCAGGCTCCACAAATCGCATCAAGAGCCTTAGAACTGTCTATGTGGGACAAGCAGAAGCAGGTCTCGCTGCAGCCTGGCAGAGACTCGAACGCACCTTTGGCAGTGCAGAAGCAATAGAGAAGGCACTATTCAGGAGACTGCAGAACGTCCCCAAGATCAGTCTCAAGGATGTCCATAAGCTTCAGGATTTAAGTGATTTGCTCATGGAACTGGAGCTCGCCAAAAGAGACCCTCGTCTGTCCGGGCTGTGCTACCTGGATACAGCCCATGGGGTGAACCCAATTGTCGTGAAGTTACCATACAGCCTGCAAGAGAAGTGGGCGGCATCAGTCTCAAGGTACAAAAGAGTGCATGACGTCACTTTTCCCCCATTCATTCATTTCTGTAGGTTCATTGATGAACAGTCCCAGATGAGGAATGACCCCAGCCTTGACTTCCTGGAGTTCAATACTACAGCCTCAGTGACACCATCATCAAGGTACGAAAGTATTGTACATAAACACAGAGACTTTAAGAGCAGCGTGAATGTTAGAAAGACTAACCTACCATCATCTGCAGTACCCACTGGTAGACCGTACACTACCTCATCAGGAGACAAGGCCTTCAATCGTGAATGTCCCATTCATAAAAAACCACACTCACTGAACAAATGCAGAGGATTTAGATCCAAAACAATACAGGAGCGCAAGAAAGTCCTCACCGAGCTTGGGGTATGCTTCAGGTGCTGCGCTTCATTGGAGCACATGGCTAAGGACTGTAAATCCATTATCAAGTGTGAGGAGTGTCATAGTGAAAGACATGCCTCAGCTATGCACCCAACTCCACTCACAAGGGATTCACCTGCTGCTGTCACCACCAGTCCTGCTCAAAGTCATGGCGGGGAGCCCCAGAACCACGCTAACACAGCCACTGCTGTTTCCTGCTCATGCTCGGACGTATGTGGGGAGGGCCAGAGTGAGAAATGTTGTGCCCGCATATGTCTAATCAAGGTCTACCCGGAGGGGATACCAGAAAAGGCAGTAAAAATGTATGCCATCATTGACGACCAAAGCAACCGCTCCCTAGCAGGACCTAAGTTCTTTGAAGCCTTTGGAATAAAGGGACCGTCAGAACCCTACATCTTAAACACCTGCTCGGGTCGCATAGAGACTAGCGGCAGGAGGGCACAAGGATTCATCGCTTGTTCCGTCAGTGGAAATACGGAAATACCTCTACCGACGCTGATCGAATGCGATCAAATACCCAACCATAGGGATGAAATTCCTACCCCGGAAGCTGCATTTCACCATCCACACCTAAGGCACCTAGCCAACGTTATCCCACCTATGGACAACAACGCCGAGATTCTACTCCTGCTTGGCAGAGACAATCTAAGGGTACACAAGGTGCGTCAACAGTGTAATGGTCCCGACTATGCACCATACGCCCAGAGACTGGACTTGGGATGGGTAGTCATAGGAAATGTATGCTTGGATCAACCAAAAATCCGCTCATTCAAAACGTACGTGCGTGGAGATGGACGCACAACTTGCATTAAGCCTTTCCCTCATCACTATGAGGTGAAAGAGAAGCCTCCAGACCTCATACAACCACCTGACGACTTTCCTCCCTTTGCCGACAACTTGGGAAGATTAGTCTTTCATACCAGCAAGGACGATGATAAAGTAGCTTTGTCAGTAGAGGACAGAGAATTTATCAAGATAATGGACAATGAGTTCCTTAAAGACGAAACCAATCACTGGGTTTCTCCATTACCCTTCCGAGCTACCAGGGTGAGACTCCCGAACAATAGGGAACAAGCTCTGTCTAGATTTAACTCTCTTCAGCGTACCATGAACAGTAAGCCTGAGATGAGAGAACACATCGTCGCCTTTATCGACAAAATATTCCGCAACAACCATGCAGAACCAGCTCCATCCTTAGGGAAGAACGACGAGTGCTGGTACTTGCCTTCATTTGGAGTGTATCACCCACGGAAACCTAATCAAATTAGGGTTGTTTTCGACTCAAGTGCCAAACATCGAGGTGTATCGCTTAATGATGTCCTTCTCACAGGTCCTAATCTGACGAATAACCTAGTTGGAGTGCTGATGAGGTTCAGAAAAGAGCTCGTTGCCATCACCGCTGACATTGAACAGATGTTCCACTGTTTCGTAGTCAGAGAGGACCACCAGAATTTCCTCAGGTTTCTGTGGTACAAGAATAACGACACCAACGCAGAGATGGCAGAATATCGTATGAGGGTACACGTATTTGGAAACAGCCCTTCACCTGCCGTGGCAACTTACGGCCTTCGGCGAACTGCATTAGAGGGAGAATCCGAGTACGGTAAAGACGCCAGAGACTTTGTAGAAAAGGACTTCTATGTAGACGATGGACTCAAATCACTACCGACTGAAGAAGCGGCTATCGATCTGCTCAAAAGGACTTAAAGTATGTTGTACCAAGCTAAACTTAGACTACACAAAATTGCTTCAAACAGCCTGGCCGTTATGAGGGCCTTCGAATCAGGCGATCATGCACCAGGATTCAAGGACATTAACTTGGGACTGGACAGTCCACCTGTGCAGAGGAGCTTGGGCCTCAGATGGGATCTCTCAGCCGACTCCTTCCGTTTTCAGATAAGTTGTGCAGACAAGCCATTCACAAAGCGAGGCGTCCTATCAGTGGTAAACAGCCTATTTGATCCGCTGGGATTTGTAGCGCCCATTACCATACATGGTAAATCTCTACTGAGACAGTTTTCTGAAACAGTTAAGGATTGGGATACCCCACTTCCCTCCGAGAAAGAGCAAAAATGGGAAGCCTGGAAGCGATCTTTGTGTGCCTTGGATGAGATCCACATCCCGAGATGCTATATGAAAACTTCACTTTCCTCTAGCATAAAGAAAGAACTCCACGTGTTCTCGGACGCCTCCACGGAGGCCATCGCAGCGGTTGCCTATCTGAAGGTGACAGAACCCAACAACCAAAATCACGTTGGATTCGTCTTTGGTAAGGCTAAGTTAGCCCCCAAGCCCGATCATACTATTCCCAGACTGGAACTTTGTGGGACTGTGTTGGCAGTGGAGATCGCGGATTTCATACAACAAGAACTGGGTGTCGACATAGCTGAAGTCCAGTATTACACCGACAGTAAGGTCGTTTTAGGTTACATCCACAATCGGACCAAGCGATTTTATGTGTACGTTAGTAACCGCATAGAGAGAATCAGGAGGTCCTCCAAACCTGAACAATGGCACTACGTACCATCCGAACTTAATCCAGCAGATCGCCTATGTCTATAGGTTCTTTTACTAACTCTACCTGGCTTACAGGTCCAGAGTTTCTGCTCGGAGAGGCAGACAAATGTGTACAGGAAGTTTTCAGCATCCAGGATCCGGATAATGATCCAGATATCCGCGCTGAAGTTAGTGCATTAGTCACTGGAACAAAGCAAACCGCCAGCTTCAGTTGTCAGCGCTTTGAACGTTTCTCCAGTTGGATGAGACCCATCGAGAACGTCCCTGATGGGTGAACAGGACTGTATCTAGCTTCGCAGATCTTCTCCATTCCAAGTTGGAAAACAGGACTATCTATGTTTGCATTCTAACATGTTTTCTTTTACAGGTTGTTTATATTTTATGGACATTCGTCATAGTGAAATCCCCAAAGTGAATTTCAGACGGGGAGTGTGCTGTTCCTTTCATATTGAATTTCTGCACTGTATTATTTCTTGTTTTACCTATGTTGTTTAAGTCTATTGTTCTCTGCTGCCATCTGCTGGCCGGAATTTGTATGCTGCACGCCTCGTTCGTTGTCTATAAAGTTCTATCTCTGGGCGTGGTTTTAGCAGCCTTGGGCCTGGTCACTTCCTGTAGCCTTTTTCAGTGCTGCATTCCTTTGTGACTGGAGACACACACCTCGGCTTGTGAAGGCATCAGTTTTTGACCAGCAGTTGCCTCAGCAGTTAGCCTCAGGAAAGACATCCACATGACAGCATCTACTGTATTCCATCACCATATGTCACTGCTCTGGATCAAATAAACCCACGTTTGATTGCATCCTCATGTCTACCTCTGGATCCATCTAACCTGAGCATCTGCCGGTCCGGTCTGCTCCACTGCTTGGATATGAAGGTAGGACAGTCACAAAGTCATTATCATTTACACCTTCATTCGCCTTCATGTGGGGACAGAACAATACTATGGCCCCTCATGTGCTTCGCATACAGGACGCAGGGGGTGCTGTGGTTGAAGATCCCAGTGGGATCTTTTTTTTTATCATATCTTTATTTTATTTTAACCAACAAAGTGAAATATAACAGTAACAGAGGGGCAACATGCCCCAAAAATCGAGGAGGCATACATATTCCAGTGGGATCTTGAATAGATTTAAAGAATTCTACAGCAAATTGTACACCTCGAGGTCCCAGTATACCCAGTGAGCTTGAAACATATCTTGGGGAGGTATCTAACCCTCAATTATCCCCTCTGGATAAGTGGCTTCTTGATGAGGAGATTACGCTTGAAGAGGTCATTGCAGCAATCTAAGGTCTGAATCTGGGGAAGTCCCCTGGCCCCAATGGCATTCCTCTCAAAGTATATTCTAAATATGCGGATGTCCTGGGACCTCAGCTGCTCGAGATGTATGTTGCTTCCCTAGAGAGAGGTCATCTCCCTGACTCATTATATGAAGCCTCTATTGTGATACTTTTGAAGCCTGATAAGAACCCATTAGAATGTGGATCTTATCGTCCAATTTCCCTTTTGAACCTCGATTATAAAATATTAACCAAGATTCTTGAAAATATATTGAACAAAGTAATCACCTCTATAGTGCACGAGGACCTATCCGGCTTCATACCAGGTCGCTCTACCTCTAGCAACATCAGGAGGACCCAGATAATTGCACAGGTTGGCTGCGCAGCTGGCAATCAATGGGCCTTGGCCGCGTTAGACATGGCCAAGGCAATTGATTCTATCGAATTCTATTCTTTCTGCTGCAGGTCCTAGAAAGATTTGGCTTCGGTCCACCCTTTGTTAATTGGATCCGGGTGCTATATCGTCAGCCTACAGCTAATATCTTAACTAACGGCTCCCTGTCCGCTACCTTTCCATTGAATCGCGGAACCCGGCAGGGGTGCCCTTTGTCCCCCCTATTATTTGCAGTGGCCATAGAACATCTAGCCATCAGGGTATGTCAGGATGCCATCTACATGGGGATATCCACGGGGGGCAGGGGGGACAGATTGGGGTTATACGCGGATGATCTCATATTGTATATGGATGAGGTGGAGACATCCCTGCCGAGTGCAATTAAGCTCATTGATCTCTTTGGCCATTTCTCGGGCCTACGCATTAATTGGTCCAAGTCGGCCCTCATGGTCCCCGAGTTGGCCTCCTATATATCACAATCTGATGGTGGTGGACCGTTTTAAGTACCTGGGCCCCATTATCAATAAAGACCCCGCTATGTCTAATCAGCTTAATATTGTCCCCATAGAGTCCTATGCTGCAGACAAGTTCAAGGTCTGGGCCACCCTGCCTTTATCCATAATGGGTAGATTGAATCTCATCAAAATGGTGTTCCTGCCCAAAGCACTATATTTGTTGGAACACGCCTGCGCCCCAGTTCCGAGATGCTTTTTTGATCGCCTACACTGTATTATCACAACTTTTGTGTGGGGTAAAGAAAGGAGGAAACTGGCTTTAACCACTTTACAGAGGGGTTGGCAGCAGGGAGGGGCAGCTTTGCCCGACCTGTTTTTATACTTCTTGGCGGGTCAGCTGAGATTTCTGACCACTTGAATCTCACAGTCGACTCTCCCGAACTCAGAGTTCTATTTAGGACACCATTTGCGGCTTTCCACCCTGTGGCCAGTTTTGGAAAACCTTCAGGCCATCACTGGCCGAGTACTACCTGCGCACAGGCTGGCTCATCAGGTTTGGAAAGCTGCAAAACTCCAACAATACCACGACCTCCCCGATGCTGTTACACTGTGGGACAATCCCATGTTCCAACACCTAATGCACTGTGAAGGGAGATCTGTATGGGAAAATTATGGTATTCTCACCCTGAGGGATTTATATGAAAACTGTATACTGTTTTCTTTTACTCGGCTTCAGGAGAAGGCAGGAGTCATACACTCTCATTTCTATAGATACTTGCAGTTGCGACATGCCTTACCTGCGCAATTCCACAACAACACACTGGCCATTTCTAAGTATCCGTTGATAGGCGTACTCAAAACCCAGGGGCCGAGGGGTATGATATCATCCCTATATACTCACCTTCTTGACTTTAAAATACGATCCAAACCTTTGTCGGTGGAAACCAGGTGGAAGGAGCGGATATCACAGCTCACTGATGAAGAATGGTCTGAGGCTTTAAGTGCCCCGTCTAGTGTTTCACCCTCCCTTAATAATAAGCTGATTCAGCTTTTTATACTCCACAGGAGTTATTTAACTCCAACCAGGTTGTACAAGATGGGCAGGATAGATCACACGAGATGCCACAGATGCGCTCAAGTTAATGCAGATTTTTTGCATCTTCTGTGGGATTGTCATTATATACAGTCCTTCTGGAAAGGGGTTGTGGACACTCTGTCCTCTATGATAGCTGATGTTGTACCATGTTGTCCCAAGGCGTGTCTTCTGGGTGTAGTGGAGAACGATAACCGTACACTATACGTATGCACCTTCCTGAGAGAAACCTTGTTCTTGGCCAGGAAGGTGTGGGGATCCGCTCTGGTACGCAGTGGTAGCGAGTGCAGTATAGAGCAACACAGACCGGTCTTGGTGTAAAACACGATGTTTTGTTTATTCACACGGTGCATACAAGTGAAAGACGGTGCAGTTCATAGGGAGGGTGGTCACACACAACAGCAAAATAATAGTTCAAACACAGCAAGTCCCTGCTGCAGGCTACTTGAGGCCTGTTTCAGTCACATAAAGCAAAGTCTATTTAAAGCCAGGAGTAATGTCACCTTTTTCTCCTTGGTGAAGTAAGTCCATGGGTCCTGCTTCTAGCCACAGGACACGGATCCCTCCTGGCTTCAGCTGCGGGTTCCTGCACACTCCTTTACAGGCCTCAGCACACAGCCCAGCTCACCTCCACTTCTTACTCTCACAGCCAGAGAACACAGAAGCTCCACATTGCGCACCCCACCCTTGTTGCTGGTCGGGTTTTAACCCTTCCCTGAAAAACCTGGCCTGGACCGTGGGGAGACAGGCACCCGCCCGCATATCTGCCTGCTCCCAGTAAGAGCCGGCCCGGATCCGCTGTGTTAACAGCATAACCGCTGCAAAATGCACTTTTCCGGCTCTTACTCCACCGGGGCCAGGACCCCCGGTGGCACGTACCTCCCGTCTACCACCACCCCAGGTACTCTCCTACAAAGGCCATAGCGCTTCGATGGATGGTGGACAGGCCAGTGGAAGGCACTAGTCAACCAAATATTACCCTTTGAAAAAATAATGTATAGCCATAGGAAATGCCCTCAAAAGATCTGGGGATCCTGGTACTCCTCTCCGATTACGGTGCTCATCTCATATGCACTCCGCTTAATACATGCATTATTGTATTTTCTATGTTGTGATGATGATTGCAATGATGGTTTCTGAAAAGACCGGTACATTAGGATGTGACACAGTATTTTGTCTCTACTTCTGTTTCATGCATGGGGGAAAAACTTGATTATGCTAGTCCTGATTGCTGCTATTATTTGGGTATTACATATGTCTGTATACTCATGTACTGTGATGTTATACTATGTGATCATGCACCAACCTTTGTTTGTTATATTTCAATAAAAAAGTAAAAAAAGAGTAAAGTAAAAAAAAAAAAAGTAATAACTATTTCTCGCCCAATTCCTTGGGGGACACAGGAAACCTTGGGTATAGCTCATCTCCATAGGAGGCGTGACACTAAGTGAAAGACTGTTAAGCCCCTCCTCCAGCAGCTATACCCTCAGCCTGGAGCGAGCGACTACCAGTTTTTTGCTTAGTGTCAAGGAGGCAAGACACTCTCTGCACTGCAGAGCTGTCTTTGCTAAAGATTTTATTTTTTCTCTTTTATTATTTTCAACTTTTTTTTTTTTTTTTCTTTTTTCAACAGGGACAACAGAGTCGCATTAGACCTCTCTGTTTTCCCGGGGTTGAGCTGCGCCAGTGCCGGTTATCCGCACTGCTGCCTCCCCCACAGAAGAAAAGGAGGACCAGGGCAGCCCAGCTCCCCTGCATCCCGCCAGCACAAGGGTCGCCCACCTGCAAGCCCCTCTCCAGCTCCCTGCCACTTCGGTGCCAGTGGCTGAAGGGGCGTCCCTGCTGGATGGACAGAGGGTGAAAACGTCGATGGTGAGGTGGCTGTGCAGCCGTTCTACCCCCCCCCCCCCCCCCGTTAGGGCCTGATGCTGCTGTCCCCTCTGCCTGACCTTCATGTCAGTTACAAGTTACAGCTCTCTTAGCTGTGAGTCCTGCGGCTCCTTTGTGTTTGTGGCAAAAGCGGAGCGATGCTCGTGGGGGAGGGTTACAGCGCAGTTTTACCTCAGGTGCGGCGGCCGTGGGCCGCCTTTCGTTATCAGCTGCTGGATAGCAGGCACACGTGTACTGCGGCTGTGTTCAACTCTTGTCCGGCCACTGGTGTGCGTTCGCCTCCGCTTATATGGAAGTGAACGGGGGACATTATTCTGTGGGGTTTCGGCGGCATGTAATATTTTGAATCACGCGCGCGCGCGAGAAGTTTTATCGGTGGGCGGAGCTTCGTTCCGTTCCACTGTACATGTTAGGCTTCAGTCAAAGGGCGGACGTCTTTCTTCCCGCTCCTCACTAGCCCCGCCTCCTCTTCGTGCCTGCCTGCTCTCAGGACAGATTACCTCAGGGCTCTGTTGCCGCTGCTGTTGCCGCTGCTGTTGCCGCTGCTGTGCCGTCTGCTCCCACTGTGACCTGGTAGGACTGTTGACCCCTTCCAGCACTGCAGCCCTCTGGCCTGGACGTTTTTTGTATATTACTTCCAGCCAACATGTCTGACCCCTCAGTGCCTGCTGGTCCTTGGTATCATACCTGCACCGCATGTAAGGCACCCCTTCCTCAAGGGCAGCCTGACCCGCATTGCTCGACTTGCAAAGCCCCATTACAGGGTCCGCCATCTGCTGTGTCACCCCCTGGCCTCTTGGATCCCCCTGACTGGGCTAGATCCCTTTCCCAGGCTGTGGTCAGTCTCACTAATGTTGTGGGCCGCCTTGCAGATACATTGCCCTTACCGCAGCTGGATAATTCCCCTGCTGGGCCCTCCGGGTCCGCTACCTTAGCTGACCCGTCTGAGTCTCTCTCTCCAGGCGACACCTCCAGAGTCCGTCAACTCCAGAAGCGGTCCAGGGCGGAGCACCTATCATCCTCGGATGCTTCGGTATCACCCCCAAGGGTGCGCCCTCAGTCGGGTCCTTCCTCATTACAGGATATGCCCTCTGAAGGGGAACTAGCCGATTCTGATTGGGATATGGACTCGGCCTTGCCTTCAAAGCTGGCTTCTGCTGTGGGCCATCTTATTAACAATATCCGTGATACCTTTAAGATTCACGATGACCCTCCTAATTCTGAAAAGGCCAGTGTTTCCTTTTTTCGCCAAAAACAGGCGTCTGCGGTTTTTCCCCTCCACGCTGACTTCTCGTCGGTGGTTTCTAAGGCCTGGGCCCCGTCCTGATGCCCGTTTTACCCCGCCTAAGAAGTTGGATATCTGTTATCCATTCCCGGCGGATTGCATTACAAACTGGGCGTCACCACCTAAAGTCGACCCCCCCTGTGGCCCGTTTGTCCAAAAGCACGGCTATTCCCGTTGCAGATGGTTTCTTCCTTACAATCCACGGAAGATCGCCGGATAGAGGCCATTACAAAGGGTATCTTTGCAGCCTCCGGTTCCGCCCTCAGGCCGGTCTTTGCCTCCGCTTGGGCTGGAAAAGCGGTTTCAGAATGGGCGTCTCAGCTGGATCAGGAGCTTGAATCCGACGTCCCTATTCAGAACCTCCGGCTCTGGCCCAACTTATCGTTCAAGCCGGAAAATTTGTCTGTGAGGCATCCCTGGATGCGGGGGCTCTTATAGCCCGTTCATCTGCCCTGGCCGTTTCGGCTAGAAGGGAGCTTTGGTTAAAGGTTTGGACGGCGGACGCCACGTCAAAGCGGTCTCTTACTGGCCTTCCCTTCACTGGTTCTCGATTGTTCGGGGCCCGCTTGGATGAAATCATCTCTGAAGCCACGGGAGGGAAGAGTACACATCTTCCCCAATCCAGGACTAGGAGCACCACTCGAGGCCGTCCCACCTTTTCTCGCTTCAGGTCTTCCCGCAGAGCTCCCACACCTCGCACCACTTCAGGTCCATCCTCTAACCCTGTCCAAGACAGACGTAAGAAGCCTTTTTTTCGGACCCAGCCCTCCTGGCGCAAGTCACAGCCTGCTCGTCCTCCCGCGACCAAGCAGAACACTACCTGAAGGTGCGCCCCCCACCCACCCGGGTGGGGGGACGTCTCCTCCTGTTCAGGACTTCTGGCAGACGCACGTCTCCGACGCCCTGGGCTCTCGAGGTGGTGTCTTCCGGGTACAAACTCGAGTTTGCGTCCCTCCCCCCAGTTCGGTTCTTTCGCTCCCCGGGTTCCTCGAGATCCCCAAAGGGCGGCCGATTTCTTTACTGCCACTCGTACCCTTCTGGACAAGGGGGTCATCGCTCCGGTTCCTATGGAGGAAAGATTCAAAGGGTTCTATTCGAACATTTTTGTGGTCCCCAAAAGGAAGGCTCGGTTCGTCCCATTCTGGATTTAAAACGGTTAAACCGTTTCCTTCGTCTTCAGCGGTTCCGGATGGAGTCTCTCAGGTCGGTGGTGGCCTCTCTGGAAAAAGGGGAGTTCCTGGCCTCTATCGACATCCAGGACGCCTACCTTCATATTCCAATCGCTCGGTGCCATCAGTGCTTCTGCGCTTTGCAGTGGGGTCCGACCACTACCAGTTCGTTGCCCTCCCCTTCGGGCTGGCGACAGCCCCTCGCGTTTTCACAAAGGTCCTAGCCCCTGTCCTCGCCTTACTTCGTTCCAGGGGAGTTTTTTCTTCTTCCATATTTGGACGATCTCCTTATCAAGGCACCCTCTCTGTCACTGACATCTGCCAGTGTGGACCCTCTCGCCTACAAACCTTACGCCGGTTCGGTTGGATTATCAATCTTCCCAAATCCGCTCTTGTTCCATCCAGGCAACTGATCTTTCTAGGGATGCTGCTGGATACAGATGCAGCGGAGGTTCGGCTTCCGTCAGAGAAGCGCCAGCTCCTTCATCGGTCGGTTTAGAGCCTTCTGAACCACCGCCGGTCCTTCCTTCTGGTTCAGCATGCGGGTCTTGGGACAGATGGTATCCTGTTTCGAAGCAATCCCCTACGCGCAGTATCACTCCCGCACCTTTCAGACTGCCATTCTGTCCGCATGGGACAAGTCCCAGGAAAGTCTGGATCAGCACTTTCCCCTTCCCCCCCAGGTTCGCTCTCTCTACTCTGGTGGTTACGGACCCCTCTCCAAGGGAAGTCCTTCCTACCGATAACTTGGTTGGTGATTACCACCGATGCCAGTCTGCGGGGTTGGGGGGGGGGTGTTTCCTCTCGGTCCGTACAAGGCACTTGGTCTCCATCGGAGTCCAAACTGCCGATCAACGTTCTGGAGCTGAGGGCGATTCTCCTCTCACTCCGGCATTGGACTTCGCTGCTTCAGGGTCACCCTGTTCGTGTCCAATCGGACAATGCCACGGCTGTGGCATACATAAATCATCAAGGGGGCACTCGCAGCGCGGCAGCAATGAGGGAGGTGTCTCTAATCCTTCGCTGGGCGGAAGTTCATGTTCCAGCCATTTCGGCCATTTACATCCCGGGGGTGGACAATTGGGCGGCGGATTTCCTCAGCCGGACGACGATCGACCCGGGCGAGTGGTCTCTGCACCCCGACGTCTTCGAGTCTCTTTGCCTCCGTTGGGGTCGTCCGGACGTGGATCTCATGGCCTCCAGATTCAACCACAAGCTCCCCACCTTCATGGCCAGAACCAAGGATCCGGACGCTTACGGCGCGGACGCGCTCGTCCTTCCCTGGACGGAGTTCTCTCTCCTCTACGTTTTTCCGCCCCTGCCTCTTCTTCCACGAGTCCTTCGGAAGATCGCGGCGGAGGGCACGCCTGCGATCCTAATAGCCCCGGATGGCCTCGTCGTCCTTGGTACGCCGACCTTATGTTGCTCCTGGCAGACGCCCCCTTGCCTCTGCCTCTAAGAGAAGACCTCCTCTCTCAAGGGCCGATCTTCCACCAGCATTTAGGGTCGCTACGTTTAGCGGCGTGGCTATTGAGACCGCGGGTCCTAACGCGGCGGGGGTTTTCTGCTGACGTGGTCCGTACCATGATTCGTGCGCGTAAACCGGCATCGTCCAGGATTTATTACCGAACCTGGCGGGCCTATTTGAACTTCTGCGAGACCTTAGATGTTCATCCCCTTCGGTTTTCTCTCCCCACGATTTTATCCTTCTTGCAGTCTGGTCTGGACTTGGGTTTGGGTCTCAGTACCCTAAAGGGTCAGATCTCAGCGCTTTCGATCCTTTTTCAGCGACCTCTGGCTCCGCTCGGTCCAGTTAAGACTTTTCTGCAGGGGGTTGCTCACTATGCTCCCCCGTATCGCGCTCCCGTTCCATCTTGGGATCTTAATGTTGTGCTGACGGCTCTCCAATCTTCTCCTTTCGAGCCTTTGCGCAGGGTTTCCCTTCGCTTGTTGTCTTGCAAAGTTTTTTTCCTCGTAGCCATCACGTCTCTTCGGCGTGTGTCTGAATTGGCGGCACTTTCTTGCGTAGAACCCCTCTTGGTTTTTCACCAGGACAAGGTGGTTCTCCGCCCGGTTCCGGATTTCCTTCCGAAGGTGGTGTCCGCTTTTCACCTGAATGAAGATATTATCCTTCCTTCTCTGTGCCCGTCCCCGTCTCATCCTCGGGAACGGGATCTTCACCGTCTGGATGTTGTTAGGGCTCTGAGGATCTACTTGGATGTAACTAGACCCTTTCGGCGCTCGGATTCTCTATTGTGGTTCCGGAGGGTCCGCGCAGGGGGCTGGCGGCATCTAAAGTGGTTATTGCCCGCTTCATCAGATGGCTATTGCTGAGGCTTACAGTGCTAAGGCAGGGAACCGCCTTTTGGTGTTACCGCTCATTCTACCAGAGCGGTCGGGGCTTCCTGGGCTCAGCGAAATCGAGCTTCGGCTGAACAATTGTGTAGGCGGCCACCTGGTCTTCTTTGCACACTTTCACCAAGTTCTACAAGGTGAACACTTATGCATCGGCGGATGCTGCTTTGGGCCGCCTGGTCTTGCAGGCGGCGGTGCCTTAATGCCTAGGGTGCTTTAATTCACTTTGGGTTGTGGTCCCTCCCTATTTGTGGACTGCTTTTGAACGTCCAAGGTTTCCTGTGTCCCCCAAGGAATTGGGCGAGAAAACGAGATTTTTGTATAACTTACCAGTAAAATCTCTTTCTCGCTCTTCCTTGGGGGACACAGCACCCACCCATTGTTTTGGTTGCCCTGACGGGAGTTTTGACTTGTTGGTGTTAATTTGGTTGATCCTTGCCTTTGTTTTAACTACTTGGGCACATAACTGGTAGTCGCTCGCTCCAGGCTGAGGGTATAGCTGCTGTAGGAGGGGCTTAACAGTCTTTCACTTAGTGTCACGCCTCCTATGGAGATGAGCTATACCCAAGGTTTCCTGTGTCCCCCAAGGAAGAGCGAGAAAGAGATTTTACTGGTAAGTTATACAAAAATCTCGTTTTTAGGAGTTTATTTACAGATGCCTATACAGGCGTTGAACCTATCTTGCCCCAGGTAAAAATTAATACTTCACTTTTATTGTTACTGATTAACTGTGACCACTGTAGACGGACCAGGCACGGTTTTGATACCGTGTCTAACTGCTAATATATTCTAGCAATAATAAGTAGGCCAGCTGGACTACTACTAACTAACTTGAAGTGGAGTGAATCACTGAGTTAAAAACAAAGTCTGCCCCCCGACATGTTTCACCAGTAAACTGGCTTCTTCAGGGGGATTGGGCAGCAACTCAGTGATTCACTCCACAAACTATTTTAGGAGATATCACTATCTGTTTTAAAACAGAGAAATTAAAATTTTGAAAATTGCACATTTTTCAATTTTTTTGTTACATTTTTATTTATTTTTTTATAAATAAAAATGAAATATTTTGACTCAAATTTACCACTGTCATGAAGTACAATATGTGACGAGAAAACAATCTCAGAATGGCTTGGATAAGTAAAAGCATTTTAAAGTTATCACCACATAAAGTGAAACATGTCAGATTTGCAAAAAATGGCATGTTCCTTAAGTGAAAAATGGCAGGGTCTGTTTGTCACAAAGCTACGTGAAGGTGCATATAGTTGTCAACAGTCTGTCAAGGCAACTGCAATCATCAGGTTGTCTTTCAGAAAATATACAGATTTGGCTGTCACGGACGTTCCCGTGACAGGAGATCTGTGAGACTGGCCAAAACGTGGTTTGATCCGACATGTATCCGTTTGGATCAAATGACGTCTGTGTTGTTTCTGGTGCTTGCCACACCTTCTTTCCCAGGTGTGGCTATTAAGGTCATTTAACCTTCTCTATTTATTGTTGCTTCTCCCACAATGCTGTGCGATTTTTAGCTTCTGTTTGGACATTTGGAGAGATTGTGGTTGGATCTCGGCTGAGTTCCAGGTGCTTCCCAATTGCTCCTTTGAAGTTAAGTCTTTCCTTTCCTTTTGTATTTTGTTTGGGTTCTGTGTGTTGCATTTCCCTATTGTTTGTATTAGGCCTGAAGGAGACTCCTGTTCGTCCTTCCTTTTGGAGGAAACAGGTAGTCTCATCCCTGCCATTAGTACCAGGGTCCTATAGGGCTAGATAGGACTCTAGGTATTTCCTGCATATGAACTCACATACCTTTGGGGTTTGTTCATACTGGTAGTCAGTCAGGATTTTGGTTAGGGTTTTCACTAGGAGGTTTCCATCTTCCCTTCCCTAGTTCTCAGGCCGGAAACCCTGTTCCCCCCTTCCCTCCTATTGCTCGGTGTGGTGTTTTCCTTCCACAGCGAAGCATGACACTTACTTTTCAAGGGCTGTAATCCTGTATTTCATATTGCAACTTTTTTTTCTTTTAGCTTAAAACCAGATTTTTTGTCTTTTCAGTTGTCGATTTATTAAGACATGTGCATTTGCATGTGTAAATTTAGGCCTAAGTGGTATGTTAAATGTTTATTTTTAAGAGTTGTGGGCATATAACTTTCTTCTTAGGTTCCACTTTTACCCAGTAATATCAACTTGCAATTGTTATGAAAAATTACACTTTGATGCAAAGTTGCATGAAGGCATTTGTGTGTATAAACTGCCAGATGTCTACTTTTAGAAATATATGGTTATTGGGGATTAGTATGATCTTTTTATTTTGTAATTTAAGTTTGTGCATATCAAAACTGCCAAAAATTGTCCAGACTACTAGAGTGCAAAATGTCCAAATACCCCTGGCAGCAAAAGGGTTAAAGAAAGTGACCTTGCATTTTGCTAAAGTGACATGTCACTAATTTATCTTGTTGTTAAGCTCCCCTAGACATTAATGTATGTTGGCCAAACCTGCCAAGAACAGTGGGTTCGTTCTACAGTCTAATGTGTATGAGGGGGCTCCTGACTCTTAACCGACAGATGATGTCGGGGGAGAGAAGCTCAGGCAAAGTGATTGTTTTCTGCCAATTCTTTTATTCTCCTGGATGATAAGCCGCTACAAGGTGTCTGGCAGTGGCTTTCTCCCCAAGGTATACACATACACATCTGGCCAAGAGTGTATATACATGTGCTAGTGAGGCCAAAAGCTTCAGATAGACAATGACCACTGTAACTCAGGATCCTCCAATCACCATTGTTCAGTCTTGGAGCTGCAAATGCTGGCAGTGTGCAGAATTCTAGCTGCACTGGCTCATTGCAACCCTGGCAAAGGAAGAGTATACAATCAAGTAAGATGTTATCTGACGTCAACACATATTGTCTTATGCAAAACTATCAGCAAAGTTTTTACTGGCATCAGCCTCCCAATGTTAATGCAGGCTGAGCCAGCGGTTCACCAGCCTTGTGCCACCTTATTACCAGACGTATGACACAGTCACATCATTATTTCATGACTTTATGTTAAATTTTTGCAGTTTTTACATAGAAAATTAAATTGGACATTAGATGTTAAACACTTGTTAACTAGAAAATATTTTACTATATTAGAACTTGAAGCAATCAAGGACGCAAGTTCCCTTTAAATGGGTATTCTGAATTTCTGAATTGTTGGGGAACTGACCACTGGGACCCCACTGTACCATTCCTGACCAACAAGACTGCAGGAGTTTAAATGGCAGTGGTAAACCATGTGTCTTTACATTCTATTAAAAGTCGATGGTAGATGCTTAGAATGGAGAGGCCGGGTGCATGCTTGACTGCTGCTCCAAACTACTCCATCCATCTTGCAGCGGCAGAGATACAGGGAATGTGGTCTCCTGTTCTGGCTATCAGTTGAGGTTCCAAACGTCAGACTCCCACTGAACTAGCATTTATCACCAATTTAGTTTATAGGTGATAAGTGCTTCTAGTCCGAAAACTCATTTGTGACAAAAACTGGCAAAGGTTCTGTGAAAGAGCAGAGAGGAGTCTGTCAAAATGGAAAGTGGCATTGATGCGAGCGATACCAGGGAAAAAAACAGCTGGTGCGCATGGAATTTCTGCAAGTGTGTGTGGAGGGAAGGTAGATAAAAATATTTGTTGCACTGCAGCTGCTGCCTGTACAGAGCGCATTCACTCTCCAGTATGAACTGCTGCTTTTTTTTCTTGCAGCCTTTCCTCCATCTACAGCTTTCACCTCCTCCTCATACGTGACATGCCACATTACCTTTGTAGTCAGAACTGAGACCAGCTCTAAATTAATTCTTCGGGGAGTGGAGCCTGACCGCGCTGCATGGCAGACGTGTGACCTGAAAGCTCTCACTTCCGAAGACGCTGCCAGCTCTCTTCGCTATTCTATTTCTACTTGAAGAAAGTTCTGACCCGTGCACTGGTCCTATTAGCATTGGACCTTACAGATATTAAGGCAGACGTCCACCATATGGTGCCCGAGAAGAGACTCTGGAGCAGGCACAGCTAACCTCGACTCTATTTCCAAACCAGTCTGAAAAGACACTCTCCTGCAGCAGCAGTTCCATATTAATACCTCTTACCTCCTCCTTGAGGACCAAGAGAATCGGAGCCGAGAGAAAAATGTAAGGATTTTGTGGTGTCCACAAGTCTTCTGATCAGGGTGCCCTTCCAGTGGCGGTTCGTGCCATTTTCTCGGATCTCCGGGGCAATGATCGTGCTGCAGCGGTTGTGGTGGACAGTGCACATAGAGCGCTCAGGCCTAAACCTTCCCAAAGGGAACTGCCACGGGACATCTGAGGAAAGCGGCGGCCGTGTCCAGATAGCTCAAGAGACCACAGGTACGTACCCCCTATCTTACTTTTGATGGGGCTCCTCTGTAGATCTGTCAGGACCTTGCTCTATCCACACTGTTAAAGCGTTATAAATCTCTCCATCATCTATTTATTCCCAGGACTGTGACGCTGCCCATTCCCCTGAAGAAGCCAGGTTTACTGGTGAAACATGTTGGGGGGGGCAGACCCTGTTTTTTATCCAGTAAATCACTCCACTGTTAGACAGTTAGAAGTAGTCCAGCCGGCCTACTTATCAGTGCTAGCATGTGTTAGCAGTTAGACACAGCATCAAAGATGAGCCTTGTCCGTTTTGCAGTGGCACTGTCAATAGGATCTATATATTGGATGACAGCACATGCAACACGTAGTTAGTGCTGCGGTTCAGTGGGTTGACGGCTCCGCGCTCCCACAACTTAGATTAGGTGTTTAGTGGCACTGTAAGCTGACTACTGGCAGCAATTTGCCATTTAAGTGACGGGGGTGAGAGAAAGTGCACTGATCTCCCTCTTGATCCACTGACTTCAGATATTCAGATATTATTCAGATATCACAGTAGAGTGGTGACTGTATTTTTAACTTATTTGTTTTTTGGTTAATAGTTTAAGTTCAATTAAAGGTACTGAGCACAGGACTGTGACGAGGGGACATCCTCTGCGTCTTGTCGAATTATCTTCTATATAAAATTATAAAAATTAATCTTCATATAAAAGAGAAGATCTTAGAAAAATAAAATATAAAAATGATCGGAATCCTCTAGGCTGACATATCACCTCTAAGTCTTTGATAAGAAATCTTAATTCGTTTTGTGCAATCAGTGAAACAAGGGACAGATATTTATGTAAAAATATATGTAATAATTTATTTATAAATGAGTAAAATCCAATACAAAACAGACATAAGTAAATGGATAGACAAATTGACGCAGTAACCCACTATTGCTTTCTCACCAGCTATAAAATTATCCGAAGACCAATGAAATATATATCATACAAAATTGAATATAAAAAGGATAAACATGGATTAATACTGGAAGCATAACTGATCCACTGTCTCCTTATGAACCATCAAAAATATATATGATATTAATATGATATTATACCCCACTCGACAATCATACTATGGAAATATAATTTCCCAAGGGTTTTTCCCTCTACTCAGATAATGTCTAATCTCTCATTAGCAATATGCATCTTTGCTAAGAGGACAACTAGCATTAGGGAGGTGTTTAACACTATATGTTCCCTCAGTATGGGGACTCTTGACTTTATGCCAAAAGGAATATCTTATTAAATACCACAATCAATGAGTATAAATATACGTTACCGGGTCAAGGCATGAACAGGGTTTCGGGTGTGATCAGTTCTCAAAAACTCTTCCAGTAGACAAAAATGAATCCAAGTTTCTTGTAATGAATCCTTCTTATGGCAATTTTCTCTGTACCAATGTTTTTTTGTAGCAAGATTTTCTTGTGTTTCTAGTTGTATTTAGTTGTTGAAGTAAGTTGTTAGTTGAAGCCCTGTCAGTTGAGAGTTCTCTCTAACCTCTTACATGCATACTTTATACCCCATGTTTATCTAAGAACTCATCCCCTTCTAGATTAGGGATCTCCAATCAGACAAGGTGGGTGTATTCGTATGCAGATAATAATGATGTCATTTTAACACTCGAAATACTGGTGAAAATGACATTACTATATCCATCTACCTCTAGATGGCACTGTTGTACCACATAACAATTTCAAATATTAATTCTAAATAACTAATAATATGTTCACATGACCTTTTTAACCTCTCCAATATACATCAGTATTAAGGGTTTCTTCCTGACTTTTTAATTACCCATAATCTTGACATGTTGGAGTCACAATCTTCTACTGTCTTTTTAAATTCATGATAATGGACAACGGGACAATGGGCCTTATTTAACTTGTCCACATGGCTGGCTAATAACATTCAGCTCTCCTCATGAAATCCAATTACCGTGGTAGGAAGATAACTTCAATACTTTCTAAAACTTAAAAAGGCTATATTCAATCAATAAGATACACACGGCATAAAATATATATTCTAAATGATATATACATGGTACGATATATATATAGAAATGGAACAAAGAATATATATATATTGTTGCAGAGATTCGCTCACCCCTGCTCTTTCAAGGTAGGTGCACCAACCAAAATTTGAGACACCCTCAAAATTGGAAATAAATGTAAGAAAAAATATGGATGGGAACTCGTATATGGGAATATAGGACAGATTTATTATGACATATATTTAAAGGTTGTAATACAAGACAATAATAAAATAATAATGATAAAATATGTAAAAAAGGAATGCTTTAGGACAGAAGTCGCCGATCCCAAAAATCCTCACTGGGGTGTACCCCAATACAATTTGAGAGGGGAGAGGATATATTGTATGGGCAGCCTTCGCCAAATGATTAGGTATCTTCTATATCATATCAATTCTAAAAGGAAGGTAACAATAACCAATCCGCTAAAAATACATTAAACAATATGACTCAATCCTATGTCCAAATGAGAAAGCACACATGGGTATTAGATTGCCGCTAAATGTCCTTAGTGAATATACTGTGTATCAATTTCTGAGTACACAAGTAGCGCTATGCATAAATAACTTCTCCTATCCAGTTGATAATCTTTGTAAAAAGTATCCAGTCTCTGTAGTATCAACAAGATTATAAATTGTGATTCATTCAGTTTTGTTCAATAGTCTGGAAAAAGTTTTTAACAAATAACCGGGGTGCAGTTCATCAATTTCTCCGTCTTATTAGTTTAATCTATTGCCTCATGAGTCTTTACCCACGATGTGGGCTTTACCTTTGCCTGGTTCTCAGAGTCGCTGGGGCTGGTAAATCGACCTTTACTCCTTACACATAATGACACATTATATAAATCATTGGTTAAGATATGTTGCAAATATAAATATACCACACAGGAAATATATAGAACATAATCATGCCTATAAGGCATGACTTCCTTAATGATCTTGTAAGGAAGTAAAATAATACATTTAATTTAAATGGTTATCTCTCACAGACAAATAGGACCCATTATAGGATTAACAGATACACTACATCTGCTCACGATAATTTTTAAGAGACAATACATTCTATGTCCGCTACAAACATGCTACCCAAATTGAACTCAGCATAACCTCATCTCGGCCTATTTCAATCCTATAGAAAGATTTTAGACTCTGGTTCTGTCTTTACACTTAAAGGCAATGAGCATTGATATTTAGACTATAATATCTTCAGATAAGACTGTACACTTATGAAAATGCATGACAGTCTAGAGGAAAGAAAGGTTTTTACACAAACACAGAAGAGGATTCTTTACGGTAAAGGCAGTGAGACTATGGAACTCTCTGCCTGAGGAGGTGGTGATGGTGAGTTCACTAAAAGAGTTCAAGAGGGGCCTGGATGTATTTCTGGAGTGTAATATTATTAACAGGCTATAGCTAACTAGAGAGGGGTTGTTGATCCAGGGAGTTATGCTGATTGTCTGATTGGCGTCTACACATGTTTTTTTTTTTTTTTTGCTTTCCTCGGGAACAACTTACAGGATCACAGGCTGAACTGGATGGACAGATGTCTTTTTTTTAGCCTTATAAACTATGTGTACTATGATTGCCATTATGGTAGTTTAGTTAGATCTCGCTCTTCTTTTTCTCAACCTGTTTTCAGGATTACTAGCCTTAGTGCAATATCCACAGGGATACACAGTGTTTGCCAATCTGGATGTTCTCCACCCCCCTTTCCTGATCTAGATGACCTAAGTTGTGAAGGGGTATAATTCTCCTGTGAATGTATGCACGCATTTACACTTATGTCTAGACTTAAAACTAATATTTTGCTTCTACAGGAAACACATTTCCGTTCTGCACATATCCTGATATGTCCCATTCTATGTATAATGTATGGTACCGTGCGTCTAGCCTCCGAGCTGTGAGCATAGGTTTTGACAGAGCACTGTTTTTTCCCTGAAAGATATTGTTTCAGACCCAGATGGCAGGTATCTCCTCCTCAAGGGGTTTGTGGGAAATAAGCTGCTTACTATTGCAACTTATGTGCACCTAACAAGGGGACAGCTAAGTGGATTAGAGGGGTCTTATGCAAAATGTATATGTTTAGGGAGGAATAGTTTTAATTGGTGGGAACTTCAACCTAGTCTTGACCCGTTGTGTGACTACTCTTCACGGCGCTCAGCTATCTCATATAGGGCGTTGAGGGGACTGAAGGTGTGTCTGTCAGAGCTACAAGTGAGCGACGTGTGGAGGACTCTGCATGGCGGATTGGCAGGACATCACTTTTTATTCTAATGCGCACAAATATTATCAATGGTTAGACTATCTCTTTGCGACCACTGCCTACCCAAATTAACCTCTGCGACCATAGGGAACATTACAACCATCTCCCATCCCTTGCTGGATGTTCCTATGGGATATAAGATGTGGCGGCTAAATGAAACACTGCTGTCCCCTGACGCATTCATACAGACCCTCTCTACCAAACTGCAGTCTACTTTGATATGAATACCAGGGACGAAACATCATCTGTAACACAGTGAGGGGAGCACAATGCCTTTTTACGGGGGTAATTAATTGCCCTCGGCTCCCATGTAAATAAACGTCACAGAAAATATTGGATCTGTTATCCCCAAATAAGTAGGTTAGAAAACAGGCATAGACACTTCTTAGCAGCTAGAAAGCATCAAGTCTTGTCAGTCTCCATCACAAACTTTTAGAAGCCCTTAACATCAGTGTCTTTTTTCTTCTCAGGAAGGCGAGAGGTCACAGGCAAGCGTAGGCAGCTCCACACTTCCCAGGGACAGATTAGTGAGGGACGGAAGTCATTTGCACAGGAATCTGTACAATATACAGCCTGAAGAAACTCCTTTGGAAACCCAAGAACAGTCCCAAACGATAATAGATTTTATGTCAAACAGTGAGGGTCTTGACCTCAATCGTCCAGACACCCCCAAGAAATCCGCATTTATTTTTTTAGCATCCTTAATGGCTTCCCCATTATGTACTGTGGCGAAACCGACCCTCGCAACTGGGTTTTGGAGAGGACTGGCTGCTGGCTCTTGCCCCAGGATTATGGGCCATATACTAACTTTTAAACCCCTGAACCGATTTCAAGTGAATTTTGGATAGGTTTGTCCCACGTTATACTGTTTGAATTAATGTAAGTTATATGTATGGCCAATGTAAACTCACAAAGTTGTAACAATCTATAATAATTGTAACTTGTCAGCTTGGGAGGAAAATGCTGGGTGGGTTTCTATTGTGCCATTGTCCCATTGTGTGTTTAAATGGTGATGTCTGTCCTGTTGTATCTACATGTGTATTGGCGATCTCCCTTTGTTCTGAGAAGATAATTGGATTGCTCCTCAGGTTTGTCTCCAGACAGAGGGGAGGAGACCATGATGCATTGTGGGGATATGTTGTCCTATGTCCCAGTCTTCATTCTGGTCCTCTGGGGGCACGGTGAACGATTGGTTGCTGTAGTTACATTGTATGTGTTGTTAATTACTGATTGGTTGTATTTCAAACCCCTGTGGGCAGTACTATGTTTTTGGTTTGTGAATAAAGAGGCTGTACATGAAGTACAGTCAGTTCCTGTTTCACCTTCAACATAGAGCCTCGTCTCATGTGTGTGGGGATTGCTATACGTGTATACTCCCCTGGCTATAACTAACTAGCTCTTTTAAGGGCTGTTCCTGCTCTCTGGTTTTAGGAGAGGTCCACCACTGGAGCCTGGAGCCTTGTCGTAGGTCCAGGGTGGGTAGGAGACGGCGAGACCTCCACCAAGCTTCGGCGGTTCGTGGGGTCTGCAGTGCGTACGGTGTCAAGTGGAGTGCTTGGAGTCCTCGAAAGCACTAGGAGCATTCATTCAACGGAGGTACCCGGTCGGGGGTGCCAGGTGATCCGTTACATTGGTGCAAGCAGTGGGATGGTGTCCTAGTGTGAGGAGAAGCAGCTCGGAGACACCGTTCGTGGATTTACTAAATTGAGGGTAACGCTAGTATCCGTACAGCGCCCCTGGCTACAGCAGGATGGAATCGGCTAGTCTTCAAACAGCGTTCCACTACGAGGATGAGGATGACCCGGACTGGAGGATGCAGTCCGGAAAGGCGTCTGGTATGATGCCCTGGAAAATGCCCAGCGGCGGCGGGGCGAGTGTCTCCCCAGTGAGGAACAGCAGTTGCGGATGCGAGTGGCCCTGCGAATGCCCCTTCTGGGAGAGAAGCCCCTGAATGAGTGGGTGACAGAACTGGAGAGCCTGGTATGGAAGGAGCTTTGGCCTAGATGACGCCTACCAGGCACTCTGGTGGTATGTGATTCGGCACTCCCCCTGGATGGCTGAGCACGACAGACCGAGGGTGAGAATTCTGATGGCCCTGGCCTGTTGTTTGAGGCCTTCGCAGAACCGGAGTTCGGAGATGCTGGAGGGTCCCGGTTCTGCGGATATCTATGACTACAGGGAGGCTATGCATGATTGGGCTACAGCGAGAGAGGTGAGACAAGACCTCGGCATCTCTAGTGACAAAGGAGTGGGAGCTGGAGCAGGAACTACCAATACTTCTTCAGCTCAATTCGGTCCCAAATATACACTGCCAGAGAGCTGGGGTGGCAGTCCCAGACCTACTACCCTACAGCTGGGAAGACCCCGACTGAAGTATCCCATGCTTCAGTACCAGCTACAGAGGTAGAAGTCCTCATAAACTGGTCCTGTGAGGAACCACAACAGGCAGGGGGAGACGGGACCGAGTGTCTCTCCACCGGGATGCTGGGCAGCTGGCCCAGAACTCAACAGCAGCCGGAGTTGCCAGGTGTGAGCAGGTGGTCCTTACTCGCAAATGTTGAGGGACCTCACAGACTGGTCCTGGGAGTTCCCACAGATGGCAGGTGGAGATGGGAACCGAGGTCTCTCTACCAGTCCTACAGAGATGCTGGCGGTCGGTCCAGATCTCCAGCATCTCCGCAGGGATACCAGGAGGAGGAGGGGGACAGCACCCCTAACTCGATGGGACCGCGGTCTCTGCACCAGCCTACCGGGATGCTGGACGGCCGGTTCAGATCCCCCACCAACCCTGCGGAATGCCAGGAGGAGGAGGTAATCGATTCCTCCTCTCCACAGCCGATCTGCAACAAGGTCCTGGGGATAGGATTCCCTGACCACATCCCAGCGGAAGAGCTGGCATCTGGGCAGAGCGCAGTCGGCCTCTGCCCCTCCCCTATCCTCTTCTCCAGAGGCTGACTTTCCACAGGCTACCCCAGTGGAAGCGCTGGCATCTGGGCAGAGTGCAGTCGGCTCTGCCCTCCCCTATCCTCTTCTCCAGAGGCTGACTTTCCACAGGCTACCCCAGCGGAAGAGCTGGCATCTGGGCAGAGCGCAGTCGGCCTCTGCCCACCAAGTACCTACAGTTCCAAGCTGGAGAACACAAGGAAGCGAGGAGTAGCAGATGCCCACTCAACAGCTGGGACATACAGAACAGAGCCAGGCCCAAGATTCAACAGGTCCAGTATTGGGTTGTGGTTGGACTGCCAGACTAAACTCAGGTACTGACCGTGAGGTCAGGTATCTGGTTAGTCTTCCTGGGAGGGGGAGATGTGTGGCGAAACCGACCTCGCAACTGGGTTTTGGAGAGGACTGGCTGCTGGCCTCTTGCCCCAGGATTATGGGCCATATACTAACTTTTAAACCCCTGAACCGATTCAAGTGAATTTTGGATAGGTTTGTCCCCCACGTTATACTGTTTGAATTAATGTAAGTTATATGTATGGCCAATGTAAACTCACAAAGTTGTAACAATCTATAATAATTGTAACTTGTCAGCTTGGGAGGAAATGCTGGGTGTGTTTCTATTGTGCCATTGTCCCATTGTGTGTTTAAATGGTGATGTCTGTCCTGTTGTATCTACATGTGTATTGGCGATCTCCCTTTGTTCTGAGAGATAATTGGATTGCTCCTCAGGTTGTCTCCAGACAGAGGGGGAGGAGACCATGATGCATTGTGGGGATATGTTGTCCTATGTCCCCAGTCTTCATTCTGGTCTCTGGGGGCAGTGAACGATTGGTTGCTGTAGTTACATTGTTTGTGTTGTTAATTACTGATTGGTTGTATTCAAACCCCTGTGGGCAGTACTATGTTTTTGGTTAGTGAATAAAAGGGCTGTACATGAAGTACAGTCAGTTCCTGTTTCACCTTCAACATAGAGCCTCGTCTCATGTGGTGTGGGGATTGCTATACGTGTATACTCCCCTGGCTATAACTACTAGCTCTTTTAAGGGCTGTTCTGCTCTCTGGTTTTAGGAGAGGTCCACCCACTGGAGCCTGGAGCCTTGCGTAGGTCCAGGGGTGGGTAGGAGACGGCGAGACCTCCACAAGCTTCGGCGGTTCGTGGGGTCTGCAGTGCGTACGGTGTCAAGTGGAGTGCTTGGAGGTCCTCGGAAAGCACTAGGAGCATTCATTCAACGGAGGTACCCGGTCGGGGTGCCAGGTGATCCGTTACATGTACTATAAAAAGTTCTACCCTGTACTGGCATTACATATGGTAACCTACTTTAATGATCTTTTGCAGGGGTCTCTTCCAGATAGACATTCTCTAGAGACCCATATAATGGTACTGCCGAAGGAGGGCAAAGAGGCCACTTTGTGCGGGAGGTATCGCCTGATATCCCTTCTCAACACGGACATCAAGCTATGGGCCAAACTCTTGACTGCCAGGTTAGCACCTCCGTCTAGATCAGACAGGCTTTGCTGCAGGGAGAGAAAGACGGGAGAACTCCCTGCGAGTTCTGCATTCTATCCAATGTGCTACTGCCACTCAGACATCACTCGTCCTTCTCGGCACCGACGGCGAGAAGACGTTTGATAAAGTGGACTGGCTGGCACGGCCACGGTTTTGGCTGTGACTCCTTGGGAGCCGCATACTGTTGCCCGTGGTTTTGGGTTGTTGTGTCAACCGCAGCTTGAGGCATAAGGTTGTTAGCTTCAGGTGCGGTTGCCGCGGACAACAGCTATGTGTGCGGTTCCCTCTGAGTTGTGTGCGCGTTTGTAAGCACTTTTGTATGTCTGTGTGCACTTTGTTTATGTTTGGTGTGCACTGACATTTTCCCTGCACTGTGGCTGTCCGTGGCAACGTTTGGTGGTATGATGTACATGTGGTGGCAGTGTCCCGGCCTTCGGGCTGATCCCAGGACACGCTTGCCACCCATGTCGTTGCCTGCGGCAACAGCCACAGTGTGTTTGTTGTTTGGACACTTCCCCTTTAGGGCTCTTTCACACTTGCGTTCTTGTCTTCCGGCATAGAGTTCCGTCGTCGGGGCTCTATGCGGAAGAATCCTGATCAGGATTATCCCAATGCATTCTGAATGGAGAGAAATCCGTTCAGGATGCATCAGGATGTCTTCAGTTCCGGAACGGAACGTTTTTTGGCGGAGAAAATACCGCAGCATGCTGCGCTTTTTTGCTCCGGCCAAAATCCGGAACACTTGCCGCAAGGCGGATCCGGAATTAATGCCCATTGAAAGGCATTGATCCGGATCCGGCCTTAAGCTAAACGTCGTTTCGGCGCATTGCCGGAGCCGACATTTAGCTATTTCAGAGTGGTTACCATGGCTGCCGGGACGCTAAAGTCCTGGCAGCCATGGTAAAGTGTAGTGGGGAGCGGGGGAGCAGTATACTTACCCTCCGTGCGGCTCCCCGGGCGCTCCAGAGTGACGTCAGGGCGCCCCAAGCGCATGGATCACGTGATCGCATGGATCACGTCATCCATGCGCATGGGGCGCTCTGACGTCACTCTGGAGCGCCCCCGGGAGCCGCACGGACTGTAAGTATACTGCTCCCCCGCTCCCCGCTCCTACTATGGCAACCAGGACTTTAATAGCGTCCTGGGTGCATAGTAACACTGAACGCATTTGGAAGACGGTTCCGTCTTCAAATGCTTTCAGTACACTTGCGTTTTTCCGGATCCGGCGTGTAATTCCGGCAAGTGGAGTACACGCCGGATCCGGACAACGCCAAGTGTGAAAGAGCCTTAGTTATGTTTTCCCTTCTGTGGTTTTGGAAGGGTTAACTCCCTTTCAGTGTGTGTGAGTCACGGGGTGTGTCTGATTGTTGGGTGTGGCCTCTTGGCCCTATAAAGCCTCAGTTGTAGGCAGTAGCCAGAGAGGGTGTTTCAGCCATGCTGGCTGTAGACATCCTCCTGGTTACTTACCAACTGCCAGTGGGGGCCAACTTCTGGTCATAAGCTAAATATATGTCCTTTGGTGTCTGGAAGATGTGTTTGGTTTTATTGCACCTATGGTCCTGGGTTCCCGGTGTGTTGTGTGCTCAGTCCTGTTCTGTGGGCTGTATTTCCACATGGGTTCCAGGCTTGGTTGTCTGTGGCAGGTCAGTGTGATGTTTGTGGCAAGTACCTGCCACTGCCCATAGGTTGCACTTGTTCTCCCTTTCTTGCAGCTTGGCCAGTGAGACTCCTGTTCCTCTGTATCCAGAAGGAACAGGATGTCTTACTCTGACTCCTAGCCCAGGGACTTCTGTATCAGAAGGAACAGGATGTCTTACTCTGACTCTAGCCCAGGGACCGGTCGAGAGGGTAAGTCAGGGCTCAGAGGTTCCTGCGCATGAGTCGGCCCATGCAGGTAGGAGTTAGGGTCAGGTTAGGGACGCTGTAGGAGGGTGACCCGCTCCCTAACTCTGTCGTCCTGGTCAAGCAGCGACCATCTTCCATAGGCACACGGCTGAGGGTTTCCCCCATCCTCAGCCGTTGACACTGGCTTTATATGACCCTTGTCCTTAAGAAATTTGGACTCCCTCCTCCCTTCATAACGGCTGTGATATCCCTCTACTCAGACCCAGGGGCCACGTGTTCAAGTTAACGGCTACTTATCACAAGATTCCAGATTAGGAACAGTACCCTGACATATGAGCACTTTGGGTGATGTCTTGCAGTTTCTTGAAGCAGTTTTCTCTTAGGCCCGGCTCCTTCCTGGCTGGAGCCCTTCCTCTTCGGACCACCTCTTACAAACCCCTGATGTCTACCTTATACAAGTAAATCTCACAGGACTTAGTTGAGGGGAACCCCCCCACCTACTCCTGGCCTGGGAAGGGGACATGGCGGTTCGACCTCGGAGACAACCCAGATCTTAGCTCGATCACATGGGTCTTCCAGGTGTGTGCGTATGCAGGAGAATTCATTCAAGTTGTTAACACGCTGATATAGGTCTCTAGAGGTAGTGTCTTCTTGCTTTCCAGATGCTCTGGATCGGTGCTGGCAGTGTGGATACTCTCCAGGCACCCTTTTCCACATTTGGTGGGCTTGCCCATCAGCCACACTTACAGGCAACAAATTTCAGGGCCATATCTCGTTCACTTACATCCCCCTTACCCCCAGGTGGCTCAATTGATTCTTTGGGGACGTGAGCTGTCCTCGCCCCATGATGCCTTTCTCTGTTTTGGTTATGGTCACGATGCTGCCTATTTCTCTGAAGTGTCTGGCAGCGGACCCCCTTACGGTTGTGATGTGGGTGGAGAAGGTGAAACGATTTATCGCTCATTGGGAGCTCTGTACCCATGACAAAGTTATCACACTTTGGTTCCCCTGAAGGGTTTGAGTAGATACATGGCAACCCCTTCCCTAAGAGCTCTCTCTACTGGATATTATGTACTGTTTCACCTACTCACACTTATTTTTTTTGTAGATTCGGTGTTCCTTCTTTTTTAGCGCTAGTTATACTGTTGCATGCTGGGGGGGGGGGGGATCGGCTGATGATCATTTGGTATTTATTTTTATGTTTATGCATTTTCACCTTATTAGATATCCCTCTTTGGAGGGGTGACTTATGCAACTCTGCTTCAATAGCAGGTGGCCTACCCAGATTCTATTAGCTAGGTACCCTTTAACCTTCCTGTTGATATGATCAGCTTGATTCGTTACTTCCACTGCCTTGTTCTGGCCTGTGTGCATTGTGTTTGGTAAAGCCAAGGGCCTAGCCTCTGGGATGTAAGGCCTTTCTATATGTATTGTAACTATTGGAGATTTTCCTTGTCTCTATATTTCTACTGTTTTCTCTGATATCTTTATAATAATTATTAAATAAAGATTGTATAAAAAATAAATTAATTCTTTAAGCTCCTAGTGCTGGAACCCTGCTCACAAGATCCCGACGCTGGCCAACAGCTGCTTAATGGAAACACAATTCTGATGTCAAAGCAGCTTACCTGATAGAAAATATTTGCAATGCTAGGGCAACTTACCTGCCAGAAACCCACTTGTGATGTCACAGAAGATTACACAATGTTACAATATGGTTGCTGGTAGATATTTGTGATCTCAAAGCTGCCTACTAAACTAAAACCTAGCTTAACCCTTTCATGACCAAGGGTCATTGATGCCCCATTGTCCAGGTCAAATTTTATAAATCTGACATGCGTCACTTTATGTGGTAATAACTTTGGAACACTTATTTATCCAAGCCATTCTGAGATTGTTTTCTCGTGACACATTCTACTTCTGATAGTCATAAATTTGAGTCAATATATTTCACCTTTATTTATGAAAAATCCCAAATTTACCAAAAAGTTTGAAAATTAGCTATTTTCAAAATTTCAATTTCTCTGCTTTTAAAACAGAAAGTGATTCATCATAAAACATTTATTACTTAACATTCCCCATATGTCTACTTTATGTTGGCATCATTTTGGAAATGTCATTTTATTTTTTTAGGACGTTAGAAGGCTTAGAAGTTTAGAAGCAATTCTTAAACTTAAGAAAATTTCTAAAACCCACTTTTTAAGGACCAGTTCAGATCTGAAGTCACTTTGTGGGGCTTACATAGTGGATACCCCCATAAACAACCCCATTGTAGAAACTACACCCCTTAAGTTACTCAAAACTGATTTTACAAACTTTGTTAACCCTTTAGGTGTTCCACAAGAATTAAAGGAAAATGGAGAATAAACTTCTAAATGTCACTTTTTTGGCAGATTTTGCATTTTATTAAATTTTTTTCTTTAACACATTGAGGGTTAATAGTAGGGTTGTCCCGATACCACTTTTTAGGACCGAGTACAAGTACCGATACTTTTTTTCAAGTAGTCACCGATACCGAATACCGATACTTTTTTTAAATGTCATGTGACCATTTTGGGGGATCTGTGGATCTGTGGATGACGCACTGTCATGTGGGGGATCTGTGGATGGCACTGTTATGGGGGACCTGTGGATGGCACTGTTATGGGGGATCTGTGGATGGCACTGTTATGGGATCTGTGGATGGCACTGTTATGGGGGATCTGTGGATGGCACTGTTATGGGGGATCTGTGGATGGCACTGTTATGGGGGATCTGTGGATGGCACTGTTATGGGGGATCTGTGGATGGCACTGTTATGGGGGATCTGTGGATGGCACTGTTATGGGGGATCTGTGGATGGCACTGTTATGGGGGATCTGTGGATGGCGCGCTGTTATGGGGGATCTGTGGATGGCACTGTTATGGGGATCTGTGGATGGCACTGTTATGGGGATCTGTGGATGGCCCTGTTATGGGGGATCTGTGGATGGCACTGTTATGGGGGATCTGTGGATGGCACTGTTATGGGGATCTGTGGATGGCACTGTTATGGGGATCTGTGGATGGCACTGTTATGGGGATCTGTGGATGGCACTGTTATGGGGGATCTGTGGATGGCACTGTTATGGGGGATCTGTGGATGGCACTGTTATGGGGATCTGTGGATGGTACTGCTATGGGGTGGGATATCTGTGGATGGCATTGTTATGGGGTGGGGGGATCTGAGGATGGCATTGTTATTTGGTGGGGGATCTGTGGATGGAACTGTTATGGGGAGGATCTGTGGATGACACTGCTATATGTCATCCACAGATCCCCCTCATAACAGTGTCCCCCAATACACGGGCCCCGCCGCTCACCGAAGTATTTATAAACGTGAATCCTTATCCTGTTGTTAAGTTGAACTAACGCTGCCCTCTCCCATGTTCCCCTGTATCCCCCTGTATCCCCACAGCACTTACTTAAGCTTCAATAGCAGGCAGAGCGGACGGCACCAGTAACGTCACTCACTGACGTCGCGCGCCTGCTCCGCCTGCTTCACTCATAAAGTGGGCGGAGCAGGCGCTCTACGTCAGTGAGTGACGTTACTGCTGCCGTCTGCTCTGCCTGCTATGGAAGCTTAAGTAAGTGCTGTGGGGATACAGGGGAACATGGGAGAGGGCAGCGTTAGTTCAACTTAACAACAGGATAAGGATTCACGTTTATAAATACTTCGGTGAGCGGCGGGGCCCGGTGTAAGAGTACAGTGACTGCACCGGGCCCCGCCCATAGTTACGCCATAGTATTCTATTTATGTATCGGGGCGGGGTATCGGCGGCTGAGTACCGCCGAGAAAACTCGGAATCGGTCCCGATACCGATACTAGTATCGGTATCGGGACAACCCTAGTTAATAGCCAAACAAAACTCAATATTTATTACCCTGATACTGCGGTTTACAGAAACACCAATCGCAGTACGAAGAATTGAAGAGGCGGTGCTGGCCCTGGTGCTGAATGCTGCTGTCCAGGGTGCTGATTGGTGCAGGGGAGAGAGGCGCGAGATTCAAACTTCCTGCGCTCCTCTCTCCCCTCCTCTTCCTGTTCTGCACGAGCACCCTGAAGCACCGTCCAGCACCAGCTCCGGAGTCCCCCCTAATCGTCACCCATCACCCTCCTGCACCCATCGCCCTCCAGGTAGGTTAGGGTCAGTGAGGGAGAGGCACCGTTAGGCAGGGATAGAAGGGAAAATTTAGTTAGGAAAAAAAAAAAAAAGCACTTTTATTCAAAACTTTTTTTTAGTTTCAGCTTTCAGACCCTAGACCCCCCACCACCAGCTTCCCCCCCCCCCACCAGCTTCCCCCACCAGCTTCCCCCCCAGCTTCTCCCCCACCACCAGCCCCCTTACCACCACATTTTTTTTTCTGTGTGCGCTGACTGGCCGGCACTTTTAGCGTCCGGCCACTGTTAGCGCATCGCCCGCCCCACCGCAGATCAGCGTTGTACCGCTGATCAGCAAGTTTGAACTTTTTTTTTCTTCTAACACTTCTCCATTTTTTTCTTTTTCCTTTTTTGGAATGGGAACACCCATGCCCCAAAAACACACGCACATACAATAAAGGTTTACACACACGCAAATAAACAAACGCACACACATACCCATAGCCCGTCGGATGTTCTCGGTGGAGGAGGCATCCGCCCAGATTGCCTCCGACTCCGAGAGCCCCAGTGAGGATGAGGATGACCCCACGTTCCTTTTGTCATCCGCATCCTCCTCATCATCATCTGATGACGGTGAGCCCCCAAGGCGGCGGAGACAGGGGCCCCACATGCTAGGGATCCTGTGGCCCACCCTAGTACGAGCCGCCCTGGGGTTCGTACTGGTTTCCCGGCCCACCAAATAAGCCCACCGGAGCCCCCTGCCGATGAACTTAGCTGGTGTCCCCCAGTGGACTTTGAGCCCGAGATTCCGGATTTTGCTGGCAATCCAGGAATCCAGATTCCCACAGTGGGGTTTACTGAAATGGACTTTTTTCGTTTTTTTTTTCAGTAGCCCATTTGTGAATCTGATGGTGGAGCAGACGAACCTGTACGCCCAACAGTTCGTTGCTCAGCACCCGGGCTCATTTTTGGCTAGACCTGGTGGCTGGATGCCGGTCAGTGCAGCCGAGATGAGGAAATTTTGGGGCCTCGTGCTGCACATGGGTCAGGCAATACTGGAGAGGGGACGTCCTCTACCAGACCCCACTTTACAGTATGGTCATGACACGTCCCCGGTTTGAGGCCATCCGGAAATGTCTGCATTATTCTGATAATGCAGCATGTAGGTGATCCTGCCTATGACCGTCTGTATAAGATACGGCCGGTCATCGATCACTTCGGGGCCAAATTTGAGCAGGCCTACTCACCTGGAAGGGAGGTCACGGTTGATGAGTTTCTCGTTGCGTTCAAGGGGAGACTCAGTTTCCGCCAATACATTTCCACTAAGCGGGCGAGGTATGGCGTGAAGCTATACAAAATTTGTGAGAGTACCTCAGGGTACACTTACAAATTTCGTGTGTACGAGGGGCGAGATTCCCGTATTCAACCCCCAGAATGTCACCCCACTCTGGGTGTTAGCGGGAAACTCGTGTGGGACCTTATGTACCCACTGCTAGATAAGGGTTATGTCACGAGTAGGAAATCCCGGGAGAGACCACCGCGTCGTCAAGCAATAAACAAATGACACACAGGAACGAAGCTGCAGCGAGAGCATAGACAGAAGGTCACAGCTAGAGGTAACGACTGTGACACTCCCACCCCTCAAAGCCCCCCCCTCTCCTCCAGAAACAGAAAAGGATAGGAAGTGGGGCAACAAACCAAACAGAACCAGGCAAGGGGACAGAAATCAAAGGGGTGACGAGGTACAAGGGCAGGAACACACACGACGACCGCAACCAGCCCAACCCCTGAAAACCAGCCTACACGGAGGGTCCGCAGCCAGTACGCCAGGGGAAGATAGCCAGCCAACACGGCATACATGTCAAGTGAACCGCACCAAGAAGTTACCTCCCCCTCCACTCTCCCTCCGGAGAATGACATGTCTGCCAAGAACTGATTGGCCAGACATGCAGACACCCCCTTTCCGGAGGATTGGGACCAGGAACAGGAACCAGACAGGAATACAAAGAAAATCGGAATCAAAGGGGTACAGAGGTACACAAGCAGAACACATAAGACGACTGCAGCCAGCACGCAGCCTCTAGCAACCAGCCTACACGGTAAACGCAGCCAGTACGCCAAGAGGAATGCAGCCAGCCTACACGGCCACAAAAGTCATGGTGAACTGCAGTGTGCTAACACCTCCCCCTCCACTCTCCCTGCGGAGAATGGCATGTCTGCCAAGAACTGATTGGTCAGACATGCTGACACCCCCTTCTGGAGGCCAGGAGCAGATACCTGCGCCGATAACGGAAAACACGGCCGTAGGCAGAACTGCAAGTAAAAAAGGTTAAACCAGACGTCACCCCTGGCAACCAGCATACACGGAGAACACCGCAGCCAGTACACCAAGGCAACCAAATCCGATACCTAAAGGCACCATAACGAGGGAAATACAGAATGCACACACACCACAGATAAGCAGAAAACAGAACAAAAAAAACTCTGTGAAAGTTCAATTGTTCATTCTGTCACGAGTAGGAGATCCCGGGAGAGACCACCGCGTCGTCAAGCAATAAACAAATGACACACAGGAACGAAGCTGCAGCAAGAGCATAGACAGAAGGTCACAGCCAGAGGTAACGACTGTGACAGGTTACCACCTTTACGTGGATAACTTTTATACTAGCATTCCCTTGTTCAGGTCCCTTGCCGCCAGATCCACGTTCGCTTGTGGGACCGTGCGGAAAAATCAACGCGGCCTCCCTGCCCACCCCCTCCAGGTACCTATTCCCAGGGGTGAGACCCATGCCCTTACCAGTGGAAACCTGCTGCTGGTCAGGTATAAGGACAAGAGGGATGTCCTTATGCTGTCCACAATCCACGGTAACAGCACCACCCCCGTCTCTGTGCGAGGTACCGCGGCAACGGTCCTCAAGCCCGATTGTATCGTCGACTACAATCGGTATATGGGAGGAGTTGATCTCTCCGATCAAGTCCTCAAGCCATATAATGCCATGCGCAAAACCCGGGCATGGTACAAAAAAGTTGCGGTCTACTTGGTACAGGTTGCCTTGTACAACTCTTTTGTACTATCCTGAAGCGCTGGCAGCACAGAGACATTCCTCCAATTCTATGAGGCAGTCCTCAAAGACCTGATCTTTTCGGACCGGGAAAGAGCAGGCCGGAGTACCTCGGGAACTGGAGGCGCCCGGATCGTCCCTGGCCAACACTTTCTAGGTGTGGTCCCCCATACTGGAAAGAAGGGACGAACCCAAAAAAGATGCAGTGTGTCACAAGAGGGGGATACGGAAGGACACCCCCACTCAGTGTGACACTTGCCCCGATCATCCGGGCCTCTGCATTATCGATTGCTTCAGGGAGTATCACACTTCCACGGAGTACTAAATTTTTATAATCCCCAACAGTCCCCTAGAGAAAATAAAAAACTATTGGCTCTCACACTTTGGAGACACGGAAACAATTTTTTTTCCCCAAAAAATGTTAGTTTTAGTGCAGGCATCCTCAAACTGCGGCCCTCCAGATGTTGTAAAACTATAACTCCCAGCATGCCCAGACAACCTACAGCCATCAGCAGGGCATGGTGGGAATTGTAGTTTTACAACATCTGGAGGGCCGCAGTTTTAGGATGCCTGCTTAGTGTCTCCAAAGTCTGAGAGCCATACATATTGGGCATCGTCACGTCCGTAAAAATCGTCTCTATAAAAATAACATTTAACACAACCCCCCCCGGATGAACAGCGTTAAAAAAATAAAAAAAAAAAACATGTAAAAAAAGCCATTTTTTGTCATCTAACATCAGAAAAAGTGTAATAGCGAGCGCTCAAAATGTGGTATGCACCCCCAATTAGTGCCTATAAAACCGCCATCTCATCCCGCAAAAAATGAGCCCCTACATTAGATAGTCACCCAACAAAAAAAAACAAAAAACTGTAGCTCCCAGGCTATGGAGATACCCCAAAAAAAATTTGGGTTCCTAAAATGATAATATAGTGTAAAATCTAAATAAATTTTAAAATGTAGACATATTAGGTATCGCCGCGTCCGTAAGAATCTGCCCTATAAAAATAACATTTGATCAAACCCATCGGATGAACAGCGTTAAAAATATAAAATAAAAACGGTGCCAAAACACCCATTTTTGGGCAAAATTTCCATTTGAATCCTTTTTTCCGGTAATAAAGCAAGGGTTAACAGCCAAACAAAACTAAATATTTTTTGCCCTGATTCTGTAGTTTGCAGAAACACCCCATATGTGGTCTTAAATGGCTATATAACCACACGGCAGGGCATAGAACGAAGGGAACTCCATATGGTTTCTGGAAGGCAGATTTTGATGGACTGGTTTATTTACACCATGTCCCATTAGAAGCCCCCCCCCCCTGATGTAGCCTAGACTAGAAACTCCAAAAAAGTGACCCCATCTAAGAAACTACACCCCTCAAGGTATTCAAAAGTTACTTTACAAACTTTATAAGTGGTTGAGTCCGCACAACCTGCCTGCAGGTGCACATCACTATGGCGAAATACATACACAAACGGAAAATGCAAATGTGATCGCACACTGCATCCAGCACTCTGCCCTCCATGCTGGATGAGACATTGGTTTATATTTTGGCCAAAGCATAGTAAGCCACTCACCGCGTCAAGGTCGTCTCAATTGAGTGGTCCCTAACTCTTGTTCCTACCTGTTCATGGGCCATGACAGCCACATAAGCCATCTGGCTCCAGGAGAAGTATATGGTGGGCTCAGCATGCATGTTGGTACTTGCATCCCTGGATCCGATGAAAGCTGTAATGGCACCGGACGGGGTTACAAGCAAAGTGTACTTGGCTTGCATGCTGACCTGCATTCCCTGGATTTTATGTGGCTGTCATGGCCCATGAACAGGTAGGAACAAGAGTTAGGGACCACTCAATTGAGACGACCTTGACGCGGTGAGTGGCTTACTATGCTTTGGCCAAAATATAAACCAATGTCTCATCCAGCATGGAGGGCAGAGTGCGATCACATTTGCATTTTCCGTTTGTGTATGTATTTCGCCATAGTGATGTGCACCTGCAGGCAGGTTGTGCGGACTCAACCCCTTATATTTTTTTCGTTGTAGCATATATTGGAGGCGTGGCGATCTCCTTTGAGTCAAGCACACCTGACCAGTTAATCTGTCCTGGAGGCTGGTTTTAAAGTCAGTATAAAACTGAGTCTGCTTATATAGAACCTACCATTAGCCATCTGGCTCCAGGAGAAGTATATGGTGGGCTCAGCATGCATGTTGGTACTTGCATCCCTGGATCCGATGAAAGCTGTAATGGCACCGGACGGGGTTACAAGCAAAGTGTACTTGGCTTGCATGCTGACCTGCATTCCCTGGATTTTATGTGGCTGTCATGGCCCATGAACAGGTAGGAACAAGAGTTAGGGACCACTCAATTGAGACGACCTTGACGCGGTGAGTGGCTTACTATGCTTTGGCCAAAATATAAACCAATGTCTCATCCAGCATGGAGGGCAGAGTGCTGGATGCAGTGTGCAATCACATTTGCACTTTACAAACTTTGTTAACCCTTTAGGTGTTCCACAAAACTAAATAGCGAATGTAGAAACTATTTTAGAATTAAAATTTTTTGTTACCTTGCCTCAAAAAAGTGTAAAAGTGTAACATATTTACCCTAAAATAGTCCCAAAACAACAACCACCGTGTCCCGTAGTTTCCTAGATGGGGTCACTTTTATGGAGTTTCTTTTTTTTTTTTTTTTATTAGAATATTTTTATTTTTCCTTTTCAGCATATAAAAATAGACAAGAATCAAAAAACATAGGCAATGATATTTCCTAAATATACACAAGCATTTGTTACGCAATTATCATTAATCATCAGGAATCTATCCTTATCCTATTTCTTTTCTCATGTCATACATGTATAAAGGCAAATTATAACCCACCCCCTTCTCCCCCCCCCCCCCCTTGGTTGTCTTGATGGTTTCTACAGAAAAAGAAAAAGTTGATTTCATGATCTCATATCGGGGATTTCACTCGTCTCTCATTCGTTTGTTAACCACTTCCTTCCTGCTCCTTATCTCCCCTCTTTCCTCCTGTTCATTGCTTTTTCCCTGTTTATTTTTGCCTGCAGGGATATTCATATCTATGCACCCTCCCACATAAGTTCTTCCATTCTTCAATATTTGGTGGTGTGTCTGCCCCCCACTCTCTAGCCACTACAACCCGAGCCAGCATTAATCCTTTAGCCCATTTCATTTCATTTTCTCTGTCAAGACCTATTTTCCTGATATATCCAAGCACCGCTATAGAGATCTCCAGTGGCGCAGAACACCCAGTTGATCTGGTTAGCTCCCGAAAAACCTGAGTCCAATAATCCTGAATAGGGGGACAATACCAGATCAAATGGGTAAAATCCGCATTATCCACGCTGCACTTCCAGCATCTAGAGTCCCTTGTTTTATACATCCTACTCAACACCCAGGGAGTGATGTAAGTACGATGGGTAATAAAAAACTATCAGCCGGAAATTACTCGATACTGTGCTTCTTTTTATACTTTTATAAATGCATCCCCAGTCTAGAGTGTTAGGTTCCACTTCTAGTGCCCATTTTCGTTCACTATTAAACTTAATCACTCCCCCTAATCCCCTTTTGATTTTTTTTTATATATCTGTGATATTGATATTTTAGTCCTGTTACTGTGACAGCAAAATTCTACAAATTCTGAATGTTTAGTGATTAAATACTCTTTATTCTCAGTGGAGTCAAATGCGTGCTTTAACCGAAAATATCTAAAACATGTAAAAGTGTCTAGTTTTATACTAAGCCCTAATTCTTCTAGTGTCCTAAGCTTTCCTTTCCTCTCAATCTGTGAGATAAACTTGATACCATTTTTTCCCCAAAATACATAGTCATCTAACCTCTGGAACTCACCTAAGTTTATATTCCCCCATATAGGGGTAATCTTTAATGAATAATTTATGCCCAATAATTTTTTAACGTTCACCCATGTTAAATGCATCATATTACTAATTGGGCACTTCCTACCCTTTATTTTTAATATCCCGGCTTCCAGGACACTAAAAATATTATATTGGAGACCTTCAAACTCGCCCACCAGGAAATGGCGCAGTCTGTCATCCTCTGTCATTAACCACTGAAGCTGGGATGCATAATAATAGCCTCTGAAGCAGGGAACGGACAAGCCACCATCTTCCTCATCTAGCCATAAATATTTTTGTTTAAGCCTAACCCTTTTTTTCCCCCATATGAGATCATTTATCAATCCTTCCAATACATTGAAAAAGTGATCACCTATCCACACGGGGCAGGAGGATGTAACATAAAGGATCTGCGGCAGCAGAATCATCTTAATAATAGCAATTCGATCTGCCTGTCTTATCAGTAATTTTTGCCAGGTGCTTATTTTATTTTTAACCCTTTTAAGCAGAGGAGAAATATTGAGTTCTATGTACTCCTGGATCCTTGCACTAATTTTTATTCCAAGATATTCCATCGATTCTGTGGGTTTTAGTATTTTTACATTAATATCCGTTCGCCCGGTTTCGTAGCCAATTGGGAGCAGCACCGATTTCATCCAATTCACCCTAAGGCCAGAAATTTGGCCAAACTGGTTTACAATTCCCATCAGGTATGGAACCATTGTCGCCCCCCCTTCCAAAAAGAACAAGATATCATCCGCATATAAACATATTTTGTCTGATGCGCCCCTTCCCCCAAACCCCCTGATATTATCATCTGCTCGCACCTTGCATGCCAACGGTTCAACGAATATGGCAAACAATAGTGGGGAGAGAGAGCACCCCTGCCTAGTTCCCCTTTGCAATGTTACTGACTCAGATATCTCCCCATTGATTTTAATCCTTACTTTCGAATGATGGTAAAGCAGTTGTACCCATCTAATAAATTTTTCCCCCAAATTTAGCTCGTACATTATTTTCCAGAGGTATGCCCACTCCACCCTGTCAAACGCTTTTTCTGCGTCCAATGACAGGATGGAGTGAGCACCCTCACCGCTCATCTGGATGTTCAGCAGGGCCCGTCGGATATTCATTTGAGCCTGACGTTTTGGTATAAACCCCGACTGGTCTGGGTGTATTATTTTGCCTATAACTCTTTTTAAGCGATTTGCCAGCAATTTAGCGCATATTTTAAAATCAGTGTTGAGAAGAGAGATGGGGCGATACGAGTCCACCTTACTCTCGTCTTTCCCCTTTTTCCCTATCAGGGTTATTACAGCCTCCGAAAGGGAGGCAGGGAGTTCACCCCTGTCCATAGATTTTATGGAGTTTCTACTCTAGGGGTGCATCAGTGGGCTTGAAAGGGTACATGGTGTAAATAAACCAGTCCAGCAAAATCTGCCTTCCAAAACCCATATGGCGTTCCCCTCTTTCTATGTCCTCCCGTTTGGCCAAACAGTAGTTTAGGACCACATATGGGGTGTTTTTGCAAACTATAGAATCAGGGCAACCCATATTGAGTTTTGTTTGGCAGTTAATCCTTACTTTATTACTGGAAAAAATGGGTTAAAATGGAAAATTTTCCCAAAAATTTAAATTTCTAAATTGTTTCTCCATCTGCCATTAACTCTTGTGGAACACCTAAAGGGTTAACAAAGTTTGTAAACCCAGTTTTGAATACCTTGAGGGGTGTACTTTCTTAGATGGAGTCACTTTTTAGAAATTTCTATTCTAGGGGTGCAACGGGGGGCTTCAAATGGGACATGGTATAAACAAAACCAGTCCTGCAAAATCTGCCTTGCAAAACCCATATGGCGTTCCCCTCCTTCTATGTCCTCCCGTTTGGCCAAACAGTAGTTTATGACCACATATGGGGTGTTTCTGCAAACTACAGAATCAGGGCAACCCATATTGAGTTTTGTTTGGCAGTTAACCCTTGTTTTTTCCTGGAAAAAAATGTATTATATTGGAAAATTTTCCAAAAAAATCTAAATTCATAAATTTTATGTCCATTTGCCATGAAGTCTTGTGGAAGACCTAAAGGGTGAACAAAGTTTGTAAAAACAGTTTTGAATACCTTGAGGGGTGTAGTTTCTAGAATGGGGTCATTTTTGGATGGTTTCTATTATGTAAGCCTCACAAATGGACTTCAAACCTGAACTGGTCCATAAAAAGTGGGATTTGGAAAATTTCAGAAAAATTTCAAAATTTGCTTCTAAACTTCAAAGCTATGTAACATCCCCAAAAAATTAAATATCATTCCCAAAATGATACAAACATGAAGTAGACATATGGGGAATGTAAAGTCATCACAATTTTGGGGGTATTACTATGTATTACAGAAGTAAAGAAGTTGAAACTTTGAAATTTGCTAATTTCCAAATTTTTGGTAAATTTAGTATTTTTTTTATGCAAAAAAATTAACTTTTTTGACCCAATTTTAGCAGTGTCATGAAGTACAATATGTGACGAAAAAACCATCTCAGAACCGCCTGGGTAAGTCAAAACATTTTAAAGTTATCAGCACTTAAAGTGACACTGGTCGGATTTGCAAAAAATGGCCAAGTCCTTAAGGTGAAATAGGGCTGAGTCCTTAAGGGGTTAATAAAGCCACTTTTTTTTTTTGGGCAACTGTCTCATGTAGGAGCTCATTTTTTTGTGGGATGAGTTGACGGTTAGATTGTTCATATTTTTGGGTGCACACAAATGATGCATAGCAACCAATGACGCCGTGCACTCCTGCACTCAGCAGCATGGCAGGCCGAGTTTTCCTACAATGTGACCGTGACATGGTGCAGCAGGTGCCAAGGTGATATTACACTGCATGGGCCAGCAGGAGCACACGGTGTCATTGGTTGCTATGATGCCGTGCACTCCTGCACTCAGCAGCATGGCAGGCCGAGTTTTCCTACAATGTGACCGTGACATGGTGCAGCAGGTGCCAAGGTGATATTACACTGCATGGGCCAGCAGGAGCACACTGTGTCATTGGTTGCTATGACGCCGTGTACTCCTGCACTCAGCAGCATGGCAGGCTGTGTTTTCCTGACTATTGTGTTTTCGGCTGATTATTTTGGGGGCCCACCGTACGGATACATTCAAATATAATAAATAATCTAACAAGTTTTTTATATAAACATAAGCTGGTTGAGGTGCTGTACATTGAATATATGTATGTAGTGTACTAAATCTAATGCGTTATGTGCCACTTGTGCAGGGGGTGGGAGACTAGGGGCCCACCGGGGGATTCCCCTGTAACCCTGTGGGCCAGTCCGAGCCTGGTGACATGGTGCAGCAGGTGCCAAGGTGATATTACATTGCATGGGCCCCATGCAGTGTAATGTCACCTTGGCACCTGCTGCACCATGTCACGGTCACAGTGTGTCACGACCATGGTCATGGTCGTGACTCTGGACCCGCATGTGGTTGCCTGCGGTTTGGTAGTTGTCAACTACATGGTGAGGGCTATATGTTTGTTGCCTCACGTGTGGTTGCCGCTGGCAACAAGATTGTGTTTGGCGGTATAGCATCCTGAGCGGTTGCTGGGCAGCTTGCTGCCAAGTGCATGCGGTTGCTCCTGTTTTGGTTTGTGCACTGTTACACCTTCCGTCACTTGTGGTTGCCCGTGGCAACGTGTACTGTTGTGTGCATGTGTGGCAGTGTCTCGGCCTGCTGGCTGATTCCCAGAACATGACTGCCATGCATGCCGTTGCCGGCGGTAACTGGTGCGGTGTGATATTTGTGCGTGCACTTTCCCAGTTTGTTGTGTATGAGGTTTAGTTATGTATGCACTTTCCTTTTAAGTGGTTTCACTTCCCTCCTTGGTGTTGGAAGGGTTAATTCCCTTTCCACTTTGTGTCTGTGTGGGTGTGGCCACTTTGGGCTCTATAGCCTCAGTTGAGACCTGATGTCTGAGGGGTACTACAGCCTTGTTTGTAAGCTGGAGGCACCCTCCTGGTCCCTTATACCATCTGCCAGTGAGGGCCACCCTTGTGGTCATAAATGTTTATATGTGATGTTAAGTTGATGTTGTTTTCCTTTCATGTTTAATGCAGCTATGGATCCGGGTTCCTGTGTGTGTATGTGTGTTTGCTGTGTCCGTTTATGTATGCTCTGGACATCGGCTTGTGAGCACGAGATCCAGTCAGCAAGGCTGTGGCAGGTAGGTTTGAACTAGAGTTGTTCTCCTGCCATATCCATAGGTCTGTTTATGTACCCCATCTCCTTGCAGCTTGGCCACTTTAGACTCCTGTTTCTCCGCGTCCAGGAGGAACGGGCTGTCTACCCAGCTCCTAGCTCAGGGATCTGCGGAGGGTTAGTAGGGATCCGAGGTTCCGGAGCATGAGCCCTCCTACCATCAAGGTCGGCTCATGCAGCTAGGAGTCAGGGTCAGATTAGGGATGCGATAGGAGGTGACCTGCTCCCTAATTCTGTGGTCCTGGCCAAGTAGCGACCCACCATCTCCTGGCATCGCACGGCTGAGGGTTCCCCCATCCTCAGCCGTGACACAGTGTAGGAAAACACAGCCTGCCATGCTGCTGAGTGCAGGAGAGCACGGCGTCATAGCAACCAATGACGCCGTGTGCTCCTGCACTTACCTTCACTGTAGGCCGGGTTTTCAAAGACAATTTAAATACATATACTAACAATTTTTAATACTCACTGATTTTCTCCTTTTTTGCTGTTGATGCAGCGAACCATGCTGTCGGTAGCAATTCCTTTGCAATTTCCTCCCAAGAGCGGTCTTTTTCTAGACGTTCATGATACACCTCTGCACGTGTATCCCATAGTGCAGGGCGCTCTTGAATCATAACAATTAGTTTTTCAACATTGATTGCAGACATTCTCCTATTCTGCTCTTCTGCCACACAACTTTCTCTGGCTCAGAAAGTCACGACAGGAGGATGTGCTAATTTTTTTTCAACTTCCTGCGGATCTGCAATTGCGGATGACATGCGGAAGACATTTGGTGTCTTTCCGCATGTCATCCGCATTCTTGCGGACCCATTGAGTACAATGGGGCCACGGACCTCAATTTGCGGCCAAAAGTAGGACATGCAAATCCGCATCTTTTACTGCCCTATTGAAATAAATGGATCCGGACCCGTTTCGCTAAATTTCGGAACAGATGCGGAAGGAAAATTGCGGACGTGTGAATGGAGCCTTAAACTGATGACAGTGGAGTACAAGCCATTGATCACCTAATTTATGATTCTCCAGAAAATCCCTCACTGCTGTACCAAACCATTGGTAATAACCATATATGAAGAAGAAGCATAGTCTTCTTGATTTAATTGTTTTAGATGTTATAGGTTCAGCTACGTATTTTAAAATGTCGACTATGTCAGGCAAAAGTCGACATAAAATACATTCTGATAATGAATTGCTAGGTGACCATGTGTAAAATTTTTGTTTAATAGCAAAAATAAAACCCCTTTAAAAAAAATAATAATAGGTTAATAGAAGTTCTGAATGATGCCTTTCATTGTCAAATTTCATTACCACAGAATAAACGCTGGCATTCATCTTCCAGCACCCCTCGATATACAAGGAACCTATGATTGAGCCCAGGGTTGCAGTGGAGACGGTAGTAGGATCCCAAAGCACCACCAGAGGAACTGCATCCATAGTAGACACAAGACACACGGGAGTGGAGAAGAGCCATGGAACACATGACACAAGGCTCGTGGGTAACATACACCTCATACCCAGTACACAAATATGGGACTTCGGTTCCTGCATCCTTTTCCTTTGAACGTTTTCTCTTTTCCCTTTCATTTCCTTTTGATTCCACCCCTTGTTCAGATTCTTTATGTAGTCTATCTCTATCTGCTTCTTGCATGCTAGAAAGTTCAACATAGGCTCCTCCACCTTGTTGTTGAGCAACCAAGTCTATTGCTACCATGCATGCGTGAAGCAGTGGACCTCCCTCGACTCCAGTCTGATCCGTTCCAGTTGCCACAACTTTACCACTTTCTTGGTCCACCACAACTGCTCCAACACCCTTTCCCCCTCTAGACTGATTTTGCTGTGCTGCTTCTAAGGCCTGATGCATGTTTCTTCCAATTCGTAACAGTTCTTGCTCAGATACACCTTCACCACTATCGCATTCCTTCGAATTCGTATTCTTGGGCTTGGCATGGTAGGTGCAGGGCCAAATGCTTGCCCAAACTTGCTGTTCCTTTTGGTTCTTTGCTGCCCGTGAAGGAACCGACACAATGTATGGTTTCCCTAATCCATTTAGGTCAAGGCATCCACCTTGCAGAATGTCAGTAACCTGTAAATGAATCTCTCTTTTGGAATCAACAGTCTTTTTGGGACTGTCATCATTCTGCTTTGATATGTCCATATTGTTTTTTAGCAGATTTAATTGGTCCTCAGGTGTGACAGGACGAAGCAAAATCTCTAGACGGGACTGGCATGCACAAACCCTTTTCAAATGCCGCAGGGTACCATAAAGAGGGTATTGTAAGTATAAAGCCTGAGACAAACGAGAGATTTGTTTTTTGTCAGTGATGGGAGCTGCAAAGAATGCAGTCAAAGGTGGCATGATATGTCCTGACTCATAATCCTTGCGCTCTTGTTCCTCTTCCAGGGACAATACAGGGATGAGTAACCAAGAAGAGTAGAATTTGAGGTCATCTGAAGATGGAGACATTGTAAAGCTAGTAAGTGAAAAAAAAATAAAAAAAAATTGAAAGACAGAACTCAAAATAAGATGGAATCTTTGACTATTTTTGCATTAAATTGGAAATGTGTTAAAATTCTGCAAATTAATGAAAATAAATCATGTGTATATTTAATACCACTTTACAAGTACTGGAAAAGAAACCCTAAGGACGTATGCACATCACAAAGCAGTGTCCACAAAGGCTGTATAGAGTGACATCAAGTCTCGGTGGTCTCATACCAAGGAGCTATAAGCACGCCCTGTGATGCCATATGGCGAGGTACATAGCTATTCTCTCATAGAAACAATGCTTCTAGGGAAGAACATCTTGGTAATACAGCACACAATGAAACATTTTTTTTTATAGATGTCATAGCCTTCCATAATGAGAAAGCGTGGATTTCTAAATTTAGAAAGCTACCGTAATATACATATTACTTTATTAACAAGCACAAGATTATAAAGAAACTAGTAATATGTGTTAGCTTACTAAGTACAGAAATATATTCTTCTCTATGTAGTAAGGCTATAGCTTGGTGGTAAGCAGTCTGCCTTGCATGTAGAGATTCTAAGTTTAGGTCCCAGGCAAGACTTGTACAGTTGCAAGAAAAAGTATGTGAACCCTTTGGAATGATATGGATTTCTGCACAAATTGGTCATAAAATGTTATCTGATTTTCATCTAAGTCACAACAATAGACAATCACAGTCTGCTTAAACTAATAACACACAAAGAATTAAATGTTACCATGGTTTTTATTGAACACACCATGTAAACATTCACAGTGCAGGTGAAAAAAGTATGTGAACCCCTAGACTAATGACATCTCCAAGAGCTAATTGGAGTGAGGTGTCAACCAACTGGAGTCCAATCAATGAGATGAGATTGGAGGTGTTGGTTACAGCTGCCCTGCCCTATAAAAAACACACACCAGTTCTGGGTTTGCTTTTGACAAGAAGCATTGCCTGATGTGAATGATGCCTCACACAAAAGAGCTCTCAGAAGACCTACGATTAAGAATTGTTGACTTGCATAGAGCTGGAAAGGGTTATAAAAGTATCTCCAAAAGCCTTGCTGTTCATCAGTCCACGGTAAGACAAATTGTCTATAAATGGAGAAAGTTCAGCACTGCTGCTACTCTCTCTAGGAGTGGCCGTCCTGTAAAGATGACTGCAAGAGCACAGCGCAGACTGCTCAATGAGGTGAAGAAGAATCCTAGAGTGTCAGCTAAAGACAAAAAAGCATCTGGCATATGCTAACATCCCTGTTAGCGAATCTACGATAAGTAAAACACTAAACAAGAATGGATTTCATGGGAGGATACCACAGAGGAAGCCACTGCTGTCCAAAAAAAACATTGCTGCTCGTTTACAGTTTGCACAAGAGCACCTGGATGTTCCACAGCAGTACTGGCAAAATATTCTGTGGACAGATGAAACCAAAGTTGAGTTGTTTGGAAGAAACACACAACACTATGTGTGGAGAAAAAGAGGCACAGCACACCAACATCAAAACCTCATCCCAACTGTGAAGTATGGTGGTGGGGGCATCATGGTTTTGGGCTGCTTTGCTGCATCAGGGCCTGGACGGATTGCTATCATCGAAGAAAAAATGTATTCCCAAGTTTATCAAGACATTTTGCAGGGGAACTTAAGGCCATCTGTCCACCAGCTGAAGTTCAACAGAAGATGGGTGTTGCAACAGGACAACGACCCAAAGCATAGAAGTAAATCAACAGAATGGCTTAAACAGAAAAAAATATGCCTTCTGGAGTGGCCCAGTCAGAGTCCTGACCTCAACCCGATTGAGATGCTGTGGCATGACCTCAAGAAAGCGATTTACACCAGACATCCCAAGAATATTGCTGAACTGAAACAGTTCTGTAAAGAGGAATGGTCAAGAATTACTCCTGACCGTTGTGCACGTCTGATCTACAACTACAGGAAACGTTTGGTTGAAGTTATTGCTGCCAAAGGATGTTCAACCAGTTGTTAATAAATCCAAGGGTTCACATACTTTTTCCACCTGCACTGTGAATGTTTACATGGTTTGTTCAATAAAAACAGACTGTGATTGTCTATTGTTGTGACTTAGATGAAGATCAGATCACATTTTATGACCAATTTGTGCAGAAATCCATATCATTCCAAAGGGTTCACATACTTTTTCTTGCAACTGTATATATTTTTTCCTGTTTTTTGTTCCTCTTTCATTTAACCCATGATAAAAGAAAAGCCTTACTATATTGAGAATAGTGTTTTTAAATTTAGAAACCTAAACCATACTACTGGTTTATTCACAGGCACAATATATTATTATAAAGAAGTCAGCAACATGAATTATCTTTCTAATCATAAAAAACATTATTCTCAATATGATAAGACTGTAGCATTTTATTATAGTAAAAAAATATCTGAAGAAAAAAAATCAGAAAGTCTCTCTCCCCAAGATTCATGTTGCTGTTTGGTGATTACGACACACTTGCTGTTTGGTGATTAAGGCACACTTTATTTAGATTACTCCTTGGAAGTGCCGTGGAATTTTTCTCTTTTTGGAAGTTGTATCGCTTCCACAGCCGCTGGCATCCTTCTACAAAGTTTTCTGCTGTGCTGCTCACAACCTTTGGAATATATATATATATATATATATATATATATATATATATATATATATATATATAATATATATATATACACAGTACAGACTAAAAGTTTGGACACATCTCATTCAAAGAGTTTTCTTTATTTTCATGACTATGAAAATTGTAGATTCACACTGAAGGCATCAAAACTATGAATTAACACATGTGGAATTATATACATAACAAACAAGTGTGAAACAACTGAAAATATGTCATATTCTAGGTTCTTCAAAGTAGCCACCTTTTGCTTTGATTACTGCTTTGCACACTCTTGGCATTCTCTTGATGAGCTTCAAGAGGTAGTCCCCTGAAATGGTTTTCACTTCACAGGTGTGCCCTGTCAGGTTTAATAAGTGGGATTTCTTGCCTTATAAATGGGGATGGGACCATCAGTTGCGTTGAGGAGAAGTCAGGTGGATACACAGCTGATAGTCCTACTGAATAGACTGTTAGAATTTGTATTATGGCAAGAAAAAAGCAGCTAAGTAAAGAAAAACGAGTGGCCATCATTACTTTAAGAAATGAAGGTCAGTCAGTCAGCCGAAAAATTGGGAAAACTTTGAAAGTAAGGGTTATTTGACCATGAAGGAGAGTGATGGGGTGCTGCGCCAGATGACCTGGCCTCCACAGTCACCGGACCTGAACCCAATCGAGATGGTTTGGGGTAAGCTGGACCGCAGAGTGAAGGCAAAAGGGCCAACAAGTGCTAAGCATCTCTGGGAACTCCTTCAAGACTGTTGGAAAACCATTTCAGGGGACTACCTCTTGAAGCTCATCAAGAGAATGCCAAGAGTGTGCAAAGCAGTAATCAAAGCAAAAGGTGGCTACTTTGAAGAACCTAGAATATGACATATTTTCAGTTGTTTCACACTTGTTTGTTATGTATATAATTCCACATGTGTTAATTCATAATTTTGATGCCTTCATAGTCATGAAAATAAAGAAAACTCTTTGAATGAGAAGGTGTGTCGAAACTTTTGGTCTGTACTGTATATATACACACACACACACACACACAAGCACAGCGAGGAAAATAGGTATTTGATACACTGGCGATTTTGCAAGTTTTCCCACCAAAAAAGAATGGAGAGGCCTGTAATTTTTATATTTACACTTCAACTGTGAGAGGCAGAATCTAAAAAAAAATAAAAAAATCCAGAAAATCACATTGTATGATTTTTGAATAATTAATCTACATATTATTGCATGAAATAAGCATTTGATCACCTACCAACCAGCAAGAATTCAGACTCTCACAGACTTGTTAGTTTTTCCTTAAGAAGCCCTCCTACTCTGCACTCATCGCCCATATTAAATGCACCTGTTTGAACTTGTTACCTGTCAACACACTCAATCACACTCCAACATGGCCAAGACCAAAGAGCTGTCTAAGGACACCAGGGACAAAATTGTAGATCTGCACAAGGCTGGGATGGGCTACAGGACAATAGGCAAGCAGCTTGGCGAGAAGGCAACTGTGACGGACTGAACAGTCACTGGGGCTGCTTGAGAAGCCTGAGGGCCAGCCTCCTTCCTACGGTCTACGGACCCAAAACTATGGAGACCCCCTCAGACCTTTTTGGGTTACAAGGAACTATGAACCCTGATTTATGTGTGGAGTTTATATGCCACATATTTCCTATTGACCACTAAAGGTGCAGGGTGTGAATCCAGCAACACAAAAAGGATTAAAAATGTATAATGAAAACCGGCACTCTACACCTGGTGATAACGCTTAAAGAGCAATGTAGACGTCACTTGTATGGCGTCTCACGTGTCTTCACTCTGTTCGTGAACGTTGCAAAGCGGTCTCTTCAATCCAATATTCGGGTAGAGTCGATTAAATGGAAGCGCTTCCAGGATGGTTTGTTTAGCGGGTTTGTGGGGGAGTCACCATACCCACACGAACCGAACAGAGTGAAGACACGTGAGACGCCATACAAGTGACGTCACACCCACGTGGGACGCCGAAGAACCCGAACGGCCATCACAGAGTGCAGTAAGGACGCTCTAGCAGCCGGGACACCCGTACCTTACAAAGAAGGTAAACCACAGTCAGGGTGCAGCCCTTCTTACTGTGTGGGACGCCACACCAGGTGCAGCACCCAACTGGTACATCACCCCCTCTTTTTTCTTTTGCATTTTTTTATTATTACCACCAACAGTGACCGGCAAGCAATCGCTGACAGGGAAGCACTGCAAATATTTTGCCTTACCTATATTTTATATTTTGTATATTTTATATATTTTAACATTTTTTACTGCGTCTCCACCCATCTATGAACTGTTCACAAGGGACATCTACCCACCAGAGTGCCAACGAACTATTGAAGGTGGTAATTACCACTATATGACCACCGCATTGCTCCATTTGCACTCCCACTCTTGCATTGTTCATTATATTATTATTATTATTACACTTTTATAATATTTCCTTCTTTATTATTTCCCATTTTTTCCTTCAATTTTTTACGAAAGTGGTTATTATTACCAATCATTGCTGAATTTTACCCTCTAAACTCAACCCTTGCCTAATTAATAAACGCATATTTTTATCCATCAATCTGTCTACATTGCTCTTTAAGCATTATCACCAGGTGTAGAGTGCCGGTTTTCATTATACATTTTTATTGCACACTTTCCTCCTCTGATTGGGTGAATCAGTCAAACTTAGAGCACCTAGGCATTGTACTGGCCAGGTGAGTCACCAGTAACCCACTTTTTTCTTCTTACAAAAAGGGTTAATTCTGCACTGAGACTCCCACTGATTGTGTTAGTGATGGGATTAAGATAACTGACTCTAGGAGTAGCCAACTCCAGTGTAGATGAGTAGATCACCCAATGATACACTCAGGAGATAATCCCATCACATGTGTCTCCTCTCTCTCTCTCTCTCTCTCTCTCTATTCATTCATTAGGGAGGGGGTGAAGATGTATGTTTGCATGTTGTTCATGGTTTATTTATGTTGTTAGACTTCTTGAACTGTATATATATTGAGTTGGTCTTCAATAAAGGGAGTTCCTGTTTTACCTTCAACATAGAGCCTCGTCTCATGTGTGTGGGGATTACTATACGCTGTATACTCCCCTGGCTATAATCCCTAGCTCTTGTAAGAGCTGTTCCTGTTCCTTGTTCCTGCATCACTCTCTGAAGGAAGAGAGGTTCACCCACTGGAGCCTTGTCATAGGTACAGGGTGGGTAGGAGACGGCGAGACCCCAACCAAGCTGCAGCGGTTCGTGGGGTCTGCAGTGCTTACTGTGTCAAGTGGAGTGCTTGGAGCCCTCGTGAAGTACTAGGAGCATCCATCAACGGAGGTACCCAGTCGGAGTGCCAGGAGATCCGTTACAGCAACAACTTTTGGTGCAATTATTAGAAAATGGAAGAAACACAAGATAACTGTCAATCTTCCTCGGTCAGGGGCTCCATGCAAGATCTCGCCTCGTGGGGTAAGGATGATTCTGAAAAAGGTCAGGAATCAGCCCAGAACTACATGGGAAGACCTGGCCAATGACCTGAAGAGAGCTGGAACCACAGTCTCAAAGATAACTGTTAGAACACACTACAGTGTCATGGATTAAAATCCTGCAGGGCACGTAAGGTCCCCCTGCTCAAAACAGCACATGTCCAGGCCCGTTTGAAGTTCGCCCATGACCCAGAGGAGGCATGGGAAAAGATCATGTGGTCAGAATGGACCAAAATAGACTTTTTTGGTATCAACTCCACTCACTGTGTTTGGAGGAAGAAGAAGGATGAGTACAGCCCCAAGAACACCGTCCTAACTGTGAAGAATGGTGTGCTTTTTTGAAAAGGGGACAGGATGGATGGGGCCATGTATCGTGAGATTTTGGACACCAACCTCCTTCCCTCAGTAAGAGCATTGAAGATGGCTTGTTGCTGGGTCTTCCAGCATGACAATGACCCGAAACACACAGCCAGGGCAACTAAGGAGTGGTTCCGTAAGAAGCACTTCAAGGTACTGGATTGGCCTAGCCAGTCTCCAGACCTGAACCCAATCGAAAATCTTTGGAGGGAGCTGAACCTCAATGTAGCCCAGTGACAGCCCTGAAACCTGAAAGATCTCTATGGAGGAATGGGCCAAAATTCCTGCTGCAGTGTGTGCAAAAAATACTTATTTCATGCAATAAAATGCAAATTAATTCTTAAAAAAAAATCATACAATGTGATTTTCTGGATTTTTTTTAATATTCTGTCCCTCACAGTTGAAGTGTACCTATGATAAAAATTACAGACCTCTCCATTCTTTGTAGGTGGATAACTGGCAAAATCGCCAATGTATCAAATACTTATTTAAAATTAATATCCCATGGAGGTCTGGATTCGGAATGATACTCAAAATCAAAGTGGAAAATCAAAGTTCAGGCTGATCCAACTTCAGTGGAAATGCCTCAAGACAAGGAAATGAGACTCAGTAGTGTATGTGTGGCCTCCACATGCCTGTATGACCTCCCTACGACACGTGGGCATGCTCCTGATGAGGCGGTGGATGTTCCCCTAAGGGATCTCCTCCCAGACCTGGATTAAAGCATCAGTCAACTCCTGGACAGTCTGTGGTGCAACATGGCGTTGGTGAATGGAACAAGACATGATGTCCCAGATGTGCTCGATTGGATTCAGGCCAGTCCATAGCATCAATGACCTCATCATGCAGGAACTGCTGACGCACTTCAGCCACATGAGGCCTAGCATTGTCATGCATCAGAAAGAACCCATGGTCTCAAAATGGGTGTGAGGATCTCATCCCTGTACCTAATGGCAGTCAGGGTACCTCCGGCTAGCACATGGAGGGCTGTGCGCAGGGGCGGACTGAGAACCCTCAGGGCCCCCGGGCAAAATAAATCAAGGGCCCCCTTACAGGCCCCACCCATGTTCTGCTGCAAGTCCCACCCTTGTCCCGCCTCCATTCCCCGCCTCCAGCCACACCCTACACAATCTTTAAAGGGTTTCTACCACCTCGTTTCGAGAAATTTAGCTGTCAGACACTAGCGATCCGCTAGTGTCTGCTCTACCAAACAATGCTATTATAATAGCTTTTTGTGCAGCCGTTTCCATAAAAAACTAACTTTTATCGATATGCTAATGAGCCTCTAGGTGCTATGCGGGCGTCTTTTCAGCACCTAGAGGCTCGGTCTACTCACACAAAATGCCGCCCAGCGCGTCCCTCCAGCCCGCCCATCTCCTCTGGAATGCGATCCTCCCTCTCTGCATGATGACCTCCAGGGTCAGATTTTTCCCCATAGGAAAGCATTGATGGGTATGAGTTCAGTCACTTTGGCGCGTGATCCCGCGAGACCCGTGACCTACAGCAGCGGGTCTCGCGGGATCACGCGCTGCAGGACGGGATTGCGCACCGAAGTGACTGAACTCATGCCCGCGCAGCCCACAAGTAGCGGAACAATTACAAGACGGGTGGGAAATAGCCAAATTAAAAAATATGTTGAACCAAAAGGTGTGCTTTTGGTGGGTTTTGAACTAGTGGGGGCTCTGTGGATGGCACTGTCGTGGGGGCTCTGTGGATGGCACTGTCGTGGGGGCTCTGTGGATGGCACTGTCGTGGGGGCTCTGTGGATGGCACTGTCGTGGGGGCTCTGTGGGTGGCACTGTCGTGGGGGCTCTGTGGGTGGCACTGTCGTGGGGGCTCTGTGGATGGCACTGTGGGTGACACATATATAGCACCTTATGCAATATGTGTCATCCACAGATCCCCCCCATAACAGTGTCCCTGTGAGTGAATGACCCCCAATTCAGGGTCTGGGGGCCGGCATCTGGTGTTGTAATGGCAGCGGGGCCCGGTGCAGTCACTGTATTCTATCGCACCGGCCCCCGCTTACTGTAATACTAATTTTCATATGTGAACAAGAAGAGAAATCCTCTGCGATCCTCTCCCTCTCTGTACTCACAAACTCAGTAGCAGGCAGGCCGGGCGGCAGCGCAACTCACTGACGTCACGCGCCTGCTCCTCCCACTTTATGAATGAAGCAGGCGGAGCCAGCGCGCGACGTCAGTGAGTTACGCTGCCACCCGGCCTGCCTGCTACTGAGTTTGTGAGTACAGAGAGGGAGAGGATCGCAGAGGATTTCTCTTCTTGTTTGTTCACATATGAAAATTAGTATTGCAGTGAGCAGGGCCCGGTGCGATAGAATACAGTGAGTGCACCGGGCCCCGCTGCCATTACCACATTGTTATTCTGCGGCGGGCCCCCATCCCGGCCGGGCCCTCGGACCATGTCCGAAGTGCCCGACCGGTCAGTCCGCCCCTGGCTGTGCGGCCTCCAAAAAAAGGCCTCCACACACCATTACTGACCCACTACCAAACCGGTCATGCTGGAGAATATTGCAGGCAGCAGAACGTTCTCCACGGCGCCTCCAGACTCTGTCATGTCACATGTGCCCAGTGCGAACCTGCTCTCATCTGCGAAGAGCGCAGGGCGCCAATGTTGAATCTGCCAATCTTGGTGTTCTCTGGCAAATGCCAATTGCCCTGCACGGTTTTGGGCTGTAAGCACAACACTGACTTGTGGACGTTGAGCCCTCATATCACCCTCATGGAGTCTTTTTCAGACAGTTTGAGCAGACACATGAATATTTGTGGCCTACTGGAGGTCATTTTGCAGGGCTCTGGCACTGCTCTTCCTGTTCCTCCTGGCACAAGGGAGGAGGAAGCGGTCCTGCTTCTGGGTTGTTGCCCTCCTACAGCCCCCTCCATGTCTCCTGGTATCTGCTCCATGCTCTGCACACTGTGCTGACAGACACACCTAACCTTCTTGCCACAGCTCGCATTGCTGTGCCATCCTGGATGAGCTGCACTACCCGAGCAACTTCTATGGGTTGTAGACACCACCTCATGCTACCTCTAGGTGTGAGAGCGATGACAAAATGCAAAAGTGAATAAAACAGCCAAACAGGATGAGAACAGAGAAATGGTCTGTGGTTATCACCTGCAGAACCACTCCTTTATAGGGGTTGTCTTGTTAATTGCCAATTTCTACCTATTGTCTGTTCAATTTGCACAACAGCAGGATAAATTGATTCACAGATTGATTTCACAGAAGTGTGATTGACTTGGAATTACATTTACATTGTGTTGTTTAAGTATTCCCTTTATTTTTTTGAGCAGTGTGTGTGTGTATATATATATGTGTATATATATATATATATATATATATATATATAATTTGTGGTCGTGGCTAAAATACGAACTCGGGCAGTGTGCCCGCCTTGAACCTAAACCGGCTGAGGTGTGCCTGGAGCCGGGTACGAGAGCAGCCTATAAGGGGGCTGTCCTAAAGGAGGACCCTTGGAGTAAAGGGAATGGGTGGGTGGGTCCACAACCGGAACGCCTACTAGGTGAGAGAAGAGGGGGCTTATAAAGGCTCAAGCCCCTCCCACAAATGCAGGCTGAACTTCAGCCTTACCAACTTGTGGTCGTGGCTAAAATACGAACTCGGGCAGTGTGCCCGCCTTGAACCTAAACCGGCTGAGGTGTGCCTGGAGCCGGGTACGAGAGCAGCCTATAAGGGGGCAAAAAGGAAACCAAGATAGTTAAATACAAGACTTTTATTACCTCATAATACCAGAGACCGAAATGCCTGCGAAATCTCCACCTGGGGGTTAGGTATATATCTGGTGAAGCAGGACGAGCGCCACCTTCCCATCTTTCGGATGACACGAGTGGGGACCCTGTGTCGGGAAGCCGCGGAAGCTGCTCCAATGCGGAAGGAATGGCCGGATATAGCGCCGGGGTCAAACCCCAAGCCAGCAGCAACAGTACGGATGTGGCTGATGAACTGCGCTGAGGTGAGAGCGCCATTCAGATGCGGTAGCAGAGGGCTGTGAGGGGGAGCATCCTGGATGGCGAGCATGAGCTGGCCAAACACCTGTACCGGGCACCATTCATTGCCAGACGGGAAAAACTTAACCTCCACCGGGGGACCTGTTTGGTTTGTTTTGGTGGAAATCAACTTCAGCGTGAAATGGTCCTGATTCCTCACCAGCTGTTCTTTGTGCAGACTGCACCGCCCTGCCGCACTGCAAGTGAATTCGCCTGGCCTAAGGAACCCGTAGAAGCCCAAATACATAGCTGCTTTAAAGACCAAGCTGGAGAAGGGCCCAAAAGGAGCACCATCCAGGGCTGAAGACAACCTCCGGTACATCTCCCCAGTGACGCCCTGTCTCCGGGACGGGGGATTGGCCCTACCCTTCTGGACCCCTCGCAAGGTGGCCTTAATCGCGTGCGCCAAAAAAATGGAGCCACCCCCTGGGTTGCGGAGCATGGTGTGGTGTTGGACGCCCGCCAGGTATAACTTAATGGTGTTGTATGAGAGATGCAAATGGTAATGACAATGGGCAATGAAGACCATGATGTATGGAATGTCCGCCAGGCCACCCTGCGGGTGCAGATTCGAGAACTCCTGGAAGGTTCTTAGGCCTGAAAGATAGTTCCTGGCCGTATTGGGGGCAAGAGACTTCTGCGCCAGGTCTTTTGCTGAAGAGACGAGCATACTTAGTCCATTGTCAGGGAACTGAAAGCCGGGGTGGGATATCTGAGTCGGTCGGCCTCCGGCATGACCTGAAAAAAGAGGGAGAAATTAAACCGGGATAGCGCGTCAGCCGCCACTTTTTGCTGACCCGGAATGTGGCTACAATGCACATGGAAGTTGTGTGACAGGGCCAGCCATACCAGCTGGCGTAATAGTGCCATGATTTTGGGGGACCTGGCCCTGCCCTTGGCTAAGATGTCGATTAGGGCCTGATTGTCCATGACGAAAATCACTGGCAAGTTAGCCCAGAGGTGACCCCATGCCTGAGCCGCTGCGACAATGGGGTACAACTCCAACAGAGAGGAGGTGCGGATGGACTCTGTATCCTCTAGGACTGACATGGGCCAACGGTCGACCAGCCAACGGGGATCCCAAATGGCCGCGTAACCGCAGGATGCAGCGGCATCCGAAAAAATAGTCGGGCAGGAGGGTGACCATGGAGAGACAAAGAAGGAGACGCCGTTCCACCGGGACAGGAACAATTCCCACATGGCCAGGTCTGCCATAGCCTGGCCGTCCAACCAGATGACGCTGTCCTGCTCGGGTGCCGAGGGAAGAAGCTGGAGCAGCCTCGACACAAAAGTTCTTCCCTGGGGCATTGAGCCGGCCCAGAAGAGATTGTAACTCGACTCTAGTGAGGCACCCCGAGGAGGCCGCCTGGGAAATTACCTCCCGACACCAAGCGGGTTTCTCTTCCGGGAGGCTGGCCTGCAGCAAGACAGAATCCAGGATGATGCCCAGGAACGAGACCCTCGTGGCGGGACCCTCCGTCTTGGACTCCGCGACCGGAACAGCCAGACTGGCGAACATCTCCAGGAGGACGGTGAGAATGCCAGACCCGCCCTGTGGGTCTTCCACGACCAGAAAGACATCTAGGTAATGGATGACTGACTGGAGGCCACTGTGACGGACCAAGATCCAATGTAGCGCTTTGGCCAGGTGGTCGAATAACCAGGGCTACTTTTGGATCCGAACGTAAGTCTGTTGGCAAAATAATACTGGCCGGCCCACTCGATGCCATAGAATTGCCACAACTGAGGTTTGATGGGAAGGAGCTTGAACGCATCGGCGATGTCAACCTTTGCCAACCAAGCGCCCCTGCCATGCAACAGGATGGCCTGAATTGCGTCGTCCACTGAGGAGTAACGCATAGCAAATTCCTCCGATGGAATCAGGGAATTGAGGCTAGGAATTGCAGAAACGTGAGGGGCGGACAGGTCATAAATCAACCTTTTTTTATTGGTATTTGGACACTAGGCCGATAGGATTGATGCGCCATGAAGCAAATGGGATGAGTGGGAAAGGACCTATGAGAAAACCCTTAGCCACCTCAGACTGGAGCAACTCGCAAGTCGCTGGAGGGTCCAGGGTGGCTGACAGCAGATTCCTGCCTCCCAGGGAACCTGTGGCAGCGTGATGAGCCCTGTGTGGAACCCCTGCCAGAAGCCCGCCAACAGAAACGCCACGAAGTCCTGATCATGGTGATCCTGAAGGAGAGCCGCCAAGAGGTCCACGTTGATGTCGGCTAGTCAGGACCCCTTAGTTGCTTTTTTGGGACAGGCAGACCGCGGATGGGCCCTGAAGCACAGGGAGCACACATGGAGGGATCTGCAGCTGGCATAGGAGCAGCCTCCTGAGTTAAAGTTATTGCAGACCTGACTTCTTCCCAAGTAGACAATGGGTCTGCCCAGCTTGTCAGTGGAGGGGTTGGACGGTAGAGACCCGGAGGTTCCCGGGAGGGCCCTGTCCTGAGACGGATGCGCGCTATTTGGGCACCATTCAGATGAGTGGAAAATGGATTGGCATGTCGCACAGTTGGGTGCCCTGAGGCCAGCAAAGTGACGACAGAAGAGCTCTGTCAATTAAGGACCAGCTGGTAACATACTGGAACTGCGCCAAAGCTGCCGCCGCCTTAGCCGAGAAGGAACGATGGTATTCGTAGTAGGCTGAACCACCATACTTGTGACCTAGGTCAGTGACCAGGTACAAGTAGCTGTCCAGCTCTTCCCTCCTCTCCGGCTGTGCGGTGCAGATGATGTCCCTGAAGAGGCTGAATGCCAAGACGAACTCGGGTATAGTCAATTTGCGATTGAGCCACGAATCTTTGGCCCTGAGGACCACCGACACATCCCCACAATTGATGACCCTGTTCTCGGGCACATCTTGCGCGGCAATGAGGATCGACGCGAGATTGACGTCCTTCCCCGCCAGAATGTCCCTCTTGAGGTTGTCGGGAATGAAGTGTGAAGGGGGACACCTGGGGAATGGGCCTGGAAGTACCTGGAGCCAGCCAACCCGAAGTGGACGGTGCGCTCAGCGGGACGGGTGCCGGGGGCGCAGTGGGCGGCCGGGATTCCAGCTCTGATACCCTCGCCCAGACCCTGCTACCTTAAAGGGATTCTGTCACCTGGATTTTAGTGACAGAGCTTTTAACATAATCACATCAGTCTGCTCGTTTTGTATTAAAATATACTAGTATTACTATCTTAAGTGGTTGTCCTTTGTCTAGAAAATCGCTTTTATTAATATGGTAATTACCTGAGCAAGGTGCCCAAGGGGCTGTCCCTCCGGCCGTTGGTGCCTAGCCGCGCCCTTCTCCTGGAGCCCAGCACCGCCCCACTGCTAATTTATTCACTCCTCATTGCCGGCTGGCGCATGTGCAGTGCATCCTGTGAGGCTGATTCTAGGCGCTGACATGTGTATCCATGGAATGCGTTTGCTGAGCCATAAGCTTGCACATGCGCCGTGGATACAAATGTCCTTGTATGTCAAGGCTGAAGAACCTGTGAGTTTCTATTGGATAATAAGGGTCATGTGACTGTGTAAATGGCAGTTAGAATGTGAGTGAAGCTGTGAGCTCCTATTGGCTAATACATATTTTTTTTTATATCTCAGGAATGGTACATCCTAGAGGTCTAAATCTTCCGACACCTGATTTACCTATATACATATAATTTTTTTTTACAAGTATAGGTATCAGTATCTCAGTATTAGTATCCTAAATATCTGAATCTGAGTAGTAGTGCTCTTATTCTTTATATATATATATATATATATATATATATACAGTACAGACCAAAAGTTTGGACACACCTTCTCATTCAGAGTTTTCTTAATTTTCATGACTATGAAAATTGCAAATTCACACTGAAGGCATCAAAACTATGAATTAACACATGTGGAATTATATACATAACAAACAAGTGTGAAACAACTGAAAATGTCATATTCTAGGTTCTTCAAAGTAGCCACCTTTTGCTTTGATTACTGCTTTGCACACTCTTGGCATTCTCTTGATGAGCTTCAAGAGGTAGTCCCCTGAAATGGTTTTCACTTCACAGGTGTGCCCTGTCAGGTTTAATAAGTGGGATTTCTTGCCTTATAAACGGGGTTGGGACCATCAGTTGCGTTGAGGAGAAGTCAGGTGGATACAGCTAAGTAAAGAAAAACGAGTGGCCATCATTACTTTAAGAAATGAAGGTCAGTCAGTCAGCCGAAAAATTGGGAAAACTTTAAAAGTAAGGGCTATTTGACCATGAAGGAGAGTGATGGGGTGCTGCGCCAGATGACCTGGCCTCCACAGTCACCGGACCTGAACCCAATCGAGATGGTTTGGGGTGAGCTGGACCGCAGAGTGAAGGCAAAAGGGCCAACAAGTGCTAAGCATCTCTGGGAACTCCTTCAAGACTGTTGGAAGACCATTTCAGGGGACTACCTCTTGAAGCTCATCAAGAGAATGCCAAGAGTGTGCAAAGCAGTAATCAAAGCAAAAGGTGGCCACTTTGAAGAACCTAGAATATGACATATTTTCAGTTGTTTCACACTTGTTTGTTATGTATATAATTCCACATGTGTTAATTCATAGTTTTGATGCCTTCATAGTCATGAAAATAAAGAAAACTCTTTGAATGAGAAGGTGTGTCCAAACTTTTGGTCTGTACTGTATATATTTTTTTTTATACACTCAGAGGTCGCAATAACACCTGTAGAAGCGTCATAGACGCCTGTTCAGGCCATTTTACTCTCTGAAAAAAGTCTAAAGTGTACCAACACGCTTTGTTATTGGTTGGGCAGGCTGCCGCAGTGATAGTGTCCTGCAGCACTGGAAGCTGTCGAGAGCTGTAAAGAGGAGGGGCTAGCTCCCCATCAGGCTCTGTACTCAGCAGTGGAGCTGAAGAGGAGTGGTGAAAAACTACAACCCGGATATCCAGTGCAGAGCAAGGTGTCAGCGCAGCATGTAAAATATGTAGTGCCGTGTGTGATCATCACACACTGCACTAAATAAATCACTCACATTTATACATCACACACTGCACTACATACATCATACACGTCTATACATCATACACTGCACTACATATATCAAAATGGACACGGTCGTCTGAAAGAGCCCTAAGATACACCCAAAAAAAGCATCCAGTTTTTGCAACAACATACCTGTGTTTATGGTGCTTTTTCTTCCAGCAAAGGAAAACACACAGCAAAACTGAATTACATTAACCCCTTGGCGACATTCAACGTAATAGTACGTCACAGCAGGAAGTGACTTTGCGCAAATTGACTTACTAGTACGTCATGATGATCTCTCCATCTCCCCCACCACAATGACAGGGAGCGGATGGCTGCCATAGCAACCCCAGGCCTGATAATACATGTCAGCATGTATTGTACTATATTGAAACAGGGATCAGACCTTGAAATGTTGAAGTCCCTGTACTGGGACAAAAATAAAAAGTGAAAAAAAGTTTAACCACTTCTACCCTGGGCCAGTTTTCACCCTCCTACCCAGGCTATTTTTTGCAAATCTGACATGTGTCACTTTATGTGGTAATAACTTTGGAACACTTTTATTTATCCAAGCTATTCTGAGATTGTTTTCTCGTGACCCATTGTACTTCATGACAGTCATAAATTTGAATTAATGTATTTTTGAATAATTCGCAATTTTCAAAATTTCTATTTCTCTGCTCTTAAAACAGAAAGTGATACCTCATAAAATATTTATTACTTAACATTCCCCATATGTCTACTTTATGTTGGCATAATTTTGCAAATGTAATTTTATTTTTTTAGGACGTTAGAAGGCTTAGAATTTTAGAAGCAACTCTTAAAATTTTTAAGAAAATTTCAAAAACCCACTTTTTAAGGACCAGTTCAGTTCAAAGTGGAAAATCAAAGTCACTTTGTGGGGCTTACATCGTAGAAACCCCCCATAAATGACCCCATTGTAGAAACTACACTGAAGAGGGGATTTTTGTCTCTTGGAAAATGGAGATTTATGTATATCTCCGTTTTCCTTCCCTTATATTCTATTCCTAGCAAATTGTCTTTGTTTCCCATACAACCCGAATATCCTGTGTAAAATTACACCTCTTCCAATCCTTCATATATCCCAGGAGCAACACACAACCCTCGCAGATACTTATATATAAAAATAGTTTACTGATAACATGGAGATGACAAAGCAATGGACATTATACATAGAGATACAGATAACACAATACATAGAGGACACCACCACACACAGCCACCTCAGTTTCTGTCCACCCTGGATGCTAAGCAAATGCGGCTAATAATGTGTATTTATATACAGTATATCAAGAGTCTACCAATATACAGTCTACTGGATCTACTCTTCACCTCCAGTACCTGACCATTAGTACATGTACATATAGAGACTCATGCATAAACAGCATATAATCTAACTGGTAATAAAATTGCAGACTGCTAATATCTATATGTACACATATAAAGTCTACTGGGATATTATACCTATATACATACCCACATACGCACACATATAACTTAGCTTGCTCCTGCATCCATCGGTGTCCAGGAAGAGAAGCCCCCGCCTCACTCCCAACTTTCACCTATATCTTGCTGTGTCCCAGCCCCCCACCATCGACTCCACCCTGTGACCACCCAAATATCTCCCCCCATCTCTTGGTCAAGAGGATGTTGTTCAACTGCCTAGGATATGCTAACAAGGGACACAATGCTACTGGCCATACTGAATGGGTGAATACCACTGGGTCCAATTATTAGGCATATTTGTGTGGTCATCAGGATGAGGTTCTGGCTGAAAGCCATATTTCCCTTAACATACACCCTCGAGTTACAAATTTTACAAACTTTGTTAACCTTTAGGTGTTCCACAAGAATTAAAGGAAAATGTAGAAGAAATTAAAATATTTTACTTTTTGGCAAATTTTCCATTTTAATCCATTTTTTTCTTTAACACATCGAGGGTTAACAGCCAAACAAAACTCTATTTATTACCCTGATTCTGCGGCTTACAGAAACACCCCATATATGGTTGTAAACTGATGTAAGGGCACACGGCAGGACGCAGAAGAAAAGGAGCGCCATATGGTTTTTGGAAGGCAGATTTTGCTGGACTGGTTTTTAGACCCATTTGAAGCCCCCCTACAGTAGAAACTCCCAAAAGTGACCCCATTATGAAAACTACAGGATAAGGTGACAGTTTTATGGGTACAATTTTGGGGTACATATGATTTTTATTCGCTCTATGTTCCATTTTCTGAACGCCATATTTTTTTTTATTTTTCCGCCGATCTTGTGCAGGGCTCGTTTTTTGAAGGAAGAGTTGACGTTTTTATTGGTACCATTTTTGGGGCAAGGTGACCAAAATTTTTGGGGGTTTTGGCACAGTTTTTATTTATTTCTTTTTACAGAGTTTACCTGAGGGGTTAGGTCATGTAATATTTTTATAGAACTGGTTGTTACGGACGCGGCGATACCTAATTTTTAAGTTTCACACAATAATAGCATTTTTGGAAAAAATTATGTTTTTGTGTCTCCATAGTCTGAGAGCCATAGCTTTTTTATTTTTTGGCGATTGTCTTATGTAGGAGCTCATTTTTTGCAGGATGAGGTGACAGTTTTATTGGTAACATTTTGGGGGGGCATATGCCTTTTTGATCGCTTGGTGTTGCACTTGTTGTCATGTAAGGTGACAAAAACGTTTTTTTTTTACACATTTTTTATCGGAAATGGTGGATCATGTGATTTATAGAGCCAGTCGTTATGGCGATACCGAATGTGTGGTTTTTTATTTTTCTATTTTTTATTAGAAAATCTGGAGAAGGGGGTGTTTTTATTTTCTTTTTTTACTTGAAACTTTTTTTTTTTTTATTAAAAACACTTTTTTTTTAAAAAAATTTAACTTTATTTCTGTCCCACTCTGGGACTTCAACTTTTGAGGGTCTGATCCCCTCTACACAGAGTAATACACTAATAGCTTGCCTAGGAGACCCAGCCTGGGGCTGGACCTCCTCGGCACCCGTAGAAGGCAGGTCCCCAATGCCGTGCAAAAAACATTCCAGCAAAAACCATATGGCATTCCTATGGGCCCTGCAGTGTGTTCATAGAGCAGTTTACGACCAGGACTGGAGTGTTTCTGTAAACTGCAGAATAAGGGTTAACCACGTTTTTAAAATCAGTTGTGAATAACTTGGGGTGTAGTTTCTACAATGGGGCCATTTATGGGTGGTTTTTACTAGGTAAGCCCCACAAAGTGACTCCAAAACTCAATTGGTCTTTATTAAAGTGGATTTTGGAAATTTACTTAAAAATTTGCTTCTAAAAAAAATCTACATCCTAAAAAAATAAAATGACATTCACAAAAGGATGCAAACATGAAGTAGACATATGGGAAATGTTAATTAATAACTACTTTATGAGGTATCACTATCCATCTTAAAAGTGGAGAAACTTTTCCAAAGATTTGGTAAATTATGGATTTTTTTTATAAATAAAGGTAAAACATATCGACTCAAATTTACCTTTAATATAAAGTATATTGTGTTACGAGAAAATCTCAGAATGGCTTGGATAAGTAAAAGCGTTCCAAAGTTATTACCACATAAAGTGACATGTCAGATTTGCATTATTAGGCTCTGTCAGGAAGGTGAAAAATTGCTGTGTCCTGAAGAGTATCTGAACCTGAAATGGTGTATTTGTTAGCAATTTGCCTGACAGGCCTCAGATGAGACCTTAAAATAAATAAACGTCATAGACGCCTGTTCAGGCCATTTTACTCCCTGGAAAAAGACTCATGCGTATTCTTATGCATGGTCTTTTTCTAGTCAGAAGCTGCCAGGTCCGGAACACATGAAGCCCCGCCCATCTCCTGAGAAGCCCCACCCCTCATGGACATCTCTCTCACCAGGAGCAGCTTCAGAGTCTGGACTAAACACTATATTGTGGTTACAGGACCTGTGGTGATGTCACAGTCATGTGATCAGTTATGTGTATGGGAGGAGTTAGGGGAACACATACTCTGTGCAGGACTGTTCTGGTGGAGAATGCAGAGGTACTTTATGTATGGAAGGTGTGTATAAAGCAGGGCTATGTCAGAGTAACCAGTCTATTGTACAGTTTTCTGTGTGTAATGGGCTGGGTATGGCAGCGTCAGGCGGGCGCTGGGTATGGCAGCGTCAGGAGGACGCTGTGTATGGCAGCGTCAGGCAGTCGCTGTGTATGGCAGCGTCAGACGGGAGCTGGGTATGGCAGCGTCAGACGGGAGCTGGGTATGGCAGCGTCAGACGGGAGCTGGGTATGGCAGCGTCAGACGGGAGCTGGGTATGGCAGCGTCAGACGGGAGCTGGGTATGGCAGCGTCAGGCGGGCGCTGGGTATGGCAGCGTCAGGCGGGCGCTGGGTATGGCAGCGTCAGGCGGGCGCTGGGTATGGCAGCGTCAGGCGGGCGCTGGGTATGGCAGCGTCAGGCGGGCGCTGGGTATGGCAGCGTCAGGCGGGCGCTGTGTATGGCAGTGTCAGGCGGGCGATGTGTATGGCAGCAGCGGTCTTAAGTTTAGTGTATGATGTTGGATAAATGTCAAATTGTCTACATTTATTTCTGAATGGGAGACCATAAATGGTTCCCTGCAGAAATATCAGCCTCATAACGTTATGTGGGCCCATGCATTAGATATATGAATTACCGCAAAATTCGTACTCCTCCTCTGCTAAAAATAGTCCTCAAAATTGTTAAGAGGTGTATTTTTACTCTTCTGGAACAAATTTTGTGCGATCTCTGTCCGTCACCAACTGAAATGTTATCACCTACACAGCTCAAGGAGCAACCACACAGAGAGTAATTCTAATTAATTATTCTTTATTAGATATCCAACATGATGGATGGTATATCAGTTAAAAAACATATACAAAAGACAGTACATACTGGGAACAGATCGATGTTACAATAAATGTATAAAAACAGAGTACGCTCCAAACCAATAAGGGACTAGTATCCCCCCGTATACAATGGCGCAGTATCAGCTAGGTGGGGCGCATGTAGCAATAAAGGCATCCAGAGCATGCATACACCAACACTCCAAACATTTAATGGAGTGTAAGCCTGGATGCCGCCCACAACCAGCGGAGACTGCAAGAGATAAGGGAGGAACAAAACACTAGTAAAGTGCAAGTGCAATAAATACCTACTGACCCTGGTCTGAAACAGCCGCCCGACGATCGTTTCGCAAAGTGCTTCCTCTTGGGGCCTACTGAACTACTCCATACTGATCTCCTATATACTCCAGACATCTACATTCATCCAATCAACACACACCTACTCAGCTTTCCATGATTGATCAAATCAATTACTCCTGGCCGTGGGGAACATGCCCAACCAATAGTCAGTCGTGTTCAGTCTCGTCATCAGTCACCTGATCGAATGGTATCAGCACCGCCCACCTCTCTCTCCAGATCATATTGCGGCACCGTTCGATCCTGCGCTAGAATACTATTATACCTATCCTCACACTCTACCTCCGCATCGCTCCCCAAGGTTGCATAAATTAGATCCCCGGTGGTGCTCGGATGATCCATTGCCGTCACGCGATCCGCGTCATGACTCGGCTACGTCAGCCGATGGCGCCAGAGAGTGACGTCACCCTCTGTACTACCACTCTGTTTCCACGGCCAGCATGTTTCCTAGCAACCGAGTCACGAGGCGGGTCACATGATCGGACCAGCGGCATCTCAAAACTGCAATGTTATTGTTTGCAGATAGAGACCAAGGTCCACATCATATGGTATGGTATCATATGATGTGGACCTTGGTCTCTATCTGCAAACAATAACATTGCAGTTTTGAGATGCCGCTGGTCCGATCATGTGACCCGCCTCGTGACTCGGTTGCTAGGAAACATGCTGGCCGTGGAAACAGAGTGGTAGTACAGAGGGTGACGTCACTCTCTGGCGCCATCGGCTGACGTAGCCGAGTCATGACGCGGATCGCGTGACGGCAATGGATCATCCGAGCACCACCGGGGATCTAATTTATGAGAATGGTTCTGGGTTTTCTTGGATCAATTCTATATATATCTTATGTCTCCTGGCGCAGTAGTTTTGATCTTCTGATAAATTGATTGATCAGTATCTTTTGCTATTGGCCTACTTTTATCACATGTGCCTATGTTTCTCTGGCTATCATGAATGAGATAAATAGAAAAACAAAATAAATTTAGATGTGTATAGAAATATTTGTATTACTCAGGTGATTATCTCTGGTGACAGGTACTCTCTTGTCAAATATGTCCCCTGATGAGCCTGACACCAACCAGGCGAAACGCGTAGGGACGTTATTGGACATTTGACTTTTCACTTTTCTTCATATTTATTTTTATGGTGTTGTCTGTCATTTAACTTTGGGTATTCACTTATATATAATTTATTATTTTTTGTGTAGATTAGCCCAGGCATTCCTATAGGGTCCCCCCCCCCCTTACAGGTATCTATCCCTGATAGGGGTTTATCAGGGACACCAGGAGGTACGAGAAACGGGATCGCCCCTATCGGGGCGGCTATTCCGTATCTAGGCAGGGCCACTACATTAGGGTCTGAATTAGGGACATCTTCCCAGTAGGCCCCAATAATACCTACTAACCTAACCGCCTATACCTTATAAAAGGAACATATATCTGACCCTAGATTTGTTTTTCATTTCATGTTTATTTCTCCTTTTCATATTTCTAATTATCTATAATTAAGAAGGGTGTATTGACTTTTTTATACGTTAACATTAAAAGTTATATTTTAGAATGATGGTATTGCTGTGAATTCCTTTGTTTTTGACCACATTCTACTATACTATTCCTTGAACAGGAATTTGTTCAATCTGTGATTAATATATTTTAATAGTACAAGCATTTTCAGATGCGGTGATGCCCATGATGTTTATGTTTTTTGTTTATTTATATATTTATTTTTTATTCATATGGAAAGGAGGCGATGTAAACTTCTATATTTTTTTTAACTTTTTTTATGATTTGGAATCTTGTATTTGAGCCTTTTTTTATTCTGGACAATCATGGATCTTCTAGATCCATTATTTGTACAGAATTGCTCATTTCTTATGTTGGCCTGCTGGGCAAAATAAGAATTGCAACTTCTATACCCTGGATCTCTTCAGGGAGACCCAATGCATTGAATACAATTACCGGCATCCTCTCATTGGCCGCAGAGGATGTCGGTAAGAAGCAGTAGGGGTTGAGCAGAGTGACCATTTTCCGTTGTGCCATACATGTATGCCATGGGTCATAAAGTCACTTCCGTCTGTGCGATATATGTACGCAGAGGGTCGGAAGGGCTAAATAAGAAGTGTTTGGAGAAAGTAAAAACACTGCATTCCAGCAAAAAATAACTAAAAAAACATATCCCATCTGTGAAACATGGTAATAGCGGTAGTATAATGGTTTAGGCCTGTTTAGCTGCTTCTGGGCCAGGATGGCTTGCCAGCATCGATGGGACAAGGAATTCTGAATTATACCAGTAAATTGTAACGGAAAATATCAGAACATCTGTCCATGAGTTGAATCTCAACAGAATGTGGGTCATCCAGCAAGACAACGACCCTAAGCACATAAGTCATTCTGCCAAAGAATGGTCAAAGAAGAATAAAATTAAAGGTTTGTAATGGCCGTCAAAGTCCTGAGCTTCATCTAACACAGGCATGTCCAAACGAAGGACCAGAAGCAAGCAGTTCATGGGAAGAAACCCACCAACATAAGAGAAGCTGTAATGTACTAAAATACTTCCAAGCCGATGTGCAGGACTAATCAATAATTACTGGAAACGTTTATTGCAGTTATAGCTGCACAAGTGGTCACGTCAGATACTGAAAGCAAAGGATCACATACTTACCCCCTCACAGACATGTGCTATTGGATCATTTTACTCAATAAATAAATGACCAAGTCTAATACTTTGGGCTCATTTGGTTATCTTTATCCACTTTTAGAACTTGTGTTAAAGGGGTATTCCCAGCTAGCAATTTTTATACTCACCTGCTGCGAGCTGCGCTGTTCACTTCCTGGTTTCCGGCTTGTGAGGCTGGGCGAGCTTAGTGAGCTTGATTGAAGGCTTGACCCGGCCGGACCGAGCATCGCCGTCTTGAACGTGCACACCGCCGCACATGCACCATGGTGACTTCTTCCTGGCCAGTATAGTACAGAGCATGCCGCCGCGCATGCGCAATGGTGAGTTCTTCCTGGCCGAGTATAGTACAGAGCTGCGCTGCATACAGAACATGCGCGTCTCTGTACTCTACTTGGCCAGGAAGAAGTCACCATTGCGCGTGCTCGGCTCTGTACTATACTGGCCAGGAAGAAATCACCATGGCGCATGCGCGGCTGCGTGCACGTTTAAGACAGCAATATGTGCCTTCAAAGCAGCGATGTGCGGCCCGACCGGGGCAAGAAAATTCTATGCAGGCCCCCAAGCGGTGGCTGTATCTAGTGGATAACATTGGGGTGGGATTGAAAGATTTTTTCCAAGAGAGGTAGGGATTTGCTAAAGGAACATAATTACAAAAATGCTCACAGGCACTTCTATAACAAATTAAAATAGGATCAATGAGATGGGATAACCCCTTTAAATGTGACCTATGAGGTTTTAGGTCAAATTGATGCAGAAATATAGAAAATTCTGAAGGGTTCATAAACTTTCAAGCACCACTGTATATGAAGAACCAATCAGCAGCCACTTGTAACTACATGTCTCTTTTCCTCCTCCAATCTCTGCAATCAGACTACAGTGCACAGAACGTCACAGATGTGAGGCATTTTAGGAAAGAGCGAGGAACCCAGGACTGTCACACTGGATCCACTACTCCTGACTGCCAAAGGCCTAGGAGTCTTACTGTAGCCCACTCTGGATCTGTCTAGTTTCCCTGACTTAAATGCACAGACAAGCAATGTCACCCTCTGCACCCATTAAAGGGGTTGTCTCACTTCAGCAAACAACCTTCATCTTGCTCGGTTGTTTTCAGAATCCCAGTAGAAATGAATTGGAGCGGAGCGCACCACGCTTGCGCAGCCACCACTCCCATTCTTTTTATGGGGCTGACAGAAATAGCCGAGCCAGCGCTTGGCTATTTTCAGTGGCCCCATAGAAATGAATGGTGGGCAGCCACAAATGCCCGATACGCCCTCCGGGACTTGAGATAGGTGTGGGTCCCAGAGGTGGCACCCGCACCTATCAGGCATTGGGGGCATATGTCTGAGATGACACAACCCCTTTAACTTGGTCTACATGATAAATGCCACTTGCTAATGTTAAGGCTGGCATGGGGTTTGTGGGTAGCGCAGAACTTTCGCTTTATTTCTTTGGAGTGCGTATCTTCTTCCTCCTGACACACAGGCACTGTGCACCATAACGCAAGAATGCTACTTTTTAACGTAGTCAATAGAAAGGTAAAAGGCTGCTGTAGTGATTCCTGTAGACCCGCGGTCTACAACATGTGGCTCGCTACTGGACAGTTGCGCACCATCACACTGCACCCCTGCAATCCAACATGCTGCCAGGCGCTTAACTGCGCATGCGTTCCGCTCACCCACTGAAAAGACCAGGTGAAGCCGCTCACATGCCACTAGTATTACAGTCTAGGCTGATCGTAACGTTCATTAATTCCATAGCTATTCTATAGAAAAATCCGTCCCAGCGCCGCTATTCCTTACCTCGTCCTATGTGATCTGTGGGCTATCGTAGTGACTAGAATGGAGTCGCTCCTGGTAGGTATGACGTCATGGGAAGAGGCGGGGTCTGGTCATCCATGGGGCGGGGCCTTTAGGATTTGCCCGAGAATCTTCAGAGCAGGTGGTTGGAGAGTGGAGCAGATGCTGCAGGTCGCTGTACGGATGGGAGCAAGGGTTGTTATTTTTACTTGGGGGCCTTTGTGCGGCGGCTGAAAGGAGGAAAGTGGCTAAAGGGAAGGAATTATTTACTTTATTTTTTACATGGGATTGTATGGTGGAGGGGCTAAAGGCAGAGGCAGTGATTCTTTTTACATAGGACTCTGTACTAGAGGGGCTTATGGAGAGTAGTGATTTTTTTCTCTCTCTGTATGTTGGAAGGGCTGAAGGCAGGGAAATTTATATATTTTTTTTTTACAGGGGTCTGTATGGTGCAGGGGAGTGCTGTATTTTACATGGGACTGTATGGTGAAGGGGCTAAAAGTAGGATTATTATTTTTATTTTTTACATAGGACTGTATGTTGGAGCGATCTGAAGGGACGTTAGTGGTGTTGTTGTGAGGGTAGGGTTGGGCGATAAACCAGTATCTACGACATACAGTGGTAGTAATGGCGATGCCACCATCTCTTAATTACCATGGTATTTTAGTGATGTCATGCCCGCTTCTGCCATGGGGTAGGTTGGGGGTGGGGGGGGGGGGGTTGCTGCGGGGCACGGGAGCCTCTGGCTTCTGTCCCCGTTTGTCAGCCACATAGGCCTCAGGCCTCTAGACCTGAAGCCAATGAGGCAGGTAGTTGCAATGATGTTGACGTCATTGTGCCATCTGTAATGCGGAAGGTTGCCGTGATGTTATCATGACCGCCTGCTTGGGGAGCGCCAACTCAGGCCCTGTGGCTTGAAGAAAGAAGTAAACCTGTAGTCTAACTAACAATTTTCGCAGGGCTATTTGCTGTCTTTGACCAACTTTCTAAAGTTGGTTGATGACCAAGGGTAACCTAGAGTGCAGGGACTCCTTTACTATAGGAGGAGTCCTTTCACTCTGATGCTCAGTGATCTGTTGTTGGGGACTGCAAGTACTCATCTTTTCTGGTATCCCAGGAAACATGGGTACTTGAGCTCAGTCCTCTATTGCCGGCAATGGATGATTCCAGGTCCCCGGCAACAGTGTTTATTGCTAGGGACCTCAACTACCCATCTTTCCTGAGATTGAAAACTTCTTTCAATCCGGAGTTGTGCCAAATTGCGCAGCATCTCTGGCGCTCTGTGTGCCAAAAAGGCGGTTACTTTTTTAAAATCCTACAAGAAAATTTAGACTAGCACATTCATATTCAGTCACAGGTGCATATCCATCAAGCAAACATAGTTGATTAAAAAAAATGGCTGCACAACATTTCACATACAAACAATAGAACTGAGAAATGGGGATCATTCGAAATTAAAGTGGTATTATGTGAAATGTTGTCCAGCCATTTTATTATCAACCATGTTTGCTTGATGGATATGCACCTGTGATTATGAATGCGCTAGTCTAAATTTTCTTGTAGTATACAGTCGTGGCCAAAAGTTTTGAGAATTACATAAATATTGGAAATTGGAAAAGTTGCTGCTTAAGTTTTTATATTAGCAATTTGCATATACTCCAGAATGTTATGAAGAGTGATCAGATGAATTGCATAGTCCTTCTTTGCCATGAAAATTAACTTAATCCCCAAAAAACCTTTCCACTGCATTTCATTGCTGTCATTAAAGGACCTGCTGAGATCATTTCAGTAATCGTCTTGTTAACTCAGGTGAGAATGTTGACGAGCACAAGGCTGGAGATCATTATGTCAGGCTGATTGGGTTAAAATGGCTGACTTGACATGTTAAAAGGAGGGTGATGCTTGAAATCATTGTTCTTCCATTGTTAACCATGGTGACCTGCAAAGAAATGCGTGCAGCCATCATTGCGTTGCATAAAAATGGCTTCATAGGCAAGGATATTGTGGCTACTAAGATTGCACCTCAATCAACAATTTATAGGATCATCAAGAACTTCAAGGAAAGAGGTTCAATTCTTGTTAAGAAGGCTTCAGGGCGTCCAAGGAAGTCCAGCAAGCGCCAGGATCATCTCATAAAGAGGATTCAGCTGCGGGATCGGAGTGCCACCAGTGCAGAGTTTGCTCAGGAATGGCAGCAGACTTTTGGAAGATGGCCTGGTGTCAAGAAGGCCAGCAAAGAAGCCACTTCTCTCCAAAAAAAACACCAGGGACAGATTGATCTTCTGCAGAAAGTTTGGTGAATGGACTGCTGAGGACTGGGGCAAAGTCATATTCTCCGATGAAGCCTCTTTCCGATTGTTTGGGGCATCTGGAAAAAGGCTTGTCCGGAGAAGAAAAGGTGAGCGCTACCATCAGTCCTGTGTCATGCCAACAGTAAAGCATCCTGAGACCATTCATGTGTGGGGTTGCTTCTCATCCAAGGGAGTGGGCTCACTCACAATTTTGCCCAAAAACACAGCCATGAATAAAGAATGGTACCAAAACGCCCTCCAACAGCAACTTCTTCCAACAATCCAACAACAGTTTGGTGAAGAACAATACATTTTCCAGCACGATGGAGCACCGTGCCATAAGGCAAAAGTGATAACTAAGTGGCTCGGGGACCAAAATGTTGACATTTTGGGTCCATGGCCTGGAAACTCCCCAGATCTTGATCCCATTGAGAACTTGTGGTCAATCCTCAAGAGGCAGGTGGACAAACAAAAACCCCCTAATTCTGACAAACTCCAAGAAGTGATTATGAAAGAATGGGTTGCTATCAGTCAGGATTTGGCCCAGAAGTTGATTGAGAGCATGCCTAGTCGAATTGCAGAGGTCCTGAAAAAGAAGGGCCAACACTGCAAATACTGACTGCATAAATGTCATGTAATTGTCAATAAAATCCTTTGAAACGTATGAAGTGCGTGTAATTTATATTTCACTACATCACAGAAACAACTGAAACAAAGATCTAAAAGCAGTTTAGAAGCAAACTTTGTGAAAACTAATATTTTTGTGTCATTCTCAAAACTTTTGGCTACGACTGTATATTGAGGGTAGCGCCTCTTTTAGACTGAACACACCCATCTACCTGGGACTTCTGAGCAGAGTACGCATGTAGCTGGTCCTACACTGCCCTGAATATTGTAGGCTTAGGAAAGTCCAAAGAGAGGCAGTATACTAGTGTTAGGGACCCATCTGCGGAAACCACCTTGACACCTGGTAGATGGGACAGACACACATTTGATCAAATATGTCCGCTAAGAGCTTCCATTGTCTCATTTATAGTAGGCATAATACCACTTTAATTTAGAATGATCCCCATTTCTCAGCTCTATTGTTTTTAAATCCTGAGAGGAGGTAACTTAGGACCAATTTTTTTTTTTAATGTGTGTTTTTACTGTATTACTATTGCCTTAGTAATGGCCAGTGTCTGACAGCGTTCATTAGTAAGGCAGGGCTTAGTGTTAGTCCAATTATTACCCGAGTACCCACCGCCACCACTGATACCGGGAAGACCATGTAGTAATGGTCAGGTACTGGGGTGGCATCAGGCTGGTATTAAGCTGGGAAAGCCCCAAATTGGTGGGCTTTCCCACCCTGATAATGGGTGCTACTGCTTTATGTTATCTGACTGGTTATGTTAAATAGGTGTAACAGACTTTGTTTTGTTTTTAAAAGAAATATATGAAAAAAACTGAGGTCGTCAGAAAATACCATATTTTTCGTCCCATAAGACACACTCTTCCCCCCCCCCCCCCCCCCCCCAAAAAAAGGGGGAAAAATGCCCCTGCGTCTTATGGGGCGAATGCTGACATGAGCGGGCGGGGAGGGACTGGGAGGAGGAGCTGGGGGCCGGCAATTGCGGCGGGGCTGGTGCAGTCACTGTACTCCAGCCCCGCCACTCCAGTGTTGCACTATACAAATATAAAATGTCTCATTTAATTGAGTGATTAAACATGCCCCCCCCCCACTTTTAATATTACCGTACACCCTAACAGCTTCTGTAGAAGGCAGGCCGGGCGGGCGGCAGCGTAACTCCCTGATGTCACGTGCCTGCACCGCCTACTTTATGAATGAAGCAGGCGGCGCAGGCACGTGACGTCAGTGAGTGGATGCGCCGGCCTGCCTGCGTTGTACAGAAGCTGTTAGGGTGTACGGTAATATTTGGAGTGAGGGGGCATGTTTAATCACTTTAAATTGAATGAGACATTTTATATTTGTATGCGGAGGGGGGAATCTGTGGATGGCACTGTTTTATATATGTGCCATCCACAGACCCCCCAGCCCATAAGTGTCCTTCACAGATCTCCCCCCCATAAGTGTCCTTCACAGATCTCCCCCCCATAAGTGTCCTTCACAGATCCCCCACCCCATAAAGGGTCCTTCACAGATCCCCCACCCCATAACAGTGTCCTTCACAGATCCCCCACCCCATAACGGTGTCCTTCACAGATCGCCCCCCCATAACAGTGTCCTTCACAGACATCCACCCCCCCCCCCCATAACAGTGCCAGAGGTTGCTGATCCCTGCACTACACTATGCTCATGAGGGTAAATAAAAATAAGTCTGTCAGTGCAAGAGAGGTAAATGTGTAGTTTGTGGCGTTTGGGATTTTATACTTTGAAAGTGCTGAGGGGAAGGGTATCTATGGATTATATGATGAGGGAAGGGGGGATGTGCAGGGTTGCCAACCAGACTTTTTCTTTTTTCTGAACAACTTAGCCCAAAATCACGGACAGCCAATGTTTTTTACGCGCAAATTGTAAAACCATAATAAATTATAAGGATTATAAGTAATACATGTCTATAGCTCAGTATACTGATAGGAACTCATTACCAGCATTTACTATGAGCTGTAAACTGGTGAAAATTACAACCAAAATAATCTAAAAAAAAAATCACACTTAGGCTCCATTCACACGTCCGTAATTTGGGTCTGCATTCGTTCCGCAATTTGCGGACCCATTCACTTTCAATGGGACTGTAACGGATGCAAATCCACTTTTCCTGGATCCGCATCCGTTTTTTCGGGATCCGCAATTTCGTTTCTGGAAAAAATAGAACATGTCCTATTCTTGTCCGCAATTGCGGACCAGAAAAGGCATTTTCTATTATAGTGTCTGTGATGTGCGGATCCGCAAATTGCGGATCGCACATTGCAGGTGTCCGTGTTTTGCGGATTCGCAAAACACTTACGGACGTGTGAATGGACCCTTATAAAGTCGTCTATTTTTACGGATGTCCAGAATTTTCTGGACAGCCCTAGGGATGTGTAAAAAATCTGACTATCACAGATCTCAGCCACAGATAAGCCCCCCCCCCCAAGTCAGTCAGCCTGCCTTGCCCTCAAATCAGTACCCCCATGCCACAAGCCCGCAATCATACCGCCATGCCACCATGATCACATCCTCCCTTGCTGCAGTGCAATCAGAGCCAGACCCCCATGCCATCCATTGCCATGTCCCCCAGTGCCCCCATGATGGCACTGACATCAGCCCCTCCATATCATCCAGATTGCCATGATGTCCCCCTTCCCCTATGCCTCCATGCCACCCACCATGTACCCCTCTCCCCCAGATCAGCCCCTCCATGCCAAATCACAGGTGCCCCCATTAACCCCTCTCCAAACCAATAACTTTATACATGCCAAATCACAGGTGCCCCCAATTAACCCCTCTCCATTCCCCACCTCCCGCTCATCTCTTTATACATGCCAAATCACAGCCTGGTGCCCCAATTTCCCCGTTTCCCCCCCCCCCCCCCAATAACAAGCCATTGCGAATTTACAGGTGCCCCCATTTCCCCCCCTGGCACGCGCGCTGCTGCTAACTTTATACTTACCTTTAATGGCAGTGCGGCGTGTGCTGGCACATGGAGTTCGCAGGAGACGCGTCTTCATCCCAGCATGCACTGGGACCTGACATCACACACATCGTCAGCCAGCGCGTTAACGATGTGTGTTCGCAAGGCCCTGCAGCGTGGTGCCGAGTCGGGACTTGGGAAGCCATGAAGTGTTGAGTGAGAGGCTTCATTTCACTCCGGCTATGTGGTTGTGTGATTCAAACGATTTCATCAAGGATTTTTTTGCCTCTATTTCATTGATGAATCATTTCAGCCCTACGTGTGATGCTATTGACTTCAATGAATCTGCTATCAGCAAAAAATAGGACATGGGTCCACACTGCGATGAGCACGATGGCACCACTATCCAGTCAATATAGTCTAATCCTGCTGACAGATTCCCTTTAACTTATAGGCTGTTATCTATATGGGGGGTACGTGGGGGTATTTTTACTGAAAAAAAAAGGGTAAAATTATTATTTCCCCCCCTCGCTTATGACTGCACCCTTGGATAGTGTCCGCCCCCTCCTCAGGACAGGAAACAGGAACCACTTTAAAAGGAGGGACCAACCTCCTACACGCCAGTTCTGTTTCCTGTCCTAAGGGACAGGGTTGGATAACCACAGCCACGATGAGCAAAAGAGTTGCGGGCGCCCCGTGTATTTAATTATGAGGAGGGCTTACCCGGTCAGGGCTCCAGACTAAAAAATATATCAAGGAGCCATTGGCTCCTAACCTGAAAAATTTTTGGTCGCCAAATTTAAAATGCATATAATTACGGTATAATAATAAAAAAAAAACACGTCTTACCCAGGGTTATCACGATACCCAAAATTTTGACTTGATTTCGATACCATAAAAAAGTATTGCAATACTCGATACCACGTGAAAAAAAAATAAAACACCAAAAAAGCCGCGTGCATTCCACATTTTATGGAACGCCTGGACCATAATAGAACATTCTGATCCTAATTTTTGTCAGGACAATGTGACTAAAAAATAGCAAATTGCACTTTTTTTTTTTTTTCTGTTACGGCGTTCACCGCATAGGAGATATATTAAAATATTTTAATAGTTCGCACTTTTTCGGGCGTGGTGATATGTAATTTTTTTTTATCGTTTATATATTTTATATGTAAAATTGGGCACTTACACTTAATATTTTGGTGTTTTTTTTTTATTTTTTATTTAATACCTATTTACCCCCTTAGGGACTAGAACTTGGGATCTTTCATCCCTTGTCCTATTCACCCTGACAGATCTCTATCAGGGTGAATAGGACCTCACACTGTCCCTGCTGCTCTGTGCTTTCTGCACACAGCAGCAGGGAGCCAGCCGACTATGGCAGCCAGGGCTTGAGTGGCGTCCTGGCTGCCATGGAAACCAATCTGAGCCCTAGGATTACACTGCTAGGGCTCCGATCGGAACTGCCACTGCCACCAATGATAATACTTGGGGGGTTGGGGGCGCACTGCACCACCAATGATTCTGATTTATAATACTGGGGTTGGGGGGGGTGCGGTGCACTATTAACAGTTAATAGCGGTGGATCGCAGCGCGCAGACATAGAGGCTGGGTGCCGGGTATGGGATATGGCCGGCACCCGCAGCCTGCGTTTGTATTAAGCATAAACTATATTCATTGGTGGCGCAGTGGCCATAGCCCCTCCCCTCCTCCTCCCTGCTATCAGCCCATTGGTGGAAGCAGCAGTACAGGGGGGTGGGACTGCCTCCTTCTCCCCTGTGTTGTTGAGAATATGGCACGCACTGAGAGCAGCGCGTGCCATGTCAGTTTCTGAAAGCGACAGAGCAGCGGCGGGACGAGGCGCAAATGGCTACAAGACTACAAAGTCTTGTCACCATTTAGCAATTCTAGGTTGCATTTGCGACCATTTTGGTCGCCATCTGGAGCCCTGTCGGTGGCGTAAGTCTTCTGAGGCGAGCGTGAACCTCTGGCTGTTCCTCCCGCTCCGGTCCCTTCTCGGTTCGGGAGGTGTGCATGCCTCCAGGACGCGCGGACCTCTGCGGCTGTGTCCGCATGTTCGGCTGCCGGCGTTTGACGCACTTTCAGTTTCGGCAGTAGAAGGAAGCACGATGCTGGGGGGAGCTGGTGGGCGCCCGGCAGAGTTTAAGTTCAGCCAGCTCATACTGCTAGCGGGAGAAGAAGCTAGCAGTCTGTTTCTCCATTTCTGCTGCGACTGCGTGTGACCATGGAGCAGACACAGCGTGCAGATCCCACTGAAACCACCAATGAATCTTTGGTACCATGGTGGGGTAAGAGGAGTGAATACCCCATAAACTTTAAGGTTGTAATTTCTTATGGGGCTATTTCTCTGTGTTTAGGTCTCCAAGGAGAGTAGAAAGGTCTCCAGATCTAGAGAGAGAGGGTGTGCCATGTGTAAGAAAAAAGTTACCCTTAGGCTGGGGGAAGCCTATCTGTCAAGCCTGTGTAAGCAAGTTATTAGAGGATGAGGCCCCGTCTCTTATGACCAGTCTTAGACAGATGATCTGGAATGAAGTTAAGGAGTCGGTTAACAGCCTCTTGGAGGGTCGCCCCAGCACCTCTGCAGCTGCCTCTATTCCATCCTCCAGCTATCAAGAATTACTGTCAGGATTGGAGGAAGAGGGAGAAAGACTGTCATCGGATAAATCCTTTCATCATGTAGCGTGAAGACCGCTTTTTCAACCTGAGAATATTAGCTCTCTGATCAGAGTTGTCAGAGCCACCATGGGGTTAGATGATTATAAAGTGCCACAATCTATACAAGACTCCATGTTTGAGGGCCTGGGTCCAAGAAAGATGAAAGGCTTTGATGTACAGTCGTGGCCAAAAGTTTTGAGAATTACATAAATATTGGAAATTGGAAAAGTTGCTGCTTAAGTTTTTATAATAGCAATTTGCATATACTCCAGAATGTTATGAAGAGTGATCAGATGAATTGCATAGTCCTTCTTTGCCATGAAAATTACCTTAATCCCCAAAAAACCTTTCCACTGCATTTCATTGCTGTCATTAAAGGACCTGCTGAGATCCTTTCAGTAATCGTCTTGTTAACTCAGGTGAGAATGTTGACGAGCACAAGGCTGGAGATCATTATGTTAGGCTGATTGGGTTAAAATGGCAGACTTGACATGTTAAAAGGAGGGTGATGCTTGAAATCATTGTTCTTCCATTGTTAACCATGGTGACCTGCAAACAAACGCGTGCAGCCATCATTTGTTGCATAAAAATGGCTTCACAGGCAAGGATATTGTGGCTACTAAGATTGCACCTCAATCAACAATTTATAGGATCATCAAGAACTTCAAGGAAAGAGGTTCAATTCTTGTTAAGAAGGCTTCGGGGTGTCCAAGAAAGTCCAGCAAGCGCCCGGATCGTCTCCTAAAGAGGATTCAGCTGCGGTATCGGAGTGCCACCAGTGCAGAGCTTGCTCAGGAATGGCAGCAGGCAGGTGTGAGCGCATCTGCACGCACAGTGAGGCGAAGACTTTTGGAAGATGGCCTGGTGTCAAGAAGGGCAGCAAAGAAGCCACTTCTCTCCAAAAAAAACATCAGGGACAGATTGATCTTCTGCAGAAAGTATGGTGAATGGACTGCTGAGCACTGGGGAAAAGTCATATTCTCCGATGAAGCCTCTTTCCGATTGTTTGGGGCATCTGGAAAAAGGCTTGTCCGGAGAAGAAAAGGTGAGCGCTACCATCAGTCTTGTGTCATGCAAAAGTAAAGCATCCTGAGACCATTCATGTGTGGGGTTGCTTCTCATCCAAGGGAGTGTGCTCACTCACAATTTTGCCCAAAAACACAGCCATGAATAAAGAATGGTACCAAAACACCCTCCAACAGCAACTTAATCCAACAACAGTTTGGTGAAGAACAATGCATTTTCCAGCACGATGGAGCACCGTGCCATAAGGCAAAAGTGATAACTAAGTGGCTCGGGGACCAAAACGTTGACATTTTGGGTCCATGGCCTGGAAACTCCCCAGATTTTAATCCCATTGAGAACTTGTGGTCAATCCTCAAGAGGAGGGTGCACAAACAAAAACCCACTAATTCTGACAAACTCCAAGAAGTGATTATAATATAATGGGTTGCTATCAGTCAGGAATTGGTCCAGAAGTTGATTGAGAGCATGCCCAGTCGAATTGCAGAGGTCCTGAAAAAGAAGGACCAACACTGCAAATACTGACTCTTTGCATAAATGTCATGTAATTGTCGATAAAAGCCTTTGAAACGTATGAAGTGCGTGTAATTATATTTCACTACATCACAGAAACAACTGAAACAAAGATTTAAAAGTAGTTTAGCAGCAAACTTTGTGAAAACTAATATTTGTGTCATTCTCAAAACTTTTGGCCACGACTGTACATGAAAATATTGCTGCTGTTCTCAATAGGGAATGGAGTAAACCAGATAGAAAATTTTTCATTCCCTCTTCCATGAAACGTTAATATCCATTTGATGAGGAAGTATCTGCTTGTTGGGATAGGGCCCCAAAACTAGATGCCCCAGTTGCCAAGATTTCCAAAAAAGCGTCTCTTCCCTTTGAAGACACAGGTTCCCTAAAAGGCCCCATGGATAGAAGGGCGGAAATTTATTGAAAAAGCTGGGAAGCTACGACGGGAGCTTTTAAACCTGCCATTGCAGACACTTCTGTGGCTAGATCCCTAAAAATGTGGGTGAAGGATTTAGAGAATCATATAAAAGAGGGAACCCCGGGGGGCATGGCCAGCCATGAGAGAGTGAAGACGTGCTCTCCCTGAGCTCCTCTGCATCCCTGGCGAAATCCATCTGCACCCAGCCTCTCCAGATGGGGAAAACGGTCAAAAAGGGTAGAGCCCGACCATCGGATTCCCTAGCAGCCTCACAGGGTGATTTACCCCTTCTCTTTGCCTGGAAAGTCTCCTCTCCGGGTTCCGGACCGACAGGCCTCCATGCAGCCTCACAAGATGGCGCCGGCGCTCGGACCATGCGCCCACCTCCGACTCATTCGGACACACCGGGGAGCCCCACTACACAGCGCCACCGGCACCGATCCCTCTCTGTGCCCCCACTGCTCTTCACCTCATCTGCAGTTGCAGAGCCGCGGGCCCGGGATCGGAACTCCCCAGCCTCCCTGGAGCTGCACTCATCGCCGCCTTTCTCCCTCCTGGCGTGCGCACCCGACCTGGACCTGCAGGCGCCCGCCACAGCGCTGAACACAGCCGACTTGCAGGTCAGTCATGGGGGCTCCCCACAGGACTCTAGCAATGGGGGACTAGGGGCTGGGGACCCCACCACTCCACAAAGCTGCGCCCTGAAGCCCCTTGCCCGCCCTTTCTGGCCTAGTCAGCCCTCACCTGGCAGCATGGACAACTTCACCCTACAGAGGGGCCCTTTGGTCGCTCCTGCAGGCGCTCATCGCCCTCCTGGGGAAGGCCCCCACAGTGGAGGCGCTCCTGCTGTGCTGGACTCCTTCTGTCCTCCCTCCCATTCGCTCTCTAACGGCCACGGTCTCGGCCCTCCAAGACACCATCCAATCCCACGAGGCCCAGCTCTATACTTTACATCAGCACCTGGATGACATTGAAAATCGCAATCGCCGTAACAACATACGGATTCGAGGCCTGCCAGAATCGGTGACGGCCCCTGACCTTCTATGCACCATGGTTGGATTGTTTAACAAAGTCCTGGGTCGTCCGCCGGGCTCTCACATAGAAATAGAGCCCTTAGACCCCCAACCCGGATGGTTCTAAACCGAGGGACGTCATCTGTAGAATCTATTTCTACGTGATCAAGGAACAAATCCTGAATAACGGTCCTCGCCTTTGTCATTTGACGGGTCCACTCTCCAGCTTCTGCAGGACCTTTCCCGCTACACTCTGGCCCAGAGAGCTGCCTTACGACCCCTCTTGGACCTTCTCAGGGAGCGAAGCATCCCCTACCGGTGGGGCTACCTTTTCGCCCTTTATGCGGGACCCAAAGGACTTGCTGCAACACTCCGCAAACCTGCGGACCTTCCCGAGTTTCTTCACCTTCTGAACCTCCCGACGGTTGATCTAGGCCCCCGGCCTTCTATTCTCCAACCCGCGCCATCGCACCAGGGCCACACCCGCCCACTCCAGCCTGTCAACTCCAGGTCGCCGAAAACAACGCTACCGACCCCCTCTAGACGGGGGCAACGTCGCTCCTCAGCCCATGGTGGCAGATACCCACCCACAGCGGATATGGGCTCCTGAAGTCGGACGGTTCGCCTTGTTTGAGACTTCCGTTACATTGCTAATGAGGCGCCCTAGTACAACTAACCCTCATTTACCCTCTGGGTAGCAGGCATGGTTATTATTACTCTTGTTTTAGGCCAGGGTTTGCAGCTGGCTTGCTTTCTCCTGGTTGTCACTTTCCCCAAATAGTTTGAGACACCCTCTGGGGATTGGTTGATCCCTAGCGACTGTCTCTTTGGATCTGTTTGATCCGGGTAGTTAACTATCTATTGTCTTCTTCTTTCTTTCGTCTCCTACTCTTTCTTTTGTTTTCTCCCTATTCCTTTGTTCGTCCATCCTTCCCCTTGTTCCTTGTGTTTTCCCTTTGCTACAGATATGACTCCACTCAAGATTGCGTCGTTCAACGCAAAAGGCCTCAACGCTCCTGAGAAGAGATCCCAGGTCCTCCATCACTTCCACCGCCAAAGGGCACAGATTGTATGTTTCCAAGAAACCCACTTCAAAGAAGGTAAGGCCCCTACCATCCGCCACAGGCACTACACGTCCTGGCACCTTGCGAATAACGCTGAGAGCAAATCTAAAGGAGTCGCCATAGTGATCCACAAATATCTGGCTCACCAGGTGCTAGGATGCGTTGCTGACCCTGGGGAGCGATACTTGATCCTCACACTTATAGGCGGACGGGAATTCACCATTCTCAACGCTTACGCCCCTAATTGCCATCAGGTCCCCTTTATCACGGATTTAGTGGACAAGGTTCTGCCCCTGATTCATGGAACGCTCGTGTTCTGCGGTGACCTTAATCTCACTCTCGACCCTACGCTCGACAATTCCTCAGGTAGGGCCTCCCTCTCTTATGCTGCCATCAAAAAGGTGAAAAGAGCACTGCTCCAAGTACAACTGTATGACCCATGGTGCATTCACCATCCCGCAGATAGAGATTACACCTTTTTTTTTCAGCTCCCCACTCCTCATATAGCAGAATAGATTATATCCTTGTCCAGCAACCCGCCCTCTCGTTGATGGTTTCCACATCCATCGGCAATATCCTTTGGTCTGACCATGCCCCGGTTTTTTGTTCCCTGATGCTCCCTTCCTCAGCTAGAAACGAATGGACCTGGCGGTTAAATGAATCCCTTCTCCTAGACGCAGTATGTGCTGCGGACCTCCACACCACTGTAGCCAGCTTTCTCTCTGACCATGCCTCAGACCCAACCTCCCTTTCCATGCAATGGGAGTCCCTAAAATGTGTCCTCTGTGGGATTCTCGTCAAGCATGGCACCCGTCTTTAAAAAGGAAAAGGCCATTACTCTGAAGACTGCTCTGCAGAAAGTTGCATCTTTAGAGCTCCTTCATAAGCGAGCCCTTTCTCAGTCCGTCCTTTGTGACCTTCAGAACACGCGAATGGTCACGCGACGCCTTCTGGAAGCGTCCTACAAAAGGATGATCCAAACCTGTCGCAGTAAATTTTACGAGTATGGCAATAAATGCGGACGTCTGCTTGCGAGGGCTCTCAGGCCATATTGCCGCTTCCCATTTCCCTGCTGTCAAAAATTCAACGGGCCACATGGTGCACACTAATGAGGAAATCGCCTCCTCCTTCCACTCTTTTTACTCCCGATTGTATAACCTTCCTTGCCCCCATGATGTGGAGGTTGACCTGACCCCGATTCACTATATCGCGGCCCTAAATTGTCTACTGAACAAAGCGCCATCTTAGAGGCCCCGTTCACAGAAACTGAGTTACAGGGCGTGATCAAGTCCTTACCAGGTGGTAAGAGCCCAGGTCCTGACGGATTTTACCGCCAGTTTCTAGAAGTCTTTTTCGGCTCCTCTCACTCCCTTTCTGTTGAAGGTCTTCAATGCTGTGTCCTCTGGATGCCCTTTTCCGGCGCAATCTACCATGGCCCACATTGCAGTCATCCCCGAGCCCGACAAGGACCCACACCTCTGCGCCAGCTATCGTCCCATTTCTTTGCTGAATGTGGACCTTAAGTTATTCGCCAAACTGCTTGCCAACAGACTAAATATGTTCCTGCCCTTTTTGATACATCCTGACCAGGTAGGCTTTACCCCCGGGAGGGAAGCCCATGATAACACCCTCAGAAAACTAGACATCTTCCACCACGCGAAATCTACCAACACCCCCTTTCCTTATGATCTTATCCCTTGATGCAGAAAAAGCCTTTGATCGAGTTTCCTGGCAAGCGATTCGAACTGCCCTTTCGGGATTGGGGATAGGCCCGGACTTCATGGGGAAAATCTTCAGTCTATACCAGCAACCCTTGCTTTAAGATCAATGGCACATATTCCCCTCCCTTCCTCATCCACAATGGCACGCGTCAAGGCTGCCCGCTATCCCCCCTCCTATATGTATTAGTGATGGAGCACCTTCTTGCTTCTATCTGTGAAAATCCAGATATTGCTGGAGTCAAGATAGGTAGCGTGGAGCATAAATGCGCAGCCTTTGCGGATGACCTTTTATTGTACATAACCAACCCACGTATTGCGCTCCCGTCCTTACTCCGCGAACTCACTGGTTTCGGTGAATGGATGAACTTTAAAATAAATATGTTCAAGTCCGAGGCCCTGAACGTCTCCTTGTCTCAGGAATTAGTTTCCTCCCTTAAATCCTCGTTCCCTTTCACCTGGCCGCCCGCGGGAATAAAGTATCTGGGCGGACCTCTCCCAGCTCTTTCAGATGAACTTCTCTCTGCTTCTCCAGCGGTTCCAGGCGGACCTGGACTCCTGGCATCGCCGCGACTTCTCATGGTTCGGCAGGGTCAGTATCCTGAAGATGAACTTACTGCCAAAGCTGCTCTACCTCCTGCAGACCACCCCTATCCGATTGCCATCAACCTACTGGTTGCAGTTAATAAGATGCTTTACGCGGTTTGTGTTGGCCCCAGGCTGGCCACGGACGAAATATGAAATACTGAGTCAGGGGGGGTGGGTCTGCCGGACTGTAGATTGTATTATTATTCCACGGCATATGCTAGACTTCTAGATCTGCTGAAAGTGGACTCCACTAAGACATGGGTCCACATGGCACGGGATTCCTCCCCTACCTCGCTCTCGGCGCTTCCTTGGTTGATCGGGTCATCTAGCATCTCTGCCCCAAGCCCCTCCTTTCACGGTCAACCATACCCTCGCAATACTCGCCTCCATACATAGCCGCCTTTCCCTCATTGATGCTACGGGTCCTCTAACCCCAATCACAGATCACCCTGACTTCCCGCCTGGAAGCTCCTCGTCCCTTTCTGACAGGCACAGGCTTGCGCCCTCTCCGATTTTTGTCACGTCCTTAGCAGGTCATCTTTAAAATCCCTTAATCAGCTAATAGAACCTTCTGCTACTTGCCCTAGACACACTTTTGAGTACCTCCAACTTCAACACTTCTACTCATCCATGCGCAAAACCCATGTTCTGTCTAGAGCCCTTACTGCGTTTGAACAAATGTGCTTAGCCCCATCGGCAGTATTTAGGGACATCTCCACTATATATAACCTGCTCATACTGCAACACTCTTCCCACCTTCCCCCCCCTTTTGCCAAGCCTGGGAACACGACTTAGGCGTCCAACTCACCCCTTCTCAGTGGAAGAGAGCCTTCTTCCTGACCCACAAGGCGCTGATTTCCACAAAGGTGCAGGAAACAAACTACAAGGTCCTCTCCAGGTGGTACAGGGTGCCCACTCTTTTACATAAATGGTTCCCGTCTGTATCCGATAAATGCTGGAGATGTCTGTCAGAGGAAGGCACTATGATCCACATCTGGTGGCAATGCCTCACCCTGTGTCCTTTCTGGGACTCGGTACACAAAATCACACGGACAGTGACAGGGATTCCTATACCTAACACTCCTGAATCCCTCTTGTTGTTCATCTTTGACCTGACTATCCCAGCTTATAAGGCCTCCCTTCTGAAATATATGCTTCAAGCTGCAAAAACGGTTATCCCCCGTCATTAGAAATCCCCTCCCCTTACTGAAGGAGTGGTTCGAGGAAATTGGAGGATGGAGGACCTTATCTGTATCACCCCGCTGGACGTTGCCCGTTACACAAAGGCGTGGAGCCCTTGGGAGACGTTCCGCACTTCTGACGAGTTCCGGGATGCCTATCTGTAGCAAGCACATTCATCTGTACCCTGCCTCCCCTCCCCAATTCTCTCCCTCTTGTTTCTTTTCTGTTTCTAATGTTTCCTGACATTTTTTTGCTTCATTTTCTATACACTGTTCCTATTGTTTTAGGGGTTGCACCCCTGGTGGTTTGAACTGCTGATATTGTATTCTGATTGTCCTAAACTCATTGCTTAGTATTGTATATTTCATTAGGCATTTCTGCCATTGTTTTCTCTGAAAATTCAATAAAAACCTTGAATGAGAAAAAAAAGAGGGAACCCCTAGAGAGCAGCTGCTGTCTTCCTTTCCCATTATTTTTAATGCCATTGATTTCCTGGCAGATGCGTCGGCAGACTCATTAAAATTTTCTGCTAGAGCTTCCGCCCTATCTAACTCGGCACGTAGAGCCATTTGGTTAAAGGATTGGAACGGAGATTCTACCTCCAAGGCCAAACTATGCGCCATTCCATGTCCGGGTGAATTTTTATTTGGCCCTGTCTTGGATGATTTTCTTAAGAAGGCCTCAGACAGAAAGAAAGGGTTCTCTTCCACTAGTCAGCAACCTCCTAAAAAAAAACTTCCGTTCTCAGTCTAATAGGGGTAGTTATAGGAGAAAAGAAGGTGTCTAGACAAAACTTCAGGTACTACCAGAAGATCCAAAGGATATCTTTTTTTCCGGAGCAGAGGCCTCAAAAAAGCAGCCACAATGACGCCAGGGCCCCGGTGGGAGGTCGGCTTTCTCACTTCGCAGAACATTGGCAAAAGATATCAAACAGCCCATGGATAATCTCCATCCTAAGAGAGGGCTACAAGATAAATTTTCATAGGTTGCCGCCAGAAAGAGTTCCATCTGATTCAACAAGCTAAAATTAAAAAGGTCCCCCTAGTCTTCGTTTCGACCGATGCCGAGAAGGCGTTTGATCGCCTCAACTGGCATTATCTTCAGTCGGTACTCCGTAAAGTAAAACTCCCACAAATCTTAATTGACAAAATTATGTCTCTTTATGTATCGCCTTCTGCTTGCGTTAAAGCCAATGGTGTTCTGTCTTCCCCTTTCTCGATAGCAAATGGAACCAGACAGGGTTGTCCCTTATCCCCGTTATTATTTGTCTTATGCTTAGAACCTTTCTTAATAAAAATAAAAACCAACCCTGGTATTAGAGGCTTTCCCGCCCACTCTAGGGAACACAAGATTGCAGCGTTTGCTGATGATACACTTCTTACAATATCTGAACCATTAACCTCAATTCCAGAAATCCTCAAAGAATTTAACTCGTTTAATGAGGTTTCAGACTTCAAAGTTAACTTGAACAAATCCGAATTATTTAATATTAATATAGATGCTAACACATGGAGTAAGATTATTAAGAGAAGCCCACTAAAACACACGTCAACCTTTATTACTTACTTAGGTGTCAAAGTTTATAGAGATCTTCCAGATACGTATTGTAAAAACTTTCTACCCCTACTGACTAACACGGAAACTCTACTGAAGGAATGGAGCTCTAATTGGATTTCCTGGTTCGGCAGAGTTAACTTAATTAAGATGGAAATTTTACCCAGATTTTTGTATTTGTTTCAGACACTTCCTGTGGAAATCCCCCCTGCTTTTAAAAAAAAAAAAAAACTGATACTGACAAAATTTATTTGGCAGAACAAACAGAATAGGATTAAATATGCTACATTGGTTAGACATAAATTAAAGGGAGGTATAGGGCTTCCAGATTTTGAACTCTACTATAAAGCGTCAGTTCTAACTAGAATATTAGATTGGATCCCAGATCCTACTACCAAAAAATGGGCAGAATTAGAACAGGATTCAGTTAAGACATCGCTTTTTGCATTACTCTGGAAGACCCCTCAATATGCCAAAAACCTAGCTATGGTAGATAACCAAATTACCAAAGCCACACTTAGGAAGTGGCACTCTATTATACGTTCCCTAAAGATTTCAACTCGGAAAGATACCGGAGCCTTTCTATGTAGCTTTATACCCCATGACTGGCATGCCTTAACTAAATTTTTAAAAGTAAACAAGAAATTTGAAAGAATGCAAGTGAGAGTTTTTTAGAGGCGGACGATTGATTCCCTTAAAGGACTTTCTCACCAACTTTGGGAAAGAGATGATCACAAACGATCAATATGGTTTATTGGCTGCTCAATTGACGAGTTGGTTTAAGGATCATGTTGATCCATTAGATACTGTTCCTTTGTATCGATTATTATTAAACGACATCCCTGGTGACCATTTAATCTCCAAATGTTACAAAATATTAAACTACTCAGACACAACCCCGCCCCATCTTGAAAGATGGAATAAGAAACAAGATAAACAGTTTAATGAAACACAAATAGAATTCTTATTAAGCAAGACACTTACCTTCTCTCAATCCTACAAATATCAAGAGATGCAATATAAACTAGTTACACGTTGGTACAAAATTCCTACTTTGCTTCATAGGATTAATCCAGATATTTCAAACCTATGTTGGAGGTGTAGTAGTGGAATAGGAGACTATACACACATTTGGTATACTTGTCCTAAGATTGTTCCCTTTTGGGAAAGGTTTAATGATATCATTAATGATGTTTTTAATTCTAAGGTTAAAATCTCGGCAGAATTAGTCTTGTTTTGCCTATTTGATGTTTACACCTCCTTAACGCGGCCAAAATATTGGTGCCTAAGTATTGGCTTCAACAGGATCCTCCAACGATAAGAGACTGGATATCGAAAGTATTAAAGTTACGTGATTTTGAAAAGCTCGAATGGACCCTGGCGCAAAATCTCTCGAAATATAATGATATTTGGGACGCATGGGACATTTACTTGTCCCCGGAACAATATGCATATTTGTATTCAAGTCCGAATTTATGATTCTGTTAAACTGATTACTGATAATAACCCTTTGCTTTAAGACAGTTACTCATATTAATCAACCAAATGACTGGTATTCCTTATATGTTCTTCCTTGGTTTTGACGTTTGTTCCGTTTATACCCCCCTCACCCCCCACTATCCTTAGTCTATGTCTTTCTTTTTATTTTTCAATTCCTAATGTTTATTTCTTGTTGAAATTTTGCAATCAACATATCTTGTTTTCAAATGGTGTTTTATGCTTTGAAGTGAATTAACTCCAAACATGCACTATATTTCTTTGTTTTATAATGAAATTTCCTTGATAATAAGATGAAGAGAAAACACTTAATTGTTCTAAAAATTATAATAGCCTTTTGTTTGCTACTGAAAATAATAAAAATTTACAAGAAAGATTCATTATAACAGATTATCGTTCAAGTCCTCTGAAACAGGTGGCCATTGTTTCAGAGGTATCTTCCCTATTAGAAAAGAATGTTCTGTTGGAAGTCCCAGTACAAGAAAGAACAGAAGGGTTTTATTCAACTCTCTTTGTAAAGAAGCCAAACGGCTCCTACCATACAACAATAAATTTGATACTTCTGAACCAGTATCTAGTGTACGAAAGATTTCGTATGGAAACTATCAATTCAGTGATTTTAAATCTGTTTCCATTGGTCCCTATACATCCCAGTCATCAAAAGTACCTGAGGGTAGCAATTCAGTTGGAGGACAGGGTCCTACATGTGCAATTTTGGGCGCTCCCCTTCGGATTGTCGCAGGCCCCCAGGGTATTTACAAAGATTATAGCAGAGATGATGGCCCATTTAAGAGAAAAGGATTTAGTAGTTATTCCATATCTGGACGACTTTCTCCTTCTCTCTGACATTCAGACTGCTAGAGGAGCAGATTTCATGGTTCAGGGAAGTATTGGACAAATTAGGGTGGGATCTAAACATGGAAAAGTCCAGTTTAATTCCGAGTCAGGTGTACACCTTTTTAGGGATGGCCCCAGATTCAACGTCACAGATGTGCCTACTTCCCCTTCACAAAGGCTGTCTGATCAGATCCAGAGTTCAGTACCTTTTTTTTTCCCCATCAGTCCGTTTCCCTAAGACAAGCCATGTCAGTTTTGGGGCTCATGACAGCTGCCATTCCGGGGGTGGAGTGGGCCCAGTTCCACTCGGGACCACTCCAACTGCAGATTCTGGAAGTCTGGGACAGGAGTCCTTTGTCTCTGAACTCAGAGATTAGTTTATCACCCCAGACTCTCTCCTCGCTGGAGTGGTGGATGAATCTATTGAACCTGCAGGGGGCAGTTCCGTGGCAGAGACGAGATGTCTTGCTCCTGACCACAGATGCAAGTCCTTACGGTTGGGGGGCCCATCTAGAATCCCTCCTTCTTCAAGGATCTTGGGATCTAGAGATTCAGTCCCAATCTCATAATTTCAGGGAGCTATACGCTATCTGGATAGCCTTGAAGGAGAGTCTCCAAATAAGAGGCAGGAATGTAAAAATGTATTCAGAAATGACTGCGGTGGCATACATCAACAGACAGGGAGGTACCAGATTCCCTGAGTCTAATGCCCCTCAGTCAAAAGATCTTTTGTCTGGCAGAGGATTCTCTTTTGTCAATTTCTGCAGTACATCTGAGAGGAAGGGACAATGTGACAGCAGACTTCTTAACCACTTCCCGTCCGCCCATGGACTATAAACGTCCGGGAGGTGGTTCTCTATTTCTGAATGGACGTTCCAGAACGTCCGTTCAGAAACTGTAGCTGCACGCTAATCGTGCAGCTGCTGATCGGGTTGCCCGCTGTCAGTGACAGCAGGGAGAAGGCAGGGACAGTGCCCAGGTGTCCCTGCCTTCTGGATCGCTGCATACACAGCACTCACCGAGCGCTGTGTATGCAGAGCAGGAAGCGCTAAGCGCTTCCTATTCCGGCCTGGCGGTCATGGGACCAGAGAGTGCAGGAGCTGTGTAAGGTCTTTCACAGACCTCGATCAGCCCTGCACTAAGGCTGTACAGCGCTGTATTGCGCTGTACAGCCTCTCTGGGGGGTGCATTTCTCCTGTAACTGGGGCTATTATGTCAGCCCCAGTTACAGGAGAAATCAACAGTGGAAAAAAAAAAGGAAAAGTGAAGTAAATGTCCCCCAGAGGTCTTGTATGACCTTATGGGGGACGAAAAGTGTAAAATAAAATGTGTTAATAAAATAAAAGGTTTCACATGTAAAAAAAAAAAAAATTCCCCAAGTAAGGAACAAAAAAAAATGTTAATAGAAAAAATAAAATAAAATAGACATATTTGGTATTTCCGCGTCCGTGACGGTCGGCTCTATAAATATATCACATAATCGACCCAGTCCAATAAACACCATAAAAATATAAATAAAAAATAACTGTCAAAACAAGCCATTTTTGTCACCTTGCATCACAAAAAGTGCAACACCAAGTGATCAAAAACGCGTATGTCCCACAAAATGGTACCAATAAAACCGTCACCTTATCCCGCAAAAAATGAGCCCCTACATAAGAAAATCTCTCAAAAAATAAAAAAATATAGCTCTCAGAACATGGACACATTAAAACATTATTTTTTTGTTTCGAAAATGCTATTCTTGTGTAAAACTTTAATAAATAAGAAAAAGTATACATATTATGTATCGCCATGTCCGTAACAATCTGCTCTATAAAAATGTCACTTGACTGAACCCCTCAGGTGAACGCTGTAAAAATAAATAAATAAAAACTGTGCTAAAACAACCAATTTTTTGGTCACCTTGCCCCATAGTGTTATAATGAATGATCAAAAAATCATATGTACCCAAAAATAGTACCAATAAAACTGGCACCTTATCCCCTAGTTTCCAAAATAGGATCACTTCTTGGGAGTTTATACTGTAAGGGTGCATCAGGGGGGCTTCAAGTGGGACATGGCATCTAAAAACCATGTGGAGTTCCTTTTCTTCTGCGCCCTGCCGTGTGCCCATACAGCAGTTTATGACCACATGTGGGGTGTTTCTGTAAACCGCAGAATCTGGGTAATAAATATTGTGTTTTGTTTGGCTGTTAACCATCGATGTGTTAAAGAAAAAATTGGATTAAAATGAAAAATATGCCCAAAAAGTGAAATTAAAAAATTTGATCTCCATTTTCCTCCATTAATTCTTGTGGAACGCCTAAAGGGTTAACAAAGTTTGTAAAATCGGTTTTAAGTAACTTGAGGGGTGTAGTTTCTACAATGGGGTCATTTATGGGGGTATCCACTATGTAGGCCCCACAAAGTGACTTCAGACCTGAACTGGTCCTTTAAAAAGTGGGTTTTGGCAATTTTCTTAAAAATTTGAAGAATTGCTTCTAAACTTCTAAGCCTTCTAACGTCCTAAGTAATAAATATTTTATGAGGTATCACTTTCTGTTTTAAAAGCAGAGAAATTGAAATTTAGAAAATTGAAATTTTTTAAAAAAATTTTTGGTCAATTTGGGATTTTTTTCATAAATAAAGGTGAAATATATTGACTCAAATTTATGACTATCATGAAGTACAATGTGTCACGAGAAAACAATCTCTGAATGACTTGGATAAGTAAAGGCGTTCCAAAGTTATTACCACATAAAGTGAGATATGTCAGTTTTGCAAAATTAGGCCTGGTCAGGAAGGGGGCAAATGGCCCAGATGGGAAGTGGTTAAGTCGCCATCATCTTCATCAAGGAGAATGGTCTTTGGACCAGCAGATATTCAACAAGATAGTTGACCTTTGTGGCAGAGTCAGTTACTGGAAGACCCCATAAGGCAACAGGAAGGTAAAGAGGTTCTTCTCTCTTTTTCCAGAAGAGCATTCAACAGCTGTGGATGCTCTAGCTCAATCCTGGAGAGAGGGACTTCTTTATGCATTTCCCCCATTGAAGTTATTGCCAAGAGTCCTAAAGAAGATACGGGAGGAGAGTGCTTTAGTCATCATGATAGCTCCCTCCTGGCCCAGGAGGGTTTGGTTTTCCGGGCTCCACAGAATGTCAGTTGCCTCCCCTTGGGTTCTTCCAGTCTTCCTGGGACTTCTAGCTCAGGGTCCCATCCTTCACCCAGTGGTAGAGAATCTTCATTTGACTGCCTGGCTTTTGAAAGGCATATTTTAAGGAAGAAAGGGTTATCAGAGGAGGGCCTTTTGTATATTCCCAAATAAACCAGTAAATGTACTTTGAAGCCCCCGATTAACCTCTAGTGAGATTTTCTACAAGAAGGCTGGAGGAGGAGGCTTAAACCTAGTACTTTAAAGGTACAGATTTCAGCCTTAAGTGCTCTTTTCCAGTTCAAGCTGGCAGAGCACCCTTGGATCAAAAGATTTATAATGGCAGTTTCAAAGTTGGCTCCAGTGCATAGAGTTAAGATTCCACCATGGGATCTAAATCTGGTACTTTCTGCCCTTACGTCAGATCCGTTTGAACCCATTCAGGAGATCTCCATAAAGGTTTTAACACTAAAATTGGCCTTTTTACTAGCTATTACATCAGCTAGGAGAGTGAGTGAGATTTCGGCCTATTCTATTGAATTAAATATTTTGGAGGATCGAGTGATAATTTCGCCAGATCCTTCATTTTTACCAAAGGTGTCGTCTTCCTATCGTTCTTGGGACATCATCTTACCTTCATTCTGTGCCTCTCCAAGAAATAGGAAAGAGTCTGAATTCCACTGTCTAGATGTTAGGATGTGTCTATAACCGTACCTAGAGATCACTCAACTTTGGAGATCTTACTCTAAGCTTCTCATTTCCTTTCAGGGCAAGAGACTATAGCCAGGTGGATAAGACAGGCTATTCATTTAGCGTATTCCTCCAAAGGAGTTCCCCCGCCTACAGGATTTGGGGCCCACTCTACCAGAACGGTCTCCACGTCCTGGGCAGAAAGAGCCTCTCAAATTTGTAGAGCTGCCACCTGGAGTTCTCCTCACACGTTTTTCAAACATTACAGGCTTCAGTTGCCCTCTGATATTTGGACGTAAAGTGTTTCAGGCAGTTGTTCCTCGCTAATCTGATCTCTTATAGATCCAAGGGTGCGGTCATCGGCAAGGGGGGAAATATGTGATTACACTTACTGGTAATCTTTTTTTCCTTTGAGCCTATGACAGCACCCGCTTAATTCCTTTCCCTAATAAAAATAAATAAATATATAAATATGAATAGAAGAGTTGTTATTGTTATGAGACGTTTGTGTTTCCTTAGTTCTTGGAATAGAACTGGCATGTAGGGGGTTGGTCCCTCCTTTTTAAAGTGGTTGTGGTTCCTGTTTCCTGCCCTGAGGAGGGGGCGGACACTATCCAAGGGTGCTGTCATAGGCTCAAGGAAAAAAAGATTACCGGTAAGTGTAATCACACATTTTTCTACTGTACATGTAGAATTGACATATGCCTGTTTCTGTCTTTTGAAAGTCATAAAAAATTTAAATAAAACTTGTAAAAAAAGTTTTCTATAGAATTTTGTTCAATTATCAAGAATTTTTTTTATTTTGTTTAAAGTAACTAAAAATTGATAAACTTTTAATATGTTGTCCCTAATAAATTTCTCTAATATACTATATTAATAAATTTTCTATTTTTACTACACTTTTCCTTGCCTAAAGCACACCATTCACTGTGCGCTTAAAACTATGTTCTCTGTACACCGCTATCAGCTCAGCGGAGTACGGAATACGATTTATCAATGGGGCCGCAGCAGCACTATGAGTACGGCAGGAGAACATATTGCCCGTGCTCCCTGGGCAATTACTAACTCCTGGCATAGCACATGGTTACTCTGTACCAATGTAGTATGCCAGGATTAGCTGAGCAAAGCGGCTCCTGCTCTGCTAAGCTAAGATAAATTCATGTTTTGTGCTATGCCAAAAGTTAGTAATTGTCCACAGCGCTGCTGCTCCCCATTGATAAAATGTACACCGCTGAGCAGTTAGCGGTGTACAGAGAACAGAGTTTTAGGCGCACAGTGAAAAGGCTTTAGGCAGGGAAAAGTTTCGTAAAAATTGATTAACGTATATTAGAAAGTTTTATTAGGGACAACATATTTAACGTTAATATAAAGGTTTAGTTACTCTATAATAATTATTTGCTGCCATTTTTCTGTTTGCCAGGAGCTTGTAGCTGTGCATAAAGATGGGCACAGACATCTACAATGGTGCACTATGTGTGGCCTAACAGACAAACACATTAAACTGCCCTGCTGACCTTTGCAATTGGGGACCCGCATTTACTGCTACAAGGGCAATCCCTGCATTGTACATTGCTTCAATCATGTTTGATTGCAGCTATGAATGTGTTTCCTGGTGGATTCCAGAATAGTGCTATTTTGTTGGGAAGAAGAAAGACCAGACGTATTAACCCCTTTCCAAAATGCGCCGTACATGTATGGTGGTCGTGGGACCCCATAGAGTCCCTGTGCTGTGGTGATGGCTGCTATGCTAGCCCAATGTCTTTACCAGCATTGGAGCCTGCCATCTACAAACGCCTCATCAAGCCATATACAATAAAAAAATATAAAAATACACATTAGGTATTGCAGCATCCGTAATGGCTGGTTCTATAAAAAAAATCACATGATCTAACCCGTCAGATGAACGCCATTTTTTTTGTCACTTTGCCTTACTACCTAGTAGCGAGCAATCAAAAAGTTCTATTGGGGTAATTTATCAAACTAGTGTAAAGTTGAACTGGCTTAGTTACCCATAGCAACCAATCAGATTCATATTTGAAAGCTCCTTTGGAAAATTAAAGGTGGAATCTGATTGGTTGCTAGGGGCAACTAAGCCAGTTCTACTTTACACCAGTTTGATAAATGACCCCATATGTACCCAAAAATGGTACCAATGAAAACATAACCTCATCCCACAAAAAAATGAGCCCCTGCACAAAACATTTGGCAGTAAAATTAAATATGGTGCTCAGAAAATTGCGACACAGAAACAGGACTTTTTTTAATTTCAAAATGCTTTGTGTAAAATTGCAGAAAAATAGATATATTAGGTATCTCTGCATCCGTAACGGCCAACTATATAAAAATATTGCATGATCTACATAGTCAGATGAACGGCGTAAAAAAAATGTCAAAATAGCAATTTTTTTGTCACCTTGCCTCACAAAAGTGTAATAGCGAGTGATCAAAAAGTAGTATGCACCCCAAAATGTGGCATTTCAATAACCAGCAGTACCCACCTAACAAAGGGTGTGGTGTGAGTCTGAGATGCCATATTTGTGGAAAAATTTCAATTTTCACTTTGCATAGACTGCTTCGCATTCATTTCTGCAAAATATCTGTGGCATCAAAATGCTCACTCCACTCCTCAGTAAATACCTAGGGTCACTTCTGGGGGTACAATTTATTTCACCCCAGAACCTCTACAGTTGTCAGTGCAAGATGCATAAATTACCACATTTGGTCTCAAATGCACATGGTGCTTTTATACTCCTGAGCCCTGTTTTACAGTATGTCCAGGCAAAAGATTAGTGTTACATGTAGGGGGTTTATAAAACCAGAAAGCACAGCATAATAATAAGAGGGCTGACTTTCCACATTGGCGCACAACATATTGGGCACTGAAATTGCATATCTGTGGAAAAATTGCAAATTTCACTTTGCACCATCTGCTGTGGGTTTTGTAAATTTTCTTAATTTTAAAAATGGCTTCTAAAATTCTAAGCCTTCTAATGTCTTTAAAAAATAAAATGACATTTGCGAAATGATGCCAACATAAAGTAGTTGTATGGTGAATGTTAATCACTATTTTATGAGGTATCACCATCCGTCTTAAAAGCAGAGAAATTCAAATTTAGAAAATGGCAAAGTAGGATGTGTCATGAGAAAAAAAATATATCAGAATGGTTTGAATAAGGGCTCATGCACCCAACCATAGCCTGTTTTGCAGCCTGCAAATTGTGGATCCGCAAAACATGTATACCGGCCATGTGCATTCCGCATTTTGCGGAATGGAACATCCTGCCCCTCTATCAACTAGTCCTATCCTTGTCCGTAAAGCAGACAAGAATAGGACATGTTCTATTTTTTTGCGGGTGCCACAGATGTGCATCTTTTGCTGCCCCATTGAAGTGAATGGCTCCACATCCGACCCGCAAAAAATGTGGATCAGATAGGACTAAAAATACGGTCCTGTGCATGCATCCTAAGTAAAAGCATTCCAAAATTATTACCACATAAAGTAATACGTCAGATTTGTAAAATTTGACCATGTCAGGAAGGTGAAAAATTACTTTCCTGAAGGGGTTAAAAAAAAAAACACAAACGAATCAATACAAAACATATACAGACAAGACATAGGGCGACATTTATCAATAATATTTAATTAGGACCTAACGTGGGTAAGGTTATTTCACTAGTTTATTTACAAATGCCTAACCAGGCAATAGAACCTATCTTGACCCAGGTAAAAATTAATACTTCACTTTTATTGGATTAAATGTAAAAACTAAATACTACGTGTGTGCAACGTGCACTCTTTAACCCCTTAAGGACCGGGCTCATTTTCACCTTAAGGACCAGGCCATTTTTTGGAAATCTGACCAGTGTCACTTTAAGTGCTAATAACTTTAAAACGCTTTGACTTATCCAGGCCGTTCTGAGATTGTTTTTTTCGTCACATATTGTACTTCATGAAACTGGTAAAATGAAGTCAAAAAAAAAATTTTTTTTTTTGCACAAAAAAATACCTAATTTACCAAAAATTTGGAAAAATTAGCAAATTTCAAAGTTTCAGTTTCTCTACTTCTGTAATACATAGTAATACCCAAAAAAATTGTGATGACTTTACATTCCCCATATGTCTACTTCATGTTTGAATTGTTTTGGGAATGATATTTTATTTTTTGGGGATGTTATAAGGCTTAGAAGTTTAGAAGCAAATCTTGAAATTTTTCCGAAATTTACAAAAACTCAATTTTTAGGGACCAGTTCAGGTTTGAAGTCACTTTGCGAGGCTTACATAATAGAAACCACCCAAAAATGACCCCATCTAAGAAACTACACCCCTCAAGGTATTCAAAACTGATTTTGCATACATTGTTAACCCTTTAGGTGTTGCACAAGAGTTATTGGCAAATGGGGAGGAAATTTGAGAATTTCATTTTTTTTGTCTAATTTTTCATTTTAACCCATTTTTTCCACTAACAAAGCAAGGGTTAACAGCCAAACAAGACTGTATCTTTATTGCCCTGACTCTGCCGTTTACAGAAACACCCAATATGTGGCCGTAAACTACTGTACGGCCACACACCGGGGCGTAGAGTGAAAGGTGCGCCGTTTGGTTTTTGGAAGGCAGATTTTTATGGACTGGTTTATTTACACCATGTCCCATTTGAAGCCCCCTGATGCACCCCTAGAGGAGAAACTCCCTAAAAGTGACCCCATCTAAGAAACTACACCCCTCAAGGTATTCAAAACTGATTTTACATACGTCGTTAATCCTTTAGGTGTTGCACAAGAGTTATTGGCAAATGGAGATGAAATTTGAGAATTTCATTTTTTTGCCTAATTTTCAATTTTAACCCATTATTTCCACTAACAAAGCAAGGGTTAACAGCCAAACAAAACTGTATCTTTATTGCCCTGACTCTGCTGTTCACAGAAACACCCCATATGTGGCCGTAAACTACTGTACGGCCACACAGCGGGGCGTAGAGTGAAAGGTGCGCCGTTTGGTTTTTGGAGGGCTAATTTTGCTGGACTGTTTTTTTGACACCATGTCCCATTTGAAGCCCCCCTGATGCACCCCTGGAGTAGAAACTCCATAAAAGTGACCCCATCTAAGAAACTACACCCCTCAAGGTATTCAAAACTGATTTTACAAACTTTGTTAACCCTTTAGGTGTTGCACAAGATTTAATGGAAAATAGAGACACAATTTCAAAATTTCACATTTTTGGCAGATTTTCCATTTTAATATTTTTTTTTCCAGTTACAAAGCAAGGGTTAACAGCCAAACAAAACTCATTATTTATGGCCCTTATTCTGTAGTTTACAGAAACACCCCATATGTGGTCGTAAACTGCTGTACGGGCACACGGCAGGGCGCAGAAGGAAAGGAATGCCATACGGTTTTTGGAAGGCAGGTTTTGCTGGACTGTTTTTTTTGACACCATGTCCCATTTGAAGCCCCCCCGATGCACCCCTAGAGTAGAAACTCCAAAAAAGTGACCCCATTTTAGAAACGGCAGGATAGGGTGGCAGTTTTGTTGGTACTAGTTTAGGGTACATATGATTTTTGGTTGATCTATATTACACTTTTTGTGCGGCAAGGTAACAAGAAATAGCTGTATTGGCACGTTTTTTTTTTTTTTGTTATTTACAACTTTCATCTGACAGGTTAGATCATGTGGTAATTGTATAGAGCAGGTTGTCACGGACGTGGCGATACCTAATATGTATACAATTTATGTAAGTTTTATACAATAACTTAATTTTTAAAACCCAAAAAATGTTTGTGTCTCCATAGTCTAAGAGCCATAGTTTTTTCAGTTTTTGGGCGACTATCTTGAGTAGGGTCTCATTTTTTGCGGGATGAGATGACGGTTTTATTGGCACTATTTTGGGGTGCATATGACTTTTTGATCGCTTGCTATTACACTTTTTGTGACGTAGGATGGCAAAAAATTGCTTTTTTTACACTTTTTTTTTTTTTTACGGTGGTCACCTAAGGGGTTAGGTCATGTGATATTTTTATAGAGCCGGTCGATACGGACGCGGCGATACCTAATATGTATACTTTATTTTTATTTATGTAAGTGTTACACAATGATTTCATTTTTGAAACAAAAAAAAATCATGTTTTAGTGTTTCCATAATCTAAGAGCCATAGTTTTTTCAGTTTTTGGGTGATTATCTTGAGGAGGGTCTCATTTTTTGCGGGATGAGATGACGGTTTGATTGGTACTATTTTGGCGTACATGCGACTTTTTTGATCACTTTTATTACCTTTTTTGGGAAGTAAGGTGGGCAAAATTTCAATTTTCTCATAGTTTTTATTTTTTTATTTTTATGGCGTTCACCATGTGGGGAAAATAACATGACCGTTTTATAGATCAGGTCGTTACGGACGCGGCGATACCTAATATGTGTCGTTTATTTTATTTTTTTAATTTTTATGCAGTGATAAATGTTTTTTTTTTTTATCTTAACTTTTTTCACTTTTTAAAAAAATTTTTGGACCCAGACCCACTTGGTTCTTGAAGATCCAGTGGGTCTGATGTCTGTATAATACAGTACAGTACAATATATATTGTTCCGTACTGTATTTTACTTACACTGAACAGATCTATGCTTTTAGCACAGATCTGTTCAGCACCATGAACAGCAGGACGCCTGGGCAGGCGTCCTGTTGCCATGGGAACCTTCCCCGTCTGCCACAACTTCGCAGACGGGGAAGGGTAAGCACAGGGCTGAGGGGGGCTGTCGGGGGGCTCTCTCCCTCTCCATTGGGGGGCTGCAAAGGCACAGCAGCCCCCCGATGGAGAGGGAGGGAGCTCCCTGACCGATGACAGTTAACTTTTTCCATACAGCGGTCCGTACGGACCGCGGTATGGAAAGGGTTAAACGGCTGACATCTGCACAGATGTCAGCCGTTTATACCAGGGTGCCAGCAATGTGCTGGCACCCTGGTATACCCACTAGAAGCCAACGATCGTTCATGGGGAGGCGGGCGGGGGATCGCGATCCCGCCTGCCGCACCGCCCGCCTCCCGCAACGCCCCCACCGCATCGACACCCCCCCCCCCCCGCCGGCATCAAATCGTGCAGGGGTGCAGGGGGGGGTGAAAAATATTGATTTTAGGCACTGTAAAGGGATCAGAAACGGCAAAAAGCGCAGCAAACCGCAGGTCTGAATTGACCTGCGGTTTGCTGCGATCGCCGACACGGGGGGGTCACATGAATTTTTTCAGCCGGCATCCTGTTCAGATTAACCCCTGGGGCGCCGGAATGCCTATTTAAAGTTAGGACGTACCGGTACGTCCTTGGTCCTTAAGGACTCGGGAAATAGGGCGTACCGGTACGTCCTATGTCCTTAAGGGGTTAAATTAACTTGAACAGAACCAAAAAATAAGGAGTATTAAAAGCACTGGGCTCGGCGCATGCCCAGTGACAATATTAAGGCTGTTGCCCTCTGGAACAGGAGAATCGTGCAGGCGCAGGCACTCACCGATACTGAGCCTGCGCAGGATTTCGGAGGACAGGAGAGGAGGAAGGGAGGGCCGGTGCTATGAATACATTTAATGACGTCATGGGAGGGGGCGGCACCGTAGGCCAAGAGAGGAGGAAGGAACGCCTGATGTTCAGGTTTGGATTCAAGGTTGTGTAGATTGTATTATTTTCCCTTATAACATGGTTATAAGGGAAAAAAATAGCATTCTGAATACAGAATGCTAAGTAAAATAGGGCTGGAGGGGTTAAACTTTTTTTAAAGTAATTTAACTCACCTTAATCCACTTCTGTCTTCATCTGTGAGGAAAAGGACCTTTGATGACGTCACTACGCTCATCACATGATCCATCACCATGGTAAAAGATCATGTGATGGACCATGTGATGATCCCCATCCTGGTCATCTCCTGGCAACCGTGTGTGAAAATCGCACCGCATTCGCACTTCTATGGGATTTGCGTTGCGTGAAAAACGCACAAAATAGAGCTTGCTGCGATTTTCACGCAACGCACAAGTGATGTGTGAAAATCACCGCTCATGTGCACAACCCCATAGAAATGAATGGGTCCGGATTCAGTGCGGGTGCATTGCGGTAAATTCGCCCGTGTGAAAGGGGCCTTATTGTTGCAAAACATACTGATGGCATTGGTTACAGAAGAATTTCTAAACTACTGAAGGTTCCAGTGAGCACTGTTGGGACCATAATCCTAAAGTGGAAAGAACATAATTTCACCATAAACTGGCCATGACCAGGTGCTCTCCTCAAGATTTGAGACTGAGGAGTGAAAAGAATTATCAGAAGAGTTGTCCAAGAGCCAATGACCACCTGTGGAGAGCTACAGAAAGACCTGGAATCAGCAGGTACAATTATTTCAAAGAAAACTATAAGTTATGCACTCAACCTCCGTGGCCTGTATGCATGCTCGCCACGAAAGACTCTACTGCTGAACAAAAAATATGTTCAAGTGCATTTAAAGTTTGCTCAACAACATTTAGACAAGCCGTGAAATACTGGGAGAATATAGTCTGGTCAGATGAGACCAAAATTGTTGCCATAATACACACCATGTTTGGAGGCCAAAAGGCACTGCACACGAAAAACACCATACCATCAGTGAAGTTTGGAGGTGGGAACATAATGGTGCGGGGCTGTTTTTCAGTATATGCCACTGCCAAACTTTATATGATTGAAGGAAGGATGAATGGACAAATATACCTAGACATTCTTGATTAAAAAAAAATGCTGCCATCTACCAGGATCATGAAGCTGAAACTAGGGTGGACATTTCAACAGGACAATAATCCCAAACACACAGCCAAGGAAACTCTTAGGCCCCTTTCACACGGGCGAGTATTCCGCGCGGATGCGATGCGGGAGGTGAACGCATTGCACCCGCACTGAATACCGACCCATTCATTTCTATGGGGCTGTTCACATGAGCGGTGATTTTCACGCATCACTTGTGCGTTGCGTGAAAATCGCAGCATGCTCCTCTTTGTGCGTTTTTCACGTAACGCAGGGCCCATAGAAATGAATGGGGTTGCGTGAAAATCGCAAGCATCCGCAAGCAAGTGCGAATGCGGTGCGATTTTCACGCACGGTTGCTAGGAGACGATCGGGATGGAGACCCGATCATTATTATTTTCCCTTATAACATGGTTATAAGGGAAAATAATAGCATTTGAATACAGAATGCATAGTAAAACATCGCTGGAGGGGTTAAAAAAAATAATAATAATAATTTAACTCACCTTAGTCAACTTGATCGCGTAGCCCGGCATCTCCTTCTGTCTTCATCTGATCTCTGTGCAGCAATACAACCTGTGGTGACGTCACTCCGGTCATCACATGATCTTTTACCATGGTGATGGATCATGTGATGATCGGAATGACGTCACCAAAGGTCCTGTTGCTGCACAGAGATCAGATGAAGACAGAAGGAAATGCCGGGCTACGTGATCAAGTGGACTAAGGTGAGTTACATTTTTGAAAAAAAAAATTTAACCCCTCCAGCGATGTTTTACTATGCATTCTATATTCAGAATGCTATTATTTTCCCTTATAACCATGTTATAAGGGAAAATAATACAATCTACAGAACACCGATCCCAAGCCTGAACTTCTGTGAAGAAGTTCGGGTTTGGTACCAAACACGCGCGATTTTTCTCACGCGAGTACAAAACGCATTACAATGTTTTGCACTCGTGCGGAAAAATCGTGGGTGTTCCCGTAACGCACCCGCACATTTTCCCGCAACGCTCGTCTGAAAGAGGCTTTAGGGTACTTTCACACTAGCGTTTTTCTTTTCCGGCATAGAGTTCCGTCACAGGGGCTCTATACCGGAAAATAACTGAACAGTTTTATCCCCATGCATTCTGAATGGAGAGTAATCTGTTCAGGATGCATCAGGATGTCTGCAGTTCAGTCATTTTGACTGATCAGGCAAAAGAGAAAACCGTAGCATGCTATGGTTTTATCTCCGGCGAAAAAAACGGAAGACTTGCCTGAATGCCGAATCCGGCATTTTTTCCATTCGGAATGCCGGATCAGCCCTTCCGGTCTGCGCATGCGCAGACTGAAATAATGGTGAAAAAAATAAATGCCGGATCCGTTTTGCCGGATGACACCGGAAAGACGGATCCGGCATTTCAATGCTTTTTTTCGACTGATCAGGCATTTTTAAGACTGATAAGGATCCTGATCAGTCTTACTAATGCCATCAGTTGGCATACATTTTGCCTGATCCGGCAGGTAGTTCTGGCGATGGAACTGCTTGCCGGATCTCTTTGCCGCAAGTGTGAAAGTACCCTTAATTGGTTTCAGAGAAAGAAAATAAAGCTGCTAGAATGGCCCACCCAATCACCTGACCTGAATCCAAAAGAAAATCTATGGAAGGAACTAAAGCTCAAACTTCATAGAAGGAGCCCACGGAACATTCAGGATTTGAAAAGTGTTTGTGTGGAAAAATGGGCCAAAATCACACATGAGCAATGCATGCAACTTGTTTCTCTATACAGAAGGCATACTGAAGCTGTCATCACCAACAAAGGCTTTTGTACGAAGTGTTAAATACATTTCAGTAAGCGTGTTCAATACTTTTTTCGTGTCACTTGTCATTATAGGGCTCATGCACATGAACGTATTTTCTTTCCGTGTACGTTCCGTTTTTATTTATATTTTTTTGAAGACCGTATGCGGAACCATTCATTTCAATGGATCTGCAAAAAAATGGAAGTTACTCCGTGTGCATTCCGTTTCCGTATTTCAAAAAAATAGAACATGTCCTATTATTGTCCGCATTACGGAAAAAAATAGTATTGTTCTATTAGGGGCCAGCTGTTCTGGTCCGCAAAATAGTGAATGCACACGGATGTCATCCATATTTTTTGCGGACCGCAAAATACATATGGTCGTGTGCATGAGGCCTTACACATAACTTAATTTATGAACATATATGGTTTGATTTCTTTGCCTGTATGGATTGGATGGGTTTTAACAGACATCTGGTGAGAATTTTAGGTCAATAGCACCTGTAGAAATATATTTACTTAGAAAATTGGTGACGTGTTCAATACTTATTTCACTAGTTGTAAATGAGCTAAACAGCAGAGTTTTGTCAGAAAATTGACATTCATCCAAAAAAATAAAACATTAACCAAAACATCCCAAGTTGGAGTCAAAAGTCGCAATTTACCACTGGAAATGTCACAAATGTGGTCTGGCAGGGGTTGGCTGAAATGGCACAAAGATGGCACCGGCATACAAGGCCTTAACCCATCTCCTACCTCTTATCAAGGATTGCTGTCTCCACACACACCGCGGTTGAGACCCCTTTGCCTCCGACATAGCTCCGCGGAATCTCCACCACCCTCATTGCCCCCAACCCCGGAGGAGGACAGAGCGCCACAGATGGGAGCGCAATCTGAGCAAGATGGCGGCCGCACAAGAGAGAGCCATGCAGCCCACTAAAGCAAAGGCTGCGGCTGGAAACACCAGAGCCAGACCAGGTTAGTGCCTCAGCACACCGCTCTCCACCCAGAGCAAGGGCACATGAGTCCATCACAGACTTTCCCACGTCGGACAAACTGGTGTCAGAAGACACCCTTAAAAACATGCTGCTAGCACTTAAAACCTCCCTGCACGTAGACATGGCACAACTGATTCTTCCCTTGTCAACCTCTGTCCACAAATTAGAAGACAGGGTACTACATGTTGAAAATAAAATGGGCGAATATGCCACTTCACAAAATGCTGTAATTGATGCTCATAATGAGATGGCGGATGAGATGGAGATGTTGAAAGCTAAAATGGCAGATATTGAAGACCGCTCCCGCCGCAATAACATCAAATTTCGAGGCATACCAGAGACAGTGCCTCCCAGTGAGCTGCAGCCTTATCTTCAAAAGCTATTTTCCTTACTCATACCAGATTTGTATGACATGATTATTGATAGAATGCCAAAACCACAATTCCTGGGCAATGATGTACCTAGAGACACTTTGGCAAGGATCCATTTTTTTTATATCAAAGAGGCATTCATGGCGACAGCGCGAAAATGCAAAAATCTACCCCCCCTTTCCAAACAGTCAAGCTGTTCACTGATCTTTCTGTGGCCACACTCTGCCAACGCAGGACATTTATCCCTATTACGACTGCACTACGCAGCAACAAGATCGAATATAGATGGGGATACACACTCAAACTACTCATCTCCACAGATGGGACATTATATGTGGTAAAATCTTATGAAGAAGGGAAACCACTCCTTAAAGAATGGAAAATTCCAATGGAACAGCAGAAAGTTACGGATTCTCCAAACCTCCCCACCTTGTGCAAAGATGTGGAGGTTTGGCTCAAGGATATTAATTATTATCTCGTCATGGCTTATCCATGAAACAACCTTGTTCCCTTCAGACAGTCATGTCTGAGGAAGCTAGTGTACTCCCCATAGATAAACCCATATCTTTAGCAATAACTTTAAAATATAATGTCCGTTCATATTCACAATTTTTTTTAATAAACTGAACTTGCTATGAATTCATCTTGTCCTCTTCTGCCACATAACAGAACTTTGGTTCAAGCTGATTTTATTCTTAAAGGCAATGAGCATTCATTGTGTCTATAATATCATTAGATAATATTGTATACTTATGAAAATGCACAACAAATCCCCCTTCATTCCAAAAATGTTCCATAAAGTGTGAATGTATTTGGAATGTTTAAAAGGGCTTTTCATATGTCTTCTTCAATGCGCAGACTTGGTTTATAGTGTTTCAACCAGATCTTGGCTAAAGTCCTTCTGCAGAACCTTATCCAACGCATGACTTGGATGCTTAACAAACTCAACCATCCCATAGATCCTGCAAAACAGTATATAAGTTTGATAAATGTTTGTTCTTTTTCTCCATCTCCACATGTATACTTAGTAGGTTAGTCTTTAGTGAACCGATCTCAAGTTCCAATGTTTTGATGGAGATTGAAATGGCAACTGTTATACCTGTGGCAATTACAATGCCCACTACGCCAAAGATTATGGCGGCTATGATTGCAGAAATGAATCGCTTTGGTCTTTGGTTTGTAGAAAACTGCTCTCTGGTCAAGGTCTTGCTCCAGGATTTGCGTAATCCGTTCTTGGGAATATCTGATGTGCGTCTGGAACCAGGCTTGGATTTCCGGCGACATGATCTCAGGCACGTTGAATTGTCTTTCGACGATGACGCCTGGATCCAGGCTGATGTAGATCTTCTGGGATAGAATCCTCTTGTTCGTCAGTATGAATCCCGCGGTGTCCTGCAGCAGGATTCTGGATTAAGGACCTGGCACAGCAATCTGCTCGGCGTGGAATTCCTTTCCCAAGGTCAGGATGACATAAACGATGGCAATCATCTTAGTCGGCATCTTGTACCTATAAAATTGTATGACACATGAATACATATACCTTTCACTTTTATCCTGCAAGAAAAGAGTTAATGCTATCATGTATCTTCGATGGGCATAGGTTATTTTCTTGAACAGAGCAAGTTCTCAGTTTTAGAGGTAAGTTAAGAGATGTTTAGTTACGGAGGAAACACACATGAGGATGGTTAATACACGTTTGTTCATACGATACCAATCCTGGTTTCTGTCTTTAGCTGGAACCGTAAAATCTCTCCACCTCTCTTCATCCAACTCCTATCTCGCGAAGTAGTGAGCTAGGATGACAAATACGTAACTGGTTAATGTGCACCCATTTTTCTACAATTTCATCCCTCTTAGGGATTTTTATCTTGTAGACCACAGGTGACAACTTGTCAGTGATAACATAAGGTCCTTTCCAGGAAGGTAAGAACTTTCTCTCCTTCACTTGATCCCGAGTGAAGTTATAGAGATAAACCTGATCGGAAATTTGATACTCCTTCTGTGTAGTCTTCAGATCGTAGTATGTCTTAGCACTTATTGCGGCTTTCTCTATATTCTTCTTGGAAAATGCAAAAGCATGCTGAAGGTGCTTGAGTAGATTTTCCACATATTGATGAGATGTTGTAGCATTTATTAAATTGTGGTCTGTCGTCCGGTAGAGTAAATGTTGGGGTAACACCATCTTCCTGCCTGTGATTGTTTCGAAGGGAGAAAGTTTAGTTGCTGTGCTTGGGGAGGCTCTGATGGCCATAAGAACCAAAGGCAATTTGACATCCCAGTCCTTACCAGATTCATTGACAAACTTTTTTAAGATGTTCACAATGGATTGGTTGTAGCGTTCCACTCCACCACTAGAGGCTGGCCAATAAGCTATATGCAGCTTCCTTTTTACCACCAGTATCTCCCATATCTTTGCCATTACCTCACTAGTGAAATGACTTCCACGATCGGACTCGATGCGTTGTGGAAGACCAAACCTAGAAAATATGTGGTTAATGAGAAGAGATGCTCATACAGTCGTGGCCAAAAGTTTTGAGAATTAGATAAATATTGGAAATTGGAAAAGTTGCTGCTTAAGTTTTTATAATAGCAATTTGCATATACTCCAGAATGTTATGAAGAGTGATCAGATGAATTGCATAGTCCTTCTTTGCCATGAAAATTAACTTAATCCCAAAAAAACTTTCCACTGCATTTCATTGCTGTCATTAAAGGACCTGCTGAGATCATTTCAGTAATCGTCTTGTTAACTCAGGTGAGAATGTTGACGAGCACAAGGCTGGAGATCATTATGTCAGGCTGACTGGGTTAAAATGGCAGACTTGACATGTTAAAAGGAGGGTGATGCTTGAAATCATTGTTCTTCCATTGTTAACCATGGTGACCTGCAAACAAACGCGTGCAGCCATCATTTGTTGCATAAAAATGGCTTCACAGGCAAGGATATTGTGGCTACTAAGATTGCACCTCAATCAACAATTTATAGGATCATCAAGAACTTCAAGGAAAGAGGTTCAATTCTTGTTAAGAAGGCTTCGGGGTGTCCAAGAAAGTCCAGCAAGCGCCCGGATCGTCTCCTAAAGAGGATTCAGCTGCGGTATCGGAGTGCCACCAGTGCAGAGCTTGCTCAGGAATGGCAGCAGGCAGGTGTGAGCGCATCTGCACGCACAGTGAGGCGAAGACTTTTGGAAGATGGCCTGGTGTCAAGAAGGGCAGCAAAGAAGCCACTTCTCTCAAAAAAAAACATCAGGGACAGATTGATCTTCTGCAGAAATTATGGTGAATGGACTGCTGAGGACTGGGGTAAAGTCATATTCTCCGATGAAGCCTCTTTCCGATTGTTTGGGGCATCTGTAAAAAGGCTTGTCCGGAGAAGAAAAGGTGAGTGCTACTGTAACGGACCTTTCAGCACACAACTCCGTTCAGACGATATCCTCCTTTCAGATTGACAGGCAGCTACTGCAAGCACCAGTCTGCCAAACTGCAAACTACACGAATCCTTCAACTCCGGAACAGGAAACACACGAACACTGGAAACAGCTGAACAGGAAAAGCATACAATCGGCTTACACTCCTGGCAATTAGCATACAATCCAATTCCCCCAATAACGAGACGACACTTCGTTTTGAGGTCAAGCAAAACTCTTTAATGGGTTATTTTTCAGCCTTTTATGCAGGTCTCCTAGCAAGGGACACTCCCCCTGGGGCCCTTGTAGAAGACTGTGACAGTTTATATTTTAGCCAATCACATGCATTTACAGTATTGAAACCTTCCCAGCAATTGTACAAAAAATCCCCTTCCCTCTGTCTGTAACGCAATCCACAAAATACAATGAGCATTGTCTGTGACGCAATTAACTAACACACTGGCATTGTCTGAGACGCAATCCACAAAATACAATTACCAAACGTAATGGGCTAACTTAATCACTCACAGACAGAAAACACAATTTTTTCCCCCAAACACAGAAAACACCTCAAAACCCCACATATCACCCATAATGTATACATCCATGGATAGCTCTGATCTGGGCGAACAACATATCCAAAAATCACCCAGATCCGAGCAGGGGTTCCCGAATTCCATGGAAGTCACATTTGGCCGGCCGCAAGCATGGCTTTCCTGCCCAAAACAATTCCACAGATTTAAGCTGTGCGGCCGGTCTGTCTTCTCCTTCAAAGTTAGTATGGGCCAGGAGGCGGGCAAACAGCCCCCTCCAAAACACAAAGGCGAAGTGGCTTTCGCCACAGCTCTCAAATGTATGTATACTAATGCCAGAAGCCTGACTAATAAAACTGGTGAACTGGAATTAGTGATGTGTGAGGAGGACTATGACATAGTGGGAATAACTGAGACATGGCTGGATGATAGCTATGACTGGGCAGTTAATGTACAAGGTTACAGTCTGTTTAGAAAGGATCGTCAAAACCGAAGAGGGGGAGGGGTCTGCCTTTATATAAAGTCCTGTCTAAAGCCCACAGTCCGAGAAAATAGTGAGGGACATGAACATGTGGAGTCACTGTGGGTAGAGATACATGGAGCTAAAAACAACAATAAATTACTAATAGGAGTTTACTATAAACCATCGAATATACCAGAGTCCACAGAAAATCTACTACTAAACGAGATAGACGAGGCGGCAAATCATAATGAGGTGGTTATTATGGGGGACTTCAACTACCCAGATATAGACTGGGAAACTGAAACTTGTATATCTCATAAGGGAAACAGGTTCGTGGCAATAACCAAAGACAATTACCTCTCCCAACTGGTTCAGGACCCGACTAGAGGGACGGCCATACTGGACTTAGTATTAACCAATAGACCTGACAGAACAACAGACGTGCAGGTTGGGGGACACCTGGGAAATAGTGACCATAAAGTAATAACCTTCCAATTATCATTCAAAAGAGCGTTTCTACAGGGAGGAACAAAAATACTAAACTTCAAAAAAGCTAAATTTAGCCAACTAAGAGAGGCCATAGGCCAAACTAACTGGGACAAAGTCCTCACAAATACAGACACAAAATGGGATATCTTTAAAAACATCCTAAAAACTCATTGTGAGAGGTACATACTGTATGGGAATAAAAGGTTAAGGAACAAAAAGAAACCAATGTGGATAAATAAAACTGTAAAGAAAGCAATAAATGACAAAAAGAAAGCATATAAAACACTAAAACAGGAGGGTAGCACGGAAGCACTGAAAAACTATAAGGAAAAAAATAGAACATGTAAAAAACAAATAAAAGCGGCCAAACTAGAGACCGAGAGATTAATTGCCAAAGAGAGTAAAACTAACCCTAAAATGTTCTTCAATTATATAAATGTTAAAAAGTATAAATCTGAAGGTGTTGGCCCTTTAAAGAGTAATGAGGGGGGAGTCGCAGAGAGCGACGAGGAGAAAGCAAAGCTGTTAAATATTTTTTTCTCCAATGTATTCACTGAGGAAAATAAACTGTCAGATGACATACAGAATGTAAAAATAAATTCCCCATTAAAAGTGTCCTGTCTGACCCAGGAAGAAGTACATCAGCGACTTAAAAAGATTAAAATAGACAAATCGCCAGGACCGGATGACATACACCCCCGTATCCTAAAGGAATTAAGTAATGTCATAGCCAGACCCTTATTTCTGATATTTGCAGACTCTATACTGACAGGGAATGTCCCACAGGATTGGCGCGTGGCATATGTGGTGCCAATATTCAAAAAGGGGCCAAAAACAGAGCCTGGAAACTATAGGCCGGTAAGTTTAACATCTGTTGTGGGTAAACTGTTTGAAGGTTTTCTGAGAGATGCTATATTAGAGCATCTCAACGGAAATAAGCAAATAACGCCATATCAGCATGGCTTCGTGAGGGATCGGTCATGTCAGACTAATTTAATCAGTTTCTATGAGGAGGTAAGTTCTAGACTTGACAGCGGCGAATCAATGGATGTCGTATATCTGGACTTCTCCAAAGCATTTGACACTGTACCACATAAAAGGTTAGTATATAAAATGAGAATGCTCGGACTGGGAGAAAACATCTGTATGTGGGTAAGTAACTGGCTGAGTGATAGAAAACAGAGGGTGGTTATTAACGGTACACACTCAGATTGGGTCACTGTCACTAGTGGAGTACCTCAGGGGTCAGTCTTGGGCCCTATTCTCTTCAATATATTTATTAATGATCTTGTAGAAGGCTTGCATAGTAAAGTATCAATTTTCGCAGATGACACTAAACTGTGTAAAGTAATTTACACTGATGAGGACAGTATACTACTACAGAGGGATCTGGATAGATTGGAGGCTTGGGCAGATAAGTGGCAGATGAGGTTTAACACTGATAAATGTAAAGTTATGCACATGGGAAGGAAAAATTCAAGTCACCCGTACATACTAAATGGTAAAACACTCGGTAACACTGACATGGAAAAGGATCTAGGAATTTTAATAAACAGCAAACTAAGCAGCAAAAACCAGTGTCAGGCAGCTGCTGCCAAGGCCAACAAGATAATGGGTTGCATCAGAAGGGCATAGATTCCCGTGATATGAACATAGTCCTACCAATTTACAAATCGCTAGTCAGACCACACATGGAGTACTGTGTACAGTTCTGGGCTCCTGTAAGCAAGGCAGACATAGCAGAGCTGGAGAGGGTTCAGAGGAGGGCAACTAAAGTAATAACTGGAATGGGGCAACTACAGTACCCTGAAAGATTATCAAAATTAGGGTTATTCACTTTAGAAAAAAGACGACTGAGGGGAGATCTAATTAATATGTATAAATATATCAGGGGTCAGTACAGAGATCTATCCCATCAGCTATTTATCCTCAGGACTGTGACTGTGACGAGGGGACATCCTCTGCGTCTGGAGGAAAGAAGGTTTGTACACAAACATAGAAGAGGATTCTTTACGGTAAGAGCAGTGAGACTATGGAACTCTCTGCCTGAGGAGGTGGTGATGGTGAGTACAATAAAGGAATTCAAGAGGGGCCTGGATGTATTTCTGGAGCTTAATAATATTACAGGCTATAGCTACTAGAGAGGGGTCGTTGATCCAGGGAGTTATTCTGATTGCATGATTGGAGTCGGGAAGGAATTTTTTATTCCCCTAAAGTGGAGAAAATTGGCTTCTACCTCACAGGGTTTTTGGCCTTCCTCTGGATCAACTTGCAGGATAACAGGCCGAACTGGATGGACAAATGTCTTTTTTCGGCCTTATGTACTATGTTACTATGTTACCATCAGTCCTGTGTCATGCCAACAGTAAAGCATCCTGAGACCATTCATGTGTGGGGTTGCTTCTCATCCAAGGGAGTGGGCTCACTCACAATTTTGCCCAAAAACGCAGCCATGAATAAAGAATGGTACCAAAACACCCTCCAACAGCAACTTCTTCCAACAATCCAACAACAGTTTGGTGAAGAACAATGCATTTTCCAGCACGATGGAGCACCGTGCCATAAGGCAAAAGTGATAACTAAGTGGCTCGGGGACCAAAATGTTGACATTTTGGGTCCATGGCCTGGAAACTCCCCAGATCTTAATCCCATTGAGAACTTGTGGTCAATCCTCAAGTGGCGGGTGGACAAACAAAAACCCACTAATTCTGACAACTCCAAGAAGTGATTATGAAAGAATGGGTTGCTATCAGTCAGGAATTGGCCCAGAAGTTGATTGAGAGCATGCCTAGTCGAATTGCAGAGGTCCTGAAAAAGAAGGGCCAACACTGCAAATACTGACTCTTTGCATAAATGTCATGTAATTGTCGATAAAAGCCTTTGAAACGTATGAAGTGCGTGTAATTATATTTCACTACATCACAGAAACAACTGAAACAAAAATCTAAATGCAGTTTAGCAGCAAACTTTGTGAAAACTAATATTTGTGTCATTCTCAAAACATTTGGCCACGACTGTATGCTTGAACTGCATGTTTTACAAGGCAAACATTCCACCCATTTTGTGAACAAGCAAGTCACGGTTAGCATGTATCTGTGGTCTTTTGATTAGGTTCTTACTGGTACGATGAAGTCCATTTGGATGTCTGACCATGGCATGGACATCCTGCTTTTCATCAGGGGCGCTCGATGAGTGGGGCCTGTGGCTGGAATTGAGGGCAAGATTAGACATCCTTGACAATACGTGCGAACATCTTGCAACATATGTGGCCAATAAGCGTAGTCTCGTAACAACTCGTACGTCAACTTCTCACCTCCGTGACCAGCTGTTGGGCATCATGGGCGCGTTGTAGCTCGGTATGTTGTGGGTACTACCCATAATGTGATACCATTCTTCGAGGTCCTAATCAACAACCCATCCTGTAACGAGAATTGTGTCTTACCCTTCATCAAAATCCGTAACTCCTCTTTGCCATCGCAGTCTTCCGTATTTATGGTACAATTCTGTGGATCTTTAATGCGTTTATAAAAAGTACCAATAACTGGATCCCCCTTTTGGCTCGCGATGAGATCCTCACTAGGGGAATCTTGGCTCCATTGCAACACATTGGCTTCTGTTCCCTTTTGGGCCTGACTTCTTGTTGCATCCACTTGGACAGTTCCCATGAGATCATCCACATCCAAAACTTTTCCATTGATGGCTGCTTGTTTAGCGAGGGAGTCTGCTAGATCATTTCCTTCCTTATCCATACCTGGATACTTTGAATGACCCTTTACCTTTTTCCAGTAAATTGTAAGACTGTGGGTAATAACCATCTCGTCAATCTTGCAAAACATCTTACCATGCTTGACTGGCTTGTTGTTGCTTCTCATCATGTCGAATCTTTTCCATCCGGGGAAATACTCCACAAAGCTATTACAAATATACTCTTTAATATCATATTCGATAGCCATTTGTACGGCTTTGTACACATCGGTGAGTTCTGCGACTTGGCTACTTTTGGGACCGATTTTGTATCCGACGGACATATCCGGGAATATATTATTCCATACAATTCCCACACCTGCAACCAGTGTACGCTCATTTCCTACATCCTATGGAAAAAACAGCCGTCTACATATACATATGGTAATGATTTGCAGTACACCTCTTCATAATATTTATATGGGGATGATGATTGTTCCTCCAGTAAGATTCTAGTGAAAACAGGGCGGCACTACCTCTTGAATTCGCGGTGCACGTGTCCGTGGAATGGCGTCCAGACAAACGTTTCAAAGAAGAAGACCGGCACTTCGCAGATGTAGATCACAATGTAGATTTATTCAGTCACATATTCAAGTGGCATAGTGACGCGTTTCAGCACAAGTGTGCTTTCATCAGACTGCAATGAAACATCTTACACTCCAGCTATTTATACATAAAAGAGACACTAAGGAACTGACATCATCAGAGGAGCTCCGCCTCCCTCATTAAATAAAAATTCGCATATCAAATAATCGCAATGAAAAATTCGCATTAGAAAATTCGCAAAAAAAAATTTGCATAAAAAAATTCGCAAAAACATATCCACTCTGTACTGGCGAAGATTTTCAGTCAAATAGTGCATTTTGGCAGTGATTAATCACGCTGAAGAAAGAAAGAAATATATTTATCTGATTGCATAAAGCCGAATGCCTTATAGGAAGCAGGACACATTGTACTCACGATTGAGGCCCCTGGGCTCCATTGTCTGAAGACGATGGATCCAGTAAGCCTCTCTTTTCAATAACAATTTATTTCTATCACCCCCTCGACGGGGGTAATGATACACCTTCAATGATTCTGATACCTCAACTGCGAGATATTATGTTTTTTATCATGAAAATGAAGGGGTATTGGAAGTAATAAATTCTGTTTGCGGATAGTAGATTTGTGTTTACTTAGTCTGTCCTTCATTCTCATTGAGGTTTCCCCCACATATAATAATCCACATGGACATTTAAGAATGTAAACCACAAATCTACTATCACAGGTGAACGTGCCCCTTATTGGAATATTTTCACCTGAGTGAGGGTGGGAAAAACATGAACCCTTTATGACGCTGGAACAATTGACACAATTTAAACAAGGAAAAGTGCCCCGTCTAGGTGTAGATAAAAAACTCTGTCCTCTTTCTATTTTATTACTTCCCACATCTGCCCGGACTATTTATCCCTAATATTTTCTGCCCGTTTATAGCATATCATGGGTGGCCTCTGGAACTCTCCTATCCGTGGATAGGACTTGGATAATATGTGCCAATGTTGATTAACAATAGTCCTCAGGCACTGGGACCAAGGATGGTATTTAATCACTAAGGGGATCCTTGTTTCTTTCTTAGTTCTATCCGGTGGTGTAGTCTCAGCTTTATTACGCTGTATTTTCAATAGATCAGGGGGGTAGCCTCGCTCTCTAAATTTATTGGTCATATCGTCTAATCTTGTTTGGCACATATCCCTATCACTAACGATCCGTCTAACCCTCTGGTATTGTGAATATGGGATAGATTCCTTGATGGTTGCTGGGTGACTACTTGAAAAGGACAGCAAACTGTTCCTATCAGTTGATTTCACAAATAAATCCGTCTGTATCTTACCTACTTTTTTTCTAATGCGAATTTTTCATTGCGATTATTTGATATGCGAATTTTTATTTAATGAGGGAGGCGGAGCTCCTCTGATGATGTCAGTTCCTTAGTGTCTCATTTATGTATAAATAGCTGGAGTGTAAGATGTTTCATTGCAGACTGATGAAAGCACACTTGTGCTGAAACACGTCACTATGCCACTTGAATATGTGACTGAATAAATCTACATTGTGATCTACATCTGCGAAGTGCCGGTCTTCTTCTTTGAAATGCTCCTCCAGTAAATCATTTTCTGGTGACTTACCTTTATGTTCCGCATTGGAACAATCATGAAGTTCAGCTAATCCTTGACAAACTGGGTTCTTATTATTTTGTTTATACCTGATTTCCAATGGCCATCCCATTAACGACATCGTCTAGGCGGTTATCCTGCTGTTTGACAGATTTCCATCCTTGATCCTGTCACTTTGCAAATATTGTAGTGGTTGGTGTGCAGTTTCCACAATGATCTTTTCACCGTGAATAAAGCTCCTGAAATATTGCAAAGCCCACACTGTTGACAGTAATGCTTTCTCACAACTGTTGAATTTTACCTCAACGGTGATAAGGATTTGCTGGCATAGGCGATAATCTTGTTCAGGTTTTCCTTTCTCTGAAAAAGGACTGCACTCATGCTTTTGTCTGTGAAATCTGTTTCCACGAAGAAAGGTTTTCCACCTTCTGGATAGGCAAGGCATGGGGCCTGGACAAGCTTGGCCATGAGTTTATTCACAGCTTGCTCATGACGCTCACTCCATTCCCATTTCACTCCTTTCCTCAGCAACTGCAAAAGAGCTAATTTCGGCATAATTATCTATAAACTTACGGGAATATTTCATCATGCCCAAGAAAGATCTCAACTCCTTGAGATTTGTAGGTGACTTGGTGTTGATCACTGCATCCACCTTCTTCTTCTGTGGGTTGATTTCATCAGCAGTGATTTCGTGACCTAAGAAATTAACCTTGGCACGACACCATTGAGCCCTTCTGCAAAGAAAGTTTCACACCAGCTTTTCTCAGTTGGGTTAGTACATGCCTCAGTTCTACAATGTGTTCCTCAAAAGTCGTTCTTTTGATTAGAATGTCATCCACATAGGATAACCTCGTTCAGCGGCATCAGGCATTGCCTTATGCATGAACACAGCAAATTCATGGCCCGCATTTATGTACCCGAAGGGTAGTCGGGTCCATGCATATTGTTGCTTTCCAAATGTGAAGGCCAGTTTGTACTGATCCCTTTTGTCCACTTTAATCATCCAATATCCTTGAGCACAGTCAAGGGCGGTGAAAATTTTGGATCCTTGAATTTGCGCCAAAACACTGGTCAATGTATGGCATGGGCCATCCGGACATGTAAACACGTTTGTTTAATTGTCTTAGGTCCGAGCAGAGACTAAATTGACCATTTGGGTTTGAGGACTCCAAGTATAGGATGGTTGAATGAGCTATGTATTGAACGGATGATGCCCCTCCTTTCCATGGTTTATGACGATTTCCGATAGGGACTCGTAAGCCCGCCAGCGGAAGTCGGTATTGTTTGACAAAGACTGGGGGTGCATCAGGATCTGTCTGGATTCTTGTGACATGTAGGTCTGTTTCCCCACAATCATAAGAATCCTTGGCAAACATGTCCTGGAAATTCTGTGAAGAGCTCCTTTAGCTGTTGACGCTCTGACTCATTGGAGCATGCTGTCAGCTATAGATATTTGTCCTTCCACCCGTTCCTGAAATTCTAGAAAGATTTCAGGCTGACTTAACTCGTAAGTTACTTCAAGCTCACTAGTTAATCATTTTGGTGGTGGTAGCGTACCTTGTCCTTTCCCTGTTGGCATGACTCGTACTCCTTTTCATCGATCTCCTGGTTGAAAACCAATGATGACTCTTCGATGTGGCATATACTTTCTTCAGAACTTTAGGCCGAGTTGCTGTATCCAGTTGGACAAACAGATTAAAGCATCCGCGTTCTTCAGAGTTTGTCCCCTCTTCACATGAATGGGAAAGAAATGGTTTACATCGCTCAGGATTTTAACCTCCTCAGCAACCATGATACTCACGGCAATAGGGCATCTGTTGTCCCAATCTCAAGGCTTGCTTCACATCCTGGTATCCCCTGGGTCTCCCGGTAATCTGGACCAAAGGGTATTATTTACCAGATCAATCTGCACGGCAAATCGATGCAGAAGGTCATTACCCATATACATCTGATGCCGTGGTTCATTTAACACGATGAAAACGTGTTCTGTAGTCTTACTTGCTATGGAGATAGACAAAAAACATCTTGCAACCACATATGACTCTGGGAATCTCCATCCAGATCATGAATCCCACTACCGAAATAGATACCTCAACCATTAATTGAATACACATTAAAGTGCTGTCCTAGCCTGTGGCAATAAATACATATAAATAACCTACATAGAAAATGCCAGACCGCTGGTACTAATTATGTCCTTTATTAGAAAATCACATTATACAACATACATGATTAAAAGAATCAGTGCAGGAGATAAAAGCAACATCACTGGAGGAGACATACAATGAACGGAGTCCCTATCCTAGAGAATTGTACAAAAAACATGATTATGCATATAATGATTCATACATAATGAGGAAAAGGGACATTTACCCATACAGAGTCTCCTCCAGGATGGCGCCAACCCCAATGCGCGTTTCGGCGTACCTTCGTCCTGGTACGCCGAAACGCGTGTTGGGGTTGGCGCCAACCTGGAGGAGACTCTGTATGGGTAAATGTCCCTTTTCCTCATTAAGTATGATTCATTATATGCATAATCATGTTTTTTGTACAATTCTCTAGGATAGGGACTCCGTTCATTGTATGTCTCCTCCAGTGATGTTGCTTTTATCTCCTGCACTGATTCTTTTAATCATGTATGTTGTATAATGTGATTTTCTAATAAAGGACATAATTAGTACCAGCGGTCTGGCATTTTCTATGTAGGTTATTCAGATCATGAATCCATTGGTCCTGTGGAGAGGAACTTTTAATTATTTTAGGATTGGCGACCTGTTTTAATAGTCCTAGGCTTATGTAGCTGGCTTTGGATTTCAGATCCAACTTGGCATATTTCACCCGGGCTATATTGTTCACCCGTATGGGAATAAATAAATTGTCATTGACCTTTTCAATCCATACCATGGATTGAGTATACTTGGCCAGGTCCGCGACTTCGTGACTTTCCCCTTCAAGGGAAATGGTCAATACATCCTCATCCAAGGTTATCTTCTTGATTCTGTCCTTCTGGATGATAATGATATGGGCGGCACTGTTGACAGCTTCCTCGGGCTCACCATTTTTCAGGATCGTGACATTCGGCATTTGACTGTTCCTAAAATGAACTTCAACAGAGTTAGGCCTCTCTTCAATCAGATGGCAACCACATTGGGTTTGTGCATTGCAAGAATATTCATAGGCAATGGGTGCAGTCCAAACTGCTTCATTAATGAAGTCTACTATGGAACTCAACCTTTTCAGAAGGTCAATTCCTATGATCAGCCGATCATATGGAAGGTCCACAAACAGTGTGGGGTGTCTAATTGTCTTTTTGCCAATTTTGAATGTCAACCATGATGTACTTTTTACCTGCAAAGTGTCTCCACCTACACTTATCAGAGAGCCATCGAACAATTTCAATCTCTGTCTCTTTGCTGTTAAAATCCAGAACCTGTTGGAAATAACTATGTGATAAGATAGTGGCCTGTTATCCTGTATCAATTGAACCCCTGATCGGCCCAATATACTCATCTTGAAGATAAGAATCCACGAAATATCGGCCTTCAACCTGAAATAAAATCACATAGAAAGTTAGGGTGGGTATTCTTTTCCTGTTTTCTGAGAGCATAACCTCTCTGCAGCGTCGTGACCTCTGGTGAATCCTTCACATTCCTGCTGCGGGGAACAGGAGTAATAGCCCCCACCTTTGGGGAAAGCTGGACTATGTCACAGTTTATAGACGGTTCACAGCCTGACGCCGATACGATAGGATCACTTGTTGGAGAAGACACAGGATTGTAGGGATCGACAAGTTTTGTCTGCAAAATAGATAACATATTAGACACCTCCTCCCTGGCCCCAACTTTAGGGTCAGGAACGCTGCAAGGCAAAATATTCTTAGAAATCAATTTAGATTTTTTCCTCAACCACCTTGATAACCTTGCGTTGGCCTGAGCTCTGACCTGGGACCTGGAGTTTCCCCTAAAAAATGTTCAGGCTGTTTTCCTTGGGACCCCTAGGACAACTTACTCACAATGTCATACAGCTGGGCCATTTGTTCAGCCAGTTGATTAAATCTGTTTGGTTTGCGCACATTTTGATTTTGTGGGGCGGCCTGGTTATTGGTGGGTGACCTACTCCTAGGTGAATTTGAGGGTTCTTGCCTATCTTGCCTATCTTCCCTTTGTTGTCTGGGCCTGTTATTCCAGCTCCTGTATCCCTGGGAACCCCTATTGTTAAAGGGCCTATATCCCTGGGGACCCCTATTGTAATAGGGATGGTAGTTAGACCTCTCAGCACCAGAATTATCTCCCTCTGACCCATTGAGGTTTTGCGGTTTTATCCGTTTGGGTCCTACCTGTTGTCGCTGGGCTTGTTGGACAGGTCCTGTAGATTGAGGGTATTTACGTGGCTGCGTTTCAAATCCCAAGCTAGGGTTTACCTTAGCTTCAACTACATTTTGCTCTGGGGACTTTTTGAACCTCCTCTCACCTGTAGCATGGCACTCACTGATATTATACAGCGTGGTGGCAGCCGTCACCAACCTATCCAAGGGAGCTTCAATATCAAGATCTCTAGCTAGGTTAAATTTGATTTGGGTTGGCATTGCATCATAGAACAGCTGCTTAAACTCTTCAGATTCCCAATTTGGAGATCTATATGCTAACCCATAGGCATTTTTAAGGACAGACTGGAATTCACAGGGACTCTGATTAAGCCTACATGTAAGCTTATATATCTCACGTTTTGCAGCAGTAAGGGTTCGGTAAGGTCTGAATTCCAGTTTAATTTTATGCAAAACATCTTGCCAATCTTGAATTCCTCTATCCCTAAAGGAAATAAAATAGTGATGGTACCTATCATCAAATGCCCATGGTAGGAATCTGATCCTGTCAACATCAGAGTACAACTTTAAAGAATCCATAGTGGACTCATACAGTTCTAAGTGGTTTGCTATTTGAGAAGAACCTTTCTTAGAGAACTTGGGCACAGTGGCATTCAGAAACTTAATGATGCTTGAGGAACTCTGATCCTTTTCTGAATACTGAGGATTTTTCTTCCTAGAGACCACTTCAGCATATGTTGGTCGCCTGGGACACTGATCTTTCTTATGGGAAAACTCATGCCTGTGTGGTAGGGAATAAGACACAAGTTTTCCTGTATCATTGTCAGAATCACATGCACTTTGATCACTTCCATAAGACACATGGCACAGGGGATTTAACCCTTACATCTCTCTCCAGGAGAGACACTTCTAGGCGCTTCTGTGTTGCTGGCACCTAGTAAGGTGGTTACAGTTTGGAATGCCCGACTTAATTGGGTCAATGACTCCTGTGTAATCATGCCATCACTTCTGGGTGGCTTGTGGTCTGGGATGGAGTCTGCTTAAGAGCATATGATGACATGTCTAGATGTTGGGCGTAAGATTTTGGGGGTCTGGAAATCCCGCAGTATCAGACGGGATCTTGATCAATATCACTTATAGTTATGGCTTGATTTGCCTGTCTGCTGAATTTTGGAATACCGGAGATGTAACGCCTCTAAGTCACTTTTTGCCCTTTGATATGCATCCATGGCTGTGTCAAGGATGTATTTTAAGTCCTTAATCTTGGCCTCTGTGACTATTGAGATCTGCATCTAGCTGGGCCTATATAGATCTCCATTCCCTGCACAGACTCGCGTCTCTTTTGTGAAAGGAGATACTGGACCCGCCAATAATGCATACAAAACAGGGTGGCAATGTGCATAAACTGTGTTGTCCTTTTTGTTTTTATCTTGTACACACTCAATATGTCAGGTATCTTTCAACCATTGCCACCTAACCTGCCATATCTCCCCACGATCTTCCTTGGCTTTATCCTGCAAGCTCATTAATCCATCATTTATATCTTTATCAATTTTATTCCGTGAGTGTATATATTCAACAACATTCTGGATCAGCTGCAATCGGGCTAGGTGGACTACCTGCTGTAGCATAGCCACTACCCGGGCACTGCCTGTAGCACTCATCTTCTGATCATACTCAATACACAGATGTAACACCACACTGGCAAGCCAAGAAGAAATGTGGAACCTATACTATTTGCACAATCAATTAAAGAATTACTCGATCTAGGTGCGGACCTCCATTTATGTCCTATATCTTCTATAAGAAAAGAATCTTTATATAAAAGAGAGGATAAAAAAATAAATGTATGTATAAAAAAAATGATATAGCTCCTTCGGGCGGACATAAACGCCTCCTAAGTCTTTTTATCGAGTATCTTAATTTGGATTTGTGCAAGAAGAGAAACAAAGGGACAATTGTATAAGCAAAATATAAAGATCGTTTATTATAAAAACAAAGAATATAAAATCAATACATTGCAAAACGAATGATGAAGATACAAATAATACCCCAAAATGTACCCACCGGTGGTGCTAACACCCCCTATCTCACCAGCACAATATAACTTAGTGATTTATGACAACCAGTGTCATACCTTTAACAAACAGACTAATAATTTATATACCAAGAGAAACTTAGGATCTTCTGTTTATCAAACAGGCTATAACAATTAAACACGGATTTTGCAGGAAAATAAATGTTATCCCTTGACTCTGTTTTCCTATGACCAATCAAAAATATATGATATTAATATGATAAAATATTTAGCTCGGCAATCAGACTATGGAAAAATAAGTTTCCATGGGTTTAGTCCTCTTTTTAAATAATGTCAGATCTTCCATTAACAATATGCATCTTTGCTAAGAGAATAATCAGCATTATGGAGGCGCCTAACACTATATATTCCCACAGTATGGGGACTCTTGGCTATATACCGAGAGAAATATCTTATTAATATCACGTGTAGTAAATACAATATACGTTACCGGGTCAAAGGTAGATAGAGTTCAGATGGGACCGGGTTCTCAAGAACTTTCCTAGAAGTTTCTTCTGGTAAAGTTTTCTTTTTGAGTTTTTCTTTTGGTCTTGATTGAATGGATGGATGGATCTATGGATCTCCCTTGATGTTCTGCACACGAGTAATTATTCCCCCCATCTTATCTAAGAATCATCCCCTTTAGATTAGGGATTTCCAATCAGGTAAGGTGGGTGTATTTGCATGCTAATAACACAATGATATCATATTAACCCTTGATATTGCATAGAATACATGATAGAATAATATAATATTGTCCATCTGCCTCCAGATGGCACTGTGGTACTGCAGATGAATATCACAACCTTAAACTAAATACCTAATAATACGTTCACATGACCTTCTTAACTTTTTAATATACATCATTGAGGAAGGTCTTTTCCTGACACTTTTAATTACCTATAACCTAGACTTGTTGGAGTCACTGTCTTCTCCTATCTTTTTGAATATATGTTAACTTGATACAAATTTATATAATGGCCTTAATACTCGGCATCGGAACTTGTATATTTTACTTATCTACATCCATGAATATCTATCGTTTTGAAATAACTTTTAACTCTTCTCAGAAATCCAATTAAACGTACTTCAGTGTCTCTATATCTTCTACAGGAAACATTCTAAATGATCCATACATGGTATAATATATATAAATCGATACATTGTTACACATAGACAACACATTAAATGAATTATTAGTTAAAATATGTTGTAAACTAAATATACCATGCAGAAATATATATAATATAATTATGAATATATGAATTGAACCTCATACAGCAGGTGTGGCTCAAGGATATGAATTATTATCTCGTCATGACTTATCCATGAAACAACCTTGTTCCCTTCAGACAGTCTTGTCTGAGGAAGCTAGTGTACTCCCCATAGATAAACCCATATCTTTAGCAATAACGTTAAAATATAATGTCCGTTCATATTCACAATATTTTTTTTTTTATAAACTGAACTTGCCATGAACTCATCTTGGCCTCTTCTGCCACATAACAGAACTTTGGTTCAAGCTGATTTTATTCTTAAAGGCAATGAGCATTCATTTTGGCTATAATATCATTAAATAATATTGTATACTTATGAAAATGCACAACATCATGAAAAAAAATTTACTAAATGAAACCGGGCAAACTGATATTATGTTGACATTTTAACACTGTGGTTGACCCGATAATTGGCACAACTAATACTAGCCGTCATTAAGAGTTGGGGATGTCATCTTTTTTGCGGAATGAGGGGCTTACAGATGTATAGATGGCCCAACATAGTGCCGAACGGGACTACACCTACTTTTCTCCTCCACACTTATCCTATTCTCGGTTAGATATGTTTTTAGTTGATCACAACACTCTATTCCATACTACATCTACCACAATAGGCCTTATACAGTGGTCAGACCATGCACCAATAACCCTATCCCTAAATGAGCAATACCAAGCTCAAAGGGCACCTATCTGGAGAAACAATACTTACATATTGGGACATAATAAATATAACCAGGAAATAACTGATGCCATAACAGAATACTTTAAATTTAATGTCGACTCTGTACCAGACCCATACATTGTATGGCAAGCCCACAAATCCTTTTGTTAGAGGATTATTAATTAAAATTGGACACAGGAGAAAGAAAATAGAGAAAGAACATAGACCTCATTATTGTCCCAGTTAGCCAAACAAAACAACATCCACTTGCCACAAGGTCAATGGAGATAGCCGCTGAAGAGAAATAAGTTGAGAACTATTCTCACATTTAACTATGAGAAAGCCCTGTCCGTACAAAAGCCATGTATTATGCCCAAAGTAACAAAGCAGGAAAGCTCCTAGCTTCTAAGCTAAAGGCCACACAGTACAGATCCCAAATACATATATCATACACCCTCACACAAAGGGAAAACTAACGATCCAAGGGACATAGTGAACCATTTAGATCATACTATGAGAAAACCTTTACAACCTTGGAGATCAGATTCCACTTCCTGACTCATATTCTAATCTAGTCCAAGATTTCCTAACCACAGCATCACACATCTCCCCTCCTCCGACGCCCAAATTACCCAACTCAACAAACCTATTTCTGAACAGGAAATAGAGTTGGTGATTAAGTCCCTCCCACTAGGCAAAACACATGGCCCAGATGGACTATCAAGTGAATATTATAAACAATTTACCAAGCTACTACTCCCCCACTAATCTTCAATACAGGGAGTGCAGAATTATTAGGCAAATGAGTATTTTGACCACATCATCCTCTTTATGCATGTTGTCTTACTCCAAGCTGTATAGGCTCGAAAGCCTACTACCAATTAAGCATATTAGGTAATGTGCATCTCTGTAATGAGAAGGGGTGTGGTCTAATGACATCAACACCCTATATTAGGTGTGCATAATTATTAGGCAACTTCCTTTCCTTTGGCAAAATGGGTCAAAAGAAGGACTTGACAGGCTCAGAAAAGTCAAAAATAGTGAGATATCTTGCAGAGGGATGCAGCACTCTTAAAATTGCAAAGCTTCTGAAGCGTGATCATCGAACAATCAAGCGTTTCATTCAAAATAGTCAACAGGGTCGCAAGAAGCGTGTGGAAAAACCAAGGCGCAAAATAACTGCCCATGAACTGAGAAAAGTCAAGCGTGCAGCTGCCAAGATGCCACTTGCCACCAGTTTGGCCATATTTCAGAGCTGCAACACACTGGAGTGCCAAAAGCACAAGGTGTGCAATACTCAGAGACATGGCCAAGGTAAGAAAGGCTGAAAGACGACCACCACTGAACAAGACACACAAGCTGAAACGTCAAGACTGGGCCAAGAAATATCTCAAGACTGATTTTTCTAAGGTTTTATGGACTGATGAAATGAGAGTGAGTCTTGATGGGCCAGATGGATGGGCCCGTGCTGGATTGGTAAAGGGCAGAGAGCTCCATTCCGACTCAGATGCCAGCAAGGTGGGGTGGAGTACTGGTTTGGGCTGGTATCATCAAAGATGAGCTTGTGGGGCCTTTTCGGGTTGAGAATGGAGGTCAAGCTCAACTCCCAGTCCTACTGCAGTTTCTGGAAGACACCTTCTTCAATCAGTGGTAGCAGGAAGAAGTCTGCATCCTTCAAGAAAAACATGATTTTTATGCAGGACAATGCTCCATCACACGCGTCCAAGTACTCCACAACGTGGCTGCAAGAAAGGGTATAAAGATGAAAATCTAATGACATGCCTCCTTGTTCACCAGCTGAACCCCATTGAGAACCTGTGGTCCATCATCAAATGTGAGATTTACAAGGAGGGAAAACAGTACACCTCTCTAACAGTGTCTGGGAGGCTGTGGTTGCTGCTGCACGCAATGTTGATGGGAACAGATCAAAACACTGACAGAATCCATGGATGCAGGCTTTGAGTGTCCTTGCAAAGAAAGGTGGCTATATTGGTCACTGATTGTTTTTGTTTTGTTTTTGAATGTCCAGAAATGTATATTTGTGAATGTTGAGATGTTATATTGGTTTTCACTGGTAAAAATAAATAATTGAAATGGGTATATATTTGTTTTTGTTAAGTTGCCTAATAATTATGCACAGTAATAGTCACCTGCACACACAGATATCCCCCTAAAATAGCTAAAACTAAAACAAACTAAAAAACTTCCAAAAATATTCAGCTTTGATATTAATGAGTTTTTTGGGATCATTGAGAACATGGTTGTTGTATCAATAATAAAAAAAATCCTCAAAAATACAACTTGCCTAATAATTCTGCACTCCTGTATATCAAAGAGCAGCCACGGGAAAACCTTTTCCAGCCGAAATGCAAACTTCCCTTATAATCACGCTACCCAAACCTGGTAAACCCGATAACGTCCCACAGAATTTTAGGCCCATATCTTTGCTCATTACAGACATAAAAATCTTCTCTAAGTTGATTGCAAACAGTTTAGCCCCACTACTACTCGCATTGTCTCACCAGATCAAACGGGTTTCATTAAGGTCGTCAAGCAGCAGACAACACTAGAGACTTTTAAATATCTTGATAATGCAGAATCCAGAGAGATCCCTTTACTTGCCGTTACCCTTGATGCGGAAAAAGCATTTGATAGGTTAAAGGGAACTTGTCGCCTCCCAAAACCATCCCAAGCCGCCAGCAGTACATGCAGTGAGCCAGCAGCGTGTTTATGATGATGCCTTTCTTTCCTGAAGTCAGATGCAGCAAAAGTACTGAAAACGTTGTTTTATCCCCTGCCGGCGCGCTTCTCCACAAGTGACTGGTAACCTTCAAGTGACGGTAACCACGCCCCTGCCTCTTCGCCCATGACAGACAGACGCTGTTCGGCAAAGGCAGCCGAACTCTCGTGCATAAGCGCTGTCAGTCAGAGGGAAGTGGGCGTAGTTACATGACTTGAAGCAAGGAGGCCGCTGCCTCCTTGACTTCAAGCATCTGTGGAGAAGCGCTCCGGCAGGGGATAAAACGTTTTCAGTACTTTTGCTGCATCTGCCTTCAGGAAGAAAGGCATCATCAGAAACACGCTGCTGGCTACACGCAGGTACTGCTGGCGAAATGAGGGAATGACAATAGGTAAAAACATATTAAAATGACATTATTTAACCCTTACAAAGCCGGGAAAGTCCTTGCAGAATGCAATTGACATCATAACACATTTTGGATCCCTGTCCTATTATAAAATAAATGAAGCAAAGTCCTTACCGATACTGATACCCTCAGACGAACTACAGGCTCTTAAAATCATATATCAGCTTGATTGCCAAAATTCCAGCATTACTTACCTAGGAGTACACCTTACCTCACCATGCGCACTCCTCTACAAGTCTAATTACTTACCGTCCTAAATACACTGGAGAGAGATTTAACAGGGCTTGCATTAAAGGAACTGTCATGGTGGGCAAGATGATATCTTTTCAAATGATGACATTCCCAAACTGTATGTATCCGTGCATTACCTATACATATCCCACATATTTCTTCAAAAAAGCACAAACTAATTTTAAGCAGATATAAGCAGATATATTTGGAATATACAATTGTTGACCAGGAGTAAAAGAGCAGGAGGACTGGGCTATTCTCGATCAGTAGATTATTACAGAGCTATAGCCTTGTCCTTTCCTGAAAGAGTGGTGGTTAGAGGTAAACCAGAAACCATGGTACAGATAGAGAGCCATATTCTAGGCAAAAGTAACATTAGAGATCTGCTGATTAATTCTTCTTGGAAAAAGGTCTCCTAGACAACCCCTTACTTACAATGCAACATGCCATAACACTGAGGAACCAGCTGCACTCATTTAGTGGGAAATCCACTTTCCTTTTAACACAAGTCATTACCACTTCAACGTTGGAGCTGGGAATTGGGGACATTGACCTCACCACCTGGTATCAGGCTGGGGTTAAAAAATGTAACGCAATTAATGGATGGTACTACCCTGAAACCTTTTGAGGTAATTCAAGCAATCTTTCAGATCCCACACAGGGAATTTTACAATTACTTGAGAAGTCGACATTTCTTGAACCCTTTTCTTCTATCCCCCCAAAGATTAATTCTGACATATTTAGACTGCTCTGACTCCCTTGCTCTCCACTAATCTTACCAAAACCTTTTATGATACTCTGGTGACAAAGACGCCTTCATCAAAACACCACCCATTTTAGCATGGGAAGCTGACCTGAACCAAGTCTTCACAACTGAAGAATGGGCAACAGCTTTGACATACTTGACTACCACATTCAAAGGTGTTACACAATACGAAGCAGGAATAAAGACTATCTTCGCTGTATTTCGCTTTGCATAGATTGAGTAGAATTTTCCCAGGAGTGTCTGCATGCTGTTGGAGACAATGCGTCAACTAGGGACATTAATGCATATCCTGTGGAGTTGTCCCAACATAAGGTTTTTTTTTGGCAGGGGAATATTTGCGCTAATCTCTGAAGTTTGTGCAATGATCATAACACCATCCCCAGCTCTAGCATTATTGTTTATTGGTATAAAAAGATATACCCCCTTGACAAGAAAACTCATAGGTCATATAGTTTTAAGTGCTAAATTGGTGATACCTCGCCACTGGAAAGAGACAGACCCCTCAAAAGTCTAAGAACTAATTCGAACTTTGAAAACCTGTCATTATGAGAAAATGTTACCCGCTACCATGATCAATAGGAGAATGGTGGAGAGTACATGGGAATTGTGGATGAACCACCCCAAATACACCCCTTGACAAATGTACGAGAAGCATATAATAAACATATGACTATCTAATGATAAAGTAAATGGGCTACAAACTCATGAGGGGTGTGGGTGCCAGGAGAGTTTCAGTTCTTTGTTACTTGTTTCTTTGCTTACTCAGAATATACTTCCTTTTATTCCATATTAAGTACCATGTAGGCAGCATCCGAGCGGATGCCATGGTGCTTTCTTACTCCTAACAATATGAATAAAGAGATAGATACGGTTGTGACAACTTTATTGTAAGAAAAAATATACCGTACAGCTCAATGATGCAATCTTATCTGTATGTTTTAAATAGATGGCTGCGTCCACTGAACATGTTTTCTTTTGCTTTTTCTATTGTTGAAAAAAAAAGTTTATAATAAAAAAGTCACATTTTAAAAGACGCGTGTGCCTTGTTGATATATGAGGTGAAAAAAATCACAAATTTTGATTTGTAAGGTTAGTATTTTTTTGGTGCAAATGATCTATGTCCCCCAGTGACTTTTTAAAATATAAACTTGATTATATGCCTATTTCTCTCAATTTGCGACATTTTAACGCCAATAGCACTAAAATACGACTTTTTAAAACCATAATGTGCCATTTCAGCCACCCCTGCCAGAGCACACTTGCGACTTTCGAAACATATCTGTGACATTTCCACTGGTAAAATGCGACTTTTGTCTCAGATTCGGGACATTATTGTTATTGCTTTGTTTTTGTTGAATGTCAATTTACCGATAAAACCCTGCTGTTTAGCTAATTTATATTAGATAAAAATAAATGTGTCCTGTTTATTACTAATCTATCACTTGTTCCCATGACGAGTTGGTTTTCTTTTCATAAATGCGACTTTTTGACAAAAAAGTTGTATCTTTCTGCCATAAGTGCACCTTTTTACACAAAATACCACCACATAAGCTGGCTTAATTGTCTGCAGCAATTAGAGCCATTACTGCTGATAAGAGGATGATAAATGAGGTGTAATATGTGCTAATTTGATAGCCCTGCCCTTTTGATATTTATAGTTCATTTCTGGCGTGATGCATTCTTTATGGTGAAAAATCTGGAGAAAACAGTAAAAATATTCGGCGCATATAAAAACACAATTTTTGCCTCATTTTATGCCATAATTATGGCGCAACATGCTTAGTAAATGCCTCCCAGTGTGTGAGAAGAGAACAGATAGTTAATTATGTCTGTGAAGGTTCTCATTTATCCAGGTCATAGTATATCTGTAAAGAATAAATCAAGGCAACTGGACTTACTGTAGATTTCTTGAAAACGTTTCACTCGTTCTTCCAACAAGCTTTCTCAATTCTGAGTGAGAATTGAGAAAGCTTGTTAGAAGAACGAGTGAAACGTTTTCAAGAAATCTACAGTAAGTCCAGTTGCCTTGATTTATTCTTTACAGATATACAGTACAGAGCAAAAGTTTGGACACACCTTCTCATTCAAAGAGTTTTCTTTATTTTCATGATTATGAAAATTGTAGATTCACACTGAAGGCATCAAAACTATGAATTAACACTTGTGGAATTATATACATTACAAACAAGTGTGAAACAACTGAAAATATGTCATATTCTAGGTTCTTCAAAGTAGTCACCTTTTGCTTTGATTACTGCTTTGCACACTCTTGGCATTCTCTTGATGAGCTTCAAGAGGTAGTCCCTGTCAGGTTTAATAAGTGGGATTTCTTGCCTTATAAATGGGGTTGGGACCATCAGTTGCGTTGAGGAGAAGTCAGGTGGATACACAGCTGATAGTCCTACTGAATAGACTGTTAGCTGCTTTTTTCTTGCCATAATACAAATTCTAAGTAAAGAAAAATGAGTGGCCATCATTACTTTAAGAAATGAAGGTCAGTCAGTCAGCCGAAAAATTGGGAAAACTTTGAAAGTAAGGGTTATTTGACCATGAAGGAGAGTGATGGGGTGCTGCGCCAGATGACCTGGCCTCCACAGTCACCGAACCTGAACCCAATCGAGATGGTTTGGGGTGAGCTGGACCGCAGAGTGAAGGCAAAAGGGCCAACAAGTGCTAAGCATCTCTGGGAACTCCTTCAAGACTGTTGGAAGACCATTTCAGGGGACTACCTCTTGAAGCTCATCAAGAGAATGCCAAGAGTGTGCAAAGCAGTAATCAAAGCAAAAGGTGGCTACTTTGAAGAACCTAGAATATGACATTTTCAGTTGTTTCACACTTGTTTGTTATGTATATAATTCCACATGTGTTACCGTATTTTTCGCCCCATAAGACGCACTTTTTCCTCCCCAAAAATGGGAGGAAAATGCCCCTGCGTCTTATGGGACGAATGCTGACAGTTTTAACATCGCTGGATGCGATGTACGGAGCGGGGGCCGGGGAGGGACTGGGAGGAGGAGCTGGGGGCCGGCAATAGCGGCGGGGCGGTGCGGTCACTGTACTATAGCCCCGCCCCACCGCTCCGGTATTCTAATATAAAATGTATTATTGAATTAAAAGTTATTAAACATGCCCCCCTCACTCCTAATAGTACCGTATATCCTAATTGCTTCTGTATAATGCCGGCAGGCAGGCCGGGCGGGCGGCAGCGTAACTCACTGATGTCACGTGCCTGCGCCGCCTCCTTTATGAATGAAGCAGGCGGCGCAGGCAAGTGACGTCAGTGAGTGACGCCTGCCGGCATTATACAGAAGCAATTAGGATATACGGTACTATTAGGAGTGAGGCGGGCATGTTTAATAACTTTTAATTCAATAATACATTTTATATTTGTATACTGGGGGGGTGGCGGGGGGGGGGGGCACACGGAATCTGTGGATGGCACAGTTAAGGGGTGGGGGTCTGTGGATGGCTTTGTTATGGGCTGGGGGGGGTCTGTGGATGGCACATATATAACAGTGCCATCCACAGATCCCCCCCTGTAACAGTGCCATCCACAGATCCCCCCCTGTAACAGTGCCATCCACAGATCCCCCCCTGTAACAGTGCCATCCACAGATCCCCCCCTGTAACAGTGCCAGCCACAGATCCCCCCATAAGTGTCCGTCATTCACAGATCCCCCCATAAGTGTCCGTCATCCACAGATCCCCCCATAAGTGTCCGTCATCCACAGATCCCCCCCATAAGTGTCCGTCATCCACAGATCCCCCCATAAGTGTCCGTCATCCACAGATCTTACCCATAAGTGTCCGTCATCCACAGATCCCCCCATAAGTGTCCGTCATCCACAGATCCCCCTATAACAGTGTCCGTCATCCACAGATCCTCCCATAACAGTGTCCGTCATCCACAGATCCCCCCATAACAGTGTCCGTCATCCACAGATCCCCCCCATAACAGTGTCCGTCATCCACAGATCCCCCCCATAACAGTGTCCGTCATCCACAGACCACCATTAGTTCCAAACCCACCAAAGCACACCTTTTGGTTCAAAATATTTTTTTTCTTATTTTCCTCCCCAAAAACCTAGGTGCGTCTTATGGGCCGGTGCGTCTTATAGGGCGAGAAATATGGTAATTCATAGTTTTGATGCCTTCATAGTCATGAAAATAAAGAAAACTCTTTGAATGAGAAGGTGTGTCCAAACTTTTGGTCTGTACTGTAGATAGTTAATTAATAGCTAGATAGATTCAGGGAGAGTGAAAAATAGTGTGCATAGGAAGGGAGGGACTGTCAGGGAAGAAATTTTACACTTTCACTACTGCACAATTTTACACTTTCACTACTGCACAACAATTCCTGCACAGAACCAGGTCTGCCACTGTGAGGGTCCATTCACACGTCCTGATTTTTTTCATCCAGAAAAACGGTCCGTTTTTTGCGGATCCGTTGTTCCGCAATTGTGTCAGTTTTCCTGAAATTTTACATCTGAATCCGTTCCGTTCTTCCGCAAAAAACGGACCGTGTGTCTCCGAATATCATCCGTTTCTTGCGGATCCGCAAAAAAACGGATGCATGAATAAATTAAAATAATTTCTTGTTGCTTGGATATAGAATAAAAATTAAGTCATGTGATAGGCCAGGCGCCATTTTGTTTGGTTTGACGTGTCGTACAGAGCTCTGAGGGAAACCTTAGCTTGACATAGTCAGTGTTGTGTATTTCTATCGATATGCCGAAAGATATAAATTCCGTTCTCTTGTACTGGCCGATATGGACAGCAAGCAGCGATGCTGGAGGATGTACCGGAGAGAAGGAGGCGACAGTGGGTTCATCCCATTGTCGCACAACGCCAAAGGAAGGGACAATTCCATACATTATATAATGACCTGCGACAGGACCCATTGAAATTCCATAGTTACTGCCGCATGTCCATGGAGACATTCGATCGTCTGCTGGTGTGTCTCCATCCAGACCTTACCTTCATGGACACGAGCATGAGGCGCAGCATCTCAGCAGAGCAAAGATTAATCGTCACTTTGAGGTAAAAGAAACTCTAGTAATAGTCATATTAAAATTTGTTTTGAAAAATTCTTAATTTTTAAAAAATATATTAATACTTTTTTAAATTTATTTCCACAGTTTCCTGGCAACTGGAAATTCTTTGGCTTCGCTGCACTTCGAGTTTGTGCTAGGAATCTCAACAATCTCTGGGATAGTCTGCCATACTTGTCAAGTAATATGGAAGCGGTGATGCCCACCCCCAAAGCGCAAGATTGGCTTTGTGTCGCCGACGGTTTTTACCAATCATCGCAGTTTCCAAACTGCATAGGGGCTCTGGACGGCAAACATATACGTGTCAAGAAGCCGCCTCACTCAGGGTCCCGGTACTTCAATTACAAGCAGTATTTTTCTGTAGTGCTGATGGCCCTTGCTGACAGTAACTACAGGTTTGTAATTGTGGATATCGGGGCCTACGGGAGCACTTCAAACGCCCGCATCTTTAGTGCTTCCAGAATGGGTGAACGGCTTCAAGCAAACCAGCTTGCCCTGCCAGAGCCAAGTAGACTACTCGGATCTGCAGGTCCGCCGGCTCCATTTGTGATCGTGGCAGACGAAGGATTTGCATTGGCACCACACCTGATGCGGCCCTTCCCTAGACGCGATCTGGATGACCGGAAGCGCATCTTCAACTATCGACTGACTCGCACCCGTCGGTATGTGGAGTGCGCTTTTGGAATACTGTCCACTAAGTGGAGAGTATTCATGTCATCCATACAGATGAATCCGGACAATGCCACCCTGGTGATACTTGTGTATTACTTCACAATTTCACCAGGATACATGATCCCTCCGCTGATGCAGAAATAGGTTTAAATATGACATCTTCTGTCATTTTAGACCAGAGTCGGCCTGGACGACCTGGAACAGCTGGATTAGCTATTTGGGAACTCTATGCCGACTATTTCTGCAGCCCAGAGGGGGCATTACCGTGGCAGTTGGAAGCCATCCGTGGTAGTCGTTGATTTCAGCTTGATTCTGGTTACTAAATTTAAATAAATTTTAATATTTTTAGTTAGTTAGCTCCACAGTTGTTAGTTTAGATTAGGGACTCGCAAGATAATGAGGACCCTTGACGTGGGCTTGCGGGCTGAGGTATTTTTTATTTCCAAAATCCTAAATTTTTTATTAAACTTTTAAATCTAGGAATTTGGTTTAAACACCTTCTAATACCTCTTTAAAAATTAAACATCTTTTAAATGTGTAATAAAAATGTTTTCATGTTTTTGTAGACGCTTTTTTTCAATTTTTTTTGAAAAAAAATAAATAAATTTTTATTTCGAAAAAATATTAGCTTTGTGAACAAGTAAAAAAATAACATAAAATACTGTTTATTTTTGATAATATTTTTTTTTATTACCAGATGAAACTTTTTTTTTTTTTATCTAGTATGCATATGTTGTAATTTTGTACATTACAAACTATTTGGAATCCAAATTATAAGTTAAATTTTACATTTTAAAATTTTGAAATAAAAATAAAATGAAGATCACATTTTTTTATTAAAGATCAAACAGATCCCTAGTGAAAGGACCAGGGTTGGATGGTGGCCGACTGGCCTCAAAAACATTACCAGATGATTCATACTCCCCTCTGTAAGGGCTCTTTCACACCTGCGTTGTTGTGTTCCGGCATAGAGTTCCGTTGTCGGGGCTCTATGCCGGAAGAATCCTGATCAGGATTATCCTAATGCATTCTGAATGGAGAGAAATCCGTTCAGGATGCATCAGGATGTCTTCAGTTCCGGAACGGAACGTTTTTTGGCCGGAGAAAATACCGCAGCATGCTGCGCTTTTTGCTCCGGCCAAAAATCCGGAACACTTGCCGCAAGGCCGGATCCGGAATTAATGCCCATTGAAAGGCATTGATCCGGATCCGGCCTTAAGCTAAACGTCGTTTCGGCGCATTGCCGCATCCGACATTTAGCTTTTTCAGAGTGGTTACCATGGCTGCCGGGACGCTAAAGTCCTGGCAGCCATGGTAAAGTGTAGTGGGGAGCGGGGAGCAGTGTACTTACCGTCCGTGCGGCTCCCCGGGCGCTCCAGAGTGACGTCAGGGCGCCCCAAGCGCATGGATCATGTGATCACATGGATCACGTCATCCATGCGCATGGGGCGCTCTGACGTCATTCTGGAGCGCCCCGGGAGCCGCACGGACTGTAAGTATACCGCTCCCCCGCTCCCCACTACTACTATGGCAACCAGGACTTTAATAGCGTCCTGGGTGCCATAGTAACACTGAACGCATTTGGAAGACGGTTCCGTCTTCAAATGCTTTCTGTACACTTGCGTTTTTCCGGATCCGGAGTGTAATTCCGGCAAGTGGAGTACACGCCGGATCCGGACAACGCAAGTGTGAAAGAGGCCTAATAGGGATCTCTTGAGTAACCATGGGTTCGACCTAAGAACCTTGGAGGAGGTGGTGGAGGAGGCGGTGGAGGAGGTGAAGTAGTTTGTTGGCTAATTACTACACCTGAAATTAATTCATCCCGTGCAAGTTCAATTTGATGAACTAAATTCATAGGTTCTCTAGGCCCAGCAAAAAGATCTAGGAGCATTGACATAGCCGCTATACAACGCGGTTGTCGTTCATCTTGTACACACTTCATATAGGGGGCCAAACTCCTCAAAAAACATTCCTCCTTACTCTCACCACGATTCTGATTTAGATACTCGAGCACACGACAATCAATGATGGCTCAAGTATCCAAAGCAGAATCATGTTGAGCGCCCCTCTGGCGTCTACCAGATGAACGACGTGGCAATTCACCCTCATGTTGCTCAGTGGTCACTGGCCTTGTTGCTTGCTCGGGCTGGGTTATATTTGGAGCAACTACTAACTCTGGATCCACAATTGCTTGTGAAACTTGAGCTTCATGTTCAGATTCTTCAAATGTAGCCTCACAATCACGTTCAGATTGGGATTCAGCTGGATCTGGAATATTTTGAGCTGGTGGTTCGTCCTCAAGATTGCCCACTGTTCTATAATAAAAAAAATAAAATAAAAAAAATGTATTGTTTTTTTTATATACTTTATACTCAATTTATATATATATGAATATCAGTCTGTCTTTCTTAATGTCTGTCTATACGTCTGTCATGTAGTTCTTTATGTGCTCAGAAATGACTAGAACAATCGTCCAAAAATTTGACACACAGCTACATTAGGTGTATGACATGTTTTTAGACCAAGTCTCATCTCTCTCGGACTTTCAGTTCCTGTATATTGAAAAAAAATGAGCCATCACTACACAATACAAGCCTTCAAGTTATTCTCTTTGGCCCCTTTTAACACGGATGAGTTATCTGCACGGTTACGATGCGTGAGTTGGACGCATTGCACCCTCACAGAATACCGACCAATTCTTTTATATGGAGCTGTTCAGATGTGCTGTGATTTTCACCCATCACTTGTGCGTTGCGTAAAAATCACAAGCATCTGCAAGCAAGTGCGGATGCGGTGCGATTTTCATGCTGGGTTGCTAGGAGACGATCGGGATGGAGACTCTATTATTATTATTTACCCTTAAAACATGGTTTTATATATATATATATATATATATATATATATATATATATATATATAAAAGCATGTTATAAGGAAAAATATTCTAATCTACTAACACTGATCCCAAGGCCGATCTTCTGTGAAGAAGTTTGGGTACCAAACATAAGTGTTTTTTCGCACGTGAGTGCAAAACGCATTTAACAATGTTTTGCACTCGCGCTGAAAAATCGTGCATGTAACGGCAACGCAACAGCACATTTTCCAACAACGCCCATCTGAAAGAGGTCTTTATATATCAACATCAATATATACACAGTTAAACTCCAGGTTTCCATAACAACGCAGCCTAGGTGCGGTTATTTAAAAATTAAGTCTATAGAGCTCAAAAATTTTAATATCCTTCTAGGTATGTATTGCTAAAGCTGAACCTGTAATTTTCAGACAATGGGGGCATATATTTCAAATACCCCAGTCATGTGATGTATGCTCACATTCATCACATACATAGATCCTAATTATTGTTCAGTAGTGCTTCAGCCACTATTTTCAGTTGCTACATTTCTGATATAGGTGAGTGTACCTGTGTTGGCACACGCACCTTGATGAAGGTGCATGCGTCTGCACATACTGCCAGTTATAACAGAGGGAATTAAACTTTATCATGATTGGGCTGTACAGGCCATTAGATGATTTTTTTTTTTTACAATGACTTACGGTCTTAATTCCATAATAGGCCTTAAGAATTGAAGATTTTTGGTATAGAGATATGTTTTTTTTTTATAAAGAACCATCCCCACTCTTTCTCTTCATGTTTATTTCACGCCGAAATTGGTCTCTGCAAGAGTTCCAGCGATTCTTGATCTTGGAAACTATAAAAAAATTAAAAATAAAAATATATTTTAATTAAAAATGCAGTATGAGAATTGAAAAATATATAAAAAGAAATCTTAAAATCATGCATATGCAGCTGCACACAGTAGTTTCTATGCCACATTTTGAAAAGTTTAAATGTTTGCTGCAAGGGGTTAAAAGTTTGTTAGGGCAAAAAAAATTGATACATGGGCAGCTAGACCTGGCTGTTGCTAGGCAACAGTTTGCAAAGCACATATTTTAGCTATAAGGGTTTATATGCTATGCAAAAAAGGATAATCATATAAAATCTATACAATACAGTTGCTATGCATGATTTTAATGAACATATATAAAAATCTATACTTTTCTTTAACTATGCGTGATTTTAATGTTTTTGCAAATGCTTTTAAAGGGTTTCTGTCACCCCACAAAACTTTTTTTTTTTTTGGATAGTTAGATTCCTCATAGCGCGATATAGGAGAATACAATAGTCTTACTTACTTTCATGCGGCCGATTCTTTATAAAACAAAGTTTTATAATATGTAAATGAGGGCTCTACCAGCAAGTAGGGCGTCTACTTGCTGGTAGCCGCAGCAGAAAACCGCCCCCTCGCCGTGTTGATTGACAGGGCCAGCCGTGATCTCCTCCTCCGGCCGGCCCTGTCAGTAATTCAAAAATCGTGCGCCTCTGGTCATTCGGCGCAGGCGCTCTGAGATGAGGAGGCTCGTCTCCTCAGCACTCCCTCAGTGCGCCTGCGCCGATGACGTCTTCTCTTTCGGTGATGTCATCGGCGCAGGCGCACTGAGGTAGTGCTGAGGAGACGAGCCTCCTCATCTCAGAGCGCCTGCGCCGAATGACCAGAGGCGCGCGATTTTTGAATTACTGACAGGGCCGGCCGGAGGAGGAGATCACGGCTGGCCCTGTCAATCAACACGGCGAGGGGGCGGTTTTCTGCTGCGGCTACCAGCAAGTAGACGCCCTACTTGCTGGTAGAGCCCTCATTTACATATTATAAAAGTTCGTTTTATAAAGAATCGGCCGCATGAAAGTAAGTAAGACTATTATATTCTCCTATATCGCGCTATGAGGAATCTAACTATCCAAAAAAAAAAAAATGAGTTTTGTGGGGTGACAGAAACCCTTTAAGCCAGGCAGCCTCAAAAAAAGTGGTTAGCTAACTTTGCAATCAATATGCATAAGAATATGTGATTTTTATCTTTCACATCTAGAGTATTAGGTATATAGGTGCATTCCTCAGAAAAAGTATGTTATATTTATTTTTCTAAAGAAAAAAATATTAAAAAAGCATTTATCTTGCCTTAATATAACTATAAAGTAAGATTTTAGCCATGAGCAATATGCTTCTTTCCTGCTGTGATTTTTCTCTACTTCGGTTGTTAAACTACAACTCACTACAGCTCTGCATGTTGAGAGTTGTAGTTTTAAAACAGGTGGGGAAACACAAGTTGGCCAGCAATAAAATATAATGTGCATTTATACTTTAGATGTTCAAACATATTTTATACTGAATAATTTCACTTACTAATGTTCAGTCTTTTCTTGCAATTGAACTGGTCCCATTCAGATCCTGATAATTCTTTTCAATTTCTTCCCATGACCGGTCTCTACGGATCCGGTCATGGTACTCATCAGACCTTGTGTCCCATGTATGAGAATAATAAATTTCTCAACATCAAATGATGACATTTTTTTTTAACTGCACTTCTAAACTTCTGCTCAGTACCAAAGCTCACTGCTGCACTGACTCAAAGTCTGCCTGGGCCTGTGGGCTGGATTCACTTCCTTGAACGGAATCCGCAAAAATGGATGACATACGGATGTGCATCCGAATGTCTTCCGTTTTTTTCGGATCCATAGACTTTCATTGGGCTACAGACCGCAATTTGCGGATAATAATAGGACAAGTTGATTATTTTATGCGGATCTGCGGAACGGACGAACGGAAACGGACAGCACACGGTGTGCTGTCCGTTTTTTTCCAGGAACCATTGAAATGAATGGAACCGCATCATATCCGCAAAAAAAACGGATCGGATCGGATCAGGATAAAAAATCAGGACGTGTGAATAGACCCTAAAGAGGGGAAAGATTTTAGACAAACAAATCTTACTTGTTTAGATTATATCCACCTCCAGATTACCTCCTGAATATCTCCAATGCACTTATAAAAATCAGCACTTTGAAAATTCAGCAAGCTATAATTAGGCAAGCTAATACACTGCTCAAAAAAATAAAGGGAACACAAAAATAACACATCCTAGATCTGAATTAATTAAATATTCTTCTGAAATACTTTGTTCTTTACATAGTTGAATGTGCTAACAACAAAATCACACAAAAATAAAAAAATGGAAATCAAATTTTTTAACCCATGGGAGGTCTGGATTTGGAGTCACACTCAAAATGAAAGTGGAAAAACACACTACAGGCTGATCCAACTTTGATGTAATGTCCTTAAAACAAGTCAAAATGAGGCTCAGTAGTGTGTGTGTGGCCTCCACGTGCCTGTATGACCTCCCTACAACTCCTGTGCATGCTCCTGATGAGGTGGTGGACGATCTCCTGAGGGATCTCCTCCCAGACCTGGACTAAAGCATCTGCCAACTCCTGGACAGTCTGTGGTGCAACGTGACGTTGGTGGATAGAGCGAGACATGATGTCCCAGATGTGCTCAATTGGATTCAGGCCTGGGGAATGGGCGGGCCAGTCCATAGCATCAATGCCTTCGTCTTGCAGCAACTGCTGACACACTCCAGCCACATGAGGTCTAGCATTGTCTTGCATTAGGAGGAACCCAGGGCCAACCGCACCAGCATATGGTCTCACATGGGGTCTGAGGATCTCATCTCGGTACCTAATGGCAGTCAGGCTACCTCTGGCGAGCACATGGAGGGCTGTGCGGCCCTCCAAAGAAATGCCACCCCACACCATTACTGACCCAATGCCAAACCGGTCATGCTGGAGGATGTTGCAGGCAGCAGAACGTTCTCCACGGCGTCTCCAGACTCTGTCACGTCTGTCACATGTGCTCAGTGTGAACCTGCTTTCATCTGTGAAGAGCACAGGGCGCCAGTGGCGAATTTGCCAATCTTGGGTTTCTCTGACAAATGCCAAACGTCCTGCACGATGTTGGGCTGTAAGCACAACCCCCACCTGTGGACGTCGGGCCCTCATATCACCCTCATGGAGTCTTTTTCTGACCGTTTGAGCAGACACATGCACATTTGTAGCCTGCTGGAGGTCATTTTGCAGGGCTCTGGCAGTGCTCCTCCTGTTCCTTCTTGCACAAAGGCGGAGGTAGCGGTCCTGCTGCTGGGTTGTTGCCCTCCTACGGCCCCCTCCACGTCTCCTGATGTACTGGCCTGTCTCCTGGTAGCGCCTCCATGCTCTGGACACTACGCTGACAGACACAGCAAACCTTCTTGCCACAGCTCGCATTGATGTGCCATCCTGGATAAGCTGCACTACCTGAGCCACTTGTGTGGGCTGTAGACTCCATCTCATGCTACCACTAGAGTGAAAGCACCGCCAGCATTCAAAAGTGACCAAAACATCAGCCAGGAAGCATAGGAACTGAGAAATGGTCTGTGGTCACTACCTGCAGAACCACTCCTTTATTGGGGGTGTCTTGCTAATTGCCTATAATTTCCACCTGTTGTCTATCCCATTTGCACAACAGCATGTGAAATTGATTGTCACTCAGTGTTGCTTCCTAAGAGGACAGTTTGATTTCACAGAAGTGTGATTGACTTGGAGTTACATTGTGTTGTTTAAGTGTTCCCTTTATTTTTTTGAGCAGTGTACTATGTGGCCATATATACACACTCTCCCACAAAAGCTCCTCCCCCAACAGCAATTTAACACCTTAATATCTTTATCAGCAAAATTGCAGAAGGCCTCGATGGTAAGGTGTGTCTTTTTGCTGATGACACAAAGATTTACATAGAAACATAGAAACATAGAATGTGTCGGCAGATAAGAACCATTTGGCCCATCTAGTCTGCCCAATATACTGAATACTATGGATAGCCCCCGGCCCTATCTTATATGAAGGATGGCCTTATGCCTATCCCATGCATGCTTAAACCCCTTCACTGTATTTGCAGCTACCACTTCTGCAGGAAGGCTATTCCATGCATCCACTACTCTCTCAGTAAAGTAATACTTCCTTATATTACTTTTAAACCTTTGCCCCTCTAATTTAAAACGGTGTCCTCTTGTGGTAGTTTTTCTTCTTTTAAATATGCTCTCTTCCTTTACCGAGTTGATTCCCTTTATGTATTTAAAAGTTTCTATCATATCCCCTCTGTCTCTTCTTTCTTCCAAGCTATACATATTAAGGTCCTTTAACCTTTCCTGGTAAGTTTTATCCTGCAATCCATGTACTAGTTTAGTAGCTCTTCTCTGAACTCTCTCTAGAGTATCTATATCCTTCTGGAGATATGGCCTCCAGTACTGCGCACAATACTCCAAGTGAGGTCTCACCAGTGTTCTGTACAGCGGCATAAGCACTTCACTCTTTCTACTGCTTATACCTCTCCCTATACATCCAAGCATTCTGCTGGCATTTCGTGCTGCTCTATTACATTGTCTTCCCACCTTTAAGTCTTCTGAAATAATTACTCCTAAATCCCTTTCCTCAGATACTGAGGTCAGGACTGTGTCAAATATTCTATATTCTGCCCTTGGGTTTTTACGCCCCAGGTGCATTATCTTGCACTTATCCACATTAAATTTCAGTTTCCAGAGTTCTGACCATTCTTCTAGTTTTCCTAAATCCTTTTCCATTTGGCGTTTCCCTCCAGGAAAATCAACCCTGTTACATATCTTTGTGTCATCAGCAAAAAGACAAACCTTACCAGCGAGGCCTTTTGCAATATCACTTATGAAGATATTAAACAAAATCGGTCCCAGTACAGATCCCTGTGGAACCCCACTGGTAACATTACCTTGTTTTGAATGTTCTCCATTGACTACAACCCTCTGTTGTCTGTCACTCAGCCACTGCCTAATCCACTCAACAATATGGGAGTCCATGCTCAATGACTGCAGTTTATTGATAAGTCTTCTATGTGGGACAGTGTCAAAAGCCTTACTAAAATCTAGATATGCGATGTCTACTGCACCTCCACCGTCTATTATTTTATTCACCCAGTCAAAAAAATCTATAAGATTTGTTTGACATGATCTCCCTGAAGTAAACCCATGTTGTTTTTCATCTTGCAATCCATGGGATTTTAGATGTTCCACAATCCTATCCTTTAATAGGGTTTCCATTAATTTGCCTACTATTGATGTCAGACTCACTGGTCTATAGTTGCTCGATTCCTCCCAACTACCTTTCTTGTGAATGGGCACGACATTTGCCAATTTCCAATCTTCCGGGACGACTCCTGTTACTAATGATTGGTTAAATAAATCTGTTAACGGTTTTGCCAGCTCACCACTAAGCTCTTTTAATAATTTTGGGTGTATCTCATCAGGCCCCTGTGACTTATCTGTCTTCACCTTAGACAGCAAACTTAGAACATCTTCCTCTGTAAAGATACATGCATCAAACGATTTAATAGTCATTCTTTCTAGTGGAGGTCCTTCTCCTTTTTCTTTTGTAAAAACTGAACAGAAGTATTCATTAAGGCAGTCGGCTAGCCCTTTATTCTCTTCTACATACCTTCCGTCCTTTGTTTTTAATTTAGTTATTCCTTGTTTTAATTTCCTTTTTTCATTTATATATCTGAAGAATGTCTTATCCCCTTTTTTCATAGACTGAGCTAGTTTTTCTTCTGCCTGCGCTTTAGAAGTTCTTATAACTTGCTTGGCCTCTCTCTGCCTAATCTTGTAGATTTCCTTATCTTCATTGCTCTGGGTTTTTTTATAATTACAAAATGCTAGCTTTTTATTTTTAATGATTTGGGCCACTTCTGCTGAGTACCACATTGGTCTCCTCCTTTTTTTGCTTTTACTGACGAGTCTAATGCAATTTTCTGTTGCCTTCAATAATGCACCTTTTAAGTAGTCCCATTTCTCCTGGACTCCATGTAATCCGTTCCAGTCTGATAAGGACTCATTTATGACTAATTTCATTTTTGAAAAGTCTGTTTTTCTAAAATCTAAAACTTTTGTTTTTGTGTGGTGGGACTCTTTCACAGTTCTTATATTAAACCACACTGACTGGTGATCACTAGATCCCAAGGTTTCGCCTACAATGACATCATATACCGAATCCCCGTTTGTGAATACCAAATCCAAAATGGCCTCCCTCCGGGTTGGCTCCTCAACCACTTGTTGTAGAGATAACCCCAGTAGGGAATTTAGAATATCTGTACTCCTGGTAGAACTTGCTATTTTGGTTTTCCAGTTTATATCTGGAAGATTGAAATCTCCCATAATGATAACTTCTCCTTTCATTGTCATTTTAGCTATTTCTTCAACTAGTAGATCATCTAGTTCTTTAACTTGACCAGGTGGTCTATATATCACACCTACACGAGTTACTGCATGGTTAGCAAACTGCAACGTAACCCAAACTGACTCTATGTTGGCCTCACCAACTTGTATTAGGTTAGATTTAATGCTATCTTTCACATACAGGGCCACTCCTCCTCCTTTCTTGCCTTCTCTGTCTCTTCTGTATAAAGAGTACCCTGGTATGGTTATGTCCCAGTCATTTCTTTCATTAAACCATGTCTCCGTAACAGCCACTAAATCTACATTCTCAGATGCCATTATTGACCCAAGTTCATTGATTTTTTTACCTAAACTGCGAGCATTTGTAGACAGGACTCTGAGCTTATCATTTCTTAACCTCAGTGCTTCTGGCCTGTTCTGGCATTGTTTCGGGGGGCAATTGGACTCTTTTATTTTCACTCTTTTGCCCCCCCTTCCTAGTTTAAATACTCTTTCGCAAATTCTTGGAGTTGTTCACTAAGTACATTTGTTCCTTTGAGAGAAAGATGCAAACCATCTTTTTTGTACAGTTCCTTTCTATTCCAAGTAGAGCTATTTGAAACAGGGTTGATGTTCCTGGAGGGATACACCAAATGGAAAAGGATTTAGGAAAACTAGAGGAATGGTAAAAAAATCTGTCAACTAAAATTTAATGTTGATAAGTGCAAGATAATGCACCTGGGGCGTAAAAACCCAAGAGCAGAATATAAAATCAGTGATACAGTCCTAACCTCAGTATCTGAGGAAATGGATTTAGGGGTCATTATTTCAGAAGACTTAAAGGTAGGCAGACAATTCATAGAGCAGTAGGAAATGCTAGCAGAATGCTTGGGTCTATAGGGAGAGGAATTACCAGTAGAAAGAGGGAGGTGCTCATGCCGCTCTACAAAGCACTAGTGAGACCTCATTTGGAGTATTGTGCGCAGGACTAGAGACCATATCTCCAGAAGGATATTGATACTTTGGAGAGAGTTCAGAGAAGAGCTACTAAACTGGTACATGGATTGCAGGATAAAACTTACCAGGAAAGATTAAAGGACCTTAACATGTATAGCTTGGAAGAAAGACGAGACAGAGGGGATATGATAGAAACTTTTAAATACATAAAGGGAATCAACAAGGTAAAAGAGGAGAGAATATTTAAAAGAAGAAAAACTGCTACAAGAGGACATAGTTTTAAATTAGAGGGGCAAAGGTTTAAAAGTAATATCAGGAAGTATTACTTTACTGTGAGAGTAGTGGATGCATGGAATAGCCTTCCTGCAGAAGTGGCAGCTGCAAATACAGTGAAGGAGTTTAAGCATGCATGGGATAGGCATAAGGCCATCCTTCATATAAGATAGGGCCAGGGGCTATCCATAGTATTTAGTATATTGGGCAGACTAGATGGGCCAAATGGTTCTTATCTACCGACACATTCTATGTTTCTACTTTCTGCACAGTGTACCAGGCAGGGTCATAGCAGCCATTTACACAGGCTGAGTGTCACTAACTGGACTGCATCACATTCACAAATTATCTCAATCAGTCTGTGCCAAAGAGAATTGACAATTTAGTGACTGCACACTGGCACTCTTTTTAGTGCAGTGCCAACCAATATTGGTGCTTTTTTTCTGTGAAACTGGCATTTTTACACATGTGGTAATCATCAAACTGAAATTTGGTGTGTAAAAGTTTATAGGAATGAAAAAAAAGACATCCGTCCATCCAGTTCAGCCTGTTATCCTGCCAGATGATCCAGAGGAAGACAAAAAAAAAACCTGTAAGGTAAAAGCCAATTATCCTCATTTTAGGGGAAAAAATTCCATCCCGACTCCAATCGGGCAATATCAGAATAAGGCCTCATGAACACGAACGTATTTTCTTTCCGTGTCCGTTCCGTGTTTTTGCGGACCGTATGCAGAAGCAATCTATAAATGGGTCCGCCAAAAAAACGGAAGGTACTCAGTGTGCATTCAGTTTCCGTATGTCCGTATTTCCGTTCCGCAAAAAAATAGAACATTTCCTATTATTGTCCGTATTACGGACAAGGATAGGACTGTTCTATTAGGGGCCAGCTGTGGCGTTCCGCAAAATACGGAATCATCTCTAGTAGCTATAGCCTGTAATATTATTACACTTCAGAAATACCTCCAGGCCCCTCTTGAACTCTTTTAGTGTAGTGGCAAAAAGTTACATTTGATTAAAAAATATTTCGCAAAAGAAAAAGGCAAAAGGACAGGATAATGGAGGAAAACCCCTGCCACATCATCTGCCAGTAATGTTAGTGGCTGTAGCCTTGGCAGTAGTCGGACTCGGCACCAGCCTTCCAGTCAGTATTAACAAGTGTCTCCACTAGCTGTAGGGCTGCTGTTTTTATGGAAGAAGCAAATGAAATTGTAGAAAAGGATGACTGAGTCGTTAACAGGACGACGTTACCTCTGACAATGACGTTGCCATGATTTTCTTTTGGCTCTCCTCCTTCTCCAGTTTTCTATTCACATCTCCGCCTTCACTGACATCTGTCTTCACTGCCCCCATCTCCTAGTAATGTGTCTAGGAGATGGGGGGTGTATGTGAAGTGCGTGGGTGAGATATTATAACAATTCTGTACATCATAGAGAAGACAAGATGGAGTCTCTTCAATCCCCTCTTAGAACCAAATTTCTTAGATAATATGGTTCTTACCCTTGCCCTTTTCCCTGTATACCGCCAGATATTTTCTATATCCTTCATGTGAGTTGTCTTCAGGATTAGGCAGCAGAGTCTCATAAAATGACATATTTGATACTCCTTTCATTATCAGTTTCCGTACACATGGTATGATACATGTTGCAACTAATGCTATTACTATAATAATTATCAGGATAATAATTCCCAACTGTACAAGTGCCTGTTTCAAGTTAGTGAACCAGCCAAAATACTGATCCCAAGGGTTATCGATACCCGAGTTTCTTTTGAGCTCGATTGATAAATCGTCGAGTTTCTTTATTGCCAGTGTGACCTTACCATTAGGGCCGGTGTTGTTGGGTATGAACGTGCAGCATGATGAGGGGTCTGTCAATACCTTACAGACACCACCTCTTTCTGCAAGTATCATATCGAGTACCATGCGGTTTTGAATTGTCATAATGGAATCTGCCTGTAACTCTTCTGCTACACCCTGTAACGCATCCCTGGTGTAGTTTACAAACCTGTGTTGATTATAGTAAATATAGTTGATCCAGTCTACATTTTTGTTGATTGTTATGTGGGGAATTATGGATTCAAATCCTGCTGCCACCTGACCTCTGGCCTTGAATTCATCAGGGACCCCTCTTGGGACCCCGATTGCATCAATATACACGTGTGGGTCAAAGCTACCTTTTGGGAGGGCACGACGGTTGCATATATATGTGTGTTGGTGTCTTTTTCATTTTCAGTGAAGATGTGTATGTTCATGATGGCTTTAGCAAGGGCACATTCACCTTTCCAGGAACCCTCTATCTAGATCTTATCTTTCCATCCCCACAGATCCACTATACATCTCCAATTGAGTATACTTGATTCTGTGTGAGGGAGGTATCTGTTTCACTGTAAGTTGCACAGTATCCTTCAGTGAAATTACCCAGGGATCTTCCTTGATCTCCCCCTCTGTGGCAGGTATAGTTACCAGGATAGATACGTATACCTGCACCAGGGCGGGGAGTTTTTATGAGGAGTGGGTATTTTTGCTTCCATTCTTCACATGCAGACTGGTTACTAGATGAATTTGAGAATAATTGCAAAAAACATTCCTCAACACTAGAGGGCAATATTAAGGGCACAGTACCTAGGTGAGGCTTAGCGGACCCACATATATAACAATTACTTTTATTTACTGAAGCTGCACTGTACTTCATCAAATCTAACCATAGGTTGCATCAGAGAACCCAGTTTCTGCTGCAAGAGCCTCCTCATATGTTGGGTCAGATATTGCTCTCATATTGTTAAAAGTTAAGATACGGGGTTTGAGGGGGTTTGTTTGTTTCTGAGGTCCATTCTTATTGTGGTTGCCGCATCTCGTGGAAGGACTGTACTTCATTATGCTGCATAAACAGAAGGAGTAAGTTGCAACTTGAGTACTGGAGGAATTGTACCAGAAGGTAGTGATTCCACCTTTCTGAGTTATAGCAACTTCAGCTTTGTTATCCTCCGGCAGAGTCATTAGGATCGTCAGTAATCCCACAGTCCAAGTGGACCATCTGTGCCATCTTCCAGAATTGAGGGAGTGCATCCTGGTGGAGGTCAGAGCTGTCTGCTCCCGTTAGTACCTCACTTTGTCCTTTTTCGAGGTCAGGACTGTCTGTCCCCGTTATTACCTCCTTTTGGGGTGCCTCCTTTAGCAGTTTCACTCTGGTGGCGTGGATCCAGGTAGGTGCTTCTTCTGTAAGTACAGCTGTGCGGGTCGCGGCTACCACTGTAGTCGGTGGTCCATAGGTGAAGTCTCCGGCGAATTTTCCTTTCTTTAATTTCTTTATCAGCACGATATCTCCCACTTGGAATGGGCGAGTTGGTTCCTGTGGAAGACAAGGAGACTTACAAGCAACTTTTTTCCTCAATTTCACTTAGGGTTTTAATCAATCTGGTTACATTGGTGTTTGGGTTGTTCCTCAAACATGTGATACACCTTCCCACATAATCTGACACTAACTCCAAGTGCAGGCCTTATTCATGAAAGTACTCCAAGTACTTATTATAAACTCCCGGAGTTTATTTTTAAGGCTTAACAATGTATCCCGGATACATAATAAAAACTCACGGGTAGAGATGTGGCCAGTGCCCTCGGACCCGGCAGTGGACAAAAGGGATGTCTCTCTTACCGGACACAAGGATGGCCTTCTCTATCCCGGACAGAGCCCCCAAACTGAAAGGATTTGGACCTTTCTGGACCTCTACGACAACCTTGGTTTGAGACACTGACGTCAGGAGAGATGTTTCTCAGTTGGCAATAATAGACACACACATCACTGAGAAACACTCTAATTTTATTATGCTATAGCTTGGCCTCATATAGGCAGCAGAAAAGTTTTCATAACAACAGCGTTAAACCAATCATAAAATGATAAACATTGACGCCCATACAGACACTACCGGAACATCCTTTTATGGGTATGTAATACGTCACATATAAGAATGTACGCAGTTGTGCCGAATGACCCCGAGGGAATTAGAACATTTGTTCTAATTCTGGGAGATTCCCAGAATCTGTCCTGAACCTAACTCACAGCGGGGGGGGAGTGCGTGGGTGAGATATAACAATTCTGTACATCATAGAGAAGACAAGATGGAGTCTCTTCACCCCCTCTACTCTGCCAGACATCTCCTGCGACCTTGCTTGCATCATGTTCCACATTGTACTGCCACTGATGTCGCCTCTCCACAGTTGCTACCCCCACTACTCAACCAGACATCTCCTGCGGGCTTGCCTGCATTATGTTCTATACTGTACCGCCACTGATGTCACCTCTCCAATGCTGCTGTTTGCTGCCAAGCAGAGTTTGTGGCCTTCTCTGTCGCTCCTCCCACCCCCCCCTTTTTTTGACCCCAAGGGCAGGAGGGAGGTGAAGGTACAGAATCTGTGCTGGACTGGAGTTCATTGAGGCAGCTGATTCTGGTGGCGATATATTGAGGGGTACTGAGGTTTCCTTAAAACTGTGCTGAGGGCTCTGTGCTGGGATCGGCTGGTGCTCCCCTGGATGTATATACCTGTTCGGGTGAGGGGGGGTTGTGGAAGGATTAAATGGATTAACGGCTGGTCGTTAAAGGGAGAGAGAAAAAAAAAAAAGGGGCGAACATAGGATGGTGTTACTGTAATTTTGTCTGCCAAGTCAGTGGGCCAAAGAAATATTGGAGACTAGTTGCTGGCTGATTAAATGCAGGAGCCTCCGTTTTTTCCCTCTTGTGTGGTGGGAACGCAAGAATATAGTAGGAAGCCATGTCAGAAACAGTATACTAGCTAGAAGGACTGGATGCAAGATTGCGTACTAGCACTATTTTGACTAACTGGTAATCTGTCTAAGGCTACTTTCACACTAGCATTCAGGGCTCCGCTTGTGAGCTCCGTTTGAAGGGGCTCACAAGCGGCCCCGAACGCATCCGTACTGCCCCAATGCATTCTGAGGGGATGCGGATCCGCTCAGAATGCATCAGTCTGGCAGTGTTCAGCCTCCGCTCTGCTCAGCAAGCGGGACACCCGAACGCTGCTTGCAGCTGTAAGGTCAGCCCCTAGAATAATGTTCTTTGCATAGATATCTACAATATGGTGCTACATAGACTGTAATGACTTATTTCAGCCACTAGAGGCCACTGTGGCTCTGAGAATGAGGAAGCTGAACTGTTTCTGAGATGCACAAGAGGTAGGAGGAGCCAGAAGTTCCCAGGGTTTGAGTCCTGGCTAGAGGTGGGAGTGCCCTGAGAGCTGTGAGAGGATGGCTGCCATGTTAGGAGCCAAGTAAAGGCTAGTGATGGGACATGGAGCCTGACTGATGGAGTCCTGAGAAGCTGGCTGTGCTGGAGACAGTCCAAGATAGACTCTGAACTGAAGTGCTGCAGCTGTGACCCAGAGAAAGAGACTGCACAGTGGAGTGGGCTGCATCTGCTGTAACCAGAGAGAGAAAGACAGACAAGCAAGTAACCGGACCTGGAGCCAGACTGCATCTTATGGGATCCAAGAGAATCTGCAGAACTGTGAGTGGCACCGGTGCTGATCTGTGATAGGTTATAGAGTCAGGAACTTAGTCAGTGCGCTGCAGAAGCGTCCCCTGGGTAGCAGGGGCTAGATAGGAGTATACTAGCTGAGTGTAGCCTGGACTCTGATGTCTATACTGTGGAACGCATATATTTCTAACTCGTGTTCTATGTAATCTGTGTAAACCTGTTTATATACCGTTAATCCGATTTTCCGGCAGTTACATCTGGTTCTTTAATAAAGACGGTTTTTGCTTCAGTCTCCTTGTCCGCTGTACTGTACTTGAATCCTGGAATTTCGGTCTCTCCCTCCTCTGTCCGCTACAACAGCGTTCGGGTGTCCCGCCTGACCGTGCGGAGGCAAGCGGATCCGTCCAGACTTAACAATGTAAGTCAATGGGGATGGATCCGTTTGAAGATGACACAATATGGCTCAATTTTCAAACGGATCCCGCCCCAATGACTTTCAATGTAAAGTCTGGACGGATCCGTCTGAACTACTTTTCACACTTTAGAATTTTTTTCTAAACTAAATGCAGATGGATCCGTTCTGAACGGATCCAAACGTCTGCATTATAGGAGAGAATCCGTCTGTGCAGACACCAGACGGATCCTCTCTGAACGCAAGTGTGAAAGTAGCCTTAGCCTGCTATCTACACAAGTTATGCAGACGCGGAAAGAGTGCAATGGAGATAATTACACTAACTGACTAACTTAGTTAACTGCCTTGTACATCTTGCAACTGCTCGTCTACTAAATAACTGTACAAGCTGGCTATCTCATCACAAGCTATGGAAACGTTGGAAGGGTGTAATGGAAACTAATTGTACTAACCGATAAATCGAATTGACTGTTTTTGCTCACCTTGTAATTTAATATTTTCTACCACTGCATGCTCTTTCGGGGTGTTAACTTTTTAACTGTGCTAACTATTCCAAACGGCTTGAGACCACAATTGGACTAACTGTATCATTCAGACCATAACCAACAGCGCTAAGTATCACTAAGGGGGAGATTATTTGAGACTGTCTGTTCCTGTTAACCAGACTAACTTGGGCTTCTTCCAAATAGATGGTGGGCGCAATTGCGCCAATACAGACAAAGGACGGAGAACAGGGCTACTACTGAAATATACATGTATATTATTCATTGCTCCTTGTGGATGTGTGTGGAGAGGTGTTGTCCTTCTTTGTGGCCGGCTGCCCAACAATTGAAAAGAGTGTTCCTCTTTATTAACTTAGTGGCATAATTTTTAAATATAGCTATGAGATGGGGGGCGGTGTGCCACAAACGGGACACACAGAGAATGCAATGTAAAGACTAAAGGGAGCGGGCTAAATAATATTGACTCAATGTGATAAGTTATATACCCTTAATGTGAGGGGGGTTTTTCTGCTTGCTGTTTTGTTAGGGAGTCCCAGCTTGGTTTAATTACGGAAGAAAGCATGGCTGACAAGGGGTGGGAAAGAGGGGGAGGGGGCAGCCAGAATTGATATTCAATTTATCTAATGGGTTTACAAAAACAGAAAAGTCAAAGCAGCAATTTCTGACTAATATGCGAGGCCAGAAGAAAAAGGATGATATACCTCAAGATCAGGAGTGGGAACCCTCTGGTTCAGCCGAGAGTAGTATATTTGAAGATAGTAGATAAGGATTTCCAGATTGGAGAGAAAGGTAGTAAGCAGTCAGACGAGGAGAGGGAAGTACCCCCAATGCAGGGGAAATCAGGTACCTAGTTTGCAAGATATATTTCGGGAAATAAAGTACTGCAGTTTCGGCGATAAAAGAACCTCTCTCTCTCCAACTGGAAATATCAAGGAGACGGTTGGCCTCCTCAGACTAGATTTACAAAAATATAAAGACAGGCCTGACAGAAGCAGAGAAAAAGAATATCAGACTCGAGGACCTTCTACAGACAATGGTTAAGGAAAAAAAACAAAACTAATTAAAAGGATGAGAACAGAGAATTAAAAAAACAAATTATTAGATCTAGAAAACAGGTCTAGAAGGGCCAATTTGAGATGTTTGCGGGTGCCGGAGGGGGTGGAAAGACGAGACCTCTGTGGCTTTAATACAAACCTGGCTGAGAGAATAACTCGGCCAGGATATTTCAGAATATAAAAACTATGTTGAACGAGCCTACAGGGTGCCGGCAAAACCAATTCCCCGGAACAAGACCAAGACAAATATTATTTAATTTAAGATCAGTTAGGGATAAGGAAGAGATAGTGCGCAGGTCCAGAGGGAAGGGAGGGTTGGTGTTTCTGCTTCGCGTTATTGAACTGTTGTATAACACTAGTCCAGACAGCTTAACAATAATTCAGAAGTCAAGAAACGTGAGACATCAGATCTGTATGTATTCTCTTTTCTGAATAACTTGTAAAACTACAATATAAACATAAACAAAACTTATGTGTCAATACATTACACATAATACAGCAGCCTCACTCCATCAGTGAGAGTATTCACAGACAATTCCATCATTAGTCCAGGAATAGATCAAGAGCTCCTCTGCATGCAGCCTGCAAGATCCAGGAGCAGTGATGAAATGGAGGAAATACAGTTCCAGGTTAAAGGTTACTGCCTCTGACTCAGAGAACAATACACTTCCTGTAAAGTTCTGGCGAAGTAGAAACTAACTTTGATCACTAGATGGTAGCAACGTCAAACATAACATTTCAGTATAATCTTTACAGCACATTACACACATTTATTATGCACAAAATGGGCAGAACACTCCCTGTCTGGCATAATTAATTATGTCACTACCTAAATAACTACTGCTATGCAGGAAAAACATGTAAACAGGAAATGGAATCCTAGCTAATCGGAAACTAAAACTATAATGTCAGTTATAGGTCTAAGATAGATTTTGGAAGTCCCATTCTTTGCAATCTTAACCTCCACCTTCCTAACCTTGCCATCCCTGCTTGGTAGAGCATTGACAATAAGTCCTACAGGCCACTCGTTCCTGCTCTCTTGGCTGTCTTTCAACAGAACAACATCACCCACTTTTACATTTGGGCGATCCTCAGTCCATTTCCTACGGCGTTGCAGATTTGACAGATACTCCCTCTTCCATCTTTTCCAAAAGGTGTCTGCCAAGCATTGTACTTGCTTCCATTGTTTCGCATTAACTTGTGTTGTACTTATGGTTCCGGATGGAGCAGACAAAGAGTTCACTTTTTGAGTCAACAACATTGCTGGGGTAAGGACCATAGGTGTATCTGGGTCTGAGGACACAGGAACTATAGGCCTGGCATTCATAATAGCTGTAACCTCTGCCATAAAGGTGCTTAAAGTCTCATGGGTCAAGTGAGCAGTTTTAGTTTGTAGCAACATAGCGTCCAAGATTCGCCTGGCAATACCTATAAGTCTCTCCCAGACACCACCCATGTGTGAAGAGTGTGGAGGATTAAAGACCCATGTACATCCTCTGTCTTGTAGAAAGTCTTGCAATTGTGATTCGCTGGCACAAATGTTAAGTTCCTTGCAGGCTCCTACAAAGTTTGTTCCTCTGTCAGAACGGAGCAGTTTTGCTGGAGCACGAATTGAGAAGAATCTCCTTAAGGCATTAATAAAGCTTGATGTTGACATGGTTTCAAGTAGCTCTATGTGAACAGCTCGGGTGGACAAACAAGTGAAAAGGACTACCCATCGTTTACTGTCTGCGCTGCCATCCTCTAGTGCGGCGGGTTAAAACAGACCACAGACCAAATACATCTAAGCCCACATTGGTGAAAGGTGGTTGAGCAATTACTCTGTCCTCTGGTAGCTCTGCCATCTTTTGACTTTGTAACCTTCCTTGCAGCTTGCGACAGGTGACACATTTGTGTATGACAGCTGATACCAAGCGTTTGCCACCAAGAATCCAGAATTTTGCCACCAAGAATCCATCTGATTGCACCCTCTGTGATGTGTCGCCCTTGGTGAACTACTTGTTCATGATAGTACCTAACAAGCAGTGTCGCAATGTGGTGATCATAAGGTATAATGACAGGCTGTTTCTCTTCCTCTGTAAGTTCTGCAAGAGACAAACGTCCACCTACTCTCAACAACCCATTTTTGTCTAAAAAGGGGCTAAGCTTCCTAAAACGGCTTCGTTTTGGGAATGTCTTTTGTTTTTTGATGCAGTCAATTTCCTTCTGGAAATGTTTGTTTTGAACAGAAGAGATTATAACAGACTTTGCCTAAGTAAGTTCTTCTAGATTGACCTGTTCATGGAAACTTTCCCACCTTCTGACCTGATTGCTGCTGGTTTCCCTCTGGAAGGTTCTAGCGACATGGATGAGTCTGGCTAGGGTCTTAACTAATATCTTCCAGCAAGAAAATCTATCAAAGCAATGTATGTGAAGTGTGGCTTCAGAAGCTTTGGTGCTGAAGCTTGTAATTTCAAATCTGATTTCAGGGTCAGCTTCAGGCTCTATGAGTGGAAAAACATTAGCAGTGTCTATCTGCTCACAGTGTGGTTGGTAAAGAAAGGATGGGCCTGAGAACCATATAGAGTTCTGAAGGCATGCTGCTTGAGTAGGCCTAGTGGCATAATCTGCAGGGTTTTGATCCTCTGTAGAGAGGGCCTGTTTATCATCATCTTTAGTTTTCTGAAATACTGTTATCCCTAGATTGTCTTTCTCAATGTTGGAATTGACTTCTTCTTTACCATATAGTGTAGGAGAGTCACAGTGTTGTGTTGACCTGCCAAAGCTTTCCTTGACAATGAAGTTGTTGTGACAGGGACTGAGAAGGGATGTGCGTCCATTTGTTAACACAGACGTCTTCAAAGTGCTAATGTTGTCAGGCTGGTGCACTGCCCCCTGGCAAACTTCTCCTACAATGACCCACCCCAGGTCCAGTCTCTGTGCATAGGGGGCATTATAAGGTCCATTGAATTTCTGGTGTACCTTGTGTACCTGAAGGATATCTCTTCCAAGAAGTAGAAGGATAGGAACATCTGGCTCAACAACTGGGATAAGGTCAGCAATTGAGCGGAGGTGAGGGTGGTGATGAGCCACTTCTGGAGATGGAATCTCAGTTTTGTCGTCAGGTATCATGCCACACACTATTAGGGTAGGAAGTGGGAACTGCACTTTTTTATTGAAGGATTCAATGGTAAAGTCAGTAGCTCTTCTCCCTGTGGTTTCAATTGTCCCTGCACATGTCCTTAGAGTGTATGGAACTGCACTTGCCTTAAGGTTAAAGATATCAAAGAAATCTGACTTTGCAAGGGATCTGTTGCTCTGTTCATCTAGCACTGCATACATTTTCACCGCCCTTTCTCTCTTGCCAGTGGGATACACAGTCACTAGACAGATTTTAGAGCATGATCGTGCACTCTTGCCTTGTCCACATACTTCCGTGCAATTAGACATTACAGAGGAGAGTGGGGTCTCTTGTGGCTCCCTGCCCTGATCTTTCCTGGGTTCTACAGTCTCTAGTGGGGCAGGAGCAGGGCCAGGGTGCAAAGCTGCAATATGTCTCTACTGCCACATTCTGTACATTCTACTGGTATTTTGCAGTCTTTGGCAATGTGATAAGTAGATCCGCAGCACTTGAAACAGATGCCATTTTGTTTAAGGAAGGACATCCGCTCTGCAATGGGTTTGCTTCTAAAGCCTTTGCATTTCTTTAGTGGATGTGGTTTTTTGTGTATTGGACAATGTCTATCAGGGTTTTCTATGGTGTGTACCTTGTGGGTGCTTTGGCAGTCTGTGACTTCTGAAGGTACAGCTGTTTTGTGTGTGGATACATAGGTCCTACCGTGAGGTCTGTGAGGTCTCTCAGGTCTGTGATATTGATTGCCGCTGGTGGTGAAGGCGAAACTGGGATCACTTCGGATTTTCGCTTGCTGTCGGACAAACCTAGAAAACACAGAGAAAGGGGGAAAAGCGACTCCATAATCTTCTTTGAATTTACCTCCTACAAACATCCACTTGTCTTGCAGATTTGAGGGTAGTTTCTCTACTATGGGATTAGTGCCTCTAGCTGTATCTAGATACGAAAGTCCTTGCAAGTAGCCATCCTCTTTGGCATAGTCTATCTCTAGTAGAAGATTACTTAGTTCTTGTAGCCGCACGTTGTCTCTGTAGCCCACCTTGGGAAAGACTTCAAGTTTTTTCAACAGTGCTCCTTCTATTACCTCTGGGGATCCATACGTTTCTTCTAGTCTTCTCCAGGTCATGTTGAGTCCTGCTGCAGGGTTGAACAGGTTTGCTCTTCTCATCCTCTTAGCATGCTCTGCTGACTCAGTACCAAGCCATTTTATCATTAAATTAAGTATTTCTGCTGGTGATAAGTTCAGACCTTCAGTGGCATTCAGAAAGGAAGATTTCCATGCCCAAAAGTTTTCAGGACAGTCATCAAATTGGAGAAAGCCTGAGCTAACCATTTCTTTGCGGATGAGATATTTGGTGACATCCACTGCACATTGTTGTTCGCGCATGTAATCTATAGGTTGAGGTGATGGGAACACTTGTTTTTTGTTCTTAGGGGTTTCTGGTGATTCCTTCTTGGTTTGCTGGCAGCCGCTGACCTCATGTGGTTGATTGGGCCTGCTCAGGGGGTATGTTGATCTTGGCCTGAATTCCTTTGCTTTAGGTTTAAGAGACTGTTCCTTTGTATGCGCATCAGTAAGGCTCTGGACGTACTCACTTGTACGATCTGCAGAGAATAGAGGTTTTTCTGGAACCTCTGAGTCTTTATATGATTTTTTACTTCCTGACCGACTTGTTCCCATGTAGGCAGCGGCCACTGCTTCAGCAGCTGCAGCTGCAGTCTGTCGCTGCAGGATGATTTTGATTCTAAAACCGCTTCTTCTTGTGCTATGGCAGCTTCCCTAGCTGCTTCCTTAGCTCTCTCTTGTGCTATGGCAGCTTTCTTTGCTGCTAACTCCTGCATCATCATGGCTTCTTTTTCTGCGTACTGTAGCTGGACGCGGGCAGCTTCTGCCTTGGCACGAGCTCTAACTGCTGAGGAACTTGCTGAGGACATCTTGCTAGCCCGCGAAGTTCTGGACACATGCGACTTTGCATCGTCTTGCTGGGCACTGGGAATGTTCTCCCTGCCTTGCTGTGTCGGCGGTAGCATGGCATCAGCCTGGTACTTTGTTCCTGATCTTAGACTCATGCTGCAGTAATGGTGTCTCAGTTTATTCCAGACTGCCATGTGGGTTGTCTTTTTACTGGCTATTCCAGACCGCCAAGTGGATTGTCTTTTTACTGTTCTGCTTCGCGTTATTGAACTGTTGTATAACACTAGTCAGACAGCTTAACAATAATTCAGAAGTCAAGAAACGTGAGACATCAGATCTGTATGTATTCTCTTTTCTGAATAACTTTGTAAAACTACAATATAAACATAAACAAAACATATGTGTCAATACATTACACATAATACAGCAGCCTCACTCCATCAGTGAGAGTACTCACAGACAATTCCATCATTAGTCCAGGAATAGATCAAGAGCTCCTCTGCATGCAGCCTGCAAGATCCAGGAGCAGTGATGAAATGGAGAAAATACAGTTCCAGGTTAAAGGTTACTGCCTCTGACTCAGAGAACAATACACTTCCTGTAAAGTTCTGGCGAAGTAGAAACTAACTTTGACCACTAGATGGCAGCAACGTCAAACATACCATTTCAGTATAATCTTTACAGCACATTACACACATTTATTATGCACAAAATGGGCAGAACAGTTGGAGTATTCTGGCACAGTAGTAATGCTCTTTCCTGACTATGCAAGAGAATCGGTAAAGGAGAGAAGTCAGTTTATTGAAGTAAAAAAAATGCTGCGTTCAAAAAACTTGAAATATTCAATGTTATTCCCGGCTAGATTACGAATAGAAAGGGATAACAAAACCTGTTTTTTTTGACTCGGCAGGGGAGGCAGAGGAGTGGATTACCGTAAATGGAAGATCTGAGGGGCACCTGGGCTGGGTGCGATCCGGGAGGGGTATGCTAAGGTAGAGAACCAGGACTGGAATCCTGGCTCATTCAGAGGGGCTGGGGGTGGGTAGGGCTGGTATTTGGTTACACTGCTTGTTCTTGTTGTATGGGTTGCTTTTTTTTTCTTCTTCCTGTTCCTCTTCTCTCTCTCCCCTGCCCCCCTGGGGGTCTTTCAAGTACACTCTTCAGATGGGCAGATATATAAAAATAGCCTTTTATGAGAATTATATCTTGGAATATTAGGGGTTTGAGCAGGGGTGTAAAGAGAGTGGCAGTTTTTGATGCAATACACAGATTTTTACCTGCGATAGTCTGTTTACAAGAAACGCATCTGACAGGTGAAACGATAAATGGATTGGTTAGATCATGGATACAGCACTCCTTTCACTCAGTCTACTCATCATATGCCAGAGGGGTGAGTGTATTAATACATCGGGATGTGGATATTAAAATAGGGGAAGTAGACATAGATGGGGAAGGGCGATATGTTTTGATCGACTGTCTCTTGGAAGGAAGACCATGGGTAATTGCACATGTCTATATACCGCCACCTTTCAAGTTGGAGGTCTTATTAAAAATTCACAATTTTTTACCTAAGGTAGGCAATAAATCACTTGTAGTCATGGGTGATTTCAATAATGTAATGGAGAGTAAAATGGATAGATGTAGAGTTGGGAACGTTCACATTTTTAGCACGGTATCAAAATTAAAAAATATCACAGAGGAATTGGGCTGAATAGATATTTGGAGGGTAATGCACCCTAAATTGAAAAAGTACTCACGTTTTTCAAAGACTCATAAAAGTTCATCACAAATTGATTTAGTCTTCACTAATGATATGGGTTCGTCCGAAATCGAAAAGGTTAAATATGGACAGCGTGGGATTTCGGATCATAACCCAATCATTATAAATATAAAAACAAACAGGAAAAAAGAAGAGGGATGCACATAAACTTTGGGTGGATAAATATAATGGGCATACACGATAAGATTTTGAAAGAGATAACTGAGTTTTTGGATTGGAATGAAGGTTCAGCAGCAACCAATATTGTACGGGAGGCCGCAAAGGCATATATTAGAGGGATTTTCACAAAATACACAGTAGGGTATAAAAATGGTTTAAGGAAAAAAATATTGGACATGGAACAAGAGGCGGTAAGATATGAAAATGAGTATACTGGAAACCCCACAGATAAAAATAAGGAGTGGATAGAGGTAGCACCCAAACTGGAAGGTGAGAGGCTTCTATTGGCACAACAACAGAAAGAAAACTATGTGAGAGATAAATATGTTTGTATATGCACATATACCGGGTAAAAAAAAGTTAGCGGCCTTGGTGGGGACCCAGATAAAAAAAATTTAAATTATATTCACTGTTTAGTAGATAAATCAGGCCACAAAACCACTGAATAAGCGGCTAAAATAGAACTGCTTAAAGAATACTTTCAAGACATGTATGTATAGTAGTAAGATAAATAAGAACTCGACGCAAATACAATACTTTCTGGAGGGTACTACTATCTCCACGCTAACAAAAGAGCAAAGTGAAAAATTGGAGGCCCCCCTAAATGTCCTGGAAGTCGATAAAATATTGTCTAGCATCATCAAAAATAAAGCCCCAGGAATAGACTGCATCCCGTTTGAAGTGTACGCTCAATATAAAAAAATACTAATCCCCAAATTACTGGAGATGTGGGAGGATTCGAGGAAGGCAGGGAAGCTGCCAGACTCATTGAGAGAAGCCCTAATTACATTGATTCTAAAACCGGGGAAGGACCCAACCCTTCCGGACTCATATCGTCCCATTTCACTAATTAATACCGAAAATAAAATTCTGGCCAGGATCTTGGCAGTTAGACTTAGAAGTGTGGTTTCGGGACTTGTCCATGGAGGATCAGACGGGATTTATGTCAGGCAAAACTACAACCGATAATGTTATGCGCTATTTTGTGAACACCCAGCTTGAACCCACGAATTGCGGTGAATGACTAATTGTTACCATAGACGCCTCAAAGGCATTTGACACTGTAGAATAACCCTTTCTGTTTACAACATTGAAGAAAATGGGTTTTGGAGATAACTTTATATCATGGGTAAGGCTGTTGTATACTGAAATTTCAGCAAAAGTTATACTAAATGGGGAATATTCTGAGAATATTGGTATTGGTAGAGGGGTCCCTTTTCCCCCCTGCTTTTTGCTTTAGCTATTGAGCCCTTGGCAGATATGATTAGGCAAGACGAAGAAATCGTGGGGTTCAGGTTTGGTGCGCACGAGGAAAAAAATTGCTCTGTATGCAGATGATATTATGCTGTTTTGTAGGTTCACATAGATCACTTACGAAGATTTTCCAGGTATTTGAGCAGTATGGCAAACATGCCAGTCTTAAGATAAATTGGTCTAAATCGGCCTGCGTCCCGATTGATCCTCTGAACAATTTTATACCAGGTGCATTTGAAATCAAGAAGAGCAATGAACCCGTTAAATATCTGGGTATTCAAATAACCCCCAATCCTAAGGAATATGTCCAGCTGAATGTGATCCCTAAAATACAAGAAATTAGGAAGATAATAGACTTATGGAAAAGATTATATGTCACGATGGCAGGTTGGATCTTCTTAGTGAAAATGTGTTTATTACCCTCCCTGAATTACCGTATATACTCGAGTATAAGCCGACCCGAGTATAAGCCGAGGCCCCTAATTTTACCCCCAAAAAAATGGGAAAAATTATTTCGAGTATAAGACTAGAGTGGGAAATGCAGCTATAATGCAGAGTGTATGTGTATATAATGCAAACACTCTACATTATATACACACATCTGCAAGAGGGTGACTCCCTGTATTTAATGCAGAGTGTGTGCATTATATACACACACACTCTGCATTAAATACAGGGAGCCATCCACAGATCTCCCCCCTAAACAGTGCCATCCACAGATCTCCCCCCTAAACAGTGCCATCCACAGATCTCCCCCCTAAACAGTGCCATCCACAGATCCCCCCTAAACAGTGCCATCCACAGATCCCCCCTCCCCTAAACAGTGCCATGATGGCACTGTTTAGGGGAGGGGGGATCTGTGGATGGCACAGTGCCATCCACAGATCCCCCTACAGTGCCATCCACAGATCCCCCTCCCTGACGCTCACAGCAGTATATTTAAATTAATCAGTAACCTTTAACTTTGGATATCTTACTTTGTCTTTGCTCCGGTAATAGCAGGCAGTGCGGGGAGCGGCGCTCACTCACTGACGTCACGCGCCTGCTCCCACTAAGCGGCGCAGGCGCGTGACGTCAGTGAGTAAGCGCCGCCCCCCGCACTGCCTGCTATTACCGGAGCCAAGACCTAGACTCGAGTATAAGACGAGGGGGCTTTTTGAGCACAAAAATATGTGCCAAAAAACCCGTCTTATACTCGAGTATATACGGTATATCCTGTGGAATGCACCGGCAATAATCCCCCAAAAAATATTTAAAATAATTGCCAGTCTTTTATTGGATATGATATGGCGAGAGAAAAAACCAAGGATAAAAGCACAAATATTGTATATCCAGGAGAGGGAGGGGGGGGACTATCAGTCCCAGACTTGGAATTATATTTTATTTCCGGCCACATAAAAAACATGATAACGTGGAGTAACACGCAAAGATATAAGTCCATGATAGTAGGGATTAACGCAAGGTTGGAGAACTGTATATCTTTCAGCTCATAGAAGCAGGTGTGTTGGCACAACAGGGAAGTATAAAGATACCGCTGTTTGAGCTGATGGAAAGGGTCTTGAAAGAAGCAAGGGCCTTCTGGACCCAGGCTGGACTACATGCTGACACCATACTGTGGGATAATACCCACGTAATAGAGCTAAAAGAAATTGAACAAGAGTTTTGGTGGAAGCATGGAGTCTATAAACTGGGCCATATATGGAGATATGGCGATATTATATTATATGAAGATCTTAACCCCTTCAGGACACAGCCTTATTTCACCTTAAGGACCAGGCCATTTTTTGCAAATCTGACCAGTGTCAGTGTCACTTTATGTGGTGATACCTTTAAAACGCTTTTACTTAGCCAGGCCATTCTGAGATTGTTTTTTCATCACATATTGTACTTGATGACACTGGCAAAATTGAGTCCAAAAAATTATTTATAAAAAAAAATACAAATTTTACCAATCAATTTCTCTACTTCTACAATACATAGTAATAACTCCAAAAATAGTTATTAATTTACATACCCCATATGTCTACATGTTTGGATCATTTTGGGTATGATATTTTATTTTTTGGGAATGTTACAAGGCTTAGAAGTTTAGAAGCAAATTTAGAAATTTTTCATTAATTTTCAAAAACCCAATTTTTAGGGACCAGTTCAGGTCTGAAGTCACTTTGCGAGGCTTACATAATAGAAACCACCCAAAAATGACCCCATTCTATAAACTACACCCCTCAAGGTATTCAAAACTGATTTTAAGAACTTTGTTAACCCTTTAGGTGTTCCACAAGAATTAATGGAAAATAGAGATACAATTTCAAAATTTCACTTTTTTGGCAGATTTTCCATTTTAATATTTTTTTTACTTTTGCAAAGCAAGAGTTAACAGCCAAACAAAACTCAATATTTATAGCCTGGATTCTGTAGTTTACAGAAACACCCCATATGTGGTCGTAAACTACTGCACGGGGACACGGCAGGGCGCAGAAGAAAGAAATGCCATACGGTTTTTGGAAGGCAGATTTTGCTGGACTGGTTTATTTATACCATGTCCCATTTGAACCCCCGATGCAACCCTAGAGTAGAAACTCCATAAAAGTGACCCCATTTTGGAAACTACAGGATAAGGTGGCAGTTTTGTTGGGACTATTTTTAGGGTACATATAGAGCAACCAAAAATCATATTACATTTTTGTGAGGCAAGGTTACCAAAAATAGAAATTTTTAAATTTCATCTCCATTTGCCATAAACTGTTGAAGAACACCTAAAGGGTTAATAAAGTTTGTAAAATCAGTTTTGAATAATACCTTGAGGGGTGTAGTTTCTTAGATGGGGTCACTTTTATGGAGTTTCTACTCTAGGGGTGCATCAGGGGTTCTTTAAATAGGACATGGTGCAAAAAAAAAAAAAAGGCCATCAAAATCTGCCTTCCAGAAACCATATGGCGTTCCTTTCCTTCTGCACCCTGCCGTTTGGTCATACAGCAGTTTACGACCACATATGGGGTGTTTCTGTAAACTGCAGAATCAGGGTAATAAATAGTAAGTTTTGTTTGGCTGTTAACCCTTGCTTTGTTACTGGAAAAAATGGATTAAAAAAATTATCCTTTTTTAAACAAAAAAAAAACATTTTAGTATCTCCATAGTCTGAGTCAGTTTTTTAAATTTTTTTTTAGCCGATTGTCTTAGGTAGGGGCTCATTTTTGGTGGGATTAGAGGACGGTTTTATTGGCACTATTTTGGGGGGGCATATGACTTTTTACACATTTTGCTATTACACATTTTGTGATGTAAGGAGATTAAAAAAATACATTTTTTTGCACTTTTTTTATTTATTTTTTGACGGGGGGGGTTAGGTCATGGGGTATTTTTATAGAGCAGATTCTTACGGACACGGCGATACCTAATAGGTCTACTTTTTTCTTTATTGTAGTTTTACAAAATATCATTTTAGAAAAAAAAAATTTTGGGGGGTGTTTAAAGTCTGAGAACCATCGTTTTTTTTCGATTGTCAGTGGCTAAATGGAATTAAAATTGGGGAAGGGGATTATAAATTTAGTACTCCATGGAAGTGTGGTACTCCCTGAAGCAACCGTCAATGCAGAGGCCCGGATGATCGGGGCACGTGTCACACTGAGTGGTGGTGTCCTTCCGTATCCCCCTCCTGTGACACACTCTGCACTTTTTTGGGACGCCTCCAGTTCACGAGGTACTCCGGCCTGCTCTTTCCCGGTCAGAAAAGATCAGGGCCTTGAGGACTGCCTCATAGAATTGCAAGAATTTCTCTGATTTGCCAGTGCTCCGGGACAACACAAAAGAGTTGTACAAGGCAAGCTATATCAAGTAGACCGCCACTATGGAGGCTCAGTGAGGGTGCTGGGTTCCGGAGCTGGACGACGTAGGCTGCTCTCTCTCCTGGATCCCGACACAGAAAGGAGGAGGCAGAGCTACAGTAATTTTAAACCTCCCGCCAGCCCTGCATTCAATCGGAAGCGATCCTGAGAGGTGATGTCACCATCACCTCTCAGGATCGCAGGATGGTAATTGGTGGTGTATTATCACACCACCGATCACCATCCTATTTCAGGTTATCGGGTCACCAGAGACCCGAATAACCCGGAAAAGCAGCAAACCGCAGGTCTGAATTGACCTGTGGTTTGCTGCGATCGCCGATACGCGGGGTTCACAGGACCCCCCTCGGCATTGTCCCAGGGTACCTGCTGATTGATTTCAGCAGGCACCTAGTTCCGATCACCGCGCACTGCGCGGCGGTGATCAGACATGCACGCCCTGTGTCCTTAAGTACCGGGACATCAGGGCGTACCTTTACGCCCTTTGTCCCCAAGAGGTTAAGAGCAGAATTATAGGGAAAACAAAAAAAAACTCAATTTGTTTTTATTTTAGCACAAAGCTGCAACAATATATAACAAAATGTGAAAAAAAGTGAGTCTGAAAACTATGTTATTTGAAAACATTTATTATAACCTGTTATTTAACCCTGTGGGTTAATACAGGGAACCCATATGACTCCTAAGTAGGGATCAGCGAACCCCGACCGCATTGTTCGGGTTCCGAACCGAACATTATGGTGTCCTGGTACCCAAACATTGGCGTGAAAGTCCGTGTTCGTTGTTTGGAGTTAAAATAAAGGTTGTTGAAAGGCTGCAGCGCAGCTAATCAACAAGGGTTTAAGCTGGGGGCACTTGGAAACCATCAGAGTAATGCCTAGTATTGGCATGGCTGTGATTGGCCGATGCACCATGTGACCCTGCATGCATAAATGCCGGATCACGTGGTGCACCGCCATTTTGCTCTGATTAGTGTAGGGACAGGACGCTGCTGCAATGAGGGACAGTGTTAGGCTTTTATTTATTTTTAATAAGTTTGTGGGTGACTTGTAGGCATTTATGGGGGTGAAATACAACTCCTTTGCACCAGTGACACAGAAACACCATATTTAATCGGGCTGTTTAGTCTGTGGGTGACCTGTAGTTTGTTTTTGTTTTTTATAATTTTTACATATAGAGAAGCACTTCAGTACCTTGATAACTCGTAATGGAAGATGTACAACAGCCAGTCTTTGATCCCCGATCCAAGGTAATCCACAGATAGAAAGTTCAAATAGTAGATGACGACAGCATATTGTTCCCAAAAATTCTTTATTTGTACTTACTCCATGAAAAAATGTACAAAATGGGCCTGTTTGTAAAATTTTTCATAGAGTAACTACAAATAAATAATTTTTGGGAAGAATCTGCTGCAGTCATCTACAGTCGTGGCCAAAAGTTTTGAGAATGACACAAATATTAGTTTTCACAAAGTTTGCTGCTAAACTGCTTTTAGATCTTTGTTTCAGTTGTTTCTGTGATGTAGTAAAATATAATTACACGCACTTCATACGTTTCAAAGGCTTTTATCGACAATTACATGACATTTATGCAAAGAGTCACTATTTGCAGTGTTGGCCCTTCTTTTACAGGACCTCTGCAATTCGACTGGGCATGCTCTCAATCAACTTCTGGGCCAATTCCTGACTGATAGCAACCCATTCTTTCATAATCACTTCTTGGAGTTTGTCAGAATTAGTGGGTTTTTGTTTGTCCACCCTTCTCTTGAGGATTGACCACAAGTTCTCAATGGGATTAAAATCTGGGGAGTTTCCAGACCATGGACCCAAAATGTCAAAGTTTTGGTCCCCGAGCCACTTAGTTATCCCTTTTGCCTTATGGCACGGTGCTCCATCGTGCTGGAAAATGCATTGTTCTTCACCAAACTGTTGTTGGATTGTTGGAAGAAGTTGCTGTTGGAGGGTGTTTTGGTACCATTTTTTATTCATGGCTGTGTTTTTGGGCAAAATTGTGAGTGAGCCCACTCCCTTGGATGAGAAGCAACCCCACACATGAATGATCTCAGGATGCTTTACTGTTGGCATGACACAGGACTGATGATAGTGCTCGACTTTTCTTCTCCGGACAAGCCTTTTTCCAGATGCCCCAAACAATCGGAAAGAGGCTTCATCGGAGAATATGACTTTGCCCCAGTCCTCAGCAGTCCATTCACCATACTTTCTGCAGAAGATCAATCTGTCCCTGATGTTTTTTTTGGAGAGAAGTGGCTTCTTTGCTGCCCTTCTTGACACCAGGCCATCTTCCAAAAGTCTTCGCCTCACTGTGCGTCCAGATGTGCTCACACCTGCCTGCTGCCATTCCTGAGCAAGCTCTGCACTGGTGGCACTCCGATCCCGCAGCTGAATCCTCTTTAGGAGACGATTCTGGCGCTTGCTGGACTTTCTTGGACGCCCTGAAGCCTTCTTAACAATAATTGAACCTCTTTCCTTGAAGTTCTTGATGATCCTATAAATTGTTGATTGAGGTGCAATCTTAGTAGCCACAAAATCCTTGCCTGTGAAGCCATTTTAACAATGGAAGAACAATGATTTCAAGCATCACCCTCCTTTTAACATGTCAAGTCTGACATTTTAACCCTTTCAGCCTGACATAATGATCTCCAGCCTTGTGCTCGTCAACATTCTCACCTTAGTTAACAAGACGATTACTGAAATGATCTCAGCAGGTCCTTTAATGACAGCAATGAAATGCAGTGGAAAGGTTTTTTGGGGATTAAGTTAATTTTCATGGCAAAGAAGGACTATGCAATTCATCTGATCACTCTTCATAACATTCTGGAGTATATGCAAATTGATATTATAAAAACTTAAGCAGCAACTTTTCCAATTTCCAATATTTATGTAATTCTCAAAACTTTTGGCCACGACTGTACTATTTGAACTTTCTATCTGTAGTTATTTTTTGTCGGTGCAATACTACTCCTTTGCATCATTGACACAAATACAATACTTAATTCAGCTGTTAATTCTGTGGTTGACATAAAGTCATTATTGGGGTTCGAAACTTTTCATTTTCATCCATCTTACTGTTATAAGACAATTAATCAGTCTTTTTTTAAAAAAAAATTATAACACCGCATTTTCATCCGTCTAACTGTAATAGATTTAATCAGTCTGTAAATTGTCGGTGACAAAGCAATTTTTTTTTAAATAATACCACATTTTCATCTGACTAATCAGTCTGTTAATTGTGTCGGTGACACAAAGCAAAGCAATTTTTGATGTTCATAACACTGCCTTTGCATCTTGCAACCAGGAGTACAGAAGTATACCAGTCGTATTCAGCCTTTTTTTATACTCCAGTTTGTGCATTCTCTTTGCTATTTCCCAATGTTTTGGGGTCTCCACAAACAAAAACAAAAAAATGTAAGGAAAAAAGTTGGCTACCTCCTCCTCCACGCTCAAGATTATTATGTCTTATATTAGTAGAGTAGAGAATTATACCGGCCGCACCCCAAAACATGGCTATAGGTCACACACAGAATTAAAAGACAAATAAAATAAAAAACACAAAAACAGTTTTGGCTTCCTTCTCTGCCTCTTCCACCTAGACCCCCACATCTACAGCCTCCTCAACTTCCTACTCCACTTGAACCTCCACCTCCTGGTTCAAGATGATTATTTTTATGTACTTTGTTATTTTAAGTCATTTCCCTATCCACATTTGTTTGCATAGCAATGGTACTGCTCTTTTACTTTTCCCCATTTTGGATCCTTTTGCAGCCCTCTAGCCCTTTTTAGGACTTTTTTTACAGGCATTTTTCACCCCAAAGTTGACTTCAATGGGGTTCGGTGTTCGGGGTCAAGTTCGGAACCCGAACCGAACTTTGGAACAAAGTTCAAACAAACCCGTCGAACCCGAACATCCAATGGTCCGCTCATCACTATTCCTAAGCACAGAAAGATAAGAGTACAGTCTCACGCCACTGTGGAACTTAAATATATAAAAATACAAGTTTTACAGAATCCCCCCCCCCACCAAAAAAAAAAATATATATATGAATCTGCTCAGCTTCTCCCGTGCTATAACAAGCTTGCACTGAGAAGGGTTTTAATGGTGACAGGTTCACGTTAAGCTGACATCTGGCAACAGTGTTTAAAAAAATAATACAAAAATAAATCTGTACACAAAACTGCCTTAAAAAGGGTTATCTAACTTTTTCTTGCAGACATCAGAGTGGTAGGTGCCCCTGTCAACAGGATGTTGATGCTGAGAGAGATGAGAGCTGCAGAGCTGTTGGTGGAGCAATGGAGCCAGAAACCAGCAGTGGGGACCAGGTAAGTATGGGCCTCATTAATTACCTGTTGTCCGAGGGCTCCTTTACATGCGGTACATCATCATGGAGCTCCCCGCTTTGTGATTTTATTCTCTTTCAGCAAGCTTTGCAAAGTCAGTCTTCTCTGTAAGCACAGCTCATCCAGGCTCAATGACTTACCACTTATTGGGATTTTAGAGAAACTAGTTGTTGATTTAAGAGACACGTGAATGTCAGTCTGTCACGGCGACAGAAACAAAAATGTAAAAAAAAAGTTTCTCGCTCGTTTCATTGGGTGACACAGGACCGTGGGTATAGCTGCTTGCTGCCACTAGGAGGCGACACTAGGCTGAAAAGTGATATGCAGGCTATACCCCCTCCAGCCTGGAGAGAGCATATCAGTTTTTAGCTTAGTGTCGTAGGAGGCAGACCTCTCTGCTTTGCAGGGTGGCCTTTTTTGATTTTCTTCATTTTGTTATTTTTCACAGATCTCATGGATGGGGCACAGGCACGCTTGCATCCCTGTCTCCCTGGGAGGCTGGCCGGTGTTGCTTGTTCCACCGCCCTGCCTCCCCCAAGAAGACAAAGTGGACCAGGGCAGCCTTGCTCCCCTGCTTCCCGCCAGCAAGAGGGCCACCTCCTCTCCAGCCCTTCTCTGCCCGGACCCCTGATGCCAATGGTCGTGGGGTGGCCCTGCTGGTACAAGACTAAGGGTGAAGACCACATATGAAGACAGGTGAGTATTACTGTCCCCCTCTTTCACCCTCACACCATGGCCCTTTATTAAGGAGGCTGCGAGTCCTCCATCAGTCGCCGCATATCTCCTCATAATTCAGTAATAAAGGGGTTAATCCCAAACCCAATCGCGGCATTTTAGATTCTTCCCCCCCTCCGATCTAACGTGGCTCATATCGAGCAGGGGTCACTCAGAAACTGGCGCCGCTGCGCTCCATTCCGTGCCCCCCTTTTCTCAGACCGACCGGGCGGGCTCCCCGGTCGGTCAAGCACCGTACCTTTTAGGCAGGTATAATCTTTGGCGCCTGCTAGTGCCGTTTGGGGTACCTTTGTTTCCCGGATCCGGCGGACCTGGATTGCGGCGAAGCGGAGATCCCAGTCAGCCGGGCACCACAAAATCTAGGCCTCGGCTTCATTCGGGCCTTCCGATTTCTTCCCGGCCCACGGGGCGGGCTTCCGCGGCCAGAGGGCACAGGCAGTCTCATTCTGGCACTAATCCAGGTACTGCTGTGTTCGGCTGGCGGTCAGCCTGCATAAAACTTTAGTTCCCGGCTTTGCGGCCTTCTAGACCGCAACTTCCACCAAGTATGGAGGGGCGGGTCCATTTTCTGGCGCGAATTCTCCTCGGGAGCCAGCTGGCCCTAGTCCTTGCACAGTTTAACCCTTCCTAATCCAGTGACCAGATTACCCTTACCCTGGGTCTCTATCTGCAGGCACGATGTGCCTTAATATTGCAGTATGCAGCCTTTCCTGCCCCTTGTCCATTTGAGGTTAGGTCCTCACCCGAATAAATAATAATAAAAGAAAAAAAAAAAAATATATATATATATATATATATATATATATATATATATATATATATATACACACACACACACACTCACCTAAAGAATTATTAGGAACACCATACTAATACGGTGTTGGACCCCCTTTTGCCTTCAGAACTGCCTTAATTCTACGTGGCATTGATTCAACAAGGTGCTGATAGCATTCTTTAGAAATGTTGGCCCATATTGATAGGATAGCATCTTGCAGTTGATGGAGATTTGAGGGATGCACATCCAGGGCACGAAGCTCCCGTTCCACCACATCCCAAAGATGCTCTATTGGGTTGAGATCTGGTGACTGAACTCATTGTCATGTTCAAGAAACCAATTTGAAATGATTCGAGCTTTGTGACATGGTGCATTATCCTGCTGGAAGTAGCCATCAGAGGTCGGATACATGTTCTCATTCTGTTTACGCCAAATTCGAACTCTACCATTTGAATGTCTCAACAGAAATCGAGACTCATCAGACCAGGCAACATTTTTCCAGTCTTCAACAGTCCAATTTTGGTGAGCTCGTGCAAATTGTAGCCTCTTTTTCCTATTTGTAGTGGAGATGAGTGGTAACCGGTGAGGTCTTCTGCTGTGGTAGCCCATCCGCCTCAAGGTTGTGCGTGTTGTGGCTTCACAAATGCTTTGCTGCATACCTCGGTTGTAACGAGTGGTTATTTCAGTCAACGTTGTTCTTCTATCAGCTTGAATCAGTCGGCCCATTCTCCTCTGACCTCTAGCATCCACAAGGCATTTTCGCCCTCATGACTGCCGCATACTGGATGTTTTTCCCTTTTCACACCATTCTTTGTAAACCCTAGAAATGGTTGTGCGTGAAAATCCCAGTAACTGAGCAGATTGTGAAATACTCAGACCGGCCCGTCTGGCACCAACAACCATGCCACGCTCAAAATTGCTTAAATCACCTTTCTTTCCCATTCTGACATTCAGTTTGGAGTTCAGGAGATTGTCTTGACCAGGACCACCCCCCTAAATACATTGAAGCAACTGCCATGTGATTGGTTGACTAGATAATTGCATTAATGAGAAATAGAACAAGTGTTCCTAAAAATTCTTTAGGTGAGTGTATATATATAGGAACGAAGAAAGGACAGCACTCCAAGTAAAAATATACTGGTCTTTAATCACCCATGCAGATGGCAACGTTTCAGCTCCAAACATGAGCCTTTTTTCGCTTGAAAAAGGCTCTAGTTTGGAGCTGAAACGTTGCCATCTGCATGGGTGATTAAAGACCAGTATATTTTTACTTGGAGTGCTGTCCTTTCTTCGTTCCTGTACATCTGGGGTAAGCAGCAATATCCCTGGACATAGCACCCATATTGCTTGTTTCCAGTGCCGCCGCTACTTTCCCTTTTTTATATATATATATATATATATATATATATATATATATATATATTAATATTTTTTTGGCTTTTAAATAAAAAAGTGCGCCCATACAGGCCTGCCCTCCTCACAGCTCTCTATTCCCAGGGCTTGTGTCCGTCCCGGATAGTGGAGGGTTTCTCACAGTTCCCAATCCGCCCTCCGGGGCCGTTTGGATGATGATGATCCATCTGCGCAAAATCCAGGGGAGTACATCTGAATGATTCCCAATCCACCCTACGGGCAGTTTGGTTGATATGGCTCCACCTGCGCAAGCCAGTGGAGTACATCTGAAGGATTCCCAATCCGCCCTCTGAGGCTGTTTGGATGATGATGCTTCAACTGTGCAAATCCAGTGGAGTACATCTGAATGATTCCTAATCCGCCCTCCGGGCCGTTTGGTTGATAATGCTCCACCTGCAAAAATTCAGTGGAGTATATCTGAAGGTTTCCCAATCCGCCCTCTGAGGCCGTTTGGTTGATAGGCTCCACCTGCGAAAAGCCGGTGCAGAACAACTGAAATTTTTAAGACCCCTGGAAATTCCCAATCCACCCTCCTGGGTCGTTTGGCTGATAGATCTCCGCCTGCGCAATCCAGTAAGTGGATCTTTAGGAGTTCCATTCCAACCAAGGGGTAGTTTGGTTGTTATATCAATACCGGTGCGGCCTGCGACAGCCATGGGCTAGAGGCTGAGAGGTGGAACTGCGCACGAGCGGGCCAGAACAGGGCATATATTCCTCCTGGCTCACCTTCGCACGCCCACCCTTCCTCCCTAGGATCATGGAGGGGTTAGTTCCGGGGGGGGGTTCAGTTATTCACACACTGACATGAATCCTGTTCAATCTTCCAAGATTAGTGTATACATCACCTCCTTCCATAGGCGGTATTGCACCACTACTGGTTACAGTACTTACCTTTATGTACTACCTCCTTCCTTAGGTGGACTGACCGCACTAGCACTGGTCTCAATGCCAGCCATAGGCGTTCACACACTGACATGAATCCTGTTCAATCTTCCAAGATTAGTGTATACATCACCTCCTTCCATAGGCGGTATTGCACCACTACTGGTTACAGTACTTACCTTTATGTACTACCTCCTTCCTTAGGTGGACTGACCGCACTAGCACTGGTCTCAATGCCAGCCATAGGCGTCCCCAGCTCCGTAGGTGGCGGAATTGCAGTTCCACTAGGCACAGTACTGTCTGTATTTATTAGTCTCTTGTATAGGTGGCATTATGGCATTCTCACTGCCGTTGCAGTGTTTACGTATACATTGCCTCCTTACTTGGGTGAAGTAATGGACACTCCCCGCCGGGTACTGAACTCGTTCCTGCTGTATGCGTTACCCCCTTCGGTAGGTGAGGTACTTGCACTACCTCGGGTTACAGTACTTGTTGAATACGTTACTCCCTGTCATAGGTCGAGTGATTGCTCTGCCACTGAGTGCAGTGCTTACCGTAGTCATCCCCCCCCTCCATAGGTGGGGTAATTACACTTCTGTGGATTGTGTTTCTGGCTATCGTGCTACCCCCTTCCTTAACCAGAGGATCGCACTACCACTGGATGCTATTTTATTAGTCATTTGCCATCACATGCTCCCTGTGGCATTACCCTCTACTAATGTTCCTTTACGGGGGAATCGCTAGCATTTTTTGCATGCTATAATTTAGCTTTGCCACGACACTAGATGCCTGGCTTCCTTCAAAGTGGTCCGTGTTAACAGTCGGTACCTCTTGTTCCTGGTAATCTCCTTCTAGTGGCATATGGATATGGCCACATGATTCTATGGCTACTTCCAGATCGTATCCTTCTGTTCTTCCGGAATGGGTTGGGGGCAAGAAAATGTCGACCTTTGTGCTCTCAGGGGGGTCTCCCAGCAACACTTATGTGTCTTAGAGACCCCCCATCCCCATGGGCATCCACCGTTCAGGTCAATCACATTATCCAGGATGCTGTGTTTACGATCCAGCAAGCAGAGTATTCCATTGTCTATGGATTCTTGTTCACCACTCTTCCTTATCTAGGTGAGGGGTTTATGCTAGCACTCTGCAGTGACCACTACAAGGGGCTTTTCCTTTGCATGGAAAGTCTTCATGCTAGAGCTAGATGATCGTGATCGCTGTAGTGGGGCAGCCCCCTCAGGTAAGGGTTCTACCCTACCACTGCTTCGGCGGTTGCTCCTGTTCAGCGCCCCTTTTCATGTTACGCTGGCGGAGCATGCGGTAGCTCCTACTGCACAAGGGGTGTTTGCGTCACCATTACATGCTAGGGTTCCTGCTGCACAGCTTTCTTCAGGTGACGGATTCTTCTCACACTGGAATCGGGGACCTCTACGGGGTGACCTCCACCTCTGCTGGAGTATGGCCTTAGCATTACTCTTGTGGCTTCCCTTGTATGGCCTCATCTTTTAGGCGGAGTATTGCATTACCTATAGATTCTGTAGAGCATCAGTCTCAGAGGCAATGGGCTTTAGCTCTGGCCTCTTTCTGGTTTACACTACCTATGAGTGCCTGTTGTTCTGGCAACTGTTGTCCTTCTGTCGTCAACTCAGGCGTGGCGATGGCGTAATTGCCATTGCTGATCAGCACCTACCTTCGAGTGCGTTCTACTGGGTAGCTTAGTCCCTGCGGCACTCGTCAACCACTAGGTTGCCATTATAAGCGGGACTTGGATTTTTAATGGTTGATGCCGTGACACCATCGGTGCTACCTCTCTTCTGGTATGGATAATGTCTATGTCACACCAAGCCAACGGTGGTCATTCTTTCACTGCTCATTTCAGTGGTGGACTGAGAGTCTCCCATGATAGCTAGAGCGCGTGTCCGTCACGCCTTTTCACTGCTGTTAAGGGTTTCGTCCCTGGGAGGGAACACACTTTTCCTTCCCTGTCCCTCCTCGAGCTGGATAACTGTTCGCCTTCTCCTCTGTCTGGCTGACCAGTTGCCATGGGTCGTACGACTCTGGAAGCCAGTCTCCATTTTTTCCACGCACCCAGGGTTCCTCGGGTACGGTGGAGGTGTTGGACGTCGTATTCGCACTCCACCCGGCAAGAGTTTTTCTCTCATCTTTGTGCCACTCATCCGCCTGTCCAGGCAGGGTTGACACATGGTGAATTTAGGGTCACTGACTGGGCTTCCCATCACCGGTGATGCTCTCATTGGCTTTGCCTTTTCCTTTCTCCGAGGCAGTGGGACATTCCCGGCTCAGGCGTTTTTTTCTCTGTGGTTTCTCAAGCAGCTTTTCTCGCTAGAAATCTCACCACAAGCCCCTACAGCTGTAAGGACATTGGTCTACCAATATTCCGCTTCCTAGGGAGCGTTCTCTTGGCCGGAGGAGGATCCGGCGGACCTGGATTTTAGTTCTACTCCCACAGTTGTTTTCCAAGTTTATCCGTTTAACAGCTACTCGGGCGTTCAGCTCCCGGGGTAAGGCATCGCTCGCTGAGTCTTGGCCCACCCGACCAGCGGCCTGTGTTTCTCAGATTTATCTCCGTCATGCAGCAGCTTTCCGGTTGTAGAAGGCAGAATCTTGGTCTTCCGGGCACACGTTCACCTAGTTTTACTGGGTGTCTTCCTACGGGCGGCTGCTGCTCCAGGCAGCAAGGTCTGGCAGGCGGCAGTGGGTTACGCGTCCTCTAGGTCGTTTTTTCTCCATGGGCGTGTGATTTGTTTCCCTCCCCGTGGACTGCTTTAGGACGTCCCACGGTCCTGTGTCCCCCAATGATACGAGCGAGAAAACGAGATTTTTGTGAACTCACCTGTAAAATCTCTTTCTCGCGTAGTTCATTGGGGGACACAGCTCCCACCTAGTGTTCTGTTTGCCGCAAATATTGGCGGTTGGTGGACCAGGATGGTCCTCAGTTATGGTTCAATCCGGCTGATGTTTGTCAGTTATTGGTTGTTTACTGTATGTTTTTTTTCTCCTACTCCTATTGCTTGGGCACACACTGATATGCTCTCTCCAGGCTGGAGGGGGTATAGCCTGCAGGGGAGGAGTTATCACTTTTCAGCCTAGTGTCGCCTCCTAGTGGCAGCAAGCAGCTATACTCACGGTCCTGTGTCCCCCAATGAACTACGCGAGAGAGATTCACAAAAATTTAGCTTTTTGCATAAAATTATGTATTGTGAAAACACCCGTAGGCTGATTTCTCAGTCTTTTTTGCCAAAATAGTGTACTTTTTGCTGGCTTTTTTTGACAGCAGCAAAAAACATTGCAGCTGAGTTTTAGCTGTAAGTCAGCAGCAAATGGTAGTGGTATTTTTCTTCTATTGCGTTGCGTAACACCACAAAAAATGCAAAAATGATGAAAAATGGCAATTAAAAATGGTGAATTCATCCTAAGCATACATTTAGTGCCCTCAGTATATATTGTGTCCCACAGTGCCCTTAGTATAAAGATTGCCTCCTTTTTGTCTCCCGTATATACAGTATAATAGCCCCTATAGTGCCATCAGTATATTGTATATAAAGCTCCTAATTAGTGCCTCCACAAGCAACATTTGTGCCCCCAATATAGATAAAATTAAAAAAAGAGCACTTGCAGATAGACTCGCACTGCCCCAGTGATGCTTCGGTTTTGATTTAATACAACCGGATCTGGCCAAAACTGATGCATCCGGATGTATAAAATGGCACAGATTTGCCAGATCTCAAAGCCAGAATGCCACAGCACAAGTGTGAAACAGGCCTAAACCTGCAGACATCAGCCGTGATGACCCGTTCATCGGGGCATGGCCCACAGATCAGACCTGAGTGACGTTACGTATATAGAGCAGGACTGCTCCCTCCTGCAGCCTTAGGGCTCATGCACACAAACGTATTTTCTTTCCGTGTCCATTCCATTTTTTTTTGCGAACCGTATGAGGAACCATTCATTTCAATGGGTCTGCAAAAAAAAAAAAACTGAAGTTACTCCATGTGCATTTCGTTTCCGTATTTCAAAATTTCCGTTCCGCAAAAAATATTGTCCGCATTACAGTCAAGGATAGTACTGTTCTATTAGGGGCCAGTTGTTCCATTCCGCAAAATACGGAATGCACACGAACGTCATTTGTATCTTTTGCGGACCGCAAAATACATACGGTCGTGTGCGTGAGCCCTTAGGGTGCATGGAACTTCATCAGAGCAGGCAAAGAAGCAGATGTCACAAGTTGTGACGTTTGGCGAAATATGAGAAAAGGGCCTCTGTAGAAGTGAATCAACTGAAAATCCATTACTTTTGTTTAGATAGAAACATACAAAGAATATAAGAATAACTTGGACAACCCCTTTAAACTAATAAATGCATAATGTACTACACATTTACTTTAGAGGGAATAGGTCACCAGTTTTATGCTGCTAGATTCTAACAGCTTCAGCACATGCCGAGTGCCCATATTCATGAGTTCATGGCTCTCCCCGCCCACCTGCCTGTGATTGACAGTTTTTCTTCCATATGAATCTGCAACAGGTATGCAGGGAAAGCCAGAATGAATATGGAGACTCGTTCAGCATACGCTGGAGCTGTTTAGCACAAGATTTTAACCCCTTCCCTACATCTGCTGTACATGTATGGTGGATGTTGGGTCTCTGGAGCAGAGCGAGCACCATAGCTACCGAGTGCCTGCTTTCTCACACAGCAGAAACCTGGGGCTAATCATGGACATTTAACCCCTGAGATGCCATTGGTCAAATGTGACCAAGGTATCCGAGAGGCTGAAAACCCGGAAGCGGGCAGAAACGCCTCCCCCCGGGCAGAGATCGTGGAAGGCGTTCCATGTCTGTAATGAGCCAGAGCCAGTAGATGGCTGCACTGAATTGTAACATAGCAACCTATGTATAGAGTAATGTAGAAAATTCCATTACGCTATACAAATTGCAATCTAATTATTGGATGTTGGGATCCCCTTGGGGACCTGGAAAAAAAAAGGGAATAAACAAATATATAATTTTTTTTATTCTAATCACCCCATCTTTTCACAAATTCATTTAAAAGAAAAAATCATGGGCATCGCTGCATGAAAAACACCCATACTATTATTTATATATTATATATATATATATATATATATATATAAAAATAAAAAATAAAAATATACATTTCTTTCTCAGTATTAAAACGCAAGGAAAACTATACATATGTGGTATTGTTGAAATTGTACTAACCTGGAGAATGAACCTCGAGATGAAAGTGACCCAGCATTTTGCAAAGGGGATCTGCCACTAGTTTATGTTGTCCTTAGTCAGGACACCATAAAACTGGTCACTTTAAGTAATTTAGAAAGGTTTTTGTTAAGAAATTGGAAACTTGTATTCATTAATATGAATTGTAGGAAGGCACAAGGGACCATCATTGATGGTAGATATGTGTCACCGAGGTACCAGGCCTCGGTGAAGTAGGAGCCAGTATTTCAGGTGTGTCAGCGGCAGTAGGTGGTTGACACTTTATTTAGTATAGCTATGAATAGCTGATCCGGGATGGCTCTTACTGAGAGTAGTTATAGTGCTGGGTGAGTGACTACTCCCCATGTTCCAGGCCAGGTTTTGACTGGCCTACAAAAACAGACAGCAGTATCAGGTGGTGGTGATAACCTTTCTCTGACTGTGAAGCTCTGTAGAGTGCTATGTAGGATTAGAGTCTGAGCTGGAGTTGCAGTGCCTGAAAGACTGAGGCCAAAGCGAGGTCCACATACACCCCGTGGGATTACGGTACTGTGCAAAACCATACCTGTGTTGTGCTATAGATACGGGACTTTATTGTTTCTTTGAGACCGGCTGGAGCAAGCTGGTCACTGCCTTATTGTTTTGTCAAGAATAAAAGACAACCATTGCTTTGTTTTCACCGCTAAAAGGCTACTGCTGTGCTCTTATCTGAAGGCTACCATTGGGTCAGATCTCTACAATTAGTGGAGGATGCGGGCGCCGCAATTGTTGCGAGGAGCAACAGCAAGATAAAGGGCCGGAAGCCGAATTGTTTGTGTTGGACATTTAACCCCTTCTACCCCGGGCCATTTTTTGCAAATCTCATTGTGTAACTTTATGTGGTAATAGCTTTGGAACACTTATTTATTCAAGCCATTCTGAGATTGTTTTCTTGTGACACATTGTACTTCATGATAGTCATAAATTGGAGTCAATATATTTCACCTTCATTTATGAAAAAATCCCCAATTTATCAAACATTTTGAAAAATTCACAATTTTCAACATTTCAATTTCTCTGCTTTTAAAACAAAGTGATACCTCATAAAATATTTATTACTTAACATTCCCCATATGTCTACTTTATGTTTGGATCATTTTGTAAATGTCATTTTTTTTTTTAGGACGTTAGAAGGCTTAGAATTTTAGAAGCATTTCTAAAAATGTTTAAAGGGAGTCTGTCACCACATTTGAGCATATTAGACTGATCAAATAGCGTTATATGTGCCACCCAGAACTTAAAAACGGTACCTTTGTTGTATCTAATGGAGTTTTCTTTCAGCCAAAAATGAACTTTTAAGATTCTGTAAATGCGCCCTCTCAATCGTCCGAGCCCCAGGCAGCACCTCCTCAACGGCTCATAACCCCGCCCTCCGTGTGCCTCTGCCCGCCCGTTTACTCTCCTCCTCTCTCCTTTTCCACTGCGCTACGAATTTGACCGCACAGCCGCAGTGGAAAACGAGAGAGGAGGAGAGTAAACGGGCGGGCAGAGGCACACGGAGGGCGGGGTTATGAGCCGTTGAGGAGGTGCTGCCTGGGGCTCGAACGATTGAGACGCCGCCCTGGGCACTTGAGAGGGCGCATTTACAGAATCTTAAAAGTTCATTTTTGGCTGAAAGAAAACTCCATTAGATACAACAAAGGTACCGTTTTTAAGTTCTGGGTGGCACATATAACGCTATTTGATCAGTCTAATATGCTCAAATGTGGTGACAGACTCCCTCTAAGAAAATTTCCAAAACCCACTTTTTAGGGACCAGTTCAGGTCTGAAGTCACTTTGCGGGGCTTACATAGTAGAAACCCCCCAAAAATGATCCCATTGTAGAAACTACACACCTCAAGTTACTCAAAACTGATTTTACAAACTTTGTTAACCCTTTAGGCGTTAACAAGAATTAAAGAAAAATGGAGATGAAATTTCTACATTTCACTTTTTTGGCAGATTTTCCATTTTTTTTTCCTTTAACTCATCGAGGGTTAACAGCCAAAAAAATACTCAATATTTATTACCCTGATTCTGTGGTTTACAGAAACACCCCATATGTGGTCGTAAACTGATGTAAGGGCACACAGCATAAGAAAAGGAGCTCCATATGGTTTTATGAGGGTAGATTTTGCTGGACTATTTTTTAGATGCCATGTCCCATTTGAAGCCCCCTTGATGCACCCTTACAGTAGAAACTCCCAAAAAGTGACCCCACTTTGGAAACTAAGGGATAAGGTGCCAGTTTTATTGGTACTATTTTGGGGTACGTATGATTTTTAATTGCTCTATATTACGTTTTTTGTGAGGCAAGGTAACCAAAAAATGGCTGTTTAGCACGGTTTTTCTTTTTATTTATGCTTACAGCGCTCACCTGAGGGGTTAGGTCATGTGACATTTTTATAGAGCAGGTTGTTACGGATGCGGCAATACCTAATACCTTTTTTTTTTTTTCCACTTTAACAAAATAATAGCAGTTGTGAAGCAAAAAAAAATTTAAAATCATATTTTAGTGTCTCCATTGTCTGAGAGTCATAATTTTTTTTCTTTTTTGACAGATTGTCTTAGGTAGGGTCTCATTTTTTGCGGGATGAGGTGATGGTTTGATTGGTACAATTTTGGGGGGCATATGCCTCTTTGACTGCTTGGTGTTGCACTTTGTGATGTTAGGTGAGAAAAAATGGCTTTTTTGGCACAGTTTTTTTTTACAGTGTTCAGCTGAGGGGTTAGGTCATGTGATATTTTCATAGAACTGGTTGTTACGGACGCGGCGATACCTAATATATATACTTTTTTTAATTAATTTCACTTTAACACAATAATAGCATATTTTGGGGAATACCCCAAACTAAAGGGGGAGATCTTAGCACGTCTGAGGGCAACCGTCACTGTCCTGGCTCCGAGGGTGCATCAATGGGTGTGTAGCTGGCCAGCTAAGACCTGTCCTAGGTTGCTAATATAGCTTATATGTGTATATAGCCAGACCTGCCAATAACCTAAATACAGTTCCTATGTTTAGGTGTTAAAGGATAACTGTCACACTTAGACCCTAATTTCAATTTTCATATATGCAGTTACTAATAACATGATATTCCAGAATCAGTTACCATTAGACTGACTTACCCCATATTTAATAAGATTCAGCCCTTAGCAACCAGTCTGCATAAAACTGCAATTTCACTATTCAGTTAAGATGGCCGCCACTGCCCTCACCCTGAGGCTAATCCCGCCTGCCCTCACTAGCCAGTAACAATAGCCCCCAAAAGTGTCAGTAACCAGAGCCCTCCACCTAAAGGGTTAATCTCCTGCAGCACAAATGGGTCCTCTTACCACATCTTGCTTTCATTTATACACTGAGCAGATGGCAGATCTCCCTTCCCTGGTCTGCGCTGAATCAACTCTGCCTTCTCCAGCTCTGCTGAGTGAGGGAGCGTCTGCCAAGCGCAGGGACAGGGAGAAGTGCACACAGCCCAGGCACTGTTATCAGCTGCTGGGGAGGACCTGGCTTTAATCATTTACTTACAGTCCCTGGCTGACAGTAATCTGACCTTGCACGCAGCCTGCTTCTGCGCCCTCCGTCCTTCAACAGATAGACTGAACATGCCTAGCAACCAGTGGCGGATCCAGGGGGGGGGGGGGGGCAACGGGGCAATTGCCCCCCCCACCCGAGCTGGCGGCGGCGGAGCACAGGGAGATGAGCGCTTCCATTGTGGAAGCGTTCATCTCCAGTCATCTGTATCGCCGTCCTCAGGACAGCGATACAGATGCCTGTGCTGCGGCAGGGGAGGGAGAGGTGTGTCCCTTTCCCCTCCTCTGATAGGCTGCCGGCCTAGTGCCTGCAGCCTATCAGAGGCCGGCGCAGGCAGCGCGATGACATCATCGCGTCGCCTGAGCCATACAGCGCAGGACACAGGCCAGAAGAGGCCTGCATCGCATCGCTGACATGGAGGTAAGTATGTGTTTTTTTTTTGTTTTTTTTTATATATACAATGCTGTTATTACTGGCACAGGGGGGTCTTTTATTACTGGCACAGGGGGGTCTTTTATTACTGGCACAGGGGGGGCTGTTATTACTGGCACAGGGGGGGCTGTTATTACTGGCACAGGGGGGGCTGTTATTACTGGCACAGGGGGGGCTGTTATTACTGGCACAGGGGGGGCTGTTATTACTGGCACAGGGGGGGCTGTTATTACTGGCACAGGGGGGGCTGTTATTACTGGCACAGGGGGGGCTGTTATTACTGGCACAGGGGGGCTGTTATTACTGGCACAGGGGGGCTGTTATTACTGGCACAGGGGGGCTGTTATTACTGGCACAGGGGGGCTGTTATTACTGGCACAGGGGGGCTGTTATTGCTGGCACATGGGGGGCTGTTATTGCTGGCACATGGGGGGCTGTTATTGCTGGCACATGGGGGGCCGTTATTAATACTGTCACATGGGGGCTGTTATTAATACTGTCACATGGGGGCTGTTATTAATACTGTCACATGGGGGCTGTTATTAATACTGTCACATGGGGGGCTGTTATTAATACTGTCACATGGGGGGCTGTTATTAATACTGGCACATGGGGGGCTGTTATTAATACTGGCACATGATTGGGGGCACTATAGGGGCATCTACTGAGGCCACAAAGAAGGGGTATTTTATATGGGCGCTCTGTACAGTACAATTTTATACTGGGACACATTATGGTGGGTACTATGGGATCATCTACGGGGGGCACTAAGAAGGTGTATTTTATACTTGCAAATTATGGGGGACACTGAGGGCATCTACTGGAGCATTTTATACTGGTACATTATGGGGGACACTAGGAGGAAGGAGGGTGTGGAGCACTATGGGGGCATTTACTGGGGGCACTATATAGTTTTTTTTTATACTGGGACATTATGGGGGCACTATGGGGACATTAGCTCAACTGGGGGCATTACAAGGGGGTATTTTTTGCACTGTCACATTATAAGGAGAATTATTTCCTCTGGGGGGGGGGCGCTTTATTACTCCCCCATGGAATGACCCCCTAGTAGAAGCACCAGCCTCTCCCTGCTCTGCTATCCCTCTGCCCCTTTTCCAAATCCTTATTATGAAATCTTTCTCATTAGGATAAAACACAACATCAGCTCTGCCGAGCCCCCGGCCAAAGTGTTGAAGTGGCGTCCGAGGTCCTCAAGAGCCAAGCCAAGTAATTGTAAGTTTTCATGTGAAATATGACAAAAAAAATCTGAAAGTGCCCCTCCCGAGACCAGGCTCTGGATCCGCCACTGCTAGCAACCCTATTTTAAGCATAGGTAAAAGTAGGCAGTACAGGGAACAAAAATGTGGAATTAAGAGGTAATTGAATACACAGTGAAAAGTTGAAATAGGGCCACCAAGGAGATATTAATCACCACAATCCAATACTCCAAAAAAAATAAAAAAATACGACAGTTATACTTTAAAGACAAAAGCAGAGTTATTTACTGTGACATCATGTTTTGGATGTCATAATTGTTATATTTTGTGTTCGCAGAAGCAGAAAAAGATAATATGCCTTTTAAGATTCATTTTGTAATGTAAGGTAAGCTTAGTGACACAGCAGAAATAGAATGCATAGTGTTAATCTGTTGTTGCTGGGCAGAAGTCTAAACCAATCACAGCCAGCTTCTCACACAGCAAGAGTTTTCACCAATCACAGCCAGCCTCACACACAGCCCCGTCTGGGAATTCCCCCAGCTCCTGCTGCTAGAATAATTATTTACCAGAGACAGGAGCTGAAGAGACATTCACTCCACTGAGAGCTGAGTTCTATGGGAACAAGAGGCCAAAATAGGTAGTTAAAACAGTTATATAAAGTTCATATTGTTAGTATTGTGTTTAGAACTGTATACTGAACCAGTTATATGTGTGTTTACTTACAGTTCCACCAAATTCAATTGCAACCATACAATTGCAAATACAAATTGCAAGAATACAATTGCAAGCATTCAGATTCCATATTGCAATCCAAATTGCATACAACCATACCAGATCATACTCAACCAATCTGTAAATAGTCACTGCTAACTGCATACTGCAATTAGAACTATTAGTTAGACCTCAGATATATCTCTCAGAGAGATCATAAAGTGCTTAAATAACTTAAAGTGACAGTACTGGTACTGAAGAGAGAAATATATCAACCATTTTATGTTGAATGACAAGATTAAACAGTTGAACCACCATCTTATGCATACCGCCATTTTGTGATATATTTTCAACGCACATGGACTATTCTGCTGCGGAGGCGGCAGTGTTATATATGAAGAAAAGTTGAAGTTAAAAAATAAAGTTATTTCAAGTATTTGGTGTGCTCTTTAAACCTATTGTTGCCATAGAACAGCGCTAGAGGAATTACAGAGTAATAGATAGTCTGGTTAGACTAAAAGTCAGAGATATCAAAATTATTTTAATGCCACAGCGCAAAAGGCACTTCATAGTGCTGCGCCTGCCACAGGGGGTTTAGGAGAGACAAGCCCCCCCGGTCCCAAATGTTTGACCTTCTGCACCTCATCCAGTAATGGCTACAGCAGAATGTCTGTTCCCCAGTTAAAATGGTGGAGCGGGTTGTAATGGACCGCTTCATGCACGCTCTCCCCAAGCCAGTACAGTGCTGGGTTGCACAAGGAAACCCACCAACTGCGGATGACTTGGTAGAGAGGTATTATGCAGTGGAGAACACCATGGCTGATCCAGGGTCTCTGTCCTCCCTGTACTGGAGTGCCCGGCGTGACTCCAAAGGCCAGAGGAAGGGACTAAAAACTCGAAGGACGTCCTAAGTCCAAGAGCATACCAGAGTTCATGCCAAGAGAGACCATCTGCTGGAGATGCCATGCACCGGGACATATGGCGGCCCAGTGCCCCCACAGCTCGGACCAAATGGATTGTTCCATGGGGAGACAGAGCTCCATGTCTGCATGTAGCGCTGTTCCAAACTCTGGGGAGGTACAAACCGGATTCCCAAAAAGTTGGGACACTATACAAATCGTGAATAAAAACTGAATGCAATGATGTGGAGGTGCCAACTTCTAATATTTTATTCAGAATAGAACATAAATCACGGAACAAAAGTTTAAACTGAGAAAATGTACCATTTTAAGGGAAAAATATGTTGAATCAGAATTTCATGGTGTCAACAAATCCCAAAAAAGTTGGGACAAGGCCATTTTCTCCACTGTGTGGCATCTCCCCTTCTTCTTACAACACTCAACAGACGTCTGGGGACCGAGGAGACCAGTTTCTCAAGTTTAGAAATAGGAATGCTCTCCCATTCTTGTCTAATACAGGCCTCTAACTGTTCAATCGTCTTGGGCCTTCTTTGTTGCACCTTCCTCTTTATGATGCGCCAAATGTTCTCTATAGGTGAAAGATCTGGACTGCAGACTGGCCATTTCAGTACCCGGATCCTTCTCCTACGCAGCCATGATGTTGTGATTGATGCAGAATGTGGTCTGGCATTATCTTGTTGAAAAATGCAGGGTCTTCCCTGAAAGAGATGACGTCTGGATGGGAGCATATGTTGTTCTAGAACCTGAATATATTTTTCTGCATTGATGGTGCCTTTCCAGACATGCAAGCTGCCCATGCCATACGCACTCATGCAACCCCATACCATCAGAGATGCAGGCTTCTGAACTGAGCGTTGATAACAACTTGGGTTGTCCTTGTCCTCTTTGGTCCGGATGAAATGGCGTCCCAGATTTCCAAAAAGAACGTTGAATCGTGACTCGTCTGACCACAGAACAGTCTTCCATTTTGCCACACACCATTTTAAATGATCCCTGGCCCAGTGAAAACGCCTGAGCTTGTGGATCTTGCTTAGAAATGGCTTCTTCTTTGCACTGTAGAGTTTCAGCTGGCAACGGCGGATGGCACGGTGGATTGTGTTCACTGACAATGGTTTCGGAAAGTATTCCTGAGCCCATTCTGTGATTTCCTTTACAGTAGCATTCCTGTTTGTGGTGCAGTGTCGTTTAAGGGCCCGGAGATCACAGGCATCCAGTATGGTTTTACGGCCTTGACCCTTACGCACAGAGATTGTTCCAGATTCTCAGAATCTTCGGATGATGTTATGCACAGTTGATGATGATAGATGCAAAGTCTTTGCAATTTTTCGCTGGGTAACACCTTTCTGATATTGCTCCACTATCTTTCTGCTCAACATTGTGGGAATTGGTGATCCTCTACCCATCTTGGCTTCTGAGAGACACTGCCACTCTGAGAAGCTCTTTTTATACCCAATCATGTTGCCAATTGACCTAATTAGTGTTAATTGGTCTTCCAGCTCTTCGTTATGCTCAAATTTACTTTTTCCAGCCTCTTATTGCTACTTGTCCCAACTTTTTTGGGATTTGTTGACACCGTGAAAATTGGAATCAACGTATTTTTCCTTTAAAATGATACATTTACTCGGATTAAACGTTTGATCTGTCATCTACGTTCTATTACAAATAAAATATTGACATTTGCCATCACCACATCATTGCATTCAGTTTTTATTCACAATTTGTTTAGTGTCCCAACTTTTTTGGATTCCGGTTTGTACTTCCATTCTGTTCAATCAGCGTTAATGACACCCCCACAACTGGACTCGGGGAGCCTGGTCACGCTCCTAATGGCCCGTATCCCTCATAGCTTGGTCCCTGGGAAAACCTTGGGGGTCACTTGCATTCATGGTGATACCAAGGTTTACCAAGTGGCCCAGGTCACCTTAAAGACAGAGGAGGGTACGGTGTCCCACCAGGTAGGGATTGTGCAGGGGCTGATGCAGATGATCATTGGCCAAGATTGTTCTTTGTTCTGGGATCTTTGGGCCAGGGCGGTACCACAACAACGCCCTGCGTGCAAAGACAGCCCCGTGCTCATTGGCCCTGAGGTGGTCCCCGAATTTCCGTTCTCGGCCATGGTAGGTGATAACGTGGAGGGGTCTGCCCTTGAGGAGACGGTCCCCGACTTAGAAGTATCTCGGGGAAACTTTGTCACCACTCAACTCTGAGATAAGACTTTAAAAGGGGCCTTAAATAATGTGGGGATAGTCAATGGGGCACCTCAAGAGCCAGGGGAAAGGAACCCTCACTTTGCCATGAATGGAAACTTGTTGTACAGGGTGACTAAAATCTGTGAAGAATTAGTGGAACAGCTTGTGGTTCCCAAGCCATATAGACGCATGGTAATGGACCTGGCGCACAGCCATGTCTTAGGGAGACACTTTGAAATTGGCTTGTGGGCGCGATACATCTATGACATTTTCATCCTCTGGAATGGAGATCAAGTGGGCTTTGAGGCCTTCGTCCAGCACCTCAACCAGAATCAGATAGGCATGCATTTCACTTGTGAATCGCATCCTACGAGTCTACCATTCCTGGACATAAAAATTTCCAAGAATAACAGGGGTGAACTTGACACCTCCATTTATAGGAAGGCCAGCTCCACGAATTCTCTCCTGAGGTGGGAGAGCAACCATCCTCTCCCACTCAGGAGAGGAATTCCCAGGGGCCAATACTTGCGACTCAGACGCAACTGCTCAGACAAGCATGATTTCATCAATCAGGCAGTTGATCTTAGGAGGAGATTCCTGTCAAGGGGATACTCCGACCATATCTTGGAGGTCTGCATATCAGACCGCTTTGTCCCGACCAAGATCCTCTCTATTAACTCCGAATCAATCTTCCACCCCCCAAGCTAAAGTAATGAGAATTATCACCAATTTTGATAGAGGGTCCAAACAAGTTAAGCACATCATACAACGCCACTGGGAGGTCCTTAAAATGGACCCAGATTTGATAGATGTGCTGGGTGACCAGCCTCAAATTACCTACAGAAGGGGGCCCAATCTACGTGATAAACTCGTACATAGCCATTATGCTCCCAATTGCATAAAATCCACCTGGTTGCGGTCAAAGATTGTGGGCTGTCACAAATGTGGCAATTGTATAGCATGCAAATGTATACAGACCACAAAATCATTTGTAAGCCACGTGACAGGCAAAACATATTCCATCCAACATTTCATCAACTGCAAGTCCAGAGGGATTATATACCGCATTCAGTGTGAATGTGGGATGGAATACATAGGGAAGACGATACGAGAATTTAGGAGGCGGATAGGGGAACATCTCACACAAACGGGACACCCCACTATCCAAACATGTACACACTGCCCATAATGGTATAACCTCTTTGAGATTTATGGGTATTGACGTTGTGAAGCCTCCCATTAGAGGGGGTGATTGGGACAAATATCTCCTGCAGCGCGAATCTCGCTGGATTTTCTGTCTAAAAACCTCTGCACCCCTGGGCCTTAATGAAAGGCTGGACTATGGGTGCTTTATATAAACTGACGTGAGGAACCTATGTAACATATCTAGGTTTCCCCTATGTATCCGGCGCAACTTCCAGTATTCTCTGCGACTTATCTTGTTTCCTATATTCCTGCAAGAAATATCAGTTTAATCTAGCTGCGATTTTGTGTCACAACATAATCATGGACGCCTCTATCAGGAGGCGTTCCGTACGGCTGCCCATCTGTTGACATGGTCTCCAAGGCAACCTTCTCTCTCCACGGCCTCCTCATGACTGTGACTGGCCGCCGCTATCACGTGGTGTTGGCGCCGGCGTCTTGCCGCGCGGCGCATGACGTCAGACGCCGACGATCACAGGGCGGTCCTTCCAAGAGAGGAGCGGATGGGCTCTATTTAAATCCCACAAAGGTATGTATCAGTGTGGCTGGTAGATGTTAAGGAACCCCCAGAACTAGAGGGACATTACTTTAAGTGAGGACCACCATATCCCCACACACCAACGTGCAGAGGAACATCTATTGCTCTGCAGCATGGCACTCCAACACCAGGGGTGTCTGCCCACAGGCTCTCACTCTAGTTGATAGAGCACCTTTGCAACTTTTTGACTGCAGGGTTTATCTCCCTTTTTTTTACCCACGGTCGCATATGTTACATGCTGTGTGTGTTTTTTCTATATATACAAACTTCCCCTGAGGAGTCGACACGACAGAAACGTGCCACGTCGGGAGGTCTGAAGATTCTGCATTTTTAATAGGCTAGTGACCAGGTCCATAACTAGGGACAGGTATCCTGACGGGGTCGCCCTTTCTAGGGCGAGTGCTCTGTGTAGACAGGCAGTATAGGAGCAGCCCCCTTCCCCCAAGTGTTTAGGGTGAGATAGGGCACAGCACCACGACTCCCTCTGACTACACGCCAACACAAGACACCGTCCGGTCCAGGCTTCACCTAAGCCAAGCTGATCCTAGCCATCTGGTTGGTCGGGTAAGACTGCTGGCGTCCACACAGGCGCGGCAGATCTATTTATTTACCTTTGCTCTACCAGCAGTGGGGTACCTATGCTTGGACCCCTTACAGGTTTGTATGTGTGTTATGTTGATGCATCCTCTGGTGTATTGTATTTTATTGCATATCGTATAAAAGTTATATTTTAATAAGGATATTTCCCCACACATTCTGTGGTGGGCCCCTTCACATATAGAACCTTGAAATATCGGTGAGGCTTTTGTAACTATTAGCCCCATTCAGTTATAGACACTTGGGGGCAGAAAATACACTTGAAAGGGTTTTATAAAGGTTTCATTGGCCAGGGTGTTACCGAGAAATTATGGATTATTGCCAGTTCTGCCCTATGTGCCAAGTAACCTCCCGGGTCGCAAACTTCCACGGACCTCTAATACCATTGCCCATTATCGAGGTCCCCTTTGAGAGAATAGCAATGGATTTGGTAGGGCCCTTGGTGAAGTCCGCTAGGAGGCACGAATATATATTAGTTGTTATGGATTATGCCACCCAGTACCCTGAGGCAGTGCCCTTGAGAAAGGCCTTCTCCAAGGCTTTCGCCAGAGAACTGTTTCAGATTTTTTCCAGAACAGGGCTGCCCAAGGAGATCTTGACCAACCAGGGAACCCTGTTCATGTCAAGGGTAATGCAGGATCTCTGTAAAGTACTGAAAATTACTCAGTTACACACCTCGGTTTACCACCCATAAACAGATGGCTTGGTAGAACGTTTTAACAAAACCTTGAAGACTATGTTGAAGGAAGTAGTTGAAAAGGATGGCCGGGATTGGGATTACCTGTAGCCTTACCTACTGTTCTCAATCAGAAAAGTGCCTCAAGTGTCAACAGGGTTCTCGCCTTTTGAGTTGTTATATAGTAGGCATCCATGAGGGCTGTTAGATATAGCTAAGGAGACCTGGGAGAGCGAGGTCACGCCTTAAAAAAGTGTGATTGAACATGTCACTACACTGCAAGAGAAAATAGCTCAGGTAATGCCCATTGTGAAGGAGCACCTTCTCCAGGCTCAAGAGGCACAAGCTAAAATATATGACAGATTGGCCTGTCTTAGACAGTTTAGTCCAGGGGACCGGGTTCTAGTCCTAGTGCCCACAGTGAAGAACAAATTCCTGGCAAAATGGCAAGGGCCCTATGAGATAGTTGAGAGGGTGGGTGAAGTTAACTATCGGGTACATCAGCCAGGTAGAAGAAAGCCCTATCAGATTTAACATATCAACTTGCTTAAACCATGATCACCAAAAAAAAAAATGAAACTAACTTTCGTATGTATGAAAATCCAAAAAGCTTGATTGTAAATATATATATATATATATATATATATATATAAACAGTACATACATGTATTGTAAAACAGGCAGCACGAGGCGGGACACACAGATGAGGAGCAGGACCCAAGGAGAGGCTGGGAGATCAATGCAAAAAAAATACAGGGAAAAAGAATACTAGCTGAAAGAGCATACCTCAGAGTCTCATAGCAGCAACGCCCCAAACACAATGCAACAGAGGCGATTGTGGAGACTGAGGTTTAAGATGGAAGGAACACAATTAAACATACCCTGAATGGTGCAAAGATCTCTCGGCCAACTCCTGACCCAACGCCGTTTCGCCAGTAGATCTGGCTTCTTCCGGGGAAGCCAGATCTACTGGCGAAACGGCGTTGGGTCAGGAGTTGGCCGAGAGATCTTTGCACCATTCAGGGTATGTTTAATTGTGTTCCTTCCATCTTAAACCTCAGTCTCCACAATCGCCTCTGTTGCATTGTGTTTGGGGCGTTGCTGCTATGAGACTCTGAGGTATGCTCTTTCAGCTAGTATTCTTTTTCCCTGTATTTTTTTGCATTGATCTCCCGGCCTCTCCTTGGGTCCTGCTCCTCCTCTGTGTGTCCCGCCTCGTGCTGCCTGTTTTACAATACATGTATGTACTGTTTATATATATATATTTACAATAAAGCTTTTTGGATTTTCATACATACGAAAATTCGTTTTATTTAATTTTGGTGATTATTATGACTCCTTGGGGGTCCGATGTTTTGATATCATTCTGTCCGGTTAATATTGGTTGACCATTGCTTAAACCATGGAAAGATAGGGACCCTCCTGAGGCCCTGTGTCTGATGACCCAACCAAACACCACCTTAAAGAATGCGAAGATTGCAGAAGCCCTGTCACCCTCCCAAAAATACCAATGCAAGCTCCTGTTGCAGCAGAATAGGGACTTGTTTACAGAAACACCAGTGTTAACTAATGTCATGGAACATGATATTATTACGGAGCCTCATGCGAGAGTAAATTTAAAAACGTATAGGATTCCTGTGGCCCGTAGGGAGGTAGTTTCCAAGGAGGTCCAGAGAATGATAAAGCTGGGGGCGATTGAGGAATCTAAAAGTGGGTGGTCCAGTTCAATAGTGCTAGTTCCAAAGCCCAATGGAGAGTGGCGATTCTGTAACAACTACTGCAAGTTAAACAAAGCTGTCCAAGGTAGATGCATACCCCATGCCCTGGGTGGATGAGCTTATTGAGAGACTAGGGCCAGCTCGCTATATAACTACCCTAGATCTTACTAAGGGGTATTGGCAAATTCCTTTATCGAAAGAAGCTAGAGAAAGAGACAGCAATTTTCACACCAGAAGGTTCCTACAGTACAACAGGATGCCATTTGGTTTGCAAGGGGCCCCCGCCACTTTCCAGAGGGCTATGGACCAGATCTTATGCCCACATAGGGAATATGCGGCAGCTTACTTGGATGACATAGTATTCTTCAGTCGTGATTGGGAGAGTCACCCGAGTAAAATTCAGGCCGTCCTGGATGCGCTAAGAAAGGCCGGCTTCACTATAAATCCAAATAAGTGTGCCATGGGGATTGAAGAGGCCAGGTACTTGGGATACATTTTGGGAAGTAAATAAGGTGGAAGCTATCCAAGAATAGCCCCGTCCACTTACCAAGAAACAAGTTAAGGCATTTCTCAGTATTGTGGGATATTATAGGAAATTTGTCCCCAAGTTCACTGAAATAGCAGTACCCCCGACCAACCTTACAAAGGGAGGAAAGTCTGCCATGATCAAGTGGTCCCCTGGGGCTGAAGAGGCCTTCCAGAATCTTAAGTTGGCTCTCTGTAGACAGCCAGACTTGGTAGCTCCTGACTTCTCCCAGGAGTTTATCATTCAGACTGATGCATCAGAGATAGGCCTAGGGGAAGTGATGTCTCAGCTCATAAATGGGGAGGAACATCCCGTGTGTTATCTCAGCAGAAAGCTGTCCCCAACAGAGCAGAATTATTCAATAATGGAGATAAAATGCTTGGCCATTAAGTGGGCGCTTGATTACCTCAGATACAACTTCCTGGGGAGGAACTTTAAGCTGGTAACAGATCATGCCCCTCTGAAATGGCTAAGGGAGAAAAAGAGTAACAATGCCCGGGTCACCCACTGGTTTCTGGCTCTACAGGATTTTAGGTTTTCTGTGGAGCATAGGCCGGGCAAACTTCAAGGGAACGCAGATGCCCTCTCTAGATTACATTGCATGCTCGCTGAAGTTGCCTAGACCCCCGACTTTGGGCAGGGGGGTATGTAGGAAGGCACAAGGGATCATCGTTGATGGTAGACACATGTCATCGAGGTACCTGGCCTCGGTGAAGTAGGAGCCAGTATTTCAGGTGTGTCAGCGGAAGTAGGTGGTTGACACTTTGTTTATTTACTATAGCTATGAATAGCTGATCCGGGATGGCTCTTACTGGGAGTAGTTATAGTGCTGGGTGGATGACTACTCTCCACGTTACAGGTCAGGTTTTGACTGGCCTACAAAAACAGCCAGCAGTGTCTAGTGGTGGTGATTAAGTGTCTGACAGTGGAGCTCTGGGGAGTGCTGTGTTGGATCAGAGTCTGAGCTGGAGTTGCAGTGCCTGAAAGACTGAGGTGAAAGCGAGGTCCACATACAGTACACCCCATGGGGTTATGGTACTGTGCAAAACCATACCTGTGTTATGCTATATGCGATACGGACTTTATTGTTTCTTTGAAACCGGCTGGAGCAAGCCGGTCACTACCATTTACTGCCTTATTGTTTTGTCAAGAATAAAAGAAAACCGTTGCTTTGTTTTCACCACTAAAAGGCTGCTGCTGTGTTCTTATCTGAAGGCTACCATTGGGGCAGATTCATACAGAATATATAAAGATATTTTCAATATCCACCAGGGAAAGGTACGCCGAAACACATTGGGGTGGCGCCATCCTGCTTACACACACCACTGGTAAGGTTACTTCTAATTTGATTTTGACTTGAACGTATGGGCTTACAGTGTATGTTATGGGACTATATCCTGCCCAAGCCATCTTACCGATACATTAAAGGGGTAGTCTGTTTTTTTAAAATATTGATGACCTATCCTCAGGATAGGTCATCAATATCAGATCGGTGGAGGTCCGACACCCGGCAGCCCTGCCGATCAGCTGTACAGGGAGACAGCGCGTGCAGTGCACATGCACCGTCTCCCTTCCTGTCTGCTGCTGTATGTCTACGGGAGAGCAGCAACGGGCAAGAGAAGGCAGGAGGCACGTGCCGACAGGGGTGCTGGGTGTCAGACCTCTCATATCTGATATCTATCCTGAGGATAGGTCATCAATATAAAAAAAAAAAAAAAAAAACGGACAACCTCTTTAACAAACATGATTATACACGCTTATGTGGTGTTTGATTGCCAGTGGTAACCCCTTTTTCTGCTTCTCATCCTTATTTTATGTCATTTTATTTATTATTATTGTGTTAATAATCATATTCATACATTTTTGGTATTTTGTGGCTCATTTCTGTGGGTTTTTGTGGTATTCTTTTGGAGCCTTTACCAGTCATTGTATAGTTTACTCAGGTGGATGGACCATTGTACAAAACAAGCACTTTTACCTTCTGTGTCACTCCTATCTCCTCAGATTGTAAGCTCTTGCGAGCAGGGTCCTCATTCCTCTTGTTGTAATTATTGACTTGTCTGTTATGTTGTTTATGACTGTTTGTACATGAACCCCCAGACTGTAAAGCGCTGCGGAATATGTTGGCGCTATATAAAGATTATTATTATTTACTTGATTCTACACACTAGTGTATTTACAAGAAAGGTTATGTGTACCTTGTTGTTTGGCCAATTTGGTTTAAAGATATTTTAAATAACCTGATTACTGACATGATGGTGATGTAAAGCCTATTATCAATTTACTGCTGTAAATTTATTACTAATTATTACACATGAACCACTTATGATGGTGTTGGAGAGTGAAAAAAGTTTGACTTACAGACTCCACAGCTCTGGTGGTGGGGCACCAAAACAGAAGTACTGAAGGAATAATGATGGCATTATTGGCTGAACAGCAGTGACCATACCAGGGCTGGGTGGGGTCCACACAGGCAATGGGTCGGCAGGAGATTACCTATTGTTTAAATTACCTTTTCATGTTAAACATATTTTTTACAAATATTTTTTTTTTTCATTAAACAAATTCAGCAATTTCGCACTGGCCACTTACCCTAATAATGTGTAGAAACTTCCTGTTCAGTACAGGTCAGTAGTCATCTTGTTATCAACACAGGGAGGATTACAATGACAGATAAGCCTTGTATAGATAACACAGAATTCACCATTCACAGGTGAAAAAATTAATAAATCACCTACTACCCTTTTACAATGACCTCTGCAGAGGTGGCTAGAAAACACACCAACAGAAGTCAGTTAGGTCCCCTTGAGTTTATTGTGTCTATGTACTATGAGGCTGCTGTAAAATATATATCTAAAAACAGGAAGACTTGACATATTAGATTTGGTGGCCAGTGAAAAAAATTTTGATTTTTTTTCTTAACTATAATAGCAGGGATTCTTTTTGGACATCTCACCAAAAGTTCAATTTTTTTTTTTACAAAAACTTGATTTAAATCATTTATGATTACATATGTTGCATAAACAAGTATTATTGAATACAACCTCTATCCAAAATTTGTTTACCCAACTCAAAAGGTATAGTTTTACTTGCAGTGTCACAACAAGACCAAACACAAACAATGTTGAAATATATAAATTAAAAGGATATTATACCAAGAGCATTTCATGTCTTAAAATATGATTAAGGCCTATAGACACAGCAGAGAGTATGCATGGAGCTTGTATATCCTTGCAGTTCCATACCATACTGCTGTAGTGCCGCTGTATGACACCATATTATGGAGATAATCTCTCTGGGAACCAATGCTTCTAGGATGAATAAGACTATATATAATACAGTATCTGAATTAGCGTGCCACAATTTTTCTTTCTGTAGAATTTTGTATGAAATTGGAGGCACAGTAACACTTCATATACCTTCCTGGTTGCCATATTATAACTCCAAGCTTGTATGAATATGGCTGTACACTTGAGGCCTATAATAAAACCCTAGGCAGACAGAACAAAGGACTGAATAGCTTACAACTCACACAAGGTTCTGATTCATTGAGTCGGTCTTTGTAAGTCTGAGTCTGTATCCAGCATGGACAAATAATTTAGATCTAGTGATTTGTGAGTTGTTTTCCTGATATTTACAAAAAATAAAAATGTTAAAACTATAAAAAGTCCTAATAAATGTCCTGTTAATGTTTGTGAATCATTTCATGCCGCACAAGATGTGGCTTCTGTGTAAAGCATTTCCCACACTCAGAGCATGAAAATGGCCTTTCCCCTGTGTGGATTCTCTGGTGTTTAATAAAATCAGATTTCTGTGAAAAACATTTCCCACATTCAGAGCAGGAAAATGGCCTCTCTCCAGTATGGATTCTCTTGTGCTTAACAAGAGACAATTTATGCACAAAGCTTTTTGGACACTCAGAACATCGAAATTGTGGGTCATCAGTGTGAACTCTCTGATGGTCCAGAAGGCTTGATTTCCAGGTAAAACATTTCCCACACTCAGCACATCTAAATGGCTTCTCTCCTGTATGAATTCTCCAATGTTGAAGAAGATTAGCTTTCGACGTAAAACATTTCCCGCACTCTGAACATGAAAATGGCTTCTCCCCTACGAGAATTCTCTGCTGTGCTATAAGGTTTGTCTTTTTTCTACAGTCATAACACGGATAAATTTTGCTTTCTGTATGATCTGCACTTTGTGTATCAATAGGCAACGTATCAAGAGACTGTTCTTCGTGATTAGAGGAATCACAAAATAGACATGTGCTATGGACAACTGGGGGTAGATTTGGGGTAGTGGAGCTTTCTCCTGGTGGAACTTGAGAAGAGATATTAACTTCTGTTTCACAATCCGAAGAAAAATTTAAATGTCCATTTACTATATTTCTTCTGCTCTGTTTACCTAATGGATATTTAAAACAGAAATACAAAATTCATTATTCTTACTGCTCATAACCTATAGTAGTCTAGTATACAGAAAAGGATTACTCCTAGATATTATCACTTCTAACTAAAGGGAGCTGCCTCAAACATAACCCATGGAAAACAAAATAAAAGTATATAAAATGTATAAAACAATATTGGATATAGCTAAATTGGCCACCACTATCTTTCCAAGGAATCGCCCATACGTGACCGCCTCTTCATTCAAACAGGGAAACATAGGCTCCTGTTCTCATGATCTACATGTGGCCCAATGGCTGAACCCCTGCGGCTCTGACACATTCTCTATTCTGTGGATAGGAGATAGATGTTCATCATGGAATAATTCCTTTACAGACACAGCAAGTTTTGGCATTATAGGGGTTTTGGGGTATTTCTTCAGGATATGTAATCAGTTGGGTCTAATACCCCACAGCCCTGCCGATCAGCTGATCTTGCTACTGCAGATCAGCTGATCAGCAGGGCTGTGGGGTATTAGACCCCACTGATTACATATCCCGAAGAAATATGTAATCAGTGGGGTCTAATACCCCACAGCCCTGCTGATCAGCTGATCTGCAGTAGCAAGATCAGCTGATCGGCAGGGCTGTGGGGTATTAGACCCAACTGATTACATATCCTGAAGAAATACCCAAAAACCCCTATAATGCCAAAACTTGCTGTGTCTGTAAAGGGATTAGGGGCCTGAAGTACACAGCTCTGTCACAGTGTATGGAGCTGGTTACTGCAATGTTGTTCCCACTAAGTGAATGGGAGCTGTGCTTTAGTAACTATCTCTGTCCATGACAGAAATGGATGGAGACGCCAGAGATACTGCAGTACTGCTGATTGGTGAACTTCAGGGTGCTTGACCCCTGATAATCAGATATAGATAGCCTATCCTGAGGACAGGCCACCAATATTAAAGTATTGGAAAACCCCTTTAAGGTCGCAGATCATTTTTCAAATCTGACATGTCTCACTACATAGTAATATCTTCGAATTTTTTTTTACTTCTGCAAGCGGCTGTTTTTCTAATGACACTTTTGGGTGTATTTGAGGCACAGATTTTGTTGCAAAGATGTTTTGTGGCAAAATCTGTGCCTTTTCCATATGTACGCACTTAACACTCTTTTCTTGAGTTCTAAGAAAAGAGGGCGTGGCATAGGCGGGAACGAGAGAGGGCCAGCAGACCCGTCTCATTCATCCTTTTCTACGCCTGTTTTTGACGTAGAAAATGACTTAAATCTGTAGATTTAATATTGTTGAACCGCCATCGGATCATGCACCTAAGTTATCTATCTAAATCACTGGTCTTAGTAAATGTCCCACATTGTACTTTATGTTAGTGGTAAATTTTGGCCAATATATTTTGTTTTCGTTTATAAAATATATACACATATATATACACATACATATATACATACAGTGGGATGCGAAAGTTTAGGCAACCTTGTTAATCGTCATGATTTTCCTGTATAAATCGTTGGTTGTTACAATAAAAAATGTCAGTTAAATATATCACATAGGAGACGCACACAGTGATATTTGAGAAGTGAAATGAAGTTTATTGGATTTACAGAAAGTGTGCTATAATTGTTTAAACAAAATTAGACAGGAGCATAAATTTGGGCACTGTTGTCATTTTATTGATTCCAAAACCTTTAGAACTAATTATTGGAACTCAAATTGGCTTGGTAAGCTCAGTGACCCCTGACCTACATACATAGGTGAATCCAATTATGAGAAAGAGTATTTAAGGGGGTTAATTGTAAGTTTCCCTCCTCTTTTAATTTTCTCTGAAGAGTAGCAACATGGGGGTCTCAAAACAACTCTCAAATGACCTGAAGACAAAGATTGTTCACCATCATGGTTTAGGGGAAGGATACAGAAAGCTGTCTCAGAGATTTCAGCTGTCTGTTTCCACAGTTAGGAACATATTGAGGAAATGGAAGACCACAGGCTCAGTTCAAGTTAAGGCTCGAAGTGGCAGACCAAGAAAAATCTCGGATAGACAGAAGCGACGAATGGTGAGAACAGTCAGAGTCAACCCACAGACCGGCACCAAAGACCTACATCATCTTGCTGCAGATGGAGTCACTGTGCATCGTTCAACCATTCGGCGCACTTTACACAAGGAGATGCTGTATGCGAGAGTGATGCAGAGGAAGCATTTTCTCTGCCCACAGAACAAAAAGTGCTGCTTGAGGTGGGCTAAAGCACATTTGGACAAGCCAGCTTCATTTTGGAATAAAGTGCTGTGGACTGATGAAACTAAAATTGAGTTATTTGACCATAACAAGGGGCGTTATGCATGGAGGAAAAGAACACAGCATTCCAAGAAAAACACCTGCTACCTACAGTAAAATATGGTGGTGGTTCCATCATGCTGTGGGGCTGTGTGGCCAGTGCAGGGACTGGGAATCTTGTCAAAGTTGAGGGACGCATGGATTCCACTCAGTATCAGCAGATTCTGGAGACAAATGTCCAGGAATCAGTGACAAAGCTGAAGCTGCGCCGGGGCTGGATCTTTCAACAAGACAACGACCCTAAACACTGCTCAAAATCCACTAAGGCATTTATGCAGAGGAACAAGTACAACGTTCTGCAATGGCCATCTCAGTCCCCATACCTGAATATAATTGAAAATCTGTGGTGTGACTTAAAGACAGCTGTCCATGCTCGGAAGCCATCAAACCTGAATGAACTAAAGATGTTTTGTAAAGAGGAATGGTCCAAAATACCTTCAACCAGAATCCAGACTCTCATTGGAATCTACAGGAAGCGTTTAGAGGCTGTAATTTCTGCAAAAGGAGGATCTACTAAATATTGATTTCATTTCTTTTTTGTGGTGCCCAAATTTATGCACATGCCTAATTTTGTTTAAACAATTATAGCACACTTTCTGTAAATCCAATAAACTTCATTTCACTTCTCAAATATCACTGTGTGTGTCTCCTATATGATATATTTAACTGACATTTTTTATCGTAACAACCAATTCTAACATTTTGGACTCTATACACCACCACAATGGATTTGAAATAAAACGAACAAGATGTGCTTTAACTGCAGACTGTCAGCTTTAATTTGAGGGTATTTACATCCAAATCAGGTGAACGGTGTAGGAATTACAACAGTTTGCATATGTGCCTCCCACTTGTTAAGGAACCAAAAGTAATGGGACAGAATAATAATCATAAATCAAACGTTCACTTTTTAATACTTGGTTGCAAATCCTTTGCAGTCAATTACAGCCTGAAGTCTGGAACGCATAGACATCACCAGACGCTGGGTTTCATCCCTGGTGATGCTCTGCCAGGCCTGTACTTCAACTGTCTTCAGTTCCTGCTTGTTCTTGGGGCATTTTCCCTTCAGTTTTGTCTTCAGCAAGTGAAATGCATGCTCAATCGGATTCAGGTCCGGTGATTGACTTGGCCATTGCATAACATTCCACTTCTTTCCCTTAAAAAACCCTTTGGTTGCTTTTGCAGTATGCTTTGGGTCATTGTCTATCTGCACTGTGAAGCGCCGTCCAATGAGTTCTGAAGCATTTGGCTAAATATGAGCAGATAATATTGCCCAAAACACTTCAGAATTCATCCTGCTGCTTTTGTCAGCAGTCACATCATCAATAAATGCAAGAAAACCAGTTCCATTGGCAGCCATACATGCCCACGCCATGACACTACCACCACCATGCTTCACTGATGAGGTGGTATGCTTAGGATCATGAGCAGTTCCTTTCCTTCTCCATACTCTTCTCTTCCCATCACTCTGGTACAAGTTGATATTGGTCTCATCTGTCCATAGGATGTTGTTCCAGAACTGTGAAGGCTTTTTCAGATGTCGTTTGGCAAACTCTAATCTGGCCTTCCTGTTTTTGAGGCTCACCAATGGTTTACATCTTGTGGTGAACCCTCTGTATTCACTCTGGTACAGTCTACTCTTGATTGTTGACTTTGACACACATACACCTACCTCCTGGAGAGTGTTCTTGATCTGGCCAACTATTGTGAAGGGTGTTTTCTTCACCAGGGAAAGAATTCTTCGGTCATCCACCACAGTTGTTTTCCGTGGTCTTCCGGGTCTTTTGGTGTTACTGAGCTCACCGATGCGTTCCTTCTTTTTAAGAATGTTCCAAACAGTTGTTTTGGCCAGGCCTAATGTTTTTGCTATCTCTCTGATGGGTTTGTTGTGTTTTTTCAGCCTAATGATGGCTTGCTTCACTGATACTGACAGCTCTTTGGATCTCATCTTAAGAGTTGACAGCAACAGATTCCAAATGCAAATAGCAGACTGGAAATTAACTCTGGACCTTTTATGTCCTCATTGTAATTGGGATAATGAGGGAAAAACACACCTGGCCATGGAACAGCTGAGAAGCCAATTGTCCCATTACTTTTGGTCCCTTCACTAGTGGGAGGCACATATGCAAACTGTTGTAATTCCTACACCGTTCACCTGATTTGAATGTAAATACCCTCAAATTAAAGCTGACAGTCTGTAGTTAAAGCACATCTTGTTTGTTTCATTTCAAATCCATTGTGGTGGTGTATAGAGCCAAAAATGTTAGAATTGGGTTGATGTCCCAATATTTATGGACCTGACTATATATATATATATATATATATATATATATATATATATATATATATATATACACACACATACATATACATACACACACACACACACACACAGTACAGACCAAAAGTTTGGACACACCTTCTAATTCAAAGAGTTTTCTTTATTTTCATGACTATGAAGGCATCAAAACTATGAATTAACACATGTGGAATTATATACATAACAAACAAGTGTGAAACAATTGAAAATATGTCATATTCTAGGTCCTTCAAAGTAGCCACCTTTTGCTTTGATTACTGCTTTGCACACTCTTGATGAGCTTCAAGAGGTAGTCCCCTGAAATGGTCTTCCAACAGTCTTGAAGGAGTTCCCAGAGATGCTTAGCACTTGTTGGCCCTTTTGCCTTCACTCTGCGGTCCAGCTCACCCCTAACCATCTCGATTGGGTTCAGGTCCGGTGACTGTGGAGGCCAGGTCATCTGGCGCAGCACCCCATCACTCTCCTTCATGGTCAAATAGCCCTTTCTTTCAAAGTTTTCCCAATTTTTCAGCTGACTGACTGACCTTCATTTCTTAAAGTAATGATGGCCACTAGTTTTTCTTTACTTAGAATTTGTATTATGGCAAGAAAAAAGCAGCTAACAGTCTATTCAGTAGGACTATCAGCTGTGTATCCACCTGACTTCTCCTCAACACAACTGATGGTCCCAACCCCATTTATAAGGCATGAAATCCCACTTATTAAACCTGACAGGGCACACCTGTGAAGTGAAAACCATTTCAGGGGACTACCTCTTGAAGCTCATCAAGAGAATGCCAAGAGTGTGCAAAGCAGTAATCAAAGCAAAAGGTGGCTACTTTGAAGAACCTAGAATATGACATTTTCAGTTGTTTCACACTTGGTTGTTATGTATATAATTCCACATGTGTTAATTAATTGTCATAGTCATGAAAATAAAGAAAACTCTTTGAATGAGAAGGTGTGTCCAAACTTTTGGTCTGTACTGATTAATATATATATTTACTTTGTGATTGCCTCTATACTGCATCTGCTAAGCTGCCTACCTCAGTGAATCCCCAATATATATATATATATATATATATATATATATATATATATATAGTGGGGATTCACTGAGGTAGGCAGCTTAGCAGATGCAGTATAGAGGCAATCACAAAGTGTAACGTAAATAGTTCAGTGTTTATTCACATAGAAGGCAAAACAAAATAACAGTTTGCAGTGTTGGTTTAAGTTCACACCATGGAAAGTCCACAGAACACAAACGTTCACCTTGTTAGCTGTTTTTCATCAGCCATCCACAGCAGGCTTTAGGGGCCCGTTTTCCAGCAATGCGGCTCTCAGCCCTTTAGCATGGCACACCTCATGCAGATCCCAAAACCACAAAGCCTCCACAGCTTCACTGTGAAATGGAGGATAATCCACACAGCTGAGACTGCTGGCTGGGTTTTTATATCCCTAATCAAAAACCGGCCTGGAACGTGGGGAGTAGTTGTGAAGATAACAGTCACAGAAGATGGACTAGATAGACATACAACAGCTGAACATATTGTATTATTATTGGGGCGTATTTGACTGAATAGTTTGCATAGCGACTGATGCCCGCGACGGGTTAAATGTATAATTGGATCCATCCACTGTGGTGTGCGAGCTGTGATCCCACCAACCTAGGGGGCGCTGCGACTTTCACTATGGTAGTGGAGGTAATGACCAGTATGCGATCTACTCAGTCTATTTGTGGAAGTGAAGTCTGATGTTCTCCTTTAATTATGCATTCTTGTTCATTTTCCCATCAGTTTGCCCTTATTTAAGATGGCGCTTGCTGTCAGCGGACACATGGGACTATGCGCATTGCGAGTAGGAAGACGCACAGGTTTTGGCGCGTCTGGCTGGTGCGCGCCGCATATGTGCCCGTTCTACAGCCCTTGGTGGAGTGTTCAGCCTGCGATATGCCCTTGTGAGTCTTTATAAATGTTGTGGCCAAGCGTTTTTAATATGAATAGCACTTAGCACTTTATGTTAGCACATGAAATATTGTACACATGTAATGATGCACAAGTATGTAACTATTATATGCAATCATGGACACTGATATACCACAGGATTTAATAAAGTTGTAATGGAGATCTGGCTGACATGTACTTAGCGTCTAATCTGAACAGGCTGCAAGACAACACTGGGATTGGAAATGACTCTAATACTTTTGACTCTTGTTTGATTTTGTTATCTTTATCTACTTTTAGGACTTGTGTCAAAATCTGATGTGGTTTTAGTTCAAATGTATACAGACATACAAATTTCACAAGGTTTCACAAACTTTCCTGATTAATGAGAGTAACAAAGAGTTAAAGGGAATCTGTCAGCAGGTTTGTACCTTTGAAACTGGCTGACCTGTTGCATATGCACTTGGCAGCTGAAGGCATCTGTGTTGGTCCCATGTTCAAATATGCCCGCATTGAGGCTGCAGTAGAGACCAAGCAAGTAGAAAAGCCCTTCAGCCTTCATTCAAAATTACTCACCTGGACAGATATAAGCATTAGTGTTCTCCTCCTTACACTGCTGATCACTCCTCATATAGGTTTCTTCTTCATCGTCTATTACTTCAATTTTAATATTAATCAAATCTTTCCCCTAAAAAGACAAATTGCCATTACAAAAATATAAATAACAGTTTTACCTCACTCCAAGCCTCTAAATGTGCATATTCACCCCCATTCGCACACAAACTGCTTCTGAAATATATTTGGATGACTTATGAGGCGCATGCTTAGAAGTCCTATCATTTATGTATGAGCAGCTTATACGTTTTCACAATGTATTTTTCTTCAGGTTTGCAGTGACACAACAGTGAATGGGGGTGAGTATGCACATTTAAAGGGGCCGTGCAGCAGTATAATATGTGATCACCTGAAACCATTTGTAATTATTCTAAGGCCCTTCTCCGTTCCATGCTGGACTGAACTAATAGGATATCGGGCTCTACGCATTTCAACACTTCTGGGGGTTAATGAAACTCCGATTCCAAGGTATCCAGCCAGTGGCGTATATAGAGAAGTAAGGACCCCATAGCAAGGATCAAACCAGCCCCCCCACATAGGACAGAAGGGTTTCTGCCTAAACCCCTTTTAAATGACCCTTGGGCCATCTTTTTCACTGCCTCATTTGCTAAAAGTGAAGAGTGAAGGCTGCTCACCTGCTGCCGTCCTTCACTCACTGCACCTGTGCCTAATACTAAAATGGACGGCGCGGGAATTTCAGGGCACGGAGGAGACCGAGGAAATCAATCACCTTTACAAGGGTGTGCCAAACGGTGAGAGGACGGAGCCTTTAGGTCTGGCATCCTCAAACTGCGGCCCTCCAGCTGTTGTAAAACTACAACTCCCACAATCCCCTGCTGAAGGCTGATACCTGTAGGCTGTTCGGGCATGCTGGGAGTTGTAGTTTTGCAACAGCTGGAGGGCCGCAGTTTGAGGATGCCTGCTTTAGGTGCTGCAGCAACGCCCCACTAGCACCTAGAGGCTCATTTGCATATTATTAAAGTCATTATTTAGCGCGACTGGCGGCAGGCAGGGAGATACAAGTCATACCGTTATGTTCTGCTGACATTAGCACATTTTTTTGATGACAGAAACCCTTTAATTAGAATAGCAGTATAAGTGGTAGGCAATTAAGAGTGCCGTATTTGTGTGAGGGGAGGCGGGGCGTTCACTATTTAAACCTGGCCCTCCTCCCCCCACTTGTCGGTTCGAACGATTTCGAATCGGCTTGTGGGTTGGTGCCAGAGAAGGGCGTGCGTCACTGGAGGATCGGGGGATCGGCTGCGTCGGGCTCGTCGCTACGGTGATTAGGTAGGCAGGGTGACTTGCACACCCGTCTCGCTATGTATAACATGTGGGGCTGCCGAGCGTGCCGCCGGTCCCCAGCTGCGCTGGAGACTGCCCGCACTCCTGATCGCTTCCGGCACCCCGAGACAGGCACCCCGATCCGCTCCAGGCCCTGCGCTAAGCACCCCCGCTCCCACATGCAGCGTCCCCCAGGCGGGCACCCCTCACCTGTGGCTCAGCAGCGACGGATCCCGACGTCCGCTCGCATACCCTGAGCATCGGTCACGCCGGCCGTCGGCTCCACGACGCAGCGTTATATATCACTCACTCCCTTATCAGAACATAAACATTCGTTCCACCGTAGAGGAAAACGCCGTCCGCTCACACAGGGATCTATTCATTAGCTGCAATCAGTAAGCGGAGGTCCAGCTGCAGGATCAGGGGGCGGAAGCCGAAACCTATAGGCGATTAATACGCCGCGGCTTTCCCTGTACAAATAGTCGATAGCGGTGGGCACGGGATGCAATGTTCCACATGGCGGAGCGCAAATCCCTCACAGCCGATCCTGATGCACGTTCTCCTGGTAATTACAATTAGCGAGGCAGTGAAGGTGGACATGCTTATGTGACTTTCAGTCAAGGCTAGGAATCCGCTGCAGAATAAACTCGTCTTCTTTACTGCGCCAAACTCAGGCAAGACGAGATGAGCAGATACTCAGACATGTGCACTGTATAACAAGTTAGGATTTCAATGGTTAATTCTAACCTAGAAGGGAATCACTGGCTTGCTGCGCTCCAGCAGGTCCTGACTGATAGAGGGCGACACCTACAGGCCCATACTGGTACTGCAGTCCTGGTGCAGGGCTCCTCTGCTCAGGCACAGTGGCTAGGTACTAAGGCAGGAGTATAAAAAAAAAAAAAAAAAAAAAAATTTAAAATAAATTTGGAATATGTTCAAGGATCAAATATAAAGAGGGCTTCAAGGAGGGGGGCTGGCCACGTCACTTTGCGCACGCAGCCGGGCCGCCCGTAAGCCCATACGGTCAGTCAGGGGGTTGGTTCGGGCGCAGTCACAATAATCCGGTGGTTAGCTAGGGAGCGGTGGCATGAGTGAAGGGTCGCCCAGCCGGCGTGCGCTCACTCACACGTCTGTCCTTGGTTATTCAGGTCCACAGGTGGTGGGCTAACTTACGATACTGTGGGGTTCGTGGCTGTCATGGCCGCCAGGTGAGTCAGGGGTGGTGCATGCGGGGGCCAACCCCCTCTTTTCTCCTGCATAGGCTTGGGGGACGGGGGATGGTGGACTATTATGTCCAGGCCTCTGGCGCATCTCTTACAGGGTGGCGCCTACAGTCGTGGCCTTTGGTGGGGGTAAAAAAAAAAAAATAATAAAAAAATATTTATATATATATATATATATATATATATATATAATGGTATAGATAGGAATGTTGCTTTGCCAGGTCTGTCACGACTACAGACTCCTTATAAAGCCCTGCCACGACTGCAGGCATCAGTCTGTCACGACTACAGACCCGTTATAAAGCCCTGCCACGACTGCAGGCATCAGTCTGTCACGACTACAGACCCGTTATAAAGCCCTGCCACGACTGCAGGCATCAGTCTGTCACGACTACAGACTCGTTATAAAGTCCTGCCACGACTGCAGGCATCAGTCTGTCACGACTACAGACCCGTTATAAAGCCCTGCCACGACTGCAGGCATCAGTCTGTCACGACTACAGACTCGTTATAAAGTCCTGCCACGACTGCAGGCATCAGTCTGTCACGACTACAGACCCGCTCTAAAGCCCTGCCACGACTGCAGGCACAAATCCGTTACGACTACAGACTCATTATTAAGACCGGCCACGACTGCAGGCATTAGTCTCATGTCAACAGACTCATGAGGTAATACTACCACATCTACAGGCGATGGTCCGTTACCGCTACTCTCGATGTAGGCTCCCCTCACGACTACAGGGGGTAGTCGGTCACATCCACAGACTCGGTCGCACTCCCGTTAACTACAGGCACTGGGTGGGCATCTACGGGTAGTTGCGTCACGACTACGCACGTGGGTCAGCCACGGCCTGGGAGGTCAGCCTTCACGGTCACAGGTAGGTCCAGTTAGGCTTCAGTCTCCCAGCGGGTTCCAGTCACAATAACCAGCCCCTAGGTGAGGGGGGGCACTCCCGCACCGGCACACAATGCCAGGGAGCTGTGCGGCTCCTCACGCGGCACACTCTTCAAACCAGCGGGGGCCGGGGCCCACGGTAAAGGAAGGGCTCCCTCTGATCCGATGCACATTGCCAGGGAGTGGCGCTGCTCCCCACGTGGTACGAGTGTCCAGCCGGCGGTGGGTCGGCCCTAGCTGAGGAGGGGGGCTCCCCCGCACTGGTGCATTCTGCCAGGGAGCAGCGTGAGCTCCCCACGCGGCTGGGGGGTAAGGCTCCTCATCTTCAATAAAGTCTGGCACGGGCCGCCGTGCTGTTAGGTAGGCAGGGATCAGGGGAAGGAGTACTAGGCTCGGTCAGGGGGAGCAGATCATAGGCGGTGGCTGGCTTCCTGCTGCCGGCCGTACATAAGGTTCCAAGGGGGTTATTTAGGCACAAGATGTTAGTTAGTCCGTGCAGGTGATCTGCGTTATACCATGCTCTTCATGCTCGTACTCAGAGCTGTGCCCATACGGGAGCTGCTTAAGTGGTTGATAGTCAAAAAATAAATAAATAAATAAAAAATAAAAAAAATACATTTTTGAGTCTCTCACGCATGGCTTCTCCGTGTTAGTTTTACACATACGGATCCGCCGTTAGAGTATCTCATGCATGGCTTCTCCGTTTTAGGTTTACACATACGGATCTGCCGTTAGAATCTCTCACGCATGGCTTCTCCGTTTTAGGTTACACATATGACTCCGCCATTAGAGTCTCTCACGCATGGCTTCTCCGTGTGAGTTTTACACATACGACTCCGCCATTAGTCTCTCACGCCTGGCTTCTCCGTTTTAGGTTGGCACATATGACTCCGCCATTAGAGTCTCTCACGCATGGCTTCTCCGTTTTAGGTTTACACATATGACTCCGCCATTAGAGTCTCTCACGCCTGGCTTCTCCGTTTTAGGTTTACACATATGACTCCGCCATTAGAGTCTCTCACGCATGGCTTCTCCGTTTTAGGTTACACATATGACTCCGCCATTAGAGTCTCGCACGCATGGCTTCTCCGTTTTAGTTTTACACATATGACTCCGCCATTAGAGTCCCTCACGCAGAGCTTCTCCGTTTTAGTTTTACACATATGACTCCGCCATTAGAGTCTCTCACGCATGGCTTCTCCGTTTTAGGTTACACATATGACTCCGCCATTAGTCTCTCACGCATGGCTTCTCCGTTTAGGTTCACACATATGTCTCCGCCATTAGAGTCTCACGCATGGCTTCCCCGTTTTAGGTTACACATATGACTCCGCCATTAGAGTCTCTCACGCATGGCTTCTCCGTTTTAGGTTTACACATATGACTCCGCCATTAGAGTCTCTCACGCCTGGCTTCTCCGTTTTAGGTTGGCACATATGACTCCGCCATTAGAATCTCTCACGCATGGCTACTCCGTTTTAGGTTTACACATATGACTCCGCCATTAGAGTCTCTCACGCATGGCTTCTCCGTTTTAGGTTACACATATGACTCCGCCATTAGAGTCTCGCACGCATGGCTTCTCCGTTTTAGGTTACACATATGACTCCGCCATTAGAGTCCCTCACGCAGAGCTTCTCCGTTTTAGTTTTACACATATGACTCCGCCATTAGTCTCTCACGCATGGCTCCATTAGTCTCTCGCGCATGGCTTCTCCGCTTTAGGTTTACACACAGGACTCCGCCATTAGAGTCTCTCACGCATGGAGGTAAAAAATAAATAAAATAATAATAATAATTCCTCACCAGGCCCAGCTGCGCTGGGACTAGTCTCCCATCTCACCATAGCTAAGAGACTGATGGCCAATTCCTTGGCCAGTAACACTCTGAGGGCTTACAAGACAGCTTGGCGCCTGTTTCAGAGATATGAGAACACCTACCCGGCTGCTGGCCGGGGACCTATCACTCACCTATTGGGCTTTGTCGGGGTTTTTGCCACTCTCAATTAAACCTGTCCTATAGCATTGTTAACTATACATGGCAGGTATTCAGCACCATTGGTACAGGCTACATCCGGACCTACCGTCACTCTTCTCTGCCCACCCGATCAAAGCGGCGTTGAAGGGTTTGCGCAAGATGTCTGTTGTGAAACGACATGGGCGTCAGCCATTTACCGGTAGCTTGTTCAGGCCATGACAGGCAAACTGCAGGGGCAAACCGTTCGGGCCGCAGGTTAGCGCTCTGGTAGAAACAGCCTTGTACCTGGCTTTCCATGGATTCCTCAGGTCAGGCGAGCTCATGGGCACCAATACGCTGGCTGGGTGCTTGCGGAAAGGTCAGCTCATCCGGCGCGGGTCCATCTATGTCCTCACCTTGGCCTCGTCCAAGACGTCACGGCCGGGGCAATCAGTGGCGGTCAGATACTTTCCCACGGACAGCAGATGGTGTCCGGGCAGGCCTTGAAGGCTTGACTGCGTAGTATTTAGTCCAAGCGGCATGTTCTCCCGTACTCGAACTAGGCAATGCCCGGCTAACCACCGCGGCCTTTCTTACGTACATTCAGGTTAGTTGACAGGTTCAGGGGTCGGTCCTCGCTGGATCACAGGACATTCCTTCCGCATGGGCACGGCAGCAGCGGCGTCCATGCATAAGGTGCCAGTACATGTCATCAAACATTTGGGTCGTCGCAGTTCCACGTGTTCCATGCGTAATATCCCGGATCCTTATACGAAATATCATTGGCTTTCGAGTTTTGGTCTGTAGTTTCTGTTATCTAGTTTTCAAACTCCTATGCATGGTTCTTTTGGCCCCTTTAGGCTACCCTTCGATAAGCAGTTCCGGCATAACTCTGCTGCTTCTAGGTTGGGGGGGGTGGAGTATAGGCTTAGGTAGGGTACCCTCTCAGCATGAGCCGATCCGAGCACAAGTGGTAGGCAATTAAGAGTGCCGTATTTGTGTGAGGGGAGGCGGGGCGTTCACTATTTAAACCTGGCCCTCCTCCCCCCACTTGTCGGTTCGAACGATTTCAACCCACCCAGGAGCCCTCCCTTCTTTCAGGTCTCATCATTGGGGTAGCCCCCTTTAGGCTACCCTTCGATAAGCAGTTCCGGCATAACTCTGCTGCTACTAGGTTGGGGGGGTGGAGTATAGGCTTAGGTAGGGTACCCTCTCAGCATGAGCCGATCCGAGCACAAATCAACCATCTAGCTTTTAAAAACTATTCAATGTGCATTTAGTTTTCTGTTTCCTAAGACATCAAGCATGCCTACCTGACGATCTGGCATGGTACAGGGACTTTCTGTTGGACAACCCTCGGTATAAGGAGAACTGAAGCATCCTCCTAGGCTAGTAATATCACTGGATCCATCTGTCGTAGAGATACAAACAAAGCAGCTAAATAGATTACTTACAAGAGTTTATCTGATGATGACCCTCAAATCTAAGGACAGTATTACACTGACCGAGGGTTCGGCCAAATCAGTGCTAACAAGCACTCGTAGGAACGCTTGTTAGTGATGATTTGCTGGTGTAAAATTGCAATTAATTACACAATGAACATCATTCATCAGGTAATCGCAAATTTAATGCAGTCCATAAAAAAAATAATTATATAAATCACTGCTGGCAGCAGATCGTGTTGTCTATTCATGTACTACTGCTGGCAAATAATCATTCTGTATGGGGACAAGCGATGGCATTAGTGATCAATTCTCCCCATACTATGGAGGAGATCGCTGCATGTAATAGCCGTGGTCTCCTTCAATGCGGAGTAATCAAAGTCGGTCAAAATTGAAACTTCATAGTAAATAAGCTTTACCTGGACCTGTGTGGGGCTGGTGATTAATCTGTATGACGTCTTTGTACAGATCCGTATGTTCTTTTAAATACTCCCACTCCTCCATAGAGAAATAGACTGTGACATCCTGACACCTTATAGAAACCTGACACACATAATGAAATCACCATCATCATCCAGACAGAGCCCATGGAGTTATTTTACACTTAATACTCATAAGAGCTCACCTCTCCAGTCAGCAGCTGATTGATCTTATTGGTAAGTTCTAGGATCTTCACATTCTTGTTTCTCTCAAGTAACGAGTGAGGTGAAGGCACAGTAAAGGAGCTCTGAGCTCGTCTCCAGCCTACTAACATGCTGCGAGTGCTGCTGGGTGTCACACACTCCATACCAGTCTTCTTCACTACTGTGTAATCCTGTATATGGGAAAAGACAGAATGATGAATAAAACTATATACAGTCCCTGAATTCAGCTGTGTCCCATTTTTATACTAGGAAGCATAAATTAGGGTATGAGGATGTCACAGTGGTGGGATGGGGAAGCTCATCAATCAGCCAGAGCTAAGAACGGGCTCTCGTTCTGGCATACTCAAGTCATTCTTGTATATACTTTATTTCACCTGAAGCCCCACTGTACCAAAAATGTCTGGCTGGTCCTGGCTTCCCCAAAGCCATCAGCTGTTTGCCAGGGATGCCAGGAGGTAGATGTGTGGCCAGGAGACAAGATTTTTAAGATCCTCCCTTAAATTCTTATTTTAAGTCTCATTGGGGTGTTGTGCAGCAATTCATAACCTGTATAAGGTATACCCTATACTACAAAAAAAAGCTGACTGGTATCTTTAAATATGTATTCTCCACCAGCTTCATCAGCTTCTATTTGCTATGCACTTCCTTGTAAGCTCAAGTTCATGTGCTGCCGTCTCCTACCAAGTACTTATGTCAGTATGTGAGCCGTCTCGATTTATTATACAAGAATCCTCCGATTAAAGGGAACCTGTCACTGGGATTTTGTGTATAGAGCTGAGGACATTAGTTGCTAGATGGCTGCTAGCACATCCGCAATACCCAGTCCCCATAGCTCTGTGTGCTTTTATTGTCTAAAAAACCCTGATACATATGCAAATTAACCTGAGATGACACAATAAAAGAACACAGAGCTATGGGGACTGGGTATTGCAGATGTGCTAGCGGCCATCTAGCAACCCATGTCCTCAGCTCTATACACAAAATCCCAGGGACAGGTTCCCTTTAAAGTACATTTGTACTACTGAACTTAAACAGATATACCTAAAGTGAGAAGGCCCACTCAAAATCACATATAATAAAGCTTTTTTGAAATGTCCTTTTCTCAATTCAAATGTCTCTTGAACACTTTGCTATATCATTTCCATGCTCTGTAAACACCCTTGACAACTCTGGTGTAAGATATGTGAATCCGACCCCGACTTCAGACCAGCAGCACTGTGGTGGAACTTGTGCCTTACATGTCAGCCTCTTGGTTGCGATCTTGGCCATATGTTGCTGTCTTGTTTGTGCTGCCTCATTCATCACAATTCATGACTGCTTCATACCAAAAAAATCTTTGTCAAACTACAGTGGCTGATTGAACAGGCAATTATAGGGAACAAACTATTCATTTTCGATAACTGCCAGCTTATCAGAGGTGAGAGCTGCAGTTACTTGAAGAAATAACCTCCGCTGTGCAGTTGCTCATCCCCATACAGATTCATTGCTTCTGGGCAGCAGATCACCAATGAAACCATGATTTAGGCCTTGTGCACACGACCGTTGTGTGTTTTGCGGATCCGCAAAACACGGATGGCGTCCGTGTGCGTTCCGCAATTTAAGGAACGGCACAGACAGCCATTAATATAACTGCCAATTCTTGTCCGCAAAACGAGGACAAGAATAGGACAGGATATATTTTTTTTGCGGACCACGGAACGGAGCAACGGATGCTAACAGCACACTGAGTGCTGTCTGCATCTTTTGCGGCCCCAAAACAACGGCAGTGTGCATGAGGCCTTAGGTGTACCTTTACATGGACCGATAATCTGGAATGATAGTTTGTACAAAAGTTCTTTCCTGACAGCTCTCCCAAGTAAATGGTCCTTAACCCTACAGTTATCTCAGGAAAAGTCTTGCAGTGACCAGTGGGCGACATGCTGCCATTTCCATTCTCTCATTTAGTTTTAGAGTAAACAGTTATTCCAGTCTCCACAACGGTCCTGAAAGGCAAGGGAGGGCCTTAAAGAGGATGTCTCACTTCAGCAAATGGCATTTATCATGTAGACAAAATTAATGTAACCCCTGGAAATGAGCAGTGTATAATGTGATGGAAAAATGAATCTAGTCGGCAAAGGAGGTAATATGGACAATAACAATACATTAGTAAGTGTTATCTATTAAAGGAGTTGTCCCATGAAAAATATTCTACAGTTTTCAAACCAGCACCTGGATCTGAATAATTTTGTAATTGCATGCAATAAAAATTTTTGCATAGCCACTGAGTTATTTAATAAAATGTATCTGTATAGCGCAACCTGCTGTTTTTTTCTTCTTATTTTTTTGACCTGTTCACCGAGAAGGCCGCACATGCTCAGTTTCATTCTTTGGCTGCCTCCGAAGCTGTGATAGGGAGAGCTAAGACACGCCCCTTAGCTGCAGCAGAAAAGACACTCCCCTTGAGCTGTCAGCTTGATCTAAATCTAGCAGAACAATGAATGGGGAGATCTCTAGATCTATGTGAGGTACAGGGCTGGTTCAGATTTGAATAGAAAGCACCCATAAATAACCCCATTATAGAAACTACCCCTCAATTTATGCAAAACAGATTTTAGAAATGTTGTTAACCCTTTAGGTGTTCTACAAGAATGAAAGCAAAATGGAGGTGAAATTATGCAGATTATCTATTTTAATGATTTTTTTTTCCTGTAACACAGCTAGGGTTAACTGCAAAACAAACCTCAATAATTATTACCCCAATTCTGCAGTTTATAGAAACATCCCATATAGGTTTGTAAAATGCTGTATGGGCACACGGCAGCGCTCAAGTCAAGGAACGCTATATGGTTTTTGGAGGACAGATTTTGCTAAATGGTCTTTGGGCGGCATGTTGCATTTGAAGAGACCCCGAGATACCCCTACAGTAGAAACCCCGAAAAAAAGTTTCCACATTTTGGAAACTTCACCTCCAAAGGAATTTTTAAAGGGTGCAGTGATCACTTTGACCCAACAAGTGCTTCATTACTTAAAAACACTTTGCTGTGAAAATGAAAACTAAAAAATCATTTTTACAAGAAAATAGTGCGTTAGGCCCAAACTTTATTTTTCAGAAGGGATAAAAGGAGAATATCACTATCATGTCATATTGTCATAGAGCTGGTGGTTGCCGATGAGGTGATACCAAATATGCCTTTTTTTAGTTTTATACAATAAGTTTTTTTTGTGGCCATTTTCTTGGAGCCCTATTTTTATTTATTTTTTTGGCGATGGGTCTTGTGTAAAGACTCTTGTGGGATGAGGTGACATTTTCATTGGTAGCATTTTGAGGTACATACGACTTTTTGATCATTTGATATTATTCAAGTTTCTTGGGAGGTGAGCTGACAAACAAAATAAATGTTTTGGCATAATTATAATTTTTTTTTTTTTTTTTTTAAATGACTTGATATAGGGGACAGGGGTACTTTTTTTTTTTTTAAACTTGAAACTTTAATTTTCCATTTCATCCTTCATGACGGCATACCATGAGAGTTGACCCTCCTTCAACCAGGTAGGGACAGGACAGGACCTTCAGTGTCTTACTGTCCCTCTAGGTGGGGAGAGGCCATCTCTCATGGCATTTGCTATGGGACCACTCAGGGGGCAGTGCTGGGTGGAAGTGAAGAAATAAAAAAATCTGCCACTTGCATGGAGGCAGACGGCAACCACAACCCCTAACTTGGGTACCTGGTGCTGCGGGAGCTGGAGCGGTGCTTCTGGCCCGACATCTGTTTTCTCCTTCCTGCAGGCGTAGTAGGAAGGCCCCATGGAACGCCGGACTCTCAGGGAGTCCCACCGGTCGTGATGTGAAGCAGTCCCTGTCATCTATCAGTTGGCACTAGCAGAGATCCACCGGAAAGCGCAGGGGAGCAGGGCCATGTGGATCCGGCCTGCAGCGGTACCCGGCATATGGGCGTGATGTGAGGGCGGAGTCTAAAGTTTGAAAAAAAGCACGCCAGCCCAGAAGGAGTTTTCTCTACTGAAAGTCTCCCAATCAATACCCTTGACATAACTTAGGCGTTCAAAGAGAATAATAAAACTTACAAAAGGTATATGAGATCCATATGGGAAATAACTAGCTTAGAGACATATCTCCAACAGAAGATAGTGTATAGAGGGATAAGAATAAATATTACGCCCAACTCACATCAGTAGGACACCGAATTTATCAAAGGTTGAAAATCCCTACTGACTGAGAACTCATTACGCATGCAGGCATGAGTATGAAAAAAAAGCTATTAAATAAAATTTCAGCACAATTAGAAAAAGAGATCCAAGATATACAAATATTTAGGTCACAGTCGGAATTTAGTACATTTGAATTAAAATTACAGAAAAATATAGAAAATCTACAAACAGAAATTAAAGAGAGAAAACACCGAAAGTATGATAGAGATAAAAGAGATTTCGACACAGGTCATATATACATTAAAGCAACAAGTAGGTCCCCATGACAAATTGGAAACCATATAGAGTCTGAGATCTCAGAATCAAAAGGGAGCACCATTAATCAGAAAGTAGGAACTAAGAGAAAGGCGAGAAATAAAGTAGGATATTCACAGAGAAAAAAATCCCCCTAATCCAAGCAGTAACCAAGAATGGCAATAAGGACAACATCTAAATCAGAGTATTCAAACACCCAATATAGGATCACAACAATCATTGCCATCATTGCCTTCTGCTTCAGTATTAACAGCAGCATCGAGTACCTCAACAACAATGCCCCTAACGACAACATTAAATACATCTTTTTTACCGCAAGGCATACAGCTAAGGGCTCATGCATACATTTTCTTTCCGCTTCCTTTCCGTATTTTTTGCGGAACGTATGCGGATCCATTCACTTTAATGGGTCCGCAGAAACAACAGAAGGTACTCCATGTGCATTCAGTTTCAGCATTTCCGTTCCGTAAAAAAGTAGTGCATGTCCTTTTATTGTCCACAAATCACGGTCCGAAGCCCCATTCAAGTAAATGGGTCTGCAAAAAATACGGAACGCACAGGGAACACATCTGTATATCATCCGTATTTTGCAGATCCATACTGTAGAAACGCTATGCCCAGCCCATATTGGTCATGTGTTTGGTGATTAATAAGTTACTGTTTCGGGGGTGGCCTGGTCGGGCATGTAAGAGGACGTGCTTGCAGGAAGCTCCGAGCCTGCCGACTATAATCCTTACCCATCTTCCTTCTACAGGGCTCGCTGACAACAAAAGTGCTCTGGGGGACATCGCTGGAGGAGCGGATCCTGCCTGTGCCACTATGACCCACGCCGGGAAGAGGGAAAAGGAACTGAGGGACGCCCGGCCTCCTACACCGTCAAAACAAGATGGCGCCGCATCGGAGGCGAGAGCTGCGGTGGTTGCGGCCCGCCTGGGCAAATATGCCCGCTCATCCTCTATGCCCCCTCCAGTTGTAACCACCACTCCCTCCAAGCCCCCTGAGGAAACCGCATCAATCCCTGCCGCTGGCGCTGACTCTGCGCCCGAGATCTCTGGATTGGAGACCCAGCAGCTTGCAATGGCAGGAGCCTCTGGCCTACAGATTCCTCCCTATGATGCTGGGTATGTCCTTATGAAGCATGGCCAGCTTGCTACCGAGAGTAGTGAACCCACATCCAAAGATATATATGCTGCTGTGCAACATTGCAGCAGCTCTCTGACTCTACTTACCACACATATGGGCAGCTTGCAGGAGAAGGTTTCCCTCATCAGACAAGATCTTAAAGTCAGTGAGAGGATTACAGAGGTTGAAATCAGAGTGGGTACTATTGAAGATCAACTGCCCCTTATTAAGAGGGATCTTGGTAGGATTATACATAATGTGACTCTGCTGATGTCTAAAACTGATGACCTGGAGCACAGGTCCCGGAGAAACAACCTGCGGCTAGTTAGGGTCCCGGAAAAGGCAGAAGGTTCTGATCCAGTGTCTTTTTTTGAAGATTGGCTCACGCTTAAATTTGGCAAAGATTCTTTATCCTGTATGTTTGCCATTGAGAGAGCACATAGGGTGCCATTCCGTGCTCCACCACCGGAAGCCCCCCGCGCCCAGTTTTGATGAAACTACTGCATTTTAGAGATAGAGACACTATCCTTAAGAAAGCGAGAGATCATCCTGAGCTTCTAATTGATGGAAATAAAATTGCTATATATCCTGATTTTTCTGCCGAGGTTCAAAGGAAAAGAGTGAAGTTCTAAGATGTGAAATGCTGTCTTCGGGACCTGCAGATTCCCTACTCTATGCTTTATATGGCCAAGTTGAGAGTCGTGGCACATGGAGAAGTCTGCATTTTCGAAACTCCATTGGACGCGGCACAGTGGGTGGACGCCAACGAACCAGCACTTAAAGCATCGGCGAACAAGGGATAAACATTCCCCATACAAGGTTTCTGGAACCGTGCTGAATCCTATGAGAGCTGTAAGATGCGCTTGATAAGTATCACAAGGCGTGGTTGTGTGTTTTTATCTTTTTCTTTTTCCCTTATCAAAAGGACTATTGTTTATAGCGGCATTAGTGATGCAAATTGCACTAGCATCTGTTCAGTAGCCACTACGCTATTTCTGTTAGAATTTTCTGTTACTCTTAGATCATTCGGACTGCAATTTTGTGGTCTGTTTACTTCTGGCGCGCTGCAGAATTCTAAATCTATAGGGCAGGTCTGTAAGACCAACCCGCTGCATAGTAATTGATTTGATCAGTTCTTATGTTTTTGACAGTTACTTTGCAGTGTGGGTACCCGGTTGCAGGGTATATTTTCGCTCTACTTGCTATTTTAAATGTTGGGATGCCTCCTTTTTGGAGCCCATCCTTTGAAGCTGTATTAATGTCTATGGTTGCATTACGGGGGTTGGGATTGCGTGGGTCTGGCGATGAGACGGGCATGGGACATATTGGGTCGGAGTGGAAGTGGCCGAAAGGTAATTTTAGTATACTTGAGGTACCCCTTGTCACTACATATAACTCTGAGAAATATTGCTGACAGGCTTAAAATGATAGGATGGAACATAAGAGGATTGGGGGACCCAACTAAGAGAGCTGCGATGTTTTTAGCGCTACAACATTTCCAGCCTGCAATAATCTGCTTATCAGAGACACATCTGATTCCCACTACTACCTATGTCATACACAAACCATGGGTAGGCCATTCCTACCACTCCACGTTTTTCACGCATTCTAGGGGTGGGAGTATCCTTGTGCACAACTCTATATCGTTTGTCTGTCATTCGTCCCGTATAGACTCAGCAGGAAGGTATGTGTGTTTGCACTGTACATGTAATAATTTCTCCTTTGTTTTAGTGGCAGTATATGTTACTCCCCCTTATAGTAGTGAAGTGTTAAAAGAGAATATGATATACGTTGAAGGGCTCTCTGTGTCCTCACAGTCAGCCTGGACTGTGAAGCATTAATTGTATACCCTCCAAGTATCTTGCAAGATTATACCTGCCATTATTGAAAGTAAGCCTGCTTGTGGAATATATGATAAAAGGGACTGCATCATTACCAACTGTATGTACAAAGTTTGGACTGTTTTAAGTAAAGCAACGTTTGGTTCATCATACCATCTGTGTACCTCAATTACTACTCCTATAAATCTGTGTGCCACCGTTACAGGCACTGGCGTCACGACCCTTAAAGGAACCTTGCCCCAGGCACTCGAAATACCTGTAACATCCAGGGCACCTCATCCACCATCAGGCCTGGTCCCTACATACAGAGTGTGCCCCAGAGGAATTTTGTGTCAGCCTCTCCTTCACTGCCGCATGCCTGCCCAGGGTTCTCCTCCAAACAGTGAGTAACCCTCGATTGCCCATAACCGTGACCTCACAATCGCAATACCCTGCAGGTCTGGCGTGCTGCACTACTAATACTGGGTCGGCGCCTGTTGGGGTAGTGTGGGATACATGCAAGGCATTTATCCGGGGCCTTTGCATTCAAAGGATAAGTCGTCATAAAACGAAATCCAGGGACACTCAAGAAAACTGCAGGCTCTAGTGGTAGAAACGGAGGGAAGGTATGTCAATCACCCCTCCAGTGCTCATGAAGAGTCATTTATAGCAGCTCAGGCAGATTTAAAGCAACATCTCCTGAACACCGCCGAATATAAACGTTTCTTTCTGAAACAAAAATATTTAGAAGCGGGGGAAAGTGCTGGGAGGTTATTAGCCAGAGTTGTCAGGGCGCAAGATGGGCCATCTAAAATACTGTCTATCCGAGGTACTGATGGCTCTGTGGTTACAGCAGACACTGATATCCTGGAGGTATTTCATACATATTTCGATTGCCTATATAGAACACAGCTTACAGTTGAATCCTCTAATATTACTGAATATCTTGCTGGGATTAGTGTTACACGGTTCTCTGTGGAGAGTGTGGCCTATCTAGACCGGCCCTTGATGCTGCCCGAGTTAGAATTGGCACTTAAATCCTTTCCAAATAAAAAAACTCCTTTCCTACTAACAGGAGAAATGCCTGCTTCCATGAAGGAGGCCATAATAGTGGTACGGCCCAAGTCTGGAAAGGATCCAAATCTCCTTGACTCGTATAGGCTAATCTCACTATTGACTTCTGATGTTAAGATTTTAGCGAAAGTTCTAGCAAACCGGTTACAAATGGTCATTTCGACCATTATACATAGTGATCAAGCGGGATTCATGCCTGATAAATCCACTTCGGTAAATCTTAGAAGACTCTTTCTTAATATTCAAAAGGAGGGCAGAATCGGATGGAGGACGGGCCATACTCTCCCTAGGTGCGGCCAAGGCCTTTGATAGTGTAGAATGAAACTATCTCTGGGCAGTGTTACGAGTCATGGACTTTTGGGGAACCTTTATATCTTGGGTTCATTTACTATACCGGGGCCCCACAGCTAGGATTAGAGCTAATGGGGGGATATCAGAGGCATTTAAGCTGGGGAGCGGAATGCGTCAAGGGTGCCCGCTATCCTCTCTCTTATTTGCCATTCCGATTGAGCCGTTGGCATGTTTACTCCGTTCCTCAGAAAAAAAATTGTAGGATTTCCTATGGGAGATGGGGAAGAGCGGGTAGCTCTCTACGCTGATGACATGCTCATATGTGGGGAACATAGAGAAGTCGCTATGTCCTATTATGTCCCTCATAAAAGATTTTGGTGACAGGTCTGGTCTTTGTATTAATTGGGATAAATCCACTCTGTTGCCGCTAGATGTGTCCTCAGATAGTTCCCTCCTGCGGTCCACTCAGCTGCAGATTGTTCAACAATTCAAATATGTGGGAATAGTGGTCTCAACGAACCTGGGGCATAATTTGACAAACAATATAGAGCCGATCCTGGACATTATATCTGAAAAAATTAAGGCATGGTGCAAACTCCCAATGTCAGAAATTGGTAGGAACAATCTCCTTAAAATGGTTCTTATGCCAAAACGTATCTATGTCCTGCATAATTCCCCTGTATGGGTACCTCGTCTGATCTTTATTAGAATAGATAGACTATTTAGGAATCTGATTTGGTGCAAAAAAAACTGCTAGGATCCGACTAGATATGTTGCAGAGAGGAAAAGATGCAGGGGTGCTCTCTATCCCTAACTCCTGGCTATATTATATATCTTCGCAGCTGCATCAGTTGAGGGAGTGGGGAAGGATCCCTCGGGACATTGCGTCTGCCCGGCTGATAGCATATATCATAGGTCATGACTCACCGGTAGCTTTGCTGGAAAATAGTGGTTTCTCTGATAAGATAGTGGAACACCCTACACTCAGTATGATACATAAAGTCTGACAGAGGTGTCTATACAAGGCTTCACCCAGGTCACTTCTGTGTGGAAGAACCCCCAGTTGCCTGAAATATTTTGCCTAGAAGGTTTTTCGCCCTGGGACCGTAAGCGCGTGAAATTCTTATATCAGCTGCAGAAAGATTGCGAGTTTAAGTCCTTTGAGCAACTTAGAAATGAGTTTGCTCTTCCTCATACAGCCTTTTATCAGTTTTTGCAGCAACGACAGGTCCAGGCGAAATCTATGTCACTTAAATGTACGACTGTCCCACTGTTCCAACAAATCCTCACGGGCTACTCCTCGAGTGGATTAATTTCGTCCATTTATAGGAATTTGTGAAATCAGTGAAACAGGATACACTAGTGGTCAAGTATAAATGGGAGGGGGAAGTTGGACCAATATCAGAGGAACAATGGAAGTTGATATTGGCATTGACACCTCGGTTGTCGCTTTGTGAAGGCCAACGCATGTCTCAACTGTTTCTTGTTCACAGGGTATATAGGACTCCAGCATTTCTGTTCAAGATAGGAGTTAGATCTGATGCATCCTGTCCTCGATGTGGAGCAAGTCCTGCTTCCTTGCTACATATGTTCTGGGACTCTGCAGAGCTTAATAAATTCTGGACTGATGTGTTGGTAACTATTAGTCTTCAATAGTTTTTTATAAAGTATTTTGCAAAACAGAAAATGCGTGTCCAACATGACACAATATCACAATGTAAAGCATATCAAAGTGCATTTAATAGAAAACAAACATATATTACATAACAGAGGAACAAATGAGGTCCCATCTAATCTCGCGCTGATGTTGCCCATGCTGAGGCAGATGTTGTAAAATTATGTAAATCCCTACCCAAGTTCCCAGCCAACCCTCCCCAAACCCACCAAATGTACCCAAGTCACCAGAGACAATCCGGCAGAGGTGTAGCATAAGGACTAGATAACCAAGGCATCCAGTGATTAAGATAACGTATGCGGGTGGAAGAAGTAGCAAACATCAACTCACAATGCATATGATGATTAATGGACTCAACCACTTACGACAGTGATGGGGTACGAGGTAACTTCCACTGACGGGCTATTACATTCCATGCTACGCTGAGCATATGAGCCGTTACCCATCTTATTTTTTAAGGAATGACCTCTAGACCTATTCCCAGAATGGAAAGAGCAGAGGTTAGAGTGAGTGCTGAATCCGTGACCCACCGGATTAAAGCTTCCATCATGTGCCAGAATTTACGGGTATAGGGGCATTCCCACCACATATGTAAGGGAGTACCAACTAACCCACAATTCCTCCAACATAGCTGAGAGTAGCCGGGTGAACAGTGGGCTAACCTATTGGGGGTTAAGTACCATCTGAGTTGTATTCTCCTAGCTTGCTCTATATGATTCAGATATTTGGTGCACCTAAAAGGACCATGACATTGCTTCTTTCCACTGACTAATGGAGTACACAGCACCCAGTTCTTGTTCCCATCTTAACATAAAAGATTGCTTCCCACCATCTGGGTCTAATAACAAGTTTAAGTATATAGCAGATATTCTCACGCGAAATGACGAGGATGATGCGACATAGGGCTGCAAAGCACTCCTACAAGAATGGGGTTGAGTTAATGGGGAGCTATTTAACAAGTGATGTATCTGTAGGAACTGATAAAAAATGGGTGTTAGGGATGGAGTAGGTGTCATGCAGGGTCTGAAAGTCTTTTAGGCCAGAGCTTGTATAAAGACTCCCCAGTTTATCCAATTCTCTATCCGCCCACAATCTCAGGTTCAGATCAGAAATATGGTATTCAAGTGCTACGAGAGGGATGTTATCTTTTGGTACCATAAACCACTTCTTTACATTTCTCAGGTATGACTATACGAAAAGAGAGGCTTGCATTGTAGGGGGAGAAACCTCAAAAATAAGTCTTCCCAATTCGTGAGCTGCTAGGATGGCTGGGAGTGAGTGACTTTTAACAAACGTCCTTTCTATCTCAAGTCACTTGTGAGGTGCAGATGGAGACCACCACTCCAGCGCCTGCTCCGCCAAAGAGGCCAAATAGTATTTATATAAATCCGGTACCCCAAACCCTCCAGCTCTGACCGAAGGATATAGGGAAGCTCTCGGAATTCTAGGGTGCTTATTCTGCCAAATAAACGCCAAGAGATCTTTTTGGAGCATTATTATAAATTTTTTAGGGACTTGCAACGGGACACATCTGAAACAATAAAGTACTTTTGGTAGGGATAGCATTTTTGAAGCATTGATTCTCGCCACCCAGGATAACTGGACCTGCGCCATACGGGAATAATCACACTGTAGGTCCTTCCTTAGGCGGTTAAAGTTAATGGCAACGGTCTCAGCCGAGCTTCGTGCCAACTCTATCCCTAAATATGGAATGGACCGGTCTGTCCATTGGAAGTGGTATTTTTGCTTTAACCTATTCATTGTGGTTACAGGTAAGTAGAAATCTAAAACTTTGGTTTTACTTTCATTTAGTTTGTAATAAAAAACTATCTGAAAATTGCTTCAGTATTTGGTATAGCGCTATCAAGGAGCTTTCAGGGTTCGATATCGTTAATATAACGTCATCTGCATATAATCCGATCACATGCGAGTCACCCCCTGCTTTAATTCCCTGTATACTGGGGCATGCCTGTATTTTAGCGGCCAGGGGTTCCATAACCCACGCGAAAATCAACGGTGACAACGGGCACCCCTGTCTGATCCCGTTGGTTATTTTAACCACTTCAGCCCCCCTAGCTTAAACACCCTTAATGACCAGGCCACTTTTTACACTTCTGACCTACCCTTCTTTCACCGTTTATTGCTCGGTCATGCAACTTACCACCCAAATGAATTTTACCTCCTTTTCTTCTCACTAATAGAGCTTTCATTTGGTGGTATTTCATTGCTGCTGACAATTTTACTTTTTTTGTTATTAATCGAAATTTAACAATTTTTTTGCAAAAAAATTTAATTTTTCACTTTCAGTTGTAAAATTTTGCAAAAAAAACGACATCTATATATAAATTTTTCTCTAAATTTATTGTTCTACATGTCTTTGATAAAAAAAAAATGTTTGGGTACAAAAAAAAAATGGTTTGGGTAAAAGTTATAGCGTTTACAAACTATGGTACAAAAATGTGAATTTCCGCTTTTTGAAGCAGCTCTGACTTTCTGAGCACCTGTCATGTCTCCTGAGGTTCTACAATGGCCAGACAGAACAAACACCCCACAAATGACCCCATTTCGGAAAGTAGACACCCTAAGGTATTCGCTGATGGGCATAGTGAGTTCATAGAACTTTTTATTTTTTGTCACAAGTTAGCGGAAAATGATGATTTTTTATTTATTTTTTTCTTACAAAGTCTCATATTGCACTAACTTGTGACAAAAAATAAAAACTTCTATGAACTCACTATGCCCATCAGCGAATACCTTGGGGTGTCTTCTTTCCAAAATGGGGTCACTTGTGGGGTAGTTATACTGCCCTGGCATTCTAGGGGCCCAAATGTGTGGTAAGTAGTTTGAAATCAAAATCTGTAAAAAATGGCCGGTGAAATCCGAAAGGTGCTCTTTGGAATGTGGGCCCCTTTGCCCACCTAGGCTGCAAAAAAGTGTCACACGTGTGGTATCTCCGTACTCAGGAGAAGTTGGGCAATGTGTTTTGGGGTGTTATTTTACATATACCCATGCTGGGTGAGAGAAATATCTTGGCAAAAGACAACTTTTCCCATTTTTTTATACAAAGTTGGCATTTGACCAAGATATTTCTCTCACCCAGCATGGGTATATGTAAAATGACACCCCAAAACACATTGCCCAACTTCTCCTGAGTACGGTGATACCACATGTTTGACACTTTTTTGCAGCCTAGATGCGCAAAGGGGCCCACATTCCTTTTAGGAGGGCATTTTTAGACATTTGGATACCAGACTTCTTCTCACGCTTTGGGGCCCCTAAAATGCCAGGGCAGAATACCCCACATGTGACCCCATTTTGGAAAGAAGACACCCCAAGGTATTCAATGAGGGGCATGGCGAGTTCATAGAATTTTTTTTTTTTTGGCACAAGTTAGCGGAAATTGATTTTTTTTTTGTTTTTTTCTCACAAAGTCTCCCTTTCCGCTAACTTGGGACAAAAATTTCAATCTTTCATGGACTCAATATGCCCCTCAGTGAATACCTTGGGGTGTCTTCTTTATAAAATTGGGTCATTTGTGGGGTGTTTGTACTGCCCTGGTATTTGAGGGTCTCCGCAATCATTACATGTATGGCCAGCATTAGGAGTTTCTGCTATTCTCCTTATATTGAGCATACGGGTAATGAGATTTTTTTTTTTCCGTTCAGCCTTAGGGCTGAAAGAAAAAATGAACGGCACAGATTTCTTCATTCGCATCGATCAATGTGGATGAAAAAATCTCTGCCAAAAAAAAAAAAAAAAAAAAAAAAGGAGGGGAAAGGCGTCTGCCAGGACTTAGGAGCTCCGCCCAACATCCATACCCACTTAGCCCATATGCCCTGGCAAACCAGATTTCTCCATTCACATCAATCGATGTGGATGAATAAATCATTGCCGGGATTTTTTATTTTTTTTTATATATACAAAGTGTTTGCCAAAGCATATGAACACCGCCGCCTCCTCAGCTCATATGCCTCGGCAAACGTATCTTTTACTGCAGAGGAGAAATCTCGTCTTGCAGCGCCGCATACACAGACTTGTGTGTAATCTGACAGCAGCGCATACTTCTGTCAGAATGCACATCAGTGCTGCAGCTAGTCGATCGGTTGGTCCACGTGGAAGGTAAAAAAAACAAAACAAAAAAGAAAAAACCAGGCCGCAACGCAATAAATTTTTATTAACTTTATAATAACTTTTCAACAGAACAAACTTTTTTTTTACTTTTTGAACTGAAAGTTAACTTTTTTGCTTACTGGTGTTTTTTTTTTTTTTTTTTTACCTTTATAGGACAAACCTCTCCTTCCCCATGGGACAATGTGCAAAGCGCAAATCGCCCAAAGATGATGCGAAGTACATTATGCACTTTATCCCAGGTGAAAGGAGAGGTTTGCAGCAGCTGTGAGAGAAAGGGCCCTAATAGCCCTGTGTGCCTGTCCTGTGAGATGCAATCCCTATGCTAAGTGTACCTGTGTGTGGTACTTCCGGAAACACTCTCCAAAGCATAGGGCAGGGTGGTCAGGGCAGTCAGGACAGAAATAGCGGGTGTCACGCCTTATTCCACTCCTGCTACAGACACAACATCTTTTTCGGGGTGACGGTTGGGTTGAGGTACCAGGAACGACACTGGGGAAATGTCGCTCGTGTAGACGGCTAACTACACTGGTGGATGGAGCCACGGAACCTCCTGGATACAGGAGGTTCGCGATGATCTCTTCCTGAAATTTGAGGAAGGATCCCGTTCTCCCAGCCTTACTGTAGAGAACAAAACTATTGTACATCGCCAATTGAATCAAATATACAGACACCTTCTTATACCAGCGTCTGGTGCGTCAGGAAACTAAATAGGGAGCCAACATCTGGTCATTGAAGTCCACCCCTCCCATGAGCGCATTATAGTCGTGGACTGAGAGGGGCTTTTCAATGACACGGGTTGCCCTTTCAATTTGTATTGTCGTGTCTGCGTGAATGGAGGAGAGCATGTAAACGTCACGCTTGTCTCTCCATTTCACCGCGAGCAGTTCTTCGTTACACAAGGCAGCCCCCTCCCCCCTTGCAAGACGGGTGGTAACGAGCCGTTGGGGGAAGCCCACGCGACTAGGTCGCACGGTGCCACAGCAGCCAATCTGTTCTAGGAACAAATGCCTGAAGAGGGGCACACTTGTGTAAAAATTGTCCACATAAAGATGGTACCCGTTGCCAAATAAGGGTGACACCAAGTCCCAGACTGTCTTCCCACTGCTCCCCAGGTAGTCAGGGCAACTGACCGGCTCCAGGGTCTGATCTTTTCCCTCATAGATCCGAAATTTGTGGGTATAGCCTGTGGCCCTTTCACAGAGCTTATACAATTTGACCCCATACCGGGCACGCTTGCTTGGGATGTATTGTTTGAAGCCAAGGCGCCCGGTAAAATGTATTAGGGACTCGTCTACGCAGATGTTTTGCTCGGGGGTATACAAATCTGCAAATTTCTGGTTGAAGTGGTCTATGAGGGGCCGAATTTTGTGGAGCCGGTCAAAAGCTGGGTGGCATCTGGGACGGGAGGTGCTGTTGTCGCTAAAGTGCAGGATGGTCTCAAAACGTGCCCTGGACATAGCAGCAGAGAACATGGGCATGTGATGAATCGGGTTCGTGGACCAATATGACCGCAATTCATGCTTTTTGGTTAGACCCATGTTCAGGAGAAGGCCCGGAAAAATTTTAATTTTGGAAACTTGGACTGGTTTCCACCTGAAAGGCTGGGCATAATAGCTTCCCGGGTTGGCGGATATAAATTGTGTGGCATACCGGTTTGTCTATGCCATGACTAAGTCCAAGAGCTCCGCAGTCAAGAACAGCTCAAAAAATCCCAGGGCCAAACCGATCTGAGCTGTCTCAACCCGAACTCCAGACTGGGCAGTGAAAGGGGGAACTACAGGTGCGGCTGAAGTTGGTGACTGCCAATCAGGGTTTGCCAGCACCTCAGGGACTCTAGGTGCTCTACGGGTCTGTCTTTGCGGTGGCTGCGACGGGGTAACTATTGCACGTGCCACCGTACCAGCTTCAACTGCCCTTCTGGTGCTCGCCACTTCACCATGTTGTACGGCAGTGCTGGTACTAGGTCCAGGGAGGGCTGCGCTGCTGGTGTATGCCACAGCGCCAGCCCCACTCTGCTGCTCTTGAAACGGATCCTGCACAACCTGTGGTCTAGCGACACGGGGCCGGGTACGCCTGGTGCTATCAGGGACCTCAACCTCCTCGTCCGAACTTTGGGTCAGACTGCCACTGCTCTCTACAGGTTCATATTCTGACCCGCTAGATTCGTCAGATGAGGGTTCCCATTCCTCATCCGACTGGGTCAGAAGCCTGTAGGCCTCTTCAGAAGAATACCCCCTGTTTGACATTTGGACTACTAAATTTAGGGGTATTCCCTGAGACCACCCAAGAAAAAAAAGCAAGCCTGTCTTACAAAGGGGAGGCTAGCGAAGTACCAGAGGCCGCTGCGATTGATAAAAAATATCAAAACTGATTTTTTTTTATCGCCGCAGCGCTTGGAAAGTGATTGTGCAGTGATCAAAAAATATAATATTTTTTGTCACTGCGGCAGGGCGGGCGTGGGTGAACGCACGTGTGGGCGACTGATCAGGCCTGATCGGGCAAACACTGCGTTTTGGGTGGAGGGCGAGCTAAGGTGACACTAATACAATTATAGATCTGACTGTGATCAGTTTTGATCACTTACAGATACTATAAAAGTACAAATGCTGATTAGCGATACGCTAATCAGGGAATCAGTGACTGCGGTGCGGTGGGCTGGGCGCTAACTGACGCTAAACTACCTAACCAAGGGGCCTAAACTATCCTAAAACCTATCATACCAGTGCCATATAATACCAGTGAAAAAAAAAAGTGACAGTTTACACTGATCACTTTTTTCCTTTCACTAGGTGATTGACAGGGGCGATCAAGGGGTTAATTGGGGTGATGGGGGGTGATCTGGGGCTAAGTGAAGTGTTTGGTGCTACTCACTGTGATGTCTGCTCCTCTGCTGGAACCAACTGACGAAAAGGACCAGCAGAGGAGCAGAGAAGCCATTTAACACCTTATATTTACAAATATGATGTGTTATCTGGCTTTTCATTCGATTTTTAAAAAATCATCAGCTTGCCAGCGACGATCATTGGCTGGCAAGCTGATGACCCGACCCCCCTCTAACTTTTGCCGGCCCGCGATGCGCATGCGCGGGCCGGCTTTGAGCGAAATCTCGCGTCTCGCGAGATGACGCGTATATGTGTGACTCTGCGCAGGGCTGCCGCCTCCGGAACGCGATCCTGCGTTAGGCGGTCTGGAGGCGGTTAAAAGGCCTTGACATATATCCTGAGGCGAGAACTGTGGCTGAGGGGGTCGTATATAGGCCCATCACACCCGTCCTAATATTTCCCTGAAAACCAAAAGCCTGAAGCACCCGGTCCAGGAACCCCCAATGCACCCTTTCAAATGCTTTTTCAGCATCAAGGGAAATAAACATTGTGGGGGTCCTGGACTTTCCCAATATCTGGATCAGGTCAAGCATACGCCTGGTGCCGTCCCTGCACTGCATTCCCGGTACAAACCCAACCTGTTCTGGGTCTACCAATTCGGGTAGAAACTGATTAATCCTGGAAGCTAAGATTTTTGCGTACAGTTTTAGATCCGCATTAAGCAGGGAGATGGGACGGAAATTGGCAGGAGCATCTGGGGTCTTACCCGGCTTCGGAAGGGTTACTACCATGGCCGAAAGCATCTCTGTTGGAATAACCCCCATTTGCAAAAAAGTGTTATATAATGAGCACAGGTTGGGAAGGAGCTGGGGCATGAACTCCTTATAGTATGCCACAATAAAGCCATCCGGCCCTGGTGCTTTCCCTGTGGGGGTGGTCTTTAGAGCTGCTCGTATTTCTGCTTCCGTGATTGGTAAATTAAGTTTGGATAACTGCGCATCTGACAGCGTGGGGAGTTTCAAATGCTCTAGGGAGTCTGCAATAGATGCATCTGTTGGTTGAGGGGTTGCAACATCTTCCTTCAAGGTATAAAGTTTTGCATAATATGAAGCTATGGCATTAGTTATTTCTTGTGGATGCATAATTAAGGACCCATCATAGTGTAATTTCTCTATTCTAGAGTTAACCGCCCGTTTTTTAAGCCTGTTTGCTAATAAAGAGCCTGCCCTATCCCCCATATGATAGTGAGTCATCTTAAACCTGCCAATTACTCGTTCATGTTCATATAAGAGATGCGACCTCAACTTAGAGCGGACATTCTGTAGCTCCAAGAGATGTGCTGGAGAGGGATTATCCCTATACCGTCGGTGTGCTGATTCTAACTGTGATAACGCCTCATTACGTTGCTGGTCTCTATTTTTTTTCAAACGAGAGGCCGTCTGAAAAAATATACCTCTCATAAAGGCCTTATGAGCCAGCCACAGAGTAGAGGACGAAATATCAGGAGTGCTGTTTAGAAGGAGAAATTCCTTCAAGCTAGCGCGGAATTCATCCAGTCTCTTAGAACTTTTAAGTAAGTACTAGTTTAGCCGCCATGCCGGGGGTGATTGGGGAGGTAGACCCATATTCAGTTCCATCGTTACGGGGGCATGGTCCGACCAAGTAGCTAGCAGAATATCCATTCTAAGCACCCCCTGCAAAATGTCCCTAGAAACCAGGAAGTAATCGATACGGGACTGTGTGTGATGTGAGGAAGAGATGTGTATAATCCCTCTCTCCCCCATGCTGGTACCGCCAGATGTTGTGTAAGGAGGTGTTTTTAAGAGCTTCTTTTAGGCTCTTCCGGTGGGATCCAGCATGGGTGAGACAGTCCATCCCCACATCAATTGGGACATTAAAGTCCCGCCCAATATGATAGCTCCTTTCGCCACCTACAAGATTTTCTTATGCAATCTGTTGAAAAAGGAAATATGTCTAACATTTGGTGCATAGACCGAAACTACCATGCACATTTTACCTTCGAGGGAACATATCAAGATGACATACCTGCCTTCCCTGTCAGTGATGCATTGGTGTAATGTGAAAGCAACAGAGCCCCTTATACATATGAGGGTGCCAGCCTTGCGCCTTTGGGCAGCAGGGGAGTAAAAAATATGTGCATAGATGCACTCATAAAACGATGAGTACATCTATGCTGGTCTGCTCCCACCAAATGCGTCTCCTGTATTAAAGCCACATCACATTTGCTGCGGAGCAGATCCCGCCACATCTGGGAGCGCCGGAATGGGGAATTCAGGCCATGTACATTATTGGAGTAAAATTTCAACCCCGCCATAAGTAAGTGTGTAACGTACTAGGTGTAGCCGTGAGGGGCACTATGAGGCTGAGGCAGAGATAATATGTGGGCCACACAGGAAAGCGCAAGCAAAATAGGACAACAAAAAACAACATAAAACTGATGATAAACAGAAACAGAACCAGTAAAAAGAAGAAGGCAATTAGACATCACAGAACTGCAGTGAGCAGGATCATAGAGTCTAAAAAGGGGGTCTGTATAGAGGGTGAACACCCTAACACCAAAAGAGCAGACCTAGGGGGGGGGGGGGGGCTAGATAGAGTTCTTACGTATCTCCTATCCTGCACATCCAGAAGTAGGAGAGGGAGTCCAGGAAATCGCGTTTGTTCCCATTCGGGCCCAATTCTGGCAGGCTTGTTTCCATAATCCCCTCTGGCATTGTCCCCGACTGAAAGCAGTCCCATCTTGTGGGGGGGGGGGGGGGGGGGGGCTAGATAGAGTTCTTACGTATCTCCTATCCTGCACATTATGTTTCCATAATCCCCTCTGGCATTGTCCCCGACTGAAAGCAGTCCCATCTTGTGGGGGGGGGTTCTTACGTATCTTACGTATCTCCTATCCTGCACATTATGTTTCCATAATCCCCTCTGGCATTGTCCCCGACTGAAAGCAGTCCCATCTTGTGGGGGGGGGGGGGGGGGGGGGGGGCTAGATAGAGTTCTTACGTATCTCCTATCCTGCACATCCAGAAGTAGGAGAGGGAGTCCAGGAAATCGCGTTTGTTCCCATTCGGGCCCAATTCTGGCAGGCTTGTTTCCATAATCCCCTCTGGCATTGTCCCCGACTGAAAGCAGTCCCATCTTGTGTAGGAGGGCAGATGCATCCTGTTGTGTGCTGCAAGCGATCATCTGACCCTTCACCGAGATCAGTAGCTTTACAGGAAAGCCCCAGCGATAACGGATGTTCTTGTCACGAAGAACTCGTTTAAAGTGCGCAAATTCCTTTCTCTTTGCTAGCGTGGCTGCGGACAGATCTGCAAATACTTTAATATCCTTAAAGGTTGCAGTTGGTGTCGGATTTTGCCGCAGGCTCCAGAGAAAATAATCTTTGGCGTGATAAAAGTGAATTTGCACTATGACATCACGAATGAGAGAAGGATCTAGTCCTTTTGGCTTAGGGGTGCGGTGAATCATATCAATCAGTAGATCACGCTCAGCTAACTCAGGCACAGCTTCTTTAAGCAAAGTTTGCAAATAAAACTCCCGCTGGGCCTACCGCCTCCGGAACACCTCTGATACGCACATTATTGCGTCTGTGGCGGTCTTCCAGATCTTGGATCTTATCTTTTATGGCCGCCACATCTACCTCAAGCGCATCATGCGCATCAATCAGAGAGTTGTGTGACGCAGCATATTCGGTCATCTTGCTTTCCACGTGGGTGACTGTCTCCTACACCCTGTATATCGCGCTGCAGATCTTTGATCATGCTGGAGATGTCAGCTTTCAGCGAGGATCTTAGGGAGTCCAGCAGTGTGCGCAGGGTCTCCTCTGTAATCGGGAGAGCCCCAGCCTCAGCAGAGAGGAAAAGCGGCGGGCCTCCGCATGCTGCAGGGGAGAAGGTAGGAGTCACAGAGAGCCGGGGAGAGGAAGCGGGAGATCCCTCAGCTCCGGCGCTTGACGATGGTGTTCTGGGGAAAAACTCTGTCATTTTCTTCGGCACCTGTCTTTTCTTAATCTTGCCCATTCTGGGAGCCAGGTAGGCGAGTGTAGAGTATTCTGTGGTCCCTCAGGAGTAATTTGTGAGCCGCTGTGGATATGCGGGAAGCGGAGCTACACTCTCAAGCAGCCGCTGCCATCAACGTGCAGACCACGCCCCATGTGTTGGTAACTATTAAAGACGCGTACAATATTGAGGTCTCGGCTAACCCAAGGACATGTGTACTGGGAATACTGGACATTAAAAACAAACAAACAGTCATTATCGTCTGGGAGTGCAGAGTCAGAAAACTGATTGCTAAAACACTGGCTTAGACCCCTGGCCTCATCGAGGCCAGAATTCATAAACAGAATGACTGATATCATTCGTCTAGAAAAGGAAATATATCTTAAGAGGCAGTGCCTGGGAAAATTTAACAAAATCTGGGACAAATGGGTGGACTATAGGAATGATGCAATGTAATTAGGTCTCTCACTGTGGAGTTGCCTACATACGAAGGCAATATAGTGTTGGGTGTACATGTGCTCATGCCTAGAAATGGAAGTCATACACGGAAGGGGTGATATGATTGGTGATCTGGTATGGTACTTTAGGAAGGTTGGTTATCCTATGGAGTTCAACTGAACAGTTGATGTAGTGCCCGTCTCATCGCCCGGGGGGAAGGGTTGGGGTTGATGGAGGTTGAGGGTTTTAAGAGTGAATAGGTTATAATAGCTACCATTCTTCACTGATAAGAAATCATTGATATCTTGCACAGTTGTTTGATAATATGCATAATTTGTATTACTGCTGAGATAATATATGTCAATTAACAGAGATTATGTATACCTCATACTGTAATTTACTTCTACCTCTTGGAAAATGAATAAAAATTATCTGATTTAAAAAATAAGTTACCGTTTCCGTTTTCGATCCGATCTATCTTATTAAGTGCCTATGTGAACTGCTGTATGTTGGGGAGACAATGCAAATGGTAAAGGATTGTGTATGTAAACACAAATCCACAATACGCAAAAAGAATCTATTGTTACCGATTCCTTCTCCCTTTTACAGTTGTAACCATTCAATTGCACAATTAAAATATCAGGTCATAGAACAGGTGAAACAACCAAGGAGGGGAGGAAATTTGAAAAAGCTATTACTACGCAGAGAGGCGTTTTGGATCCACACTTTGGATACGTTACATCCTAAAAGGGTTACATAGAGATTATGAGCTTATGTGTCTCTGATTTTAATGTGAGGTATATATTCTCTTGCAGACTACAGCACCACGATCATAGTCGGGATGGATATGGATCAGGATAAGAGGTTTATTTTGTTATTATATAGTGATGTCATTTTGATGAGGTCATGGTAATGTGATTGTAATTTGTACCTATAAAATGCTGTATGGTGTCAGTTCACATTGTGCAGTTGAGGAAGGCTGGACGGGCCGAAACGCGTCCTGTAAATTGATGATGTATTTGGAATAAAGTATACTACAAACAACGGATACGCTTGCTGGGATTATAGTCTTCAATCCGATCCGCAAAAAACAGATCACATACGGAAACTATAAGGATATATTTTGTGAAATAACGGAATGGAAGAGGACTTAAATCAGAGAAATAAAACCCTCAGATACGGAACAACGGATCCGTGAAAAACAGACCGCAAAACAACGGTCGTGTGCATGAGCCCTAAGGGCTGTTTCACACGAGCGGATGCCGTGTGTGACATCCGCTCCGTGAATGACAGCCAAGACCCGATGCAGACTGCAGAAGCACGGAGCATTAACATGACTGATAATGCTCCGTGCCTCTCTGTGACCTCTTTACTACGAAATCACAGTGAGATAAAGTTGTCACTGTGATTTCGGAGTAAAGAGATCACAGAGAGGCACGGAGCATTATCAATCATGTTAATGCTCCGTGCTTCTGCAGTCTGCATCGGGTCTTGGCTGTCATTCACGGAGCGGATGTCACGCACGGCATCTGCTCGTGTGAAACAGCCCTAAGAGATCAGGACAAATGGGGTTACAATAAAAAAACTTAATGAGAAACTCAGATAACTCAGCAATGCAAATTATAAATTTACCACATACTGTTCTTAAACCTGAGCATGAAATTCTTATACGGAAAGGTCTATCGTTCAATACAGCTCCCCATTTTGATGGTATCTCATGGGTAAAAGATATTAATCTATTTGCTAGAAAGTTAGCATTGCATAAGGAATTTAAAAGCAGAGAACAAAACATTGGCGAAATTTAAAGGAGAAGCGGAAGCCTTTAATATTTTAGAACAGCTGTCCAAAGAGGGAGCTGGAGAGGCAATAAATCCCCAAGCACCTTTCAGTAAGATGAGCCCCAAATCCAGATTTACCCCTCTGTTCGCAGGGTATGCCAATGTACAGACGTTTGTTGATCTAGTTACAGACCTCCAGAAAATTAAAACCAAAACAAGTATGGTGGGGGGGAATCTATCCAAGGAAGAGAGGGGAGCTATCAGAGAACTAACGGATAAGGATGATCTAATAATAAAACCATCAGATAAAGGAGGAGGGGGGGGTGTAGTGCTGATAGACCAGATGGATTATGTAGCAATGGTGACGACATTACTGAATGATACAACCACATAAGAAATTAGAGTATAATCCGAAAAGAAGTTCAACAGTGAACTTAAAAGTTTACTATTGGATGCAAAAGAAAAACAATTAAATTACCAATGAAGATTTGTATAAACCTCGACCCACCATTGCTACATTTTATGCAATACCAAAAGTAAACAAAAAACGGCAGCCGATCCCGGGAAGACCGATAGTCTCCTGGACTTACTTTCACAGCAGAAATACAAAAAGAGAGACTCAACTACCTTGATTTGAAGATTGCCCTAAAACCTGATGGTAGTATCACGACTGAAGCATATAGAAAATCCACTCCAACAAACAATTTTCTACACTGGGGAAGCTTCTACCCACCATCACTTAAACTGTGTATAGGATTTTGAAGCGTCATTGGCATGTCCTGCGAGCGGATAGGGAATTGAAAGAAGTTTTTTCAGTTAGCCCAACAATCACTTATAGGAGAAGTAAAAATCTAAAGGAAATAATGGTACATATTTGGTAGTCATTTTCAAAAACAGCAAAGATGAACAGAAACTTGGCTGGCGGCGAAGGGATCATACTCCTGTGGTAGTTGTACGTTCTGTAACTATATGTTCCCAAAAAAAGAGTTTATTAAACCCAACCGATGGAAAAAAGTATACCATCAAAGATTATATAAACTGTAGGACTACTAGGCGGTATGCCATCCAATGTGAGTGTCCCAAACTATATATTGGGAAGACAATTCAAGAATTGGGGAGATGTATATCGAAACATTTTAGCAATTGAAATACCAAGGAAGAGACACCACTCTCTAAACATATAAAAATCAAAACTATAGAGGGAACCCTTCAGGTCTCAAAATATGGGGAATACAAAACATTTAAATAGGCCCAAGACAAGGTGATATTGATATAAGACTGCAACAAGAGGAAACTAAGTGGATTTATCGCCTCTAGTCCCTTTCACCATTGGGAATAAATGAAGGCTTTACATACGCATTATTTTTGTAATAGTTTCTTGAAAGATAATTTTTTTTGGTATATCCGACATGGTACATAATAAATGTATAATAAAAAGTACGTGATTAATAACACCGTCAATTTCAAAATAAATATAAGGAAAGAAGATAGCTGTGGGAAAAAAAGGAACCAGTGTAATGAAGCCATATCTAATAAAAGATGGTCCCCGCCCCCAACATACATACCTGCACAATCCCCTGAAGACGGGAGGCAGGGTGTGCATCTGTATGTAATTTTAGAATTAGTAGGAAGTGGATAGCCTGTTAAAGGAAATAAGTGTTTACAATCAAAGGCAAACAGAAATAAAATTTAGCCAGCCAGAGCACGCACTGGCTGTTCATTGCTACAGAGTTGCGATTAGTTAAGTGTTGCTGGGAAAAATACAAACAGCAACACTTTACATATCTCAGATGAAAAATCTTATTAAGGCTATCTGCCTCATATTTACTGAAATATTTTGTAAGCTATAGCTGTAAGCTGTTTTTTTTTTGTAAGCTATGGTTTGTATAAGTATTTCATTTAATGAGAACAAAATAAAAGTGAACTTTTAAACTAGCAGCACATGTAAAAAAACGCTTTATGGTCAAATGACCAAACAAGATGTATTACCAGCCCAGAAGGAAGCCCAGCTGATCTGAGGTCTGTAAGTAAAGGGGTATATATATTTTTTCTCTCTCCCTGTGTGTGTGTAGAGTGATAGAGATGGTACTCATAAGCCTAAAACAACTGCTAGGAAATGCGCAGTTTGTTATTCTAAATTGTCAGTATCTTCCTTAAGCAGATTATGTTCTAGATGCACTAGTAAAATCGCTAAAGATATTGTTCCTTCCGTTAAGGACGAACTTAGGGAAGTCCTTAAACAAGAAATGCGGTCTGCAGTTTTTAAGCCCTCTTCCTCTTGTTCAACTAAAAAGAGAGAGAGACCAAAATAGTGGGTTCTGACTCCTCATCATCGGACTCAGATTCGGAGGTAGAGCCGGTAGATCCGGATGATTCAACCGGATACGACTTAGAGTTTAAACGCTATTTGTTTTCTTCTGAGGATACCAGAGAGCTTATTAAAGCCGTCAGAACCACTATGAATCTTTCAGACAAAAAGATTCATAGATCTATTCAAGACGAAATGTTTAGCGGCTTAGAACAAAAGAAAAGGAAGGTTTTTCCAGTACACAAAAACCTGCATGCCTTGATAAAAGTCGTCTATATACTATAGTGCCTCCATGGGCCTTAATCTAGTTTTTTCAGGCCTCACAGAATCCCCGTTTGAACCTCTGTCTGAGGCCTCCATTGGTTATGCCATTGTTTTTTCTGGTAGCCATCACCTCAGCCCGTAGAGTCTGTGAAATCCAGGCTTTAAAAATGATCGAGCCATTTTGCAGGATTTTCCCTGACAAAGTAGTATTCCACTTAGATACCTCCTTTCTCCCAAAGATGGTGTCCACATTCCATAGGCAGGAGATCTTCATTCCCTCTTTTTGTGAGAATCCTAAATCCTCAGGGGAATGTAGATTTCACTCCCTTGATGTGAGACGGGCAGCACTACAGTACTTAGAGTCTACAGGTCCATTTAGGTAGACTGATTTCCTATTTATCCAGTTTCAGGGTGGCAATAAGGGGAAAAAAAAGCTACTAAAGGATCTATTTCCAGACGGGTAAAATCCACCATATCTGAGTCATACAAAACATTTGGGAAAGATCCACCGGGGTTCCTCAAAGCTCACTCTACCAGATCAGTGGCGGCTTCGTGGGCCGAGAAAGCCTATGCTTCGGTTGAGCAAATTTGACGAGCAGCCACATGGGCATCTCCATATACTTTTATCAAACTCTACAGGGTAGGGTTGTTGAGGGTATCGAAATGTTGATACCCAATCGATACTTTTCCATTTTTTCGATACTGGGCTGCGCTGCTGCACACTCTAGTATCACAGAACAAGAGCGCGCTGCTGTCAGCGCGCTCTTGCTCCCTCAGCAGCACAGGGGAGAAGGAAGCAGTCTCTCCCTCCCCCCTGTGCCGCGCTGCCAATAAAGAGAGAGGGGCGGGTGCAGTGCGCCACCAATGATAGGAGGACCTTTCATGGGTTCGGACGTTGTTAAGTTAGCAGGCTACATAGAGCGGCGCCCAGGGATCTCAGTTTGCCCGCTGTGGCCCAGTTACTGTCTCCTGCTCCGTATGTTAAGTACTACTATCGGAGCAATGGAGAGGAGACAGTAACTGGGCCACAGCGGGCGAACGGGAATAATAGTAGGTGCAGGGAGATCCCTGGGGACCACTCTATGTAGCCTGCTAATTTAACAACGTCCGAACCCATGAAAGGTAGTCTATAACTTTTAATACAGGAGGCAGGTGCCGGCAGCAGAATCACATAGCCAGCACCCTGCCTCTGACAGGGAGATGCGATCAGCGGCAGTTAACCCCTCTGGTGTGGCACCTGAGGGGTTAACTGCCGCTGATCTGCTTCTGGCACCCGCCTCCTGTATTAAAGGTTAATTATCATTGGTGGCGCAGTGCACCCGCCCCCCTCAACATTATTAAAATCATTGGTGGCAGTGGCCACAGGGTCCCCTTCCCTCCTCTTCATTGGTGGCAGTGGCCACAGGGTCCCCTCACCTTCTCATTGGTGGCAGTGGCAGCTTCTGATCGGAGCCCCAGCAGTGTAATCCTGGGGCTCCGATCGGTTACCATAGCAGCCAGGACGCTACTGAAGCCCTGGCTGCCATGGTAATCTCCCTGCTGCTGTGTGTACTATGCACAGGGCAGCTGGGAGAGTGTGATATCCTATTCAACCTAATAGAGCTCTATCAGTGTGAATAGGACAAGGGATGAAAAGATCCCAGGTTCTAGTCCCTAAGTGGGCTAATAGTTATAAAAGAAAAAAAAAGTTTAAAAAAAACAAACACCAAAATATTAAGTATAAATCACCCCCTTTTCCAATTTTACATATAAAATATATAAACAATAAATAAGTAAACATATTACATATCGCCACGCCCGAAAAGTCCAAACTATTACAATATTTAAAAAAATCTATGCGGTGAACGTCAGAACAGAAAAAAGAAATAAATAAAAACGGCGAGATTCGCCATTTTTTTTAATGCTGAATGCACGTGGCTTTTTTGGCGTTTTATTTTTTTCGCGTGGTATCGAATGGTATTGAGTATTGCAATACCTTTTTATGGTATCGAAATAGAATCAAAAATTTGGTATCGCAACAACTCTACTACAGGGTAGATGTTAGTTCTGGGCAGGAATTAGCCTTTGGCCAAAAAGTGTTGCAGGCCACTGTCCCTCCCTAGATTACTTTGTCTGTTACATCTCATGGTATGCCGTCGTGGAGAATGAAATAGAAAAACTGGATTACACTTAACGGTAATTTCCTTTTCATGAATCCTCCACCAATGCTATGGATAAGTATATGGCGCAAATATACTTGAGAAAAAATATAAAAATTAAAGAGTGATGATCATATATATTTATATTATGTATGTATGATATTATACATGGGTTTGTTCACCTATGAAATAGAATAGGTATTTATAGATAAGTCTGGTTGTGGGATGAATGATAAGGCTCTCTAGGCTTCAGTCCAGAAAGACACTGAAGGCGAGATGGAGGATTGCCTACTTTTAAACTTTCTGTCCCTACCTGGTTGGAGGAATGTCATCTCTCATGGTATGCCATCGTGGAGGATTTATGAAAAGGAAATTACCGGTAAGTGTAAGGCCTCTTTCACACTGGTGTGTGCGGCCCGTGGTCGCGGTCAAGTGAATGGGTCCGCATCCGTGATGCGGAATGCCCACGAAACGGCACCCGTGTATTGCGGGCCACAATAGGGCAACGGGCCGCACACGCCAGTGTGAAAGAGGCCTAATCCAGTTTTTTTTATTTTTCAAACACTTAATTTTTTTTATTCTTTGTATTGTGCACCCATAAGATCATACCAGACCTTTGTAGAGAATAGTCCCGACTGGCAGGATTTCTACAGTCTATGGGCGGTCAGGAACTGGGTAATGATCAATTGCATATTTTTAGTTTTACCTCTCTGCTTGATGCCTTCTTTTATGCAGGATAAATGGCAGCCTAAATATAGAATAAAAGTAATTTTCATCATTGTTTTTTTAGTTACTATATTCTTAAAGTTTCACACGGCCGTAGCCATTTTTGTGGTCCACAAAACACAGATGCTCCTCATCTTGTGGAACGGAACATTAGGCCCATAATAGAACTGTCCCATCTTTGTCCGTAAGATTAGAGGCTTGGCCAGAAAAGTGGCAGATGAGGTTTAACACTGACAAATGTAAGGTTATGCACGTGGGTAGGAGTAATGCAAGTCACCTGTACATACTAAATGGTAAAACCACCGGGTAACACGGACAAGGAAAAGGACTTTTAGTGGACATTAAACTAAACTGTAGAAACCAAAGCCGCCATCTGTGCCTGAAATACACCTAATTTAGGCTACTTTCCCAATAGCGTTTTTGCTGGATCCGGCAGGGTTCAGCAAAAACGCTTCCGTTACTGATAATACAGCCATCGGCATCAGTTATGAACGGATCCGGTTGTATTATCTTTAACATAACCAAGACAGATCCGTCATGAACTGTCCCCATTGACTTGCATTATGGGTCATGATGGATCAGTCTTGCTCCGCATCCCAGGACGGAAAGCAAACCGCAGCATGCTGCGGTTTTCTCTCCGGTATGAGAACGGAACAGAATGCATTTTGGAGCATTCCGTTCTGTTCAGTTACGTTTTGTCCCCACTGACAATGAATGGGGACAAAACGGAAGCGTTTTTTTCTGGTATTGAGACCTTATGACGGATCTCAATACTGGAAAATATTAACGCTAGTGTGAAAGTAGCCTAGTATTTCAGCATAGTAAATGACCCCCCATGTTACTATGTTAGCTTGAACATAAAATCTGACAGCAAGGCATCATGTTCTAGAGCAGCAAATGCTGAGCAGATTGATATATAGTTTTGTTGGGAAATATCCAGTAAAACTTGTAATTTACCCATTTTCATTCCTGCTCATTCTGGGCTTTAAGGTCAGGGAGACGGTCCTATCAGTGATTGACAGTCTTCCCTCTATGACTGTGTATACAGAGAGAGCTGTCAGTCACTGTAGGACCGCCTCCTGGACTTTAAAGCTCAGAAAGAGGAGGAATTTAAATGAATAAATAAGTTTTACTGAATATTTTCCCACAAAACTATAAATCAACCTGCTCAGCTCGTCCTGCTCTATAACATGGTTCTGGCAAATTGCACTGGATTTTCATGGTGGCAGGTTCCCTTTAAGCTCACAAAACAGTCAATCTCTCGTATGCCTACCACACTAATGATTTCCATGATTCAGTAATAAGGTAACAGAGATATCACAACATCATCATTCTTAGAATTCCTCACCTCTCCGGTCAGGATATAGATGATCTCAAGGGTAAGGTTTATTATAATTCTCTCAGTCATACAATTTATGTCCTCATCCATCCTCGGTAAATGGCGTGATTTACACAGGACCCTTAAGTCTGATGCCAGTGCCAGGTGACCAGAAGGTACCCTCTAGAAATAAGGGTAAAATGGTTGTTAGGAGAAATATTGTAATTCGTAATTCAATATAAAGGGAGTGAGCGGTTACTCACCTCTTTATGGACAGGGGGCTGCAAATTGAGGCTATTAGTTGACCATGTGAATAGTGGTCACAAGAATCCGTGGACAGACATAACTGTTTAGGTACAGATTGAAGTTATTTTATGTAGTAAAAACAAACACAAGAAGGGGCACTGAAGTCAACTCCACATCCTTTCCTAGAGATTGTGATACAGAGAGGGCAGAATTTGGTGGTCTGCCAGCCCCTGGGTATTTTAATACAGGATCACCTGCTATCCTAATAACCACAAATGTTCCCAGTGTCTGATATTGTAACAGAGAAAATCCAAAAGGGAACCAGGCACCACACACCCCTCGGACTGTGCTAAAACAACCACTCACAGAACGTCAGCATCCGCCTATCCCATGGAATAATAACCAGAGTGTGCAACAAGGCAGAGATGAGAATTGCCGATCCCATAGAATGTCCGTAAGGTTCCCGGAAAAAGGAGAGACCTCCTGGACTCTCAGAAAAGTTTCCCCAATAACAGAATGGGGGCTTCTTTCTCCCAGAAAGCACTTAAACCTTAAAGAGGACCTTTCACCTATTATGACACTATGAACTAACTATACAGACATGGAGAGCGGCGCCCGGGGATCTCACTGCACTTACTGTTATCCCTGGGCGCCGCTCCGTTCTCCCGTTATGCCCTCCGGTATCTCCGCTCACTAAGTTATAGTAGGCGGAGATTTCAGTCACTAAGTTATGGTAGGCGGAGTCTGCCCTTGTTCTGCTGTAGCGCTGGCCAATCGCAGCGCAGAGCTCACAGCCTGGGAGGTTATTTTCTCCCAGGCTGTGAGCTCTGCAATGCGATGGGCCAGCGCTACAGCAGAACAAGGGCAGACTCCGCCTACCATAACTTTGTGACCGAAGATACCGGAGGGCATACCAGGAGAACGGAGCGGCGCCCGGGGATAATAGTAAGTGCACTGAGTTCCCCGGGCGGCGCTCTCCATGTCTGTATAGTTAGTTCACAGTGTCATAATAGGTGAAAGGTCCTCTTTAAAGGGAGTCTGTCAGCACATTTACCCCTTTTTAACAGTTCCCATAGCGCTGTAGCCGCAACACAGATGATTAAAACGGTACCTTTATATGCTTTTGTGGACTTGTAAAACTGCCAAAAACGAACTTTGATGCATATGTAAATGAGTGCTTGCAAGTGCCCAGGGGCGGCGTCTACCGCGTTGGTGCCCAGGCAGCTCTGCCTCTTCGGCTCTTATCCCCGCCCATCTGTTTTCTCTCCCCCTCAGCGAGATCCCGCTCCTGCGCGCTGACTTCCTTGGGCGGGGCATGCGTACTGCGATGCCCATTGCTGGCACGGCATCGCAGTAGCTTATACGCCGGCTAACAGCGCAAAAACTGCAGAAAGGAGGCGGTCCATCGGCGCAGGAGAAGAAGAGAAAAGTCGAGCGAGCAGCTGTAACTGCAGACACAGAGAGCCAACAGAGGTACATTTATCCATTTGATCCGTTAGCCGGCGCATGCGCATAAGCTACTGCGATGCCGTGCCAGCAATGGGCATCGCAGTGCGCATGCCCCGGCCAAGGAAGTCAGCGCGCAGGCGCGGGATCCCGCTGAGGGGGAGAGAAAACAGATGTGCGGGCAGAGGAAGAGACTGGGCAGGGATAAGAGCCGAAGAGGAAAAACTGCCTGGGCACCAACGCGGTGGACTTCGCCCCTGGGCACTTGCAAGCACTCATTTACATATACATCAAAGTTCGTTTTTGACAGTTTTACAAGTCCACAAAAGCATATAAAGGTACCGTTTTAATCATCTGTGTTGCGTCTACAGCAGCACTTTAATTGAAAGCGCAGAAAGTACAGCAGCACTTGTCAGAGCGATCTGCAGCCTTGGCTTTCCCAGTATGCAGATTCCATATACTTTCTATGGATCCCTATATGGCATACGAGAAAAGCAGAGCTGATGGAAAACGCAGGCGAATAGCGCTGCTGCACCTTCCATGCTTTCAGGATTGTACACACTATATATTACAGTCTGCTCCTCCTGTATTATAACACCAGATACAGGACACCACAGTCTGCTCCTCCTGTATTATAGTAACCAGACACTAGATACCATAGTCTGCTATCCCTGTATTATAACACCAGATACAGGACACCAGGGTCTGCTCCTCCTGTATTATAGTAACCAGACACTAGATACCATAGTCTGCTATCCCTGTATTATAACACCAGATACAAGACACCAGAGTCTGCTCCTCCTGTATTATAGTAACCAGACACTAGATACCATAGTCTGCTATCCCTGTATTATAACACCAGATACAGGACACCAGGGTCTGCTCCTCCTGTATTATAGTAACCAGACACCAGATACCATAGTCTGCTCCTCCTGTATTATAACACCAGATACAGGACACCAGAGTCTGCTCCTCCTGTATTATAGTAACCAGACACTAGATATCATAGTCTGCTTAGACTATGGTATCTAGTGTCTGGTTACTATAATACAGGAGGAGCAGACTCTGGTGTCCTGTATCTGGTGTTATAATACAGGGATAGCAGACTATGGTATCTAGTGTCTGGTTACTGTAATACAGGAGGAGCAGACTCTGGTGTTCTGTATCTGGTGTTATAATACAGGGATAGCAGACTATGGTATCTAGTGTCTGGTTACTATAATACAAAAGGAGCAGACTATGATATCTAGTGTCTGGTTACTATAATACAGGAGGAGCAGACTCTGGTGTCCTGTATCTGGTGTTATACTACAGGGATAGCAGACTATGGTATCTAGTGTCTGGTTACTGTAATACAGGAGGAGCAGACTCTGGTGTTCTGTATCTGGTGTTATAATACAGGGATAGCAGACTATGGTATCTAGTGTCTGGTTACTGTAATACAGGAGGAGCAGACTCTGGTGTTCTGTATCTGGTGTTATAATACAGGGATAGCAGACTATGGTATCTAGTGTCTGGTTACTATAATACAGGAGGAGCAGACTCTGGTGTCCTGTATCTGAGTGTTATAATACAGGGATAGCAGACTATGGTATCTAGTGTCTGATTACTATAATACAGGAGGAGCAGACTATGATATCTAGTGTCTGGTTACTATAATACAGGAGGAGCAGACTCTGGTGTCCTGTATCTGGTGTTATAATACAGGGATAGCAGACTATGGTATCTAGTGTCTGGTTACTGTAATACAGGAGGAGCAGACTCTGGTGTCTTGTATCTGGTGTTATAATACAGGGATAGCAGACTATGGTATCTAGTGTCTGGTTACTATAATACAGGAGGAGCAGACTCTGGTGTCCTGTATCTGGTGTTATACTACAGGGATAGCAGACTATGGTATCTAGTGTCTGGTTACTATAATACAGGAGGAGCAGACTCTGGTGTCCTGTATCTGGTGTTATAATACAGGGATAGCAGACTATGGTATCTAGTGTCTGGTTACTATAATACAGGGATAGCAGACTATGGTATCTAGTGTCTGGTTACTATAATACAGGAGGAGCAGACTCTGGTGTCCTGTATCTGGTGTTATAATACAGGGATAGCAGACTATGGTATCTAGTGTCTGGTTACTATAATACAGGAGGAGCAGACTCTGGTGTCCTGTATCTGGTGTTATAATACAGGAGGAGCAGACTCTGGTGTCTTGTATCTGGTGTTATAATACAGGGAGAGCAGACTATGGTATCTAGTGTCTGGTTACTATAATACAGGAGGAGCAGACTCTGGTGTCCTGTATCTGGTGTTATACTACAGGGATAGCAGACTATGGTATCTAGTGTCTGGTTACTATAATACAGGAGGAGCAGACTCTGGTGTCCTGTATCTGGTGTTATAATACAGGGATAGCAGACTATGGTATCTAGTGTCTGGTTACTGTAATACAGGAGGAGCAGACTCTGGTGTTCTGTATCTGGTGTTATAATACAGGGATAGCAGACTATGGTATCTAGTGTCTGGTTACTATAATACAGGAGGAGCAGACTCTGGTGTCCTGTATCTGGTGTTATAATACAGGGATAGCAGACTATGGTATCTAGTGTCTGGTTACTATAATACAGGAGGAGCAGACTATGGTGTCCTGTCTGTAGGTGTATAATACAGGGACAGCAGACTTTGGTGTCCTGTATCTGGTGTTATAATACAGGGATAGCAAACTATGGTATCTAGTGTCTGGTTACTATAATACAGGAGGAGCAGACTCTGGTGTCCTGTATCTGGTGTTATAATACAGGGATAGCAGACTATGATATCTAGTGTCTGGTTACTATAATACAGGAGGAGCAGACTCTGGTGTCCTGTATCTGGTGTTATAATACAGGGATAGCAGACTATGGTATCTAGTGTCTGGTTACTATAATACAGGAGGAGCAGACTCTGGTGTCCTGTATCTGGTGTTATAATACAGGGATAGCAGACTATGGTATCTAGTGTCTGGTTACTATAATACAGGAGGAGCAGACTCTGGTGTCCTGTATCTGGTGTTATACTACAGGGATAGCAGACTATGGTATCTAGTGTCTGGTTACTATAATACAGGAGGAGCAGACTCTGGTGTCCTGTATCTGGTGTTATAATACAGGGATAGCAGACTATGGTATCTAGTGTCTGGTTACTATAATACAGGGATAGCAGACTATGGTATCTAGTGTCTGGTTACTATAATACAGGAGGAGCAGACTCTGGTGTCCTGTATCTGGTGTTATAATACAGGAGGAGCAGACTGATATCTAGTGTCTGATTACTATAATACAGGGATAGCAGACCAGGGCTGTGGAGTCGGTAGATAAATGTTCTGACTCCAACTCCTCAGTTTTATGTACTTCCGACTCCGACTCCCCGACTCAGACTCCTCTGTATTAATATGCGAATGTATTTTATACATTCCTTGAGGGAAAGAAACGCAACCTACCACAGGACTACTGGCTGGGAAGCCAACAAGTTTTTATAGCCTTAGCTAAATGACAGCAGTTTTTCCAATGGTTTACAGCTTCAGTCTTGAACTATTGGCCCTCCATTCCCTTCACTTATACAAGTGTCTCACTCTCTAGTGCTGCAAAAAACATATTTATTTAATCCCTTATCAGTGAGAGGCTAGGTTACACATGGACGCTGCGTTCCCTGTAAAAGCAGAACACAACACTATGGAAAGTATAAGTATTGCAGCTCCTAATTGTGCGTTGCGTGTCATATAGTGAAGCACATGAAAAGCATGCTTCTTCACGGTCACTTAACGTGTTCGTTTTGCGGTTACGTGAGGCACTGCATGCATTGGTCTTTATTCTTACAGTAGAGAAGTCATTAATTATAACTTTTTGTGAATTGGGACATTTAAACTTGCTTTTTTTTATTTTATTCCAATCTAAATTTAGTAGGAGTCGGAGTCGGTGCATTGTTTGCCGACTCCAGGTACCCAAAATTTCCCCCGACTCCGACTCCACAGCCCTGGTTATAACGCCAGATACAGATACAGGACACCAGAGTCTGCTCCTCCTGTATTATAGTAACCAGACACTAGATACCATAGTCTGCTATCCCTGTATTATAACACCAGATACAGGACACCAGAGTCTGCTCCTCCTGTATTATAGTAACCAGACACTAGATACCATAGTCTGCTATCCCTGTATTATAACACCAGATACAGGACACCAGAGTCTGCTCCTCCTGTATTATAGTAACCAGACACTAGATACCATAGTCTGCTCCTCCTGTATTATAGTAATCAGACACTAGATACCATAGTCTGCTCCTCCTGTATTATAGTAACCAGACACTAGATACCATAGTCTGCTATCCCTGTATTATAACACCAGATACAGGACACCAGAGTCTGCTCCTCCTGTATTATAGTAACCAGACACTAGATACCATAGTCTGCTATCCCTGTATTATAACACCAGAGTCTGCTCCTCCTGTATTATAGTAACCAGACACTAGATACCATAGTCTGCTATCCCTGTATTATAACACCAGATACAGGACACCAGAGTCTGCTCCTCCTGTATTATAGTAACCAGACACTAGATACCATAGTCTGCTATCCCTGTATTATAACACCAGATACAGGACACCAGAGTCTGCTCCTCCTGTATTATAGTAACCAGACACTAGATACCATAGTCTGCTATCCCTGTATTATAACACCAGATACAGGACACCAGAGTCTGCTCCTCCTGTATTATAGTAACCAGACACTAGATACCATAGTCTGCTCTCCCTGTATTATAGTAACCAGACACTAGATACCATAGTCTGCTATCCCTGTATTATAGTAACCAGACACTAGATACCATAGTCTGCTATCCCTGTATTATAGTAACCAGACACTAGATACCATAGTCTGCTCCTCCTGTATTATAGTAACCAGACACTAGATACCATAGTCTGCTATCCCTGTATTATAACACCAGATACAGGACACCAGAGTCTGCTCCTCCTGTATTATAGTAACCAGACACTAGATACCATAGTCTGCTATCCCTGTATTATAACACCAGAGTCTGCTCCTCCTGTATTATAGTAACCAGACACTAGATACCATAGTCTGCTATCCCTGTATTATAACACCAGATACAGGACACCAGAGTCTGCTCCTCCTGTATTATAGTAACCAGACACTAGATACCATAGTCTGCTCCTCCTGTATTATAGTAACCAGACACTAGATACCATAGTCTGCTATCCCTACATTATAACACCAGATACAGGACACCAGGGTCTGCTCCTCCTGTATTATAGAAACCAGACACTAGATACCATAGTCTGCTATCCCTGTATTATAACACCAGATACAGGACACCAGAGTCTGCTCCTCCTGTATTATAGTAACCAGACACCAAATACCATAGTCTGCTATCCCTGTATTATAACACCAGATACAGGACACCAAAGTCTGCTCCTCCTGTATTATAGTAACCAGACACTAGATACCATAGTCTGCTATCCCTGTATTATAACACCAGATACAGGACACCAGAGTCTGCTCCTCCTGTATTATAGTAACCAGACACTAGATACCAGAGTCTGCTCCTCCTGTATTATAGTAACCAGACACTAGATACCATAGTCTGCTCCTCCTGTATTATAGTAACCAGACACTAGATACCATAGTCTGCTCCTCCTGTATTATAGTAACCAGACACTAGATACCATAGTCTGCTATCCCTGTATTATAACACCAGATACAAGACACCAGAGTCTGCTCCTCCTGTATTATAGTAACCAGACACTAGATACCATAGTCTGCTATCCCTGTATTATATCACCAGATACAGGACACCAGAGTCTGCTCCTCCTGTATTATAGTAACCAGACACTAGATACCATAGTCTGCTCTCCCTGTATTATAGTAACCAGACACTAGATACCATAGTCTGCTATCCCTGTATTATAGTAACCAGACACTAGATACCATAGTCTGCTCCTCCTGTATTATAGTAACCAGACACTAGACACCAGAGTCTGCTCTCCCTGTATTATAGTAACCAGACACTAGATACCATAGTCTGCTCCTCCTGTATTATAACACCAGATACAGGACACCAGTCTGCTCCTCCTGTATTATAGTAACCAGACACTAGATACTATAGTCTGCAATCCCTGTATTATAACACCAGATACAGGACACCAGAGTCTGCTCCTCCTGTATTATAGTAACCAGACACTAGATACCATAGTCTGCTATCCCTGTATTATAGTAACCAGACACTAGATACCATAGTCTGCTATCCCTGTATTATATCACCAGATACAGGACACCAGAGTCTGCTCCTCCTGTATTATAGTAACCAGACACTAGATACCATAGTCTGCTCTCCCTGTATTATAGTAACCAGACACTAGATACCATAGTCTGCTATCCCTGTATTATAGTAACCAGACACTAGATACCATAGTCTGCTCCTCCTGCATTATAGTAACCAGACACTAGATACCATAGTCTGCTCCTCCTGTATTATAACACCAGATACAAGACACCAGAGTCTGCTCCTCCTGTATTATAGTAACCAGACACTAGATACCATAGTCTGCTCTCCCTGTATTATAACACCAGATACAGGACACCAGAGTCTGCACCTCCTGTATTATAGTAACCAGACACTAGTTACCATAGTCTGCTCTCCCTGTATTATAACACCAGATACAGGACACCAGAGTCTGCTCCTCCTGTATTATAGTAACCAGACACTAGATACCATAGTCTGCTATCCCTGTATTATAACACCAGATACAGGACACCAGAGACTGCTCCTCCTGTATTATAGTAACCAGACACTAGATACCATAGTCTGCAATCCCTGTATTATAACACCAGATACAGGACACCAAAGTCTGCTCCTCCTGTATTATAGTAACCAGACACTAGATACCATAGTCTGCTCCTCCTGTATTATATAGGACAGGACACCAGGGTCTGCTCCTCCTGTATTATAGTAACCAGATACAGGACACCAGGGTCTGCTCCTCCTGTATTATAGTAACCAGACACTAGATACCATAGTCTGCTCTCCCTTTATTATAACACCAGATACAGGACACCACAGTCTGCTCCTCCTGTATTATAGTAACCAGACACTAGATACCATAGTCTGCTCCTCCTGTATTATAACACCAGATACAGGAAACCAGAGTCTGTGCCTCCTGTATTATAGTAACCAGACACTAGATACCATAGTCTGCTATCCCTGTATTATAACACCAGATACAGGACACCAGAGTCTGCTCCTCCTGTATTATAGTAATCAGACACTAGATACCATAGTCTGCTATCCCTGTATTATAACACCAGATACAGGACACCAGAGTCTGCTCCTCCTGTATTATAGTAACCAGACACTAGATACCATAGTCTGCTCCTCCTGTATTATAGTAATCAGACACTAGATACCATAGTCTGATATCCCTGTATTATAACACCAGATACAGGACACCAGAGTCTGCTCCTCCTGTATTATAGTAACCAGACACTAGATACCATAGTCTGCTATCCCTGTATCATAACACCAGATACAGGACACCAGAGTCTGCTCCTCCTGTATTATAGTAACCAGACACTAGATACCATAGTCTGCTATCCCTGTATTATAACACCCAGATACAAGACACCAGAGTCTGCTCCTCCTGTATTATAGTAACCAGAAACTACATACCATAGTCTGCTATCACTGTATTATAACACCAGATACAGGACACCAGAGTCTGCTCCTCCTGTATTATAGTAATCAGACACTAGATACCATAGTCTGCTATCCCTGTATTATAACACCAGATACAGGACACCAAAGTCTGCTCCTCCTGTATTATAGTAATCAGACACTAGATACCATAGTCTGCTATCCCTGTATTATAACACCAGATACAGGACACCAGAGTCTGCTCCTCCTGTATTATAGTAACCAGACACTAGATACCATAGTCTGCTCCTCCTGTATTATAGTAATCAGACACTAGATACCATAGTCTGCTCCTCCTGTATTATAGTAACCAGACACTAGATACCATAGTCTGCTATCCCTGTATTATAACACCAGATACAGGACACCAGAGTCTGCTCCTCCTGTATTATAGTAACCAGACACTAGATACCATAGTCTGCTATCCCTGTATTATAACACCAGATACAGGACACCAGAGTCTGCTCCTCCTGAATTATAGTAACCAGACACTAGATACCATAGTCTGCTATCCCTGTATTATAACACCAGATACAGGACACCAGAGTCTGCTCCTCCTGTATTATAGTAACCAGACACTAGATACAATAGTCTGCTATCCCTGTATTATAACACCAGATACAGGACACCAGAGTCTGCTCCTCCTGTATTATAGTAACCAGACACTAGATACCATAGTCTGCTATCCCTGTATTATAACACCAGATACAGGACACCATAGTCTGCTCCTCCTGTATTATAGTAACCAGACACTAGATACCATAGTCTGCTATCCCTGTATTATAACACCAGATACAAGACACCAGAGTCTGCTCCTCCTGTATTATAGTAACCAGACACTAGATACCATAGTCTGCTATCCCTGTATTATAACACCAGATACAGGACACCACAGTCTGCTCCTCCTGTATTATAGTAACCAGACACTAGATACCATAGTCTGCTATCCCTGTATTATAACACCAGATACAGGACACCAGTCTGCTCCTCCTGTATTATAGTAACCAGACACTAGATACCATAGTCTGCAATCCCTGTATTATAACACCAGATACAAGACACCAGAGTCTGCTCCTCCTGTATTATAGTAACCAGACACTAGATATCATAGTCTGCTATCCCTGTATTATAACACCAGATACAGGACACCAGAGTCTGCTCCTCCTGTATTATAGTAACCAGACACTAGATACCATAGTCTGCTATTTCTGTATAATAACACCAGATACAGGACACCAGAGTCTGCTCCTCCTGTATTATAGTAACCAGACACTAGATACCATAGTCTGCTCCTCCTGTATTATAGTTATCAGACACTAGATACCATAGTCTGCTATCCCTGTATTATAACACCAGATACAGGACACCAGAGTCTGCTCCTCCTGTATTATAGTAACCAGACACTAGATACCATAGTCTGCTATCCCTGTATTATAACACCAGATACAGGACACCAGAGTCTGCTCCTCCTGTATTATAGTAACCAGACACTAGATACCATAGTCTGCTATCCCTGTATTATAACACCCAGATATAAGACACCAGAGTCTGCTCCTCCTGTATTATAGTAACCAGAAACTAGATACCATAGTCTGCTATCACTGTATTATAACACCAGATACAGGACACCAGAGTCTGCTCCTCCTATATTATAGTAACCAGACACTAGATACCATAGTCTGCTATCCCTGTATTATAACACCAGATACAAGACACCAGAGTCTGCTCCTCCTGTATTATAGTAACCAGACACTAGATACCATAGTCTGCTATCCCTGTATTATAACACCAGATACAAGACACCAGAGTCTGTGCCTCCTGTATTATAGTAACCAGACACTAGATACCATAGTCTGCTATCCCTGTATTATAACACCAGATACAGGACACCAGAGTCTGCTCCTCCTGTATTATAGTAATCAGACACTAGATACCATAGTCTGCTATCCCTGTATTATAACACCAGATACAGGACACCAAAGTCTGCTCCTCCTGTATTATAGTAACCAGACACTAGATACCATAGTCTGCTATCCCTGTATTATAACACCAGATACAGGACACCAGAGTCTGCTCCTCCTGTATTATAGTAACCAGACACTAGATACCATAGTCTGCTATCCCTGTATTATAACACCAGATACAGGACACCAGAGTCTGCTCCTCCTCTATTATAGTAACCAGACACTAGATACCATAGTCTGCTATCCCTGTATTATAACACCAGATACAGGACACCAAAGTCTGCTCCTCCTGTATTATAGTAACCAGACACTAGATACCATAGTCTGCTATCCCTGTATTATAACACCAGATACAAGACACCAGAGTCTGCTCCTCCTGCATTATAGTAATCAGACACTAGATACCATAGTCTGCTATCCCTGTATTATAACACCAGATACAGGACACCACAGTCTGCTCCTCCTGTATTATAGTAACCAGACACTAGATACCATAGTCTGCTATCCCTGTATTATAACACCAGATACAGGACACCAGTCTGCTCCTCCTGTATTATAGTAACCAGACACTAGATACCATAGTCTGCAATCCCTGTATTATAACACCAGATACAAGACACCAGAGTCTGCTCCTCCTGTATTATAGTAACCAGACACTAGATATCATAGTCTGCTATCCCTGTATTATAACACCAGATACAGGACACCAGAGTCTGCTCCTCCTGTATTATAGTAACCAGACACTAGATACCATAGTCTGCTATCCCTGTATTATAACACCAGATACAGGACACCAGGGTCTGCTCCTCCTGTATTATAGTAACCAGACACTAGATATCATAGTCTGCTCTCCCTGTATTATAACACCAGATACAAGACACCAGAGTCTGCTCCTCCTGTATTATAGTAACCAGACACTAGATATCATAGTCTGCTCTCCCTGTATTATAACACCAGATACAGGACACCAGGGTCTGCTCCTCCTGTATTATAGTAACCAGACACTAGATAGCATAGTCTGCTATCCCTGTATTATAACACCAGATACAGGACACCAGAGTCTGCTCCTCCTGTATTATAGTAACCAGACACTAGATACCATAGTCTGCTATCCCTGTATTATAGTAACCAGACACTAGATACCATAGTCTGCTCCTCCTGTATTATAGTAACCAGAAACTAGATACCATAGTCTGCTATCACTGTATTATAACACCAGATACAGGACACCAGAGTCTGCTCCTCCTATATTATAGTAACCAGACACTAGATACCATAGTCTGCTATCCCTGTATTATAACACCAGATACAAGACACCAGAGTCTGCTCCTCCTGTATTATAGTAACCAGACACTAGATACCATAGTCTGCTATCCCTGTATTATAACACCAGATACAAGACACCAGAGTCTGCTCCTCCTGTATTATAGTAACCAGACACTAGATACCATAGTCTGCTATCCCTGTATTATAACACCAGATACAAGACACCAGAGTCTGTGCCTCCTGTATTATAGTAACCAGACACTAGATACCATAGTCTGCTATCCCTGTATTATAGTAACCAGACACTAGATACCATAGTCTGCTCCTCCTGTATTATAGTAACCAGACACTAGATACCATAGTCTGCTATCGCTTTATTATAACACCAGATACAAGACACCAGAGTCTGCTCCTCCTGTATTATAGTAATCAGACACTAGATATCATAGTCTGCTATCCCTGTATTATAACACTCAGATACAGGACACCAGAGTCTGCTCCTCCTGTATTATAGTAATCAGACACTAGATACCATAGTCTGCTATCCCTGCATTATAACACCAGATACAGGACACCAGGGTCTGCTCCTCCTGTATTATAGTAACCAGATACAGGACACCAGGGTCTGCTCCTCCTGTATTATAGTAACCAGACACTAGATACCATAGTCTGCTCTCCCAGTATTATAACACCAGATCCAGGACACCACAGTCCGCTCCTCCTGTATTATAGTAACCAGACACTAGATACCATAGTCTGCTCCTCCTGTAGTATAACACCAGATACAGGAAACCAGAGTCTGTGCCTCCTGTATTATAGTAACCAGACACTAGATACCATAGTCTGCTATCCCTGTATTATAGTAACCAGACACTAGATACCATAGTCTGCTATCCCTGTATTATAACACCAGATACAGGACACCAGAGTCTGCTCCTCCTGTATTATAGTAATCAGACACTAGATACCATAGTCTGCTATCCCTGTATTATAACACTCAGATACAGGACACCAGAGTCTGCTCCTCCTGTATTATAGTAACCAGACACTAGACACCATAGTCTGCTATCCCTGTATTATAACACCAGATACAAGACACCAGAGTCTGTGCCTCCTGTATTATAGTAACCAGACACTAGATACCATAGTCTGCTATCCCTGTATTATAACACCAGATACAGGACACCAGAGTCTGCTCCTCCTGTATTATAGTAATCAGACACTAGATACCATAGTCTGCTATCCCTGTATTATAACACCAGATACAGGACACCAAAGTCTGCTCCTCCTGTATTATAGTAATCAGACACTAGATACCATAGTCTGCTATCCCTGTATTATAACACCAGATACAGGACACCAGAGTCTGCTCCTCCTGTATTATAGTAACCAGACACTAGATACCATAGTCTGCTCCTCCTGTATTATAGTAATCAGACACTAGATACCATAGTCTGCTCCTCCTGTATTATAGTAACCAGACACTAGATACCATAGTCTGCTATCCCTGTATTATAACACCAGATACAGGACACCAGAGTCTGCTCCTCCTGTATTATAGTAACCAGACACTAGATACCATAGTCTGCTCCTCCTGTATTATAGTAATCAGACACTAGATACCATAGTCTGCTATCCCTGTATTATAACACCAGATACAGGACACCAGAGTCTGCTCCTCCTGTATTATAGTAACCAGACACTAGATACCACAGTCTGCTATCCCTGTATTATAACACCAGATACAGGACACCAGAGTCTGCTCCTCCTGTATTATAGTAACCAGACACTAGATACCATAGTCTGCTCCTCCTGTATTATAGTAATCAGACACTAGATACCATAGTCTGCTATCCCTGTATTATAACACCAGATACAGGACACCAGAGTCTGCTCCTCCTGTATTATAGTAACCAGACACTAGATACCATAGTCTGCTATCCCTGTATTATAACACCAGATACAGGACACCAGAGTCTGCTCCTCCTGTATTATAGTAACCAGACACTAGATACCATAGTCTGCTATCCCTGTATTATAACACCCAGATACAAGACACCAGAGTCTGCTCCTCCTGTATTATAGTAACCAGAAACTAGATACCATAGTCTGCTATCACTGTATTATAACACCAGATACAGGACACCAGAGTCTGCTCCTCCTATATTATAGTAACCAGACACTAGATACCATAGTCTGCTATCCCTGTATTATAACACCAGATACAAGACACCAGAGTCTGCTCCTCCTGTATTATAGTAACCAGACACTAGATACCATAGTCTGCTATCCCTGTATTATAACACCAGATACAAGACACCAGAGTCTGCTCCTCCTGTATTATAGTAACCAGACACTAGATACCATAGTCTGCTATCCCTGTATTATAACACCAGATACAAGACACCAGAGTCTGTGCCTCCTGTATTATAGTAACCAGACACTAGATACCATAGTCTGCTATCCCTGTATTATAGTAACCAGACACTAGATACCATAGTCTGCTATCCCTGTATTATAACACCAGATACAGGACACCAAAGTCTGCTCCTCCTGTATTATAGTAATCAGACACTAGATACCATAGTCTGCTATCCCTGTATTATAACACCAGATACAGGACACCAGAGTCTGCTCCTCCTGTATTATAGTAACCAGACACTAGATACCATAGTCTGCTCCTCCTGTATTATAGTAATCAGACACTAGATACCATAGTCTGCTATCCCTGTATTATAGTAACCAGAAACTAGATACCATAGTCTGCTATCACTGTATTATAACACCAGATACAGGACACCAGAGTCTGCTCCTCCTATATTATAGTAACCAGACACTAGATACCATAGTCTGCTATCCCTGTATTATAACACCAGATACAGGACACCATAGTCTGCTCCTCCTGTATTATAGTAACCAGACACTAGATACCATAGTCTGCTATCCCTGTATTATAACACCAGATACAAGACACCAGAGTCTGCTCCTCCTGTATTATAGTAACCAGACACTAGATACCATAGTCTGCTATCCCTGTATTATAACACCAGATACAGGACACCACAGTCTGCTCCTCCTGTATTATAGTAACCAGACACTAGATACTATAGTCTGCTATCCCTGTATTATAACACCAGATACAGGACACCAGTCTGCTCCTCCTGTATTATAGTAACCAGACACTACATACCATAGTCTGCTATCCCTGTATTATAGTAACCAGACACTAGAGATACCATAGTCTGCTATCCCTGTATTATAGTAACCAGACACTAGATACCATAGTCTGCTCCTCCTGTATTATAGTAACCAGACACTCGATACCATAGTCTGCTATCCCTGTATTATAACACCAGATACAGGACACCAGAGTCTGCTCCTCCTGTATTATAGTAACCAGACACTAGATACCATAGTCTGCTATCCCTGTATTATAACACCAGATACAGGACACCACAGTCTGCTCCTCCTGTATTATAGTAACCAGACACTAGATACCAGAGTCTGCTCCTCCTGTATTATAGTAACCAGACACTAGATACCATAGTCTGCTCCTCCTGTATTATAGTAACCAGACACTAGATACCATAGTCTGCTATCCCTGTATTATAACACCAGATACAAGACACCAGGGTCTGCTCCTCCTGTATTATAGTAACCAGATACAGGACACCAGGGTCTGCTCCTCCTGTATTATAGTAACCAGACACTAGATACCATAGTCTGCTCTCCCTGTATTATAACACCAGATACAGGACACCAGAGTCTGCTCCTACTGTATCATAGTAACCAGACACTAGATACCATAGTCTGCTATCCCTGTATTATAACACTCAGATACAGGACACCAGAGTCTGCTCCTCCTGTATTATAGTAACCAGACACTAGATATCATAGTCTGCTATCCCTGTATTATAACACCAGATACAGGACACCAGAGTCTGCTCCTCCTGTATTATAGTAATCAGACACTAGATACCATAGTCTGCTATCCCTGTATTATAACACCAGATACAGGACACCAGAGTCTACTCCTCCTGTATTATAGTAACCAGACACTAGATACCATAGTCTGCTCCTCCTGTATTATAACACCAGATACAGGACACCAGAGTCTGCTCCTCCTGTATTATAGTAATCAGACACTAGATACCATAGTCTGCTATCCCTGTATTATAACACCAGATACAGGACACCAAAGTCTGCTCCTCCTGTATTATAGTAACCAGACACTAGATATCATAGTCTGCTATCCCTGTATTATAACACCAGATACAGGACACCAGAGTCTGCTCCTCCTGTATTATAGTAACCAGACACTAGATACCATAGTCTGCTCCTCCTGTATTATAGTAACCAGACACTAGATACCATAGTCTGCTATCCCTGTATTATAACACCAGATACAGGACACCAGAGTCTGCTCCTCCTGTATTATAGTAACCAGACACTAGATACCATAGTCTGCTCCTCCTGTATTATATAGACAGGACACCAGGGTCTGCTCCTCCTGTATTATAGTAACCAGACACTAGATACCATAGTCTGCTCCTCCTGTATTATAGTAACCAGACACTAGATACCATAGTCTGCTATCCCTGTATTATAACACCAGATACAGGACACCAGGGTCTGCTCCTCCTGTATTATAGTAACCAGACACTAGATACCATAGTCTGCTATCCCTGTATTATAGTAACCAGACACTAGATACCATAGTCTGCTATCCCTGTATTATAACACCAGATACAGGACACCAGAGTCTGTTCCTCCTGTATTATAGTAACTAGACACTAGATACCATAGTCTGCTCCTCCTGTATTATAGTAACCAGACACTAGATACCATAGTCTGCTATCCCTGTATTATAACACCAGATACAGGACACCAGAGTCTGCTCCTCCTGTATTATAGTAACCAGACACTAGATACCATAGTCTGCTCCTCCTGTATTATAGTAACCAGACACTAGACACCAAAGTCTGCTCCTCCTGTATTATAGTAACCAGACACTAGATATCATAGTCTGCTATCCCTGTATTATAACACCAGATACAGGACACCATAGTCTGCTCCTCCTGTATTATAGTAACCAGACACTAGACACCATAGTCTGCTATCCCTGTATTATAACACCAGATACAGGACACTAGAGTCTGCTCCTCCTGTATTATAGTAACCAGACACTAGATACCATAGTCTGCTCCTCCTGTATTATATAGACAGGACACCAGAGTCTGCTCCTCCTGTATTATAGTAACCAGACACTAGATACCATAGTCTGCTCCTCCTGTATTATAGTAATCAGACACTAGATACCATAGTCTGCTATCCCTGTATTATAACACTCAGATACAGGACACCAGAGTCTGCTCCTCCTGTATTATAGTAACCAGACACTAGATACCATAGTCTGCTCCTCCTGTATTATAGTAACCAGACACTAGATACCATAGTCTGCTATCCCTGTATTATAACACCAGATACAGGACACCAGAGTCTGCTCCTCCTGTATTATAGTAATCAGACACTAGATACCATAGTCTGCTATCCCTGCATTATAACACCAGATACAGGACACCAGAGTCTGCTCTCCCTGTATTATAGTAACCAGACACTAGATACCATAGTCTGCTCCTCCTGTATTATAGTAACCAGACACTAGATACCAGAGTCTGCTATCCCTGTATTATAGTAACCAGACACTAGATACCATAGTCTGCTATCCCTGTATTATAACACCAGATACAGGACACCAAAGTCTGCTCCTCCTGTATTATAGTAACCAGACACTAGATATCATAGTCTGCTATCCCTGTATTATAACACCAGATACAGGACACCAGAGTCTGCTCCTCCTGTATTATAGTAACCAGACACTAGATACCATAGTCTGCTCCTCCTGTATTATAGTAACCAGACACTAGATACCATAGTCTGCTATCCCTGTATTATAACACCAGATACAGGACACCAGAGTCTGCTCCTCCTGTATTATAGTAACCAGACACTAGATACCATAGTCTGCTCCTCCTGTATTATATAGACAGGACACCAGAGTCTGCTCCTCCTGTATTATAGTAACCAGACACTAGATACAATAGTCTGCTCCTCCTGTATTATAGTAACCAGACACTAGATACCATAGTCTGCTATCCCTGTATTATAACACCAGATACAGGACACCAGGGTCTGCTCCTCCTGTATTATAGTAACCAGACACTAGATACCATAGTCTGCTATCCCTGTATTATAGTAACCAGACACTAGATACCATAGTCTGCTATCCCTGTATTATAACACCAGATACAGGACACCAGAGTCTGTTCCTCCTGTATTATAGTAACTAGACACTAGATACCATAGTCTGCTCCTCCTGTATTATAGTAACCAGACACTAGATACCATAGTCTGCTATCCCTGTATTATAACACCAGATACAGGACACCAGAGTCTGCTCCTCCTGTATTATAGTAACCAGACACTAGATACCATAGTCTGCTCCTCCTGTATTATAGTAACCAGACACTAGACACCAAAGTCTGCTCCTCCTGTATTATAGTAACCAGACACTAGATATCATAGTCTGCTATCCCTGTATTATAACACCAGATACAGGACACCATAGTCTGCTCCTCCTGTATTATAGTAACCAGACACTAGACACCATAGTCTGCTATCCCTGTATTATAACACCAGATACAGGACACCAGAGTCTGCTCCTCCTGTATTATAGTAACCAGACACTAGATACCATAGTCTGCTCCTCCTGTATTATATAGACAGGACACCAGAGTCTGCTCCTCCTGTATTATAGTAACCAGACACTAGATACCATAGTCTGCTCCTCCTGTATTATAGTAATCAGACACTAGATACCATAGTCTGCTATCCCTGTATTATAACACTCAGATACAGGACACCAGAGTCTGCTCCTCCTGTATTATAGTAACCAGACACTAGATACCATAGTCTGCTCCTCCTGTATTATAGTAACCAGACACTAGATACCATAGTCTGCTATCCCTGTATTATAACACCAGATACAGGACACCAGAGTCTGCTCCTCCTGTATTATAGTAATCAGACACTAGATACCATAGTCTGCTATCCCTGCATTATAACACCAGATACAGGACACCAGAGTCTGCTCTCCCTGTATTATAGTAACCAGACACTAGATACCATAGTCTGCTCCTCCTGTATTATAGTAACCAGACACTAGATACCATAGTCTGCTATCGCTTTATTATAACACCAGATACAAGACACCAGAGTCTGCTCCTCCTGTATTATAGTAATCAGACACTAGATATCATAGTCTGCTATCCCTGTATTATAACACCAGATACAGGACACCAGGGTCTGCTCCTCCTGTATTATAGTAACCAGACACTAGATACCATAGTCTGCTCCTCCTGTATTATAGTAATCAGACACTAGATACCATAGTCTGCTATCCCTGTATTATAACAGATACAGGACACCAGAGTCTGCTCCTCCTGTATTATAGTAACCAGACACTAGATACCATAGTCTGCTCCTCCTGTATTATAGTAACCAGACACTAGATACCATAGTCTGCTATCCCTGCATTATAACACCAGATACAGGACACCAGAGTCTGCTCTCCCTGTATTATAGTAACCAGACACTAGATACCATAGTCTGCTCCTCCTGTATTATAGTAACCAGACACTAGATACCATAGTCTGCTATCGCTTTATTATAACACCAGATACAAGACACCAGAGTCTGCTCCTCCTGTATTATAGTAATCAGACACTAGATATCATAGTCTGCTATCCCTGTATTATAACACCAGATACAGGACACCTGAGTCTGCTCCTCCTGTATTATAGTAACCAGACACTAGATATCATAGTCTGCTATCCCTGTATTATAGTAACCAGACACTAGATACCATAGTCTGCTATCCCTGTATTATAACACCAGATACAGGACACCAGAGTCTGCTCTCCCTGTATTATAGTAACCAGACACTAGACACCATAGTCTGCTATCCCTGCATTATAACACCAGATACAGGACACCAGGGTCTGCTCCTCCTGTATTATAGTAACCAGATACAGGACACCAGGGTCTGCTCCTCCTGTATTATAGTAACCAGACACTAGATACCATAGTCTGCTCTCCCTTTATTATAACACCAGATACAGGACACCACAGTCTGCTCCTCCTGTATTATAGTAACCAGACACTAGATACCATAGTCTGCTCCTCCTGTATTATAACACCAGATACAGGAAACCAGAGTCTGTGCCTCCTGTATTATAGTAACCAGACACTAGATACCATAGTCTGCTATCCCTGTATTATAACACCAGATACAGGACACCAGAGTCTGCTCCTCCTGTATTATAGTAATCAGACACTAGATACCATAGTCTGCTATCCCTGTATTATAACACTCAGATACAGGACACCAGAGTCTGCTCCTCCTGTATTATAGTAACCAGACACTAGATACCATAGTCTGCTATCCCTGTATTATAACACCAGATACAGGACACCAGAGTCTGCTCCTCCTGTATTATAGTAACCAGACACTAGATACCATAGTCTGCTCCTCCTGTATTATAGTAATCAGACACTAGATACCATAGTCTGATATCCCTGTATTATAACACCAGATACAGGACACCAGAGTCTGCTCCTCCTGTATTATAGTAACCAGACACTAGATACCATAGTCTGCTATCCCTGTATCATAACACCAGATACAGGACACCAGAGTCTGCTCCTCCTGTATTATAGTAACCAGACACTAGATACCATAGTCTGCTATCCCTGTATTATAACACCCAGATACAAGACACCAGAGTCTGCTCCTCCTGTATTATAGTAACCAGAAACTACATACCATAGTCTGCTATCACTGTATTATAACACCAGATACAGGACACCAGAGTCTGCTCCTCCTGTATTATAGTAATCAGACACTAGATACCATAGTCTGCTATCCCTGTATTATAACACCAGATACAGGACACCAAAGTCTGCTCCTCCTGTATTATAGTAATCAGACACTAGATACCATAGTCTGCTATCCCTGTATTATAACACCAGATACAGGACACCAGAGTCTGCTCCTCCTGTATTATAGTAACCAGACACTAGATACCATAGTCTGCTCCTCCTGTATTATAGTAATCAGACACTAGATACCATAGTCTGCTCCTCCTGTATTATAGTAACCAGACACTAGATACCATAGTCTGCTATCCCTGTATTATAACACCAGATACAGGACACCAGAGTCTGCTCCTCCTGTATTATAGTAACCAGACACTAGATACCATAGTCTGCTATCCCTGTATTATAACACCAGATACAGGACACCAGAGTCTGCTCCTCCTGTATTATAGTAACCAGACACTAGATACCATAGTCTGCTATCCCTGTATTATAACACCCAGATACAAGACACCAGAGTCTGCTCCTCCTGTATTATAGTAACCAGAAACTAGATACCATAGTCTGCTATCCCTGTATTATAGTAACCAGACACTAGATACCATAGTCTGCTATCCCTGTATTATAACACCAGATACAGGACACCAGAGTCTGCTCCTCCTGTATTATAGTAATCAGACACTAGATACCATAGTCTGCTATCCCTGTATTATAACACCAGATACAGGACACCAAAGTCTGCTCCTCCTGTATTATAGTAACCAGACACTAGATACCATAGTCTGCTATCCCTGTATTATAACACCAGATACAGGACACCAGAGTCTGCTCATCCTGTATTATAGTAACCAGACACTAGATACCATAGTCTGCTCCTCCTGTATTATAGTAATCAGACACTAGATACCATAGTCTGCTATCCCTGTATTATAACACCAGATACAGGACACCAGAGTCTGCTCCTCCTGTATTATAGTAACCAGACACTAGATACCATAGTCTGCTATCCCTGTATTATAACACCAGATACAGGACACCAGAGTCTGCTCCTCCTCTATTATAGTAACCAGACACTAGATACCATAGTCTGCTATCCCTGTATTATAACACCAGATACAGGACACCAAAGTCTGCTCCTCCTGTATTATAGTAACCAGACACTAGATACCATAGTCTGCTATCCCTGTATTATAACACCAGATACAAGACACCAGAGTCTGCTCCTCCTGCATTATAGTAATCAGACACTAGATACCATAGTCTGCTATCCCTGTATTATAACACCAGATACAGGACACCACAGTCTGCTCCTCCTGTATTATAGTAACCAGACACTAGATACCATAGTCTGCTATCCCTGTATTATAACACCAGATACAGGACACCAGTCTGCTCCTCCTGTATTATAGTAACCAGACACTAGATACCATAGTCTGCAATCCCTGTATTATAACACCAGATACAAGACACCAGAGTCTGCTCCTCCTGTATTATAGTAACCAGACACTAGATATCATAGTCTGCTATCCCTGTATTATAACACCAGATACAGGACACCAGAGTCTGCTCCTCCTGTATTATAGTAACCAGACACTAGATACCATAGTCTGCTATCCCTGTATTATAACACCAGATACAGGACACCAGGGTCTGCTCCTCCTGTATTATAGTAACCAGACACTAGATATCATAGTCTGCTCTCCCTGTATTATAACACCAGATACAAGACACCAGAGTCTGCTCCTCCTGTATTATAGTAACCAGACACTAGATATCATAGTCTGCTCTCCCTGTATTATAACACCAGATACAGGACACCAGGGTCTGCTCCTCCTGTATTATAGTAACCAGACACTAGATAGCATAGTCTGCTATCCCTGTATTATAACACCAGATACAGGACACCAGAGTCTGCTCCTCCTGTATTATAGTAACCAGACACTAGATACCATAGTCTGCTATCCCTGTATTATAGTAACCAGACACTAGATACCATAGTCTGCTCCTCCTGTATTATAGTAACCAGAAACTAGATACCATAGTCTGCTATCACTGTATTATAACACCAGATACAGGACACCAGAGTCTGCTCCTCCTATATTATAGTAACCAGACACTAGATACCATAGTCTGCTATCCCTGTATTATAACACCAGATACAAGACACCAGAGTCTGCTCCTCCTGTATTATAGTAACCAGACACTAGATACCATAGTCTGCTATCCCTGTATTATAACACCAGATACAAGACACCAGAGTCTGCTCCTCCTGTATTATAGTAACCAGACACTAGATACCATAGTCTGCTATCCCTGTATTATAACACCAGATACAAGACACCAGAGTCTGTGCCTCCTGTATTATAGTAACCAGACACTAGATACCATAGTCTGCTATCCCTGTATTATAGTAACCAGACACTAGATACCATAGTCTGCTCCTCCTGTATTATAGTAACCAGACACTAGATACCATAGTCTGCTATCGCTTTATTATAACACCAGATACAAGACACCAGAGTCTGCTCCTCCTGTATTATAGTAATCAGACACTAGATATCATAGTCTGCTATCCCTGTATTATAACACTCAGATACAGGACACCAGAGTCTGCTCCTCCTGTATTATAGTAATCAGACACTAGATACCATAGTCTGCTATCCCTGCATTATAACACCAGATACAGGACACCAGGGTCTGCTCCTCCTGTATTATAGTAACCAGATACAGGACACCAGGGTCTGCTCCTCCTGTATTATAGTAACCAGACACTAGATACCATAGTCTGCTCTCCCAGTATTATAACACCAGATCCAGGACACCACAGTCCGCTCCTCCTGTATTATAGTAACCAGACACTAGATACCATAGTCTGCTCCTCCTGTAGTATAACACCAGATACAGGAAACCAGAGTCTGTGCCTCCTGTATTATAGTAACCAGACACTAGATACCATAGTCTGCTATCCCTGTATTATAGTAACCAGACACTAGATACCATAGTCTGCTATCCCTGTATTATAACACCAGATACAGGACACCAGAGTCTGCTCCTCCTGTATTATAGTAATCAGACACTAGATACCATAGTCTGCTATCCCTGTATTATAACACTCAGATACAGGACACCAGAGTCTGCTCCTCCTGTATTATAGTAACCAGACACTAGACACCATAGTCTGCTATCCCTGTATTATAACACCAGATACAAGACACCAGAGTCTGTGCCTCCTGTATTATAGTAACCAGACACTAGATACCATAGTCTGCTATCCCTGTATTATAACACCAGATACAGGACACCAGAGTCTGCTCCTCCTGTATTATAGTAATCAGACACTAGATACCATAGTCTGCTATCCCTGTATTATAACACCAGATACAGGACACCAAAGTCTGCTCCTCCTGTATTATAGTAATCAGACACTAGATACCATAGTCTGCTATCCCTGTATTATAACACCAGATACAGGGACACCAGAGTCTGCTCCTCCTGTATTATAGTAACCAGACACTAGATACCATAGTCTGCTCCTCCTGTATTATAGTAATCAGACACTAGATACCATAGTCTGCTCCTCCTGTATTATAGTAACCAGACACTAGATACCATAGTCTGCTATCCCTGTATTATAACACCAGATACAGGACACCAGAGTCTGCTCCTCCTGTATTATAGTAACCAGACACTAGATACCATAGTCTGCTCCTCCTGTATTATAGTAATCAGACACTAGATACCATAGTCTGCTATCCCTGTATTATAACACCAGATACAGGACACCAGAGTCTGCTCCTCCTGTATTATAGTAACCAGACACTAGATACCACAGTCTGCTATCCCTGTATTATAACACCAGATACAGGACACCAGAGTCTGCTCCTCCTGTATTATAGTAACCAGACACTAGATACCATAGTCTGCTCCTCCTGTATTATAGTAATCAGACACTAGATACCATAGTCTGCTATCCCTGTATTATAACACCAGATACAGGACACCAGAGTCTGCTCCTCCTGTATTATAGTAACCAGACACTAGATACCATAGTCTGCTATCCCTGTATTATAACACCAGATACAGGACACCAGAGTCTGCTCCTCCTGTATTATAGTAACCAGACACTAGATACCATAGTCTGCTATCCCTGTTATATAACACCCAGATACAAGACACCAGAGTCTGCTCCTCCTGTATTATAGTAACCAGAAACTAGATACCATAGTCTGCTATCACTGTATTATAACACCAGATACAGGACACCAGAGTCTGCTCCTCCTATATTATAGTAACCAGACACTAGATACCATAGTCTGCTATCCCTGTATTATAACACCAGATACAAGACACCAGAGTCTGCTCCTCCTGTATTATAGTAACCAGACACTAGATACCATAGTCTGCTATCCCTGTATTATAACACCAGATACAAGACACCAGAGTCTGCTCCTCCTGTATTATAGTAACCAGACACTAGATACCATAGTCTGCTATCCCTGTATTATAACACCAGATACAAGACACCAGAGTCTGTGCCTCCTGTATTATAGTAACCAGACACTAGATACCATAGTCTGCTATCCCTGTATTATAGTAACCAGACACTAGATACCATAGTCTGCTATCCCTGTATTATAACACCAGATACAGGACACCAGAGTCTGCTCCTCCTGTATTATAGTAATCAGACACTAGATACCATAGTCTGCTATCCCTGTATTATAACACCAGATACAGGACACCAGAGTCTGCTCCTCCTGTATTATAGTAACCAGACACTAGATACCATAGTCTGCTCCTCCTGTATTATAGTAATCAGACACTAGATACCATAGTCTGCTATCCCTGTATTATAGTAACCAGAAACTAGATACCATAGTCTGCTATCACTGTATTATAACACCAGATACAGGACACCAGAGTCTGCTCCTCCTATATTATAGTAACCAGACACTAGATACCATAGTCTGCTATCCCTGTATTATAACACCAGATACAGGACACCATAGTCTGCTCCTCCTGTATTATAGTAACCAGACACTAGATACCATAGTCTGCTATCCCTGTATTATAACACCAGATACAAGACACCAGAGTCTGCTCCTCCTGTATTATAGTAACCAGACACTAGATACCATAGTCTGCTATCCCTGTATTATAACACCAGATACAGGACACCACAGTCTGCTCCTCCTGTATTATAGTAACCAGACACTAGATACTATAGTCTGCTATCCCTGTATTATAACACCAGATACAGGACACCAGTCTGCTCCTCCTGTATTATAGTAACCAGACACTACATACCATAGTCTGCTATCCCTGTATTATAGTAACCAGACACTAGAGATACCATAGTCTGCTATCCCTGTATTATAGTAACCAGACACTAGATACCATAGTCTGCTCCTCCTGTATTATAGTAACCAGACACTCGATACCATAGTCTGCTATCCCTGTATTATAACACCAGATACAGGACACCAGAGTCTGCTCCTCCTGTATTATAGTAACCAGACACTAGATACCATAGTCTGCTATCCCTGTATTATAACACCAGATACAGGACACCAGAGTCTGCTCCTCCTGTATTATAGTAACCAGAAACTAGATACCATAGTCTGCTCCTCCTGTATTATAACACCAGATACAGGACACCAGAGTCTGCTCCTCCTGTATTATAGTAACCAGACACTAGATACCATAGTCTGCTCCTCCTGTATTATAGTAACCAGACACTAGATACCATAGTCTGCTATCGCTTTATTATAACACCAGATACAAGACACCAGAGTCTGCTCCTCCTGTATTATAGTAATCAGACACTAGATACCATAGTCTGCTATCCCTGTATTATAACACCAGATACAGGACACCAGAGTCTGCTATCCCTGTATTATAGTAACCAGACACTAGATACCATAGTCTGCTATCCCTGTATTATAACACCAGATACAGGACACCAGAGTCTGCTCCTCCTGTATTATAGTAACCAGACACTAGATACCATAGTCTGCTATCCCTGTATTATAACACCAGATACAGGACACCACAGTCTGCTCCTCCTGTATTATAGTAACCAGACACTAGATACCATAGTCTGCTATCCCTGTATTATAACACCAGATACAGGACACCAGAGTCTGCTATCCCTGTATTATAGTAACCAGACACTAGATACCATAGTCTGCTATCCCTGTATTATAGTAACCAGACACTAGATACCATAGTCTGCTATCCCTGTATTATAGTAACCAGACACTAGATACCATAGTCTGCTACCCCTGTATTATAACACCAGATACAGGACACCAGAGTCTGCTCCTCCTGTATTATAGTAACCAGACACTAGATACCATAGTCTGCTCCTCCTGTATTATAACACCAGATACAGGACACCAGAGTCTGCTCCTCCTGTATTATAGTAACCAGACACTAGATACCATAGTCTGCTATCCCTGTATTATAACACCAGATACAGGACACCAGAGTCTGCTCCTCCTGTATTATAGTAACCAGACACTAGATACCATAGTCTGCTCCTCCTGTATTATAGTAACCAGACACTAGATACCATAGTCTGCTCTCCCTGTATTATAGTAACCAGACACTAGATACCATAGTCTGCTCCTCCTGTATTATAACACCAGATACAGGACACCAGGGTCTGCTCCTCCTGTATTATAGTAACCAGACACTAGATACCATAGTCTGCTCCTCCTGTATTATAACACCAGATACAGGACACCAGAGTCTGCTCCTCCTGTATTATAGTAACCAGACACTAGATACCATAGTCTGCTATCCCTGTATTATAACACCAGATACAGGACACCAGAGTCTGCTCCTCCTGTATTATAGTAACCAGACACTAGATACCATAGTCTGCTCCTCCTGTATTATAGTAACCAGACACTAGATACCATAGTCTGCTCTCCCTGTATTATAGTAACCAGACACTAGATACCATAGTCTGCTCCTCCTGTATTATAACACCAGATACAGGACACCAGGGTCTGCTCCTCATGTATTATAGTAACCAGACACTAGATACCATAGTCTGCTCCTCCTGTATTATAGTAACCAGACACTAGATACCATAGTCTGCTCCTCCTGTATTATAGTAACCAGACACTAGATACCATAGTCTGCTCCTCATGTATTATAGTAACCAGACACTAGATACCATAGTCTGCTCCTCCTGTATTATAGTAACCAGACACTAGATACCATAGTCTGCTCTCCCTGTATTATAGTAACCAGACACTAGATACCATAGTCTGCTCCTCCTGTATTATAACACCAGATACAGGACACCAGAGTCTGCTCCTCCTGTATTATAGTAACCAGACACTAGATACCATAGTCTGCTCCTCCTGTATTATAACACCAGATACAGGACACCAGAGTCTGCTCCTCCTGTATTATAGTAACCAGACACTAGATACCATAGTCTGCTCCTCCTGTATTATAGTAACCAGACACTAGATACCATAGTCTGCTATCCCTGTATTATAACACCAGATACAGGACACCAGGGTCTGCTCCTCCTGTATTATAGTAACCAGACACTAGATACCATAGTCTGCTCTCCCTGTATTATAGTAACCAGACACTAGACGTCATAGTTTTCTATTCCTGTATAACAATAACCAGATAAAGTACACCAGTGACTACTCCACCTGTATTGTAACAAACTACTGACATACAATAGGGTTGTATAAGCATTCAGGTACCCACTGCAAGTCTGGTCAATCTCTCTTCTCTGTTTAAACTTCTCACCCGGAAGCTCTTTGGCACCATTTCCTGTCTCAGCTTTCCAAGCCCTTTTTGAATTGTCCTGAACTACAATTCCCAACGTGCCTTGCTTCTTCCTGTAGAGGTGGTTCTACCTCTTGAGGTCACAAAGAAAATGACAACATTTTGTGGTATGTACTGACATCTTATGGCCACAGTGATTATTGCAGGCATGCTATAACATTGTCTTGGGCTCATATGACCAGAGTGTGAACACAGACTACAGATACACTATAGACAAAACTATTGGAACACATCTCTTGATCATGGAATTTTACTTTCAATGGTTTCTTATTCTGCCTATAGTTGGTTTCTTAGACCTGCTTCATACTGGCAAACAGCCTGCTGGACCCATAACTACTATGTGCAGCTGTGTGTTGCTGAAAGTCCCTCAGGCCCCATTTATGGTGTGTTGCCATGCTGCAGCCGGATCTCCACCGGTCCCCATTATAGTGAATGGGGCTGGGCAGACTTCAGGCAGCGTACAGCTACACGCGGTAGTTACAGATCAGGCAGGCTGTTCCCCTGTCTGAACAGGCAGACAGAACCATTAATACCAGTGTGAAACAGGCCTTATTCACATAATTTGTACTTTTTGTTTTTTTGTTGAAGTGATTGTCTCACTTTAGCAAACGGCATTCATCATGTAGACAAAGTCAAAGGGGTTGGCCACCATAAGTATAAAAAACAATAAAGTGCCCCAGACAATAACTAAAGCCAAGAGCAATTTGTATCATGACAGATATACTGTATATATATCATTTTTCTACTGCATTCGGCATAGCATGCTCCCATTAATGAGAGGCTGTTTGGGCAGAGCAGCTGCAAAGTGAAAGTAAAAATCCCAGCATGCATCACAGCAAAGCGTCTCCAGGGGAGCAGTCACATGACATCTCTGCCTACTTGTGATGCCATAGTGACAACAGCACATTAGGGGTCATTTCATCAGTGCTTTAGCATACCTCCCAACTTTAGAATAGAAGGAAGAGGGACACTACGTGCCCAAGGCTACTTTCACACTTGTGTTTTTTGTGGATCCGTTATGGATCTGCAAAAACGGTTCTGTTACCATAATATAACCGCATGCATCCGTCATAAACGGATCCATTTGTATTAGGTCTTCTATAACCATAATGGATCCATCTTGAACATCATTGAAAGTGAATGGGGGACGGATCCGTTTTCTATTGTGCCAGAGAAAACGGATCCGTCGCCATTGACTTACATTGTGTGCCAGGACGGATCCGTTTGTCTCAGTTTCATCAGGCGGACAGCGTTTTGGTGTCCGCCTCCAAAGCGGAATGGTGACTGATCGGAGGCAAACTGATGCATTCTGAATGGATCCTTTTCCATTCAGAATGAAATAGGGCAAAACTGATCAATTTTCAACATACCTCCCCCGTGCCAGGACCGCCACTGAAATCCGGCACTGTCCTGCCAGATACTGGAAGGAGGTATGGCTTTAGGCCTCATGCACATGACCATAGCCTGCCTGTGCCTGTATTGTGGCCAGCGAACAGGGGGTCTGCAATATACAGGCACCAGCCGTGTGCACACCGTATCAAGTGATGGGTCTGAAATCCGAAAGATACGGTGTGGTCTGGAATGGAAGCACAGATCGGAAACCTATGGAGTGCATCCATGGGTTTTCTGTCTATGCCTCTGCACTGCGAAAAAGTACTGTCGGATGCAGATTGCAAACCCCATTTAAAAGAATGGGTTCATGTCTGCAGACAGTGGACACACTGTCGGCACCCATGCATTGCAATGTATACACACACACACGTGTGTAAATATATGTATATAAATATGTATATATACATATGTGTATGTATATTCATATATATATTGTTGAGGAAGGGTTGAGACGTATGCATATATATCCATATATGCATGCAAACACGTGCATGCATGTATGATATATATGCATGCATTGACTGCCACATCATAGGATGATGTGCGCAGATGTGCCCAGCATCTGCGCACAACTGCCCTTGGTGGCCCACAGGGGCTCATTGTGGCCCCTGTGGGAAATATGTGGTCCCTGGTTGATCTGTGCCCCCTTATATGATCTGTGCCCCCCTTATATGTGTCCCCTTATAGTTAGTATATATTTCCTGTATGGCCGTATATATATTTCCTCTCATGTAGATATACACTGCTCAAAAAAATAAAGGGAACACTTAGGCCTCTTTCACACGGGCGTTGCGGGAAAATGTGCGGGTGCGTTACGGGAACACCCGCGATTTTTCCGCGCGAGTGCAAAACATTGTAATGCATTTTGCACTCGCGTGAGAAAAATCACGCATGTTTGGTACCCAAACCCGAAGTTCTTCACAGAGGTTCGGGCTTGGGATCAGTGTTCTGTAGATTGTATTATTTTCCCTTATAACATGGTTATAAGGGAAAATAATAGCATTCTGAATACAGAATGCATAGTAAAATAGCGCTGGAGGGGTTAAAAAAATTATAATAATAATTTAACTCACCTTATTCCACTTGCTGGCGCGGCCGGCATCTCGTCTGTCTCCTTCTTTGCTGAACAGGACCTGTGGTGAGCATTCATTCCAGGACCTGTGGTGACGTCACTCCGGTCATCACATGACCCATCACCATGGTAAAAGATCATGTGATGGATCGTGTGATGACCGGAGTGACGTCACCACAGGTCCTGGAATGAATGCTCACCACAGGTCCTGTTCAGCAAAGAAGGAGACAGACGAGATGCCGGCAGCACCAGCAAGTGGAATAAGGTGAGTTAAATTATTATTATTTTTTTAACCCCTCCAGCGCTATTTTACTATGCATTCTGTATTCAGAATGCTATTATTTTCCCTTATAACCATGTTATAAGGGAAAATAATAATGATCGGGTCTCCATCCCGATCGTCTCCTAGCAACCGTGCGTGAAAATCGTACCGCATCCGCACTTGCTTGCGGATGCTTGCGATTTTCACGCAACCCCATTCACTTCTATGGGGCATGTGTTGCGTGAAAAACGCAGAATATAGAGCATGCAGCGATTTTCACGCAACGCACAAGTGATGCGTGAAAATCACCGCTCATGTGCACAGCCCCATAGAAATGAATGGGTCGGTATTCGGTGCGGGTGCAATGCGTTCACCTCACGCATCGCATCCGCGCGAAATACTCGCCCGTGTGAAAGGGGCCTTAACCACTACAGGACCGCCGTACGCAGGATTGCGTCTTTGCGGCGGCCCTGTTATTCCGAGAAGACGCGCCGGCGCGTCATCTCGCGGGACGCGAGATTTCCTGTGAACGCGCGCACACGGGCGTGCGCGTTCACAGGAACTGCAGGTAATCGAGTGGATCTGCAGCCTGCCAGCGGCGATCATTCGCTGGGAGGCTGTAGATCCAATTTTTTTAACCCCTTAAAGGTATATTAGACGCTGTTTTGATAACAGCGTCTAATATACCTGCTACCTGGTCCTCTGGTGGTCCCTTTTGCTTGGATCGACCACCAGAGGACACAGGCAGCTCTGTAAAGTAGCACCAAACACCACTACACTAACCCCCCCCTGTCACTTATTAACCCCTTATTAACCACTGATCACCCCATATAGACTCCCTGATCACCCCCCTGTCACTGATCACCCCCCTGTCATTGATCACCCCCCTGTAAGGCTCCATTCAGACATCCGTATGTATTTTGTGGATCCGCGGATCCACAAAACACATACGGACGTCTGAATGAAGCATGACAGGGGGGTGATCAATGACAGGGGGGTGATCACCCCATATTAGACTCCCTGATCACCCCCCTGTCATTGATCTCCCCCCTGTAAGGCTCCATTCAGACATCCGTATGTGTTTTGCGGATCCGCAAAACACATACGGATGTCTGAATGGAGCCTTACAGGGGGGTGATCACCCCATATAGACTCCCTGATCACCCCCCTGTAAGGCTCCATTCAGACGTCCGTATGTGTTTTGCGGATCCGCGGACCCACGGATCCGCAAAACACATACGGACGTCTGAATGGAGCCTTACAGGGGGGTGATCACCCCATATAGACTCCATTGTAACAAAGTGCTGCAGTTTTGTTACAATTGCGTCTGGATTTGGAAAGTACAAGACTGGCTTCTGACACAGCGGGCACCACCACAGTAAGGAACAATATTAATTCTTTGTAGTGCTGCTACATTTTTTCTTTTTTCTATTCCCACATAGACTCCCTGATCACCCCCCTGTCATTGATCACCCCCCTGTAAGGCTCCATTCAGGCGTCCGTATGTGTTTTGCGGATCCGCGGACCCACGGATCCGCAAAATACATACGGACATCTGAATGGAGCCTTACAGGGGGGTGATCACCCCATATAGACTCCCTGATCACCCCCCTGTCATTGATCATCCCCCTGTAAGGCTCCATTCAGACGTCCGTATGTGTTTTGCGGATCCACGGATCCACAAAACACGTACATCGGCAATGTGCTTTCCGCATTTTGCGGATCCGCACATTGCCAGAACTATATAGAAAATGCCTTTTCTTTTCTGCAATTGCGGACAAGAATAGGACATGTTCTATAGGCTCTACAAAAAACGCAGTGTTCGCCCGATCAGGCCTGATCTTGTGCGCACACTTGCGTTCAGTCCGCCCCACCGCAGTGACAGAAATTTTTATTTTCTGATCACTGCAAAAACACAGTAAAATCGCTGCGGCGCTATAAAAAGATCACTTTTGTGGGGCATGGCGAGTTCATAGAAGATTTTTTTTTTTTGTCACAAATTAGCGGAAATAGATTTTTTTGTTTTAGTTTTTTTGTTTTTTCTTACAAAGTCTCATATTCCACTAACTTGTGACAAAAAATAAAATCTCACATGAACTCACCATACCCCTCGCGGAATCCAAATGCGTAAAATTTTTTAGACATTTATATTCCACACTTCTTCTCACGCTTTAGGGCCCCTAAAATGCCAGGGCAGTATAAATACCCCACAAGTGACCCCATTTCGGAAAGAAGACACCCCAAGGTATTCGCTGAGGGGCATATTGAGTCCATGAAAGATTGAACTTTTTGTCACAAGTTAGCGGAAAGGGAGACTTTGTGAGAAAAAAAAATAAAAAATCAATTTCCGCTAACTTGTGCCAAAAAAAATAAACTTTTATGAACTCGCCATGCCCCTCACGGTATACCTTGGGGTGTCTTCTTTCCAAAATGGGGTCACATGTGGGGTATTTATACTGCCCTGGCATTTTAGGGGCCCTAAAGCGTGAGAAGAAGTCTGGAATCTAAATGTCTAAAAATGCTGTCACGACTATGGTCATGGTCGTGACTCCTTGGGAGCCGCATGCATTTGCCCGCGGTCTTGCATTGTTGTCAACCACAGGTGAGGGCTAGTATCTTGCCTCACGTGTGGTTGCCGCTGGCAACTTGTGGTTGTTGGGCAGTGGAGCAGCCTGAGCTGGTTGCTGGGCGACTTGCTGTCCATGCATGCGGTTGTCGTTGGCAACGTGTAGTTTTGTGTATGCACTGTGTCTGTTATTAGTGCAGCTATGGTTCTGGCTTCCTGTGTGTTTATGTGTGCTGTGTCCTTTTATGTCTGTGTGTGGACTTCAGCACTTGTGTCCAGGGATCCAGTCAGTGTGTCTGTGGCAGGTAGGGGTGGAAGTCTTTCACTCTCCTGCCATATCCATAGTCTGTTTATATTCCCTTGCAGCTTGGCCAGTTTAGACTCCTGTTTCTCCGCATCCAGGAGGAACAGGTGGTCTACCCAGCTCCTAGTTCAGGGATCGGCGAAGGGTGAGTAGGGATCCGAGGTTCCTGAGCATGAGCCCTCCTACCTTCAAGGTCGGCTCATGCAGCTAGGAGTCAGGGTCAGATTAGGGATGCCATAGGAGGTGACCTGCTCCCTAATTCTGTGGTCCTGGCCGAGCAGCCACTTACATCTCGTGGCAGCGCACGGCTGAGGGTTTTCCCCATCCTCAGCCGTGACAGTATGACCACAATGGCTCCTCACGTGGCAAGACCTTCGAAAGAGGGTGCAGCATGTATTGCCAGTTGTTTTCGGCGTACATGCGCGTTCTCCTGAGGGAGAGAGTTTTGGGGGTTTCGCCGCTGACGACGCAGTGAGTGGCTTTTCCCCGCCATTCCTTCACCGTTGTCTGTCTTGGTGTCCCCTTATTTTTATTCTTTTACCCTTGTTTGTGTGGTGTGCGGTTGCACACCTTCGAAAGAGGGTGCAGCATGCATCGCCATCTTTGTGGGGTGCATGCCCGTTCTCCGGAGGGAGAGCGTTCCGGGGATCACCGTTAACGGCGCGGTTGGTGGCTTTTCCCCGCCACCATGTCTTCCGTGTCCGTGTTGGTGATCCCATGTCCCTCTCTACATTCCTATCTCTGGTCGTCTGCTGGCAGCGTTCCGTTAGTGTTCCGGCTGTGTGCTGGGTAGGAGTGTCTGTTGGCAGCGGCTGGAGTAGGGACGTTAATAGAGAGTGGACGCAGTGTCAGTGTGGTCGCTTCGGGCTGTTTATTTGCTGGTCTCTGGTTCCTGTGTGTTGCTCCAGAGGCTGGCAGTCGGATCCTGGTTCCTGTGTGTTGCTCCAGGATCCGGCAGCAGTCCTGGGGAGACTCGCAGGTACTGATGCTGTTTCCTTTATTTTCCCTTTCTCCTATCCCCTTGCTGGGTCCCGCTCCAGTTTCCTTTTTTTTGGTGGGGGGGCTTTGAGGGGTGGGAGTGTCACGACTATGGTCATGGTCGTGACTCCTTCGAAGCCGCATGCATTTGCCCGCGGTCTTGTATTGTTGTCAACCACAGGTGAGGGCTAGTATCTTGCCTCACGTGTGGTTGCCGCTGGCAACTTGTGGCTGTTGGGCAGTGAAGCAGCCTGAGCTGGTTGCTGGGCGACTTGCTGTCCATGCATGCGGTTGTCGTTGGCAACGTGTAGTTTTGTGTATGCACTGTGTCTGTTATTAGTGCAGCTATGGTTCTGGCTTCCTGTGTGTTTATGTGTGCTGTGTCCTTTTATGTCTGTGTGTGGACTTCAGCACTTGTGTCCAGGGATCCAGTCAGTGTGTCTGTGGCAGGTAGGGGTGGAAGTCTTTCACTCTCCTGCCATATCCATAGTCTGTTTATGTTTATATCCCCTTGCAGATCGGCCAGTTTAGACTCCTGTTTCTCCGCATCCAGGAGGAACAGGTGGTCTACCCAGCTCCTAGTTCAGGGATCGGCGGAGGGTCAGTAGGGATCCGAGATTCCTGAGCATGAGCCCTCCTACCTTCAAGGTCGGCTCATGCAGCTAGGAGTCAGGGTCAGATTAGGGATGCCATAGGAGGTGACCTGATCCCTAATTCTGTGGTCCTGGCCGAGCAGCCACTTACATCTCGTGGCAGCGCACGGCTGAGGGTTTTCCCCATCCTCAGCTGTGACAAATGCCCTCCTAAAAGGAATTTGGGCCCCTTTGTGCACCTAGGCTGCAAAAAAGTGTCACACATGTGGTATCGCCATACTCAGGAGAAGTTGGGCAATATGTTTTGGGGTGTCATTTTACATATACCCATGCTGGGTGAGATAAATATATCAGTCAAATGCCAACTTTGTATAAAAAAATGGGAAAAGTTGTCTTTTAGAGAGATATTTCTCTCACTCAGCATGGGTATATGTAAAAAGACACCCCAAAACACATTGCCCAACTTCTCCTGAGTACGGCGATACCACATGTGTGACACTTTTTTGCAGCCTAGGTGGGCAAAGGGGCCCACATTCCAAAGAGCACCTTTAGGATTTCACAGGGCATTTTTTACACATTTTGAATTCAAACTACTTCTCTTGCATTAGGGCCCCTAAAATGCCAGGGCAGTATAACTACCCAACAAGTGACCCCATTTTGGAAAGAAGACACCCCAAGGTATTTTGTGATGGGCATAGGGAGTTCATGGAAGTTTTTATTTTTTGTCACAAGTTAGTGGAATATGAGACTTTGTAAAGAAAAAAAAAAATCATCATTTTACGCTAACTTGTGACAAAAAATAAAAAGTTCTATGAACTAATTATGCCCATCAGCGAATACCTTAGGGTGTCTACTTTCCGAAATGGGGTTATTTGTGGGGTTTTTCTACTGTCTGGGCATTGTAGAACCTCAGGAAACATGACAGGTGCTCAGAAAGTCAGAGCTGCTTCAATAAGCGGAAATTCACATTTTTGTACCATAGTTTGTAAACGCTATAACCATTTCTTTTTACCCAAACATTTTTTTTTATCAAAGACATGTAGAACAATAAATTTAGAGAAAAATTTATATAGAAATGTAGTTTTTTAAAAAAAAATTACAACTGAAAGTGAAAATTTTTATTTTTTTGCAAAAATTTCAGTAAATTTTGATTAATAACAATGTCAAAGCAATGAAATACCACCAAATAAAAGCTCTATTAGTGAGAAGAAAAGGGGGTAAAATTCATTTGGGTGGTAAGTTGCATGACCGAGCAATAAACCGTGAAAGTAGTGTAGTGCAGAATTGTAAAAAGTGGTCTGGTCATTAAGGGTGTTTAAGCTAGGGGAGCTGAGGTGGTTAAACAACACAATGTAACTCCAAGTCAATCACACTTCTGTGAAATCAAACTGTCCACTTAGGAAGCAACACTGAGTGACAATCAATTTCACATGCTGTTGTGCAAATGGGATAGACAACAGGTGGAAATTATAGGCAATTAGCAAGACACCCCCAATAAAGGAGTGGTTCTGCAGGTGGTGACCACAGACCACTTCTCAGTTCCTATGCTTCCTGGCTGATGTTTTGGTCACTTTTGAATGCTGGCGGTGCTTTCACTCTAGTGGTAGCATGAGACGGAGTCTACAACCCACACAATGTCACGACCATGGTCATGGTCGTGACTCTGGACCCGCATGTGGTTGCCTGCGGTTTAGTAGTGGTCAACTACATGGTGAGAGCTACTTGTTTGTTGCCTCACGTGTGGTTGCTGCTGGCAACAAGATTGTGTTTGGCGGTATAGCATCCTGAGCGGTTGCTAGGTTGCTTGCTGCCAAGTGCATGCGGTAGCTCCTGGTTTGATTTGTATGGTGTGCACTGTTACACCTTCCGTCACTTGTGGTTGCCCGTGGCAACGTATAGTATAGTCATGTCTGAGGGGTACTCCAGCCTTGTTTGTAAGCTGGAGGCACCCGCCTGGTCCCTTATACCATCTGCCAGTGAGGGACACCCTTGTGGTCATAAATGTTTTTATGTGCTGTGAAGTTGATGTGGCTTTCTTTTTGTTATTTAATGCAGCTATGGATCTGGGTTCCTGTGTGTGTGTGTGTGTATGTGTGTTTGCTGTGTCCATTTAAGTATTGTGTGGACGTCAGCGTGTCAGCACAGGGATCCAGTCAGCAAGGCTGTGGCAGGTAGGTGGAACTTGTGTAGTTCACCTGCCATATCCATAGGTCTGTTTTTGTATCCTGTTTCCTTGCAGCTTGGCCAGTGAGACTCCTGTTCCTCCGTGTTCAGGAGGAACGGGCTGTCTACCCACTTCCTAGCTCAGGGATCGGCAGAGGGTCAGTAGGGATCCGAGGTTCCTGAGCATGAGCCCTCCTACTTTCAAGGTCGGCTCATGCAGCTAGGAGTCAGGGTCAGATTAGGGAAGCTCTAGGAGGTGACCTGCTCCCTATTTCTGTCGTCCTGGCCGAGCAGCCACTACCATGTTCTGGCATCGCACGGCTGAGGGTTTTCCCCATCCTCAGCCGTGACACACAAGTGGCTCAGGTAGTGCAGCTTATCCAGGATGGCACATCAATGCGAGCTGTGGCAAGAAGGTTTGATGTGTCTGTCAGCGTAGTGTCCAGAGCATGGAGGCGCTACCAGGAGACAAGCCAGTACATCAGGAGACGTGTAGGAGGGCAACAACCCAGCAGCAGGACCGCTACCTCCGCCTTTGTGCAAGGAGGAACAGGAGGAGCACTGCCAGAGCCCTGCAAAATGACCTCCAGCAGGCCACAAATGTGCATGTGTCTGCTCAAACGGTCAGAAACAGACTCCATGAGGGTGATATGAGGGCCCGACGTCCACAGGTGGGGGTTGTGCTTACAGCCCAACACCGTGCAGGATGTTTGGCATTTGCCAGAGAACACCAAGATTGGCAAATTCGCCACTGGCGCCCTGTGCTCTTCACAGATGAAAGCAGGTTCACACTGAGCACATGAGACAGACGTGACAGAGTCTGGAGACTCCGTGGAGAACGTTCTGCTGCCTGCAACATCCTCCAGCATGACCGGTTTGGCATTGGGTCAGTAATGGTGTGGGGTGGCATTTCTTTGGAGGGCCGCACAGCCCTCCATGTGCTCGCCAAAGGTAGCCTGACTGCCATTAGGTACCGAGATGAGATCCTCAGACCCCTTGTGAGACCATATGCTGGTGCGGTTGGCCCTGGGTTCCTCCTAATGCAAGACAATGCTAGACCTCATGTGGCTGGAGTGTGTCAGCAGTTCCTGCAAGACGAAGGCATTGATGCTATGGACTGGCCCGTCCGTTCCCCAGACCTGAATCCAATTAAGCACATCTGGGACATCATGTCTCGCTCTATCCACCAACGTCACGTTGCACCACAGACTGTCCAGGAATTGGCAGATGCTTTAGGCTCAGTTCACACCTGAGCGTTTTACAGCGCGTTCCTACGCGCTGTAAAAGGCTCAACAAGGAGAAACCAATGCTTCCCTATGGGAATGGTTCTCACCTGGGCGTTTTACAGCGCGTACGATCGCGCTGTAAAACGCCCGACGCTCACACAAGTACAGGAGCGTTTTTTTGGGCGCTTGTCGCGCGTTCCCGTACATAGACTTTCGGGAACGCGCGACACTGTGTGCACACTTGTCTCTGTATGCGCGCTCCTTTCAGAACGCTCAGGTGTGAACTGAGCCTTAGTCCAGGTCTGGGAGGAGATCCCTCAGGAGACCGTCCGCCACCTCATCAGGAGCATGCACAGGCGTTGTAGGGAGGTCATACAGGCACGTGGAGGCCACACACACTACTGAGCCTCATTTTGACTTGTTTTAAGGACATTACATCAGTTGGATCAGCCTGTAGTGTGTTTTTCCACTTTAATTTTGAGTGTGACTCCAAATCCAGACCTCCATGGGTTGAAGATTTTTATTTCCATTTTTTTATTTTTGTGTGATTTTGTTGTCAGCACATTCAACTATGTAAAGAACAAAGTATTTCAGAAGAATATTTAATTAACTCAGATCTAGGATGTGTTATTTTTGTGTTCCCTTTATTTTTTTGAGCAGTGTGTATGTGTGTGTATATATGGATGTGTGTATGCAGTGCATACATCTACAGGGAGTGCAGAATTATTAAGCAAGTTGTATTTTTGAGGATTAATTTTATTATTGAACAACAACCATGTTCTCAATGAACCCAAAAAACTCATTAATATCAAAGCTGAATATTTTTGGAAGTAGTTTTTAGTTTGTTTTTAGTTTTAGCTATTTTAGGGGGATATCTGTGTGTGCAGGTGACTATTACTGTGCATAATTATTAGGCAACTTAACAAAAAACAAATATATACCCATTTCAATTATTTATTTTTACCAGTGAAACCAATATAACATCTCAACATTCACAAATATACATTTCTGACATTCAAAAACAAAACAAAAACAAATCAGTGACCAATATAGCCACCTTTCTTTGCAAGGACACTCAAAAGCCTGCCATCCATGGATTCTGTCAGTGTTTTGATCTGTTCACCATCAACATTGCGTGCAGCAGCAACCACAGCCTCCCAGACACTGTTCAGAGAGGTGTACTGTTTTCCCTCCTTGTAAATCTCACATTTGATGATGGACCACAGGTTCTCAATGGGGTTCAGATCAGGTGAACAAGAAGGCCATGTCATTAGATTTTCTTCTTTTATACCCTTTCTTGCCAGCCACGCTGTGGAGTACTTGGACGCGTGTGATGGAGCATTGTCCTGCATGAAAATCATGTTTTTCTTGAAGGATGCAGACTTCTTCCTGTACCACTGCTTGAAGAAGGTGCCTTCCAGAAACTGGCAGTAGGACTGGGAGTTGAGCTTGACTCCATCCTCAACCCGAAAAGGCCCCACAAGCTCATCTTTGATGATACCAGCCCAAACCAGTACTCCACCTCCACCTTGCTGGCGTCTGAGTCGGACTGGAGCTCTCTGCCCTTTACCAATCCAGCCACGGGCCCATCCATCTGGCCCATCAAGACTCACTCTCATTTCATCAGTCCATAAAACCTTAGAAAAATCAGTCTTGAGATATTTCTTGGCCCAGTCTTGACGTTTCAGCTTGTGTGTCTTGTTCAGTGGTGGTCGTCTTTCAGCCTTTCTTACCTTGGCCATGTCTCTGAGTATTGCACACCTTGTGCTTTTGGGCACTCCAGTGATGTTGCAGCTCTGAAATATATCCAAACTGGTGGCAAGTGGCATCTTGGCAGCTGCACGCTTGACTTTTCTCAGTTCATGGGCAGTTATTTTGCGCCTTGGTTTTTCCACACGCTTCTTGCAACCCTGTTGACTATTTTGAATGAAACGCTTGATTGTTCGATGATTACGCTTCAGAAGCTTTGCAATTTTAAGAGTGCTGCATCCCTCTGCAAGATATCTCACTATTTTTGACTTTTCTGAGCCTGTCAAGTCCTTCTTTTGACCCATTTTGCCAAAGGAAAGGAAGTTGCCTAATAATTATGCACACCTAATATAGGGTGTTGATGTCATTAGACCACACCCCTTCTCATTACAGAGATGCACATCACCTAATATGCTTAATTGGTAGTAGGCTTTCAAGCCTATACAGCTTGGAGTAAGACAACATGCATAAAGAGGATGATGTGGTCAAAATACTCATTTGCCTAATAATTCTGCACGCAGTGTATATATGTGTATCTGTCATGGTTCTCCCCCAGGTGTGTGTATATATATATATATATATATATATATATATATATATATATAGGCCTATAACTGTCCATGTATGCCCCAGGTTTATAATGAGTATATATGTGTATATAGATGCGCCCCAAGTATCTATATACATATATACTTAAATGCCCCCTAAAGGGACAGCGTTTAGCCAGTTCCTGCAGTGGGGTGGATATGTCTCCAGGTGGCTGGTGACTTCAAAAGGTAAGGGATCAATTGATCTGAGGCCTTTTGTTGAGTTTATCAGCCTAGTTACTATGCTCTGCCCCACCTTATGTTTGTGACATGGCTGGGCGTGTGGTGCTGCTAGCCTCAGGGGGGCCAACTGGCAGTCCTGAGTGCAGGCATACGTCACAGTCACACTATGATGTCACATCCCTGAGGAGGGGGGAGGTGGGCTGTTTCTGAAGCTGATATAGGAGCCCCAAGCGAGGAAGAGGGTTCTTGCAACTGGACTACAAGGAGAGACATGGGAGAGAGCAGCTCCATGACGTGCACCTGGAGAAGACCTAGTAACCCTGGAAGGACTAAGTATCTACCTGTCTAGCCCCTACCTACCCCTCACTTACCCCCTATAACCCCTTGCCCATTACCACTCACCCTCACCACCATCCCTCTCCCTGATCCTAACCCCCACTATCCCCCCCTATTCCATCATACTCTTGCAAGGTATTAACCCTTGCATTGCCAGCAGGAGCATCCCTGCTCCTCATTTCCCCAGACTGTATTTCTGTCTGTGGCCTGCGGTCACCCCTGTTGTGCCAACGTTAAACCCTCGTTGTTCCCTTAGGGATATGATTAGTACCAGGTGGGGTGGGCTGCTAATATATGTGTGTGTGTACTGTATTAGATAGCTTTGTGGGTGGAACTTGGGATTGTGTAGTGTAGTTTAGTGCTGTATTGTTAGTGCATTGCGTGTGTTGTGTTCTGTAGGTGTTAATAAATACTGTGTTATTTATACCTATTGTGTAACGTGTGGTTACTAGTGGTAGTTAGTAAGGCGCATGCAGCTAGTTTAGTGATTAGTGTAAGGCAAAGTATAGTGAAAGTATTGTATTATTAATATAAAGGTATAAATAGGCGGGGTCATCGATAGACAGCTCCTCCTATTTATGAATATTAATTATTGATATTTTCATAAATATTAGTGACTAATATTCCCCCTTTACATTGGCGAGCCAGGGCCACTGCTCAGATTTTGAACTCTGTGTTTGGTTTTGAGGCTAGAGGTCGGTTATACTGTGAATTATCAGGCAAGAGAGACGCGGTCAGTGGTCTGAGCCTCTAGGACCTGATAATTCGGACAGGTAACGCGACTCTTCCTTATAGCACCAAACGCAGATCAAAATCTTTAGCAGAGAAGCTATAATCTATCTGTGAACTAATATTTTGCTATTTGCTTTACACAGTCACTGCATCGCTCGAGTGAATGCAAGGGAGAAGAGGACACGTCACTGAAGGAGATCCATCTTCGTTGGAGCAGCGTACAAGTCCGGCAGGTCGGGAAGAGGCGATCCGGGAGAAAAAGGACTTCTTCCAAGCAGCTGCGTAGGACGAAGAGGTACGGCACCAATGAGAAGATGGACGCTCATCAAAAAGTGAGTATGGACTTCCCCACACTGCAACACTTGAGCAGACACAGCACTTTTAATCTCATCCTCCCCACCACATACAAGTCAGCAGAAATGCTGTGGTCCGATTTGTTAGCACAGGCTTGTAGTTACGACAAGCTTTGTGTTAACAAACGGACGATGTTGAACAAGGCCACCAAACGGCTTCGGATGCTAGCCAAACTTGTGCATACATTTAAGGTTAGCATCTGCAAGCCAAAGGAAGTTGCGCTGGTGTCTCTGTCAACGGAGACAATTCCTCCGACCATTCACTGCCAGTGCTGTGCCAGTAATTCGGACCAGGTTTCGGCATTGCGGGCACAGCTGGCGGAGAATGTGCAGTCTACTGTTGACCGAGATGCGCTGGTGGCTAGGGTAGAGTCACAGTTAGTAGAGCTGCAGAGGCAGAAGGAGGAAATTAAGGCTAAGTTGACTCAGTCTTATACTGAGGTCAAGGCCTTTAAGGAGCGGACTGCCTCTACTGATGTGACGGTAGCCAAATTGAAGGCTCAGGTTGCTGTAAGCTCTCAGGTAATGACTGGCATGCAACAGGTCATCACCAAGTTGGTGCCGGCCCTTTCTTTTTCCGTAAAGTCAGGGTCGTAATCTCCCAAAACTTTGCCCTGTGCAGGGCAAAAAGGGGGGAGAGTAGTCCGTGACAGGCCAAATCACCAGACCAAGCCTGTCCAGACTAACAGAGATTTTTCCCTGACTTTGGGAAAAAGAAAGATCGTGAAAAGTGCCTCCCTGAGGATGGAACAAGTCAGGGAGCGCGGTTGCAGTGTGGACGGACCTAAGCCATGCAGGGCAAACATCAAATGTTTTGCATGTAGTGGCTTGGGTCATATAGCGAAGCACTGCAAAACAAGTGAGAACAAAGCACACAGGACAGAAAGCCCAATCAGGTGCTTCAGGTGTGGGAACAAAGGACACATTGCAAGGAATTGCCCTTGTGCAAGTAATTGCAATGTGTCCAGTGATGGGATCCAGGTAACAAATCGTGCAGCGGGGTCTAGTCAGTTTGGCCATAAAGGGGTTACCTCTCAGTGACACATGCCTCATCAGGCGCTGAGGGGTCAGAATGGCCAAGCTCGGCTAGGCAACATTTGATACCCCTGTACTATTTGTTACACCGTCTGTTCCCCGTGTATGTCCGTTACCTGTTTGTATGTTTTTTTTATGTGGATGGCAGGGGTCCTTGTTTATGAATTTGTCCCACCCTGCTGATTGTTTGCATTCCCCGCTGAGAGTCCAGTCGCTGCTGTTATTGGCAGCAGAGTGTGGACTGTGTCCTTGTGTTGTGGAGTCCTGGAGAGCCAGGGCATGACCCATGCCGTTGGTTCTTCAGGCCTCCACAGGACAGGATCACAGGGGGGAAATCAGCCTGGGTACACATGAGAGGACAAGGATGCAGTGCCATCAATACAAGATGGTGCTTTGCCCGCATCTCACCTCGGATGTCCTAACCTAATAGGGTGGCCATCCTTATCTGTTGGTGCAGAGGGATGTGTAGCAGAGGACGCGATCCTCTGAAGGTAGGGTGTTCAGACACCAGTGTTAGGATAACGAGGGGTCCTGCAAGGTGAAGGGCAGCCCAATACCTTTCTCTACTTATGGGTCAAAGGTATTGGTGCTGGGATTTGACATCTAATAGCACCGTGAGGGGAGAAATCCCCCAGGAGCGCCTGGTACTTTCTTCTGTCATAGGTGTGTTTAATATGGAGCAGAGGAAAAACCCAGATGATGCCACAGAAGAGACTAGCTATCCGCCCTGACACTCTTGGGATTCTCCAGAGGATCCCACTGGATTTTGGCAACCAAGCAACCTTTGTTCAGAGGTGTTCTAGAGATGGAGGACTGTGCCACAATCCAGTGGTAGCATTATCTCAGGCTCTGGAGAAAGACTTGGAGACGTTCGGGTGGACGAACTTATTCTACAATCGCTTGTTTCACCCAGTGAAACTTCTTCTGGTTCTGGTCATCGTCATCTACATTAGACTGTATATCGGAGGGTCAAGGGACTTATTGACCTAATACACCAGAACCAGACAGAACTTTACTGAACTAACCGGAGGAGGAGGCTCAGGACATAACTCCAACTTTGTCCTGTAGCCAAATATTTTATGGACACACTTTGTTTCTTATGAGGGTTCGGGACATATAACTTGTGCTACCCTGAAACCCCATAGCACATTGTACATATATTGATTTTGTTTGTTGTTGATTGTGTACCCATGAACACTCTAGGTACAAATGTGTGACAGCCTATACCCAGGGAAACTCGCCCAACCCACTGCGGTGAGTTATAATTTGGCTGTACACATTTGCATCCTATAGTCATTTCCCATTGACACATGGGTCTACGACCTACCTGTGTCTTTGGAGGTGTAGAGGGATAGGCCAGGTTGCATGAGTCTCTATGGGTACACACATTTAATGGAATTTGGTGGTGTTGGGAGGGATGTGACCTGTGTTTGTGTGAATGGGGATAAGATTAGGACGATAGGGACAGGGTTTCTCTGTTTGCCATTTGCCACCTTGAACCCTGGAATGGTGAAGTTCTTAAGGGAAGGGCTTGATGTGTAGTGTGGCGGAGGTGTTCTCCGCAGTTAGAATTTAGGTACCATGACATCACCTCGCTCTGACCTGCCGTGTAAAGATTAATCTTTCCATGGGAGAATCGCACCCATCAAGATGGAACAAGAGACATTGGACGAAAGTCGTGCTTGAAGAAAGTTGGAGACTGAGGTTGTGAGGGTGAATCCGCTCCAGATTCTTGGAGGCGGGCCATACCTGAAGATCGGCAATGATACCGAGAGACTGTGGGGGTGTGGTCACTCCAATTGGGGGTGGCCGACACTGGAAGACTATTACTTGAAAGAAAGGCCAGTTAAAGACTGCGAGGGTAAACCCGCTCCAGATTTGGAGGAGGGGGACGACACCTGAAGATCGGCAACTACCGAGAGACTGTGGGGGTGTGGTCACTCCAAACATTGGGAGTGGCCGACACTGGAAGACTATTCAAAAGATATCAAGAAAGTTCCCGCGAGAAGAAGACTGTGTATCCTGTGGATGGAGGAGTGGGTTACGGTGAAGGGCTGGTTGGAGGAAGCTGGATGAGGGATGTCTAGGTACCTAAAGATCAGTGAGCACTACAGCTCTTCCTGAACTTCCACCAAGGATGTGGTTAAGGGGGGGGGGGGGGCAAATATATCTCAACCCGTTCCCCCAAGATATATTGTCGTATTTCCGACAACAGGGGGATTGTTGAGGAAGGGTTGAGACGTATGCATATATATCCATATATGCATGCAAACACGTGCATGCATGTATGATATATATGCATGCATTGACTGCCACATCATAGGATGATGTGCGCAGATGTGCCCAGCATCTGCGCACATCTGCCCTTGGTGGCCCACAGGGGCTCATTGTGGCCCCTGTGGGAAATATGTGGTCCCTGGTTGATCTGTGCCCCCTTATATGATCTGTGCCCCCCTTATGTGTCCCCTTATAGTTAATATATATTTCCTGTATGGCCGTGTACATATTCCCTCTCATGTGTATATATATATATATATATATATGGGGATGTGTGTATGCGGTGCATACATCTATATATGTGTATCTGCCATGGCTCTCCCCCATGTATATATACACTCACCTAAAGAATTATTAGGAACACCTGTTCTATTTCTCATTAATGCAATTATCTAGTCAACCAATCACATGGCAGTTGCTTCAATGCATTTAGGGGTGTGGTCCTGGTCAAGACAATCTCCTGAACTCCAAATTGAATGTCAGAATGGGAAAGAAAGGTGATTTAAGCAATTCTGAGCGTGGCATGGTTGTTGGTGCCAGACAGGACGGTCTGAGTATTTCACAATCTGCTCAGTTACTGGGATTTTCACGCACAACCATTTCTAGGGTTTACAAAGAATGGTGTGAAAAGGGAAAAACATCCAGTATGCGGCAGTCCTGTGGGCAAAAATGCCTTGTGGATGCTAGAGGTCAGAGGAGAATGGGCCGACTGATTCAAGCTGATACAAGAGCAACGTTGACTGAAATAACCACTCGTTACAACCGAGGTATGCAGCAAAGCATTTGTGAAGCCACAACACGCACAACCTTGAGGCGGATGGGCTACAACAGCAGAAGACCCCACCGGGTACCACTCATCTCCACTACAAATAGGAAAAAGAGGCTACAGTTTGCATGAGCTCACCAAAATTGGACTGTTGAAGACTGGAAAAATGTTGCCTGGTCTGATGAGTCTCGATTTCTGTTGAGACATTCAAATGGTAGAGTCCGAATTTGGCGTAAACAGAATGAGAACATTTATCCATCCTCTGATGGCTACTTCCAGCAGGATAATGCACCATGTCACAAAGCTTGAATCATTTCAAATTGGTTTCTAGAACATGACAATGAGTTCATTGTACTAAAATGGCCCCCACAGTCACCAGATCTCAACCCAATAGAGCATCTTTGGGATGTGGTGGAACGGGAGCTTCGTGCCCTGGATGTGCATCGCTCAAATCTCCAACTGCAAGATGCTATCCTATCAATATGGGCCAACATTTCTAAAGAATGCTATCAGCACCTTGTTGAATCAATGTCACGTAGAATTAAGGCAGTTCTGAAGGCAAAAAGGGGTCCAACACCATATTAGTATGGTGTTCCTAACAATTCTTTAGGTGAGTGTATATATGGGCCTATAACTGTCCATGTATGCCCCAGGTTTATAATGAGTATATATGTGTATATAGATGCGCCCCAAGTATCTATATACATATCTATATACTTAAATGCCCCCCATAGGGACAGCGTTTAGCCAGTTCCTGCAGTGGGGTGGATATGTCTCCAGGTGGCTGGTGACTTCAAAGGCTAAGGGATCAATTGATCTGAGGCCTTTTGTTGAGTTTATCAGCCTAGTTACTATGCTCTGCCCCACCTTATGTTTGTGACATGGCTGGGCGTGTGGTGCTGCTAGCCTCAGGGGGCCAACTGGCAGTCCTGAGTGAAGGCATACGTCACAGTCACACTATGATGTCACATCCCTGAGGAGGGGGGAGGTGGGCTGTTTCTGAGGCTGATATAGGAGCCCCAAGCAAGGAAGAGGGTTCTTGCAACTGGACTACAAGGAGAGACATGGGAGAGAGCAGCTCCATGACGTGCACCTGGAGAAGGCCTAGTAACCCTGGAAGGACTAAGTGTCTACCTGTCTAGCCCCTACCTACCCCTCACTTATCCCCTATAACCCCTTGCCCATTACCACTCACCCTCACCACCATCCCTCTCCCTGATCCTAACCCCCACTATCCACCCCTATTCCATCATACTCTTGCAAGGTATTAACCCTTGCATTGCCAGCAGGCGCATCCCTGCTCCCCATTTCCCCAGACTGTATTTCTGTCTGTGGCCTTCGGTCACCCTTGCTGTGCCAACGTTAACCCTCGTTGTTCCCTTAGGGATAGGATTAGTACCATGTGGGGTGGGCTGCTAATATCTGTGTGTGTGTGTACTGTATTAGATAGCTTTGTGGGTGGAACTTGGGACTGTGTAGTGTAGTTTAGTGCTGTATTGTTAGTACTGTATTGCGTGTGTTGTGTTCTGTAGGTGTTAATAAATACTGTGTTATTTATACCTATTGTGTAACGTGTGGTTACTAGCGGTAGTTAGTAAGGCGCATGCAGCTAGTTTAGTGATTAGTGTAAGGCAAAGTATAGTGAAAGTATTGTATTATTAATATAAAGGTATAAATAGGTGGGGTCATCAATAGACGGCTCCTCCTATTTATGAATATTAATTATTGATATTTGCATAAATATTAGTGACTAATATTCCCCATTATATATATATATATATATATATATATATATATATATATATATATATATATATATATTTATTTATTTATTTATTTATTTATTTATTTATATGTACACAAACTTAGGCTCCATTCACACATCCGCAATTCCATTCCGCATTTTGCGGAACGGAATTGCGGACCCATACATTTCTACGGGGCTGCACAACGCGCGGCCCCGATCCGGAATTGCGGACCCGCACTTCCGGGTCCGCAATTCCGATCCTGAAAAAAATAGAACATGTCCTATTCTTGTCCGCAATAGCGGACAAGAATAGGCATATTCTCTTAGTGCCGGCAATGTGGGGTCCGCAAAATGCGGAACGCACATTGCCGCTGTCCGTGTTTTGCGGATCCGTGGATCCGCAAAACACACACGGATGTGTGAATGGACCCTTAGACATAAATGCATACACACACATACATATAGATACATACACACATATAAAGTACAGACCAAAAGTTTGGACACACCTTCTCATTCAAAGAGTTTTCTTTATTTTCATGACTATGAAAATTGTAGATTCACACTGAAGGCATCAAAACTATGAATTAACACATGTGGAATTATATACATAACAAACAAGTGTGAAACAACTGAAAATATGTCATATTCTAGGTCCTTCAAAGTAGCCACCTTTTGCTTTGATTACTGCTTTGCACACTCTTGGCATTCTCTTGATGAGCTTCAAGAGGTAGACCCCTGAAATGGTTTTCACTTCACAGGTGTGCCCTGTCAGGTTTAATAAGTGGGATTTCTTGCCTTATAAATGGGGTTGGGACCATCAGTTGCATTGAGGAGAAGTCAGGTGGATACACAGCTGATAGTCCTACTGAATAGACTGTTAGAATTGGTATTATGGCAAGAAAAAAGCAGCTAAGTAAAGAAAAACGAGTGGCCATCATTACTTTAAGAAAAGAAGGTCAGTCAGTCAGCCGAAAAATTGGGAAAACTTTGAAAGTAAGGGCTATTTGACCATAAAGCAGAGTGATGGGGTGCTGCGCCAGTAGACCTGGCCTCCACAGTCACCGGACCTGAACCCAATCGAGATGGTTTGGGGTGAGCTGGACCGCAGAGTGAAGGCAAAAGGGCCAACAAGTGCTAAGCATCTCTGGGAACTCCTTCAAGACTGTTGGAAGACCATTTCAGGGGACTACCTCTTGAAGCTCATCAAGAGAATGCCAAGAGTGTGCAAAGCAGTAATCAAAGCAAAAGGTGGCTATTTTGAAGAACCTAGAATATGACATATTTTCAGTTGTTTCACACTTGTTTGTTATGTATATAATTCCACATGTGTTAATTCATAGTTTTGATGCCTTCATAGTCATGAAAATAAAGAAAACTCTTTGAATGAGAAGGTGTGTCCAAACTTTTGGTCTGTACTGTATACCGGTATATAGAAAAAGGAGAAAATCCAGCGGGAGCACCAGCCAAGGTGTGGGTGCAACGTCCAGCACGGGGCAGCAGCAATACCCCAAGTATTGTAGAGACGGAAGAAGTCGGACTGCACTCCAAAAAGATAGTGAAATAAACAATTTATTCACCCATAATATGGCAAACTTGCGACGTTTCGGCTCACAAGAGCCTTCCTCAAGCATAGAGACAGTGAAAGTGAGAGCATATAAAAGACATTTCATAAGTGTAGGACCAATCAGATTGAAGTTACAATTAGGATCCAATTACATACATCTGTGCATAAAGTGACATGTGCCAAGTAATCTATATTCTCGGGAGTAAATCCCTTTATGTGAAAATAATGCCAATAAAGATCATGATAAAAACAGTGATATAATAATGAATACGGATCGTAGAAATAGAACCTTAGGAAGTCTTAGCGCCCACATAGACCATCGCGTTCGTTGAGAGTCTCTGTCTCTTCAATGCGCATGTCCAGACAAGCGTCATCCTATGAGTCATGGTGCAGAGAATGTGGCGCATGCGTTCTATAATATCAAACAAACATCGCCATCTTGTTTAAGGGCAGATTGCCCTATACGTTTGTACAATACACCGATGTGAGCTGTACCAAATATCACCAGAATAAGGTAAATAGCCGTAGTAAGGGTCTCCTACATGTGTCAGCAGATTGATCGGGATCCCACCCTGCCGAGAGGGACACCGAACCAAATGGCCGTAGGTGTCGGAAGGGAACATTTCCATGGACCATATCGACACCAATAGCCTGACCGCTAACAATAATACGGCCGCAGGGAGATCATCCCTTAATAAAATGGAGCAGCATCACACCAAGGGAATAATCAAAGATCTAAGTCTGCAAATAAAAAGGATTACAAATCTGGGTTTGCGCACAGAAGAGAGAACGATGGTATCCGCTCTGGTCTCCGTTGCTTCCAAAAGGATATAGTTCACGGATCCGTATCCAATATTATGTGTATTAAAATGTTCTAAAAGGCAAAGAGAAAGTATATATGTCAATATTTATATATATTATATTACAATTACATATTAATCTTTCACAATTCTCCTGCACTATTATACTTTTAAGAGGAAGGTATACTGCACAAGGGGAAAGGGGGAGCCACAGCTGATCTACCAGTTGCTAGGCACTTTGGATCCCTACAACACACTGAACGGGATCTAAGATGCTGGATTGTTGATCAGATTGCACTTCCTAGGAGAGGAGGTGATCGTTCAGCAATCCTTAAGAAAAGAGAATTGCGATGGATCTATGATCTGGATAGCTTGTACCCTAGAGGCCTGAACGTTGAGTTTAGGTGAGAGTCTTGAGATCTGTGGTTCGCTCCCCCTTTCCCCTTGTGCGGTATACCTTTCTCTTAAAAGTATAATAGTGCAGGAGAATTGTGAAAGATTAATATGTAATTGTAATATAATATATATAAATATTGACATATATACTTTCTCTTTGCCTTTTAGAACATTTTAATACACATAATATTGTATACGGATCCGTGAACTATATCCTTTTGGAAGCAACGGAGACCAGAGCGGATACCATCGTTCTCTCTTCTGTGCGCAAACCCAGATTTGTAATCCTTTTTATTTGCAGACTTAGATCTTTGATTATTCCCTTGGTGTGATGCTGCTCCATTTTATTAAGGGATGATCTCCCTGCGGCCGTATTATTGTTAGCGGTCAGGCTATTGGTGTCGATATGGTCCATGGAAATGTTCCCTTCCGACACCTACGGCCCTTTGGTTCGGTGTCCCTCTCGGCAGGGTGGGATTCCTGATCCATCTGCTGACACATGTAGGAGACCCCTACTACGGCTATTTACCTTATTCTGGTGATATTTGGTACAGCTCACATCGGTGTATTGTACAAACGTATAGGGCAATCTGCCCTTAAACAAGATGGCGATGTTTGATATTATAGAACGCATGCGCCACATTCTCTGCACCATGACTCATAGGATGACGCTTGTCTGGACATGCGCATTGAAGAGACAGAGACGCTCAACGAACGCGATGGTCTATGTGGGCGCTATAACTTCCTAAAGTTCTATTTCTACGATCCGTATTCATTATTATATCACTGTTTTTATCATGATCTTTATTGGCATTATTTTCACATAAAGGGATTTACTCCCGAGAATATAGATTACTTGGCACATGTCACTTTATGCACATGCACTTTGTGTTTTTTGTAACAGATGTATGTAATTGGATCCTAATTGTAACTTCAATCTGATTGGTCCTACACTTATGAAATGTCTTTTATATGCTCTCACTTTCACTGTCTCTATGCTTGAGGAAGGCTCTTGTGAGCCGAAAAGTCGCAAGTTTGCCATATTATGGGTGAATAAATTGTTTATTTCACTATCTTTTTGGAGTGCAGTCCGACTTCTTCCGTCTCTCTCTCTCTCTCTATATATATATATATATATATATATATATATATATATATATATACAGTACAGACCAAAAGTTTGGACACACCTTCTCATTCAAAGAGTTTTCTTTATTTTCATGACTATGAAGGCATCAAAACTATGAATTAACACATGTGGAATTATATACATAACAAACAAGTGTGAAACGACTGAAAATATGTCATATTCTAGGTTCTTCAAAGTAGCCACCTTTTGCTTTGATCACTGCTTTGCACACTCTTGGCATTCTCTTGATGAACTTCAAGAGGTAGTCCGCTGAAATGGTCTTCCAACAGTCTTGAAGAAGTTCCCAGAGATGCTTAGTACTTGTTGGCCCTTTTGCCTTCACTCTGCGGTCCAGCTCACCCCAAACCATCTCGATTGGGTTCAGGTCCGGTGACTGTGGAGGCCAGGTCATCTGGCGCAGCACCCCATCACTCTTCTTCATGGTCAAATAGCCCTTACTTTCAAAGTTTTCCCAATTTTTCGGCTGACTGACCTTTATTTCTTAAAGTAATGATGGCCACTCGTTTTTCTTTACTTAGCTGCTTTTTTATTGCCATAATACCAATTCTAACAGTCTATTCAGTAGGACTATCAGCTGTGTATCCACCTGACTTCTCCTCAACGCAACTGATGGTCCCAACCCCATTTATAAGGCAAGAAATCCCACTTATTAAACCTGACAGGGGACTACCTCTTGAAGCTCATCAGAGAATGCCAAGAGTGTGCAAAGCAGTAATCAAAGCAAAAGGTGGCTACTTTGAAGAACCTAGAATATGACATATTATCAGTTGTTTCACACTTGTTTGTTATGTATACAATTCCACATGTGTTAATTCATAGTTTTGATGCCTTCAGTGTGAATCTACAATTTTCATAGTCATGAAAATAAAGAAAACTTTTTGAATGAGAAGGTGTGTCCAAACTTTTGGTCTGTACTGTATGTATGTATATATATATATATATATATATATATATATATATACACATACACACACACACAAAATAATAGTTCCTGGCTAGATGTCCTGCTTTCCCTGTTGGCTACAGGGGGCGTGGCCTAACAGAACCGGTGGGCGTGGTTTAGCGGGTCGGCTGTGTGGTGATAGTGCAGGGGGGGGGGATGGGGATTGACTAAGTAGCTTCTGCAGTAGGGACTCGGAAGGTTTTTATTACAGCCAGCTTCTGACAGGAATCAGCTGTTTGTTGAGAGGGAACAAGCAACTGATTCCTGTCAGAGTTGGAACGGGCAGCAGGGAGCCGACCACTGACAGAAGCAGACTGCATATGCGCATAGACGAGCTTCCTCTCAAGTTCCTCCATGTCGCGTGCAGCCATGGACGAACTCAGCTGCAAGGTAGAGCTGGGCTGAGGGGGAGTGGCTTATAACTGAAATAGAAGCAGGCAGATGTGTTTAATGAAGTATATTAGGAACTTCATTTATTCCCTGCCTGCCACCCTGTAGTGGAGAGTATTTAACCACCTCCCGACCGCCTAACGCACGGATGCGTCCGGAAGGTGGTTGATTCATTCCTCCTGGACGCATCCGTGCGTCATCTCGTGAGATCATTGGCTGGCAGGCTGGCGATTTTCAAAAAAACGAATCACAAGCCATATAACAGATCATATTAGTAAATATGATCTGTTATATGGCTTGTCTGCTCCTCTGCTGGTCCTTTTCGTCGGTTGGATCCAGCAGAGGAGCAGACTGAACTGTGAGTAGCACCAACAGTACACTGTAGCCCCAGATCACCCCCCTGCACCCCAATTAACCCTTTGATCACCCCTTTGATCGCCCCTGTCAATCACTAGTGAAAGGAAAAAAAGTAATAAACTGTCACATTTTTTTTTTTCACTGGTATTGACTGTTAGGTTTTAGGGATAGTTTAGGCCCCTTGGTTAGGTAGTTTAGCGTGAGTTAGCGCCCAGCCCACCGCAGTCACTTATCCGCTGTTTAGCGTATCGCTAATCAGCATTTGTACTTTTATAGTATCTGTAAGTGATCAAAACTGATCACGGTCAGATCTATAATTGTATTAGTGTCACCTTAGCTCGCCCTCCACCCAAAACGCAGTGTTTGCCTGATCGGTCGCCCACACGTGCGTTCACCCACGCCCGCCCCGCCGCAGTGACAAAAAATATATATTTTTTGATTACTGCACATTCACTTTACACGCGCTGCGGCGATAAAAAAAATCAGTTTTGATATTTTTTATCAACCGCAGCGGCCTCCGGTACTTCGCTAGCCTCCCCTTTGTAAGACAGGCTTGCTTTTTTTCTTGGGTAGTCTCAGGGAATACCCCTAAATTTAGTAGTCCAAAATGTCAAACAGGGGGTATTCTTCTGAAGAGGCCTACAGGATTCTGACCCAGTCGGATGAGGAGTGGGAACCCTCATCTGACGAATCTAGCGGGTCAGAATATGAACCTGTAGAAAGCAGTGGCTCTCTGACCCAAAGTTCGGACGAGGAGGCTGAGGTCCCTGATAGCACCCGGCGTACCCGGCCCCGTGACGCTAGACCACAGGTTGCGCAGGATCCGCTTCAAGAGCAGCAGAGTGGGGCTGTCGCTGCCGGATCACGTGGTGAGGCATACACCAGCAGCACAGCCCTTCCTGGACCTAGTACCAGCACTGCCGTACAACATGGTGAAGTAGCGAGCACCAGAAGGGCAGTTGAAGCTGGTACGGTGGCACGTGCAGTAGTTACCCCGTCGCAGCCACCGCACAGACAGGCCCGTAGAGCCCCTAGAATCCCTGAGGTGCTGGCAAACCCTGATTGGCAGTCACCAACTTCAGCCGCACCATTAGTTCCCCCTTTCACCGCCCAGTCTGGAGTTCGGGTTGAGACGGCTCATATCGGTTCGGCCCTGGGATTTTTTGAGCTGTTCTTGACTGCGGAGCTCTTAGACTTAGTTGTGGCAGAAACAAATCGGTATGCCACACAATTTATAACTGCAAACCCGGGAAGCTTTTATGCCCAGCCTTTCCGGTGGAAACCAGTCCAAGTTTCCGAAATTAAAATTTTTCTGGGCCTTCTCCTCAACATGGGTCTAACTAAAAAGCATGAATTGCGGTCATATTGGTCCACAAACCCAATTCATCACATGCCCATGTTCTCTGCTGCTATGTCCAGGACACGATTTGAGACCATCCTGCGTTTCCTGCATTTTAGCGACAACACCACCTCCCGTCCCAGAGGCCACCCAGCTTTTGACTGGCTCCACAAAATTCGGCCCCTCATAGACCATTTCAACCAGAAATTTGCAGATTTGTATACCCCCGAGCAAAACATCTGCATAGATGAGTCCCTAATACATTTTACCGGGCGCCTTGGCTTCAAACAATACATCCCAAGCAAGCGTGCCCGGTATGGGGTCAAATTGTATAAGCTCTGTGAAAGGGCCACAGGCTATACCCACAAATTTCGTGTCTATGAGGGAAAAGATCAGACCCTGGAGCCGGTCGGTTGCCCTGACTACCTGGGGAGCAGTGGGAAGACTGTCTGGGACTTGGTGTCACCCTTATTCGGCAAGGGGTACCATCTTTATGTGGACAATTTCTACACAAGTGTGGCCCTCTTTAGGCATTTGTTTCTAGAACGGATTTGCGCCTGTGGCACCGTGCGACCTAGTCGCCGGGGCTTCCCCCAACGGCTCGTTACTACCCGTCTTGCAAGGGGGGAGAGGGCTGCCTTGTGTAACGAAGAACTGCTCGCGGTGAAATGGAGAGACAAGCGTGACGTTTACATGCTCTCCTCCATTCACGCAGACACGACAATCCAAATTGAGCGAGCAACCCGTGTCATTGAAAAGCCCCTCTCAGTCCACGACTATAATTTGCTCATGGGAGGGGTGGACTTCAATGACCAGATGTTGTCTCCGTATTTAGTTTCCCGCAGAACCAGACGCTGGTATAAGAAGGTGTCTGTATATTTGATTCAATTGGCTCTATATAATAGTTTTGTTCTCTACAGTAAGGCTGGGAGAACACGATCCTTCCTCAAATTCCAGGAAGAGATCATCGAGAACCTCCTGTATCCAGAATGTTCTGTGGCCTCATCCACCAGTGTAGTTAGCCGTCTACACGAGCGACATTTCCCCAATGTCATTGCTGGTACCTCAACCCAACCGTCACCCCGAAAAAGATGTCGTGTCTGTAGCAGGAGTGGAATAAGGCGTGACACCCGCTATTTCTGTCCTGACTGTCCTGACCACCCTGCCCTATGCTTAGGAGAGTGTTTCCGTAAGTACCACACACAGGTACACCTAGCATAGGGATCACATCTCACCAGGACAGGCACACAGGGCTATTAGGGCCCATTCACTCACAGCTGCTGCAAACGTCTCCTTTCACATGGGACAAAGTGCATAACGTACTTCGCCACATCTTTGGGCGATTTGCGCTTTGCACATTGACCCATGGGGAAGGAGAGGTTTGTTCTATAAAGGTAAAAAAAAAAAAAAAAACACCAGTAAGCAAAAAGGTTAATGTTCAGTTCAAAAAGTTAAAGTTTATATGTTCTCTTCCAAAGTTAATAAAATTATTGTGTTGCGGCCTGTTTTTTTTTTTTGTTTTTTTTTACCTTCCAGGTGGACCAACCGATCGACTAGCTGCAGCACTGATGTGCATTCTGACAGAAGCATTGCGCTGCTGTCAGATTACACGCAAGTCGGTGTATGCGGCGCTGCAAGACGAGATTTCTCCTCTGCAGTAAAAGATACGTTTGCCGAGGCATATGAGTTGAGGAGGTGGCGGTGTTCCTATGCTTTGGCAAACACTTTGTATATAAAAAATAAATAAAAAATCCCGGCAATGATTTATTCATCCACATCGATTGATGTGAATGGAGAAATCTGGTTTGCCAGGGCATACGAGCTAAGTGGGTATGGATGTTGGGCGGAGCTCCTATGTCCTGGCAGACGCCTTTCCCCTCCTTTTTTTTGGCAGAGATTTTTTCATCCACATTGATCGATGCGAATGAAGAAATCTGTGCCGTTCATTTTTTTCTTTCAGCCCAGAGGCTGAACGGAAAAAAAAAATCTCATTACCCGTATGCTCAATATAAGGAGAATAGCAGACACTCCTAATGCTGGGCATACATGTAATGATTGCGGAGACCCTCAAATGCCAGGGCAGTACAAACACCCCACAAATAACACCATTTTGGAAAGAAGACACCCCAAGGTATTCGCTGAGGGGCATATTGAGTCCATGAAAGATTGAAATTTTTGTCCCAAGTTAGCGGAAAGGGAGACTTTGTGAGAAAAAAATAAAAAAAATCTATTTCCACTAACTTGTGCCAAAATTTTTTTTTTCTATGAACTCGCCATGCCCCTCATTGAATACCTTGGAGTGTCTTCTTTCCAAAATGGGGTCACATGTGGGGTATTTATACTGCCCTGGCATTTTAGGGGCCCCAAAGCGTGAGAAGAAGTCTGGTATCCAAATGTCTAAAAATGCCCTCCTAAAAGGAATTTGGGCCCCTTTGCCCACCTAGGCTGCAAAAAAGTGTCACACATGTGGTATCTCCGTATTCAGGAGAAGGTGGGGAATGTGTTTTGGGGTGTCATTTTACATATACCCATGCTGGGTAAGATAAATATCTTGGTCAAATGCAAACTTTGTATAAAAAAATGGGAAAAGTTGTCTTTTGCCAAGATATTTCTCTCACCCAGCATGGGTATATGTAAAATGACACCCCAAAACACATTCCCCAACTTCTCCTGAATACGGAGATACCACATGTGTGACACTTTTTTGCAGCCTAGGTGGGCAAAGGGGCCCACATTCCAAAGAGCACCTTTCGGATTTCACAGGTCATTTACCTACTTACCACACATTTGGGCCCCTAGAATGCCAGGGCAGTATAACTACCCCACAAGTGACCCCATTTTGGAAAGAAGACACCCCAAGGTATTCGCTGATGGGCATAACGAGTTCATAGAATTTTTTATTTTTTGTCACAAGTTAGTGGAAAATTATGATTTTTTTTTCTTACAAAGTCTCATATTCCACTAACTTGTGACAAAAAATAAAAACTTCCATGAACTCACTATGCCCATCAGCGAATACCTTGGGGTGTCTTCTTTCCAAAATGGGGTCACTTGTGGGGTAGTTATACTGCCCTGGCATTCTAGGGGCCCAAATGTGTGGTAAGGAGTTTGAAATCAAATTCTGTAAAAAATGGCTGGTGAAATCCGAAAGGTGCTCTTTGGAATGTGGGCCCCTTTGTCCACCTAAGCTTCAAAAAAGTGTCACACATGTGGTATCTCCGTATTCAGGAGAAGTTGGGGAGTGTGTTTTGGGGTGTCATTTTACATATACCCATGCTGGGTGAGAGAAATATCTTGGCAAAAGACAACTTTTCCCATTTTTTTATACAAAGTTGTCTTTTGCCAAGATATTTATCTTACCCAGCATGGGTATATGTAAAATGACACCCCAAAACACATTCCCCAACTTCTCCTGAATACGGAGATACCACATGTGTGACACTTTTTTGCAGCCTAGGTGGGCAAAGGGGCCCACATTCCAAAGAGCACCTTTCGGATTTCACCGGCCATTTTTTACAGAATTTGATTTCAAACTCCTTACCACACATTTGGGCCCCTAGAATGCCAGGGCAGTATAACTACCCCACAAGTGACCCCATTTTGGAAAGAAGACACCCCAAGGTATTCGCTGATGGGCATAGTGAGTTCATGGAAGTTTTTGTTTTTTGTCACAAGTTAGTGGAATAAGAGACTTTGTAAGAAAAAAAAAAAAAAAAAATCATCATTTTCCGCTAACTTGTGACAAAAAATAAAAAGTTCTATGAACTCACTATGCCCATCAGCGAATACCTTAGGGTGTCTACTTTCCGAAATGGGGTCATTTGTGGGGTGTTTGTACTGTCTGGCCATTGTAGAACCTCAGGAAACATGACAGGTGCTCAGAAAGTCAGAGCTGCTTCAAAAAGCGGAAATTCACATTTTTGTACCATAGTTTGTAAACGCTATAACTTTTACCCAAAAGATTTCTTTTTACCCAAACATTTTTTTTTATCAAAGACATGTAGAACAATAAATTTAGAGCAAAATTTATATATGGATCTCGTTTTTTTTACAAAATTTTACAACTGAAAGTGAAAAATGTCTTTTTTTTTGCAAAAAAATCGTTACATTTCGATTAATAACAAAAAAAGTAAAAATGTCAGCAGCAATGAAATACCACCAAATGAAAGCTCTATTAGCGAGAAGAAAAGGAGGTAAAATTCATTTGGGTGGTAAGTTGCATGACCGAGCAATAAACAGTGAAAGTAGTGTAGGTCAGAAGTGTAAAAAGTGGCCTGGTCTTTCAGGGTGTTTAAGCTATGGGGGCTGAGGTGGTTAAAGAGTGGCCAACCCCTTTAATACAAGCCGCTTACTAATGTATCGTGATTCTCCATATTGCCTCCTTTACTGGCTTTATTCATTTTTCCATCACATTATACACTGCTCATATCCAGGGGTTATGACCACACTGTAATCCAGCAGTGGTGGCCGTGCTTGCACACTATAGGAAAAAGCAGTAGCCTATGTGCTCTCCAGTAGTCCTAGCCACCAGGGGTCAGCGCTTTTTCCTATAGTGTGCAAGCACTACCACCGCTGATAGATTGCAGGGTGGTCATAACCCCTGGATACCAGCAGAGTATAATGTGATAGAAAAATGAATCAAGCCAGCCAAGAAGGCAATATGGATATTAATACATTAGTAAGTACTTTGTATTAACTTTGATAAATGCCATCTGCTGAAGTGAGACAACCCCTTTAACCACCTCCCGACCACCTAACGCAGGGATGCGTCCTGCGGGCGGCCGGGTTATTCCTCCTGGACGCATATACGCGTCATCTCACGAGATGCGAGATGATGCGCATATGCGGCCCGCACATGCGCAGTGCGGGTCGGCAAAAGGCGCACAAGGAGTTGGTCACCAGCCTGCCAGCCAATGATCAGGGCTGGCAGGTTGGTGACTTTTAAAATAATGAACCACCAGCCATATAACACATTATATTTATAAATATAATGTGTTAAATGGCTTCTGTGCTCTCTGCTGGGTCCTTTTCGTTGGTTGGTCCCAGCAGAGAGCACAGATCACAGTGAGTACACCAAGCACTACATATTTAGCCCCAGATCACCCCCCCCCCCAATCACCCCAATTAACCCATTGATCACCCCTGTCAATCACTAGTGAAAGGGAAAAAAGTGATCAGTGTAAACTGTCACTTTTTTTCCCCACCAGTATTGACTGTTAGGTTTAGGTTAGTTTAGGCCCCTTTGGTAGGTAGTTAGCGCCCAGCCCACCGCACCGCAGTCACTGATTCGCTGATTAGCGTATCGCTAATCAGCATTGGTACTTTATAGTATCTGTAAGTGATCAGAACTGATCACAGTCAGATCTATAATAGTATTAGTGTCACCTTAGCTGGCCTCCACCCAAAACGCAGTGTTTGCCCGATCAGGCCTGATCGGTCGCCCACACGTGCGTTCACCCACGCCCGCCCCGCCGCAGTGACAACATTTTTTTTTTTTTTTTTATCACTGCACAATCACTACACAAGCGCTGCGGCGATAAAAAAAAAATCTGTTTTGATATTTTTTTATCAATCGCAGCGGCTTCCTGTACTTCGCTAGCCTCCCATTTGTAAGACAGGCTTGCTTTTTTTCTTGGGTAGTCTCAGGGAATACCCCCTAAATTTAGTTGACCAAATGGCAAGGAAGGGGTATTCTTCTGAAGAGGCCTACAGGCTTCTGACCCAGTCGGATGAGGAATGGGAACCCTCATCTGACGAATCCAGCGGGTCAGAATACAAACCTGTAGAAAGCAGTGGCAGTCTGACACAAAGTTCGGACGATGAGGTTGAGGTCCCTGATACCACCAGGCGTACTCGGCCCCGTGTTGCTAGACCACAGGTTGCGCAGGATCCGCTTCAAGGGCAGCAGAGTGGGGCTGGCGCTGTCGGATTACGTGGTGAGGCATACACCAGCAGCCCATCCTGGACCTAGTACCAGCACTGCCATAGAACATGGTGAAGTGGCGAGCACCAGAAGGGCAGTTGAAGCTGGTACGGTGGCACGTGCAGTAGTTCCCCCGTCGCAGCCACCGCACAGACAGGCCCGTAGAGCCCCTAGAGTCCCTGAGGTGCTGGCAAACCCTGATTGATTGGCAGCCCCCATCTTCAGCCGCACCAGTAGTTCCCCCTTTCACCGCCCAGTCTGGAGTTCGGGTTGAGACAGCTCAGAACGGATCGGCACTGTTTTTTTTTTTGAGCTGTTCTTCACTGAGGAGCTCTTTGACTTAGTCGTGGCAGAAACAAACCGGTATGCCACTCAATTTATAGCTGCCAACCCGGGAAGCTTTTATGCCCAGTCTTTCCGGTGGAAACCTGTCCAAGTTTCCGAATTTAAAACTTTTCTGGGCCTTCTCCTCAACATGGGCCTGACAAAAAAGCATGAATTGCGGTCATATTGGTCCACGAACCCAATTCATCACATGCCCATGTTCTCTGCTGCATTTTACCGGGCGCCTTGGCTTCAAACAATACATCCCAAGCAAGCGCGCCCGGTATGGGGTCAAATTTTATAAGCTCTGTGAAAGGGCCACAGGCCATACGCACAAATTTTGTGTCTATGAGGGTAAAGATCAGACCCTGGAACCAGTCGGTTGCCCTGACTACCTGGGGAGCAGTGGGAAGTCTGGGACTTGGTGTCACCCTTATTTGGCAAGGGGTACCACCTTTATGTAGACAATTTCTACACAAGTGTGCCCCTCTTCAGGCATTTGTTTCTAGAACAGATTGGCTGCTGTGGCACCGCGCGACCTAGTCGCCGGGGCTTCCCCCAACGGCTCGTTACCACCCGTCTTGCAAGGGGGGAGAGGGCTGCCTTGTGTAACGAAGAACTGCTTGCGGTGAAATGGAGAGACAAGTGTGACGTTTACATGCTCTCCTCCATTCATGCAGACACGACAATCCAAATTGAACGGGCAACCAGTGTCATTGAAAAGCCCCTCTCGGTCCACGACTATAATTTGCTCATGGGAGGGGTGGACTTCAATGACCAGATGTTGGCTCCTTATTTACTCCCCCGCAGGACCAGACGCTGGTATCAGAAGGTGTCTGTATACCTAATTCAATTGGCTATGTACAATAGTTTTGTTCTCTACAGTAAGGCTGGGAGAACAGGATCCTTACTCAAATTTCAGGAAGAGATCATCGAGAACCTCCTGTATCCAGGAGGTTCCATGGCCCCAGCCACCAGTGTAGTGAGCCGTCTACAGGAGCGACATTTCCCCAATGTCGTTGCTGGTACCTCAAACCAAGCGTCACCCCGAAAAAGATGTTGTGTCTGTAGCAGGAGTCGAATTAGGCGTGACACCCGCTATTTCTGTCCTGACTGCCCTGACCACCCTGCCCTATGCTTAGGGGAGTGTTTCCGGAAGTACCACACACAGGTACACTATTAGCATAGCATTGCGTGACACAGGACAGGCACACAGGGCTATTAGGGCCATTTCACTCATAGCTGCTGCAAACCTCTCCTTTCACCTGGGAAAAAGTGCATAATGTACTTCGCCACATCTCTGGGCAATTTGCGTTTTGTACATTGTCCCATGGAGAAGGAGAGGTTTGTCCTCTAAAGGAAAAAAAATAAAAATAAATCACAGGTAAGCAAAAAAGTTAATGTTACAAAAGTTCAATAAAGTTAATAAAAGTTAATGTTCTGTTTCAAATGTTATATAAAGTTAATGTTAATAAAATTATTGCGTTGCTGCCTGTTTTTATTTATTTTTTTACCTTCTAGGTGGACCAAGCGATCAACCAGCTGCAGCACTGATGTGCATTCTGACAGAAGCATTGCGCTGCTGTCAGATTACACAAAAGTCGGTGTATGCGGCGCTGCAGTAAAAGATACGTTTGCCGAGGCATATGAGCTGAGGAGGCGGCGGTGTTCATATGCTTTGGCAAACACTTTGTATATAAAAAATAAAATAAAAAAATTCCGGCAATGATTTATTCATCCACATCGATTGATGTAAATGGAGAAATCGGGTTTGTCAGGGCATACGGCTGAGTGGGTTTGGATGTTGGGCGGTGCTCCTATGTCCTGGCAGACGCCTTTCCCCTTTTTTTTTTTTGCACATTTTTTGGCAGAGATTTTTTCATCCACATTGATCGATGCGAATAAAGAAATCTGTGCCGTTCATTTTTTCTTTCAGCCCAGAGGCTGAACGAAAAAAAAAAATCTCATTACCAGTATGCTCAATATAAGGAGAATAGCAGAAACTCCTAATGCTGGCCATACATGTAATGATTGCGGAGACCCTCAAATGCCAGGGCAGTACAAACACCCCACAAATGACCCCATTTTGGAAAGAAGACACCCCAAGGTATTCGCTGAGGGGCATATTGAGTCCATGAAAGATTGAACTTTTTGTCACAAGTTAGCGGAAAGGGAGACTTTGTGAGAAAAAAAATATAAAAAATCAATTTCCGCTAACTTGTGCCAAAAAAAAAAAACTTCAATGAACTCGCCATGCCCCTCACGGAATACCTTGGGGTGTCTTATTTCCAAAATTGGGTCACATGTGGGGTATTTATACTGTCCTGGCATTTTAGGGGCCCTAAAGCGTGAGAAGTAGTTTGGAATCCAAATGCGTAAAAATGCCCTGTGAAATCCTAAAGGTACTCATTGGAATGTGGGCCCCTTTGCACATCTTGGCTGCAAAAAAGTGTCACTCATGTGGTATCGCCGTACTCAGGAGAAGTAGAACAATGTGTTTTGGGGTGTATTTTTACATATACCCATGCTGGGTGAGAGAAATATCTCTGTAAATTGACAACTTTGTATAAAAAAATGTAAAAAGTTGTCATTTACAGAGATATTTCTCACACACAGTATGGATATATGTAAAAATACACGCCAAAACACATTGCCCTACTTCTTCTGAGTACGGCGATACCACATGTTTGACACTTTTTTGCAGCCAAGATGCGCAAAGGGGCCCAAATTCCAATGAGTACTTTTAGGATTTCACAGGGCATTTTTACACATTTGGATTCCAAACTACTTCTCACGCTTTAGGGCCCCTAAAATGCAAGGGCAGTATAAATACCCCACAAGTGACCCCATTTTAGAAAGAAGACACCCCAAGGTATTCCGTGAGGGGTATGGTGAGTTCATGTAAAAAAAAAAATTTTGTCACAGGTTAGTGGAATATGAGACTTTGTAAGAAAAAAATATAAAAATTCTATTTCCGCTAACTTGTGACAAAAAATAAAAACTTCCATGAACTCACTATGCCCATCAGCGAATACCTTAGGGTGTCTACTTTCCGAAATAGGGTCATTTGTGGGGTGTTTCTACTGTCTGGGCATTGTAGAACCTCGGGAAACATGACAGGTGCTCAGAAAGTCAAAGTGTGTAAATTAATTTTTTTGCACCATAGTTTGTAAACACTATAACTTTTACCCAAACCAATAAATATACACTTATTGCATTTTTTTTTCAAAGACATGTAGAACAATAAATTTAGAGATAAATTTATATAGAAATGTAGTTTTATTTAAAAAAAATTGCAACAGAAAGTGAAAAATGTCATTTTTTTGCAAAAATTTCGGTCATTTTTGATTAATATCAAAAAAAGTTAAAACTTCAGCAGCGTCGAAATACCACCAAATGAAAGCTCTATTAGTGAGAAGAAAAGTAGGTAAAATTCAATTGGGTAGTAAGTTGTATGACCGAACAATAAACCGTGAAAATAGTGTAGTGCAGAATTGTAAAAAGTGGTCTGGTCATTAAGGGGTTTTAAAGGGCTTCTGTCACCCCACTAAACTGTTTTTTTTTGTTTTTTTTTGGTTACTTATAATCCCTATACTGCGATTTATGCATACATACTGTAATTAATCATTTTGGTTCAGCAGATTATGTTAAAAACGTACTTTTAAAATATGCAAATTACCTTGCTACCAGAAAGTAGGGCGGCTACTTGCTGGTAGCAGCCGCATCCTCCTATCCTAAAGACGCCCTCTCCGCATGTTGATTGACAGGGCCAGCGGACGGGATCTCTCTCTGCTGGCCCTGTTTGCATTCAAAATCTGGCGCCTGCGCCGTACCAGTCTTCAGTCGGCGCAGGCACACTAAGAGGCGGACGCTCGCTCGGCCGCTCCATCCTCAATGCGCCTGCGCCGATGACGTCACATCTACACCCGGCGCAGGCGCATTGAAGAAGGAGCGGCCGAGCGAGCGTACCCCTTCTCAATGCGCCTGCGCCGACTGAAGACAGGTACTGGAAAAACATCCAGTATGCGGCAGTCCTGGAAAAATGTTGCCTGGTCTGATGAGTCTCGATTTCTGTTGAGACATTCAAATGGTAGAGTCCGAATTTGGCGTAAACAGAATGAGAACATGTATCCATCATCTGATGGCTACTTCCAGCAGGATAATGCACCATGTCACAAAGATCGAATCATTTTTAAATTGGTTTCTTAAACATGACAATGAGTTCACTGTACTAAAATGGCCCCCACAGTCACCAGATCTCAACCCAATAGAGCATCTTTGGGATGTGGTGGAACGGGAGCTTCGTGCCCTGGATGTGCATCCCTCAAATCTCCATCAACTGCAAGATGCTATCCTATCAATATGGGCCAACATTTCTAAAGAACCTTGTTGAATCAATGCCACGTGTTCCTAATAATTCTTTAGGTGAGTGTAAGTAACCCAAAAAAAAAAAAAATGTTTAGTGGGGTGACAGAAGCCCTTTAAGCTAGGGGGGCTGAGGTGGTTAAAGGGGTTATCCCATGATTAACCAGACCTGTACCTCAAATCGACCCCGAGATGTCCCTATTCATTGCTCCTATTGTTATGTCAGATTTATTTCACGCTGACATCTCGGGACTGTGTCCTTTTCTGTAGCTAGTGGTAGTTGAAGGATAGAACTAAGCATGTGCTTCCATCTCTGTGAGCAGGACAAATAAATTAGAAAAACAGCAGGTGGCGCTATGCAGATAGATTTCCCTAAATAACTCAGCAACTATACTACATTTTTAATTATGTACAATTAAAAAAGTATGCAGCTCCAGGTGCTGGTTTGAAAATGGTAGAATATTATTCAGGGGTCAACGCATTTAATGAATTATGAGAACTTTCCTAGTAATAAAATATGTTGCACTGAGCTGTCCTGAGGAAAAGTCAGCATGAAAACAGAAGCAAATGGCACACAAATGGGCATAAAATTGTGATTTTAACCTATTCAGGATCTTGCAATTTTTCGCTTTTGTGTTTATGTTTTTTTTACTCTCTGCCCCCCCCCAAGCCATAACTTTTAATTTTTCCGTTAAGAGACATATGAGGGCTTGTTTTTTTGTGGGCAAGTTGTACTTTCTAATGGCGCCATTTAATATTACTTATTACAAAAAAAAATCCAAATGCGATGGAATTGGAAGAAATCCTACCTGTCCCAGTCACGGTAATTGGCCAGTCAGTAACAGTGAAAAGTCAAAGTGTAAAAAAAAACCAAAAAAAAAACCCGATCTGTCCCTTCACAATTCACACATTGGTGAATAGTAGCCTATTGGTCACCCTAAGCCCCACTTGGATCTGTGATCAGGGGTAACAGACCCACTACGCTATTGTCTGATGCCACTGTCCGACACTATCGCCTTGTTTCCCACCATTAGTTTGGCCAGTGGCCATTTCACCTCATTGGTCACGCACCCAGAGATCACCATAGGCCCCAATGGGATATGTGATTTGTGATCAGAAAACACAGACCCAGTATGCCATTGCCCTGTTTCACACCCCTAGGTTACCCTGTGGCCATTTCACCTCACTGGTCACGCACCCAGAGATCACCATAGGCCCCACTGGTATATGTGATTTGTGATCAAGGAACAAAGACCCAGTAAGCCATGGCCTGACATAGTTCAGCAGCCTGTTTTTTTTTTATTTCTGTTAGTTATATGGCCCACAGGCTTTTCACAGCTGAGGAGGCATAACAGATTATATGCTCTGACACGGATACTGCCAGTGAAGGCAAAGCACAGTTTGAGCTTTCATCTTCGGCTGAGTCAAGCAACTTGAAGGTACTGCTCTGCCCTAGCTGACATGGGTAGCTATGGACAACTATATCCCCCCAAGTGCCTGAATTCACTTCCTCCCCAGGCTTTAAATTTGATGCCACTTGTTTGATACCATTATTTTTTTCCCTTTTATTCAGATCCCCCAATAAATGAGTTCATTATCCAGAATCCTGGCACTTTCTATGCCAAAAGCCAAAAATAGAACCCTTACAAAATGCAGCAGAACTGCCCAAATTTTGGGGCATACTTAGAAGTTTTGTCATAATAAAAAAAGCCAAGTATTCGAGATTATTAGTCTGCAGATATATTCTATAGCAGGGGGTAGCTAACGGCTCATGGGTAGAGATGGCCTTGCGGTTCGCCCGGCGGTCGTTTCACGGCGAACTTTGAGCGTTCGCAATTCGCCGAACAAGCGAACATATGGCGATATTCGCGCCCGCCAAATTCTTTTACATTGTGAAGAACTTTGACCCATGACACATCCATCAGGTGGTACAGGACAGCCAATTGAGACGTTTCAGCACATGGACATACCCCCTACCTTATAAATAGACCTGATCTGGCCGCCATTTTACATTCAGTCTTTTGCCAGTGTAGGGAGAGGTTGCTGTGTGGAGCAGGGACAGACTGTTAAGCCACAAAAGTCCTTTTAAGGACTGGTATAGGTGTGCTATCGATAGGTTTGACATACTGAGGGGTGTAATATACTTATAATATACTTTCTAACATAGAAAGTATATTATAGTGCATTTGTATTGTGCAGCAGTTGTGTGCGGTTCTGCTGTGATAATGCAGCTACACATAGTGCCAAACGCTATTTGAACAAATAATTTCTACTGGTGTGATATACCAGTTGCCCCCCCAAACACCTGATAGAGGCAGGGGTGTTATTTAGCAATAATATACGTTCTACATAGTGCATTTAGGTAGCGCAGCATTTGTCTGCGGTTTTGCTGCGTTACCGCATCTACACAGAGTGACAAACACTATTTGAAGAAATAATTTCTACTGGTGTAATTAACCAGTTGCCCCCCCCAAAAAATTGATTGACGCAGGGGTGTTATATACCATTTTACCAATAATATACAGGGAGTGCAGAATTATTAAGCAAATGAGTATTTTGACCACATCATCCTCTTTATGCATGTTGTCTTACTCCAAGCTGTATAGGCTCGAAAGCCTACTACTAATTAAGCATATTAGGTGATGTGCATCTCTGTAATGAGAAGGGGTGTGGTCTAATGACATCACCCCCCTATATTAGGTGTGCATAATTATTAGGCAACTTCCTTTCCTTTGGCAAAATGGGTCAAAAGAAGGACTTGACAGGCTCAGAAAAGTCAAAAATAGTGAGATATCTTGCAGAGGGATGCAGCACTCTTAAAATTGCAAAGCTTCTGAAGCGTAATCATCGAACAATCAAGCGTTTCATTCAAAATAGTCAACAGGGTCGCAAGAAGCGTGTGGAAAAACCAAGGTGCAAAATAACTGCCCATGAACTGAGAAAAGTCAAGCGTGCAGCTGCCAAGATGCCACTTGCCACCAGTTTGGCCATATTTCAGAGCTGCAACATCACTGGAGTGCCCAAAAGCACAAGGTGTGCAATACTCAGAGACATGGCCAAGGTAAGAAAGGCTGAAAGACGACCACCACTGAACAAGACACACAAGCTGAAACGTCAAGACTGGGCCAAGAAATATCTCAAGACTGATTTTTCTAAGGTTTTATGGACTGATGAAATGAGAGTGAGTCTTGATGCGCCAGATGGATGGGCCCGTGGCTGGATTGGTAAAGGGCAGAGAGCTCCAGTCCGACTCAGACGCCAGCAAGGTGGAGGTGGAGTACTGGTTTGGGCTGGTATCATCAAAGATGAGCTTGTGGGGCCTTTTCGGGTTGAGGATGGAGTCAAGCTCAACTCCCAGTCCTACTGCCAGTTTCTGGAAGACACCTTCTTCAAGCAGTGGTACAGGAAGAAGTCTGCATCCTTCAAGAAAAACATGATTTTCATGCAGGACAATGCTCCATCACACGCGTCCAAGTACTCCACAGCGTAGCTGGCAAGAAAGGGTATAAAAGAAGAAAATCTAATGACATGGCCTCCTTGTTCACCTGATCTGAACCCCATTGAGAACCTGTGGTCCATCATCAAATGTGAGATTTACAAGGAGGGAAAACAGTACACCTCTCTGAACAGTGTCTAGGAGGCTGTGGTTGCTGCTGCACGCAATGTTGATGGTGAACAGATCAAAACACTGACAGAATCCATGGATGGCAGGCTTTTGAGTGTCCTTGCAAAGAAAGGTGGCTATATTGGTCACTGATTTGTTTTTGTTTTGTTTTTGAATGTCAGAAATGTATATTTGTGAATGTTGAGATGTTATATTGGTTTCACTGGTAAAAATAAATAATTGAAATGGGTATATATTTGTTTTTTGTTAAGTTGCCTAATAATTATGCACAGTAATAGTCACCTGCACACACAGATATCCCCCTAAAATAGCTAAAACTAAAAACAAACTAAAAACTACTTCCAAAAATATTCAGCTTTGATATTAATGAGTTTTTTGGGTTCATTGAGAACATGGTTGTTGTTCAATAATAAAATTAATCCTCAAAAATACAACTTGCCTAATAATTCTGCACTCCCTGTACTTTCTATATAAAGCATTTAGGTAGCGCAGCATTTGTCTGCGGTTTTGCTGAGTCACCGCATCTACACAGAGTGAAAAACACTATTTGAAGAAATAATTTCTACTGGTGTGATTTACTAGTTGCCCCCCCAAAAAACTGATTGAAGCAGGGATTTTATATACCAATAATATACGTTCTATATAGTGCATTTAGGTAGTGCAACATTTGTCTGCGGTTTTGCCGCGTTACCGCATCTACACAGAGTGAAAAACACTATTGGAACCAATAATTTCTACTGGTGTAATTAACCAGTTGCCCCCCAAAAAAACAGATTGAAGCAGGAGTGTTATATACCATTTTACCAATAATATACGTTCTATATAGTGCATTTAGGTAGTGCAGCATTTGTCTGCGGTTTTGCTGCGTCACCGCATCTACACAGAGTGAAAAACACTATTTGAAGAAATAATTTCTACTGGTGTAATTAACCAGTTGCCCCCCAAAAAAACAGATTGAAGCAGGAGTGTTATATACCATTTTACCAATAATATACGTTCTATATAGTGCATTTAGGTAGCGCAGCATTTGTCTGCGGTTTTGCTGCATTACCGCATCTACACAGAGTGACAAACACTATTTGAAGAAATAATTTCTACTGGTGTGATTAACCAGTTGCCCCCCAAAAAACTCATTGAAGCAGGGGTGTTATATACCAATAATATACGTTCTATATAGTGCATTTAGGTAGTGCAGCATTTGTGTAGATGCGGTAACGCAGCAAAATCGCAGACAAATGCGGCGCTACCTAAATGCACTATATAGAAAGTATATTATTGATAAAATGGTATATAACACCCCTGCTTCAATCAGTTTTTTTGGGGGGCAACTGGTTAATTACACCAGTAGAAATGATTGGTTCCAATAGTGTTTTTCACTCTGTGTAGTGAAACCGCAGACGCAGTGAAAAACACTATTGGAACCAATCATTTCTACTGGTGTGATTTATCAGTTGCCCCCCAAAAAAACTGATTGAGGCAGGGGTGTGATATACCTTCTTCCACAAATACTGCTCTTCTATACGGACTTTTGTCACAGGGTCATTTTGAAAAAGACAGTCAGAGGAAGAGGCAGGCCATTCCGCAGGGGTGGTAGGGGTCGGGCAGGTGCACCAGGCCGGAGCCTAAGTGGGAAGTTGCAGAAGCCGCATGCGATTACGTCAAAGGGCGCACCAGACTTGGTTGAGTGGCTTCCGCACCCTCTTCACTCTCTGCTGTGTCCACCCCCAAAGACACCACCACCATCACCATATCCCCTACGCTCGAGTCAGAGGAAGTATTTTCCCATACATTCCAAGACCTTACCGATGCGCAGCCATTCTTGGCATCGGATCAGGAAGAGGAGGTGTCAACGGCTGCCACCCAGCAGTCTGACGACAGTACCCAGATCAGCCCAAGGAAGGTGGTCCCCGTTGTTGCTGCCTACTCCGAGATCTCTAATGTGAGTGGTGGTGAAGGTGACGAATCCGATGATGACGTGTCGATGGACGTCACTTGGGTGCCCACAAGAGAGGAAGATGAGGGGAGTTCAGAGGCAGAGACGGAGCAGCAGATAGGGAGGAGAAGCAGGCAGAACTTACAGTGCACAGGAGGCAAAAAGCAGACTGCTAATGTATCTGGAACGAAACATCCATCATGCACGGTCACATCTGGCGCTCCCAGGACGGCGGCACATGGCTCTGCAGTGTGGGCTTTTTTTAATGTGTCCACTGCTGACAATAGTGTTGCCATCTACCGCATAACTCGCGGTAAGCCCAACACTCACTTAGGGACGACTGCTTTAAGAAGGCACCTGGCCTCCCATCACCGAGCCCAGTGGGAGCAACACCATCAGAACCCACAAAGCCACACTCCCGGTGCTCACCGTCCTGCCTCTTCTCCTCTCTCCTCCCAGTTATCCTCCAATCCACCTTCCACAGTGTCGTCGTCACGTTCATCTGGAAAAAGGCAGGCTTCCTTACCCCAAATGTTCGATCGAAAAAAGATGATGACGCCGGATAACCCTCTTGACTAACGGCTGACCGCTGGCTTGTCAGAACTGCTAGCCCGCCAACTACTGCCATATAAACTGGTGGACTCGGAGGCCTTTAGAAAATTTGTGGCCATTGGAACACCGCAATGGAAGGTCCCCAGAAGGAAATACTTCTCCCAGAAGGGCATCCCAGAGCTATATGGCCACGTTCAGCGGCAAGTGAATGTATCTCTGGCACACAGTGTCGGTGCCAAGATACATCTGACCACAGACACGTGGTCTAGAAAACATGGGCAGGGAAGGTACATCATTTTTACTGCCCACTGGGCGAGCCTTCTGATGGCCGTCAAGCATGCAACCCGTGGCACCCGTGTAGATTTGGTGTTACTGCCACGGATTGCATGCAGGCCTGCCTCTTCTTCTCCTCCTCCTCCTACTCCATCCTCCCTCTCCTCCTTGGGTGACTCCTCCTTTTCCGCTGCTACCGTCTCTTCCGCTTCACCCCCCAAGATCCCCAGAACCTATTCAACGTGCCAGGTGACACTTTGCCATGCTGTGCTGCGTCTGTTGTGCCTGGAAGCCAAGAGCCACACCGGTCCTGTACTCCTTTCAACTTTTGCGGTCACAGGCAGATCAGTGGCTACCCCTGCTCAATTTGACAGTTGGTAAAGTGCTGTGCGACAACGGTGCCAATCTGCTCAGCGCGTTGAAACAGGGCACACATCCTCAACTTAGTCGTGCAGCGATTCGTTGCCAAATACCCCGGGGTCCAGGAAAATCTCTGGCCATTTTAGAAGATAATACACGCCCATGGCTCGCCTTGCTGACATTCAGCGGCGACATCACCTGCTCGTCAGACGTCTGATTTGTGACTGCCCGACGCGATGGAACTCCACCTTGTATATGCTTGATAGGCTGCTCCAGCAGAAACGTGCAGTTAATGACTACCTGTACGAACTCTGCGGCTAAACCAGGTTCTGGGGAGCATGTTTTTTTTTCACCATGCCATTGGCTGCTCATGCGCGACGCATGCAGACTTCTGTGGCCATTTGATGAGATCACCAAACTGGTCAGTCGCAGCCAGGGTGCCATCAGTGACATTGTACCTTACGCCTTCTTTCTGGAGCATGCATTGCGTCGTGTCATTGATAAAGCCGTCGAGGACCAGGAGCAGGAAGATGAGGAAGTCGCAATGCTGGATGAATTCCCGGGGGGGCTACTCCATCTGAGACAAGTCAAGAACAGAAGAATGAAGAGGAGTCAGAGGAGGATGGTGCCGGTGTGGAGGAGGAGCAAGAAGAGCATGCTTTAAAGGTTTCTGGGATCCCTGGTGTTGTCCGTCGATGGGGGGAGAAGAACGAGGACGACATTCTCCTGGATGATGAGTAGGAGCCAGGCCACTCCATCACTTCCAGTTTAGTGCAAATGGGGGCCTTCATGCTCCAGTGTTTGAAGAGGGACCCCAGTATAAGAAGCATAAAGGGCAAGGACCAGTGCTGGGTGGCAACGTACTTAGACCCCCGGTACAAACACAAAATGGCAAAAATGTTACCACCATCACATAGGGCTGTCAGAATGCAGCACTACCAGGCCTTGCTTCGAGAAATTCTGCATTCTGCTTTTGCGGGCGCTGGCAGAGGAATTTCCACTCACAGAGAAACAGTTGCAGGTACCAATCCAACAGCGCATGGTAGAAGAGGGCAGTTTGAAGATTTGTTGGTCACTTCGGATATGAGATCATTCTTGCAGCCAACCCATCGACAGCCATCCTATGGATCTAGCCTCAGGGAACGCCTAGACCGACAGGTGTCCGACTACATCGGGTTAACGGCCGATGTGGACGCTGTGAGAAACGATGAACCCCTGGACTACTGGGTGTGCAGGCTTGACCTGTGGCCAGAGCTAGCACAATTTGCCATGGAACTGTTGGCTTGCCTAGCTCACAACAGTGTGGACTACCTCACATTTCTAAAAATGAATGAGGCATAGATCTCGGAGGAATTCAACACATGTGACGAGTCGACCATGTTTGATTGAAATTCCTCAAGACAGCCCACAAATATCCGCCACCACCCAGAACAAATCATGGTCCCTGTCTTAGGTAAATACAGAGGCATAAAAGGCCTTTTATGTCAGTTGAATGCCTAATTTTTGGGGACTGTCCTGGCCTACAGTTACATATTTGTCCTGTGACCGCTTAATGTACCTCCAGCCACAAAATCCCAAATTCTTTGCTGTCAGCTAAATGCCTATTGGCTATTTTTTGGGGACTGTACCGGCTTACAGTTACATATTTATCCTGTGACCGCCTAATGTACCTCCAGCCACAGAATCCAAACTTCTTTGCTGTCAGGTGAGAGCCTATTGGCTAAATTTTGGGGCCTGTACTGGCCGAAAGTTACATTTTTATCCTGTGAACGCCAAATGTACCTCCAGCCACAGAATCCAAAGTTCTTTGCTGTCAGGTAATGCCTATTGGCTAATTTTTGGGGCCTGTACTGGCCGACAGTTACATATTTTTCCTGTGAACGCCTAATGTACCTCCAGCCACAGAATCCAAAGTTTTTTGCTGTCAGGTAATGCCTATTGGCTAATTTTTGGGGGCTGTACTGGCCGACAGTTACATATTTTTCCTGTGAACGCCTAATGTACCTCCAGCCACAGAATCCAAAGTTTTTTGCTGTCAGGTAATGCCTATTGGCTAATTTTTGGGGCCTGTACTGGCCGACAGTTACATTTTTATCCTGTGAATGCCTAATGTCCCTCCAGCCACAGAATCCTACAAAGTTGTGTGCTGTCAGGTGAATGCTATTGGTTAATTTTTGGGGCCTGTAGTAGGCGACAGTTAAATTTGTATCCCGTGAACGCCTAATGTACCTCCAGCCACAGAATCCAAAGTTCTTTGCAGTCAGGTGAATGCCTATTGGCAAATTTTTGGGGGCTGTACTGGCCGACAGTTACATATTTTTCCTGTGAACGCCTAATGTACCTCCAGCCACAGAATCCAAAGTTTTTTGCTGTCAGGTAATGCCTATTGGCTAATTTTTGGGGCCTGTACTGGCCGACAGTTACATTTTTATCCTGTGAATGCCTAATGTCCCTCCAGCCACAGAATCCTACAAAGTTGTGTGCTGTCAGGTGAATGCTATTGGTTAATTTTTGGGGCCTGTAGTAGGCGACAGTTAAATTTTTATCCTGTGAACGCCTAATGTACCTCCAGGCACAGAATCCAAAGTTCTTTGGTGTCAGGTAATGCCTATTGGCTAATTTTTGGGGCCTGTACTGGCTGACAGTTACATTTTTATCCTGTGAACGCCTAATGTCCCTCCAGCCACAGAATCCTACAAAGTTGTGTGCTGTCAGGTGAATGCTATTGGTTAATTTTTGGGGCCTGTAGTAGGCGACAGTTAAATTTTTATCCTGTGAACGCCTACTGTACCTCCAGCCACAGAATCCAAAGTTCTTTGCAGTCAGGTGAATGCCTATTGGCTAATTTTTGGGGCCTGTACTGGCCGACAGTTACATATTTTTCCTGTGACTGCCTAATGTACCTCCATCCACAGAATCCAAAGATCTTTGCTGTCAGGTGAATGCCTATTGGCTAATTTTTGGGGCCTGTACAGGCCAACAGTTAAATTGTTATCCTGTGAACGCCTAATGTCCCTCCAGCCACAGAATCCAAAGTTCTTTGCTGTCAGGTAATGCCTATTGGCAAATTTTTGGGGCCTGTACTGGCCGACAGTTACATTTTTATCCTGTGAACGCCTAATGTACCTCCAGCCAAAGAATCCAAAGTTCTTTGCAGTCAGGTGAATGCCTATTGGCTAATTTTTGGGGCCTGTACAGGCCAACAGTTAAATTGTTATCCTGTGAACGCCTAATAACCCTCCAGACACAGAATCCTACAAAGTTATTTGCTGTCAGGTAATGCCTATTGGCAAATTTTTGGGGCCTGTACTGGCCGACAGTTACATTTTTATCCTGTGAACGCCTAATGTACCTCCAGGCACAATATCCAAAGTTCTTTGCTGTCAGGTGAACGCCTATTGGCTAATTTTTGGGGCCTGTACTGGCCGACAGTTACATTTTTATTCTGTGAACGCCTAATGTACCTCCAGCCACAGAATCCAAAGTTCTTTGCTGTCAGGTAAACGCCTATTGGTTAATTTTTGGGGCCTGTAGTAGGCGACAGTTAAATTGTTATCCTGTGAACGCCTAATGTCCCTCCAGACACAGAATCCTACAAAGTTGTGTGCTGTCAGGTGAATGCTATTGGTTAATTTTTGGGGCCTGTAGTAGGCGACAGTTAAATTTTTATCCTGTGAACGCCTAATGTACCTCCAGCCACAGAATCCAAAGTTCTTTTCTGTCAGGTAATGCCTATTGGCTAATTTTTGGGGCCTGTACTGGCCGACAGTTACATATTTTTCCTGTGACTGCCTAATGTACCTCCATCCACAGAATCCAAAGATCTTTGCTGTCAGGTGAATGCCTATTGGCTAATTTTTGGGGCCTGTACAGGCCAACAGTTAAATTGTTATCCTGTGAACGCCTAATGTACCTCCAGCCACAGAATCCAAAGTTCTTTGCTGTCAGGTAATGCCTATTGGCAAATTTTTGGGGCTTGTACTGGCCGACCGTTACATTTTTATCCTGTGAACGCCTAATGTACTTCCAGCCACAGAATCCAAAGTTCTTTTACTGTCAGGTAAACGCCTATTGGTTAATTTTTGGGGCCTGTACTGGCAGACAGTTACATTTTTATCCTGTGAACGCCTAATGTACCTCCAGCCACAGAATCCAAAGTTCTTTGCAGTCAGGTGAATGCCTATTGGCTAATTTTTGGGGCCTGTACTGGCCGACAGTTACATATTTTTCCTGTGACTGCCTAATGTACCTCCATCCACAGAATCCAAAGTACTTTGCTGTCAGGTGAACGCCTATTGGTTAATTTTTGGGGCCTGTACTGGCAGACAGTTACATTTTTATCCTGTGAACGCCTAATGTACCTCCAGCCACAGAATCCAAAGTTCTTTGCAGTCAGGTGAATGCCTATTGGCTAATTTTTGGGGCCTGTACTGGCCGACAGTTACATATTTTTCCTGTGACTGCCTAATGTACCTCCATCCACAGAATCCAAAGTTCTTTGCTTTTAGGTAATGCCTATTGGCAAATTTTTGGGGCCTGTACAGGCCAACAGTTAAATTGTTATCCTGTGAACGCCTAATGTCCCTCCAGCCACAGAATCCTGCAAAGTTGTGTGCTATCAGGTGAATGCTATTGGTTAATTTTTGGGGCCTGTAGTAGGCGACAGTTAAATTTTTATCCTGTGAACGCCTAATGTACCTCCAGGCACAGAATCCAAAAGTTCTTTGCTGTCAGGTAAACGCCTATTGGTTAATTTTTGGAGCCTGTAGTAGGCGACAATTACATTTTTATCCTGTGACCGCCTACTGTACCTCCAGCCACAGAATCCAAAGTTCTTTGCTGTCAGGTAATGCCTATTGTCTAATTTTTGGGGGCTGTACTGGCCGACAGTTACATATTTTTCCTGTGACTGCCTAATGTCCCTCCAGCCACAGAATCCTACAAAGTTGTGTGCTGTCAGGTGAATGCTATTGGTTATTTTTTGGGGATTGTACTGGAGTGGCAAATTCTCACAACAATACTTAGTGCACCAATCACTAATATCTCATGAGACCTTATAAAATGTGAAGTTTTGTGTACGGCGAATAAATAAATCGCATCATTAGGGATTTTCGCAATGACGCTTTTTTAAACACTCGATCTGCATATACAGCGATTGTTATAACATGCATGTGAAATCTAATCAAATACACTACTTTAATGTCAAATTACTTACAGTGATTAGAAATTCTTCCTCTACGTTGCGAAAATTGTTATAAACCATCTTTTCTTATCGCATCCAACTTCGGTCTGGTGGAAACCCAGTTGCTGTAGTAGGCCGCGCATATTTTGCGCATGCGCATAGGCGAAAATTACATTGCCGATATTTTGCATAGAATTTTATTTTTATAGAGATTGCAAATTTGAATAATACATCTGGTATGTCACTGTCCATGTTGTGGGATTATTCGTGCACTTCTAGTAAGTATTTGGTGGCTGCAAATATGAAGGTATTCCAGGTTCGCCTGCCTTTAAAGTGAATGGGGCCCGCCGCGAACTCGCATTTGGCAAACATTTGATCGTGTTCGCGAACCGTCCCGGCCGATGTTCGTCCATCACTACTCATGGGCCCTGGTTAAAGAGTTCAGGTTCGGCCTCCCTTCCATCAGAGCTTTGTGACAAGGGGCAGGGGTGCATTTAGCTTTTCTGCTGCCTGAGGCAGCAATTGAAACGACACCCCCACACACACATGCCAAAATCTCAATCTAACCCCTTCCCTCCACCCCTACTGTTAAAGATATTCTTGAAAAACATTGCATACAGCGCTACAAAACATACAGGGTAATACAGAACCACTTAACTCTAACATCCAGTGATGTCTCCTCTGATGTAGACGTTCTCTTTTCTAATCTTCTCCATTCAGACCAGACCACCATGATGATTTCTTTCAGCCGTCTCTTGTCTCTGCAGAGTTTGACAAACAGACATCTTAGTTTCCTACTTTTCCATCATCCTCCCCACCTTCTCAACACTCCATCACACCACACCTAACACTGTGCCCACTGTCCTCTCCAGTACTATACTGCAGAAACAGTCCCCCTGAAAATACTAGTGTAAGCCATGTATCGGGGTGGGCTCCCCAGGATACAACCAACAAGGAAAGCAACTCCAACAAAAGCTTTTGCCAAAACAGTATTTTACTTAACTGTGTTAATGAGCACAACTGCAAATGCTGGGATCATACAACAAATTTACATACACCCAGCCCGAAGGCTGAGACCCTTGTGTTTCACAGTGCGGTGCCCTCCGGCGGAATTCGGAGGATAGTGTGGTAATTTACCTACTGGCAGGAACAACTAAACAGCTACCCCTTACATGTTATTACCCTAAAAATCAAGAACAACTGTATGGGTGTGTGGTACAAGCTAGCCTGTGGTGCAGCAGAACAGCTTACAAACTTACAATGCTCTAGAGCAGCGGTTCTCAACCTAGGGGTCGCGACCCCTTTGGGGGTCGATCGACCCTTTCCGGGGGGTCGCCTGAGGCTTCCTATTGTGGGTCGCCCGCACAACGGCAGCGGCCCCTTATCCTCGCGCACAGAAAGTGATGTCCTATCACTGCCTGTGCTTGAAGGAGCCTGACGTCTGGACGGGTAAGTCAGGCCGCCTGTCTGTTGAGGTCCGAGTTTTTTCGTTAATGACACCGCCGCTGAGCACCACTGCCACCAATGATTAAATTGAGCCTGGCTGAGCCTGGCTAATTTTATTTTAATTATTTGGCTGAGCAAGGCTTAATTTATTTGGGGGGACATGAAGCACCACTGATTTATTTATTTGGGGGACCCTGAGCACTTCTGATTTATTTATTTGGTGGACCCTGAGCACCATTGATTTATTTGGGCGGGGGGGGACCTGAAGCACCGCTGATTTATTTATTTGGGGGACCCTGAGCACTTCTGATTTATTTATTTGAGGGACCCTGAGCACCATTGATTTATTTATTTGGGGGAAACCTGATGCACCACTGATTTATTTATTTGAGGGGTACCCTGAGCACCACTGATTATTATTTTTATTTTTTTGGGGGGGGGAGGGTACTGTGAGCACCACTGAGTTATTTGAGGGGTACTGTGCGCACCACTGATTTATTTTTTAGGGGTTATTTGTTGTTTATTATTTATTTTAAAGTTATTTATTTGGTTTACAAATATTTTGTATTTATGCTAAAGTTCTGTGGTTATGAATGAATACTTGTGTATTTGAATTAACATTTGGTGTATTGGTGTCTGTGCGTGTTTTTGGTGGGTCATCAGACCCAATTCTCCAGGTGGGCCACGGGAGTTCCAGTCCGACACTGGGGTTGGCGCCATTGTATTTATGCAGACTGGTCACACACCTGCAGAGAGCAGGTATTGTAGAAAGCAGCTGCTGTGTTAAAGGCATTGGAGGTAAGACAGGGCAACACTTGAATTATTGTTCATCAGCTATTGTCATATTATTTTCATTTAGATAACAAACCATCCCATGACAATGGATCGTGTAGAGAAGAACCCTAAACTAAGAAAATATAGTGAGGATTTTTTACAGTATGGTTTTACCTCAATAATTACAATAGGGATTGAGAAACCACAATGTGTTATTTGTTGTGAAGTTCTATCAGCTGAATCTATGAAGCCAAACAAACTAAAACGCCATTTTGATAGCAAGCATCCGAGCTTTGCCGGCAGGGATACCAACTATTTTAGAAGCAAAGCTGATGCACTCAAAAAAGCCAGACTTGACACTGGTGGCAAGTATTACAAACAAAACGTAGCAGCCGTTGAAGCTTCATATTTGGTGGCACGTAGAATTGCCAGAGCTATGAAACCTCACACCATTGGTGAGGATTTACTGTTGCCAGCGGCCAGAGACATTGTTCGAGTTATGATCGGAGACGAATATGTTACGAAATTGAATGCAATTTCCTTATCTAACAATACTGTTCGCAGGCGATTAGATGACATGTCGGCTGATATTCTTAGTCAGGTAGTACAGGAAATTAAATCTACTCCACTTCCAATATTTAGTATCCAGCTTGATGAATCTACAGACATGGCAAACTGTTCACAGTTACTGGTTTTTGTGAGGTATATTAATGACGGCGACTTTAAAGATGAGTTTCTTTTTTGCAAACCTCTTGAAACGACAACTATTGCACATGATGTATTTGACAAATTGGATCATTTCTGAAAGAGCATCAGATCTCTTGGGAAAAGGTTTGTGGTGTTTGTACTGATGGTGCTCCAGCTATGCTAGGATGTCGATCTGGATTTCAACGTTTGGTACTGAATGAGTCACCAAAAGTCATTGGAACTCACTGTATGATTCATAGGCAAATATTAGCAACGAAGACGCTGCCACAAAATTTACAGGAAGTTATGAAAAGCGTCATAAGTTGTGTCAATTTTGTAAAGGCGAGCAGTTTAAACAGTCGACTGTTTTCGCAACTGTGCAACGAGTTGGATGCGACACACAATGCTTTGTTATTTCATACTGAAGCGAGATGGTTATCAAGAGGAAAAGTTTTAAAACTTGTTTTTGATCTTCGTGTTTTTAATCAGAAGGCAAAACCACAGTTTGAGGCACTTTTCAGCGATAAAAGTGAACTGCAGAAAATAGCTTACTTGGTTGACATCTTTGTCATCTTGAATGAGTTAAATTTATCACTGCAAGGACCAAATGCAACGTGCCTTGATTTGTCTGAAAAGGTTCGATCATTCCAAATGAAACTGCAGCTTTGGCAAAAAAAATTGGATAACAATAATATTTACATGCTGCCTACCTTAGCTGCTTTCTTTGAGGAACATGGCATTGAACCAGACAAAAGAATTACAATGATAATTTCTGTGAAAGAACACTTGCATATGCTTGAAGATGAAATTTCATTGTACTTTTCAAATTTACTGGACACCCCATTTGCTCTGGCCAGAAGCCCATTCACAGTCAAAGTTGAAGATGTTCCTGAGACAGCACAAGAGGAGTTCATTGAACTTATTAACAACGATGCAGCGAGAACTGATTTCTCTACAATGCCAGTTACAAAATTCTGGATCAAGCATTTGCAGTCATATCCTGTTCTGTCTGAGACTGTGTTGCGCCTTCTTCTTCCATTTCCAACAACTTATCTATGTGAAACAGGGTTTTCCAGCTTGTTGGTTATCAAGTCTAAATACAGAAGTAGACTTGTTGTGGAAGATGATCTTTGGTGTGCTCTTGCAAAGACTGCCCCAAGAATTTCTGATCTGGTGAGAAGGAAGCAATCTCAACCTTCGCACTAACGTGGCAGTTTTATGCATACTGTTGCAAAATTTCATTTATTTGTAATTAGAAATACATATTTGACAATATATAACATTTTGTCTTTGTGATTAATTACCCTGCTTTAATTATGTTCAATTTGTAGCAATAAAAATCCATCCTGCATATCAGATATTTACATTACAATTCATAACAGTAGCAAAATTAGTTATGACGTAGCAAGGAAAAAATTGTAATGGTTGGGGGTCACAACAACATGAGGAACTGTATTAAGGGGTCACGGCTTTAGAAAGGTTGAGAACCACTGCTCTAGAGTATTCCCTCTCCCATAACTGTTCTTGAAGCATGTGCCTGAGTATTCCCTCTGAGCAAAACGCCAACCTGGCTTGAGTTTGTGGGGAAGTTTATCAGCTCTCCAGTGTGAAATGTCACTTTAAATTGTGGAGTCCTTGCAATGAACAGCTAGCAACACTTGTGGTCTGACACAAACAGAAACCCTATCTAACTAACTACAGGCCTGGTCTTAGTCTCTAGGATTCTAGGCATCAACACTGTGATGAAGTGTGTGTGCAGTGTCCCACTCAAGTAACCGTGGTCCCCGCAAACGTGCTTTTATCATGTATTAATGTCATGTGATATGCTTGTATTTTGTATTTTATCTCCTGTCATATTCTCCATGTCACATGCAAATATCCTTTATACAGGCCTAGTCAGGGTGCACTACACTTGTTTCTCCACTAGATGGAGCAGTGTCAGTGTGTATAAATAGCTTAGCTCAGACCTAAGTTAGGCTGTGCAGTCATGTGAAAATGTGTGTAGTGCTGTGCAGTTGTGTGCTGTGCACTTCAGTTCAGTTACTGGTTTAGGTGAATCCAAACCAGTGCAGATGAGCTCAGGTAAATCCAAGTGAGAGTTCAGTTGAATGCAGTTCTCCCATAAGCCTTCAAGAAAGCTTGAAGCATCTACATCTCCAGTTTAAATCCTCAGGACAGTCAGGCCAACTGTCAGAACAGCATTGGAATAGAAGTTTCAGGATTCAGAAAAGCACCTTTTAATTCCAGGATTAGAATCAGGCATACCTGAGTTGTTACCAGTGTAAGACTTTCATTATTACCAGCCTAGTCTGAGCAGTAGCTTTCCTATGTATTACAAGAGCCTGTACTTCATTGAGGATTTACATTTCCCTATCCCCATATGCATGGGAGATTGTGCTTAATGCAGGATTGTATCAAGAGACTGTTTAATGCCATTGGATGTATTGTTATCAAGAGTCACCATCAGAGTGCCATTTGGAGTTTCACCCTGCTTGCCTCAGACTTAGTTCCTTTATTAACACTATAGTAAATGGTTGTACCTCCATACAAAAGGTACTGGCATCACGATTACAAAGGACATTGCCACTGGAACATTAATACATACCACCAAGGGCACCTCAAACCAACATCTGGCCAGTGTCCCTTACACCAGAGCGTGCCCCAGAGAATCCTTGTGCCATTCTCCTTTTCACTTATGCGAGTCTGCCCAGGGACAACATATCCGTGAGTAACCAGAACTGTGTTTACCTCGGCCCACCTATTGCTCCCACCGTGACCTCACACATAATTCCCCTGCAAGGTCTGGCATACCGCATGTGCATGATCAGTCTTACCAACCCGGGTCTGCTCTGCATCTGCTGGTGGCTGTGAACTGACCAAAAGCTTCTCCAACAAGCATGCAGTACCGCACTGTATGTTGCTTTGCTCCTCAGCTCTCATCAGCGTTCCTGGAAGCAATCCTCGTTCATCTTGACAGGATCAGGGCCTTGAACACACTCAGCTTCACTGGGCTGCAGCTGTGGTCACCGAAGGGTGCTCCCACACCTGGATGTCGATGTATCCTCCTCACACACAGCTCCTGGATTCTCTTCCAAGCTCTCCCCAAGATGGCTGCTCTATCTCTTTTCCTCCAGGCTTTGTAACCCTACCTCAAAATATGCAGTCTGTTAGCCGTGTTTAGGAAACAGCTGCATCTTGTGGCCAAACAGCAGAATGTCAGCCCAGATATTTAACTTAATTTACACAGTGTTCCCCCTGTGAGAGCTGTTTCTCCATCTCACACTAGTACCATGTAAATAGTGCCCCCATTAATAATTATTGGCACACAGTGCCCTAAAAAATAACTGCTCCCAGCAAATAGTGTCCATGACACTAACAGTGTAAACATAATTGTGCTAAACTGTGCCAGGATGCCCCCCACAGTGCTCCCCAATAGAAATAATTATCTGCCAGAGTGCACTTAGTGTTAACAGGGCCCCCAATAGTAATAATGCCCCCACTGTGCCCATATTAGTAATCACGTTACCAATAGTCCCCCAGTAGTTATAATTCTCCTTATGATGTGTGCCAGTAGAAAAATATCCCCTTATAATGTGTGCCAGTACAAAATTCCCCCCTTATAATGTTCCAGTACAAAAAATACCCCCTTTATAAAGTGCCCCATATAATGAATGTGCCATCTCCAGCAAATAACATAAAACTTACAGAAAAGGTGACTTTTTGTGTTGAATGTGACTTTTTGTTTATGAACTTGCCAAGAGTGTGAATAAACACAGAACTGTTTGGTGTCTCTATACTGCGTCCGCTTATCCTGTCTACCAGAGCGAATCCCCACAGTTGGTGGAGGATGCGGGCAATCACAGTGAGGCTGGCGTAAAAGCTGAAATTTTTTTTTCTTTTTTTCTCTAGGCACGGATGTATGTCCTAGATTAAACCAGATAAATTTCAACCTGTGTTACTCAGCAAAATAGAAGCTGTAATGAAGGCCATCTTGGAGGTTAACCTGCAACAGCGCGAGGCTAATAACCAGCAGCAAGAAACAAGCCAGCTGCTGCTGCAACACGTGATGGCTCTACAGATGGCAGGAGCATCCCTGAGCGTTCACTATGCTCAGAAAGCTGTTCGTACGGCGATCCCCAAGATGGCACCCATGGATGACGTCAAAACCTACCTGCCGGTATTTGAGAAAGTGGCCGTGAGGGAGAATCTACCCCGAGATCAGTGGGCTGAGGTCCTCGCTCCGTTCCTGGCATCTGAGTCCCAGCAGGTGTATTTCAACTTAACAGATGAGCAAGCAGCCGATTACCAGAAACTCAACGGTGAGATCCTGCAGGGTTGCGGGTGAATGTGTTGGTCCGGGCCCAGAGGGTGCACAAGTGGAAGTTTAATCCGGCTGAGCCCACAAGACCCCAGTATTATGCTTTATTCCACATTTTGCAAAAATGGCTACAACCAGAGTCCCACTGCTATGCTGGACCGCATTTTAGCTGATATGTTCTGGAGGGCGTTGCCATACCCTCTTCAGCATTGGATTGCCCAGGCGTCTCCTGTTAAAGCCCTTGAGATGGTGGACCTGGTTGAACAATATGAGGCTACCAGGAAACTAAAGGGGGGCTCTTTTGGGAACAGGCAGTTAAACCCTGACACTCCCCACCCCAGACCCGGAGACTGGAGCTGAAAAAGCCCGCTCGGGGGGTACCCACTGCAGACCTGGCTCCGGTGATCTGTTGGCGGTGTCATGAGCCTGGTCACATAAGGGCCAACTGTCCCCATAGGGTTGAGCCCTTGGACACTAACTATGGCTACCGTCGGTCGCTATATGCCAGGAAGCTATGTGCAACAGGTACCAGGGAGTCTCTAGATAATAATCACTTGTGCCAGGTTGTAAAGGGGGAATAATAATCACCAATATTTATGCAAATATCAATAATTAATATTCCTAAATGGGAGGAGCCATCTATTGATGACTCCGCCCATTTATACCTTTATATAATAATAACACAATACTTCCGCTATGCTTTACACTAATCACTACGCTAGCTGCATGCACCTTACTAACTCGCTACCGCTAACAAGTACACGCTACACAAAGGGTATAAATATAACGGTATTTATTAAAACCTAATACACTAAGCACGCAATACACTGACAATACACAGCACTACAAATATACAATCCTAAACTACACTACACGGTTACCAATTCCACCCACAAACTAACTATACAGTTCACACATACACGTTGGAGCAACCCACCCCACCTGACTATTCACTGTCCCTACGGGGTACGACGAGGGTTACACGGTGGCACTACAGGAGTGTATATAGTCCACAGACACTAATACAGTAATAGGGGTGAGATACAGTGGGGGTCATCAGGGGGGTGTAACTGAACCACAAATACAATCAGGGGAACCAGTGGCACAGGATCAGGGGTACAAACAAGGATACAATAAGGCAAGGGTTTGGGGGATCAGGGTGTCCAGTAACACGGCAAGGGTAAATCAGGGCCCAGGGTACACATCAAGGGCAAGGGTTAATCAGGGCCCAAGGTGCACATCAGGGACACAAATATAGGGGGTTACAGGACCAGGGGTGATAGGGTTAACCAGGGGAGAGATGTAGCGGTAGGGGGTCAGGGGATATAGGGTTAATAAGGGGATGTGAGGGGTAGGTAGGGGCTACACAGGTAGATACTTCCTTCCAGCGTTAGTAGGCCTATTCCAGGTGGTCATCATGGAGCTGCTCTCTCCCATGTCTCTGATTCTAGTCTGGTTGCAAGAGAGCGCACCTCTGTCCGGTTTGGGGTTTTATAGCCCAAAAGCAACCCCCTCCTCCTTCCTTAGGCATGTGACATCATAGTGTGCCTTAGCCCCCCCTAGTCCCAAAAATGCTGGGAGTAATGGGCATGGCCATGGGGCAGAGGTGTGGAAAACAGGTTATGATGTCTCTGTTTAGAAGGCCCTCTCACGAACGGTGCCAGAGAGTCTGATTGTATGGGGCCTGAACAAAAGGGGACTAGATGCTAATCAGCTGTTATCCTACAGGGTATCAGCACAAGTTTTTCTCTAAACAACTCTGTTGATAAGAGTTGGAATTGCATATATACATATATATATCCACAGATGCTTGGGGCACATCTATAAACACATACACATACAAAACCGGGGGTATGAATGGGCAGCAATAAGCCCACATACATACTGTCATGCTGACATAAGTGTATATACATAGACACATGTGCAAATACATACACACATATCTATATATACACACACCCTAGCATATATCTGGGGCATCACATACAGGGGACATGCATATGTCCCCACTTGCCATACAGGGCCACTATATACACGGTCATACAGGAAATATATACTAACTATAAGGGGGCACATATATATACTAATATAAGGGGGATTATAAGGGGGCACAGCTTCCAGGGACCACATATTTCCCACAGGGGCCACCATGAGCCCCTGGGGATCACCATGGGCAGACGTGCGCAGATGCTGGGCACATCTGCGCACATCACCCCATGATGCGGTGGTTAATGTATGCATATATATGCCATACATGCCCGCACGTTTGCAGGCATGCATGGATATATATGCATACGTCTCAACCCTTCCTCAACAATCCCCCTGTTGTCGGACTATATTTGTGGTCGGATCGGCTATCAGAAAGGGTTAGATAGGATGGGTACACCCATCTACAACAAGCAGTAGAATTGTGCCATAACTGCTGCGGTAGGGCAGCCTAAAGTGGGCCACCCTAGTATGAAGTGACTGTAAGATGGAGTGGGTGGGTGGGTGAAATCAGCTGAATCGGCGTCAGTCTGGACCCACAGGTGCCTATAAATAGCCTAGTAACCAGCCAGCCTGGGCTCACAGGTGCATGAAAGTAGCCTTGTAATGACCCTCCCCTCCCACAAATTCAGCAAACTTCTTTTCTTAACACTTGTGGTCGGATCGGCTATCAGAAAGGGTTAGATAGGATGGGTACACCCATCTACAACAAGCAGTAGAATTGTGCCATAACTGCTGCGGTAGGGCAGCCTAAAGTGGCCAAAAAGCGTAGACCTTAGTTTAGAGTAAAACATATACATACCATTACGACACCCGCTTTGCACTCAAAAGACACTACATGATGAAGGTGCGGAATATACCGTACATATCAGAGACTTCTATATATGTTACCTCTTTGTCACGTGCGACGGCACATTGCTCTTGAAGGTAGCTAAAGTTGATGCTTTTGAAAGAGTGGTCGGTAATCAGGAACGATTTACTCCTATGTTGACAAACATATGAACATATTACGAGGAGGTCTGAATCCCGAGAGCTGCAGACTGAAACAATGGTGAATCTGATGGAAGGGCTTAAATTAAGTCCAACCATTCGCTAAGGGTCCTGCTTGGACACCAACTGTTACTGGTGGCAAATACTTCACCTATACTTATTCCCCAGGCGACCGCTTTAATTATTATTATTTTATAAAGGACCCAAAAGTTAGAAGATGGCGTATGCTGTTTAACTCTAGTAATGGATCAAGTGAAATGTGTAGACTCACCAGGCCTGGGGAACCATAAGCACGAATACATGGCTGGTTGAAATTAACGAGCTAATGTTGCCTGCACTGAGGAAAAAACATACCCACTATACTAGCAGTTGTGACAGGAAATAAGCTTAAAGTCATGATAACTATGTATGCTGCGCCTGTGATAGTGATAGGACTTGTGTCCGTAGACGTGACAGACTATATATATTGCGCCTTATTGTTGTACCTCCCACTTGAAGATGGACCGGTACAAGGTGCAACACCAACACCCTCAGCCCGAGTTTGAAGATGAAGTAAGCGTGCCTATAATGAAGACATAATGTACACACAATGCCTACTGCTGTGACAGGACGAGCTTAAGGTCATGATAGACTACCTATGCTGCGCCTGTAGTCGTGCTAGGACTTATCGTGTCAGTAAACGTGACAGACTTCGTAAATCGCTTGTAGTCGTGACAGGACTTATTAGTCTGTAGTCGTGACAGACTTCGTAAATCGCCTGTAGTCGTGACAGGACTTATTATTCTGTAGTCGTGACAGACTTCGTAAATCGCCTGTAGTGGTGACCGGACTCCCTGTGGACGAACCTGATGCCACAGTATAGTTGTTTCCCTTTTTTTTTTTTAACAACCCCTTGAGAAGCAGAATTGTGAGACCCCAGGGTCATCTCCCTGGGAGAATAGGTCTATAATTCAAGAACCTAGAGAGATTAAATGTGAGAAAATGCGAACCCGGGAGAAGGTGATGTCCGAAAGGAAGGCTTGGGATGACTTCTTGAAAAGAAACAATGAAGACCCAACGACCTACAACAATAATGTGAGTGAGGTTCTAATGGAAAAGCCGCGCCTACGAGCCACCAACCTCGAATGGCGGAGTTGTGGGAGTAAAATGAAGACATGCGTGAGAGACTAATGGCGGAACCAAGCGCGAAAGGGACTAAAGCGCTAGAGGGACTAAAGACACTAATGGTGGAACCAAGCGCTAGAGGGACTAAAGACACTAATGGTGGAACCAAGAGCTAGAGGGACTAAAGACACTAATGGTGGAACCAAGCGCGAAAGGGACTAAAGACACTAATGGTGGAACCAAGCGCGAAAGGGGCCATGCGCAAGAGACACTAATGGCGGGGCCATGCGCAAGAGACACTAATGGCGGGGCCATGCGCAAGAGACACTAATGGCGGGGCCATGCGCGTCAAACTTAAACGGAGAAGCAATGCGTCAGAGACTCTAATGGCGTAGCCATGAATGCGAAACAAATGGCGATTTATTATTATTATTTATTTTTAATATATATATATATTTTTTTTTTTTATCCACTTATGCAGCACCAGTATGACTTGGGGACTTGCATAACCATGACCCCCTTCGACAATAAACCTAGGCCACTAGCAAGCTTATAACCATATCGTACCCCTAACAACATGAAGATCGGTCATAGGCCCCACAGAGCCATGAGGCTGAAGAGATCATCAGGCTCCCGAAGCCAAGACTGCACTCGATGACATTGCAGTGACGATAAGTAATTAAAATGTGAGCTAGACCTGATGGGATATGCATCGACGTTAGTGAACCGAACCACGTGCCTAAATAAAACATTAAACCAACCTTGAATAAACAGATGGGAGAAAAGCGCCAGAGGCATTACAGTTCGCTAAGAGAAGACCCTTATCGTGAAAACAAATGAACTACTTGTGAAACATAGTAGGAATCTTACTCCTATTAGCCCACTAACCGCTGAGGACTGCATGGTGAACTGGGGCAGGAGGTCAATCCGAGTGAATGCGAACCAGAAGTAAAGGAGACCAGTCTGAGTGAATGCGAACCAGGACTAAAGAACAGGACACTTTTTTTTTTTCTTTTTTTTTTTTCCTGCTGAAGTGAAACAGAAAAAGTAGGCCTATAACATAACCACCAGTGAGGAAAGAAACGTAAACCTGAAAGAAAGCAGCTATGTTTATCGGGAGAACGGTATCAGAGCGGTGCACTGACTGCCCTAGAGAAAATACTCAGTAACCATGATGTAGCAACGAAAAGGAAAATGCAGCTTTAAGTGGAAGCCGAATATGCAGCAACTGATGTAAGAACAGGTGGGTGAATGCAGCTCTGGATGTGAGTAGTGCCTAAAAACATGGTATGGGCCCAGCTCTGAGCATGAAGAGCAAGGTATAACGCAGCTGTATGAATGCAACCTGAAGTGACAGGGTATTGATGTGATGCAACAGCAACTCATAAACGCAGCTCTAGTAGTAAATGGAGTATAACATTGTTAATGCAGACACATGGACGTGGCTTTTGAAGGTAACGAACCTAACCATAATCATTCGACCATTAGCGCCCCACCCCCCTCGCCACAGAGCGCTACAAGTCCCCCATGGTGTATCCAAGTCCAATCCTACCGTGAATGCTAGTACTCGCCTGGCACCTTCTGCCATTACCCAGGTGCGAATGAAACCTCCACATAATGCTGTAGGTTTTTTTTTTTTTTTTTAAATGGACATTACCACCACCCAAGAAAACATAAATGCGTTTTGAACGTAAACCCTGATGCAACGCCAATTAATCAACATATAGTGCACCTATGACCTAGCACAAAACCGCTGACACATGCGTGCCCATAACATACGGTTTATAGATTAAACACACTTCCATACAAGAGCATCAGAACTCAAATACAGGCACCTAGACCGATCTGCTTGAGTACCCATATACAGACCACTGATATACAAACCCCCACACCTAGCATGTCTGGCGTTAACTGCGGATGTGCCCCCACATGTAAAACAGGTAACAGAAACCCCCACACTTTTTTTTTTTTTTTAAGCAGATATCAAAACGTAAGCCTGAAAAGAAAGCGGCTATCTTTGTCGGAAGAGCAGTATCAGAGCGGTGTGCTAATAGCCCTAGTAAGAATACTGAGTAACCATTATGTAGCAATGAAAAGAAATGCAGCTTTAAGTGGAAGCAGAGTATAACACATGATGTAAGAACAAGTGGGTGAATGCAGCTCTGGATGTGAGTGGTGCCTAAAAACATGTTATGGGCACAGCTCTGTGTATGAATATGAGGAGCATGGTATAGAGCAGCCATATGAATGCAATCTGAAAGTGAGCAGAGTATTAATGTAATGACACAGCGGACGTATGAACGCAGCTCTAGTAGTGAACGGTGTATAGGACAAAATGTAAATGCAGACACACGGACGTAGCTTTGAAGGTAACAATCCTAACCACAATCATTTGACCATTGAAGCCCAACCCCCTTTGCCCCAGAGCGCTACAAGTCACGGACCGTGTAACCAAGTCCAATCCTACCGTGAATGCCAGCACTTGCCTGGCACCTTCTGCCATTGCCCAGGCGCAACCGAACCTCCACATGATGCTGCAGGTGTTTTTTTTTTTTTTTTAAATCAGCGACCATTGATCCATATTTACCATCACTTAAACCCAGCACGCGTAGCTTGAACCAACTGCAGACACACGCCCCGCATGTAAACCAGGTATCAGAAAACATACAACCATGCCCACTCTAAGCACATGCTACCCCAATAACTGTATGCAATGGCCCCATCAGGCCTCTGAATAGCCAGACAAACAATACAAACAACCATGGTTTGACCATTAGCGCCCATACTCTGCTGTATCCCAGAGCGCTAACATATCGCGGGCCGCAGCGTGGGTCCCGTACAACCAATTCCGATCCTACCATGGATACCAGCGCCCTCCTGCCGTCGCCCAGCCGTAAGGAGCCTCCACACCATGCTGCTGTATCCTAGAGCTGAGCCAGAGTTAGTGAAATCAGCTGAATCGGCGTCAGTCTGGACCCACAGGTGCCTATAAATAGCCTAGTAACCAGCCAGCCTGGGCTCACAGGTGCATGAAAGTAGCCTTGTAATGACCCTCCCCTCCCACAAATTCAGCAAACTTCTTTGCTTAACACAATACGACAATATATTGGGGGAACGGGTTAAGATATATTTGCCCCCCCCCCTCAACCCCATCCTGGGTGGAAGTTCAGGAAGAACTGTAGTGCACACTGATCTTTAGGTACTTAAACATCCCTCATCCAGCTTCCTCCGACCTGCCCTTCACCGTAACCTACTCCTCCGTCCACAGGATACACCGTCTTCTTCTCGCTGGAACTTTCTTGACATCTTTAGGATACCACACATACCGTCTCTCGGGAATAGCCGATCTTCAGGTGTTGTCCCCCCCCCCAAATCTGGAGCGGGTTCACTCTCGCAGTCTTTAACTGGCCTTTCTTTAACAGTCTTTTAGTGTCGGCCACCCCCCACTTTGGAGTGGCCACACCCCCACAGTCTCTCGGTATTTCTGCCGATCTTCAGGTATGGCCCGCCTCCAAGGAATCTGGAGCGGGTTCACCCTCACAACCTCAGTCCCAACTTTCTTCAATCACCACTTTCGTCCAACATCTGTTTCCATCTTGATGGGTGCGGTTCTTCCGTGGACAGATTAATAGGTCTTTACAAGGCAGGTCAAACTCTTAAGCGGTGATGTCATAGTACCTAAATTCTACTGCGGAGAACACCTCCGCCACACATCCAGCCCTTCCCTTAAGAACTTCGCCGTTCCAGGGTTCAAGGTGGCAAATGGCAAACAAAGGATGCCTGTCCCTATCGTGACCTAACCTTATCCCCATTCACATAAAATACATGTCACATCCCTCCCAACACCACCAAATTCCATTAACTGTGTGTACCCATAGAGACTCATGCAACCTGGCATAACTCTACACCTCCAAAGACACCGGTAGGTCGCAGACCGCCGTATCAATGGGAAACAACTATAGGATGCAGATGTGTACAGTCAAATATAGGCTGTCACACATTTGCACCTAGAGTGTCTATGGGTACACAATCGACCGACAAACAAAATCAATAGATACAATGTGCTATGGGGTTTCAGGGTAGTACAAGTTATACGTCCCTAACCCTCATAGGAAACAAAGTGTGTCCATACAATATTTGGCTTCAGGAACAATGTTAGCGTTATGTCCTGAGCCTCCTCCTTTGGTTAGTTCGGTAAAGTTCTGTCTGGTTCTGGTGTATTTGGTCAATAAGTCCCTTGACCCTCCGATTACGATGACCAGAACCAGAAGAAGTTTCACTGGGTGAAACAAGTGATAATAAGTTCTTCCACCCGAACGTCTCCCAAGTCTTCCACCAGAGCCTTAAATAATGCTCCCGCTGGATTGTGGCACAGTCTTCCATCTCTAGAACACCTCTAGACAGAGGTCGCTTGTTTTCCAAAATCCAGTGGGATCCTCTGGAGCTTCACAAGAGTGTCAGGGGGAATAGCTGGCCTCTTCTGTGGCATCTCCTGGGTTTTTCTTCCGCTCCATATAAAATCACACCTATGGCAGAAGAAAATACCAGGCGCTCCCAGGGGAATTTCTCCCCTAACAGTGCAATTAAATGTGAAAATTCCCAGCACCAATACGTTTGACCCATGGGTAGAGAAAGGTATTGGGCTGCCCTTTATCTCACAGGACCCCTCGTTATCCCAACACTGGTGTCTGAACACGCTACCTTCAGAGGAGCGTGTCCTCTGCTACACATCCCTCTGCGCCAACAGATAAGGATGGCCATCCTACTAGGTTAGGATAACTGGAGTACTGTGGACAAAGCACCATCTTGTTATTGATGGCACCGTATCCCCGTCCACACATGTGTACCCAGGCTGATTTCTCCCTGTGATCCCGTCTTGTGGAGGCCCGCAGAACCAATGGCATAGTCATGCCCTGGCTCCCCAGGACCCCACAACACAAGAACACAGTCCACACTCTGCTGCCAAACACTCTGCGTCTAATCCCTAATCAGAGCTGTGCTGCCTGCTCGGACTAGAATCAAGTGCGCAGCACAACATTACACCAATGTTGTCTGTCCGCCCCAGTCCCCAGCGCAACACAGCCCTACCGAAAACCTTGAGCACAACAGCGTTATCTGTATCGATCTGAGACCCTGGTTGCCCAGAATAATATCACATCATCCTTTGTGTGCTGCATGGAGAAGGTCCTTATGCCCTCTCCCGACCAGCAGGATTTCCCGTGTGATATTATCTGCTCGCGAACCTATACGTTCTCGATCCACAGTATAACACTGTTCCACTCCAAGGGGACACAGAATTAAACAGAGACAGCAGACGGGACTTACAACACTACATAAATCAGCATGGTAGAACACACCCATAGACAAGGACTACCACCATCAACATCAAGAAAAACTTACAAACAGATAACAAAAACACACAACATGGACATACACAGGAAACAAACGGTGTAACAAATAGTACAGGGGTGTCAAATGTTGCCTAGCCTAGCTTGGCCACTCTGACCCCTCAGCAGCTGGTGATGCTGCCGAGAGGTAACCCCGTTATGGCCAGGCTGACTAGACCCCACTGCACAATTTGTTACCTGGCTGATACTGTTGGACACATTGCAATTACTTGCACAAGGGCAATTCCTTGCAATGTGTCCTTTGTTCCCACACCTGAAACACGTGACTTGGTTTCCTGTCCTGTGTGTTATGTTCCTATCTGTTTTGCAGTGTCTCGCTATGTGACCTAGGCCACCACATACAAAACATCTGTAGTTTGCTCTGCATGGCCCAGGTCAATCTACACTGCAGCCGTGCTCCCTTCTCCTGAATTGTTCCATCCTCAAGGACGCACTCTTCATGACAGTTCTTTTTCCCAAAGTCAGGGAAAAATCTCTGTTAGTCTGGACCGGCTTGACCTGATGATTAGACCGGTCACAGACTACTCTCCCCCCTTGTGGCCCTGCACAGGGCAACGTTTTGGGAGATTCCGACCCTGGCTTTACGGAAAAAGAAAGGGCCGGCACCAACTTAGTGATAACCTGTTGCATTCCAGACAGTAGCTGGGACCTTACAGCAACCTCAGCGTTCAATTTGGCTACCGTCACGTCAGTAGAGGCAGTCCGCTCCTTGAAGGCCTTGACCTCAGTATAAGACTGAGTCAACTTAGCATCAATTTCCTCCTTCTGCCTCTGCAGCTCTACTAACTGTGACTCTATATTAGTCACCTTAGCATCTCGGTCAACAGTAGACTGCACATTCTCTGCCAGCTGTGCCCGCAATGCGGAAACCTGGTCCAAATTACTGGCACAGCACTGGCAGTGAATGGTCGGAGGAATTGTCTCCGTTGACTGAGACACCAGCGCCACTTCCTTTGGCTTACAGATGCTAGCCTCAAACGTATGAACGAGTTTGGCCAGCATCCGAAGCCGTTTGGTGGCCTTGTTCAAAACCGTCCGTTTGTTAACACATAGCTTGTCATAACTGCAAGCCTGTGCCAACAAATCGGACCACAGCATTTCTGCTGACTTGTATGTGGTTGGGAGGATAGGGTTAAATGTGCTGTGTCTGCTCAAGTGTTGCAGTGTGGGGAAGTCCATACTCACCGTTTGCTGAGCGTCCATCTTCTCCCTCGCAATCACTTGAGCGATGCAGTGACCGTGCAAAGCAAATAGCCAAATATTAATTCACAGAACAGATTATAGATTCTCTGCTAAAGATTTTGATCTGCGCTTGGTGCTGTAAGGAAGAGTCGCGTTACCTGTCCGAATTATCAGGTCCTAGACGCTCAGACCGCTGACCACGTCTCTCTTGCCTGACAATTCACAGGATGACCGACCTCTAACCTCAAAACCAAACACAGATTTCAAAATCCAAGCAGTGGGCCTGACTCGCCAATGTAAAGGGGGAATAATAATCACCAATATTTATGCAAATATCAATAATTAATATTCCTAAATGGGAGGAGCCATCTATTGATGACTCCGCCCATTTATACCTTTATATAATAATAACACAATACTTCCGCTATGCTTTACACTAATCACTACGCTAGCTGCATGCGCCTTACTAACTCGCTACCGCTAACAAGTACACGCTACACAAAGGGTATAAATATAACGGTATTTATTAAAACCTAATACACTAAGCACGCAATACACAGCACTACAAATATACAATCCTAAACTACACTACACGGTTACCAATTCCACCCACAAACTAACTATACAGTTCACACATACACGTTGGAGCAACCCACCCCACCTGACTATTCACTGTCCCTACGGGGTACGACGAGGGTTACACGGTGGCACTACAGGAGTGTATATAGTCCACAGACACTAATACAGTAATAGGGGTGAGATACAGTGGGGGTCATTAGGGGGGTGTAACTGAACCACAAATACAATCAGGGGAACCAGTGGCACAGGATCAGGGGTACAAACAAGGATACAATAAGGCAAGGGTTTGGGGGATCAGGGTGTCCAGTAACACGGCAAGGGTAAATCAGGCCCAGGGTACACATCAAGGGCAAGGGTTAATCAGGGCCCAAGGTGCACATCAGGGACACAAATATAGGGGTTACAGGACCAGGGGTGATAGGGTTAACCAGGGGAGAGATATAGCGGTAGGGGGTCAGGGGATATAGGGTTAATAAGGGGATGTGAGGGGTAGGTAGGGGCTACACAGGTAGATACTTCCTTCCAGCGTTAGTAGGCCTATTCCAGGTGGTCATCATGGAGCTGCTCTCTCCCATGTCTCTGAATCTAGTCTGGTTGCAAGAGAGCGCACCTCTGTCCGGTTTGGGGTTTTATAGCCCAAAAGCAACCCCCTCCTCCTTCCTCAGGCATGTGACATCATAGTGTGCCTTAGCCAGCCCCCCCCCCCCCTAGTCCCAAAAATGCTGGGAGTAATGGGCATGGCCATGGGGCAGAGGTGTGGAAAACAGGTTATGATGTCTCTGGTTAGAAGGCCCTCTCACGAACGGTGCCAGAGAGTCTGATTGTATGGGGCCTGAACAAAAGGGGACTAGATGCTAATCAGCTGTTATCCTACAGGCTATCAGCACAAGTTTTTCTCTAAACAACTCTGTTGATAAGAGTTGGAATTGCATATATACATATATATATCCACAGATGCTTGGGGCACATCTATAAACACGTACACATACAAAACCGGGGGTATGAATGGGCAGCAATAAACCCACATACATACTGTCATGCTGACATAAGTGTATATACATAGACACGTGTGCAAATACATACACACATATCTATATATACACACACCCTAGCATATATCTGGGGCATCACATACAGGGGACATGCATATGTCCCCACTTGCCATACAGGGCCACTATATACACGGTCATACAGGAAATATATACTAACTATAAGGGGGCACATATATATACTAATATAAGGGGGATTATAAGGGGGCACAGCTTCCAGGGACCACATATTTCCCACAGGGGCCACCATGAGCCCCTGGGGATCACGATGGGCAGACGTGCGCAGATGCTGGGCACATCACCCCATGATGCGGTGGTTAATGTATGCATATATATGCCATACATGCCCGCACGTTTGCAGGCATGCATGGATATATATGCATACGTCTCAACCCTTCCTCAACACAGGTGGAAGTGAGAGACACTCCAGCGGTGGTTCTGTCGGACTCGGGCAGTCTGGTGATCCTGGTAAGGGCTACCCTGGTGCGACCCGCTGAGTTTACTGGCCGGAAAGTCGAGGTAATGTGCATACATGGTGACTTAAATGACTACCCCACTGCTCTGGTGTCTTTAACCACGGTTGCTGGCAGGAGGATTAATGAAGTGGCCGTCGCCACAAATCTACACTATGAACTAATAATAGGAAGAGACTTCCCGGAACAGTGGCCAGCTATGAGACTTACCAGCCCCCAAGAGTCAGGGATAACCCCAGGGGATTAGCCTTGCTCAAGTGGGAGGCCAGAATCCTGGGAACCCGAGGCCGAAGGGCCAGCGGTAGGGGTGATCGCCACTTCGGTGCATGAGGGGGGAAAAACCCTGTTGAATGTGATGATTGGGGAGGTGGAGGACTTGCCGCCGGGCCCTGAATTGGCAGACTTGAATGTCTCCAGTGATAATTTCGGTACAGCACAACACAGGGACCCGACATTATCCCAAGCCTGGGAGAATGTGTTAATGATTGATGGATCGATATTTCCGCGTTTTGTTGTTCTCCATGATTTGCTGTATCGGGTCAACCAACTACAGGGGGAGAATGTGGAACTGTTGGTGGTGCCCAAGGCTTATCGTAAACTGGCACTAGATCTAGTGCACCAAAATGTTCTTTGGGGTCATCTGGGATTGCAGAAAACACAGGACCGTATACCACAGCGGTTTTACTGGCCCAGTGTGTTTAGAGAGGTGGAAGAGTTTTGTAAGTCTTGCCTGACCTGCCAGATAACTAGCCCCCAGCCCCATTTACGTAGTCCCTTAATAGCTCTCCCGATCATCGAGGTCCCAGTTGAATGAATCGCTATGGATTTCATAGGACCAGTACCAAAGTCCGCTAGTCATCCTAGACTACGCTACCTGGTGCCACTGTGGCATACATTGGCCAAACTCATAGCTAAAGAGTTAATGGTCAGGCAAGGGCATGTCTGCGGACGCACGTACGTAACATCCGCTGCTCCCTTCCAGCTGCCCAGCCTGGCCCCGCGCCGTCTCCAGCTAGCAGCGAGATGGGACCGAGGCTATTCTAGTCGCAGCCCCGCTGCTCCGATTTCCTGCCGTACTGCTGTTTGCCGCTCTGCTCTAGCCACCCGGAGGTCAAAGAGGTGAGATGCGCTCAGCTGATCTGGGATCTTGCCACAGTCAAGCCACGCTTGGAAGCCGATAGAGGATCATGTCACAGCGGTGCGAGTGCTTGACCCCCTTGTCTTTACTTCTACACTGAGAGCAGGTACAGAGGGAAGATGTACGGCTGCCGGTTTTAATTGGAACTCGAGTTGAGCTTGCCAGAGGGTTAGGAGGGTTAAATGAGTGAGGGGTTGGGGGTTTCCGTGTTAACTGGTCCCAAGCGTGGGTACCGGGTGGTTCCTCCACCAGGATAACGAATATCGAGAGGGGAAGGACCGGATTGCGGCAGGGGAAGAGGAGGTTTTTTGCTGCCGGTGGCTGAAGCAGAAGATGTGCTGAAGGGGAGAGGGGAAGAAAAAAGGAAACAAGGAAAGAGGGGAAGGGGGCAAGGTATAAGATAAAAGAGAGTGGCAAAAGAACAGTTGGTCACCCCTTGCCCCTAGATTTGTGAATTGTACTGTTGGCTCCCAAACTGAGTAATCGTGGGGCTGAAAACTGTTTGTTCACCATCTCCCCCCCCCCCCCCGCATGCTGGCCTGGACCTAAACTTTGGAGGACGTCTGGCGGCTGTATATACGTAAGAGCTGCTTTTCCCCTTGTATTCTCTGGTTACAGCGTATGAATTGGAAATTGCTTGGCTGTGTAGTTTGGGAGCCATGACTATACGGATAAATGGTACAGCATAGCCGGTTTCTACTGATATATATCAAGATTGGACGGACTAAAGTCTGACAACACTGGCAGGAATTAACTCCCTAACTGACTGCTATTACACAGGAGTAAAGTCGCTATGTAATATGACTGCGGTGTTATGTGGAGTTACTAACGGTGCTAACATACTAACTGGCCTATGTGTGTAATTGGGTTAGCTATTTTAACTGGGTGATGAGCTTCAGTCATGCTAACTACAAATTATGTGCTATGAACTAACTCATGTATCGGACTATTTGTCTTATAACGGTAAAATTGCCATGGTCTTTATTGCCTGGGGAAATACCTGGAATTGTTTTAGTTAATTTATTATATTAACTGGAATGTGAGCTTGATTGGGTTAACGTATTAACCATATTAATAGGTCTGTGAGTTCGGTGGTGTGGCTTACAAAGATGGGCGTTGAAGCTTAGGATTTAATACCCATAGGGATAACCGGGTGGTTAATTACATTTATTGCTGTCCCATTTTTGTCGGCCACACTAGCTGGAACAAGAGTATAATTGTGATAACCTTAAACACGACTAAGAGGCTAACTATATTAGACGAATAGAGAGTTGGGCCTTGAACTGGTTAATTACGTAAAGCAGAGATGGCCAGACAGGGTGCTGGGAAAAAGGGGCGTGGGCAGGTGGAACTGAACACTTCAATTTCCCCAATGTTTAAAAAAACTGAAAGGACCAAGCAACAACTGTTGACTAATATGCGAGGCCAGACGAGCCCTGCCCCCCCCCACCAAAAAAAAAGATGAGGTATCCCAAGATCTGGAGGGGGATATTTCTGACCTGGCAGGAACCACATTGGAGAGAGAGGTACGAACCAGCAAAAAGTATAACCATAATAAAGCTGAGCAGGCGCCTAGCTTTCAAGACATTTTCCAAAAAATAAAAAATTGCAGTTAGGCAATAAAGGATCTCTCTCTCCAAACTGGTAATATTAAGGAGGTGGTTGGGTTCCTTAGAATGGATTTACAAAAGTACAAGGACAGGTTGGTAGAGGTAGAGAAAAGAGTATCAGACTCGGAGGATCTCTTACAGACAACGGTTAAGGAGAAAAATATCTTAAAAGAAGAGAATAGAGAACTGAAAAGTAAACTATTACAGTTAGAAAATAGATCCAGGAGGGTCAATCTAAGATGCTTGGGGATCCCTGAGGGGGTAGAGGGATGGGATTTATGTGGCTATATACAAAACTGGCTGAGGGAACAACTGGGCCAAGATATTTCAGATTATAAGAATTTTGTGGAAAAGACCTATAGAATACCGGCGAAACTAACCCCCCCCCCCGGAACAAGACCAAGATCAATAATCATTCATTTACTATCAGTAAGAGATAAGGAGCAGATAGTACGTAGGTCCAGGAAAAAAGGGAGGTTGGAGTGTGCGGGTACAGCAGTCATGCTATTCCCCGATTATGCTAGGGAAACAGTAAGGGAAAGGAGTCAGTTTATTGATGTTAAGAAAAAGTTGTGTTTGCATAATGTAAAATATTCAATGATGTTCCCAGCAAAATTACGGGTTGAATGGGAGAACAGAACCAGTTTTTTTGATACTGCTGAGGCGGTGGGTGATTGGATTAAAGAAAAACTAAAGAGTTGAGACGGTTAACGGGTTAGGGTCGGACCGGGAGGGAGTAATGCTTTGGAAGAGAGCCAGTGCTAAATGCCATTCTGGGTCATTCAGGAAAGGGGGGATGGGGTTGGGTGGGTGTTTTTTTTTTTCTTTCTCTTTCCCTCTGTCCCCTTTCCTCTGCCCTCTCTCTATTTCTCCTCCTCCAGGGTTTTTTAGCATACTCGGAAATGGCTAGATACACAAACAGATATTTATGAGAATTATCTCTTGGAATATCAGGGGCGTGAGTAGAGGTGTAAAAAGAGTGGCGGTGTTTGATGCAATACACAGAACTTTACCTGCTATAGTCTGTCTACAAGAGACACACTTGATATGCGAAACAACAAATGGGTTGTATAGACCGTGGATACAACATTCTTTTCACTCAGTATATTCATCTTACGCTAGAGGTGTGAGTGTATTAATACATTGCGATATTGATATTAAAATTGGCGAGACAGCTATAGATGGTGAGGGCCGATACGTTCTGATCGACTGCCTACTGGAAGGAAAGCCTTGGATAATAGCAAATGTTTATATACCGCCCCCCTTTAAAGTAGAGGTCTTACAAAAAATTCACGATTTTGTGTTAAAGGTAGGGGATAAAGCACTCTTGGTTGTGGGAGATTTCAACAATGTCATGGATAGCAAAATAGATAGACATAGAGTAGGTAACGCTAAAAAATTTTTCACATATTTGCACATATTAAAAAATATCACAGAGGAAATGGGTTAGATGGATATTTGAAGAGTAATGCACTCTAAATAAAAAAAATATTCATGCTTTTCAAAGACTCACAAGAGCCTATCACGGATTGATTTAGCTTTCACTAATAATAAAGGTTTGTGTGATATAGAACAGGTTAAATACGGACAGCGAGGGATTTCGGACCATAATCCAATTATTATCACTATAAAAACTACAAGAAATAATATAAGAAGGTTATATATAAATGTAGGGTGGATAAATATAATGGGGATACAAGATACGATTTTGAAAGAGATAATAGATTTTTTTGTTATGAACGATGGGTCAGCTGTAACAAACATAGTATGGGAGGCTGCAAAGGCCTACATCAGAGGGATTTTTATAAAATATACAGCAATATATAAGAAAGGAATAATCAAAAAATAACGGATCTGGAACAAGAGGTGGGCAAATATGAAAAAGTGTATATTGAGGAGCCTACAGATAAAAATTATGAGAACTGGGTAGAGAAAGCAGCCAGATTGGAAGATGAGAGGCTTTCGATGGCAGAGCAACAGAAAGAGAACTATGTGAGGGATAACTTTATCTATGCTCATATACCGGGTAAAAAGTTAGTTGCCATTGTAGCGACCCAGACAAAAAAAAAACTATATTCTTTATTTAACAGATAAATTAGGATATAAAATAAAGAATCAAGCGGCCAAAATAGAACTGCTCAAACAATATTTTGAAGATGTATATAGTAATAAGACTAATAAGAACATGACACAAATAGAACAATATTTGGAAGAAATTTCTATCTCTAAGTTAACAATAGAACAACGGGAAACTATGGATGCCCCTTTAAATCCCTTGGAAGTGGACAAAGTACTATCCAGGATTACAAAGAACAAGTCCCCAGGAATAGATGGTATTCCTTTTGAAGTTTATGCTCAATTTAAAGAAGTATTAACCCCGAAACTATTGATAATGTGGGAAGAGTCGAGGAAGGTAGGAAAATTGCCAGTCTCTTTGAGGGAAGCCCTAATTACATTGGTATTAAAGCCAGGAAAGGATCCAACCTTTCCAGATTCATATCGGCCCATCTCTTTAATTAACACGGATAATAAGATACTGGCTAGAATTCTGGCAGGTAGACTTAAAGGTGTGGTTTCTGGGCTTGTTCATGAGGACCAGACGGGATTTATGTCAGGTAAAACTACAACCGATTATATCATGCGCTACTTTTTGAACACCCAGCTTGAACCCACAAATTGCGGGGAAAGATTGATTGTTACTATAGATGCCTCTAAAGCATTTGATACAATAGAATTGCCCTTTTTGATTGCAATGCTGAAGAAGATGGGATTCGGTGATGGGTTTGTATCATAGGTAAATTTACTATATACCGAAATCTCTGCAAAAGTGATGTTAAATGGTGCATACTCTGATAACATAAAGATTTGCAGGGGGGTTAGGCAGGGATGTCCTCTTTCCCCTGTGCTTTTTGCTATTGTTGTGGAACCGCTAGCTGAAATGATCAGGCAAGATGAAGAAATTGTGGGGTTCAAGTTTGGTGATCATGAGGAAAAAAAAGAATTTTTTGAGCTGACCCTTCACAACGTGTTGAGACACCGTATAAATTTATTATTTACAAGTGGTCATTATGACCAATGGTTGTCTCTAGGTTGACACGTGTGATAATAATCTAATCTAAAACATAACATTTATTTTTTATGTATATAAAAGACACAACACTAAATTCACACTTAAAATTATCAGTTATGTCTGCAATATTGGTAATGAACTGTTTTAGTATATCAGCGCCATGGGCTAGGCTTAGAGGTGCTAGTATCTGCCCTACTTCCCTATTTAGCTGGGCTGCTTTGTATTTAGCAGCCGCTGTGGGTTGTTTCTGGTGCCAGCACTGTTAGTCCACAGTGCAGGGTCACACACGATGGCCGGTGAACACTCTCAATATAAAGCCTCCCTATCTGACTGGCGCTTGCTCTTAGTCATAGTTTGTAAAGCGCAGGCATCAACTGTCTAAAAACATGCTCTATGGCACTCTGCCCCCCCGACATGTTTCGCCAATAACTTGGCGTCTTCAGGGGTCCGGGCAGTCTGCTGATGAAGGGGGCGTGTCCGGGCCTTTTGAGACCTTCCTTCAGTGACATCATGGTCTCTGTAACCACTGTGGTTACATGTTGTAACTTTGATACTGGTTGGCCTATTGGAGAACAGCTTATTTGGCTATTGCGTGTCCGCCTACCCGCTCCGCCAATAGGCACTGCCGTGCCTTTTGTTTGATGCGCAGGCGCCGCGATTTAGGAATATGTCCGCATACTTGAAATCCTTCTGCGCATGTCACAGGACTTAGACTCTGCGCCCACTCACTTGTATTCAGTGCGCATGTATTAGGTCTTTGTTCTTCCCTTCGAACGTCCTGTGTATTCTATGCGCTTGCACTCCAACTTAGACTCATCACATTCCGTCTGTCTTTGTTCGGCGCGTGTCATGACACTTTTTAAGGTTTACTTATGACTTGGTCCGTTTTCCAAGTTATCCCCATTCTTCTATGCGCCTGCGCCCCAAATTGGAGCACTCGCATCTTTTATGCGCCTGCGCCTCGACTTACAGTAATCGCATTGGATCCGTCTTTCTCCTGCACATCTCACATCCCTTTAATTATTCTTTAAAATAAATAGAGTCTCTGTTTAAAATACTTGTCCCCTCGAGCGCTGCAAATCCAAAGACAATGTGGGTAAAAATGGATAAAAGGGACTGGAACTCACTATTTGGGTCACAACATCGGCATTTATTGGTATACAATAACTAGAATTATAGGACACAATAAAACCTCTCTCTAATAACAAGAGTAATACATAAAATATCCCCCTAAAAAGTGTGAATAAAATCAAATCAAACTATCCACTGGTCTATAAGTCCTGGATATATAGTGCAACCTGTCCTAATAGCTGGATATAGTTTCAATGTCCGCTTATAGAATTTGTCAATTTAGGACAATGTTCCTTTAAATCCAGGCAGTAAGCGTCCGGATAATGATACCTCTTTTCGAGTCTGTGTGTTCAGATCTCGATATCCACAAAGTCCGCCAGATATAGCGTTCAATATTTCCTCACCGTAGTTAAATTGTGTAAGGTGGTCACAAGCTGTGGAGAGATGTTGCTTACCGGTATCTCCAAGTGTCCGGCACTCTCACTCACCAGCCTTCCACACCACGCTGCTGCACTTGCTTCCGGCGTCCTCGCTCTCTGTTGTAGGTCACGTGTTCCTCCAGAGATATCGCGGGACTTCGCTGCTTTGTTCCGGTATCCAATGTAATAGTGCTCGCAGCAGAACGAGAGAAATGGAGCGCTCCAAATTTAAAAAATCGTTCAGATGGTCTTAGTCATATCCAGATTGATACTTAGGACAGGGATTTCACGCCAGACGCGTTTCGGGGACTTCACTCACCTTCCTCAGTGGCTGAATCCCTGTTCTACATCACATCCTTTTATATCCCCACAAGTTCATTGTAAAATCTGGACTGGAATGTGTATTGTGCACATTGCGGTATTAATGCGTTTTGCATGCGTTTTTTGTGTTACCCATGCGTTTTTTCTTTTAATTTCATCATAATATTGTAATAAACATAGACAGTGAAGGAAAAGTCGTTACTAAGTTGATTTATAATAATAAATTTAAAAATGTATAAGAATACATCAAAAAAATACATAACACCTTGTAAAATCAACATAAAATATGCATAAAATGTATTAGAGGGAAAGGTTGTTCGTATCTGAGGTCTTATTCAATATAAAAAGCAGAGTCATCGTAAATTCATTATCATCATTTATATACTTTCAGGCTGGTCTAATATGTTGTAGGTAGATATGGGGAAGTGGGCCTATCACCAAGGGGGGGGGTCACAGCGCCGATAAACGGCCAGACGTGTGATCCCCCATTGGATGAGAGGCACACCGCCCAACCTCATAGAAAGCCAAAAATTTCTAATTCTGCATTTAAACCCACTGGCAACATACTTCCAAAATTGTAAATCTGTTTCGATTCTGCTCTTGACATCCGTTCAATGTGATTACCACCTCTCCAGTGCTTCTCTATCTTCTCCAGGGCCACAAAAATCAACCCAGTAGGGTCTTGATTGTGGACCTCTTTAAAGTGCCTTGAGAGTGAGTGTTTTAAATATCCTTTTTTGATATTCGCAATATGTTCGGATATTCTCACTCTCAAGGCTCTTTTAGTTCGCCCAATATACTGTCTAGAGCATGGGCACTGGACGAGGTAGATCACACTGACTGTGTTGCACGTCAGGAACTGTTCTATCTCCCATGTAAATGAGTTTTGGCTAGAGAGAACCTTTTTTGTATTTCTTGGGGTTTTCGTTATTTTGCAGCAGGTACATTGTCCGCATTTAAAAAAAAACTTTCAGGTTCATCCATCTTCCCAGGCCTGGTACTTCAATTTGTTGTGTCTTAATGGAAGGGGCCACTTTAATACCCAAATTGGGTGCTTTCGTGTATGTGATTAGTGGTTTTGGTGGTATTAGCCTACCTATAGTTTTGTCCTGCAATAGATGATGCCAATGACGTTTAACTATCTCCTCTATTTTCTTCCTTTGTATTGTATAGGGGAGAATTATCCTAAATTGGGAGTCTGCTTCATTGTTCTGTGCTGTTTTTACTATTAAGAGTGAACTCCTCGGTAGCCTTCTTACTTTTTCTAATGAGCCCTCTAGTATATTCCTAGGATATTGTTTCACCAGGAATTTGTCTCTCAAGCGCATGGCTTCCACTTCGAATTGTGCCCCCTCGGTACAGTTCCGTTTCAATCTACGGAATTGTCCGAAGGGCACATTCAAGAGCCAATTCGGTAGGTGACAACTTGAGTGTAGAATGAATGCGTTTCTCGAAGAGGGTTTCTGAAAGGTCTTACAGACATATTTTTCCCCTACTTTTGTAATTGACAAATCCAAGAATTCAGTTTCTATACCCTCAGTGCTTTGTATAAAAGCCAAATTGAGATTATTTGTGTTTAGTTCAAATATGAACCTATCTAGACTTTATTGGTCTCCTTTCCAGATTACAATAACGTCGTCTATGTAACGTTGCCAGAGCACCAGGTCGCCCCCTCTATGCGGATCTATAGCCCCCCGTTCCCATTGTGCGAGAAACAGGTTTGCATAGCTGGGGGCAAACCTGGTGCCCATGGCGGTTCCTCTGATCTGCAAATAAAAACCTCCCTCAAAGTAAAAATAATCATGCTCTAAAATATGTTGTATCCCCTCTAAAATAAATTCTGCTTGTTGTCTCTTCATTTCCTTATTCCTTTCCAGTTGAGCTTTTATAGCTCTTAAACCAGCTTCGTGGTCTATCACCGTGTAGAGGGACTGGACATCTAAAGTAGTCATTATCCAGTCCTCTCCCACGGTCAGTCCTTCCAAAATTTCAATTATTTGGGTAGTATCTCTCAAGTAAGACATCGTGGTTTTCACCATCGGTTGTAGCCACGTGTCTACATATCTTGAGAGATTCAATGTTAGGGAGCCTATACCTGAAACTATGGGGCGGCCCGGAGGACTCTCCATGTCCTTATGTACCTTTGGGAGGCAGTAAAATACCGGGAGTCTTCCGGGCGTTCCCATAATAAATTCTAACTCTTGTTTCGACAGGATTCCCGTTCCGGCTCCTCTCTGGCAATATTCTTCTAACTTATCATAAAATTTTAAGGTTGGGTCAGCCTCAAGTTTTTGGTATGTAGTGCTATCAGACAATTGTCTGGAGCACTCCTGTATATACTTCGCTGTCTCAAGAATTACAATCGCCCCACCTTTATCGGCAGGGCGAATCGTAATGGACTCATTTTTCTGCAATTCCTTGATTGCTGGGTAAAAAAGTCCGCTAAATGAAGAAAATATAAAAATGGATTGCGCTGCAGGAGAAGATTCTTCTCTGTGTGTTACAGTTCTCTTTGTATGATCTTCAGCTAATAGGACCACATGCACACCTCACATCCCAACAATGGTATGGAAACCTGTAGTGTGATAAGAAAACGCACTATGGTGTAGTAAGCCCCAAACACCTATCCCACCGTGTGAATGAGCTATACTCACAAAACTCTGCTAGTGAACACGTGTATGGAATCTTGATAGTGTCTCCTTTCGGAACTCTGTTACAAAGAAGAACACTATAGTGTAGTATGTTACAACACTTAACACGCCTTGCGAACAGAATGTACTCACAAAACTTCACTGGTAAGGTGCGTAGATAGAGATCTCATTGGAGTCTTCTGAAAGGAGCTTGGTGAATGAAGCAGGCGTGGGTCAGAAGCCGTCGGTTCAAGTGATCTCATACCAAAAACCGGTCCAACATGTTGAATGCCGCTACACCTGGATAACATCAGACTCCTACTTCCAAGGAATGAAAGAAAACCGGCACTCCCAAAAATCTATCACCAGCATATGAGTGACCAATAAATCTATCACCAGCAAAAAAAATTGGGAGTGCCGGTTTTCTTTCATTCTTCTGATTTTGGGATTACCTCCACACAAACCGAGCACCCCTCAACCAGTACGCTGTGCCGCCTGACTTCATTACACAGTATTCCTACTTCCAAGGATCTCATAGGAAGGAAGTCGCAAGTATAGTGAAGTACGTACCAGTAGGTCAGATAAAAAATATTTAATATACTCATAAAAATACAGCTAAAAAACGTATTTAAAATATACACTCACCTAAAGAATTATTAGGAACACCTGTTCTATTTCTCATTAATGCAATTATCTAGTCAACCAATCACATGGCAGTTGCTTCAATGCATTTAGGGGGGGGGGTCTGGGTCAAGACAATCTCCTGAACTCCAAACTGAATGTCAGAATGGGAAAGAAAGGTGATTTAAGCAATTTTGAGCGTGGCATGGTTGTTGGTGCCAGATGGCCGGTCTGAGTATTTCACAATCTGCTCAGTTACTGGGATTTTCACGCACAACCATTTCTAGGGTTTACAAAGAATGGTGTGAAAAGGGAAAAAAACATCCAGTAGCGGCAGTCCTGTGGGCCAAAAAATGCCTTGTGGATGCTAGAGGTCAGAGGAGAATGGGCCGACTGATTCAAGCTGATAGAAGAGCAACGTTGACTGAAATAACCACTCGTTACACCCGAGGTATGCAGCAAAGCATTTGTGAAGCCACAACACGCACAACCTTGAGGCGGATGGGCTACAACAGCAGAAGACCCCACCGGGTACCACTCATCTCCACTACAAATAGGAAAAAGAGGCTACAATTTGCATTGGATGGCATATATGACTCAATGAATTAATATACTCCTTTATTACATATTTTTTTATTGTCTACAGGGTTGATGAAATTCTTTTTTGGTGTCATTTTCTCACAGAAAATGCACCCACCGCAAGGGTACGATCCTTTAGTGCTGAGCCACGTTTGTGTGTTCGATGTTCTTTCTTGTGTAAAGTGGCTATGTACCAGTTTTTCTTTCAAGTTTTGTCCCCTTCTGTAGGTGATGGCAGGGTGGAGAGGGAGAATTTCTTTTAACTCTTCATCTGCGAGTAGAATATGCTAATGCTTTCTAAATATATTTCGGACTTTGTCATATTGACTGTCATAGTTGCCTAAACAGCGTACTATTTTCTTATCATTTTGTTGGTGTTTCGAATTAGAAAGTAGTGAGATCCTATCACTTTTTTTGGCCCTATTGTATGCTTTATGCAATGCTTTTTTAGGGTATCCTCTCGCTAGGAATCTATCATATAACAATTTGCACTCGTCTTCAAATCCCTCATCAGTGAAGCAATTCTGCCTTGCCCGAAGGTACTGCCCGACAGGAATGCCTTTTTTCAATGTAATGGGGTGATGGCTATCCCAATGGAGTAGGCTATTTGTAGATGTGGGCTTCCTATATAATGTGGTGTTGATACTACCACTCACATCCAAGACAATAGTAAGATCCAAGAAGTTTAAACTGTTGCTATTTATTTCTGCAGTGAACTTGAGGCCTAATATATTGTTGTTGAGTGTCTCAACAAAATTAAGAAAATGTGTTTCTGTGCCCACCCATAAAATTTAAATGTCGTCTATAAAAACGACCCCAGTATAATATGTGCTTTGTGAAATCTTGGTGTTCATCTGTGAAAACTGTCCTTTCTTCCCACCACCCCAGTAACAGATTTGCAAAACTGCACAAATCGTCCCCACTGCAGTCCCGGTGGTCTGTAAATAATATTTACCATCAAAAATAAAATAATTGTGCGTCAACAAAAAGTGAAGTATGGACAAAAAAAATTATTGTGCTCATAATATTGGGTGCCCTTGGTTTGTAAGTAGTGTTTTATGGCCTCAAGTCCAAAGTCATGCCTGATGCTCGTGTAGAGAGCTTCTACGTCAAGACTGGCAATCTGTCACGGATGGTGTACAGGAAACAAGACAATGCAATACAATAAATGACTCACTGGAACCACAACTAAGGAACAAAAGGGAGACTCACTCTCCCTAATTGCTCAGCCTATGCGAACACCCCAAAGGTGGATGGGCGCATATCCACGTACCTCGGCTATCTAATACCTGAAGACCCTACAATAGTGAGGGGACACGACCACCGGCTCCCTACACAAGACACGGAGGGAGTCAGGGTCACCTGAAAATCCAGCAGACAGAAAATCACAAATAAAGGAACAGCACTTAGCTTGCAGAGGACTGAGGAATAGAAACAGCATGCACACACACTCCAGGAAGTTGTATAAGCCGCACACTACTGCATTATGGGGAGGAACTTAAAGGGAAGCAATCAGTCCAACTGCATGACAGCTGAGATAGACTAACGAGATGAGGAACTTAACCAAAACAAAGAAACTCAAGGAGGAGGATCTGGAAAGCTCCTGTCAGAGCTTCTCCGCTGTCTGGTTGTGACAGTACCCCTCCCTCTACGAGTGGACTCCGGACACTCAGGGCCCACCTTCTCAGGATGGGACCTATGGAAAGCCCTGATGAGACGAGTGGCCTTAATGTCCGTCACTGGGACCCACATCCTCTCCTCAGGACCATAACCCTCCCAATGAACGAGGTACTGGAGGGAACCGCGGACAAGACGAGAATCCACAATCCTAGAGACCTGAAAGTCAAGATTTCCATCAACCATAATCGGAGGAGGAGGCAAAGGCGAGGGTACAATAGGTTGAACATAAGGTTTCAATAAGGACTTATGAAAAACATTATGGATCTTCCAAGTCTGAGGAAGATCAAGACGGTAGGCAACAGGATTGATGACAGACAGGATCTTGTAAGGCCCAATAAACCTAGGACCCAACTTCAAGGAGGGAACCTTCAATTTGATATTCTTGGTAGACAACCACACCAGATCACCAACATTCAGGTCCGGACCAGGCACACGTCTCTTATCTGCCACACGCTTATATCTCTCACTCATGCTCTTTAGATTATCCTGAATCTTTTGCCAAATAGATGACAAAGACGAGGAGAATCTGTCCTCATCAGGTAAACCAGAAGACCCCTCTCCCGAGAAAGTCCCAAACTGCGGATGAAACCCATATGCACCAAAAAACGGCGACTTATCAGAGGACTCCTGACGACGGTTATTTAAAGCGAACTCAGCAAGGCACAAAAAAGAACACCAATCCTCCTGATTCTCCGCCACAAAACAGCGCAGATATGTCTCCAGATTCTGATTGACGCGCTCTGTCTGGCCATTCGACTGCGGGTGGAAAGCAGAAGAGAATGACAACCGAACCCCCAAGCGAGAACAGAAAGCCTTCCAGAATCTGGAAACAAACTGCGTGCCCCTATCAGAGACTATGTCCGAAGGAATACCATGCAATTTGACAATGTGGTCAATAAATGCCTGCGCCAGCGTCTTAGCATTGGGCAAACCAGGAAAAGGGATGAAATGCACCATTTTGCTAAAACGGTCCACCACCACCAGAATCACAGTCTTCCCCGAGGAACGAGGCAAGTCCGTTATGAAGTCCATGGACAGATGTGTCCAAGGACGGGAAGGAATGGGTAAGGGAAGGAGAGGACCTGATGGCCGTGAATGAGGGACTTTGGCACGAGCGCAAGTCTCGCAAGCTGCCACAAAACCCTCAGCCGACTTACGAAGCGCAGGCCACCAGAATCTCCGAGCGATGAGATCCAGTGTGGCTCTTGCCCCCAGGTGCCCAGCAAGGACCGTATTGTGGTGTTCCTTAAAAATCTTGTGTCTCAAAGCGAGAGGCACAAACAACCTCCCAGGAGGACAAAGATCAGGAGCCTCTGACTGGGCTGCCTGCACCTCTGCCTCCAATTCAGGAAAAAGAGCAGAGACCACCACACCTTCAGCCAAAATGGGACCCGAGTCTTCAAAATTCCCACCTCCCGGAAAACAACGTGACAGGGCATCTGCCTTCACATTCTTAACCCCAGGGCGGAACGTGACAACAAAATTAAACCTTGAAAAGAACAAAGACCATCTGGCCTGTCTCAGGTTCAGACACTTGGCTGACTCCAAGTAGGCCAGATTTTTATGGTCAGTAAACACGGTAATAGGGTGTCTGGCTCCCTCTAGCCAATGGCGCCATTCCTCAAAAGCCAACTTGATGGCCAACAATTCCCTATCTCCCACATCATAATTTCTCTCTGCGGAGGAGAGTTTCTTCGAGAAAAAGGCACATGGTTGCCATTTGGCAGGAGAGGAACCCTGAGACAAGACCGCACCCACCCCTACCTCAGAAGCATCAACCTCAACTATGAAGGGTAACGAAATATCAGGTTGTACCAGGATGGGAGCGGAAGCAAAACTCTCCTTGATATTAGAAAAGGCCTTACGCGCCTCTACCGACCAGGAAGAAAAATCTACCCCCTTTCTGGTCATATCAGTGAGTGGTTTAACAACAGAGGAATAATTCAAAATAAATTTCCTGTAATAATTGGCAAAGCCCAAAAAACGCATCAGCGCCTTCTGATTCTCAGGAAGCTCCCACTCAAGCACAGCGCAGACCTTCTCGGGGTCCATGCGAAAACCAGAAGCGGAGAGAAGAAACCCCAGAAATTGAATTTCTGGAACCACAAACATACATTTTTCCAGTTTCGCGTATAATTTATTCTCCCGCAAGATGAGCAAGACCTGACATAAGTGTTCCTTATGAGTCTTGAAATCAGGAGAAAAAATCAAAATGTCATCCAAATACACTAATACAAATTTTCCCATTAAATGATAAAAAATGCTGTTCACGAAATGCTGAAAAACGGCTGGGGCATTCATCAAACCAAAAGGCATAACCAAATTCTCAAAATGGCCCTCAGGGGTATTGAAAGCCGTCTTTCATTCGTCTCCTTCTCTGACCCTGACCAGGTTGTATGCCCCTCTTAGGTCTAATTTGGAAAAGACTTTAGCCCCAACAACCTGGTTAAACAGGTCCGGGGTCAGAGGAAGCGGATAAGGGTCACGAATAGTGATACTGTTCAGCTCCCTGAAATCCAGACAAGGTCTTAAAGAACCATCTTTTTTCTTAACAAAGAAAAAACCAGCGGCAACAGGTGACTTCGAGGGTCGTATGTGTCCTTTTCTCAGACTCTCAGAGATATAAGCACGCATAGCGACCCTCTCAGGTTGGGAAAGATTGTATAAACGAGATTTAGGCAGTTTGGCGCCTGGGATGAGATTAATAGGGCAATCGTACTCCCTGTGCGGGGGCAAATCCTGAACTCCACTCTCAGAGAAGACATCCGAAAATTCAGAGAGGAAAGGTGGTACAGTCTTAGTAGAAACCTCAGAAACAGATGTCATGAGGCAATTCTCTCTGCAAAAGTCACTCCAACCATTTATTTGCCTCGCTTGCCAATCAATGGTGGGGTTATGTTTAGTGAGCCAGGGTAGCCCCAACACTAGAGGAGTAGGCAAACCGCTAAGGACGAAACATGACACATCCTCAACATGAGCATCACTCACAATTAAACGAATATTGTGAACTATGCCCTTTAATGATTTCTGAGAAAGTGGAGCGGAATCAATAGCAAAAACAGGAATATCCTTTCCCAAAGTGCATACCTGGAAACCATGAGTTATTGCAAATTGATTATCAATGAGATTGACAGCTGCTCCACTATCCACAAAAATCTCACAAAAAATGCTCTTGCTCTCTAGCGCCACCCTAGCAGGCAGGACAAAACGGGAACTACAAGCAAACGGAAAAACTTCAATTTCCGCCTCAACCCTGCCAATAGTAACAGACGGAACATTTTTAAAAGATTTTTTCCATTTTGTTTCTTTATTACTCCCAGAAGACTGCCTGAATCTCCTAGAGGGACAAACATTTGCCAAATGATTTATACCTCCACAACAAAAACAAACCCTCTCATGCGGGCTGAATCTTCTATTGTCAGAGGCAATCAACCCCAGCTGCATGGGCTCCTGCTCAGAAGGGGCTGACCGCAACTGAGACCCCTGCGCACAGAAAGGGACCGCTGCACTGTCCCGGGACTGAGTATGACAGGAAGGAGAGATCTCTCCTCTCTCTCTAAGATGCCTGTCAATACGAACGGCCTGAGACATAGCAGAATCCAAGGAGGTAGGTCTCTCATGAAAGGCAAATGCATCTTTCAATCCCTCTGAAAGACCATGGCAAAATTGACTTCGGAGTGCAGCATCATTCCAACCAGTATCAGCTGCCCATCTCCGAAATTCTGAGCAGTATATCTCTGCGGATGGTTTACCCTGGCATAACAGACGTAGTCTAGACTCAGCCAGAGCTTCTCCGCTGTCTGGTTGTGACACAATCATGGTTGTTTTGCTTACTTGAATGTCTTGGAGTTTAGTCAAGGTGTCTTCAGTATCCTTAAGGTAGGATGAAAGGCTCAATACAAAAGGGGAAATAATCTGATCAACATAACTGCTGATTCCATCACAGAGACTTTGATTCTGTGACACTATAGGCCTCCCCGGTATGGGGTCACGGTTCTTGTGTATCTTGGGGATGGCATAAAAAGTTGCTATAGTGGGTCTGGGGTTGAAGAGAACTCGAAATTCATCTTTTGTAATTAGGCCTTTCTCCTTTCCTACTTCTAGGATTTTTTTCAGTTCTTTCTTAAACGGTTGGTACGTATTCTTATCACTCAGGAGGGTCATCACCATCTTGTGATAATATTCTTTTTCAAGGAGGACAATATTTCCACCCTTGTCAGAAGGCTTGATTTCTAAGTTTTTTTCTTTCATAAGGTGGTCAAGGGAATCTTTCTCTTGTTTAGTGTTTAGCTCCCACAATTGCTTTCCTGGTTTTAATTTGCTGTAGGTCTCTGGTTACTATATCAACAAAGGATTGTATTTTACCATATTTGGTAAACGGTGGTGTATATTTCGATTGGGGGGTCAGCGTGCTGTATGGTGCACCGGGTGGAATAAGCTCACCCCTATGTTCCCTCAGTAGTTCTTCCAATATCTGTATGGCTGTGGTTTCTTTCGCCATTTGTTTATTCGGGTCCCTTTCTGTATTTAGATGTTCTTTGTGAAGGGCCAGTTTTCTGGCAAATAAATAAATATCTTTAACCCCGCTAAAACAATCGTGATATGGTGCTGGTGTAAAGGATAGACCCTTATGCAAGAGAGTTTGATATTCAGAGGTTAACACTAGGTTGGTAAGGTTTATAATTTGCATGTTTTTGTCACTCATCGGGGCTAATTTCTCTGTCGGTATCCCCACTTGTCCCGGTCTCTCAACTGTATGCCCGGTACTCAAAAATGCGGCATGATTGTCTGAGTGGTGGTACAGGTTGGTCCCCCTCTGGTTATCTGTGAGGGTTGTGGACAAGAAGGCAGCAATTGTAATGATGGCTGTCCATCCCCTCCACCTTGTGGTCCCCCTGAATTGGTATTCGTTGCTGTTGTACATTTTATATTATCGTTGGGACTATATTTAGTTCTCCTCTGTGTGGACTGGTATCTATTTCTGCCCCTCCATCTGTTTCCTGGCCTGTAGTTTGAGGTTCCACCTTCTGACTCTGACACTTCCGACTCTGACACGTCAGTGTATTGGGCACGATTGCCCATATAGTTACCACGATACTCTGTTTGGGTGTCCTTCACATATACCTTCCCTGTCTCAAAATCTCTTTTATCCCTGTTATATTTACGATGTTTCCTTTCCTTTACTTCACTCTGTAGATATTCTATATTTTTTTGCAATTTGGCTTCCTGATTGGAAAAATCTGTATGGGAGCGAAATGTTTGTATATCATTGATCTCTCTTTCCAATTGTAACGCTACTTTGTTTAATGCCCTTTTCTCATATTCCAATAGATAAGCCTGCATTCGCAGTGAACTTTCCGTCAGCAAAGCCTCCCACCCTTTCAGGAATTCAGGATTGTCCTGATGGGAGTTTGGCGTAATGTGTATCCTGATGCCGCTATACACAATTTTCTGCTGCAGGTAGGTCTCTAAACTCGTCACTTCCCATATAGATCTGATGTATTTTTTGTATGTTTTATTTAATTCTTTAAAGGCTAGATTTATATCCAGGGCATTCACTGGGAGATTTTCTGTGGAAAACACTTTATTGGCTTCTGCTAGATACTGTTGTGTGATAGGCTGATTGGATAGAAAGCTTGCCATGCTTCAAAGGCGTGTGATACTGGAACTTCCTCTGAAAAAGGGATCCCACCGGAGTGGGGTCAAGATGTTGGGGTTTTTCCCCAATTATTAATATAAATTTTTTGAGCTGACCCTTCACAACGTGTTGAGACACAGTATGAATGTATTATTTACAAGTGGTCATTATGGCCAATGGTTGTCTGGTTGTATTTTTGTTTTTGCAGGTAACCGTTACGTCTACTACAAAATTGCACCATCTACGATTTCCACTACTGGCACGGAGGAACCCACGGAGGTGATTACACCCCCCAAAAAATTTAAATTAATCGTGATTTCACGGAGAATATACACATTGGCACACAAAAACAATTATGCGCAACATGAAAAAGGGCAAGACTGGAGGCAGTTCTACAAGGCTAGGGAGAACTAAAGATATCAACCATGAGCCATAAGTGCAAATAATAGAATAAGCTGGCCAAAGGCGGAGTCCCGTCCCCCCCCTGAAAAAATCACCAAACACTTACCGTGCCAGTAGTGGAAATCGTAGATGGTGCATTATGTAGTAGACGTAACGGTTACCTGCAAAAACAAAAATATTAATGTCAACAATGTCAAAAAGAGGAACAACCAGCACATATATAGAAACTGGTAGTCTACACATGCTAGCATGATGTACATCTCACATCAATAGTAAGCAAATATAAGATAAAAGATTAAGAACAGAATATTGAGCGTTACTTTGGACACAACATGAAGTGACAATCAACCCCAAGTCAATGAATAGGTAGTATATAACGTAATAATTGGAGGCAGTGCTAGTACTCCCCCAGAGATAGGGAAAAGGAAAAAGCCATAGGAATAATATAAGGAATGGTCAAAAACCTGTCATCATACAGAAGGTTTAGTAATAATACACTCCAAGTCCAATGGCAAGCACTCCAATAACGTATGATCTAAATACAAAGCTCAGAAATATAAGTATGGAGGGATAAACACTTACTAATGATGCCAGGAATAATTAAAGGGATGTGAGATGTGCAGGAGAAAGATGGATCCAATGCGATTACTGTAAGTCGGGGCGCGGGCGCATAAAAGATGCGAGTGCTCCAATTTGGGGCGCAGGCGCATAGAAGAATGGGGATAACTTGGAAAACGGACCAAGTCATAAGTAAACCTTAAAAAGTGTCATGACATGCGCCGAACAAAGACAGACGGAGTGTGATGAGTCTAAGTTGGAGCGCAAGCGCATAGAACACACAGGACGTTCGAAGGGAAGAACAAAGACCTAATACATGCGCACTGAATACAAGTGAGTGGACGCAGAGTCTAAGTCCTGTGACATGCGCAGAAGGGTTTTCAAGTCGCGGCGCCTGCGCATCAAACAAAAGGTACGGCAGTGCCTATTGGCGGAGCGGGTAGGCGGACACGCAATAGCCAAATAAGCTGTTCTCCAATAGGCCAACCAGTAACAAAGTTACAACATGTAACCACAGTGGTTACAGAGACCGTGATGTCACTGAAGGAAGGTCTCAAAAGGCCCGGTCACGCCCCCTTCATCAGCAGACTGCCCGGACCACTGAAGACGCCAAGTTATTGGCGAAACATGTCGGGGGGCACAGTGCCATAGAGCATGTTTTTAGACAGTTGATGCCTGTGCTTTACAAACTATGACTAAGAGCAAGCGCCAGTCAGATAGGGAGGCTTTAAATTGAGAGTGTTCACCGGCCATCGTGTGTGACCCTGCACTGTGGACTAACAGTGCTGGCACCAGAAACAACCCACAGCGGCTGCTAAATACAAAGCAGCCCAGCTAAATAGGGAAGTAGGGCAGATACTAGCACCTCTAAGCCTACCCCATGGCGCTGATATACTAAAACAGTTCATTACCAATATTGCAGACATAACTGATAATTTTAAGTGTGAATTTAGTGTGGTGTCTTTTATATACATAAAAAATAAACGTTATGTTTTAGATTAGATTATTATCACACGTGTCAACCTAGAGACAACCATTGGTCATAATGACCACTTGTAAATAATAAACATGAGGAAAAAATAGCCCTATATGCGGATGATATTATGTTGTTTGTTGGCTCACATAGATCACTTATGAAGATTTTTCAGGTATTTGAACGGTACGGTGAGCATGCCGGGCTCAATATAAACTGGGCTAAATCAGCTTGTGTCCTGATTGATCCTCTGAACAATTTTATACCAGGCGCACTGGAAATCAAGAAGTTTAATCAACCTGTTAAATATCTGAGTATTCAAATAACCCCAAACCCCAAGCACTATGTCCAGTTGAATGTGGCCCCTAAAATACATGAAATTAGGAAGAAAATCGATATATGGAAAAGACTATATGTTTCGATGGCAGGTCGCATTTCCCTGGTGAAAATGTGTTTACTTCCCTCCCTGAATTATATTATATGGAATTCGCCGGTAATAATTCCCTAAAAAATATTTAAAATAATTGCCAGTCTTTTAACAGACTTAATATGGCGAGGGAAGAAACCAAGGATAAAGGCACAAATATTATACATTGATGAAAGGGAGGACTTTCAGAACCAGATATGGAACTTTACTTTATCTCTGGGCATATAAAAAATATGATAGTATGGAGTAATACGCAAAGATATAAATCTATGACTACAGGGATAAAGGCTAGGTTAGGTAACTGCACTATTTTTCAGTTAATAAAAGCAGGTCTCTTGGGACAACAGGGAGATAAGAAGATACCGATATTTGAGTTGATGGACAAGGAAGGCTTGGACCATTGTGGACCCGGGTTGAGCTCCATGCTGACACCATACTGTGGGGAAACACGCACCTTAAAGAATTAAAATCAATTGAACAGAAAACTTGGTGCCAGCATGGGATTTACAAACTAGGTCAAGTATCGAGACAGGGGGATATAATTCCATATGAAGATCTTAAAAAGGAGTATGGATTGAGCAATGTAGAACCAAGGTTTTCTACTTGCAATTAAAACAAGCTCTGCGATCGCTGGTAGGAAAGGTACTCAAATCGACACCCCTTCCGCAGCCGTTAGTGAATATTTCCAAATTAACAGAGAGAGGAAATTAGTCTCTAAAAATCTATGAATGTTTGTTACATCAAAAGACTAAGGAAAGAGCAAGTAATAGCTTAAGCTACAAATGGCATAATGTTATTAACCCTCAGCGCAAAGAACTTTTCTTACAGGATTATCCAATTTAACATATTATATCGACTGTATTATTCCCCTAAAATACTAATGAAGGGCTATAAACCCAAAGTTTTTAGCTGCTTAAAATGCGGGGAGGTAGGGGCAGATGATGTTCATATACTCTGGACATGTATAAAGATCCAAGAGTTCTGGGGTAAGGTAAGCGATAGAATAGAACAATACCATTGGTTTAAAATCCCAGGCAATTTGAAACGTGCATATTGGGAGTGATGGATAAGATAGATACCCCCCAACAACGAGAACTAGCATCTAAACTCCTTTTCCAAGCTAGGAAATGCATTATTGGGCACAGGGGTGGAAGTGCTGTTCCCACGGTCAGGGAATGGGAAAGGCTTATCAGAACCGCACTTATTAGAGAGGAGTTCCATCTGGTAAACATTAAGGAAAAATATAGATTCGCTAGATTATGGCAGAAATGGTTATTATAGTGGAACCTTCTTGAAGAGATGGCAAGTCTGGGTTGGAGTACTGAGGTGTGTTGGAGAGAGTGGGGAGGAGGGGGAAGCGGGAAAGAAACAATATTCTTAAAAAATTGTATATTTTTTTTTGGGGCGGTGGGGTTGTTATGTATATGAATGATTGTCAAATCTTAAAATCTGTTTTTGTATAATGTCAAGAAAATAATAAAGATTTATTAATAAAAAAAAAAAAAAATGAGTTAATAGAGAATGTTTTCGCGCATAGGACTACCCCAAGAGATTTTGACAGACCAAGGGACCCTTTTTCATGTCAACGTCCTGAGGAATTGTGCAAGTTGCTGCACATAAAAACAGTATTGGACGTCCGTCTACCATCCGCAAACGGACGGGCTGGTAGAAAGGTTTAAACCAAACCTTAAAAAATATGTTAAAAAGAGTGGTGTCCAAAGATGGAAGGGACTGGGACCTCCTCCTGCCCTATCTCATGTTTGCAGTGCCAGAGGTGTCCCAGGCCTCTACCGCGTTCTCGCCCTTCGAACTGCTATATGGCAGACATCCTCGCTGGCTGTTGGATGAAGCCAAGGAGGCATGGGAACAACAACCCACTCTGTATAAAAGTGTTATTGAATACGTCACCCGGATGCAAGAACAGATTGAGACCGTGTTGCCTCTGGTTCGGGAACATATGGAGGCGGCTCAGCGAGTTCAGAGTCGAATCTATAACCAGCAGGCTCGAGTCCGGTGCTTTAACCCAGGTGATCGGGTCTTGGTTCCGGTACCGACAGTGGACAGTAAGTTCTTGGCTAGGTGGCAGGGGCCCTACAAGTTAATGTGAAAATTGGAGATGTAAATGACAAGGTACACCAGCCAGGGTGGCAAAAGCCAGAGCAGGTCTACCATGTTAATCTATTAAAATCTTGGAAGGATAGGGAGACCTGTGCTGAGGTCAGACTGCGGTCGGTTTGTCTAGTGGAAGAGGTTTTGGCCCCTCTGTCTGCTGCAGGGGAAGCGGTTGCCACAATAAGAATTGCTGACAGCCTCTCTCTAAACAGGCTCAGGAAGCCAGGGAGTTCGATAGTTGGAACACGGATGTGTTCTCGGAACTCCCTGGACACACTTCCATAATCCAGCATGATATTGTCACCGAGCCCCAGGCAAAAGTCCGGTTAAAGCTGTACCGGGTGCCCGAGGCTCGGCGAAAAGCCATCTCGGAGGAAGTGTAGCTAATGCTGAGGCTGGATGTCATCGAGTAGTCTAAAAGTGAGTGGGCCAGCCCGATAGTTCTAATACCCAAGCCAGACGGAACATTACGGTTCTGTAATGATTTTTGTAAATTAAATGAGATTTCTAAATTTGATGCGTATCCCATGCCCCGGGTGGATGAGCTAATCGAGCGGTTAGGACATGCAAGGTATTTCTCGGTCTTGGACCTCACCAAAGGGTACTGGCAAGTGCCCTTAACAAAGGCTGTCAAAGAAAAAACTGCCTTCATCACCCCTGAGGGGCTAAGGTATTACCCTTTGGCCTCCATGGCGCCCCCGCCACGTTTCAACGAATAATGGACCTTGTACTTCGTCCCCATCGTAGGTACGCCTCAGCTTACCTGGATGATATTGTTATTCATAGTACCGCCTGGAGAGTCACCTGCCCAAGGTGCAGGCGGTATTGGACTCCCTTCGGAAGGCTGGACTAACCGCTAACCCCAAAAAATGTGCGATAGGGTTAGAGGAGACTAAATACCTAGGATATGTCATTGGGCGCGGACTAATCAAACCCCAATTAAACAAAATAGAGGCGATACGGAACTGGCCCCGACCTGTCACCACTAGGCAAGTAAGGTCGTTCCTGGGAATGGTGGGCTATTATATGAGGTTTCGTTCCCCATTTTGCCACTTTAGCGGCTCTGTTGACAGGGCTCTTGAAGGGACGGAAGTTCGTGATGGTCTGCTGGAATGACCAGGCGGAAAAGGCTTTTTCCGTGTTGAAGTCGGTCCTGTGCGGATCACCGGTTTTGGTGATGCCCGACTTCAAGAGGGAGTTTGTGGTACAGACCGATGTCTCTGAAGTAGGCCTCAGAGCTATACTCTCTCAGAAAATCAATGAGGAGGAACATCCCGTTGTTTTCCTGAGCTGCAAACTCACCCCAGCCGAGACTAGGTACAGTATAATGGAGAGAGAGTGCCTGGGCATCAAATGGGCACTCGAGTCTTTCCGCTATTATCTGTTGGTGAGAAAGTTCCGTCTGGAGACCGACCACTCCCCTCTCAAGTGGATGAGCCAAGCCAAAGAGAGGAATACTCGGGTCATCAGATGGTTCTTATCCTTACAGAACTTTAAGTTCTCGGAAGAACACAGAGCAGGCTGTTGCAGGGAAACACGGATGCCCTGTCCCGGGTGCACTGTGTGGCATGTGTTCACCCCCTCAAGGTTGAACAAGGAGGGGGAGTATGTGATACAGTAAAGGGAGTTGTATGGGGAGGCAGGTATTTTCCTCCCAGTGTGTGCTGCTGGACCGATTAGCGGCCAGGTAGGGTCAAACACCGGACTGGACTTATGTGCCGGTCCGGGTTTTGACAACACTTACCTGCCTTTTAAAGACAGCTGGGTTCAGCAGAAAGGATCTCTGTATTAGGATCTGGGCTTGGAGGTCTGAGACCAGTGTGAGGGGAAACAGGCCGCTTTGAGGCAGAACTGCCAGGTGGGTGTAAACTAACACCAAAACCAAAAGGTGACTTTTTGTGTTGAATGTGACTTTTTGTTTATGAACTTGCTAAGAGTGTGAATAAACACTGAACTGTTTGATTTAAGAACTGGTTGGTGCCTCTATACTGCATCCGCTTATCCTGTCTAACAGAGCGAATCCCCACATATATATATATATGTTTGTTTGTTGGGGGGGGGGGGGGGATTATTGTGCCGTCGTGGAATACTCAAGAAAAGGAAATTTCCGGTAAGCGAAATTAAGTTTTTCCTTTTCGTCCTCCATAACGGCATTACTATGAAACATATCAGATACGTTTTAGTCTAGGGAGGGACTGCAGGACTTTTCTGCCAAACGCAAAATCCTTAGTGCAGCTAAGGTCCACCCTATAATGATTTACAAAAGTACATAAAGGAATTCAAGAGGGGCCTGGATGTATTTCTGGAGTGTAATAATATTACAGGCTATAGCTACTAGAGAGGGGTCGTTGATCCAGGGAGTTATTCTGATTGCCTGATTGGAGTCAGGAAGGAATTTTTTATTCCCCTAAAGCAGCGGTGGGGAACCATTTTGCTGCCAAGGGCCATTTGGATATTTGTAACATCATTCGGGGGCCATACAAAATTCTCAATAAAATTTTTTTACTGCTGTATTTGGTCAAACATATAATTGACTTAGGGATAAGTTACAGAAATTGCACTTCAATTAAAATAATCTAGAGGGCTGTATTTTTGCAGCACAAAATAGCGCCTGCACTATATATATACAGTATATTACATACAATACAGGCGCCATATTGACCACACATAGCAGTCTAATTTTTAAGTTCAGAATGTTACTTATTTGACATTAATGGCAGGAAGCTAAACCCAGGGGGTCCAGAGAGGGGTTCACCCAGCTTTCACTCTCCCTGCCTCTTTCTTCGCAACTGTCCCTGCCTTTGTCCCTTTCTCAGCAAAATATCTGCCCCCACCTCCATCAGCCTGAAATCAGCCTCCTATCAGACCCCCCAGGCCTACATCAGCCTCAGATCAGACTCCCATCAGACCTCTAAGCCTCAGATTAGACCCCAATCAGACCCTTCCTAGCTTCAGATCAGACTCCCATCAGACCCCCAGCCTCAGACCAGACCCGGATCAGACGCCCAGCCTCAGATCAGCCCCCATCAGACCCCCCAGGGTCAGATCAGCCCCTATAAGACCCCCCAGCCTCAGATCAGACCTTCATAATACCCTCCCTAGCCTCAGATCAGCCCCCATCAGACCCTCCCCAGCCTCAGATCAGCCCCCATCAGCCCCCCTAGTCTCAGATCAGACCCCTATCAAACCCCAGCCTCAGATCAGACACCCCCAGCCTCAGATCAGACCCTCCCAAGCCTCAGATCAGACCCCCATCAGACCCTCCCCACCCTCCTTTAGCCTCAGATCAGCCCCAATCAGACATCAGATCAGATACTGTATTTAAGATAAACAAATAAACTTACCTCTCCAGCTCCGTACGGCGCTGCCTCTTGGCAGATTCACTTACCCTCCCTGTTCTTCTTCCTGCCGCACTATATTGTCACCTCACACCGCACAGCGTCAGGTCATAGTGCACGTCTACGTGCACTGCGTCCTGACGCTGGATGTGTCAGGACACAGTGTGGGGCTGAAAGAAGACCAGGGAAGGTGAGGACAGCCAGTGCAGTGCTGTTCTCACCTTCCTGTGCCTCCCGTATGCTAATGACCGCTTCCATAATGGAAGGGGTCATAAGCATTTTCACATTATGTTCTGGCAGGGGGCCGGGGGCCACATGAAATGATACCGTGGGCCGCATACGGCCCTCGGGCCGGAGGTTCCCCACCCCTGCCCTAAAGTGAGGAAAATTGGCTTCTACCTCACAGTTTTTTTTTTGCCTTCCTCTGGATCAACTTGCAGGATGACAGGCCGAACTGGATGGACAAATGTCTTTTTTTCGGCCTTATGTACTATGTTATGTACTACTATGTTACATGGATGGACCATAAAGTGAGCTCTCAGATTCTCTCGGGATCTTTACCCTCAATTTTGTATGCCTCACAAACGAACAAGGGAAGAATAATTTCTCCCTGTCTGTGCAATTCTGTCACAACTTTAGGTAAATTTTAAAGAAAAGTCTGACAAAGGCTCAAATAGAGTAGATATTAATACCGTCAATACAGTATTTCGGTTCCAATGGGGGATGCCCCTTTAAGGAAACAAATTATACTGCACTCAATGCTGAAATATGCACTTTTAGCGTACTAGAACATTTGAGAGGACACAATTTTTCTACTAGCTGATATAGTATCTATGACTTGATCAGAGACTTTTATTTTTTTAGAATTAAAGGGGTTATCCAATCCTAAAAAAAAGCCCCCCATATGCCGGGTCCCTCACTTGTTGTAGAACTCACTTGGAGTGGAACTGTGCTCACTTTATCACCAGCATACAGGTTGTCATGGTTCCTAACAGAGCCATGCCTTCCCTGATCGTGCAATAGAAAAGATTTAGAAAAACTTTCAAATGATTATTCACCTTTTCTATTTTTTGGAACGGTAGGAGGCTTTTTTGGCTTATGGATAGAGTTGAGCGAACACCTGGATGTTCGGGTTCGAGAAGTTCGGTCGAACTTCCCGGAAATGTTCGGGTTCGGGATCCGAACCCGATCCGAACTTCGTCCCGAACCCGAACCCCATTGAAGTTAATGGGGACCCGAACTTTTGGGCACTAAAAAGGCTGTAAAACAGCCCAGGAAAGAGCTAGAGGGCTGCAAAAGGCAGCAACATGTAGGTAAATCCCCTGCAAACAAATGTGGATAGGGAAATGAATTAAAATAAAAATTAAAAAAATAAAAATTAACCAATATCAATTGGACAGAGGTGCCATAGCAGAGAATCTGGCTTCACGTCAGCAGAGAATCAGTCTCTTCATGCCATAGCAAAGAATCTGGCTTCATGTCAGCAGAGAATCAGTCTCTTCATGCCATAGCAGAGAATCTGGCTTCATGTCAGCGCAGAATCAGTCTTCATGTCATAGCAGAGAATCAGGCTTCACGTCACCCACCACTGGAACAGGCCACTGTCACACATTTAGGCCCCGGCACCCAGACAGAGGAGAGCGGTCCCGTAACAGAGAATCTGGCCTTATGTCAGCGCAGAATCTGTCTTCATGTCATAGCAGAGAATCAGGCTTCACGTCACCCACCACTGGAACAGGCCACTGTCACACATTTAGGCCCAGGCACCCAGGCAGAGGAGAGCGGTCCCGTAACAGAGAATCTGGCCTTATGTCAGCGCAGAATCTGTATTCATGTCATAGCAGAGAATCAGGCTTCACGTCACCCACCACTGGAACAGGCCACTGTCACACATTTAGACCCAGGCAGAGGAGAGAGGTCCCGTAACAGAGAATCTGGCCTTATGTCAGCGCAGAATCTGTCTTCATGTCATAGCAGAGAATCAGGCTTCACGTCACCCACCACTGGAACAGGCCACTGTCACACATTTAGGCCCAGGCACCCAGGCAGAGGAGAGAGGTCCCGTAACAGAGAATCTGGCCTTATGTCAGCGCAGAATCTGTCTTCATGTCATAGCAGAGAATCAGGCTTCACGTCACCCACCACTGGAACAGGCCACTGTCACACATTTAGGCCCCGGCACCCAGACAGAGGAGAGCGGTCCCGTAACAGAGAATCTGGCCTTATGTCAGTGCAGAATCTGTATTCATGTCATAGCAGAGAATCAGGCTTCACGTCACCCACCACTGGAACAGGCCACTGTCACACATTTAGGCCCAGGCACCCAGGCAGAGGAGAGAGGTCCCGTAACAGAGAATCTGGCCTTATGTCAGCGCAGAATCTGTATTCATGTCATAGCAGAGAATCAGGCTTCACGTCACCCACCACTGGAACAGGCCACTGTCACACATTTAAGCCCCAGCACCCAGACAGAGGAGAGCGGTCCCGTAACAGAGAATCTGGCCTTATGTCAGCGCAGAATCTGTATTCATGTCATAGCAGAGAATCAGGCTTCACGTCACCCACCACTGGAACAGGCCACTGTCACACATTTAGGCCCAGGCACCCAGGCAGAGGAGAGAGGTCCCGTAACAGAGAATCTGGCCTTATGTCAGCACAGAATCTGTCTTCATGTCATAGCAGAGAATCAGGCTTCACGTCACCCACCACTGGAACAGGCCACTGTCACACATTTAGGCCCCGGCACCCAGACAGAGGAGAGCGGTCCCATAACAGAGAATCTGGCCTTATGTCAGCGCAGAATCTGTCTTCATGTCATAGCAGAGAATCAGGCTTCACGTCACCCACCACTGGAACAGGCCACTGTCACACATTTAAGCCCAGGCACCCAGGCAGAGGAGAGAGGTCCCGTAACAGAGAATCTGGCCTTATGTCAGCGCAGAATCTGTATTCATGTCATAGCAGAGAATCAGGCTTCACGTCACCCACCACTGGAACAGGCCACTGTCACATATTTAGGCCCCGGCACCCAGACAGAGGAGAGCGGTCCCGTAACAGAGAATCTGGCCTTATGTCAGCGCAGATCTGTATTCATGTCATAGCAGAGAATCAGGCTTCACGTCACCCACCACTGGAACAGGCCACTGTCACACATTTAGGCCCAGGCACCCAGCAGAGGAGAGAGATCCGTTAACAGAGAATCTGGCCTTATGTCCAGCGCAGAATCTGTATTCATGTCATAGCAGAGAATCAGGCTTCACGTCACCCCCCACTGGAACAGGCCACTGTCACACATTTAGGCCCCGGCACCCAGACAGAGGAGAGCGGTCCCGTACAGAGAATCTGGCCTTATGTCAGCGCAGAATCTGTCTTCATGTCATAGCAGAGAATCAGGGCTTCACGTCAGCCACCACTGGAACAGGCCACTGTCACACATTTAGGCCCAGGGCACCCAGGCAGAGGAGAGGCGGTCCCGTAACAGAGAATCTGGCCTTATGTCAGCGCAGAATCTGGTATTCATGTCATAGCAGAGAATCAGGCTTCACGTCACCCACCACTGGAACAGGCCACTGTCACACATTTAGGCCCCGGCACCAGACAGAGGAGAGCGGTCCCGTAACAGAGATCTGGCCTTATGTCAGCGCAGAATCTGTATTCATGTCATAGCAGAGAATCAGGCTTCAACGTCACCCACCACTGGAACAGGCCACTGTCACACATTTAGGCCCAGGCACCCAGCAGAGGAGAGCGGTCCCGTAAAGAGAATCTGGCCTTATGTCAGCGCAGAATCTGTCTTCATGTCATAGCAGAGAATCAGGGCTTCACGTCTAGCCACCACTGGAACAGGCCACTGTCAACACATTTAGGCCCAGGCACCCAGGCAGAGGAGAGCGGTCCCGTAACAGAGAATCTGGCCTTATGTCAGCGCAGAATCTGTATTCATGTCATAGCAGAGAATCAGGCTTCACGTCACCCACCACTGAACAGGCCACTGTCACACATTTAGGCCCCGGCACCCAGACAGAGGAGAGGGGTCCCGTAACAGAGAATCTGGCCTTATGTCAGCGCAAGAATCTGTATTCATGTCATAGCAGAGAATCAGGCTTCACGTCACCCACCACTGGAACAGGCCACTGTCACATATTTAGGCCCCGGCACCCAGACAGAGAGAGCGGTCCCGTAACAGAGAATCTGGGCCTTATGTCAGCGCAGAATCTGTATTCATGTCATAGCAGAGAATCAGGCTTCACGTCACCCACCACTGGAACAGGCCACTGTCACACATTTAGGCCCAGGCACCCAGGCAGAGGAGAGAGATCCCGTAACAGAGAATCTGGCCTTATGTCAGCGCAGAATCTGTATTCATGTCATAGCAGAGAATCAGGCTTCACGTCACCCACCACTGGAACAGGCCACTGTCACACATTTAGGCCCCGGCACCCAGACAGAGGAGAGCGGATCCCGTAACAGAGTATCTGGCCTTATGTCAGCGCAGAATCTGTCCTTCATGTCATAGCAGAGAATCAAGCTTCACCGTCAGCCACCACTGGAACAGGCCACTGTCACACATTTAGGCCCAGGCACCCAGGCAGAGGAGAGAGGTCCCGTAACAGAGAATCGGCCTTATGTCAGCGCAGAATCTGTATTCATGTCATAGCAGAGAATCAGGCTTCACGTCACCCACCACTGGAACAGGGCCACTGTCACACATTTAGGCCCCGGCACCCAGACAGAGGAGAGCGGTCCCGTAACAGAGAATCTGGCCTTATGTCAGCGCAGAATCTGTATTCATGTCATAGCAGAGAATCAGGCTTCACGTCACCCACCACTGGAACAGGCCACTGTCACACATTTAGGCCCCGGCACCCAGACAGAGGAGAGCGGTCCCGTAACAGAGAATCTGGCCTTATGTCAGCGCAGAATCTGTCTTCATGTCATAGCAGAGAATCAGGCTTCACGTCAGCCACCACTGGAACAGGCCACTGTCACACATTTAGGCCCAGGCACCCAGGCAGAGGAGAGCGGTTCCCGTAACAGAGAATCTGCCTTATGTCAGCGCAGAATCTGTATTCATGTCATAGCAGAGAATCAGGCTTCACGTCACCCACCACTGGAACAGGCCACTGTCACACATTAGGCCCCGGCACCCAGACAGAGGAGAGGTTCATTCAACTTTGGGTTTGCCCCGCAATATAATGGTAAAATGAAATTAAAAATAGTATTGAATGAGGAAGTGCCCTGGAGTAGAATAATATATTGTTAAGGGGAGGTAGTTAATATCTAATCTGTACAAGGGATGGACAGGTCCTGTGGGATCCATGCCTGGTTCATTTTTATGAACGTCAGCTTGTCCACATTGGCTGTAGACAGGTGCTGCGTTTGTCCTGTAATGACGCCCCTGCCGTGCTGAATACACGTTCAGACAAAACGTGGCCGCCCGGGCAGGCCAGCACCTCCAAGGCATAAAAGGCTAGCTCTGGCCACGTGGACAATTTGGAGACCCAGAAGTTGAATGAGGGCCGAACCATCAGTCAGTACGTGGAGGGGTGTGCACAGGTACTGTTCCACCATGTTAGTGAAATGTTGCCTCCTGCTAACAACGTTCCGTATCAGGTGGTGGTGCACTTAGCTGTGGCGTGTTGACAAAACTTTCCACATCTCTGCCAATGCTAACCCTGCCCTCAGAGGAGCTGGGCGTGACACAGCTGCGTTGGCGACCTCTTGCTCCTCCTCTGCCTTCGCCTTGGGCTTCCACTGGTTCCCCTGTGACATTTGGGAATGCTCTCAGTAGCGCGTCTACCAACGTGCGCTTGTACTCGCGCATCTTCCTATCACGCTCCAGTGTAGGAAGTAAGGTGGGCACATTGTCTTTGTACCGGGGATCCAGCAGGGTGGCAACCCAGTAGTCCGCACACGTAAAATGTGGCAACTCTGCTGTCGTTTGCGCAGGCACTGCAGCATGTAGTCGCTTATGTGTGCCAGGCTGCCCAGAGGTAAGGACAAGCTGTCCTCTGTGGAGGTGTATCGTCATCGTCCTGTGTTTCCCCCCAGCCACGCACCAGTGATGGGCCCGAGCGCTTTGGGTGCCCACCCCGCTGTGAACATGCTTCATCCTCATCCTCCCTCACCTCCTCCTCATCCTCGTCCTCCTCGTCCTCCAGTAGTGGGCCCTGTCTGGCCACATTTGTACCTGGCCTCTGGTGTTGCAAAAAACCTCCCTCTGAGTCACTTCGAAGCGACTGGCCTGAAAGTGCTAAAAATGACCCCTCTTCCTCCTCTTCCTCCTGGGCCACCTCCTCTTCCATCATCGCCCTAAGTGTTTTCTCAAGGAGACATAGAAGTGGTATTGTAACGCTGATAACGGCGTCATCGCCACTGGCCATGTTAGTGGAGTACTCGAAACAGCGCAACAGGGCACACAGGTCTCGCATGGAGGCCCAGTCATTGGTGGTGAAGTGGGTCTGATCCGCAGTGCGACTGACCCGTGCGTGCTGCAGCTGAAACTCCACTATGGCCTGCTGCTGCTCGCACAGTCTGTCCAGCATATGCAAGGTGGAGTTCCACCTGGTGGGCACGTCGCATATGAGGCGGTGAGCGGTGAAAGGGATTTTTCATAAATCGTTTGATACATCACAGATAAGACATATATTATACAAGCCTCATCTCTGATGCATGCAGCACATCGAAATTAGCACGTAACACACCCTCTGCCAGTACTGGACACAATGGCAGCATCTCTGAACAAAGGAGCTATTTAACATCTCACCTCACATACAATCAAACAAACTAAGATAGCCTATTCACCTTGTTAACATATAGAAGGAACCCTGTTGACTGTAAAATAGCTCTTTTGCAAGTATTGTATACAGCAGATACCAGCATTGTTTAACAAAGTTTCAACTGTAATTTGGTGACACATGTTCCCAGAGCCTCTTTAGAAATACCAGGAGTGTTCCAATTGGACCTTGAGAAACAATATGCGCCCACCCCCAAAAAACCCTATAAGTATGTGATGAAAAATAAAGATGTCAGATATTTAACAACCTAAGTTCGGTCTGGGCTGATATTTATCTCTCTGATCAGACGCAAAGGGATATTCATTGCACAGGGAAATATTCATGGGTTGGAGGTCTGATGCCTCATCTTGTACCAGCATAAACCTGCCTGAAGAAAACCGCTAACAAGCGGGAAGGCCGAAGTTACGCTGTAGCGCAGACAGGCGAGCAGCGGCAGGGTGTGAACGCCGGAAGCGCGAACAGACGGCCCGCACTTTATGCAGCAGCTCTGACATGTCGGGGTAGTTGCGAATGAACTTCTGCACCACAAATTCAGCACATGCGCCAGGCAAGGGATGTGCGTCAAACCGGCTAGTCCCAGAGCTGCAACGAGATTTCGCCCATTATCGCACACCACCAGGCCGGGCTTGAGGCTCACCGGCAGCAACCACTCGTCGGTCTGTTGTTCTATACCCCGCCACAACTCCTGTGCGGTGTGGGGCCTGTCCCCCAAACATATGAGTTTCAGAATGGCCTGCTGACGGTTACCCCGTGCTGTGCTGAAGTGGTGGTGAAGGTGTGTGGCTGACTGGATGAGCTGGTGGAAGAAGAGGAGGAGGAAGCTGAGTAGGAGGAGGAGGAGACAGGAGGCAAAGAATGTTGCCCTGCGATCCTTGGCGGCGGAAGGACGTGCGCCAAATAGCTCTCCGCCTGGGGCCCAGCCGCCACTACATTTACCCAGTGTGCAGTTAGGGAGATATAGCGTCCCTGGCCGTGCTTACTGGTCCACGTATCTGTGGTTATGTGGACCTTGCCACAGATGGCGTTGCGCAGTGCACACTTGATTTTATCGGACACTTGTTTGTGCAGGGAAGGCACGGCTCTCTTGGAGAAGTAGTGGCGGCTGGGAACAACATACTGTGGGACAGCAAGTGACATGAGCTGTTTGAAGCGGTGTGTGTCCACCAGCCTAAATGACAGCATTTCATAGGCCAGTAGTTTAGAAATGCTGGCATTCAGGGCCAGGGATCGAGGTGAGAATTTACGCTTTCTCTCAAATGTTTGTGAGATGGAGAGCTGAACGCTGCCGTGTGACATGGTTGAGATGCTTGGTGACGCAGGTGGTGGTGTTGGTGGTACATCCCATGTTTGCTGGGCGGCAGGTGCCAACGTTCCTCCAGAGGCGGAGGAAGAGGCCGAGGCGGCGGCAGCAGCAGCAGAAGGGGCCGAGGCGGCGGCAGCAGCAGAAGAGGCCGAGGCGGCAGCAGCAGAAGAAGTAGCAGGGGGAGCCTGAGTGACTTCCTTGTTTTTAAGGTGTTTACTCCACTGCAGTTCATGCTTTGCATGCAGGTGCCTGGTCATGCAGGTTGTGCTAAGGTTCAGAACGTTAATGCCTCGCTTCAGGCTCTGATGGCACAGCGTGCAAACCACTCGGGTCTTGTCGTCAGCACATTGTTTGAAGAAGTGCCATGCCAGGGAACTCCTTGAAGCTGCCTTTGGGGGTGCTCGGTCCCAGATGGCGGCGGTCAGTAGCAGGCAGAGTCTCTTGGCGGCGGGTGTTCTGATTTTGCCCACTGCTCCCTCTTTTGCTACGCTGTTGGCTCGGTCTCACCACTGCCTCTTCCTCCGAACTGTGAAAGTCGGTGGCACGACCTTCATTCCATGTGGGGGTCTAGGACCTCATCGTCCCTGCATCGTCTTCCACCCAGTCTTGATCCCTGACCTCCTGTTCAGTCTGCACACTGCAGGAAAGACGCAGCAGTTGGCACCTGTGTTTCGTCATCATCAGAGACGTGCTGAGGTGGTATTCCCATGTCCTCATCATCAGGAAAAATATGTGGTTGTGCGTTAGTGCATTCTATCTCTTCCACCCCTGGGGAAGGGCTAGGTGGATGCCCTTGGGAAACCCTGGCAGCAGAGTCTTCAAACAGCATAAGAGACTGCTGCATAACTTGAGGCTCAGACAGTTTCCCTGATATGCATGGGGGTGATGTGACAGACCGATGGGCTTGGTTTGCATGCGCCATCTGTGCGCTTTCTGCAGAAGACTGGGTGGGAGATAATGTGACGTGCTGGATCCACTGTCGGCCACCCAATTGACTAATACCTGCTCAGGCCTTACCATCCTTAGAACGGCATTGGGCCCCACCGAATATCGCTGTAAATTCTGCTGGCTACTGGGACCTGAGGTAGTTGGTTCACTAGGACGTGTGGCTGTGGCAGAACGGCCACGTCCTCTCTCAGCACCAGAGGGTCCACTAACACCACCACGACCATGTCCACGTCCGCGTCCCTTATTAGATGTTTTCCTCATTGTTCCCGTTCACCACAATTTTGAGAGTGGCAAATTTGGGAATGCTTTTTCAACCCAGAACAAAAAGTCTGCTTTGACGGTCACTACAAATAACTTGACCAGCTAAAACACTGCAGATTTGGTTGAATAGAGATGTGAGACCTGTTTTTTTTTGCGCTGTGTGACAGGCATAGGTTTAATCACAGAATCACACTTCTATCAGCACGCTAGCGTGTGTCTTAGGTTTTTCTGAATGACACTATCAATAACTTCAATGTAAGATTTTCTTTTTGGGATAGATTTCAAGTAGGCCTGAAATACCACAAACTAGTTATTTTCAGAATGGCAAATTTGGGAATGCTTTTTCAACCCAGAACAAAAAGTCTGCTTTGACGGTCACTACAAATACCTTGACCAGCTAAAACTGTGCAGATTTGGTTGAATAGAGATGTGAGACCTGTTTTTTTTTGCACTGTGTGACAGTTATAGGTTTAATCACAGAATGACACTTCTATCAGCACGCTAGCGTGTGTCTTAGGTTTTTCTGATGACACTATCAATAACTTCAATGTAAGATTTTTCTTTTGGGATAGATTTCAAGTAGGCCTCAAATACCACAAACTAGTTATTTTCAGAATGGCAAATTTGGGAATGCTTTTTCAACCCAGAACAAAAAGTCTGCTTTGACGGTCACTACAAATAACTTGACCAGCTAAAACTGTGCAGATTTGGTTGAATAGACATGTGAGACCTGTTTTTTTTTGCGCTGTGTGACAGTTATAGGTTTAATCACAGAATGACACTTCTATCAGCCACGCTAGCGTGTGTCTTAGGTTTTCTGATGACACTATCAATAACTTCATGTAAGATTTTCTTTTTGGGATAGATTTCAAGTAGGCCTGAAATACCACAAACTAGTTATTTTCAGAATGGCAAATTTGGGAATGCTTTTTCAACCCAGAACAAAAAGTCTGCTTTGGCGGTCACTACAAATAACTTGACCAGCTAAAACTGTGCAGATTTGGTTGAATAGACATGTGAGACCTGTTTTTTTTTTGCGCTGTGTGACAGTTATAGGTTTAATCACAGAATGACACTTCTATCAGCACGCTAGCGTGTGTCTTAGGTTTTTCTGAATGACACTATTAATAACTTCAATGTAAGATTTTCTTTTGGGGATAGATTTCAAGTAGGCCTCAAATACCACAAACTAGTTATTTTCAGAATGGCAAATTTGGGAATGCTTTTTCAACCCAGAACAAAAAGTCTGCTTTTACGGTCACTACAAATAACTTGACCAGCTAAAACTGTGCAGATTTGGTTGAATAGAAATGTCAGGTCTATTTTTTAGGCGCTGGGTGACAGGCTCAACTTGCCCCTGATGTAATATATGGCCAAAAAAATAACCACACTGTTGATGGTTAAATGCACTTGGGTGACACAGGCTCAGCCTGCAGCTGATGTAGTATATGGCCAAAAAATAATCAGACTGTTGATGGTTAAATGAACTTGGGTGAAACAGGCTCAGCCTGCAGCTGATGTAGTATATGGCCAAAAAATAACCAGACTGTTGATGGTTAAATGCACTTCGGTGACACAGGCTCAGCCTGCAGCTGATGTAGGATATAGCACAAAATAACCACACTATCGATGGTTAAATACACTTGGTGATAGCTCGTGCTGGCGCACCACAAGTCACAAAATGGCCGCCGATCACCCCAGAAAAAAAGTGATCTAAAAACGCTCTGGGCAGCCTCAAAAAAGTGAGCAAGTCAATAATAGCACTTCAATGATCCACAGCTGCAGATCGATCACAGAATGAAGTCTTTTGGAGGAGTTAATCTGCCTAATCTCGCCCTAACGTCGCAGCTGCAACCTCTCCCTATGCTTGAATCAGCAGAGTGACGTGCAGCGCTACGTGACCCAAGCTTATATAGAGGCTGGGTCACATGCTGCACTGGCCAATCACAGCCATGCCAATAGTAGGCAAGGCTGTGATGGCCTCTTGGGGCAAGTAGTATGACGCTTGTTGATTGGCTGCTTTGCAGCCTTTCAAAAAGCGCCAAGAAAGCGCCGAACACCGAACCCGGACTTTTACGAAAATGTTCGGGTTCGGGTCCGTGTCACGGACACCCCAAAATTCGGTACGAACCCGAACTATACAGTTCGGGTTCGCTCATCCCTACTTATGGAATCTAAAAGAATCCCCTATTTTTTTTTAACTTGGGTTGGGATTGGATTTCTCCCAGTTGTCAATCCATCCCATCTTGTACAGAAGTTGACAAGTCCGAAACACATGATCTTCCAGTGACTGTTTTGAATTGCTGATAATAAGAAGGTTGTCTAAGTATGGAACTATAATTACGTTCGACCTTCTCAAATGGGAAACTACTTCTGTCATTAGTTTTGTGAATACCCTTGGGGCAGATGTTGTTCTGAAGGGTAATGCTTGGAAATGAAAGTGGGAGATCTGTCCTGCTAGGTGCACTGCAATCCTGAGATACTTCTGATCCGCCTGACTGACGGGTACATGGTAATAAGCATCTTGAAGGTCTAAAGTGGCCATAAAGTCTTTGTCACGACCCTTGGTTAAGTCGTGACTCTGTGTCTACACGTGCGGTTGCCGTTGGCAACGGTGTTTGAATGTGAGGCATTTTCCCTTGGTTGTGGTGTTTCCCCATTTGGCCTCTTTATATGTTGGTGTGTTGCTGCTTGAAGTCAGAGTTTGCTTGTCAGCCTGTGTTGGAGCTTTGCTCCCTGACTGTATGTTTGATGTCTGTGTGAGCCACCCTTATTTGTGATTCTGTTTCCTTTGCTGTGTCAGTTTGTCCCCACCGGTGTGTTTCTGTTATTCCTCCCCCACCTGGTGTATGTAGTTTTGGTGTGGTCCCTGTTTGGAGGTTCGCATGGTGGTGTGATTGTTCTGGAAGGGGCTTGCTTCCCCGGAGGGGTTTAAGCGAAGACAAGACTGTGGGTTTCCCAGCCTGGAGCCTCTGTCCATCTCGGCTGCGGCAGGTAAGTGTTGATAGCATTGTTATGTTGCTGTGTGACTTACCTGCCGTACTGTTTCACCCATAGTCTTGCATCCTGTCAGCTACTGGGCCTCTGGAGACGCCTGTCATCCGTGTCGTGGATGCACAGGTATTCTCTGCATTGTCATCATCTGTAGGGCAATGCAGGGATTCCTAGATCTCTAGGCACGTGGGTATGAGTCCTTTTACCACTGAAGGGGGCTCATACAGTTAGGAGACTAGAGCCTGTTGAGGGAAGCGTTAGGAGGTGACCAGCTCCCTTTTCGCTGCATTGCGGCCTGGTAGCCAGAGCATTGCGCGATGGGGGGTTCCCCCACTCCCCGTCGTGACAGTCTTTTTCCTTCAAGAGAGTTATTGTGGATTTTTATCAACTTCATCTTGAATTTTTTGTACTTTATGTACTTGTTTAATGATTTTAAATTTATTAGCAACCTGTAAGACCGATTTAGCTTTTTTACTAGAAACACTGTTGAATGGTACCCGGTTTTCCACTGATTTTAAGGAACTGGCACTATAACCTTTTTCTGCAGTAGCTTTAATATGTCTTTTTCTAATATTTGTTGTAGAATTGGAGAATTCTTTAATGGAGTAACTTTGAAGACTGGTAGAGGGGGAGGAAGATGAAAGTTTATACTGTGTAGCCCTTTCTTATGTTCAGGACCAACAGATTTTCAGTGATCTATTCCCACTGCTAAATAAAAATTTTCAACCTCCCCCTACTTGAAGTCTGGCATCATTGTTTAGTGGTCTCTGTATTTTTGGGATTAAACAGAAATTTTTTTCCCGCTTTCTGATTTGACTGAAAGAAGACTCCTTTCTTAAAATTTGAAAGGGGTACTTTCTTGTCCAGGAGTCTACAGGAAGCAATTTTTGGAATCTGCAGCTTTTTCTAAAATCTTTTTTAAGTCCTGCCCAAATAGGAGAGATCCATGAAAGGATAAACTACATAACCTAAGGTTAGATGACACATCCCCTGAACCAGGATTTTAACCATAAAGCCCTTCTGGCAGCTACCGAGAGGGCTGAGGATCTAGCTGCAATCCTGACAGATTCTGCTGTTGCGTCAGACAAAAAAATAAATAGTTTTTAGCAACCGTGCATCATAAGGGGTTTCTTCCTTTTAATAAGGATTCAAGCTGGACTAACCACCTTCTTAAAGATCTGGACACCAATGTGGATGCTCAATTAGGCTTAAAAAGTGCAGTTGCCAATTCCCAAGACCTTTTTAAACACATATCTATTTTTTGTCCATTGGGTATTTTAATGTGCCCATATCTTCAAAGGGAAGAGTGTTGACTATTTTTACCAATTTCGACAAGGAGACGTCTACTTTTGGACAATCTAGCAGCACTTTTTCCTCTTCCTCATCAAAGGGAAACTATTTAGGAATGAATAGTTTCCTGTCAGGAAACTATTCATTCCTAATTTTAAAAAGGGAATTTTAATCAGGGAATGGAGATTTTTGTGAATAGGAAAAACTTTCCTTCTTTTTAATCCAGGCAACTAAAAATTTCATCATGAACTGTCCTTTGGACCTTCTCATCAGTTAAATTCATTGTTGCTCTCACTGCTTTAACCAATCGTTTTATCTCTCTTGAAAAATCTTCAGAGTCTGAATCAGAGGAAACTGAGCAGGAATCTGAAGATATTGGGGATTTTACCACATGACAGGAGGCTTCGTATTTTGCATTAAACTCTCTTTACTTACTCCACATAGCAGTAAAGAAACAGTTAAAACAGTAACCAATCAAAATGCAATAGGAGGTAATATATTCTGAGCCGTGAGACTCCTCCTCCTCTTTCTTTACTGCTCCATCAGACAGACAGGTCAGAGTTTCTGCTCTCCCAGTTATAAGGTTTTGGGGGTTACGTATCTCCATTTGAGTTTTTTCTATCTATCCTTGTGGTAATATTTAATGTCTACTACTACATTTTGGGAGGTTTGTGGCTCAAGCAAAATTTTTTCTCCTCAGTTGGTCTCCCGTCCCTGTCTGGCCTTCTCACTCGGACGAGGAGGATAAGCTTTACTAGTTTATTTATTTACTAGCACCCCCCCCCATCCCCCGCCCCCCCCCCAAGGATTTTGGTAAGGGGTAACGTTCACCCCGTCTGCGAATATCGCGTCGCGATTTTTTCGCCGCGCATTTTCGGTAAAAAAAATTTTCGCTGCGCATTTTTGCTCGCGGCAGCCGCGGCAATTATACTCGCGTCTCGCGAGAACTGTGGCCGCCATTTTGGATAGAGACTCCGTGTCCAGCGCGCTCGGTTTTTGCGCTCGAATCACATAAGCCTGTCAGACGACCAGGCAGGGCTCTCAAATCTGTGGCCGTTTGTCCAGGCCTCATCCCTGGGCTTTGGGGTGTCGCCCCGGAATTGCTGCTGCTACTGAGGTGTCAATCATACATCCTCTATTCCTGGGTGCTGCCCAGTGTAAAAATCCCAATTTACCCTGCTGGGGTTATAGGTACTGCTGGTACCATCTCTATATACTTTATACTACCCTGTGCCAGGGTGTTGTTGGACAATGGACCAGAACGCTGCACAGCTTCAGGCCATGATTAATGAGGCAGTTGCTGCCTCGATGGAGAAGGCTTTCTCCAGAATTATAACGGCGGCTGATGGGCCAGATGACCTCGCTGAGGTCCCGCAACAGGACTACGATTCCGAGGCTTCGGGGTCACAGGTTCGTGCCGACTCTCGGCCACAAAAACGCCATTGGAAAGGAGAGAAGGGCTCTGCTGATCCGGACAGGGGCAAGGCCCCCGCCAAGCGCGACAAACCGTCTCCTCTCGCTCCCTCGCCTGAACATCATTACTCCTCGGACGAGGAGGATAAGCTTTCTCCGTCCATGAATATTCTGGACTCGTGGCAGGCCGCGGACTCCGACGTTCCGGAGGACGCCTGGGCCTCAGATCAGGGCGTGTTTTCCGGTAACCAAAAGGGCACCTTTCTAGAAACCGCCCAGCTACCCGACGACTCGGTGCCACCGCTGGAGGATGAGGAAACCATCCTGGACCCCTCCGGCCAACGTCTCTTCGATCCGAGAAACATCCGTCATCCACGTTCTGGGGACTGGACGCCTCCGGATCACCTCGCAAAGTTTATGCACCTATGGCTACGCAAACCTATGGACAAAACGGTTCGCAACCGTTTACGATCTGAATGCCCTCGCCCTCTGTTACCCGACTTCGTGGCGCAAACTCCGGAGTTCGACCAGATCATGACCACCTTTATGTCTAGGGGTGGTCGGGACCCTCGCAAAGGGGTTGAGAAGGCATTCCACGGCGTGCAGGATAAACTGTTGGACTCCATTGGTCCACTTTCCCGCATTTTGTATTTGGCGGATGATGCCCTAGCGCGATCAGAGGAGTTTGACGCTAATATGGTTCGTGAATGGGCTCACGACATTAGAGAATGGGCTCAAAGGTGCTTCTGCTTTGTAGGCAACGCCAACGTAGCCCTCTCTTCTGAGAGGAGGAAAGCAGCATTACTCCGTCTTGACGGAAAATTGGTGGAATTGGGCACCAAGGAACTAGGACCTCTGGCACAGGGCAAGCTATTTGGCGAGACTTTCTGAAGGAGCTCAATAGACATGTGAATGTCTTTACCTCGCTTAACAAAGCACAGACCTCCATGAAGCGGGTCTTCCGAGCCAACTCCCAAAGGGGTGTTTTTGGAAGGGCTGGCCGCCACAGAGGCCGAGCAGCCAGCCGATTCTGGCCTTCGGGCCCCAGTTCTCAAAGGCCTCAACCGTTCTACCCAGAAACAGGCTATAGACAGCCTTTCTCCTTCACCAGAGGAGCCGACAGAGGTCGTGGATCACGTGCCCGGGGCAGGGCTCGCTTCAACTCCACCGGTAAGTCGTCACCTGTTGCAGGTACCTCTTCTCACTCATACAGCAGGTCGTATTTCCCTTTGTTTTCAGAACTGGGCGGCTATATCGTCGGACGCATGGATACTCCAAACGGTGCAGGGTTACGTCATAGACTTCGTGGGACGTCCAGACCAGTCGATCCTGCCGCATCCTTTTCTCTGCTCCGCAGAGGACTACAGGTTGATAGCAAACGAGCTACTAGACCTCCACTCCAAGGGTGCGGTGGAGCCCGCACACGATCAGGGAGGCTTTTTCAGCAATCTTTTCTTGGTGAAGAAAAAGACCGGGGACTTCAGACCAGTCTTAAACTTAAAAAAGCTCAACTCCTTTGTGCGATACAGGCACTTCAAGATGGAGGGCATTCACCTTCTGAGGGACCTCCTTCGAGACAGAGATTGGTTCACGAGACTGGACCTCAAAGACGCGTACTTGTCGGTACCGGTCCACTTAACCTGCCGACGTTTCCTCAGATTCCTGTGGCAAGGTCGACCGTGGCAGTTCACGTGCCTCCCTTTCGGCCTCAGTTCAGCCCCGTGGTGTTTCACCAAGTTGCTGAAGCCTGTGGTCGCACATCTTCGTGCTCAAGGGATTCGGTGCATTATATACCTGGACGACCTGCTTCTGTTTTGCGACGACAGGTCCGGACTGACTCGGCACACACATTTTACCGTCGACTTCCTGACCTCCCTAGGGTTCGTGGTGAACTTCTTGAAGTCAGAGTTGTCCCCGACTCAGACTGTCCAGTTTCTGGGATTCGAGATAGACTCCAGGTCCAGCACACTACGCTTACCAGCGACGAAGATCGCGGCTATCAAGAAGGAATTGCGCAGAGTCATCCGCTGTTTCTCCATTCCACTCCGTACTCTAGCTCGGATCGTAGGTCTACTATCCGCTTCCATTCAGGCCATTTTCCCGGGACCGCTCCACTACAGGGCGATGCAACGTCTGAAGACCTACTTTCTCCATCGGAATCCTTCCTACGATCGATCCCGATAACGGAAGAGGTCAGGGAGGAATTCAGATGGTGGCTAGACAGCATGGAGGCTTGGAACGGCCGAGCCATCTTCGGGAACTCTCCCGATGTCGTTTTGGAGTCGGACGCCAGCCTTTGGGGCTGGGGCGCGACGGGCGGAGGCAGATCAACCGGAGGCGCCTGGACCGCTCAAGAGAGTCTTCTCCACATCAACTGCCTGGAGCTGTTGGCGGGGTCGTTCGCTATCCGCAGTCTGGCGAAGGACAAGTCACATTGCTGTATTCTCTTGCGGATGGACAACATCTCGGCGGTCCGCTATATCAACCGCCTGGGCGGAGCCCGTTCCCGACTACTGTCGGAGGTGACGAAGGAGATCTTCGACTTCTGCCTTCCCCGCAACATTTCACTCAAGGCGGAATACCTTCCGGGGGAGACGAATCTGACGGCAGACTGGTTCTCACGTCACTGGAGGGACAGCAGCGACTGGAGATTGGATCCTCAGGTCTTTCAACGACTCTCGGTCAGGAGGGGCCCCCTCCGACTGGACCTATTCGCTTCCCGCAACAACAGGCAGACTCCGGCCTACTTCAGCTGGCTACCGGATCCGGAGAGTTTAGCGGTGGACGCGTTTCTCCAACAATGGCCAGCCAAGGGAGCGTACGCCTTTCCCCCTTTCAGCATGATCGCACGGACAATTCAATTCCTGAGGAATCAACGCATTTCTCTCCTGCTCGTCGCTCCGCTTTGGCGGAGTCAACCGTGGTTCCCGGACCTTCTGGAGCTCTCCTACATCGAGCCGTTGCTTCTACCGTCTTTCCCGATGCTCCTCACGGACCCGAAAGGGAATCCGCATTCCCTGGTACTCGAGGGCCGTCTCCTTCTGGTGGCTTGGGCTCTTTCCGGGGAGCCTGGCAGACCAGCGATTTATCGCAGGCAGCTAGAGACCTCATATGGGACTCCTGGGCTCCTGGAACTAGAAGATGTTACTTATCAGCTTGGGATTCCTGGTCCTCTTGGTGCCGTGAACGGGACTTCGATCCATTTACGGCACCTGTGACAGCCATATTGAATTTTCTGTCACATTTGTTCTCTTTGGGCCGCTCCTATCGTTCTCTCAACGTGGTGCGTTCCGCTATTTCGGCGGCGCACGTTCCCTCTCTTGGTATCCCAATCGGGAGGGATCCACTTGTTTGCCGTTTACTTAGGGGTATAAGGTTGCAGAGACCTCCGGGCCCCAGATATTCTCGTCTCTGGGATGTGGCCTTGGTTCTTCAGTTTCTGAGAGATTGGCCGAATAATACCTCCCTCTCTCTAAGACAGCTGTCGGCCAAGTTGACTTTGTTACTTTGCCTCGTTTCCTTTCGTCGAGTTTCGGACGTACGGGCTTTCGACGTCGACGCTTTTTCGGTCTCTCCGGAGGGAGTTACCTTTCGGGTGTCTAGACGTACCAAGTCCAACTCTACGTCGGTCTTTTATCCCTTCTTTGCCTCAGAACCACAACTTTGTGTCGTTTCTACCCTTACTCGGTACGTAGAGGTCACTTCCGCGCTTCGAACTTCTGCCTCGGGACAGCTTTTGGTGTCCTACGTTCGGCCTCACGTTCCCGTCTCAACTACTACACTCGCCAGATGGATACGGTGGCTTCTGTCTCTGGCGGGCGTGGACCCCTGTTTTGGGGCACATTCAGTTCGTGGGGCGGCTGCTTCGTCGGCTTTCTCGGCAGGCGCTTCTCTGACAGACATCCTACATTCGGCGGACTGGTCGAGGGAGTCTACCTTCAGGACATTCTACTTTCGCCCAAGCACGGGGGCGGCTATGTGTCTTGTGAATCAGCGTTAAAAAATGCAAAATACGAAGCCTCCTGTCATGTGGTAAAATTGAAGATTATGCTAGCGCTAGTGTACTTATAATCTTAATTTTAGTAATGACAGGAGGCGAGTATTTTCCCACCTCTTTCCCACCCTTGGTAAGTGCTCGTGGGTAAGTATATGGTTTCATTCCCTTTTGCGTTTTAGCAGCCAAGATCCTTTTAAGTGATGTCATTTACTGTCATTTTATGTGGGTCATGCCTGCAAGCAGGTTCAGTTTCGGTTCCTAACCCATTTCACATTGTTTTTCAGTATAAATGCTTGAGGTTTCCGGTCCAACTTCAGGGAGTTTCTTCGTGTCGATTGGACTTCGTCTCACGGAGATTTGAGTGCGGACAGAAGGTCTTTTGATTCCGGTTACAGTTCTTTCCGGATTTTTCATCATGCCTTACGGTTACAGGACAAGGAGTTCGTTCGGTGGTTCGTGGTTTAAGAGACATTGACTTTAGTTTGTCCAGTTTTTTCTGATGTCGCATGCGAAAGAGGAGGAGGAGTCTCACGGCTCAGAATATATTACCTCCTATTGCATTTTGATTGGTTACTGTTTTAACTGTTTCTTTACTGCTATGTGGAGTAAGTAAAGAGAGTTTAATGCAAAATACTCGCCTCCTGTCATTACTAAAATTAAGATTATAAGTACACTAGCGCTAGCATAATCTTCAATTATTTATTAAGCTGAAATACGCATATATTAGGCATATTTCCGGTGCAGATTGTGGCGCAAAGGCTAGTTGGGCCGCAATATGCGACTTCTCCCCGCTCACACCAGGTCTAAAAAAGCTTAGGGGTTTATTAAGCCCGGTCTCTAAAACGCTGGTCTTAATAAATGTGCCCCATTGTTTACACACTCTGCGTTTAAAGCATGACGGTTCAGACGCAGATACTTCAGATAATACCAAACAAATCTCTTTCCTAATGACATCCCTTAATTCCTGTTTTAAATTATGCATCCCAAAATGGCACCAATAAAAAGTATTGTCTTTCCTGCAAAAGGCAAGCCCTCAGACATCCACTCTGACAGAATTGCAATTTTTGCCCACCTCACAAAAAAATTTGATAAAAAGCGATCAGAAATCCGAATGTAACCCAAAATGGTGTCAATAAAAACTGCAGCGTGTCCGACAAAAATAAACCCCTACACAACTCAGTCAACAAAAAATAAAAAAGTTATGGCTCTTAAAAATAAAAAATGGAGATGGTGCAGAGAAGGGCAACTAAAGTAATAACTGGAATGGGTGGACTACAGTACCCACAAAGATTAGCAAAATTAGGATTATTAGAAAAAAGACGACTAAGGGGTGATCTAATAACTATGTATAAATATATCAGGGGTCTGTACAGAGATCTCTCCCATCATCTATTTATCCCAAGGACTCAGATTGTGACGAGGGGACATTCTCTAGGTCTGGAGTAAAGAGGGTTTCTACACAAACATAGAAGAGGATTCTTTACAGTAAGAGCAGTGAGACTATGGAACTCGCTGCAGGAGGAGGTGGTGATGGTGAATTCACTAAAAGAGTTCAAGAGGGGCCTGGATATATTTCTGGAGTGTAATAATATTACAGGTTATAGTTAATAGAGATGGGTTGTTGATCCAGGGAGTTTTTGTTTTTTTTCCCCCTAAATTGGCTTCTACCTCACAGTTTTTTTTTTTTACTTCCTCTGGATCAACTTGCAGGATAACAGGCTGAACTGGATTGACAGATGTCTTTTTACAGACTTATAAACGATGTTACTATGTTATCTGCCTGACTGAGACCACCTTGACGCGGGTAGGCAGGCACAGATGTGTTTTGATGAAAATATATTGGCTGAGAGTCTCAGATTTTATCATATCAGAGTGAGGGCTTAGTCCATATATAATGCTTACATCTGTAGTGTTAGTGCATTATTATCTGTTGTTTTCTGTGATTTTTTTCATAAATTTAGCCGCATATTTATTTATCATATTGTGCAGGATGTTTTTATCTTTTCTCTGATTTTTGTTTAGTTTGTAGTATACACCTTCAAGTTTGAATGCACTTCTATTTTATCCTGGGAGTAGCATTCTTGTGCACTTTTGCCCCTCCTATCTAACAGGCAACCTTGATTAGGTGGTACATATAGCTGTTCGTGCTCCTCCTCTCATCGGTTGCTGCATGCGCATAGAGGTGACTAGGAGCAGCACACTATATGTGCAGAGTCTGCTCTACTGAATGTAGATGCCCAGTGGCATAGGTAGGTTTAGAGTAAGACCTGCCTGACTAAGACCACCTTGGCGTGGGTAGGCGGGCACAGATGTGTTTTGATCAAAATATATTGGCTGAGAGTCTTGGATTTTATCATATCAGAGTGAGGGCTTAGTCCATATATAATGGTTGCGTCTATTGTGTTAGTGCATTATTAACTGTTGTTTTCTGTGATTTTTATACAGATTCTACCCTAAATACTGTGCCCACTGTGCTCCATATGCCCCAAATACTATAGTAAAGAAATAACGGTGCCATAAAGATAGACCTTCATAGTAAAAGTGCTCCTCAAAATCCCACTAATAATAATATCCTCCCAGAGTGCCCTCAGTAGTAATAATGCCCCCAATAGAGCCTCCATTAGTAAAAGTGCCTGCTATATTGTGCCCAAAAAATATGCCCCTACAAAGCCACCAGTAGAAATAAAGCCCTCTATATTGCTCTGAGTAGTAATAAGCCCCTCTATAATGCAACCCTTTAGACCCCAGTAGAAATAAGGGAGATCTATAAGCCTCGTCCATAGAAGTAATAAAGCCCCCTCCAGTGCCCCTAGTATTTATAATGCTCCCTGTAGTAGCCCCAATAATAGTGCCCCCAGAATTGATATTGCCCCTGCAGTGCTCCGTGTTTTTATAATACACCTTTTAGTACCCCCCATGATTTATAATGTCCTCCTGCAGTGCCCCAGTATATGAAATGCCCCCTACCATTATAACAATCCCCTGTACTACCCCTAGTATTTATTCTCACACCGGTGCCGTGCTGTTTACCCAGCACACAGGGCCGGCAGGAGGAGACGAATGCTGGCCTGTCAATCAAGACTGGCAGGGCGTGGAATGAGGTGGGAGAACGAAGCATCTAGGAACAGGAGCAACGCCCCCCCCCCCCGCTCTTAGAGGCTAATTTGCATATTATAAAAGTTAGAACTGTTCAGTAATGGGAGCATGAATAAACACAAGAATAGCAGAGTTAGGTTTTGCTGACATTAGCACATCGACAATGTCAGCCAGTTTAACCCCTTCCCGACATATGACGTAAAAGTGACTTGCAGCATTTTGACGTACTATTAAGTCATGTAATCGGGCGGGCATTGGAGCGGCCCGGCAGTCCCTGATAGCCGAGCCCCTGCTGTATCCGCCAGCATTGCTGTAAAAGCCGATTCCGGCAGATTAACCCCTTCTATGGGTGACAAGGTAGCCCGATGCCATGCACAGGCTGCCCAATGCCTTGCACGGCATCGGGACCTGCCTTCTACAGGGGCCAAGGAGATCCAGCCCCACTTTGGGTCTCCCAGGCAACCTGTTAGTGTATTACTCTGTGTAATACACTAACAGGCAATGCATTGCAGAGGGGATCAGAGCCTCAAAAGTTTAAGTCCCAGAGTGGGACAGAAATAAAGTTAAAAAAAAAAGCAAAATTTTTTTTTAATAAAATAAAAAAAGTTTCAAGTAAAAAAAGAAAAAAAATAGACAAAAAAAAAACACCTTTCCCCTAATTTTATAATAAAAAAATAGAGAAAAAAAACACACATATTGGGTATCACTGCGTCCATAACGCGGCTCTATAAATATATCACATGATCCACCCCATCTGATAAATGCCATTAAGAAAAAACGGTGTAAAAAAAAAGCCATTTTTGTCACCTTACATCACAAAAAGTGCAACACCAAATGATCAAAAATAGTACCAATGAAACCGTCACCTCCTCCCGCAAAAAATGAGCCCCTACATAAGAAAATTGCTGAAAAAATAAAAAAACTATGGCTCTCAGAACATGGAGACATTAAAACATAATTTTTTTGTTTCAAAAATGCTATTATTGTGTTAAAGTGAAATAAAAAAAAAGTATACATATTAGGTATCGCTGAGTCTGTAACAACCAGCTCTATAAAAATATCACATGACCTAATCCCTCAGGTGAACACCTTAAAAAAATAAAAACACCTTACATCACAAAAATTGAAACACGAAGCGATCAAAAAGGCGCATGTTCCCAAAATAGTACCAATTAAACTGTCACCTCATCCCACCAAAAAATAGACCCTACCTAAGACAATCGGTCAAATTTTTTTTTAAAAAGTATGACTCTCAGACAATAGATCCACTAAAATAAGATTTTTTTGCTTCAAAACTGCTATTATTGTGTTAGTGAAATAAATAAAAAGTAGACATTAGGTATTGCACCGTCCGTAACGATCTGCTCTATAAAAATGTCACATGACCTAACCCCTCAAGTGAACACTGTAAAATAAAAACTGTGCCAAAACAACCAATTTTTTTGGTCACTCCATAAGGCTACTTTCACACACGTTCTGCTGTCCGCTCGTGAGCTCCGTTTGAAGGGGCTCACGAGCGGAGCAGAACGCTTCCGTCCAGCCCTGATGCAGTCTGAATGGATGCGGATCCGCTCAGACTGCATCAGTCTGGCGGCGTTCAGCCTCCGCTCCGCTCGCCTCCGCACGGCCAGGCGGACAGCTGAACGCTGTTTGCAGCGTTCGGGTGTCCGCCTGGCCGTGCGGAGGTGTGCGGATCCGTCCAGACTTACAATGTAAGTCAATGGGAACGGATCCGCTTGAAGATGACACCATATGGCTCAATCTTCAAGCGGATCCGTCCCCCATTGACTTTACATTGAAAGTCTGAACGGATCCGCTCAGGCTACTTTCGCACTTAGAAATTTTTCTAAGTTATTAATGCAGACGGATCCGTACTGAACGGAGCCTCCGTCTGCATTAATATGATCGGATCCGTTCAGAACGGATCCGATCAAGCGCAAGTGTGAAAGTAGCCTTAAGTGTAATAATGAATGATCAAAAAAAAATCATATGTACCCAAAATGGTACCAATAAAAACATCAACTCTTCATGCAAAAAATTAGCCCCTACACAAGATGATCGACAGAAAAATATAAAAAATATGGTGTTCAGAAAATGGAAACAAAAAACAATCTTTTTTTCAAAAATGCTTTATTGTGTAAAACTGAAACAAACAAAAAAGTTGACATATTTGATATCATTGTGTCCGTAACAACCTGCTCTAGAAAAATAGCACATGATCTACCCAAAATCACTCCGGTCATCACATGATCCATCACCATGGTAAAAGATCATGTGATGGATCATGTGATGACCGGAGTGACATCACCACAGGTCCTTGACCTGTAATGAATGCTTACCACAGGTCCTGTTCAGTAAAGGAGACAGAAGGAGATGCCGGGCATCGCGATCAAGTGGACTAAGGTGAGTTAAATTCTTTTTACATTTTTTTTAACCCCTCCAGCGCTATTTTACTATGCATTCTGTATTCAGAATGCTATTATTTTCCCTTATAACCATGTTATAAGGGAAAATAATAATGATCGGGTCTCCATCCCGATCGTCTCCTACCAACCGTGCGTGAAAATCGCACTGCATCCGCACTTGCTTGCGGATGCTTGCGATTTTCACGCAACCCCATTCACTTCTATGGGGCCTGCGTTGCGTGAAAAACGCAGAATATAGAGCATGCTGCGATTTTCACGCAACGCACAAGTGATGCGTGAAAATCACCGCTCATGTGAACAGCCCCATAGAAATGAATGGGTCGGTATTCAGTGCGGGTGCAATGCATTCAACTCACGCATGGCATCCGCGCGGAATACTCGCCCGTGTGAAAGGGGCCTTAGGGACCGGGCTCATTTTCACCTTAAGGACCAGGCCATTTTTTGCAAATCTGACCAGTGTCACTTTATGTGGTGATAACTTTAAAACGCTTTGACTTATCCAGGCCATTCTGAGATAGTTTTTTCGTCACATATTGTACTTCATGACACTGGTAAAATGGATAAAAAAAAATATATTTTTATTTATAAAAAAAATACCAAATTTGCCAAAAATGTGCAAAAATTTGCAAATTTTCAAGTTTCAATTTCTCTACTTCTATAATACATAGTAATACCTACAAAAATAGTTATTACTTTACATTCCCCATATGTCTACTTCATGTTTGGATCATTTTGGGAATGACATTTTATTTTTTGGGGATGTTACAAGGCTTAGAAGTTTAGAAGCAAATCTTGAAATTTTTCAGAAATTTTCAAAAAATTACTTTTCTAGGACCAGTTCAGGTCTGAAGTCACTTTGTGAGGCTTACATAATAGAAACCACCCCAAAATGACCCCATTCTAGAAACTACACCCCTCAAGGTATTCAAAACTGATTTTACAAACTTTGTTTACCCTTTAGGTGTTCCACAAGATTTAATGGAAAATAGAGATACAATTTCAAAATTTCACTTTTTTGGCAGATTTTCCATTTTAATATTTTTCTTCCAGTTACAAAGCAAGGGTTAACAGCCAAATAAAACTCAATATTTATGTCTGTGATCTGGAGTTTACAGAAACACCCCATATGTGCTCGTAAACCGCTGTATGAGCACACGGCAGGGCGCAGAAGGAAAGGAATGCCATACGGTTTTTGGGAGGCAGATTTTGCTGGACTGTTTTTTTGACACCATGTCCCATTTGAAGCCCCCCTGATGCACCCCTAGAGTAGAAACTCCAAAAAAGTGACCCCATTTTAGAAACTACGGGATAGGATGGCAGTTTTGTTGGTACTATTTTATGGTACATATGATTTTTGGTTGCTCTATATTACACTTTTTGTGAGGCAAGGTAACAAGAAATAGCTGTTTTGGCACAGTTTTTATTTTTTGTTATTTACAACATTCATCTGACAGGTTAGATCATGTGGTATTTTTATAGACCAGGTTGTCACGGACGTGTCGATACTTAATATGTATACTTTTTTTTATTTATGTAAGTTTTACACATTGATTTCATTTTTGAAACAAAAAAAAAAATCATGTTTTAGTGTTTCCATTGTCTGAGAGCCATAGTTTTTTCTGTTTTTGGGTGATTATCTTAGGTAGGGTCTCATTTTTTGCGTGATGAGATGATGGTTTGATTGGCACTATTTTGGGGTGCAAATGACTTTGTGATGTAAGTGACAAAAAAATTGTTTATTTAGCACAGTTTTTATTTTTTATTTTTTACGGTGTTCATCTGAGGGGTTAGGTCATGTGATATTTTTATAGAGCCGGTCGATACCTAATATGTCTACTTTTTTTTATTTATGTAAGTTTTACACAATAATATCATTTTTGAAACAAAACAAAAATCATGTTTTAGTGTCTCCATATTCTGAGAGCCATAGTTTTTTCAGTTTTTGGGCGATTATCTTAGGTAGGGTCTCATTTTTTGCAGGATGAGATGACGGTTTGATTGGCACTATGTTGGTGGGCATACGCCTTTTTGATCGCTTGCTGTTGTACTTTTTGTGATGTAAGGTGACAAAATTTTTTTTATTTAGAACATTTTTTATTTTTTACGGTGTTCATCTGAGGGGTTAGGTGATGTGATATGTTTATAGAGCCGGTCGTTACGGACCTTTTTTTTCCCCCCCTATTTTGTACCAATTTTTTTTAACTTTATTTGGGGAAAATTACATTTTTGTTTATTTTTAGTGACTTTATTTTTTCAACAGTTTTTTTCACTTAATTTTTTGTCCCACTTTGGGACTTCAACTTTTAGGGGTCTAATCCTTTACAATGCATTCCAATACTTCTGTATTGGCTGTATGAGTAATACAGTGAGTATTACCCACACAGCTTCTGGCCTGTGCAGGATCTCACACGCTCGTCACAGGAAGGCAGCGCCGATGCCTCAGGAAGGCATTGCTCTACCTTCCATGCCATTGGGTCCCCCTAACAGCCCCACGGGTACCCGATGGCACCGCCGCCACCGCAACATAAAAAGCCGCAAACCGCAGGTCTGAATTGACCTGCGGTTTGCGGCGATCGCCGACATGGGGGGGGGGGGGGTCACGGGGCCCCCCGCGCATTGACTCCGAGAGCCTTCTCAATGATTTGAGCAGACACCCAGTTCCGATCACCGCCCGCCGAGCGCCGGTGATCGAAAATACATAGGACGTAGTACCAGGACATCAGGGAGTACCTGTACGCCCTATGTCCTTAAGACGTTAAAAGCAGAGAAATAGAAATTTAAAAAATTGTGAATTTTTCACAATTTTTGGTAAATTTGGGATTTTTTCATAAATAAAGGTGAAATATATTGACTTAAATTTATGACTATCATGAAGTACAATGTAAAAAGTAGTATTGACAAACCGCTCACTCCCCTTACAATTCTGGATTGGGTGCTCTAGTCTCAAATTGATTCACTCAGATCAACAAAGGCGTAATAAAAAGTATATATGATGAGACTGGCACTCCCTCGCATGGAAATAGAGCAATAATAGTAGTGTTGTTACACAATATTTAATTGGTACAATATGTTAAAATACAACGTTACAATACAATATTAAAATACTTAACAGTCGCTGCAGCGAACACACAATGACAATATAAATCCCTAAAAATGCCTAAAATATAAAACTTCAATAAAAACTCAAAAAAAGTCCAAAAAGAAGGGGACCTTATATCCTGGATGTGCAAAAATATCGCAAGCCAAAGGTGTCAGTCTATTCCTTATAATAGTATTGGCATTTCTTTCTTATATGTAATATAACATACAAATCCATGCAAGGCACTTTTTCAAATATTCGGAATTGTCCGATATAAATATTCGATAAAGTATCCAATCGGACACAAAGTTTTTACTCACAGGTTAATGTCGATTATCCTGCAATCCCAATATTTGATCCTTTTGATTTTTACTCACGGTATTTATTCATATTCCCGTGGTTCTCGATGTTTAGCGTCCCATCTGGTTCGTTCGTCACTGGTCTCTCTCGATCGTTATCCACAACTCTCGGATCTAGTCATACGATCAGGGTGTAGTATCGCGAGAGGTAAACTTATACTTGTACTGACCAGTTTGAATAGCTGAAATTTCGGATCTTTATCTTTGGAGCGCTCCAATTCTTTTGTGTATATCCGGATATTAATAAACGAACTTCCAGTGGGGGTCTCTTGTTGAGGATGTCTTTGAAAAGCACCAAACGCGTTTCGGGGATCTCCTTTCCCCTTCCTCAGTGGTGACATCCCAACTTCCTGTGATTCCTTTTATATCCCTTTTAAGATGCATGTAAGATCAGATCTGGAGTAAAGGATCCGATCTGGAATACCAAAATCTGGTCTGGAACCAAAAAACGCATATGCGGTTTCCATGCGTTTTTTTGGGGGGAGATGCGTTTTTTGCGGTATAATGTGCCCCATGGTCTAATTAGTCTAGTCCATAAAGGAAATAGTCCAGAAAGATTGCTAAATGGTCGATTCATAACAAAATATATCAATATACGGGTATCCTGTAACATAAATCAATTCTAAGTGCTGTACTGTGGATGTTAATTTCAAGTGCATCAATATTTAACCATAAATAACATTACATAAATGTAAAACATACAAGTGAAATGAATATAATATTACATATAATATACTAATAAATATAGTGAATACAAAAGTGACAGTGCATCTATTCAAGTGTCTGTTCTGTGCATCTACCCTGCGCATTGACTCCGGGTGCCTGCTCAATGATTTGAGCAGACACCCAGTTCCGATCACCGCCCGCCGCACGGCGGTGATCGGAAATACATAGGACGTACAGGAACGCCCTGTGTCCTTAAGTACCAGGACATCAGGGAGTACCTGTACGCCCTATGTCCTTAAGAGGTTAAAAGCAGAGAAATAGAAATTTAGAAAATTTCAAGTCTTTTATTTTTTTGGGTAAATTTGGGATTTTTTCATAAATAAAGGTGAAATATATTGACTCAAATATATGACTATCATGAAGTACAATGTGTCAAGAGAAAACAATCTCAGAATGGCTTGGATAAATAAAAGTGTTCCAAAGTTATACCACATAAAGTGACACGTCAGATTTGCAAAAAATGACCTGGGCAGGAGGGTGAAAACTGGCCCCGGGTAGAAGGGGTTAATAGGGATAATTCTGGTGATAGAAACCCTTTAAAAAAGTTTTTCATGGCCATTTTTCAACCATTTGTGCACCCATATTATGGATGCCTGGATGATTTTTATATGGTCATTTTTCATCTGTTTTTAATAGCATTTAATTGATGAATTTAATTGGCTTATTGCCACCTCTGCAGTATACTTAGTGGCTCCCATTTCAAATAATGCCCCTCATAGCTGCCCCCAGAATTAAAAATTTCCCCCATAGCTGTCTAGCTGCTGTCTGTGCTGTCATGGCGGTTACTCTGGATATCAGCTGGTAGTCACAACAATGTGACTCAACTGTGTATTCAAATCAGTAAAAAATATTTGCCCATTTTGACGCTAGTTCTTGCACCAAGAAACTGTTTTGGCCAGGCTGAACTGAACTTAATATCATGAGGGGCATCACACTCTGTATGTTGGCAGTGTGTGATCAGTGGTCCAGAGTCATTTAATCCAATCAACACATCAGTTACTTATTCAAATCAGTAAAAAGAGGCTGTCTGCCCATTCTGATGCCAGCTCCTGTGCCTAGAACCAGTTCAGGCCAGGCTGACCTCACTTGAATATAACGTGAGACATAATCCTCTATATGTAGGCAGTGTGAGATCAGTGGCCCAAAGTCATTTAATCCTTACAAAACAACACTTATTCAAATTGGTAAAAAGTGGATGTCTTCCCACTTTGATGCCAGTTCTTGTTCCCCAAACCTGTGCAGGCCAGGCTGAACTCAACTGAATATGATGTGGGGCATCCAGTGATTTGGCACTGTAAAATCAATGGCCAAAGCCCTTTAACCTTTTCAAACGAACATTCATATCAGTTAAAAGGGTCCGTCTCCCACTTTGATGCCAGTTTTGTGCCCAGAACCTATTTGGATCAGACTGGACAAAATTGAATATGATGCAAGGCATCATCCTCTGTATGTTGTCAGTGTGTGATCAGTGTCCGAAGGTCATTTAATTTGATCAAAAATGATAATTACACTTACCAGTAATTTGATTTTCCAGAACCCATGACAGCACCATAGAAAGAGATGGAGCGCCCTCACAACTGGACAGGAAGCCCCAGAGCAATCAAAAAGGGAACACCCACTTCCTCCCTCATTGTTGATTCCAGAGTAGATCAGTAGGAATTCCTAGGGTGAACAGCCTGTCGGATCCGTCCTGCCGCTAGTGTGAAAGTAGACCTTAAGCTCTAAAGACCCCAAAGCTAGAGGTCCAACTAAAAAAGTGGGAACAATAAACATCCTAACCTAGGAATTTCAACATTATATCTTAAACCCAGGATAATCTATTAAAATAAATCTTTTTTTTTTTGAAACATGAAATTTTATTGAAGTTTTTGCGGATAATACAAATGGTGACAACTGTATAAATCCATCATAGAATGCATAAAAAGTCATAAAGGGAATGTAAAGGGCAGGAGAGGGAAGGGAAGGTGAGGAGAAATGAATTAGGGAGAGGGAGGAAAGGGATATGAGGAAGGGAAGGGGAGGTGGGGGGGAGGTGTAGGGTAACAAAATAATACATAATGAATGAACCAGATATACTGATAATGTCCATTGTAAATGGATAAATTTCACAATGAAAGCCAGTATACTATAACTTAAAATATCATAACATAAAGTGGTACATTAATATGTGTATACACAGGTATATAATATATCATGAGCAAGACAATTGTAAAATAATATGAATAGATTGTGGAATAATATTATGAATTATTTTATAGGGCTAGTGAGTTTGCTGTACTAGAATTAACGTGGAAATTACTCTTTAGCCATACTCCCCATTGGTTATAAAATTTCTCTTTTTTAAAAAGAGCTGATGCAGCCACTCCTTCATACCAACAGTTATCTTCGACCAATTTAATGACATCAAGATCTTTAGGAATTTGGTTAGATTTCCAATGAGATGCAATAAGGTGACGTGTCGCTATGCATATATGCCCAAACATAGTTCTAAATTCAAACGGGATTGATTCAATGCCTATAAAGAGGAGTGCCAATTGTGGAGAGGGAACGATTGATAAATGGCAGACCCTTTCAAAGATACTAAAAGATCTATGCCAGAGAGAATTAATCGGAGGGCAATCCCACCAGCAGTGAAGGAAGGAACCTTGTAAATGTCCGCATTTCCAACAGGTCGAGGGAGTGTCTGGGAAAATTCTATTTAGTTTCATTGGGTGATAGTACCATTTATATAGAATTTTCCTAGATGTGTCTAGGTGAGAGATGCATCTTGAGATGTTAAATATTGCGTCAAGTGCAGATGACCACTGTTCTGGAGAAAGAGCGATGGATAGCTTGTGAGACCATTTAGACTTAATCGTTTGTAGAGGGTCTTCTAGTGGAGTAATAAGGACTTTATATGAGTAAGATATCCCTTTACTGTAGCTATTATAGTTTAAAAACCATTTTGTGAAGAGAAGTGCATCTGGAGTGTTATTGATGCGACTAAGAGGCTGTGTGAAGAGGGTATTGGCAGTGGCATGTCTGATTTGAAGATATTTATAAAAATCTCTTGTAGGGAGATCATGAGACTGTGAAATTTCTGAGAAGGGTTTCAGAGTATTATTTATGAATAGATCATTAATAAGGCATAAGCCATTCTTCTTCCACGTCGAGATATCTAAGTCTGGGATATAGGCTTCCAAAATTGAAATGCTAAAATCTTGAGGGGAATAGGTAAATAAGTGACGTTTGTTAGCTATAACGTCCCAAGTGTTAAAAATTGCTTTAATGGTAGCCAATTTATTATTTGGCATAAATCTAAACAGTGACATGGCTGTAAGGAGATCTTTTAGAGAATGTGTCCCAAGAAAGGATTTTTCTATGCGACACCATTCTTTTTGTTGGTCATTATGCCATAAATGTTTTAATTGGTCTAGGATTGTAGCTCTATAATATTGTATTATTGAGGGACAGTTTAAACCTCCTTCTTTTTTGGAAAGGTACAAAATATCTGCTTTTATTCTATGATATTTGCCTCCCCATATAAAATGTAAGATACATTTCTGTAAATCTTTGAGAAATTTTATGGGTATTGGAATAGGTAGGTTTCTAAAGTAATAAAGGATTTTGGGCAGAATACTCATTTTGATAACAGCGATTTTTCCTAACCAGGAGATGCCTTGTGATTTAAAACTAGTTAATTTCGACTTAATATCATGAAATAAGGGAATATAGTTGAGGGTGAATGTTTCGCTCGGAATAGCTGTTAAATTGATTCCTAGGTAGGGGATTGATTTTTTAACCCAATTAAACTGGAAAGTTAGTTTTAGGGATTTGACGTTTTTTTCCGGAATTCCTAGGTTTAGGATTTGAGATTTTGTAGTATTAATTTTATAATAGGATGCCTTCGTGAAAGACGAAAGTATATCGCAAGTGTGAGTAAGAGAGGTGGTAGGGTTAGATAATAACAAAAGGACGTCATCCGCGAAGAGACCTATACGGTGGTCTTTCCCTGAGATTGAAATACCAGTAATGTTGGGGGATGATCTAATATGAGAAGCGAATGGTTCCATTAAGAGAGCAAAAATTAAGGGAGATAGGGGACAGCCCTGCCTAGTACCGTTTGAAATGGGGAATAGGTGGGATTTAAAGCCAGAAGAGTAAACAAAGGCTTGGGGGGAGGAGTATAAGTTTAAAATTCCCGTTAATAAGGGGCCAGCAAACCCAAATTTCTTCAGAACGGAGCTAAGAAATCCCCAATGTACCCTGTCGAACGCCTTCTCCGCATCCAGGGAAAGGAGCATGGAAGGCGTTCGACGGGTATGAGCTATTTCAATTAGATCCAGAAAACGCCTTGTTCCATCAGAGGTTTGGCGATGTTTGACAAATCCTACTTGGTCAGAGTCTATCAGACTTGGTAGGATGTCTGCCAGACGGTTAGCTAAAATTTTGGAAAAAAGTTTTAAATCGGTGTTTAAGAGGGAAATCGGTCTAAAATTGGCTGGCGTATTGGGGGCCTTTCCAGGTTTGGGTAGAGTAATTATTATTGCTTGAAGCATTTCTGAAGGGATGCCTTTATCAAGTAACATATATTGAAAGCAAGATGAGAGGTGGGGAGCAAGAATATGGGAAAAGGATTTATAATATTCGTTAATAAACCCGTCTGGGCCTGGGGATTTATTTATTTTAAGGGTAGAAATTGTATCCTGAATTTCTTGTAAAGATATAGGTTTGTTTAAAAGAGAAAGTTGAGTTGGGGATAGAAGGGGGAGTGATAAGTTATTAAAAAAAGAGTTAATGTCTTCTGTAGTTGGTTGATGGGAATTTGGGTCGTGTTTTAAGTTATATAGGGAATGATAGTATTTGGCGAATTCTTCAGTTATTTTGAGGGGATTTATTATTTTACTCTTGTTTGTAGACCACAAGAAGGGGATTTGAGTGTTTGCTGCTCTATTTTTGAGTTTGTTTGCTAACATTTTAGACGCCCTATTTCCTTGTCTATAAAATTGAGCCTTTGATTGTCTAAGATGTCTCTCAAAATTATTTTGCAACAGGAGGTAAATCTCATGTCTAGTGTTAATAATTGTCTGAGAGATTTGAGAGGTTGGAGAATTTCTATTGCTTTTTTCCAAGGTTCTAAGTCTATTGTGCAAATCTTCTAACTTGAACATTCTTTTCTTTTTTTCCTCTGAGGAATATTTGATAAATAGGCCTCTTATTACCGCTTTATGAGCGCACCATAGTGTTGTTGGATTAATCTCTGCGCTAGTGTTTAGTTGAAAGTACTCCGTTAACGCACTTGAAAATTAATTCCTTGTAATGTTTATTTGATAGTAGAAGGTTATTTAACCTCCACGGAGAAGAGTGTTTGAGATTAAAAGTTTCTTGGATGGATATTGTGATAGGGGCATGATCGGACTAAGTAATTAGGCCTATCTTGGAGTCCACTACTTTTTGGAGCAACCATTTGTCAACCAAAAAGAAATCTGAGTATGAGTATGAGTTATGTGGATTAGAAAAAAAGGAGTAGTCTGTTTCAGAGGCATGAAGTGACCTCCATGCGTCAAACAGCTCTTCTTTGTGACATAAATCTTTGAGTTTGTAGTTGTCCTTTTTACTTACAGGAGAAGATTTGTCAATACGAGGATCCAATACCAGGTTAAAATCGCCACATATGATGGTGGAACCTTTCTTCTGGGTTGAGATAGACTCCAAGATAGACCTAATAAAACTTAAAGTTCTAGAGTTAGGGGCATACAAAGACACTAAAGTATACGGTGAGTTATTAATCAAACAGGTAACTATAATATATCTCCCCATAGGATCTATGTCTAAGGATAAGGTTTGGAAGGCGATGGATTTTTTAACAGCAATTAGAACACCCTTTTTCTTATCAATGGCATGTGAGAAGAGAATGGTAGGAAAATCCTTATGTTTCATTCTTGAACTATCTATTTCGTTTAAATGCGTTTCCTGAACGCACATTATATCGCAGCCCAATCTGAGAGCTTCTTTCCACAGAAAAGCACGTTTAACTGGGCTATTAAGGCCCTTCACATTTAAAGAGGCAATCTTTATAACCATTGTAAATTAAAGGAAAGAAGTGCGCAGAGAGGATATGATACGAAATATACCTGCAGCATTATAATATTCAAAGCACTACCAGTGTACCACATACAAGTAGCATTTGAGAAAGCAATAAGATAACAAAGGGTAAAAAACATGAAAAACATAAAAGTGATATATAAAAGTCCGGTTCTATGTGAACCAAAGCGACCCCAGGTCGCAAACATAACTCGGGAGGTGGCGATAATATTTAAAGAGATACTCTACTTCCAATATTATCACACCAGTCTGAAGTTATTTGGGTCAGACTGAGAATAAAACATTTATCAAGATACTAGCCAATACTAAAGCAAGTGCTTATCTGGGAGAGATATTAGCTTTAGGAGAACCCACTACTGTCCATTCCTGGGCAAGTGTGTGATATTTCTTTTTTGGAGGACTTTTCGGTTCTTCTGGGTCTTTGGTGATAGTGTTCTTAATAAGAAAATTCAAAGCTTCTTTGGGGGATATTAGCACCACAGTGCGACCGTTGTAATGCACTAAAAGCTTGACTGGGAAACCCCACTTGTAGAGGATTTTTTGCTCTCTTAATATTTGAGTAACTTTGATGAATTCCCTCTGTCTAGCAAGGGTAGCTGGTGATAAATCTGTGTAAAGTAAGATTTCTTGAAACCGTTCAGGAAGGTCAGGCTTCTTAGCTGCAGCTTTAAGAATTGAATCTTTAATGTGGTAGTAGTGAATCCTTGCGATGGTATCTCTAGGCAGGGAAGCTGGGATAGACTTTGGTTTTGGAAGTCTATGGACTCTATCTATTAGTAGGTCTGTATTTGAGGCTTGAGGTAGCAGAGCCGAGAACAGGTCAATCAAATAGTCCTGCAGTTGGTCATCTTGTACTGTTTCTGGAATATTCCCAAACCGGATATTGTTCCTTCTGGATCTATCCTCAATATCTGCTAATTTTAGCTTAATAGCAGCTATGTCATCATCAGCAGAATTGTGAGCGTCCACAAGGCAGTTGTGAGCATTAGTAAACTCCTCCATTTTCTCCTCTAGATGAGCTGTTCGGTCTCCTATAGCATTTATGTCTGCTTTTAGTGAGGATAGAGCTGTCTTGAGATAGTTATTCAAAGAGGTTTTCAGGTCAGACAATAGCTCCTTCATGACCTCATAAGTTATAGGGACCGCATTATGGCTTTTCTCTGCGCTCATAGGGTCTGTATGTACCGGAGATAGAGAAGGAGAATGTGACTTGCCTTGTGCTTTATCCGTTCTGTAGGACGTTGAGCTGTTAGCTGGTGAGCTTTGAGGCGATCCAGAGACTATAGCAGCTTCCTCATGTATCGGGGAAGAAGGTTCCCGCGCGTCGGCGCCATTTTGGATCGAAGCTGGGCTGAAGAAGCTGGTGAGTTTAGCTGGAGTTCCTGCTCTCTTCTTGCCCCTCGGCATCTTTAACATGTCGATTCGAGTCTCTTGATGATAGGGGAGAAGTTAGGCTAGAAATCGCTTTGTTATAAGGGTCCTGTGAGCCGCTTTAAGACTGGAAATAGCGGAGCTACAGAAGCATGCGTCCGCTCTGGTGCGCTCCAAGCCACGCCCCCCCTAAAATAAATCTTATATGGGTTTCTCATCAAGTGTTAACATAAATCATAACATTTTTAACAACACATCTTAGTGAAGTACTTATCTTGACGCAGAATGATCAAGCTGAAGATGACTGCTGAACACAGATTCCTTCGGTGCAGATTATATTCCGTGACAGATGTTTCTTCCGTAGGAAAGGCCCTTCCAAGGCACGCCACCTGCACTGTTGAATCTTCAGGGAGCGCGTAGCGGGGAACTCACCCGACATGCTCCCCACCCAGTGATCCAAGATCCACTGGAGGATCAGAACTTCAGATGCCAAAATCTCAAAATTTTCTCGCAATCTGGCATCCATGATTGAACCCTACCGTGGCATCAACCCCTTATCTGGAGGAGCTCACGGATATGCTGCAAGAGGTCCAAATAGCCCCCTGGACCCTTCAGAGCTCCTAGGATCCCCACTGCCGGAAACTACCCCACGAAGTACCCCAGCAGACAACAGTATTTAAAGGGTTTTGCTGGTGAGCCATACCTCCTGTAGGTCATCCAGGCTAAATGGACCAGCCCATCCTCTTACTCCCAACTAGGTACGCCATATACTGTTGCAAGAACCGACAGTTATCAAGACACGACAGCACGAGCCGCCAGCCACAAAGACATGGCGATCAAAGCCGACAACCATGCAGACAGAGCCGCAGAAGCCACTAACCATGCAGACACAACCCATGCAAAGTAAGCAGTTGAACAAACACAGCTGCACTAGATAAGCCTAGCAGCAGAAGGAGCCAGCTATAATGCAAAGCTGGAGGAGCAGTCATCCCAGGCAAGCATAACATAGAAGCAATCAGCTCTATAAGAACATGAGGCCATAAAAAAAGCCACCCTGCCACATAGACTGACTTTTTTATTATTATTACCACAGGCTCACAGCAGTGAACTAGAAAGTCCCAGGCTCCCAGGCAGCCATCATTTTATAGGCATGAGCCCAAAGGGGTAACCAGCCAGCCTGCTAAACAAACAGACTCACAGGCAGGCAGCCGACCAGGCACAGACTCACAGGCAGGCAGCCGACCAGGCACAGACTCACAGGCAGTCAGCCGACCAGGCACAGACTCACAGGCAGTCAGCCGACCAGGCACAGACTCACAGGCAGCCAGCCGACCAGGCACAGACTCACAGGCAGGCAGCCGACCAGGCACAGACTCACAGGCAGCCAGCCGACCAGGCACAGACTCACAGGCAGCCAGCCGACCAGGCACAGACTCAAAGGCAGTCAGCCAGACAGGCATAGACCCCAAGGCTGTCAGCTGACCCAGCATGGATGCACAAGTGTTCAACCAACCAGGCATAGATGCACAGGTGCTTAGCAGACCAGGTTTTCAACTAAGCAGGTATAGATGCAAGACATTCAGCTAAGCAAGCATAGATGCACAGTTGGACTGCTAACCAGGCGTTCAACAAAGCCGACATAAATGCAAAAAAATTCAGCCAGACATGCATAGCCACACAGGCATACAGCCAAGCATACACAGGGCATCGGAATTCAATGAAACCAACATAAGATCAAAGGCATTCAGCCTGAAGCCAATAGGCAACCAACCAGGCCCCAAAGCTATCAGGCCTCAAAAACCAAGAAGCAGTCAACCAGGTCCTGAAGCCCAGAGGCAGTCAACCAGGCCCTGAAGCCTTGAGGCAGTCAACCAGGCCCTGAAGTCTGTCTGCCCACTTTGATGCCAATTCTTGTTCCCAGAACATGCTCATGGTCATGCTCCAATTTAAGTAAATATTATAATGGGAATGGCCTTCTGTATGTTGCAATTGTGAGAGCGGTGATGCAAAGTCTTTTAACCCTTTAAATCACACTTATTTATGCCTACTATATTGCCCATGTATGTGCCAGTCATTTCTGTTTCAAGCTGCTTTCAAATTATTTTACTTTAAGACAGCTCAGTGCAATATATTTGATTTGGAAAAGTTCGCAAAATCCAGTAAGAAAGAACAAAAAATTACAAATAATGTGAATAAGAAATTGATGAATAAGAAACCATCAGTGGAGGATCGTAGCTCTCGGTTGGGCGCAGATGTCTCTTACCGCAGTCACTGCTATCCACACTTGCGGAAGATAGTAACTAGCGTTGAGCGAATCAAAGTTAACGAAATGGAATTTGATACGAATTTCAGGAAAAATTCGATTTGCCGCAAATCCAAATTTCCTGGAGCTTCATGGTAGGGAATCAATTTATCCTGAAATGGCAGTAAAAAATACTCACCTCATCCATTTGATCGCGCCGCCCCCGTCATTTACCCCCTTAGATGCCGCGTTAAACGATGATCGCAGGATCTGAGAGCTACATTCCGCTTACCAGGGGGTTAAACAGGCATTAAAACCAAAAAATATATACACTAATCTCATCTATTTAAACGCGGAGAGGCCTTTATGGCAATCTTGTTTTCTTCAGTCAAGGACTGCCTCTCCGTGATCAAATGGATGAGATTAGGGATGAGCGAATCGACTTCGGATGAAACATGGGAAAGAATGGGTCATTTTAAAAAGTTCACTGAATTCTAGTGGTTCTGTAAAAGGATGCCACTGTTGTAAAGGTAAGTTTGTGAAATGTCTTTCCTTGTAGATATTCCACTGTCAACTGTGAGTAGTATTATTGTAAAGTGGACGTGTTTAGGAACCACAGCAACTCAGCCGCGAAAGTTACAAAGCAGGGTTACCAAATGCTGGGGAGCATAGTGCATAAAATTTGAGAACGTTCTGCTGACTTAATAACTGTAGCGTTCCAAACCTCCTCACACATTAACATCTGCACAGAAATTGTGCTTGGGGAGCTTCATGGCAGGGGTTTCCATGGTTGAGCTGCTGCATGAAGGAGCCTCCACCTTGCAGTGCGGAAATGCAAACAAAAAAGCCCTTGCCCTGCCCAATACAGCGCAAAGCAATGGAGAGTGACGGAGCATGAAACGCTTCGATACTCATGTCAGAGAGGCTGAGTGGGGGGAAATGTCTGGGTTCAGCTCTGAACCTGGACAACCCCTTTAACTTTCTGTATTATAAGAGACAAGTTTGCTCCTCCAGTATTAACCCAAAGAGGACCCACGCCGTACATGACTTATGGACCAGCACTGTACATGTACGGCACGAGATCCGCCGGGCTTAAGGTGAAAATCGCGGGGGGACTGGAGCGCGATGGCTGCTCTTACCGACAGGCAGCCATGCCGGGTAAGGGCAGCATCAGCTATTTCGGCCCACCTGCAGCTCCATGCGCTGCGATTGGCCAATAAGTGAAGACCAGTACACCGCAGCGCGATTAGCTGAACAACGCTCCAGCCAATGGCAGTGCTACAGCTGCACAGGAAAGGGCAGAACCTCCCTGCATGCAGCCATTCTAGCTGGTGACTGCATGCTGAGAGGTTCTGTGCTTCTCGGTGCACGATCTGCTGGGATTTGTGGTTCTACCACAGACTTTACTGCTCCTGTATAGAAGAACATCAACATCTGGAACATCTGCAGCAGTAATTTTATTTTTATTTTTCTGCAGCAGAAGTTCCGGATCCTTAATCCACCCCACTTTCCAAGCCCTAATCCCTGTCCCTATCCCCCTCTCCCTCCTCCCCCCCTTCCCGTCCGATTTTGCCTGCGGTGAAGAAATTTTGAATAAAAAAAAAAAATCCTGCTCTGCACCACTTTTTCTGTGTGTGAGCTGTGAACGCCAAATGCTGATCAGTCCGTACTTCACTGCTCAGCACCTGGGCTCTTTTTTTTGGGCGCAGATATATATATATATTTTCAAATGACATTATTCTTTTCTTAAAGCATATTACTCAATTCCCCGAATCCCTCCCCCCCCCTTCTGGATGTGTACCCGTCCCAACTAACATTGTTCAATTCCTAAAAGCAGGTGTAAATTCCCCATTACGATGGCTGAATTACCTTCAAATTACCCAAGCTCCCTTTCAAGTCAGTGAGTAGATACCATTCCGTGTATTGAAAATTTTTCATAATCTTCTGAATTTCAGGTTCGGAAAGCTGCTTACTAATGTAAGTCTTCCACTTTCCAAAGAACTGTGACGTTTTACTAAACTTTTGTTTTTCCGCTTCTAATTGATCCATCAGCATAAAATATCTCATTTGTACTTAAATCTCTGAAATTGTGGGAGTTTTTGGTTGTAACCACGAGCTCAATAAACATCTAAGTGCCACCACTAAAGCTCCATCCATTAATTTGGGTACTACCAATGTATCCGGAAATACATGAAACAGGACCACCAGAGGTTCAAGTGGCAAATCTATTTGCCATATTCTTCGTATCCAGGCTAATGTTTCCTTCCAGAATATTTCTACCTGTGGACATTCCCAGACACAATGGTTCAGATCTGCTTTAGGTAGATGGCACTTAGGGCAATCCGTTATCCTATCAGGGAGATTATTTTTGAATGGAATGTTAAAGGCATATATCGCCCTGTGCAATAGTTTGAAATGGGACTCTCTCCACTTTTCACACGAGATTGCTCTCCTTACTCTCTCCCATCCTCCCAAGAGTTTATCCCCACAATCACTAGAGTTCAAAAATGTTTTCCATCCCTGGAATCTTTTACTGAACATTTTATCATCCCCTTTTTCTCTCAGAGTTCTGTATACGTCAGAGAGTGAGATTTTATTTTCCTTTTGTTTCAACAGGATGTCAAAGGGATTAGAGACATACTCATGTTGCAAGTCCCTCAGTCTAGACCTGCAAAAATTCATGACCTGATAGTATTGTAAAAATTGCTCCCTAGAAAGCCTGAATTTATCATGAAGCTCTTCTAGTGACACATATCTAGGTTCTGCCTCATGAATTATATGAGACATTTTGTGGATACCTAACCCTCTCCAAGCTTGAAACAACTTGTTTGTTCTACCTAAAACAAAATCAGGATGATTCCACAATGGCATATGCTTAGATGCCAGGAATGACAGGCCAAAGAGTTTTCTTGTCTCCTTCCAGGTGACCACCGTATCCCTATTCACTACTGAGTTCTTTATATTCGAAGGTAAGGAGCTCAACCCGGAATGTAATAGAGATCCAAGATTCCATCCTCCCGCCAATTCTTTTTCCAGACTACAGTTAGAGTAGTGTGATGTTTTATTCAGCCAGTCTCTACAGTGTCTGAAAAGACATGCCAAGTTGTAGCTCCTCACATCCGGCATTCTTAACCCTCCCTTGTTTATGGGAGCCCACAGCTGTTTTAAAGCTATATGTGGTTTCTTCCCAGACCAGATGAACTGAGTAAAGGCCCTATTAATACCTACCACGCCCGAATGTCTAAGTAAAATCGGCATAGTCTGCATGGGGTACAACAGTTTCGGAAAACTAATCATCTTGATTAAGTGGCACCTACCTATTACTGACAATGGTAACGATTGCCACCTCTTCAGTTCCTGCTTTACCTGTATGAATAGTGGTGGATAGTTAAGGGTGTATAGAGAATGAGGCGTACGACCTATCTTAATCCCCAGGTACGTGATGTGACTTGTGACCAAAGATACTGGACAGTCTCCCAGGACGAATTCTTTCCTACGTGGTCCCGCCCCTATAGTCATCAGTTCCCATTTGCTTTGATTCACTTTGAAGCCTGAGAAGGAGCCAAAGTGCTTCATGACATCAAAAATGTTTTTAACATCTCTTTGCGGATTTGATAAGAACATGATGATGTCATCTGCGAACATCTGTTTGCCTATGCGAATACCCTCATAGACATCTGTGGACTCCAGCAGTCTAGCTAATGGTTCAAGTGCAATATTGAATAGCAAAGGAGACAAGGGGCATCCCTGTCTCGTCCCCTTTAAAAGTGGAAAAAGGTGGACAAAAATCCTGGTATTGCAATCTGCGTCCTAGGAGATCTATATAAAGCATTGACATAAGTCCTAAAGACTCCTGTAATTTGCATTCTGTCCATAACATTTCCCAACCAACTCCAGCTTATATTGTCGAATGCTTTCTCAGCATCAATAGTCAATAAGGCAGGTAACGGTATAGTACTCTCTTTCCTGTTAACATGGTCCAGTACAGATAGAACTCTACGGATGTCTCCCCTTCACGAACCCCACTTGATTTTCCAATCAGCGATGGTAAAATACTGGCCAACCTGTCCGCCATTATTTTAGAAAGTATTTTGACATCTACATTTATAAGGGATATAGGGCGGTAGGATGCTGGTTGGAAGGGGTCTTTCCCAGGTTTGGGCAGTAATTTGATATGTGCTAAATTGCTTGTTTCCGTCAGGTTTTGGCCATGTAATATGTTATTGTAATTTTCTACTAGTATCTGTGTAATGTCCTCTCTAAGAATCTTAAAGAATTCCCCAGAGAAACCGTCAGGTCCCGGAGCCTTCCCTGACTTCAACTTTCTTATAGTGGACACCACTTCCTCAGTTGAAATAGACTGTGTTAAGGGGGATATTAATTATTGATATTTATGCAAATCTCAATAATTAATATTCATAAATAGGCATGAACCGTCTAGTGATGACTCCGCCTATTTATGCCTAAATCATAACATAAATAAACTACCTAACCTATTTAGCTATGTTAACTAGCTAACTACCTCTGTTACCTATACACTCCACTGAACTACACTACGTGCGACTATTGATGCAGCGCCTTACTACTACAAAAGACTACACACTGTGCTTAAATAAAAGGTATTTATTAACACACTATACATCACAGTCTAATATTTGCTTATAATTATATATATCTATATCAATGGAATAGATACATATATTTATAGCAGCACACAGCAATATAAGTAAACACACTATAACAATACACTAATACGGTCCTAAGTACAATTACAATAATACACTTACAATAAAGCACTAAATATACAGTACTAAACTACACTACACAATCCCAAGTTCCACCTAACAAACTAACTATACAATACACTCACACATTTATATTAGCAGCCCACCCACCTGGTTCTACTTACTGTCCCTATGGGGTACGACAAGGGTTAACGGTGGCACTGCAGGGGTGTATGCAGGCCACAGACACAAATACAGTAATAGGGGTGAGGTACAGTGGGGGGTGATCAGGGCTTCAGGGATCGTTGGTGGGACAGGGTAGGTAAGGGTTGACAATGGGGGGTGTTCAGGGCTGTACAGCAATGCAGGGGTTAATACCCTACAAGTGTACAGTGAGGAGGTGATCAGGGGTTATTCAGGGGAGTAGGGGTTTTGATATGCAGGGGTTAACCAGGGGGGGATATATGCAGGGGTTAACCAGGGGGGGGATATAGGGGTTAACCAGGGGGGATCACTTACAATTGTGGCACTGCAGGAGTTAATACATACAGGCCAAGGAACATGGGGTAGTAACTATGCAGGGGTAATCTACACACAGGGTACAATAATACAAATCTAATTATACGCTATATCTATATATATTTATAGATCAATGGTTATAAATATATATACATATAGACGCACACACCACAATACAAACCTAACTACACTAGACAATTCCCAATTCTACCCCACACTCTAGCTGTAAAATACACATACATACATTCCTTAGCAGCCCACCCAAAACACACACTCAGCTGCTACTGGGGTAAGCAGGCAGCAGTGAAGGGGTAAGATTACAGGGCAGCTACAGGGGTATGAGTTGGTGGCAGGGAAGGGGTGAATCAGGGCAGGTGTATTAGGGGTCTGGAGGGAAAGGGTTACTCAGCCATCTTCAGGGCCATGTGGCCTCTCTTCCTTCAGGGATCAGTTCCCATGTGTCTCTGATTGTAGTCCAGGTTCCAAGAGGCCGCACCTCTGTCCGGCTTGGGCTAATATAGCCCAAACGCAGCCCCCTCCTCCTTCTTCAACAGGAGGGTGATGACATCATCGTGGGGGCGTGTGACGGAATGCTAGAACTGAATCAAAGGACTTCCTGCCCAAGCTGTAAGCCTCCCCCCCAGCTGCTACAACATAACATCACACACTCCCACGTCATAAACGAACCAGGCTGATCAATATATATATATGTACACATATACACACTACACAACCTGGGGATCATATATATCCACCCAACCTGGGGGCACTTAGGTATATACATCCATATAGATGTTTGGGGCACATCTACATGCATGTACATATACACAATATCATAAATGGGCAGTAATAAGCCCACCTGCATATGGATATATTATACATAGAGATGTATCCTGACAAGGGGGCATACATACATCTCCATGTATACACCCATACCACCTGGACCGGCCCATGCAAAAGGGACAATATACATGCATATATGTAAGGGCATATATACATATATATTTAAATCCAACACTTCCCTCAACAGACTGATTGAGTGAGGCTAGTTCTTCTGCCTTCACATTCGGAAGAGAAACCTTATCTAGAAAGGAAGAAAGGGGATGGAGGGCCTCAGGATCTTTAGTGTATAACTTCTGGTAAAAGTCTTTGAAAATCTCCACTACCATCCTGGGTTCTTTTTGAAGGTGTCCCTGTGAATCTTTTAATGTCGTGAGTCGGATGGGTCCTCTTGCCCCCTTGGCCAATCTTGCTAGTATTCTCCCTGACTTATTACCAAATTTAAATAACCTGGATTCTTTTTGGGATCTATACATGTCTTCCCACCGCACAAACCAGAGTTCGTACTCTTTCTTCGCCACTCTCCAGTTTTCACTTGTGGGGTTGGTCAAGAAAGAGACGTACGCCTTCCTTAAAGACAGTGCATTTTCATCCAGTTTGTCCTAATCTTTTTTTTTTAAAGAATGCACATAAGAAATAATTTCCCCCCGTAAAACAGCCTTCGCTGTGTCCCATAGCAGAGAGGGGTTGTTTCTATGTTCAGCGTTGTCCTGCAAATATTCCATAACCCACCCCTTTAACAGATCTCTAAAATTTTCATTCTCTGACAGGAAGGAGGGAAATCGCCAGATGAAGTCAGATCCCTTCTGAGTCTGCTCTTTTATATCTATCTGTACTGGAGCATGATCGGAGATTGCAATATCTAATATTTTGGAATGGTGGGCTCTGCGCTGGACAGAAGTTGTGGCAAAAATATGATCAATCCTGGACCACGAATTGTTTGGTGGGGAATAAAATGTGTACTCTCTACCTTCGGGGTTTTCTAGTCTCCAGAGATCCACTAGGTTATTATCCTTTATGAAGTCTGCTAGAACAGTGTCCCTAGTCCTTTGTGAAATGACCTTCCCAGATGTAATCCGTCTATCTTCCCTGCTGTCTACACCAGCATTCATATCTCCTCCCACAATGTACTGTGTTAAGGGGTCTTGTCCCATTAGAACACTCAATTCTCTAAAGCAAGATCTGTTTTCCCCATTTGGTAAATGTAAAAATGACATTTACCAAACATATTTCTCCCAAGGGAGATTGCATTTTCAGCTTCTGATACCTTCCATTTACATCCGCCTCGTGGTGCAGTATTTTATGATCTAAGTGTTTACTTATCAGGATTAGTGTACCTGCCTTCCCGGCTATAGAGGGCGATCCAACCACTTTCCCGACCCACATCTTTTCCATGCAAAAAAATTCTCCTTCAGCTAAGTGGGTCTCCTGCAGCATAGCGATATCTGGTTTGAGCCGGTGTAGAAATTTGAGTATCATGTTACGTTTGGCTGGGGAACGCAAACCTCTGACGTTCCAAGACACGATGCGCGTCTTGGGATCTTCGCATGGAAAAGATGTATGTAGGGCCCTGCAGTACACATCCAGAAAATAACCATCCCATAATCCCCCCCAAAAAAAACAACAATACAAAACTACTGCCTAAAGGCAACTAAGACTCAATTCCCTGTCTGGGAATACATAAAAAAAATTCCATTCCTCCCTCCAATAATGAATTGTAAGCTGACTTCACTTTTTTCCTGCCTATGTGCAATATTACACAAAGTTTTCTCTATAGTATTACCGCTAAACTCGGTCCCTGACCTATGGTAAAGAGAATGGCTATCTAGAAACAAAACTGTAGAACCATCTACTAACCTGGATTATCTAGAGAGCACTTCCTAGAATCATATTATCTAGACATGGCTATCTATACAACCCTTCAGCAGAAAACAAGACTCCCTGTGCTAGAGTCAAAAATAAACAATACAAGGTAAACTTAAGTCCCTTGAATCTTCATCCGGAGCCCTTGGCGGCTCTTGCACCGTACTGACTGTCCAGATCTTTCCTTTGTCGTCCCATGTATCTCTTCGGGCTTGAAGGGCGATCAAAGTCCTCATCCTTCTCCCTACTTCGTTTTTCTGGGGCCCGATCCGAGGAATCCACTGTGATCTGTAAGACGTCAGCAGCCTCCTCCGGAGTTGAAAAGGTCTGCGATGATCCGTCTCCTTTGAAGACCTTCAGCAAAGCTGGGTACAATAGCGCGAACCTGGTATGCCTCTGGTAGAGCTCAGAGCAGATGGCTGAGAAGGCCCTCCGTCTCTCGGTCACTTCTGCTGAGTAGTCCCCGAATATGATGATTCTCGAATTCCTCAGTTCGACAGGTTCGGTGAATCTCTTGAAGTTACGAAGTATATTCGTCTTGTCTTGAAAATCAAGATATTTTACTATCACTTGTCTCGGCTTGCGATTAAATCTAGCACCATTGTTATCAGTGACATGAGATAGATTTTTCAAATCGGGGCCCAGTCTATGAGCGCGCTCAACTTTGCATGGCCCGTTTAAGCCTAGTAGCTTAGGCAATTCTTGTTCGCATATGGTGAGCAAGTCCTATGCAGGGATCTCTTCCGACAGGCCAACGATCCGCAAATTGTTCCTGTGGGATCGATTCTCAAGATCCTCCACTCGGTCCCACAGTTTCCTGTTTTCTTGCATAAGACCACGGATTTGCGTGATACATTCCTCAGAGTACAGTTCCAGGGTATGCACCCTATTTTCTACCTCTGTCACGCGTGTGTCCTGCTTTTGCAGCGCCTCATGTATTTGCTGCATGGAGGTTTTCACTGACGCTTCCAGTGTGGCCTGTAAATCAGTAGCCAGCTGCGATGCCACTTCAATCGCCAGTAATTTATAATCAATTCCTCCTGCTGCGGTCACCTCTTGCGATAGCATAGTGGAGGGTGTGCTCTCATCGTTTTCAGCGCGAGGTGAAGGAGCGTCAGGCGCCATGTCTTCCTCCTTGGCTATATCGGCGGGAACATCAGCCGAGGTCTTGGACTTGATTTTCTTGCCCATGTTGACAATGAAACGATCTATTCACTACTTCAGGACCCTGGCAATCTATTGGAGCAGTAAATTGCTCCTGATGAGAGAATGTCTGGGCAATATGACTCGATTTTCGGTCAGGGATTCCGGAGCTGACTCTCTCTGCTGCTCACATGCAGGCGCCGGAACCGGAAGTCTCAGGTCTGCTCAGTTTACTGTACACATTTTATTTTTTCTTGTAGTTAGTTTTATCTATATATATATATATATATATATATATATATATAAATCTCCATATACATATACAGTACAGACCAAAAGTTTGGACACACCTTCTCATTCAAAGAGTTTTCTTTATTTTCATGACTATGAAAATTGTAGATTCACACTGAAGGCATCAAAACTATGAATTAACACATGTGGAATTATATACATAACAAACAAGTGTGAAACAACTGAAAATATGTATTCTAGGTTCTTCAAAGTAGCCACCTTTTGCTTTGATTACTGTTTTGCACACTCTTGGCATTCTCTTGATGAGCTTCAAGAGGTAGTCCCCTGAAATGGTTTTCACTTCACAGGTGTGCCCTGTCAGGTTTAATAAGTGGGATTTCTTGCCTTATAAATGGGGTTGGGACCATCAGTGGCGTTGAGGAGAAGTCAGGTGGATACACAGCTGATAGTCCTACTGAAAAGACTGTTAGAATTTGTATTATGGCAAGAAAAAAGCAGCTAAGTAAAGAAAAACGAGTGGCCATCATTACTTTAAGAAATGAAGGTCAGTCAGTCAGCCGAAAAATTAGGTAAGGGCTATTTGACCATGAAGGAGAGTGATGGGGTGCTGCGCCAGATGACCTGGCCTCCACAGTCACCGGACCTGAACCCAATCGAGATGGTTTGGGGTGAGCTGGACCGCAGAGTGAAGGCAAAAGGGCCAACAAGTGCTAAGCATCTCTGGGAACTCCTTCAAGACTGTTGGAAGACCATTTCAGGGGACTACCTCTTGAAGCTCATCAAGAGAATGCCAAGAGTGTGCAAAGCAGTAATCAAAGCAAAAGGTGGCTACTTTGAAGAACCTAGAATATGACATATTTTCAGTTGTATCACACTTGTTTGTTATGTCTATAATTCCACATGTGTTAATTCATAGTTTTGATGCCTTCATAGTCATGAAAATAAAGAAAACTCTTTGAATGAGAAGGTGTGTCCAAACTTTTGGTCTGTACTGTATATAGAAATCTATTTTAGTTAGGTAGTGTTAGTGTAGGCTTGTGCGTGCATCCAGCAAATTATTATTTTTTTTCTACTCTTTTCTCTATATTTCAAATTTATAACAAGCCCCGTCACGTGTGAAAACACTACATACACACCCCATACTAAATAAAGTTTTACACATTTCACACAAAACACCCCAATAAAATAAAAATGGCTAGTCCGTCCCAACGAGTTTACTCAGCTGAAGAGGCATACGCCTATCTTGCCTCTGATACTGAGTCGGCCAGTGAGGGAGAAGAGGAGGCCACTTTCTTCTACTCCTCTACCCCCTCATCATCATCATCATCCGCTGATGGGGGACCCTCTAGAAGGCGCCCCAGGGTAGCAGCGGAGGCAGCCCCCCAGAGTGAACCCATATAGACCCCACCCCTGACGATTATCAGCCCCAAATTCCGGATTTTGTGGGCAACTCCGGAATACAGATAGACAGTGGGGGCTTCACAGAACAAGATTTTTTCAAAATCTTCTTCTCTGAAGATTTTGTAAATTTAATGGTGGCCCAAACCAATTTGTACGCCCAACATCTTATAGCTCAGAACTCTACCTCGCCATATGCTAGACCCCTAGGTCGGACCCCAGTAAGTGCAGCAAAGATGATGAAGTTTTGGGGACTCGTGCTGCATATGGGCGTAGAAAAGAAGCCAAATATCAGACAATATTGGAGTTCGGACATTTTCTACCAGACTCCAATTTACAGTAACACCATCACCCGGAAGCGTTTTGAGTCAATTCGGAAATTCCTACACTACAACGACAATACACAGTGCCCACCCCAAAATGAACCAACATTTGACCGTCTGTTCAAGGTTAGGCTCGTCCTTGACCACTTTAACACCAAGTTTGCTAAGGTGTACACCCCTGATAAAAATGTATGTGTAGATGAGTCCCTGTTACTTTTCAAAGGGAGGGTTAGATTCCGCCAGTACCTGCCTAGCAAACGGGCAAGGTATGGCATACAAATGTACAAACTTTGTGAGAGTAGCTCCGCATTTATGAAGGGAAAGATTCCCGTATAGAACCCCCAGAATGCCCCCCATCCTAGGAGTTAGTGGAAAGATTGTGTGGGACTTGCTGCACCCACTGCTGGATAAGGGTTACCACCTCTATGTGGATAACTATTATACCAGTATCCCTTATTCAGGTCCCTAACTGCCAGGGGTACTGTGGCTTGTGGCACAGTACGCAAAAATTAAAGAGGCCTCCCGATAGGTTCCGGCACTATCTGTTGGTCCTCACTCCTTAAAAATTCGGGGTCCTGTTAGAGCTAGATGCATTTCGGGGCTAAAGATTGCCCCTTCCTCAGTAGCCCCGAAACGCGTCTAGCTTTAACAGGACCCCGAATTTTTAAGGAGTGAGGACCAACAGATAGTGCCGGAACCTCGTACCATACTGCTCAACACCACGATAAGGTTCAAGTATAAGGAATCCGTGACAGCCTACAGCAGAGACCGGGCTGCACATGCCAAACTTTTACCTACTTGGGATTTCAACAACCTGACCGCTCAAAAAAAGTCTGGAGGTAATTAAAAACACGACCCAGCAGAGCGACGGTGTGCAGTGAAGTGGTGAGGAGAACCTGTCCGGTAAGGCTACTTTCACACTACCGTTGTTTTAATCCGGCGTTCAATTCCGACACCGGAACTGCCCGCCGGATCCGGAAAAACGTGTGAAAACGGATTACATTTGAATCCTGATCAGGATTTTGATCACAATGAAAAAATGCATTGGAAAAAACGGATCCGCCATTTATGGACTTTAACTTTTTTTTCACATTTTTCGGGCTTAACATGCAAAAGCCGGATCCGTTTTGACTGAACACACAGTGCCAGATCCGGCGTTAATGCAAGTCAATGGGAAAAAGGCCTGATCCAGCGTTCAGTCAAAGTGTTCAGGCTTTTTGGCCGGAGGTAAAAATACTGCATGCTACGTTTTTCTGAAAAGCCTGATCAGTCAAAAAGACTGAACTGAAGACATCCTGATGCATCCTGAAGGACTGACTCTCCATTCAGAATGCATGGGGATAAAACTGATCAGTTCTTTTCCGGATTTGAGCCCCTAGGACGGAACTCAGCGCCGGAAAAGAAAAACGCTAGTGTGAAAGTAGCCTAAGACTATCTTTTTCATCAAATATTTGCTGACAGGAGATTTAAAGGGTTTCTGTCACCCCACAAAACTCATTTTTTTTTTTTTGGATAGTTAGATTCCTTATAGGGCGATATAGGAGAATATAATAGTCTTACTTACTTTCATGCGGCCGATTCTTTATAAAACGAAGTTTTATAATATGTAAATGAGGGCTCTACCAGCAAGTAGGGCGTCTACTTGCTGGTAGCCGCAGCAGCAATCCGCCCCCTCGCCGTGTTGATTGACAGGGCCAGCCGGGATCTCCTCCTCCGGCCGGCCCTGTCAGTAATTCAAAAATCGCGCGCCTCTGGTCATTCGGCGCAGGCGCTCTGAGATGAGGAGGCTCGTCTCCTCAGTGCGCCTGCGCCGATGACAACACCGAAAGAGAAGACGTCATCGGCGCAGGCGCACTGAGGGAGTGCTGAGGAGACGAGCCTCCTCATCTCAGAGCGCCTGCGCCGAATGACCAGAGGCGCGCGATTTTTGAATTACTGACAGGGCCGGCCGGAGGAGGAGATCACGGCTGGCCCTGTCAATCAACACGGCGAGGGGGCGGATTGCTGCTGCGGCTACCAGCAAGTAGACGCCCTACTTGCTGGTAGAGCCCTCATTTACATATTATAAAACTTTGTTTTATAAAGAATCGGCCGCATGAAAGTAAGTAAGACTATTATATTCTCCTATAATCGCCCTATAAGGAATCTAACTATCCCAAAAAAAAAAAAATAGTTTTGTGGGGTGACAGAAACCCTTTAACAAGACTTATATGCTATTAGCCCAGTGGGACGCTACTGGTTGAATATATCACGTCACGGTGCCTCTAACTGTCACCTTGGAGCTTCAGAACTTTGCCAGTGAGTTGGGGAACAACTGACATTTGTAGTTTTTCCAGTGAACATTTAGCATCTGCGATATGTATGCGTTTTAACTGTGCGATTTTTATTGTGTGAATAATTTATGATGTACCTTTTTAATGTTGTTTTATTGTAGGAATATGCCATGTGTAGTTTATAATACCCATCTAGATTCAGAGTGCCAGCTACAGTGAGCAAGTGCTGTTTTATACATAGCTTTCCTACAGGAGGGCCATATTCTCTCTTTTATTGTCGTTTTATTGCCTTATATATTAATAAATATCTGTGTGATCCCTGTATCCTGAGAGTGCCCAGTTCATTTATCACAAGTTTCACGTTATTATAGTGGACTGGGTGAGTCCACTTTACTGAGTGCACCTCTGCTTGGTCTTTGTGTGTTCCTGTGCGCCTCATTTACCTTTTTTATTAAAAGAAAATTATAGCACTATATTAGCTAAATTGCTCTATATTCGTTTTTTTTCCGAATATTTGCTATATTGCTATAACTTTGTTTTTTCGAATATTCGTAATATTCTAAAACAAGAATATATAGCAATATAGTGAATATTCGAAAAAAAATGAATATAGAGCAATTTAGCTAATATAGTGCTATAATCTTCTTTGTCTAATAGTTGTAATTTTTTTCTCATCTGAAGTTCAGATTGGAAAAAAATGACAACTATAAAAAAAAAAGATTATAGCACTATATTAGCTAAATTGCTCTAAATTCTTTTTTTTTTTTTTAGAATATTCACTATATTGCTATATATTCTTGTTTTAGAATATTACGAATATTCGAAAAAAATAGTTATAGCAATATAGCAAATATTCGATAAAAAAAAACGAATTTAGCTAATATAGTGCTATAATCTTCTTTGTCTAATAGTTGTAAGTTGAAAGAAAATCGCAATAAAAAATCGCATTGCTAAAATTCGCATGACGAAAATTTGCATATTACACGATCATTACCTTGCCGATTTTTCGAGTAAAAAAAATCGTCGAATATAATGAATATTCGAATTTGCGAATATTTGACGAATATTCTACAAATATTCGCGAAATATCGCGAATTTGAATATGACCCCTGCCGCTCATCACTACTGCTTAGCTTCGGGAGCGAGGATCTGTGTTTGGCCTCGTTCCCAGGGCGGCTTTGCTAGCTGGGAGGCTCCCTGCTCCTAGGTCTGCCTTGAGCGCCGAGCTGATCACTCGGTGCTTGACTTGTCTGTCTGTCTTGTCGGTCTGTCGGACCCTCACTCCCCACTATGAATACAGGTTGCCTGTGGCTACAGGTTGCCTGTGATTTTTGTCTCTAGGGCCGTGTGTACTATTATTATTACTTCCTACTTTACCTCTGATATTGACCTTGTTTGTTTCCTGACCTCGCTTTGCCCGCTCCCTTGGTACCTACGCTATCTCTCGGATTTGACCTTGGCTCGTTCTCGGATTTCGTCTCCTGCCTCATCCCTTGTATTGACGTGACCTCCTGGACCGACCTCGGCTAGTTGACCCGCCATTGCCTTTCCCATCACTGGGTACTATTGTCTTATCTACCTCCCTGTCTATCCGTTTGCCTTAGTCTTGTGTACCGCATTCTGCCTTGGCTGTCTGTTCCCCTCTTTCTCTGTTCGCTCTGCTCTACACTTACATAGGTCAGGGTCCGTCGCCCAGTTGCGCCCCGTCACCTAGGGCGGGTGGTGCAAGTAGGCAGGGACAGGGTTGAGGGTGGCAGTTTAGGGGGTGCACTTCCTCTCTACCTTCCTTACCCGTGACAGAATCACAGGCCTCAAATTAACATGGACCCTCTACAGAGTCTCACCGAGCATGTGCAGGGTCTTGCCCAAATTGTGCAAGAATTAGGGGAGAGGTTACAGGTACAGGAGACCGACCAGACACCCCCATTCTCGCTCCCGCCGCCATTCAGGTAGAACCGCATATTAAATTACCTGATCGGTTCTCGGGTGACCGTCTGAATTTTTTAGATTTCAGGGAGAGCTGCAGACTTTATTTCCGACTACGACCTCACTCCTCGGGCCCAGACCCACAAAGGGTTGGGATAATCATCTATTTGCTTCAAGGGGACCCCCAGGAGTGGGCCTTTTCTTTGCCATCTGACTCCCCTTGTCTCAATTCTGTCGACCTCTTTTTCCAGACACTAGGGGTCCTTTACGATGAGCCTGACGATGAGCCTGAATCTAATCTAAAGGCCTTTACCCAGGGAGAGCGGCCCGTGGAATATTATTGCACCCAGTTCCGCAAGTGGTGCGTTCCCTCGGGCTCAAACGAACCTGCTCTCAAATGCCAAATTAGAGCAGGGTTGACAGAGAGGTTGAAGCATATGCTGGTCTGCTACCCCAGTCCTGACTCTTTAGAGGAGACCATGATCTTAGCCATCAGATTAGACAGACGGATTAGAGAGAGAGCGGGAGCATTTGTTTTCTCCTCATCCCCTTCACAAACCTGAGACTTCTCTTACCGAACCCAAGATGGAGGCTCAGTTGGACGAGCCCATGCAGCTCGGGATGACGCAAAAAGAACTACGCCGTCATCGCGGCTCTTGTTTTTATTGTGGCGATTCCGACCACTGGGTTCATCAATGTCACAAAGCTCCTCCTTCCGGAAGATCGTCCAAGTCAGAGGGATCCAAGGACAAGGTATTCCCAGAGGTGGTAAGAAGCAAACTATTGCTGCCGGTCTCAATTTCCTTGGGGGTCTGAAAGGGGTCAGGAAGTGCTTTTGTGGATTTTGGGTCAGCATTTAGTTTTGTTGATCTCAAATTTGTTGAACGGGTAGGGATCCCAATACTAAAATTGTCCACCCCGGTCCAGGTGGTTGCTATCGACTCTACTCCCCTCCTGGGGGGCACGATAAAACTCCGCACTCCCGAGATTACCCTGTCTGTAGGGGTCTGTCACTCTGAGAAATTTTATTTTTTCATTTTAGAGAATCTTCCGGTACAAGTAGTTCTTGGCATGCCCTGGCTTCAGCAACATAATCAGGTCATAAACTGGAGTTCGGGCGAGTTAGAGAGATGGGGTTCCAACTGTAGTTCTTGCTTAACTGTAGTTCAAGCTGGAGTTTCTTTTGATGCCACTTTATTGCTGATTTTCATGATGTTTTTTACTCTCCTGAGACTGACACTCTCCCTCCCCATAGGCCTTATGACTGTGTTATTGCGTTAGTTCCCGAGTCCAAGTTTCCTAAGGGACGCGTTTACAATCTCTGGTCCTGAACGCACTGCCATGAGAGAGTACATCCAGGAGAGTCTTAAGAAGGGACATTTTAGGCCCTCCACCTCGCCCTTGGGAGATGGGTTATTTTTTGTTAAGAAGAAGGACGGTGGTCTCAGACCCTCTATTGATTAAAGAAACTTGAATAAAATTACTATTGGGAATCAATATTCCATCCCGTTGATTCCGGATTTATTTAACCAGATCTTGGGTGCTTCTTGGTTTTCTAAACTCGATTTGAGGGGGGCTTATAACTTGATTCGTATTAAGGAAGGTGATGAATGGAAAACGGCCTTTAATACCCCAGAGGGACACTTTGAGTATCTTGTTATGCCATTCGGTCTATGTAATGCCCCAGCTGTGTTTCAGAACTTTATGAACGACATTTTTAGAGAACTTATCAGCAAAGTTATGATTGTTTATCTTGATGATATTCTTGTCTTTTCACCTGACTGGAATACCCATGTATCTCACATCAGATCTGTTCTTAGAATCCTCAGGGAGAATCATCTGTCCGTTAAATTGGAGAAATGTGTGTTTGGAGTTCAAGAGATTCCCTATCTTGGGTACATTCTTACTCCACATTCATTTAAAATGGATCCCAGTAAGGTTCAGGCTATCCAAGACTGGGTAAGACCATCCTCCTTAAAGGCACTTCAGCGCTTTTTATGATTCGACAACTTTTATTGTAAATTCATAAATAATTTTTCTGTTATCGCTAAGCCCCTTACTGATTTAACTAAGAAAGGGTCTGATCTTGTCAACTGGTCATTGAAGGCCTGTCAGGCCTTTGAGACTTTAAAAAATAGTTTTCAAGTGGCCCCAGTCTTGGTTCAGCCTAATCCTGAGGAACCTTTTGTGGTGGCGGTGGATGCCTCGGAGGATGGTGTGGGGGCCATTCTTTCCCAGGGGTCTTCCAACTTCACAAATTTAAGACCGTGTGCCTTCTTCTCTCGCAAGTTCTCTCCTTCGGAGAGAAATTACGACATTGGAAACCGCAAGTTATTGGCCATAAAATGGGCATTTGAAGAATGGAGGCATTTTTTAGAAGGGGCTAAACACTGTATTACGGTCCTTACTGATCATAAGAATTTAGTGTTTCTTGAGGCGGCTAAACGCCTTAACCCTAGGCAGGCTAGGTGGGCTCTATTTTTTACTCGTTTTAACTTCTCTGTTACTTTCAGGCCAGGAAGTAAAAATATTAAAGGGATTCTGTCATGACATTTTAGCCCTATAACCTAAACATATGGCCAGGTCCGTACTAATAACATGAATCCGAAATTGTCCTTATTAAATCTGCCTGTGGCTCTATTAGCACATAAAACTGGTTTTCATAACCTGTCATAACCATCTCCGTCTGGTGCCCAGCGCCGCCTTCCCAGTTGAAATCGCCGCTCTCCCTGTCTATAGTGCCGCCTTCCTTACCTCAGCGCCGCCTCTCAATCCTCCGATCCCTCTGCCAGATCACGCGCGTGCGAACTAGGCGGCGCTGAGGTGAGGAAGGCGGCACTATAGACAGGGAGGGCGGCGATTTCAACTGGGAAGGCGGCGCTGGGCACCAGATGGAGATGGATCCGGCCGGGCACACTGTATGAAGAGACGTCCCCTTGGGCACCTTAGGTAGGTGAATGACAGGTTATAAAAACCTGTTTTATGTGCTAATAGAGCCACAGGCAGATTTAATAAGGACAATTTCGGATTCATGTTATTAGTATGGACCTGGCCATATGTTTAGGTTATAGGGCTAAAATGTCATGACAGAATCCCTTTAAAGCAGATGCCTTGTCCCAGAGTTTTAATGCCATCCAACCTCCTGACGCTCATCCTGAACCCATCTTACCGGCAAGCATCTTTGCGATAGCGATATCCTCGGATCTTTCCTCTGAAATTCAACGAGCTCAGCAACTTGCTCCTCCACAAACTCCTTCAGATAGGTTGTTCGTTCCCAAGCATTTTCGTTTTCGTCTTATGGGTGAGTGTCATGACTCTGTTCTATGTGGTCAACCAGGCATCGCTGCCACTAAAGAATTGCTGCTAAGGTCCTTCTGGTGGCCTACTTTGTCTAAGCATGTACGATCTTATGTTTTGGCTTGTGAGGTATGTGCCAGATCTAAGACCCCGAGAACACATCCCGCTGGTGAACTACAACCACTACCCATTCCCTGCAAACCATGGTCACACATTTCCATTGATTTTATTTCTGACCTGCCCCCCTCCGAGGGGAAGTCAGTGGTTTGGGTAGTGGTTGACCGTTTTAGCAAGATGGTGCATTTTGTTCCTTTAAGTAAGCTCCCTGATGCGAAAACCTTAGCATCCTTGTTTATTGAACATGTGGTACGCCTGCATGGTGTCCCTGAAAATATCATCTCTGATGATATTTTGTTTCCGGATTCTGGAGAGCTTTTTGTCAAAGATGCGACATCTCTTTATCCTTTTCGTCTGCTTTCCATCCAGAGACTAATGGGCAGACGGAATGGTTCAATCAGGCAGTGGAACTTTTCCTGAGGTGTTATGTAATGCACAATCAGCTTTTATGGGTGAGATATCTCCCGTTGGCAGAGTTTGCCATCAACAATCGGGTTAATTCGTCCACGGGAGTATCTCCTTTTTTTTGTAATAGTGGTTTTCATCCTCGTTTTAGCTCTAATTACTCCGCGTTCTCACTCAACCCACAGGCAGATGCTTTCACCTCTAGACTCTGCACAGTCTGGGCGCAGGTTCAAGCGAACCTGAAAAAGGCCCAGGAGTTTCAGCGTAGACATGCCAATAAGAAACGTTCCAAGGGAGTAAATTTTGTACTCGGCGATAAAGTATGGTTGTCGACTAAGAATCTTTCTTTGAAACATTGTTCTCGAAAATTCTTTCTGCGTTTCATAGGACCATATAATATTATTGAGGTTATTAATCCGGTGTCTTTTACGACTCCCTTCGTATACATGATGTGTTTCATAAGTCTTTACTCAAGAAATATGTGTCGCCAGTGGTTCCTTCTAAAAAACCTCCCCCACCTGTGGAGGTTGAAGGTCAGGAAGAATTCGTCATCTCTAGAATCATGGATATTAGAAAGGTTAGAAACTCCTTTCAATACCTGGTCCGCTGGAAAGGTTTTGGACCCGAGGAGAGGTCCTGGGTACCTGTGTCCAGGATGCATGCTTCCAGGTTAATTGCTAAGTTTCACCGGGAACACCCTGAGAAACCTCGTCCACAATGCTTGGGTCCGGTGGCCCCTCGTAAAAGGGGGGGTACTGTAACAAGGCGCCGAAGGCACACAGACCTGCTGCTTAGCTTCGGGAGCGAGGATCTGTATTTGGCCTTGTTCCCAGGGCGGCTTTGCTAGCTGGGAGGCTCCCTGCTCCTAGGTCTGCCTTGAGCGCCGAGCTGATCACTCGGTGCTTGACTTGTCTGTCTGTCTTGTCGGTCTGTCGGACCCTCACTCCCCACTATAAATACAGGCGGCCTGCTGGCTACAGGTTGCCTGTGATTTTCGTCTCTAGGGCTGTGTGTACTATTATTATTGCTTCCTACTTGACCTCTGATATTGACCTTGTTTGTTTCCTGACCTCGCTTTGCCCGCTCCCTTGGTACCTACGCTATCTCTCGGATTTGACCTCGGCTCGATCTCGGATTTCGTCTCCTGCCTCATCCCTTGTATTGACGTGACCTCCCGGACCGACCCCGGCTAGTTGACCCGCCATTGCCTTTCTCATCACTGGGTACTGTTGTCTTATCTACCTCCCTGTCTATCCGTTTGCCTTAGTCTTGTGTACCGCCTTCTGCCTTGGCTGTCTGTTCCTCTCTTTCTCTGTTCGCTCTGCTCTACACTTACGTAGGTCAGGGACCGTCGCCCAGTTGCGCCCCGTCACCTAGGGCGGGTGGTGCAAGTAGGCAGGGACAGGATTGAGGGTGGCAGTTTAGGGGGTGCACTTCCTCTCTACCTTCCTTACCCGTGACATCTCCTCCATGAGAACATGTTGGCGGTTAAGTACAAGAGGGATGTCCTTTTACTGACCACTGTTCACACAAATACCAGCTCCCCTGCTCATATGTGAGGTACCACTACCACTTTCCCCAAACCAGTTTGCATCCTGGACTACAATAAGCATATGGGAGGGGTTGATCTTTCAGATCAAGTTCTGAAGCCCTACAGTGCCACACGCAAAACAAAAGTGTGGTACAAAAAGCTGGCCGTACACATTGTACAGGTGGCAATGTACAATGCGTATGTGCTATTTCAATCTGCAGGCCACACAGAACTTTTCTCCAGTTCCAAGAGGTGGTTATCAAGGCCCTTATTTTTCAAAGCCAGGCTAGGGTGGGTCCCAGTACTTCAGGAAGTCATGGTGCCCGTGTTGTACCAGGGGAACATTTTCCAGGTCAAGTCCCCCAGACAGCAAGGAAGGGAAGGACCCAAAAAAGATGCAGGGTGAGGAGGATAAGGAAAGACACCATTTACCACTGCGAAACCTGCCCTGAAAAACCTGGCCTGTGCATGCAGGAGTATTTTAGAATTTACCATACATCCATGGAGTATTAATTTCATCCTTGATGTACCCTGTAATTTTACAACCTTATACACCTCTGATTTAGTCCACATAGCTTACATACCCACTTTTCACCTACCACTACATAAAGTGCCCTTTCCACCTCTTAAAATGTTTGTACGGGGTCTAATTTCCAAATTGGGTCACTTCTTGGTGTTTTTAATTTCTGGGGACTTTGTGAATTTTTTAAATGCGACATGGCACCTAAAATTCATGTCTGTTTATTCAGGCTTGCAAAATCCATATTTTTGTATTTTGCCTCTAGAGCCCTGCTGTGCGCCCATACAGCAGGTTACAAGAACATATGGGGTGTTTCCTAAATAGGGAGAAAATGGGGAACACATACTGGGTGCATTTTCTCCTTTAACCCCTTGTGAAAGTGAAAAATTGGTGTCTGGTAGTCATTTTTACAAATGTGTGCTTTGAAATGCTTCTCTCAAGTAATTTTGCCTTCTGTGAGACACCTGTTTGCTAAAAAGTACCCTTTCCACCACTTAAAATGTTCGTACAGGGGTGCTCTTTCCGAAATGTGGTCACTTCTTGAGGTTTTTCATTTCTGGGGACCTCAGGAAATTTTTTAAATGCGACATGGCAGCTAAAATCCATGTCTGCCAATTCAGGCCTGCAAAAAACATATTTTGCACTTTGTGTCTAGAGGCCTGCTGTGCGCCAATACAGCAGGCTACGAGCACATGTGGGGTGCTTGCAAAATGGGGAGAAAATGGGGAACATATACTGGGTGCATTTTCTCCTTTAACCCTTTTTGAAAGTGAAAAATTTGGGTGTGCTAGTAATTTTTTTTTTTTTTAAAATGTGTGCTTTGAAATGCTTCTCTCAAGTAATTCTGCCTTCTGTGAGACACCTGTTTGCTAAAAAAACGGAATTAGACTTACTGGTAATTCAGTTTCCATGAATCCACCATGACGGCACACATGAGAGATTGACCCCTGACCTCTGTAGGGGCAGGAACAGAGAAAGTTCCAGATTACAGTGCTCCGACCCACTCCGACAAGGTGTAACATGAAAAAAAAAATTTTGGGGGGTATTTACTCATACCAATATATATATATATATATATATATATATATATATATATATATATATATATATACACTGCTCAAAAAAATAAAGGGAACACAATAATAACACATCCTAGATCTGAGTTAATTAAATATTCTTCTGAAATACTTTGTTCTTTACATAGTTGAATGTGCTGACAACAAAATCACACAAAAATAAAAAAATGGAAATCAAATTTTTCAACCCATGGAGGTCTGGATTTGGAGTCACACTCAAAATTAAAGTGGAAAAACACACTACAGGCTGATCCAACTGATGTAATGTCCTTAAAACAAGTCAAAATGAGGCTCAGTAGTGTGTGTGGCCTCCACGTGCCTGTATGACCTCCCTACAACGCCTGTGCATGCTCCTGATGAGGTGGCGGACGGTCTCCTGAGGGATCTCCTCCCAGACCTGGACTAAAGCATCTGCCAATTCCTGGACAGTCTGTGGTGCAACGTGACGTTGGTGGATAGAGCGAGACATGATGTCCCAGATGTGCTTAATTGGATTCAGGTCTGGGGAACGGGAGGGCCAGTCCATAGCATCAATGCCTTCGTCTTGCAGGAACTGCTGACACACTCCAGCCACATGAGGTCTAGCATTGTCTTGCATTAGGAGGAACCCAGGGCCAACCGCACCAGCATATGGTCTCACAAGGGGTCTGAGGATCTCATCTCGGTACCTAATGGCAGTCAGGCTACCTTTGGCGAGCACATGGAGGGCTGTGCGGCCCTCCAAAGAAATGCCACCCCACACCATTACTGACCCAATGCCAAACCGGTCATGCTGGAGGATGTTGCAGGCAGCAGAACGTTCTCCACGGCATCTCCAGACTCTGTCACGTCTGTCTCATGTGCTCAGTGTGAACCTGCTTTCATCTGTGAAGAGCACAGGGCGCCAGTGGCGAATTTGCCAATCTTGGTGTTCTCTGGCAAATGCCAAACATCCTGCACGGTGTTGGGCTGTAAGCCCAACCCCCACCTGTGGACGTCGGGCCCTCATATCACCCTCATGGAGTCTGTTTCTGACCATTTGAGCAGACACATGCACATTTGTGGCCTGCTGGAGGTCATTTTGCAGGGCTCTGGCAGTGCTCCTCCTGTTCCTCCTTGCACAAAGGCGGAGGTAGCGGTCCTGCTGCTGGGTTGTTGCCCTCCTACACGTCTCCTGATGTACTGGCCTGTCTCCTGGTAGCGCCTCCATGCTCTGGACACTACGCTGACAGACACATCAAACCTTCTTGCCACAGCTCGCATTGATGTGCCATCCTGGATAAGCTGCACTACCTGAGCCACTTGTGTGTCACGGCTGAGGATGGGGAAAACCCTCAGCCGTGCGAAGCCAGAACATGGTAGTGGCTGCTCGGCCAGGACGACAGAAATAGGGAGCAGGTCACCTCCTAGAGCTTCCCTAATCTGACCCTGACTCCTAGCTGCATGAGCCGACCTTGAAGGTAGGAGGGCTCATGCTCAGGAACCTCGGATCCCTACTGACCCTCTGCCGATCCCTCTCCCTCGGATCCCGATCCCTCTGCCGTCATCTGGTTAGATCATGTGGTAATTTTATAGAGCAGGTTGTCACGGACGCGGCGATACCTAATATGTATACAATTTTTTTTATTTATGTAAGTTTTACACAATGATTACATTTTTAAAACCAAAAAAAGTTTTAGTGTCTCTATAGTCTAAGAGCCATAGTTTTTTTAGTTTTTGGGCGATTATCTCAAGTAGGGTCGCATTTTTTGCGGGATGAGATGACGGTTTTATTGGCACTATTTTGGGGTGCATATGACTTTTTGATCGCTTGGTATTACACTTTTTGTGACGTAAGATGACAAAAAATGGCTTTTTTTACACCGTTTTTATTTTTATTTTTTTTACGGTCACCTGAGGGTTTAGGTAATGTTATATATTTATAGAGCCGGTCGATACGGACGCGGAGATACCTAATATGTATACTTTTTTTTATTTATGTAAGTTTTACACAATGATTTCATTTTTGAAACAAACAAAATCATGTTTTAGTGTTTCCATAGTCTAAGAGCCATAGTTTTTTCAGTTTTTGGGCAATTATCTTGGGTAGGGTATGATTTTTGCGGGATGAGATGACAGTTTGATTGTTACAATTTTGGCGTACATGCGACTTTTTTGATCACTTTTATTACCTTTTTTTGGGAAGTAAGGTGGGCAAAATTTCAATTTTATCATAGTTTTTTATTTTTATGGCGTTCACCGTTCGGGTAAAGTAACATGACCGTTTTATAGATCAGGTCGTTATGGACGCGGCGATACCAAACATGTGTAGAAAATTTTATTTTTTTAATTTTGAATCAGTGATAAATGTGTTTTTTGATTTTTCCTTTTTTTTTGACCCAGACCCACTTGGTTCTTGAAGATCCAGTGGGTCTGATGTCTGTATAATACAGTACACTATATAGGGTACTGCACTGTATTTTACTTACACTTTGTCTGACCAGATCTATGCCTTTAGCACAGATCTGTTCAGCACCATGGACAGCAGACGGGGAAGGGTAAGGAGGGGGGCTCTCTGGGGGCTCTCTCCCTCTCCATCGGGGGGCTGCAAAGGCACAGCAGCCCCCCAATGGGAGAGGGAGGGAGTTCCCTGAGCTGTTAACCTTTTCCATACAGCGGTCCGTACGGACCGCGGTATGGAAAGGGTTAAACGGCTGACATCCCATCACAGATGTCAGCCGTTTATACCAGGGTGTCAGCAATGTGCTGACACCCTGGTATACCCACTAGCCACCAACGATTATTCAAGGGGAGGGTTGCGCACCGCCCGCAACCCTCCCCCTGCACCTCTCACCGGGCTAAAATCATTCATGGGTGCAGGGGGAGGTAAAATATATATATATATTTTGGGCATTATAAAGTTTCTGATCACCGCGGGGATCAGAAACTGAAAAAAGCGCATCAAACCGCAGGTCTGAATTGACCTGCGGTTTGTTGCGATCGCCGAAATGGGGGGGTCACGGGACCCCCCCCCCGTGCATTTAGCCTGGGTGCCTGCTCAATGATTTGAGCAGGCACCTTGTTCCGATCACCGCCAGCCGGGCGGCAGTGATCGGAACACCACATGACGTACCGGTACGTCATGTGTCCTTAAGGACTCGGGAAACATGCCGTACCGATACGTCATGTGTCCTTAAGGGGTTAAGATTAGTTTTGCCGACTCCTGCATGGCTTTTTGTAGAACCCTGGGTATTAGCTGAAATGGGGGAAAGGCATAAGCGAGATCCCAGTTCCAGACCTGGGAAAATGCCCAAGGATTCAGGGAGCAAAACAATGGGACTATTGCGTTTAGTTTGGAAGGGAATAGGTCTATTGATGGGAGACCCCACTTCTTTACCACCAAGTTGAATATTTCGTTGTTTAAGGACCATTCTCCCTGATCTATGGTGGTTCTGCTCAGAAAATCTGCTTTGTTCTCCTTTTAGGTGAATGGCCGAGATAGATTTTACTTTTTCCTCTGCCCAGGAGAATATTTTTGCGGATAGATTCTGAAGATTTACTGATCTTGTACCCCCCTGATGTTTCAGGCAGGATACTGTTGTCACATTGTCCGAGAAGATCTTTATGTGGTTGTTTTCTATTTTTGTCTAGGCCGCTTTTAAGGTCTCCCAAACTGCTCTGTGCTCCCGATAGTTTGAGGATCGCAAAACTCTATCCTGTATCCGTCCTTTATTATGTTTAAAGCCCAGGGATTTGAGGTTACGGACTTCCACTGCGGGTAGAAGGATTTTAGTCTTCCCCCTATCCTGGCGTCATTGTTTGTCGCTGGATTTGGTTTGGGGGTTAAGAAGATATCCTCTCCCCCGTCCCCCTTTTGCATAGTTCCAGCGGCCCGTTTTTCCCTTTCCACGAAAGGACTTTCCCTGATTAAATTGTGGGCGAATGGGCAATTTTCTTTTTGTCGGCTTATCTTCAGGAAAACCTTTTTTCTTGTCGGTAGCTTTTTCTAGGATCGTGTCCAGGACAGGGCCAAATACATACTCCCCAGAAAAAGGTATCGAAAATAGCTTCATTTTGGATGCTATATCTCCCCCCCAGGATTTCATCCAAAGAGCTCTTCTTGCGGCATTGGATAGAGCTGCGTCCTTAGCTGAAAAATGGATAGTTTCTGCTGAAGCGTCCGCTAGGAAGCCTGTAGCTGACTTCAATAATGGTATTGATCTAGTATCTGGTCTTGTGATGTTTTATTAATTAGATGTCTCTCTAGTTCGTTTAACCAGAGATACATCGACCTAGCCACAGAGTTTGAGGGAATATATTGCCGCTTCCCACAATTTCCTCAGGAGGCTATCCGCTTTTCTTTCCATGGTATCTTTTAATTGGGAAGAATCTTCGAAAGGTAGAGAGTTTTTTTTATTAACCTTTGCAACCTGGATGTCGATTGTAGGTATTTCGTCAAACACCATAGATTCATTGGGATCGAATAGTAACCTGTTTTTAAAATCCCTGGAAATACCTAATTTTTTCTCAGGGGATGCCCACTCGTTCATAATCATTTCTTTTATATTTTCGTTTATGGGGAATACTCTAAACCGTTTAGATTTTAAACCCCCAAACATCTCCTCCTGGACTGAGTGAGGTTTTTGGACATCCTCTACACCCATAGTGTCTCTGACCACTTTTAGAAGGTTAATTTATCTCTGCTATGGAAAAAAATGATTTTTCTTGATTCATCCGTTATATATTTCCAAGATGGCGCCGATGATGGCTGCCTCGGCACAGCGCTCTCCCTAATTCTCCTAAATTCTGCCCCGCTCCGCCTCCACAGCCTCTACAGCTGAATTCTCCTTCCCCCACTGCCCTCTCGTCTCTCTGCTTCACCTCTCCAGAAGACCAGGACCGGGACGTGTGACCGCTGGACTCCACGTGGCCGGTGTTCTCCTGCTACTCCAGCCCACATCCATCACCACCGGAGCTGATCCTCTCTTTCCTCGCGCCCCATCTCACCCCAGGAGCCGAGACGCAGCGATCCGGTGAGCCGACTCCGCAGGAGGACCCCAGCGCGATTCTCCAAGGCTGGGACGTGGAGGCCGCTCAACCGCGTGCTAGGCCCGGCCCCCCCAGGTGGCCCACGCTCTCCCGCTGCTCCGGTCCTACAGACACCTACCTCGGCCCTGGTGCTGGGACCCCCTCTCTCAGGCCAGCGATTGCGCCGATCTCCTGTGTCTCCCTACTTCCAAGCTGCTGCGGCTCCTCCGTTGTTTGCATGTAAGTTATCCCTCCTCCCCCCTTCTGGCCGAGCTCCTCATCGGCTGCTTCCTCCCTTGCCCCAAAGGCCCCCCCTGCCTCTCCAGATCGGAACTCACCCGCTGGGAGTCGTGCGGCACCTCCCTCCCGGAAGGCAATCTTCTGTTCGACAAAGTGTGGAGCCAAGCAGCAAAGATCTCCGGAGCCACGCCGACAGCCCATGCTTACAGACGGCCTAGAGACGGCGTTCTCGTCAGGCTGAGGAGGAAAGGTCTAAGGTCAGTGGTTCCCTCGATCCTCCTTGCGAACGTCCGATCTCTCCCCAACAAGTTTGACAAACTCTTTCTGATAGTCCGCAAGTATGGTCACGGCGAGCACACCCCGATCATCTGCCTCACGGAAACATGGCTGCATGACGACATCCCGGACAACGCCCTCCATCTCCACGGCTTTAACATTGTTCTGCGGACCGCGGACCATCCCTTTCGGGGAAGTCCAAAGGCGGCGGCATCTACTTCTACATCAGTGCTACCTGGTGCCCTAATGTCTCCCTCTTAGAACAGATGTGCACTGCGAACCTTGAGGCGCTCCTCATCAACTGCAGACCGGCCTACTTGCCTAGGGAGTTCTCTTCGTATGTGCTGGTGGGTGTTTACATCCCCCCCGACACTGACATCGGTAATGCCCTACAGGTCCTCAGTGATACCATCGCACACTAGGAGACGGCCCTTCCTGGCTCACTGTTCATCGTGATGGGCGATTTTAATAAAGCGGACCTCCGTCTTGTCCTACCATGCTACTCCCAGCACATTGACACCTTGGACCACTGTTACACGCCTCTAAGGAAAGCGTACAAAGCCGTCCCGAGAGCCGCATTAGGCTCATTCGACCACTGCCTTGTCCATCTGGTCCCCTCCTACAGACGTCGCCTAGAGTCAACGAAACCGATCCGTAGAACTTCTAGAGTGTGGTCCGAGGAGGCCAAGCTACAACTACAGGCCTGTTTTGACTGCACAGACTGGGGAGCCCTAGAAGAGAATGACCTGGACACCTGGGCGGATGTTGTCTCCTCGTACATCAGTTTCTGCGAAGACTCCTGCGTACCCTCAAGACCATACACGATTTACCCAAACGATAAACCGTGGTTCACAAACAAGCTCAGACAACTACGCAGGCGCAATGAAACCGCGCATAAATCCGGTAATCAATTAGAGTACAGACTGGCCAAAAACTGCCTTAATCGGGAACTGCCTGCGGCGAAACGGGCATAAGCGGATCGCATCCACCAATCTCTGCGCTCGAATGACCGGAGGGCGGTCTGGAAGGGCCTTAGGTCCGCGACTAACTACAAACCATCCCCGGCGCTCACTAACCCCTGTCAGGCACTGGTAGAGGAGCTGGGCAGGTTCTACTACAGATTCGAGACCTCGACTGAGGTGAGTGTAACTCGGCCAATGTCCCCCAGAGTGGGCACCCCAGTCCCTGCTGCCACATTATCTTGTCCGTTCGCTGACTCCCCTACAGTGAATGTGACCACGGTTTGCACCCTGCTGTCCAAGCTAAATGCGAGGAAAGCCCCCGGTCCCGATGGTGTCTCTCCTGCGTGCCTGAAATACTGCTCAGGCCAACTGGCCCCGGCCCTCACCCCAACTTTGACAGATCCCTTAAGGAGGGACACGTCCTCGCCTGCTTTAAGAACTCAACTATCATCCCCGTGCCGAAGAAACAGGGCGTTTCTGATCTAAACAACTTCCGGCCTGTGGCTCTGACTTCGGTGGTCATGAAGACCCTAGAGAAGGTGGTCCTCTCCATCCTGAAGCCCGCCACTCTGGACTGGCTGGACCCTCTGCAATTCGCCTACAGGGCAAACAGATCCACTGACGATGCGATTAACATGTGTCTAGAGTACGTCACTGAACACCTTGACAAACCCATACGCGAGAATCCTCCTTCTAGACTTCAGCTCGGCTTTTAATACCATCTCCCCCAGCATCCTGCAGAGGAACCTCACGGCGCTTGATGTCCACCCAACACTACGACATTGGATCATGGACTTCCTCACTAACAGGTCCCAGGTCGTCAGATTAGGCAATCTGTCCTCCAAACCAAGGGTCACCAACACTGGCGCCCCTCAGGGATGTGTACTATAGCCGTTCCTGTTCTCTCTGTACACGAACGAGTGCAGATCGGCTGAGGCCTCGGTTAAAGTCATCAAATTCGCAGATGACACCACACTCGTGGGCCTGATTAGCGACAACGATGAGCAGGCCTACCGTAAGGAAATCGACAGGGTCAGCAACTGGTGCGGCGCTCACAATCTGGTCCTAAACACCACAAAGACGGTCGAGCTGGTCATCGACTTCAGGAAGAGAAGGGCAAATCCGCCCCCGACCTACATTGACGGATCTGAAGTTGCAAGGGTACCCAGCGCCCGCCTCGTAGGCACGACAATCTCTGAGGACCTATCCTGGCGTCCCAACATCTCGTCTATCATAAAGAAGGCTCACCAGCGGCTCTTCTTCCTTCGACAACTGAAGAAGTTCAGCATGGCACAGGACCTACTGAAGTCATTCTACTCCTGCACCATCGAGTCGGTCCTGTGCTTGTCTCTCCTGGTTTGGTATGCCGGCTCATCAGCCAGTGACAAGCGCAAACTACAAAGGGTCATCAGCTCGGCGGAGAGAACTACCCGACTGCCACTACCACCCCTTGACTATCTTCTCCGACAGACTGCGCTCCAGGGCTCTGAAAATATCCAATGACCACTCCCACCCGGGCCATTATCTCTTCAGACGTCTAAAGTCCGGTCGCAGGTATCAGGCAACCTGCAAGGACATCGAGGAGGCTGAACACTTTCTTCCCAACGGCCGTCAGACTGCTGAACTCACCACGCCCCATCACCCGCTCATAATCCCTCGCCCCTGTTGTGCTCATCGCAGAACCTTACCCCCCCCACGTGTTCCCCACCGCCTCTTGTCAACCACTAGTACTATGCCTGTACCTATGCCTAACCCAATTCCGGGCACGATCGATTGTGTCGTGTTTGGCGAATAAAGCTGATTCTGAAAAAGAATTTTTTTGATTCATCCGTTATTTTCCCTTCCGATAAGGGATGCTCGTCTTCATCTTTTTTAGATGAGGAAGCCTCGTCCTCCAACCCGTCAGAGTCTGAGGAGGATATACATTCCTGATCAAAAGTTTAAGACCACTTGAAAAATGGCAAAAAATCATATTTAGCATGGATGGATCTTAACAAGGTTCCAAGTAGAGCTTCAACATGCAACAAGAAGAAATGGGAGTGAGACAAAACATTTTTTGAGCATTCAATTTAATGAAAACAACGAATAAAATGAAATAAACAGTTTTTCAGCTGATCAAAAGTTTAGGACCACACCTCCCAAAAAAAACTAAACCCCCACAAAACAGAAATCCAACTTCAAAACATGAACTCAGTAACGAGTAGCTCCGCCGTTATTGTTTATCACTTCAAAAATTTGTTTCTGCATGCTTGATGCAAGCGTTTCCATGAGGTGAGTGGGAACATTTCTCCAAGTGGTGAAGACGGCCGCACGAAGGCCATCTACTGTCTGGAACTGTTGTCCATTTTTGTAAACTTCCCTTGCCATCCATCCCCAAAGGTTCTCAATTGGATTTAGATCAGGGGAACACGCAGGATGGGTGTCATGGCCATGGCCATGACCGTGACTCCTTAACCGCAGGCGGTTGCCTGCGGTTTGTTTTTGGTTGTTCAACCACAGGTGAGGGCTGCTTGTGTGTTGCTTCACTTGTGGTTGCCGCGGGCAACAAGTGGTTGGAGATTGTCGCAGATAGCAGCCTGAGCTGGTGCTAGGCAGCTTGCGGCATCTTCATGCGGTTACACCTAGCTACCGCTTTGTTAGGTGTGTGTGTATGTATGTATGGTGTGCACTGTGTTTATGTTACGTGTGCACTGAGACCTTTCCCTTCACTGCGGCTGCTCGCAGCAACGTTTTGTATAGTGTGTACATGTGGTGGCAGTGTCCCGGCCTTCGGGCTGACTCCCAGGACATGGTAGCCACCCATGTTGTTGCCTGCGGCAACAGCCACAGTGTGACTTTCGTTTTGACATTTCCCCTTTAAGTTGGTGTTTTCCCTGTGGTTTTGGAAGGGTTAACTCCCTTTCTGTGTGTATGAGTCACGGGGTGTGTCTGATTGTGTGGGTGTGGCCACTTAGGCCTATATAGCCTTGGTGTTTGGCATGGCTCAGGAGGTTGCTTCAGCCATGCTTAGCTGGAGCAACCTCCTGTGTTTACCATCTGCCAGTGAGAGCCACCCTTGTGGTTCATAAATATAATGTCACATTAAGTTTATGTTCATCTTTATGTGTGATGTCTATGTGATGGTCTGTTGGGATTTTCCTATGTTGTTTAGTGCAGCTTATGGATCTGGATTCCTGTTTGCACAGGGATCCAGTCAGCAAGGCTGTGGCAGGTAGGTGGAACTCGGATAGTTCACCTGCCATATCCGTATATATAGTCTGTTTGTGTTCCCCTATTCCCTGCAGCTTGGCCAGTGAGACCCCTGTTCCTCCGTGTCCAGTAGGAACAGGCCGTCTTACCTTGACTCCTAGTCCAGGGACCGGTCGGAGGGTGAGTTAGGGATCCGAGGTTCCGGAGCCTGGGTCCTCCTACCTTAAAGGTCGGCCCATGCAGCTAGGAGTTAGGGTCAGGTTAGGGACGCTTTAGGAGGTGACCTGCTCCCTAATCCTGTTGTCCTGGCCGAGCAGCCATAACATCACGTGGCATCGCACGGCTGAGGATTTTCCCCATCCTCAGCCGTGACAATGGGCCAAAAGAGTGATGTTATTCTCCTGGAAGAAGTCCCTTGTCCTGCGGGCATTGTGTACTGTAGCGTTGTCCTGTTGAAAAACCCAGTCGTTACCACACAGACGAGGGCCCTCAGTCATGAGGAATGCTCTCTGCAACATCTGGACATAGCCAGCGGCCGTTTGACGCCCCTGCACTTCCTGAAGCTCCATTGTTCCACTGAAGGAAAATGCACCCCAGCCCATTATAGAGCCCCCTCCACTGTGGCGCGTAGAAAACATCTCAGGTGGGATCTGCGTGTCATGCCAGTAACGTTGGATACCATCACGACCATCAAGGTAAACAAAATTCTCATCAGAGAATAAAACTTTCTTCCACCTTTGAATGTCCCATGTTTGGTGCTCTCTTGCAAAGTCCAAACGAGCAGTTCTGTGGTGTTCAAGGAGACGAGGTCTTTGAAGACGTTTTTTGTTTTTGAAGCCCTTCAGTCTCAGATGCCGTCTGATGGTTATGGGACTGCAGTCAGCACCAGTAAGGGCCTTAATTTGGGTCAAGGATCGTCCACTGTCTTGACGGACAGCCAATTAGATCCTCCGGCTCAGTGCTGATGAAATTTTTTTGGGTCTTCCACTTGACTTTTTTGTTCTATAACCCTCAGGATCATTTAAGAAAATTCCAAATGACTGTCTTACTGCATCCCACCTCAGCAGCGATGGCGCACTGTGAGAGACCCTGCTTATGCAGTTCAACAACCCGACCACGTTCAAAAAGGGAGAGTTTTTTTGCCTTTGCCATCACAACGTGTGAATACCTGACAGAAAATGACAATGAATCCATATCTTTGAACAGATTTGGCCTTTTAAAAGCATGTGGTCCTAAAATTTGGATCAGCTGAAAAACAGCCTGTTTCAGTTTAATCGTTATTTTCAATTAATTGAATGCTCAAAAAATGTTTTGTCTCACTCTCATTTCTTCTTGTTGCAAGTTGAAGCTCTACTTGGAACCTTGTTAAGATCCAGCCATGCTAAATATGATTTTTTTGCCATTTTTCAAGTGGTCTTAAACTTTTGATCAGGACTGTATCTTTCAATTTTTGGCATTTTGGCAGAGGCGCTGCAAGAGCTTCTTCGCGAAAGGATGCCAATGAAGATCTAACTTCCTCCTGGATCATAGACTTGAATTCCTGCATGATAGACGGCTGTTCATCTCTCACGATTTTTACACTCCTTACAGAGCTTTTTAGTATAATTATCAGGAAGTTTGGTACAGCATTGGATGCATCTCATAGTCTTCCTGGGTTTCTTCAAGATTTGTTTAAAGACCTACGAGAGAGCAGCTGTATTAATGCAGGATTCAATGTATAGTACATCAAATAGAAGGTGTTGTATACACTGAAAAAGTGGGGAGCCAGCCCCAGGGGGAGGCATGCTATAGGAGTTAAATAAACCCCCATCTATAATTCCACCATAGACCCTTGGTGGGTCTGCTGCCACAACACAGGAGTGAACACTCACGGTTTGCGTTGGAGTGTCCTGCTCTTTGGGCTGCTTTAGCTCCTGGTCCGACATTATGAGGCTGTGTCGGCAAGGAATGGAGTCGGGTATTCGCAAAAAGTCTCCCAAGCTGGTCCTTTTTGAATCCCCCGCCCGAGATCAAGTCACTTCCGGGTATGCGTCCTAACCCGGAAGTGACGTCAGACGCCCGCACACGTGGGACGTTCTGGCCAGCTGATATCACTAGGAGATAGGAGGCCCGTGGCAGCCGCAGGGCAGGCTCCTGATCAACAGGTAGCGTGACCCTGCCGTCTCCCTGTCAGCTTCGGCATGCGCCTCCGGAGATCAGGGGACGTACCCGGAATGAAGTGCCCGCAAGGGAAGCGACGAGCTCCCGATGTAGCTCCCAGGTATTCTTGTAAAATAAAAAATAAGGAGTACACAGAATATTTTTCACCTCCCTGACTGGCAAAGAGGACTTTCTCCGCCACTGTAGGGGCAGGAACACACTGGTGTATGGTGGTGGGAGGGGTCAACTTAACCTTTCTCTGTTCCTGCCCCTACAGAGGTCAGGGGTCAATCTCTCATGTGTGCCGTCATGGTGGTAAAATGGAAAGTACCCTTTCCACCACTTAAAATGTTCGTACGGGGGTGCTGTTTCCGAAATAGGGTCACTTCTTGTGGTTTTCTGGGGACCACAGGTAATTTTTTTAATGCGACATGTCTGCCAAATCAGGCGCCAGCGCCGTTCACAAGATTCGCCGCGCCTGCGCACTTCATTCCCCATTATGGGCAGAGGTACAAGAGCGTTTAATGCGCCTGATGTGTTGCAGATAAAATCTGCTAAAAAAAAAAGAGTGAAATTTTGAAGTTTCATTCCCATTTTCATTTAATTCTCGTGGGGCACCTAAAGGGTTAACAAAGTTTTTAAAATCAGTTTTGAATAGCTTGAGGGGTGTAGTTTCTAAAATGGGGTGATTTATGGGTTGTTTCTATGTAAGCCCCAGAAAGTGACTTCATAACTGAACTGGTCATGAATAATTAGGGGTTTGGAAATGTTCTTAAAAATGTTAAGATTTGCTTCTAAGCCTTCTAACGTTCCCAAAAAAAAAATATGTCATTTTCAAAATGATCCAAACATGAAGTAGACATATGGGGACTGTAAAGTAATTACTATTTTTGGAGGTATCACTATCTATTATAAAAGTAGAGAAATTGAAATTTGCAAATTTGGTAATGTTTTGGTAAATTTGGTAATTTTTTTACTCCATTTTACCATCTTGAAGTACAATATGTGACGAAAAAACAATCTCAGAATGGTCTGGATATGTAAAAGCGTTTTAAAGTTACTACCACATAAAGTGACACATCAGATTTTTTTTTAAATGGCCTGGTCCTTAAGGTGAAAAATGGCAGGGTCCTGAAGGGGTTAAGGCTCATTCACACAAAAATGGTTGAATGGATCCACGATAAGCAAGATACAGACATGCATAGCTCCAGATGGCGACCAAAATGGCGACTTAAAATTGCTAAATGGCAACAAGACTTTGTAGTCTTGTCGCCATTTGTGCCTAGACCCTCCGCTGCTCTGCCTCTCACACACAAGGAACTGACATGTTCTTCTCAACAGCACAGGGGAGAAGGAGGCAGTCCCTCCCCCCTGTGCCGCTGCCACCAATGGGCTGATAGTAGGGAGGAGGAGGGGAGGGGCTGTGGCCACTGCACCACCAATGAATATAGTTTATGCTTAATACAAACACAGGCTGCGCTGCTGGTGCCGGCCATATTCCATACCCGGCACCCAGCCTCTATCACTGCGCGCTGCGATCCGCCGCTATTAACCACTCAGATGCGGCACCTGAGGGGTTAATAGCGGCGGATCGCAGTGCGCAGTCATAGAGGCTGGGTGCCGGGTATGGGATATGGCCAGCACCAGCAGCGCAGCCTGCGTTTGTATTAAGCATAAACTATATGCACCGAACCCCCCAACCCCAGTATTATAAAGTAGAATCATTGGTGGCGCAGTGCGCCCCCAACCCCCCCGAAGTATTATAATCATTGGTGGCAGTGGCCACAGGGTCCCCTCCCCCCTCTTCATTGGTGGCAGTTCCAATCAGAGCCCCAGCAGTGTAATCCTGGGGCGCCGATCGGTTACCATGGTAGCCAGGATGCTACTGAAGCCCTGGCTGCCATAGTCAGCTCCCTGCTGCTGTGTGTACTATGCACAGGGCAGCAGGGAGAGTGTGAAGTCCTATTCACCCTGATAGAGATCTATCAGGGTGAATAGGACAAAGGTTCTAGCCCCTATGGGTGTCACGGCTGAGGATGGGGGAAACCCTCAGCCGTGCGATGCCAGAAGATGTTTGGTTGCTGCTCGACCAGGACGAAAGAATGAGGGAGCAGGTCACGTCCTATCACGTCCCTAAATCTGACCCTGACTCCTAGCTGTATGAGCCGACCCTGATGGTAGGAGGGTTCATACTCCGGAACCTGCGGTCCCTATTAGCCCTCAGGGTGGCCCTGAACTAGGAGCTGGGTAAGACGACCTGTTCCTCCTGGATACGAAGGAACAGGGGTCTCACTGGCCAAGCTTCAAGGAAGGGGAAACACATACAGACATATGGATATGGCAGGTGAACAACACTAGTTCCAAACCTACCTGCCACAGCCTTGCTGACTGGAACCCATGCACCAGTATTGCTGTCCACACAAACACCAAGGAGACAGCACACCACAAAACACACAGAAAACCATGACATCCATAGCTGTAATAAACATGGAAAGGATAACACATCAACTTGACATCATACATGGGTTTTATGACCACAAGGGTGGCCCTCACTGGAAGATGGTAAATAACCAGGAGGATGACTCCAGCTAACCATGGCTGAAGTTCCCCTCAGAGTCTGGCATCTAGCAGGAACTAAATAGCCCCAAGTGGCCACACCCACACACACTCACACCCAGTGTTCACACACTAAGAAGGGAGTTAACTCTTCCTACACCAGGCAAGGGAAAAAGCCACTTAAAGGGGAAGTGAACAATTAAACATCACACTGCAGCTGTTACCGCCGGCAACGACATGCGTGGCAACCATCTCCTAGGGAATAGCCGGAATAGCTGGACTCATCTCCGGACACAGGACTCATATCAGGTTCATTTGCATATGGATCAAAACGTTTTTTTAACACAATAAAAGCACAGAGAGCTATGGGGACTGGGTATTGCAGATGTGCTAGCGGCCATCTAGTAGCCCATGTCCCCAGCTCTATGCACAAAATCCTGGTGACAGGTTCCCTTTAAGTTGGGTTTGTTTGTACCTTGGCTGCTGGAAGCTGTACCTATTTTCGTTTTGGAAAATAAACATCTGTTTTCTATAACCCTGGGCTGGCTCATGCACCTGGTTTATTGGAGCGATCTTCCCCCCAGAATTACAATTGGTGTCGGATGCGGGCAGGGCATGAAAGCCACAAAAGCTGTTTGAAACATAAAAAGTGACATTTAAAGAGACAGTACCCTGTTTTGCATGTCTTGGGTGAAATCTCTGCAAGTTGCAGGAAAATACATGGAGGAGGTTATGAAAGCCCTGCTGCAAGCCACTGCAACTCAGCAGAAAGCTTCGGTGGCTCAGCAGCATGCCACAGTAGAGGCAACCCGCCGCCATGAGGAAGCAATGTTGGCGCAGCAAGAGACAAACCGTTTGCTGATTGCTCAGCTTACGGCACATCAGGAAGCTACACAAGCTCAGGTAGCTGCGTTAAATGAGGCTGTACAACAGTTGGCTCAAGGACAAGTGCAAGCGAACAATGCCCCTGGGCCCCAAGTTGCTGTAAGAGCCAGCCACCTATTACAAAAACTGACATCTGGTGATGACGTTGAGGCCTTCCTGTTGACTTTCGAGAGAGTAGCAGAGAGAGAAGGGTGGCCTCAGGACCAATGGGCCAGCATCATTGCGCCCTTTCTTACGGGTGACCCTCAACAGGCCTATTTCGACCTGCCAGTCGAACTCGTTAAAAACTATGAGCAGCTAAAGGCGGAGATCCTGGCTCGACTGGGGGTAACTACGGCTGTTCGGGCCCAAAGAGTGCACCGCTGGGGTTACCAGGCTGGCCGTCCACCAAGTGTCACGGCGGACAGGAACTCAGATACACAGACAACCAAATACACAAGTGTCTAGGCTAGATGCTGGGGACAGGTCACCTCCTAGCACATCCCTGACTTCTCTCCTTATGCTGCTAAGCCCACATTCAGACCTTAATGGTAGGAATGAAGTGTCCTCGTGCCTGGACTGCAAACACCCTAGAATCCCTGAGATGGGGAAAGGGGAGAAGGGGCAGAAGACACACAAATAGCCTAGACCGCAAACAACACAAACAGAAATCAAACTTATCTGAGCTGGAACAGACAATCCTTCCTTCCTTGAATCCAAGGCCAGACTGAAAGCTATAACCCGCATGGCCCTCTGGGATTGAAGGCAATTTAAGCCAATGACCCCACCCAGAGCACCTGAAGGAAGGCGGATCCAGCATGATTCTAAAACAAACAAAAGGTTAGACACGTGCTGCCAATCTGACAGACCTCCGCACACCGTCTGAGCCGGGTATGACACCAAGAGCCCAAATGCATGACCTGGTGCAACTAGTAAAAAAGTGGCTCCAGCCTGAGAAATTGACGGGCCCACAAATTGTAGAATGGGTGGCCATGGACCGGTACCTGCGATCGCTGCTGCATGACCTGCAGCGCTGGGTAAGCCATGGGGACCCTGCGACTGCTAATCAGTTGGTGGAACTAGTAGAGCGGTACACCGTAGTGGAGGACTTTCTCGGACCCGCCAAGCACCGGGAACCCACGTCAAGAGCAGTACGACCAGTTACCGCACCCAGGAGGGGAGCCATCCCGGATTCTGGACCAGAGGTCCCTACAACAGTGCCTTCAGAGCCGCGGAGGCTAACTACGGTAAGAAAGATGGGGGACATACAGTGTTGGCGTTGTCAAGCCTATGGCCATACCCGGACACAATGCCCTCTTCAGGACAAGCCCATGGAATGCGGGACAGGACGGAGATTCTCCCTGTACACACAGCGAGCATGCGTCACACATCTTGATGTAACTGCCGATCAGTTTGAGTGTGAAATTTGGGTGAACCATCTCCCGGCCAAAGCTCTCTTGGACTCCGGCAGCATGGTGACGCTAGTCCACGCCAGAATAATCGGGAGACTCGGCCCCGTAAGTAAGACTCTTCATGTTGTTTGTATTCATGGGGACACTAAGGAATACCCCTTAATACCAGTGACTATTGCCAATGGCTGTACTTCCGTGACCCAGGAAGTTGGGGTAGTGAACAGCCTGATCCATGATGTTATTGTGGGGCGAGACTGTCCGATATTTCTAGACCTGTGGAAACAGGCGCAAAGTGGGTTCCCTGAACAGTCAAAAAGACTAGAGACTTTGACCTCTGATGGGTCAAATCAGGAGAGTAGTGGTCCCGAACTGCCCAGGACCCTTCTCCCCAATATGGACATGCCTAGTGGCAGTAAGAATGGTAATGGTAACATGTATGATGGGGTAATGTTCAGGATGTGCATGATTTAGCTTCCAGAGCTGAGCTGACCACTGAGGGGGGGGAGGCTCCCTGTTGCAAGTGATGTTGGGGGAGGATGAGGAGGAACTCTCCCCACCACAGACCCCAGTCAAGGAAGACGAGGGGGAGACCTCACCCGAACCAACGTACCCAAACCTGAATGTACCCAAGGGTGTGTTTGGCTCCGCCCAGTTACAGGATCCCTCCTTAACACATGCTAGAGAGCAGGTGGTGGTTATAAACGGAGTCTCACAGGTTCCCGAGGCAGAACTCAGGTTCCCTCATTTTGCGCTAAATAGGGACTTGCTGTACCGAGTGGCAGAAATAGGAGGGGAAATTATTGAACAGCTACTGGTGCCCCACTCGTATCGGAGACAGCTCTTCGATTTGGCGCATAATGATGCATTAGGCGGACACCTGGGAGCAGAGAAGACAGAGGCCAGGATAACAGACAGGTTCTACTGGCCTGGGGTAAAGGCAGAGGTGAAGAGGTATTGTGCGTCCTGCCCCACGTGCCAGCTAACAGCCCCAGTGTCACACTATCGGAACCCCCTGGTACCTTTGCCCATAATCGAGGTACCATTTGAGCGGATTGCTATGGACTTGGTGGGGCCGTTTGTAAAATCAGCACGGGGACATCAGCACATACTAGTCGTGGTAGATTACGCAACTAGGTACCCAGAGGCGGTCCCATTAAGGAACACCTCCTCTAAAGCCATAGCTCAGGAATTGTTTCAGATGTTCTCCCGCACGGGGCTGCCCAAGGAGATCTTGACAGACCAGGGCACCCCGTTTATGTCGAAGGTCATGGCGGACCTCTGCAAGCTGTTTCAGATCCGACAGTTGCGGACGTCCGTCTATCACCCACAGACGGAAGGCCTTGTAGAGCGATTCAACAAAACATTAAAGCTCATGTTAAAAAGAGTAGTCCAGAAAGACAGAAAAGATTGGGACATGTTACTACCAGCCTTGTTGTTCGCCATACGGGAGGTTCCGCAGGCCTCCACGGGATTCTCACCATTTGAACTCCTGTATGGGAGAAGACCCCGTGGACTTCTGGATTTGGTGAAGGAAACCTGGGAGGGTGAGTCCTCACCGCACTAGACCCTGGTAGAACACATCTCGAAAATGAGAGAGTGGCTAAAGTGATGCCGCTGGTTAAGGAACATCTTCAGAAGGCCCAGGATGCCCAGAGGCGGGTATATAACCGGTCAGCTAAATTAAGGCAGTTTTCAATAGGAGACCGAGTAGCGGTTCTGATTCCCACTGTGGAAAGCCAGGTGGCAGGGTCCATTTGAGGTGGTAGAAAGGGTAGGTGAGGTGAATTATAAGGTACATCAGCCTGGGAAGAGGAAACCCTACCAGATCTACCACGTAAACCTGTTGAAATCCTGGAAAGATCGGGATCAAGTGACCGCAATGGCAAGGGTCATGGTAGAGGACCCTGTAGGAGCCGACCAGGTATTTGTGGCTGACACGCTGTCCAAGTCCCAAAGGCAAGAAACAGTAGAGTTTCTTCAGAGAAACAGAGATAAATTCTCATGTTTGCCAGGGCTCACTAATGTCGTTAAACATGACATTGTCACAGAGCCCAATGTGATAATCCGGCTGAAGCCATACCGAGTTCCAGAGGCCCAGAGGAAAGCGGTATCTGAAGAAGTAAAAAGAATGCTTGAGCTGGATGTCATTGAAGAATCGCTGAGTGAATGGTCAAGTCCGATTGTGTTGGTACCGAAGCCCAACGGCACACTGCGATTCTGCAATGACTTCAGAAAACTAAATGAGGTTTCAAAGTTTGATGCCTACCCGATGCCCCGGGTAGACGAATTAATTGAGAGATTAGGGCCTGCCCGATATATCACTACGCTGGATCTCACGAAAGAGTACTGGCAAATTCCTCTCACCCGGGAAGCCAGAGAAAAGACGGCATTCTCCACTCCGGAGGGCCACTGGCAATACAAAACGATGCCCTTCGGCTTACACTCTGTCCCTGCCACGTTTCAAAGAGCTATGGACAAGATATTGCATCCCCATGGACGGTACGCATCAGTATACCTGGATGACATTGTAATTTTCAGTACCGATTGGGAATCCCATCTCCCTCGGGTCCAGGCAGTCCTAGACTCTTTGAAAGGGGCAGGGTTTACAGTGAACCCGGAAAAGTCCGCCATTGGGATGGAGGAAGCAAAGTACCTGGGATACACCGTAGGCAGAGGGCTAGTAAAGCCACAGATGAGCAAGGTAGAAGCCATACAGAACTGGCCTCGCCCTCTTACCAAGAAGCAGGTTCGGGCGTTCTTGGGGATAGTGGGCTACTACAGGAGATTTGTCCCTAACTTTGCCACTATTGCGGTCCCTTTGATGAACAAAAGGAAAGAAATCTGTCATGATCAAATGGAGTAGGGAGGCTGAGGAGGCTTTTCAGAAACTTAAAAGGGCCTTATGTGAGTCTCCGGTGCTTGTCGCACCAGACTTCTCGAAAGAATTTGTGGTTCAGACAGACGCTTCAAGTGCAGGTCTAGGTGCCGTCCTGTCTCAGGTGGTCAATGGGGAGGAACACCCTGTGGTCTTTCTCAGCAGGAAGCTGACAGCGGCAGAGAGGAACTATGCTGTGGTAGAGCGAGAGTGTCTGGCCATCAAGTGGGCTCTAGACTCTCTGCGATATTTCCTGCTTGGTAGGAAATTCCGCCTGGTGTCCGACCATGCCCCATTGACCTGCATGAGCACAAACAGACCAATGCCAGGGTCACGAGATGGTTCCTCTCTCTCCAGGATTTCAACTTTGTGGTCGAACATAGGTCAGGGAGTCAACATCAGAATGCTGATGCTCTCTCACGGGTGCATTGCATGTTATCCACAAGTGCCTCCGCCGCCCCTGCGTCGGGGCAGAGGGGGGGATATGTAGAGGACGCCAAGGTTGGGTCCTCAGTGACCGATATGTATCACCATTATTTGGGTTGTGGTGCCTTTAAGAAAGCACTACCTAGGATCCGGTACCCACAGGGTTAACTCACTCTCCTGATAAGAGGAAAAGGAAGTGAGTGAGGGGGGTGTGGAGTGTGTGGTGTGGTGGACACACTGCTGTGGCTGGCTGTGAACAGAGCTGGAAACTGAGGACATGTGGAAAGTTTGGCAGGAGAGCCGACTGGAATCTAGCACGGACTAAAAAGAACCCAGGGTAAAAATACCTTTATGAATACCTTTTTTGAATGGACTGTTCTATTGATTATGTTGTGCTGAACTAAGCGGACTTTAAGTTGGGTTTGTTTGTACCTTGGCTGCTGGAAGCTGTACCTATTTTCGTTTTGGAAAATAAACATCCGTTTTCTATAACCCTGGGCTGGCTCATGCACCTGGTTTATTGGAGCGATCTTCCCCCCATATTACTATATATATATATATATATATATATATATATATATATATATATTGCAGTTGCCTGCCCGTGTTTGAGAGGCTGCAGGCTCACAGACTGTACTGTGTGCACACCATTCATACAGGGTGTCACAGACAGTACCTTGCAGATAACAAAAAAATTTTTTATTTGTTCTCTGTGATATAATCGCAGTTGCCAGACAGCGAGAGGCTGCAGGCTCACAGACTGTACTGTGTCCACTGGCCAGGCCACCACTCATACCGTTACAGGGTGTCACACTCACAATACCTGGCAGATAAAAAAAAAGCCAATTTATTTTTTCTCTGTGATATAATCGCAGTTGCCAGACAGCGAGAGGCTGCAGGCTCACAGACTGTACTGAGTCCACTGGCCAGGCCACCACTCATACCGTTACAGGGTGTCACACTCACAATACCTGGCAGATAAAAAAAAAGCCAATTTATTTTTTCTCTGTGATATAATCGCAGTTGCCAGACAGTGAGAGGCTGCAGGCTCACAGACTGTACTGTGTCCACTGGCCAGGCCACCACTCATACCGTTACAGGGTGTCACACTCACAATACCTGGCAGATAAAACAAAAGCCAATTTATTTTTTCTCTGTGATATAATCGCAGTTGCCAGACAGCGAGAGGCTGCAGGCTCACAGACTGTACTGTGTCCACTGCCCACCACTTATATAGGGTGGCACAGTACCTTGCACGCATAATACCACTTATCTAAAAAAAAATGACAGGCAGAGGCAGGCCACCCCGCAGGGGCCGTCGTGGTGCTGTGATTTCCACTGGCCCTGGAATAATGCCCAGTGTTCAGAGGCCACGTACCCTGAACCCGAAAAATTCGGAGAAAATAGTTGACTGGCTTACACAGGACACCCAATCTTCAACAGCTTCCGCTAAGAACCTTGACGCACCATCCTCCTCCAGCTCAGCTTCGGTCAACTGCTCTCAAGTTACCACTCTCCCGCCCGCCGCCACCACCACCACCACCACAGCCGCTTCACTTGATCCGTCAGAGGAGTTATTTACACATCAGTTGGATGAAATTAGTGATGCGCAACCATTATTGCCAGAGGATGTAGATAACAGGGATATGTCTCAGTCAGGCAGGATTACACACATGGACGTACAGTGTGATGATGATGATGTTGTACCTGCTGCTGCTTCCTTTGCTGAGGTGTCAGATACAAGTGAAGTGGTTGATGATGACGATGTGTCCGTGGATGCCACGTGGGTGCCTGCTCGAAGAAGAGGGGGAAAGTTCAGAAGGGGAGACAGAGAGAAGGAGGAGACGAGTTGGAAGCAGGGGGAGGTCGTCGCAAGGAGCTAGTGGCACAGTCAGACAGCATGTATCGGCACCCGGGGTCAGGCAGACAGCACACCAATCAACGCATGCTGTTGCTACCACCAGAATGCCATCATTGCAAAGCTCAGCAGTGTGGCATTTTTTTTGTGTGTCTGTGTAACAATCCTATAGGCTCATCTGAGTCAGAGGACCGCTGGCTGGAGGTAGGAGTGGAGCCCAGTGGCAAGGACCGCAGGCAGGTAGTAGGTAGGGACAAGCAGAAGAGTAGTCGGTAGGCAGGCGGTGGGTCAGGGCAGGCGGCAGTAAGCATGGTCAGACAATCCGGATGGCAACGGTGGTAGCAGTTCAGTAGGTAGGGACAAGCAGAAGAGTAGTCGGTAGGCAATTCCTGGTCAGCAGTGGACTTTCAGTAGTAGCAGGAGCAACAGATGAGGAGAAGCTTGATCAAGGCTCAGGAGCTCAATAATCAGCAAGCTAGAGTGCAAGGGGCTGGACTTATATAGGGAAGTACCAGGTGTGGGGAATCAAGGGTGATGAGCAAGGCTTGGCAAGACTGAGGTTACATAATAGGTTTCAGGGAGTAATGTCCAGAGAGGACGGTAGCCTAGTAAGCAGGGCTACCGCCTGGGATGTGGCTGGTCACGGGTTCGAATCCCAACAGTACTCCCCCCCTTCCAAGGTGACCTCCGGGCACCGCAGGGGCAGGCTTACCGGGGTGCCGTTGGTGGAACTCTTTTACCAGTCTGGGGGCGTGGACATTTTCTTCTGGCTCCCAGGAGTTATCCTCGGGAGGGTAACCCTCCCACCCAATTAGGTATTGTAGTCTTCCCCGGTGGATCCTGGAGTCGAGGATCTTTGCGACAACGTATTCTTCTTCACCCTGTACCCTCATGGGTGGTGGAGGGGGCGAGTGGCGGCCTGTGAAGGTGTTCTCCATGTATGGCTTGAGGAGTGAGCAATGGAAGACAGGGTGCACCCTAATGGAGTCCGGAAGGTCGAGCCGGAACGTGACCTCGTTGATTTGTGCGGTGATCCGAAACGGACCCATGTATCTTTGGGCCAACTTTTTGGAGGGGACCTTCAATCTGAGGTTCCTGGTGGACAGCCACACCTTGTCTCCCACATGGAAGCCCGGGGTGGGTTTGCGACGTTTGTCTGCTCCCTGTTTAAAACGCCTCTGGGCGAGCTGGAGGTTGTCTATAATGTTCTTTTGTGCCTCCTGTAGGGTTGTTAGGCGTTCGGCCACTGCTGGGAGGGTGGAGGCGACGGGCAGGTGGGGAATGAACACCGGGTGCGAGCCTGTGTTAGCAAAGAAGGGGCTGTGCTTGGTTGAGCTATGCTCAGCATTGTTGTAGGCGAACTCGGCCGTGGGGAGATGGTCAAGCCAGTCATCCTGCAGGTGGGAGCTGAAACAGCGTAGGTACTGCTCTAGGGTCTGATTAGTTCTCTCAGTCTGCCCGTTTGACTGAGGGTGGAAAGCGGAGGATAGGTTCACTTTAACCCCGAGCGCCAGGCAGAAGTTCTTCCAGAACTTTGAGGCAAATTGTACGCCTCGGTCGGAGACCACGTCGTCCGGGATCCCATGCAGCCTGAAGACCTCTCTGAGAATTAGATCGGCCGTCTGTTTGGCGGTGGGTATGCCTTTGTAGGGGATGAAATGGGCCATCTTGGTGAGACGGTCGACCACGACCAGGATAGTGTTCATCCCTTTTGAAGGAGGAAGGTCTACCACAAAGTCCATGGAGATCGAGCCCCAGGGGCGGGAGGGAATAGGGAGGGGTTGTAACAGACCCACGGGGGAGGAACGAGGAGTCTTATTGCGGGCACAGACCGCGCACGAGGAGATGTACCTCTTGATGTCCTCCTTGTATGTTGGCCACCAGAAGGAGCGGGAGAGAAGCTCCTGGGTCTTTCTTGTGCCAAAATGGCCGGCCAGCTTGGAGTCATGGTTGAGTTTGAGCACTTCGAGCCGTGCGATTTCTGGTACATATAGTTGTAGGTCCTGATGAAACCAATGACCGTTCCTAAACGTAAGGCTGACATTCCCTGTGGGGTGGGCGAGGAAGGGGTCATTTTCGTATCCTTCTTTGATTGTGCCCAGGAGTTCTTTAGAGTAGGTGGCCCCTACGACCCTTCTCTCGGGTAAGATGTTATTTTGGCCCTTGTTACTCTGTGAGGGCTCAGAAAACATTCTGGAGAGGGCGTCAGCGTTGCCGTTTTTTGATCCAGGGCGATAGGTGATGAGATAGTTGAAGCGGGAAAAGAATAGGCTCCATCTGGCCTGTCTGGCTGAGAGTCTCTTAGCGCTGCGGATGAACTCGAGGTTCTTGTGGTCAGTTAGTACGATTATGGGGTTGGTGGCTCCCTCCAGCAGGTGTCTCCACTCGGAGAAGGCATCCTTGATCGCCAGTAGTTCTTTGTTCCCGATGTCATAGTTCTTCTCGGAGGGGGACATCTGGTGGGAGAAATATGCGCACGGGTGTAATAGCATCCTCTCCCCTGTCCGTTGTGACAAAACTGCCCCCACCGCAGAGTCTGATGCATCCACTTCGACTGTAAATGGGAGCTCGGGGTTCGGGTGGATTAGGATTGGGGCAGAAGTGAAAAGGAGTTTCAACTTGGTAAAGGCCTCCTGGGCCTCGGGTGTCCAGGAGAAGGGGACTGCCTTCTTGGTGAGTTGGGTGATTGGTGCTATGACCTTGGAGAAGTTCCGGATAAACTTCCGATAGAAGTTGGCGAAGCCAATGAATCTTTGTATCTCCTTCTCGTTTTTCGGAACGGGCCAGTTCATCACAGCTTGGACCTTCCCCGGGTCCATACTTAGGCCCTCTGGGGAGATGATGTATCCAAGGAACTGAGTGGTGGTTCGCTCAAACTCGCATTTCTCTAGCTTGATATAGAGAGAGTTCTGTCTGAGTCTCTGCAGTACCCTGCGGACGTGTTCGCGGTGCTGCTCGAGGTCTTCAGAGAAGATCAAGATGTCGTCCAGGTAAACGACTACAAACAGATCCAGCATGTCCCTGAGGACGTCGTTAATGAAGTGCTGGAAGGTGGCGGGAGCATTGCAGAGTCCGAAAGGCATGACCAGGTACTCGAAATGACCATAACGTGTCCGGAAGGCGGTCTTCCATTCGTCCCCAGGGCGGATTCGGACGAGGTTGTAGGCCCCTCGAAGGTCGAGTTTGGTGAAGATCTTCGCTTCCCGGAGTCTCTCAAGGAGTTCGGAAATCAGTGGGAGCGGGTACCGTTTTTTTACGGTTATGTCATTAAGCTTTCTGTAGTCTATGCAGGGACGCAGGGAGGAGTCTTTTTTCTCTACGAAGAAAAAGGGGGCTCCCGCGGGGGAGGTGGAGGGCCGGATGAACCCCTTCCTCAGGTCCTCGTCCAGGTACTCTTTCAGTGCCTTGAGTTCAGGCTCTGAGAGGGAGTAGATACTGCCAAAGGGTATTTCGGCCCCGGGCAACAGTTCTATAGGGCAGTCGTAGGGTCGGTGTGGTGGCAGCTTGTCTGCGTTTTTCTTGTCGCAGACATCCTGGAACTTGCGGTATTGAGGGGGTAGCAGATCCTTGACGGATAGTTTTGAGATGGTGGTGTCTTCGGGTGGAAGGACGGGTTTGTGGGAGCAATTTAGCGTGCAGAACTCGGATGGGAATCGTATGCAGCGGGTTTCCCAGTCCACCGAGGGGTTGTGGGTGGCCAACCATGGGATGCCCAAGATCACTGGGAACTTCGGGGAGGCGATCAGAGAGAAGTGGATCTTTTCACGGTGATCTGGTTCTATGAGGAGTTGTAGTTCGGTGGTCTCGTGAGTGGCCGGCCTCGAGGAGAGTGGGGATCCGTCGACGGTTTCCAGGTCAACGGGGGCTGCCTTGATTGTCAGTGGAATGTTCTTTTCGCGGGCGAAGGTTAGGTCCATGAAGTTGCCTCCCGCCCCGGAGTCTAACATCGCTGAACAGGGGAGTTGTTGCCCCTCAATGTCGATGAGGATGGGGACGATGAAGTGGGATCCATGAGCCGCCGTGTTGTTATTTTCAGGGGCTGCTGGCGGGGTTGGAGTCTGTGGTTGCTCCTTTAGCTCCGTGACGGCAATAGTCTTTCGGATCTTATGAGGACATTTGATGGCAAAATGACCCGGCTCCCCACAGTAGAGGCAGAGGTTTTTCGGCCAGCCTTCTCTCCTTCTCAGCTGTGGATAGAGACCTACGTAGAGCGTCGACCTGCATAGGTTCAGTTACTGACTGGGGGTCGCGCTGGGCGGTGGAAGAGAAGGAGTAAGTGGGTCTGTGGTCCGAGGACCAGAGTCTTTCTTTCTTCCTCTCGGAGAGTCTTTGATCTATCCGGATGCATAACTGAATAAAGTCATCCAGATCGTCCGGGGCCTCAACTCTGGCGAGTTCGTCCTTTATTAATTTTGACAGGCCTCGCCGGAATTGGCTTCTCTGTGCCGCTGGGTTCCAGGTGGTGTCCGTGACCCAACGGCGAAACTCGGCGGTGTATTCGGCGACGGAGCGTCTCCCTTGCCGCAGACCATGTAGTCGCGCCTCGGCTGTCGCACAGCGGTTGGGGTCATCGAAGACTTGGCTCATGGCGGTGATGAAGTTGTTTAGGTTGTCCAGGAGCTGACTGTTAGTCTCCATGTATGGTGATGCCCATGCTAACGCTTCATCCGTCAGGAGATTGACCACAAATAGCACCTTCTTTTTCTCGGTGGTGAAGGGGGCCGGGTACATCTGAAAATAGATGCGGCATTGGTTTAGAAACCCCCGATACTGGCGTCTGTCGCCGCTGAATCTTGATGGGAGTGGCATGCGGGTGTCTGCGGGCGCGCCGCGGACGTCCAGGAGTTGCCTCTGTAGTTCAATAATCTCCCCTGTTGGCTTTGGACTACGCCTTGGAGCTGGGCAAATTTCTCCTGATATGTAGTACCAAATTCTTGAAGTTCGGAGACCTGCTTACGCAGAGTGGCCATTGCGGACTCCATAGTGGGGCTGATTATTCTGTAACAATCCTATAGGCTCACCTGAGTCAGAGGACCGCTGGCTGGAGGTAGGAGTGGAGCCCAGTGGCAAGGACCGCAGGCAGGTAGTAGGTAGGGACAAGCAGAAGAGTAGTCGGTAGGCAGGCGGTGGGTCAGGGCAGGCGGCAGTAAGCATGGTCAGACAATCCGGATGGCAACGGTGGTAGCAGTTCAGTAGGTAGGGACAAGCAGAAGAGTAGTCGGTAGGCAATTCCTGGTCAGCAGTGGACTTTCAGTAGTAGCAGGAGCAACAGATGAGGAGAAGCTTGATCAAGGCTCAGGAGCTCAATAATCAGCAAGCTAGAGTGCAAGGGGCTGGACTTATATAGGGAAGTACCAGGTGTGGGGAATCAAGGGTGATGAGCAAGGCTTGGCAAGACTGAGGTTACATAATAGGTTTCAGGGAGTAATGTCCAGAGAGGACGGTAGCCTAGTAAGCAGGGCTTTCGCCTGGGATGAGGCTGGTCACGGGTTCGAATCCCAACAGTCTGCCTCTGATAACAGCAATGCCATTTGCAACCTGTGCCAAAAGAAACTGAGTCGTGGGAAGTCCAACACCCACCTCAGTACAACTGATTTGCAAAGGCATATGATCGCACATCACAAACGCCTATGGGATCAACACCTGAGTACAAGCAGCACACAAACTCAAAGCCGCCATCCTCCTCCTGGTCCAGCATCTTCAGCCACGTCAACCACTGCTGTCCTCCTTGCCCCCTCTCAACCATCCGCCACTCCGTCTCTTGTCTTGAGCAGTTCCTGCTCATCTGCCCACAGTCAGGTGTCTGTCAAGCGTAAGAAGCCAATGTCACAAAGTCACCCCCTTGCCCGGCGTCTGACAGCTGGCTTGACGGAACTCTTAGCCCGACAGTTTTTACCATACCATCTGGTGGAGTCTGAGGCCTTCAAAAAAATTGTCGCTATTGGGACACCACAGTAGAAGGTACCCGGACGAATCTTTTTTTCAAAAAAGGCAATCCCAAACCTCTACTCTGAAATTGAAAAGGAAGTCATGGCATCTCTGGCATACAGTGTTGGGGCAAGGGTCCATCTGACCACTGTTACCTGGTCTGCAAAGCACGGTCAGGCAGGTATATCACCTACACTGCGCATTGGGTTAACCTGCTGACGGCTGACAAGCATGGAATGCGTGGCTCTGCAGCGGAGTTGGTGACACCGCCACGACTTGCAGGCAGGCCTACTGACACCTTCTCGGCTGAGTCCTCTTCTGCTGCGGCGTCTGCCTGCACATCAACTGAATCCCCCCCAGCTCCCCAGGGGCTATTCCACATCCCGGATACGACAGTGTCACGCTGTCTTGGGGTTGACTTGCCTGAAAGCAGAGAGCCACACTGGACCAGCACTCCTGTCCGCCCTGAACGCACAGGTGGATCAGTGGCTGACCCCGCACCAACTGGAGATCGGCAAAGTGGTGTGTGACAATGGAAGCAATTTGTTGGCGGCATTGAATTTGGGCAAGTTGTCACATGTGCTGTGCATGGCACATGTGTTGAATCTCATTGTACAACGCTTTGTGTCTAAGTACCCAGGCTTATAGGACGTCCTCAAGCAGGCCAGGAAGGTGTGTGGCCATTTCAGGCGTTCCTACACGGCCATGGCGCACTTTTCAGATATCCAGCGGCGAAACAACATGCCAGTGAGGCGCTTGATTTGCGACATCCCGACACGTTGGAATTCAACACTCCTAATGTTCAACCGCCTGCTCCAACAAGAAAAAGCCGTCAACGAGTATTTGTATGACCGGGGTGCTAGGACAGCCTCTGCGGAGCTGGGAATTTTTTTGCCACGTTACCGGACGCTCATGCGCAATGCGTCCTTTTGAGGAGGTGACAAACCTAGTCAGTCGCACCGAAGGCACCATCAGCGACCTCATCCTATTTATTTTCTTCCTGGAGCGTGCCCTGCGAAGAGTGCTGGATCAGGCTGTAGATAAGCGTGAAGAGCAAGAGTTGTGGTCACCATCACCACTAGAAACAGCCTTGTCATCATCGTTTGCCGGACCTGCGGCAACGCTGGAAGAGGAGTCAGAGGAGGAATGTGGCTTTGAGGAGGAGGAAGATCAACCACAGCAGGCATCCCAGGGTGCTCGTTGTTGTCACCAATCTGGGACCCGTGGTGTTGTACATGGCTGGGGGGAAGAACAGACCGTCAATGACATCAGTGAGGACGAGGAACGGGAAATGAGTAGCTCGGCATCCAACCTTGTGCAAATGGGGTCTTTCATGCTGTCATGTCTGTTGAGGGACCCTCGTATAAAAAGGATGAAGGAGAACGACCTGTACTGGGTGGCCACGCTACTAGACCCCCGGTATAAGCAGAAAGTGGCGGAAATGTTACCAAATTACCGAAAGTTGGAAAGGATGCAGCAGTTCAAAAGCAAACTAAAAAATATGCTTTACACAGCTTATAAGGGGGATGTCACAGCACAACGGGAATCTAACAGGGGAAGAGGTGAAAGTAATCCTCCTCCTCCCACAACCACGCCGGCAAGGACAGGATGCTTTACAGACGTGTTGTTAATGGAGGACATGCAGAGCTTTTTCAGTCCTACACATCGCCACAGCCCTTTGGGATCCAGCCTTAGAGAACGACTCGACCGACAGGTAGCAGACTACCTCGCCTTAACTGCAGATATCGACACTCTGAGGAGCGATGAACCCCTTGACTACTGGGTGTGCAAGCTTGACCTGTGGCCTGAGCTATCCGAGTTTGCGATAGAACTTCTGGCCTGCCCCGCTTCAAGTGTCCTGTCAGAAAGGACCTTCAGTGCAGCATGAGGCATTGTCACTGACAAGAGAAGTCGCCTCGGTCAAAAAAGTGTTGATTACCTCACCTTCATTAAGATGAATGAGGCATGGATCCCGAAGGGACTGACAGTGGGGGATACGTTTGACTAACAAAAGGCCTGATGACATGCCTTGGCCTCAAAATGGTCCCCACGCTGCTGTATTTAATGTCTGCATACCAGATGACTTTCGTGAATTTTCCGCCACCAACTAGGGTTCAAGCCGCAATGTTTTAGTCACCTTTCTGCCTGGAAAACATAAATAAATAAACTACAACAGCGGCTGCAACAATACCATTATTTTTCAGGCATGTGTACATGCCTAATTTTTCTGGCCTCTGGTGCTGCACTGTGGCTGCAAAAACAAAACAAAAAAAAGGCATACATGTGTCAATTCCCCTTCGTGATCGTTACCTTGTCGTGATGAAGGGGCTTGCGTATCACAATGAAGCGATCATCACCTCTATGAGTGTGTTGGCAATGTTGCCACACCCCAGATGATAAGGCCGTTGCTTCATTATGATCAGACCAAAAGCGATTGGCTGGATAATTTTTCATTGAAAAAACATTAATTTTCTTTTTTTTTCATTTTTTTTTTAAGTTGTATGGGTTTTTAATACATAAAATAAAAAAATCATAATAAAGTCTCTTAATAGTTTATTAGAAATAATGCAGACAATTAAAAAAAATCCCCATCAATTCCAATACAAAGCAAGTACAGAGCTCAGAACTAAATTATTTCAGGATGTCGTAATGGTTTGTTAATTCGACAATGGTTAATCAATTCGACACACGTCCCCGGATAGGGGACGTAACAGGGATTAAACTGATAGGAATAGTACTAGTTAAGACACCACTCATATAGGGTGTCACAGCACATTGCTCCGTGCACGCGCAGTGCCCCAACTTGGGAGTAAGAGGACCGACCAAGCTGCATTTTCCATCTCCCGGTTCCTAAAATCAATTCAGTTAGGTGTATCAGAGTTTGGTCTGTCACTGTGAAGGCAGTCGAAGGTACCCGGCCTAATTTTTTTTTTTCACAAAAGACAATCCCTGATATGGGACGTAACAGGGATTAAACTGATGAGAATAGTACTACAGAAAATACCACTCATATCGGGTGTGACAGTAAATTGCACGGCGCAGACGCAGTGACCGTGGATTAAAACAAAGGGGAGGGAGCCAGCGTTTTTTTAACCATCTCCCCGTTCGAAAAATCTATTCAATAAATGGACCCCAGATTGGGGACGTAACAGGGATTAAACTGATGAGAATAGTACTACAGAAAATACCACTCATATCGGGTGTGACAGTAAATTGCACGGCGCAGACGCACTGACCGTGGATTAAAACAAAGGGGAGGGAGCCAGCGTTTTTTTAACCATCTCCCTGTTCGAAAAATCTATTCAATAAATGGACCCCAGATTGGGGACGTAACAGGGATTAAACTGATGAGAAGAGGACTACAGAAAATAACACTCATATTGGGTGTGAGAGTAAATTGCACGGCGCAGACGCAGTGACCGTGGATTCAAACAAAGGGGAGGGAGCCAGCGTTTTTTTAACCATCTTCCCGTTCGAAAAATCAATTCAATTCACCTTTTGGGGACCCTTGGTGTTGTACGTGGCTGGGTGGAGGAAGAAACCTTCAATGACATCAACGGGACATGGCTAGCTTGGTATCCAACCTTGTGCAAATGGGGAGTTTGCGGTGCATTAAAAGGGGAGTTTGGTCTGTCAATGTCTGTGAAGCGGGCGTAACAATTTAACTACCGGATCAATACAACATCATACCTGATCGTATACACACACTGGATGTTTTAAACCACGTTGTTCAAAAATTTTTTGGATTGTTAGGTGATTTATGCCCTTTATGGATTAAAACCCAACTCTGCGTCAACTATGTAATTTTCCATGGGAGTTTTGCCATGGATCCCCCTCCGGCATGCCACAGTCCAGGTGTTAGTCCCCTTGAAACAACTTTTCCATCACTACTGTGGCTAAAAAGATAAAAATTCGCCTGCCTATTGAAGTCAATGGCGGTTCGCCCGTTCGCGAACATTTTATGTTCGCGACATCTCTAATAGCCAGAAGTCCGAGACACTGCCACCACATGTACACAAGACCACACGTTGCCACGGGCAGCCACAAGTGAAGGGAAGTGTCACAGTGCACACATACATAAACCTCGTGCACACCAGACATAGAAAGTGCACACCATACAAACAAAAGGCACACCTACAAAGACAGGTTGCGAGGTGTAACCGCATGCACTTGACAGCAAGCTGCCTAGCAACAGCTCAGGCTGCTATACTGCCAAGTACAAACATGTTGCCAGTGGCAACCACATGTGAGGCAACATACCAGCAGCCCTCACCATGTGGTTGACAACCGACCAAACCGCAGGCAACTGACCATGGTCGTGACAATGGGGGGGAAATAGTTATTAAATAAAAAGTAAAAACAAAAAAACACCTAAATATTAAATTTAAATCACCCCCTTGCCCAATTTTACATATGTAATTTTTCTTATTGTTTATATATTTTATATCGCCACGCCCGAAAAAGTGCAAAATATCTCCTATGCGGTGAATGCCGTAACAGAAAAAATTGAAAACGTGCAATTTGCCATTTTTTAGTCACCTTGTCGCGACAAAAATTAGGTTAGGACTGTTCTATTATAGTCCAGACGTTCCATAAAATCTGGGATGCACGCGGCTTTTTTGGGGTTTTATTTTTTTCACGTGGTATCGAGTATCGCAATACTTTTTTATGGTATCGAAATAGAGTCAAAATTTTGGTGTCGTGACAACCCTAGGTAAGACATGTTTTTTTTATATTATACCGTAATTATAATTATTTTAAATTTGGCAACTAAATTTTTCAGGTTAGGAGCCAATGGCTCCTTGATTTTTTTTAGTCTGGAGACGTGACATGTCCTATCTTGAGCAGAGCAGAAACATGCGAAAGGCCTTCTGTGGCATTTTGGGTCTGTGCCTCAACAGTGCAAAAGATGGGACATGTCCTATCTTTTGCCTTATCTTGCGGATCATGGACCCATTGAAGTCAATGGGTTTGCACTGTAACATGAAGTTCACACGGCCGATGCCCGTGTTTTGTGGGCCGCTAAGGTCCACAACAGAGGCATGGCAAGCATACGGTCGTGTGAATGAGCCCTTACGCTAGGGTTACACTGGTCGCAGGCAGGATCATGGAGAAACAGTGATCTCATAGAAATGAGTGGGATTGCAGCCAGAGTCCCCAAAAATCCAGTAGTGTTGGCTTTTTCAGAACTTGAGCTGAAATCCCATCCATTTCTATGGAATCACCACTACTCAGATCTTGGCTGGGACTGCTGCCACCCTGTACCCCTGCCTTATGCCGACAGCATGCAGCCGTGAGACTAGAGCCACAATAAGTGCCCCATGCCATGTGAATCCTGTATTGCGGTGTGGACCCACCGACTTCAATGGATCCGCAACCCACAGAATGAAGCAAAAGATAAGACATGTCCTATGTTTGGCAGTGTGGAGCCACGGATCTTAAAGCACTTCGTTTTCCATGGGCTTCCAATCAGTGGCTCCGCTCCACAAGTTAGAACGTCCTACCTTTTGCAGATCACTGACCCATTCAAGTCAATGGGTCAGCACCATAATACAGGATTCACGATGCCCGTGCATTGCAGAGCACAATTTGAAGTAGTGATGTCTGGTTCATGAACGAATAGTTATTTTGAATCGATTCAGTTCACTGAACCGGAGGAGTCGATTCACCTGACTGAGCGGATCCGAGTGAAGCAGCTCAGTCAGATAGCAGAGCAGAGAGATGCTGGCAGCAGGGAGGAGTGTAATCTGATCCTAGAGTGGAAGCCACTCCCCCCTAGCCCTGCAACCAATCAGAGCTAAGGCACAAGCACTGAGTCACACACAGTACAGGGAGTCTAAGAATCGAATGATCCTACTAGTTAACCCCTTAAGGACCGGGCTCATTTTCACGTTCAGGACCAGGCCATTTTTTGCAAATCTGAACAGTGTCACTTTATGTGGTGATAACTTTAAAACGCTTTGACTTATCCAGGCCATTCTGAGATAGTTTTTTCGTCACATATTGTACTTCATGACACTGGTAAAAATGGAGTAAAAAAAAAGCATTTTTATTTATAAAAAAATACCAAATTTGACCAAAATTTGGAAAAATTTGCAAATTTCCAAGTTTCAATTTCTCTACTTCTATAATACATATTAATACCTACAAAAATAGTTATTACTTTACATTTCCAATATGTCTTCTTTGTTAGGATCATTGTGGGAATGACATTTTATTTTTGGGCGACATTACAAGACTTAGAAGTTTAGAAGTAAATCTTGAAATTTCTCAGAAATTTTCAAAAAACAACTTTTTAAGGACCAGTTCAGGTCTGAAGTCACTTTGTGAAGCTTACATGATAGAAACCACCTAAAATTTACCCCATTCTAGAAACTACACCCCTCAAGGTATTCAAAACTGATTTTACAAACGTCGTTAGCCCTTTAGGTGTTCCACAAGAGTTATTGGCAAATAGAGATTAAATTTCAGAATTTCAATTTTTGGGCAAATTTTCCATTTTAATCCATTTTTTCCAGTAACAAAGCAAGGGTTAACAGCCAAACAAAACTCTATTTATGGCCCTGATTCTGTAGTTTACAGAAACACCCCATATGTGGTCGTAAACTGCTGTACGGGCACACAGCAGGGCGCAGAATGAAAGGAATGCCATACGGTTTTTGGAAGGCAGATTTTGCTAGACTGGTTTTTTGACACCATGTCCTATTTGAAGCCCCCCTGATGCACCCCTAAAGTAGAAACTCCAAAAAAGTGACCCCATTTTATAAACTACGGGATAGGGTGAAAGTTTTGTGAGGCAAGGTAACAAGAAATAGCTTTTTTGACACAGTTTTTATTTTTTGTTATTTACAACATTCATCTGACAGGTTAGATCATGTGGTATTTTTACAGAGAAGGTTGTCACGGAAGCGGCGATACCTACTATGTGTACTTTTTTTAATTTATATAAGTTTTACACAATGATTTCATTTTTGAAACAAAAAAAATCATGTTTTAGTGTCAGAGAGCCATAGTTTTTTCAGTTTTTGGGCGATTATCTTAGGTAGGGTCTCATTTTTTGCGGGATGAGATGACGGTTTGATTGGCACTCTTTTGGGGTGCATATGACTTTTTGATCGCTTGCTATTACACTTTTTTATTTTTATACCGTTTTTTTTTTTTTTGTTCACCTGAGGGGTTAGGTCATGTGATATTTTTATACAGCTTTTCGATACGGACGCAGTGATACCTAATATGTATACTTTTTTTTATTTATGTTAGTTTTACACAATGATTTCATTTTTGAAACAAAAAAAATCATGTTTTTCCATAGTCTAATGCCTCATGCACACGACCGTTGTTGTTTTCCGTGATTTTCTGTGGACCTATTGACTTTCAATGGGTCCGTTGAAAACTCGGCTAATGCACTGTTTGTCATCCGCGTCTGTGATCCGTGGTTCCAGTCCGTCAAAAAAATATAACCTGTCCTATTTTTTTCACGGAAAACGGTTTGCGGACCCATTCAAGTCAATGGGACCGTGAAAAAACGCGGAGGCACACAAGATTGTCATCCGCGTCAGTGTCCGTTTTTTTCCTATCATTTGCATGGCAAACTTAACTTAGATTTATTTTTTACTTTCCTTCATGTCTGGTGATCCTCCAAAAATAAAGGAAGACACACGGAAACGGATCACAGAACAACGGAACCCCATTTTGCGGAACGGAACACAACAACGTGTGTATGAGGCCTTAGAGCCATTGTTTTTTCAATTTTTGGGCAATTATCTTGGGTAGGGTATGATTTTTGCGGGATGAGATATTCTGAGAGCCATAGTTTTTTCAGTTTTTGGGCGATTATCTTAGGTAGGGTCTCATTTTTTGCAGGATGAGATGACGGTTTGATTGGCACTATTTTGGGGGGCATATGACTTTTTGATCGCTTGCTATTACACTTTTTGTGATGTAAGGTGACAAAAAATGGTTTATTTAGCACAGTTTTTATTTTTTACAGTGTTCACCTGAGGGGTTAGTTCATGTGATATTTTTATAGAGCTGGTCGATATGGATGCGGCGATACCCAATATGTATACTTTTTTTTATTTATGTAAGTTTTACACAATAACAGCTTTTTTAAAACAAAAAAAAATTATGTTTTAGTGTCTCCATATTCTGAGCCATAGTTTTTTTTATTTTTTGGGCGATTGTCTCAGGTAGGGGCTCATTTTTTGCGGGATGAGGTGACGGTCAGATTGGTACTATTTTGGTGGGCATACGCCTTTTTGATCGCTTGCTGTTGTACTTTTTGTGATTTAAGGTGACAAAAAAATTGTTTATTTAGCACAGATTTTATTTTTTACGGTGTTCATCTGAGGGGTTAGGTCATGTGATATGTTTATAGAGCTGGTCGATACGGACGCGACGATACCTAATATGTCTATACCCAATTTTTTTACTTTATTTTTTTAAAAGGACACTTTTTTTACTTGAAACTTAATTTTTTTTGTAAAACTTTAATTTTATAAACATTTTTTTCCACTGAGACAGGGTCTGATCCTTGTTTCAATACAGCACAATACATCTGTATTGTGCTGTATTGAACTGTTAGTCTTACACTGTAAGACGCTAAGTTGCCTAGGAGACCCAGCCTAGGCAACCATCGAGTCCCCGCCACAGCAGCGCGGGGACCCGATGTATGAGGTGAGGGAGCGCGAACCTCCCATATGCCGCGGTCAGCGCTGACTGCAGCATATGAGGGGTTAATCCACCGGCATCGGTAACCGCCGGATCTCTGCTGCTGACCGCACGCGGGGGGAGGAGCGACTGCAGGACGAGAACGCTCGTCCTCTAGCGCTAAGTGCCGGCGATTGAGGACGAGCATTCTCGTCCTGGGTAGTTAAGGGGTTAAAGGGTTTCTACCACCAGAAATACTGTTATGTAGCTGACTGATATAGCGATGCGCAGAACAGTATGTTTTGTACCTTTCTCCCTGCAGCCGTTTTGGTAAAAAAAAAAGCCCTTTTATAATATGCTAATAAGCCTCTAGGTGCTATGTGGGCCGCATCGCTGCCGAAATCCCGCGCCTGCGCCGTTCACTTCTGTATTCGGCGCAGGCGCGGTGAGTGAAGGCCGCTCTCCTGATGCCGGCTTCCTCACTGTGACGTAGTGATGTCCGGTTCATGAACGAATCGTTCATTTGAATCGATTCAGTTCAGTGAACCGGAGGAGTCGATTCATTTGAATGATCCGATCTGTTTGAAACGGCTCTTCTCAGTCCCAGCAGACAATGAATGCAGACGCTCAGCTCACCACCTCACGCTGGCAGCAGGAGCCTGAGGGCGGGACTCAGGAGGAGTCAGTAATATGATCTTAGAGTGGAAGCTGGTTCTGCCAGCCCCTCCCCTCCCCGCCCACCAACCAACCACCGACCAGAGCTGAGGGGGCGAGGCCAGCACAGCACACTGCAGCTCTGACTCGAGTCCTCGGAGTAGTACAGGGTCAGGGAGTCTAAATGAATCGAATGAGTCATAAGAATCTAAAGATCCGACTCAGTAAGTGACTCATTCGATTCATTGAGTTGAAAGAGCCGTGAGTCAGACTGTAGAACAGGTTACACTGAGGCTCTCGGCTCTTGTTGCAGCAGAGAGATGAAAGAAGGGACAGATGACACACAGAGTTAGATTACAGGTTGAATTAAATTAACCCTTTAGAATCAAATTGGCTTCTCAGGAGATATATATGTCATATATATCTCATGAGAAGCCAATTTGATTCTAAAGGGTTAATTCAACCTGTAATCTAACTGTGTGTCATCTGTCCCTTCTCTCATCTCTCTGCTCCTGTCCCTTAACCCCTTAGTGACCAAGCACATTTTTTAAAAATTGCATTCCAAGAGCTAGAACTTTGTTTTTTCATAAATGTACTTGTAGGAGGTCTTATTTTTTGCAGTACAAGTTATAGTTTTTAATACACCATTTTAAGTACATGTAATGATTGATTAAAGCCAGCCGTTTAGCTAAAACCCCCTTTGTTTACGTCAGTAAAAACACGTATGGGTGGTCACTAAGGGGTTAATCTTATCACTGCTGCAACAAGAGCCGAGAGCCTCAGTGTAACCTGTTCTACAGTCTGACTCACGGCTCTTTCAACTCAATGAATCGAATGAGTCACTGACTGAGTCGGATCTTTAGGCTCCATTCACACGTCCGCAAAATGTGTCCGCATCCTTTCCGCAATTTTGCGGAAAGGGTGCGGACCCATTTATTCTCTATGGGGACGGAATGTGCTGTCCGCATCCACATTTGCGGATCCGCACTTCCGCATCCATGCTTCCGTTTCCGCAAAAAAATAGAACATGTCCTATTCTTGTCCGCAATTGCGGACAAGAACAGGCATATTCTATTATGTCGGCAATGTGCGGTCCGCAAAATGCGGAACGCACATTGCCGCTTTCCGTGTTTTGCGGATCCGTGACTCCGTGTATCCGCAAAACACATTGCGGACGTGTGAATGGAGCCTTAGATTCTTGTGACTCATTCGATTCATTTAGACTCCCTGACCCTGCACTACTCCGAGGACTCGAGTCAGAGCTGCAGTGTGCTGTGCTGGCCTCGCCCCCTCAGCTCTGGTCGGTGATTGGTTGGTGGGCGGGGAGGGGTGGGGCTGGCACTTGCGAGACTGTACTACTAAGAGGACTCGAGTCAGAGCTGCTAGACTGTGCTGTGCTTGCCTTGCCCCCTCTGGTCTGTGATTGGTTGGTGGGCGGGGAGGGGTGGGGCTAGCACTTGCAAGTCAGCTCAGCAGTCTGACTCACCAAATGAACCGAAGATCCGATTCATGAATCGGTTCATTTGAATGAGCTGATCCAAATGAACCGATTCACCTAAAAGAGCCGAACTTCCCATCACTACTGTGACGTAGTCGGCGCAGGCAGGAATCCGGCACCAGGAGAGCATCACTCACTGCGCCGAATACAGAAGTGAACGGCACAGGATTTCGGTAGCGATGCAGCAGATTGTGCCATCAATCAAGAGGACCTGGGTGGGATAAAGGGTGAGTAAATGGAGGCTCTAGGTGCTGATTTTACACCCAAATAGCACCTAGAGGCTCATTAGCATATTATAAGAGCTTTTTTTTTACCAAAACGGCCTCAGGGAGAAAGGTAAAAAACACTGTTATGTAGCGCTGACATTAGCGCAACGCTATATCAGTCAGCTACATAACGGTATTTCTGGTGGTAGAAACCCTTTAAAAGAATCTAAAGATCCTTAGTTATAGACTCAGTCGATTCTTTGAGTTAATCGTGAGTCACTAGAATACACTTAGGCTAATGCTTTTGTTGCAGCAGTGATAAGATTAAGGGACAGGCGATTTATTAGAAAATCATGCACAAATTGCACAGTATTATTGTCCTGTGTGATGTCTACTATTTTATGATCAGCCAGTGTTAGTTTTCACAGTGGGTGACAAAGCATTGCACAGCATGGCTCCCGAGTCCTGTCTGCTTCCGTTCACTTCCTCAGACACTCAGCCCAAGTGCCGACTCAGCGAGTGAATCGAAGCACCGAAGATTCGATTCTGTGAATGGAGCCCAATTAACCACTAACTGGTTGCTTTATAGCCACGTGACCCTACAATGCTAGCACGGAGATTAGATACTGCCCGTCTATAGATTACTCAATGCTGCATCTCATCACTGCGTGGTTTGGAGATGTAAGATAGCCGACTACAGACTTTCCCGCGCACAGTACGGCTACAACCTTGGAGTTCCAGGACAATTAAGGATCGCTAGTAGAACAGCTCTGTTATACATGTGGGTGGCCCTGAAAAGGGCCTTTGGGTGAACCTTGGTTCAAGGAGCCTAGTACTCCTGAGACTGCTGAGAGCTCTTCTTGCCACCCTTTCCTGACACGGGCGCAGAGCCGGAGCTCTTCTTCGGCAGCAGCACGGCCTGGATGTTCGGGAGCACACCCCCTTGGGCGATGGTCACGCCACCCAGCAGCTTGTTGAGCTCCTCGTCGTTGCGCACGGCCAGCTGCAGATGGCGGGGGATGATGCGGGTTTTCTTGTTGTCCCGAGCAGCGTTCCCAGCCAGCTCCAGAATCTCAGCCGTCAGGTATTCCAGTACAGCCGCCAGATAGACGGGAGCTCCAGCGCCCACTCTCTCAGCGTAATTCCCCTTGCGAAGAAGCCTGTGCACACGACCAACAGGAAACTGGAGGCCGGCACGGGATGAGCGGGTCTTCGCCTTGGCTCGGGTCTTTCCGCCTTGCTTTCCACGTCCTGACATTCTCCACTAGTTCTGCTCGCTTTCCACAGTGAGTAAAATCGTGCTGCGCTGCGTCTCTGCTTTTATACCCTCAAAGAAAAGCTGTCGTCGCCGGTGATTGGTTGTATTCCAAGTCAACCAATGGGACTCCTAAGTCATTCATTAAGCATCACCAATCAGAAAGAAAGTTCCAACTGTCCCGTGATCATAACCCCGCCTCGGGCCACGTGACCTCGAATCCGTTGACTATTGGTCAGCGCTAGAGACTTGATTTGAAAGACGGCTGGGGCGCGATCCCGCCAATATTTATTGCTTGGAATTCAGCCCCTTTCAGCAAGGTTTTTCCTGCGGAGAATAGCGATAATGTGTAAATACAGTATATTGTTTTATTCCCCTGAGTGTGGCTCAAGAAACCATCATGGGTAGTTCTATGCTGCTACTAGAGAGCGGGAACGACGCCCTGTACAGTAGTTACCGCTACCTCGAATGTTTCACTGATAACACCACTAACGTATGTGAACGAGACATGTAATAAACTGATCGGACACACTCCTATTAATGGGGCGTTGGATGGCAGGGTAGAGAGCGGGAATTTCAAAATCCTGAACGGATGCGTGAACAGCCAATCGGCGCTGAGCTACTGCGCACCAGCCATTAGGCACCGCCTCCCCAGGAATTTCTTGTAGTTCTCTTTCAGGTCCGCTTTTTCTTTATTATAATTCCACTGTTTTGCGCTGCATTTTATGTGGTCTGTGGCTCCAGCTTGTATGCTGCCTTTTGGTGGGGCTCTGCAAGCATGGCGGCATTTTTTTGTTAGTTTAGTGGGGGTGAATTACGACCAGTAAGATATGGAAACCTGTGGTAGCTTAGTAGCTAGAAATGTGTTTATCAGTTGGTGTTGATGCACAAGGGAGCAACCAGCACATAAAATAAACTCTGACACGTCAAAATCACAAGTCAGGCTCTTGTATGTCTAAGGCTGGGTGATAAGGATGAACAAATTTCATATTTTGAAGTTCGTGTTGTGTTATTTACTGAATTGCGTTATGGATTCCGTTACCACGGACCATAATGCAATTCCATGACAATGTATTTAGAGGCATTCCGTTATTCATTCTGTCATAATAGAAGTCTATGGCCTGCATAACGGATCCGTCCAGTTTGTTATGCTGGAGTCTTCTGTTGGGGCCAGTATATCGTGCTGCACTGTGCTATTGGTTTCTGTTGGGGCCAGCATATCGTGCTGCACTGTGCTATTGGTTTCTGTTGGGCCAGTATATCGTGCTGCACTGTGCTATTGGTTTCTGTTGGGCCAGTATATCGTGCTGCACTGTGCTATTGGTTTCTGTTGGGGCCAGTATATCGTGCTGCACTGTGCTATTGGTTTCTGTTGGGCCAGTATATCGTGCTGCACTGTGCTATTGGTTTCTGTTGGGCCAGTATATTGTGCTGCACTGTGCTATTGGTTTCTGTTGGGGCCAGCATATCGTGCTGCACTGTGCTATTGGTTTCTGTTGGGGCCAGCATATCGTGCTGCACTGTGCTATTGGTTTCTGTTGGGGCCAGCATATCGTGCTGCACTGTGCTATTGGTTTCTGCTGGGGCAGTATATCGTGCTGCACTGTGCTATTGGTTTCTGCTGGGGCAGCATATCGTGCTGCACTGTGGTATTGGTTTCTGTTGGGCCAGTATATCGTGCTGCACTGTGGTATTGTTTTCTGTTGGGCCAGTATATCGTGCTGCACTGTGGTATTGGTTTCTGTTGGGGACAGTATATCGTGCTGCACTGTGGTATTGGTTTCTGTTGGGGCCAGTATATCGTGCTGCACTGTGCTATTGGTTTCTGTTGGGGCCAGCATATTGTGCTGCACTGTGGTATTGGTTTCTGTTGGGGCCAGCATATTGTGCTGCACTGTGGTATTGGTTTCTGTTGGGGCCAGCATATCGTGCTGCACTGTGGTATTGGTTTCTGTTGGGGCCAGTATATCGTGCTGCACTGTGGTATTGGTTTCTGTTGGGGCCAGTATATCGTGCTGCACTGTGGTATTGGTTTCTGTTGGGCCAGTATATCGTGCTGCACTGTGGTATTGGTTTCTGTTGGGGCCAGTATATCGTGCTGCACTGTGCTATTGGTTTCTGTTGGGCCAGTATATCGTGCTGCACTGTGCTATTGGTTTCTGTTGGGCCAGTATATCGTGCTGCACTGTGCTATTGGTTTCTGTTGGGGCCAGTATATCGTGCTGCACTGTGGTATTGGTTTCTGTTGGGGCAGCATATCGTGCTGCACTGTGGTATTGGTTTCTGTTGGGGCCAGTATATCGTGCTGCACTGTGCTATTGGTTTCTGTTGGGGCCAGCATATCGTGCTGCACTGTGGTATTGGTTTCTGTTGGGGCCAGCATATTGTGCTGCACTGTGGTATTGGTTTCTGTTGGGGCCAGCATATCGTGCTGCACTGTGGTATTGGTTTCTGTTGGGCCAGTATATCGTGCTGCACTGTGGTATTGGTTTCTGTTGGGGCCAGTATATCGTGCTGCACTGTGCTATTGGTTTCTGTTGGGCCAGTATATCGTGCTGCACTGTGCTATTGGTTTCTGTTGGGCCAGTATATCGTGCTGCACTGTGCTATTGGTTTCTGTTGGGGCCAGCATATTGTGCTGCACTGTGGTATTGGTTTCTGTTGGGGCCAGCATATTGTGCTGCACTGTGGTATTGGTTTTTGTTGGGGCAGCATATCGTGCTGCACTGTGGTATTGGTTTCTGTTGGGGCCAGTATATCGTGCTGCACTGTGGTATTGGTTTTTGTTGGGGCAGCATATCGTGCTGCACTGTGGTATTGGTTTCTGTTGGGGCAGTATATTGTGCTGCACTGTGGTATTTGTATATATATATTTTTTTTTTTTGTGGTAAATGAAGAGACCAAAAACGGCAAATCGATCATTATGACAGGGGCTGCTGCATACAAGCTCTGACTCCGATCACTGCCAGAGCGAGCCGAAGCATACCTGGAAGCACCCTCTCAGATGCTGTGGTGAGGTTTGACTACAGCATGTGAAGTGTTAAATGTCCGTGACGAGAATTATTGCTGGTAGCAGACATGAGTCGCAGGTGTCTGCTGTGTGAAACCTTTAAGACTCTACGCTAGTCGGGAAGGGGTTAAAAGGCTTATCTGCCTTTTTCTTACTGATGGTCATCAGCATCTGATCGGCGGAGGTCCACAGTAGTGAAGTGAATGGGGCTGAGTTGCTCCCAGGCCACATGACCTATAGTTGTGACGTCACTGGCCTGTGGAAAGCAGTGAGAAGGCTGTTGCCTTCTTAAACAGCTGATCGGCTGGGGGTCCAGGGTGTCGGACCCCCGCTGATCAGATGCTGATGACCTATACAAAGCATAGATTATCAGAAAGAACCCCTTTAATCATAGCCATGGTCTAGTACAAAAAAAAATTGCATTTATAAAGCCCTCATGGAAAATAACATGACCCTGGTACCTCCCCTTCAGGGGCAGCACCCAATCGTTAAATTATATAACACAATTTAACCCCTTTGCTACCAGCGCTGTACATAAGTGGTCAAACATGGCACCTGCTTGCGAATGCAAACAATAGAGACCTGCGGCTAATGACCTCGAACTTCAACAATGCCAATCACGGTAATTAAAGCCTTTAGATGCCGTGATTAGGGATGAGCGAATTTCATATTTTTAAATTTGTTTTTGACTTATGTTGTGGTATTTACTAAATTGCGTTATGGATTCAGTTACCACGGGCCATAACGCAATTCTTTAGAGGCATTCCGTCATTATAGAAGTCTATGGCCTGCATAACGGATCCGTCCAATTTCCGTTATGTTGGAGTTCTCTCCTGCATAACGTAAACCGGACTGTTCCGTTATGCAGGCGATTATGACGGAATGCCTCTAAAAGCATTCCGTCATGGAATTGCGTTATGGTCCATGGTAACGGAATCCATAATGCAATTCAGTAAATACCACAACACAAACTGAAAACGAATTTCAAAATACTTCTACTTGTCTTCGGCTGTGCACCACTGTTAGTGTGTTACGTCGGGAGACCAGTGGGATTGCCATTCTTTTGATTGCTACATGTGTATGTTCACAGCTGTGCCGCCTCGCTATCTATATCGTTCAGTTGATTCATGAAATTCACACATCCCTAGCTGTGATCAAGTAAGATCACGGCATCTAAAGGGTGAAAAACCTGGAAGCGCTTCTTACCTGCATCCTTTGCGGCCAATGAGGATGCTGGTAATTGATTATAATGTGCTGGATCTTGCTGAAATGAGAGATTCTGAACAATTAATGGATGTAAAAAAATCCATGATTGTTCAGAATATAAAAAAAAGGATTTGTAGGATATTTTTCCCTATACCTCCACAATGGCACTTCCTGGAGGGTACCTGCCTCTTCAGGGACAGGAAAACAACTGACAGGCGAGCAGCAGCAGGGTGAAAACGCCAAAAGCTCGCACAGACGGCCCGCACTTTATGCAGCAGCTCTAACATATCAGGGTAATTTTTAAGGAATCTCTGCACCACCAAATTCAGCACATGCGCCAGGCAAGGGATGTGCGTCTAACTAGCTAGTCCCAGAGCTGCTACAGGATTTCGCCCATTATCGCATACCGCTGTGCCGGGCTTGAGGCTCACTGGCACCAACCACTCATCGGTCTGTTGTTCTAGGCCTGTTCACAGCTCCTGCGTGGTGTGGGGTCTGTCCCCCAAACAGATAAGTTTTAAAACTGCCTGCTGTCGTTTACGCCTGGCTATGCTGAAGTTGGTGGTGAAGGTGTTATGCTGACCATATGAGGAAGCGGAGTAGGAGGAGGAAGCAGCAACAGGAGGCAAACTGAAGTGCCCTGCAATTCTCGGTGGTGGAAGGACATGCGGCAAACTTCTATCCGTCTCAGCCCAGCCGCCACTGCATTTACCCAGAGTGCTGTTATGGACATATAACGTCCCTGACCATGCTTACTGGTCCACGTATCCGTAGTGAGGTGCACCTTGCCACAGATGGCGTTGTGCAGTGCACACCTGATTTTGTCCCCCACTTGGTTGTCCAGGGAAGGGATGGCACGCCTGAAAAAATAGTGGCGGCTGGGCACGACGTACTGTGGGACAGCCACCGCCATAAGGCTTTTAAAACTCTCCGTCTCCACCAGACGGAATGACAGCATTTCAAAGGCCAGTAATTTTGAAATGCTGGCATTCAGGGCCAGGGATCGCGGGTGGGTAGGGGGGTACTTCCTCTCCAGTGTTTGGAAGATGGAGAGCTGAACGCTTCTGTGGGACATTGTAGAGATGCTTGGTGACCCAGATGGTGGTGTTGCTGGCAGATCCTCTGTTTGCGGGGTGGCAGATGGCATTGTCACTCCAGAGGTGGATGAAGAGGTCGAGACTGCAGGAGGAGCCAGAGACCTTTCTTGGTTTTTGAAGTGTCTACTCCACTGCAGCTTGTGCTTGGCACTTAGATGCCTGGTCATGCAGGTTGTGCTCAGGTTGAGAACGTTTATGCCTCACTTCAGGCTCTGATTGCACAGCGTGCAAACCACTCATAAATTGTCGTCAGCACATTGTCTGAAGAACTGCCATGCCAGGGAACTTATTGGAGCTGGCTTTGGTGTGCTCGGTCCCTTGCTGCGGTGTGCAGTAGCAGGCGTACTGTCTAGGAGACGGCCGCTCCGCTTTTGCACCCTGCTCCCTCTTCTGCTGTGCTGGTGGCTCTGTGTGACCACCGCCTCTTCCTCCGAACTACACAGATCACTCGCATGACTTTGATTTAATGTGGGATCGAGGACCTCATTGTCCTCCACATCATCTTCCACTCAGTCTTCACCTCTGCCCTCCTTGTCTGTCTGCACACTTTCGAAAGCCCCAGCAGTTGGCACCTGTGTTTCGTCATCATCCGAGATGTGCTGCGATGGTCTATTAAACTTATGGGTGACCCTTCACTACGTGTTGAGACACAATTATATTTATATTTTTCAGATGGTCCGTAAGACCAATGGCTGTCTCTGAATTACACGTGTGATAATACCTAAAATAAAACATAAACTTTTATTGTATTCGATTAAAAAGATTAAACACACTAGATAACGTTTAAAATTATCAGCTAGGCCTGCTGTCTGTGTGAGAGTTTTCTTTATATATATATATATATATATATATATATATTAGGTTAGTGTGCTGGCGTCTTGGGATCCTGGTGAACGTGCTTACTATCTATCCAAAGTCTTTAGATTTTGATTATCTTAGCTCCGTTTGGCTACTTTGTGTTCGCCAGCCACAACAGATGCTAACTGATACCAGCTCTGTTATACCACAGCCTGTGGTCCGTCACAGTAGCTGGTCCTGTTCACACTCCTATCTATCACTAACAGTGAGTGGTGTGCCTTCCACACAGTTCCCTATCTGACTGCTGTTCAGCTACCTATAATTTATCATTCACTGCAGGCTCTCGCTGTTTAAAAAACACATACAGTATGCTTTACAGCACTCTGCCCCCCGACATGTTTCGCCAAATTAGCTTGGCGTCTTCAGGGGATCGGGCAGTCTGCGATGGTCCTCCCATGTACTCATCTTGAAACATAAGTGGTTGGGCATCGGTGCACTCAATCTTATCCACTTCTGGGCAGGGCTAGGTGGATGTCCCTGGAAAACCCTGCTAACAGAGTCATCAAAAAGCAGAAGAGACTGCTGCATGACTTGGGGCCCAGACTGCTTGGCTGATTTGCAAGGGGGTGAGGTGAAAGACTGGGCAGCAAAGGCTGCAATATTAAGTATTTTTCCCAAAAAGGGTGTTTTTTTACTAACATAATATGACAGCAGTATATAACGCTTGAATTTCACACGTGCAGATGCAGCAAGGGCTGTAAAATTGTATATTTTGCCCAAAAAGGATGTTTTATTTTTTTTAAGACCCGGAAAATTATAGGTTTATTTCTAACTTAAATTGCACATTGACTAATGCTACAAAGGCACCAGATGTAGGATATTGCCAAAAAAAGGGTGTTTTTTTTAAAACCAGATTATTGCAGTATTTCAAGCTTGGATTTGAATGTCACAAAAGCACATATGCAGTGCTGGTCCACTGAGCTTGCATAAAATGGCCGCGGCCGCCCACCTAACTAACAGACGGATAAAAGTTATTTTTCTCTGTCACTGGGTTCAGGGCAGGTTAAAAAGATTGTGCACTGCACCCACATAACTAAATCTATGTAGATCGCGGAGTTCAATTGGAGTTCTGATTAAAGATTCTGTCCTATTCTCTCCCTCACAGCAGAGTGACGTGCAGCGATACGTGGCTTATATGGAGGCTGGGTCACATGCTGCACTGGCCAATCACAGCCATGCCATTAGTAGGCATGGCTGTGATGGCTTCTAAGGGCAAACAGTTAAACGCTTGTTGATTGGCTGCTCTGCAGCCTTTCAAAAAGCGCTAAGAAATTGCCGAACACCAAACCCGAACTTTTACAGAAATGTTCGGGGTCCAAAAATCCTAAAGTTCGGTTCGCTCAACCCTAGTCCACAATCAACCTAATATACAAAGACTGGGTAATGGCAACAATAGATCTATCCGATGCTTATTACTACGTTTCAATCCATCAACATTACCAGAAATTTGAGTGGCAATCCGGATTCGGGGGAGAATCAATAATTTCCAGTTCCGGGTTCTTCCCTTCGGTCTATCCTCTGCCCCAAGGGTATTTACAAAAATTATGGCAGAAATTTCAAGCTTCTTCCATCGGTCAGAGAGTCTTGATTCCATACCTGGACGACTTGTTAGTAACAGCCCCGACGACCCTTCTCCTGCAGTTAGACTATAGTCAAAACCTTATCACAATTAGGTTGGATCATCAATATGAAGAAGTCAGACCTAGTTCCACATTATCGGAAAGTATTTCTAGGGGTTCTCCTAGATTCTCATCTAATGTCCTCCTTTCTTCCAGGGGAAAAAAGGAAAGACCTGGTCCGAAGAGTAGCAAGGTTTCAAAAATTACGCAAGACATCTATAAGAGAGATCATGATGATTCTGTAATGACTTCCAAAATATCATTCGTGAAATGGGCCCAGGCTCACTCAAGACTACTTCAGCATAACTATTCACCCCCCTAAAGTCAATACTTTGTAGAGCCACATTTTGTGGCAATCATAGCTCCCAGTCGCTTTGGATAAGTCTCTATGAGCTTGCTTAACAGTGCAGTCCTTGCAAAAGTGCTCCAGCTACTTCAAGTTGGATGGTTTGCGCTTGTGAACAGCAATCTTTAAGTCTGACCACAGATTTTCAATTGGATTGAGAACTGGCCTTTGGCTAGGCTATTCCAACACATTTACATGTTTCACTTTAAACCACCCAAGTGTTCCTTTAGCAGTGTGTTTGGGGGTCATTGTCCTGCTGGAAAATTAACCTCCGTCCTAGCCTCAAATCACGCACAGAGTGGTACAGGTTTTGTTCAAGTTTCCCAGTCCCGGCTGCTGAAAAACATCCCCACAGCATGATGCTGCCACCACCATGTGTCACTGTGGGGATGGCGTTCTTTGGGTGATGTGATGTGTTGGTTTTGCGCCAGACATAGCGTTTTCTTTGGCTGAAAAGTTTAATTTTAGCCTCGTCAGACCAGAGCACCTTCCTCCATACATCTCCCACATTCCTTTTCGCAAACTCACAACATGCCTTTTTGTTTTTTGCTGAAAGTAATGGCTTTCTTCTGGCCACTCTGCCATAAAGCCCAACTCTATGGAGTGTACGGCTTATTGTTGTCCTATGTACAGATACTCCAGTCTCTGCTGTGGAACTGCAGCTCCTCCAGGGTTACCTTAGGTCTCTGTGCTGCCTCTCTGATTAATGCCCTCCTTGCCCGGTCCGTGAGTTTTGGTGGGAGCCAGTCTCTTGGTAGGTTTGCTGTTGTGCCATGTTCTTTCCATTTGGTTATGATTTGATGGTGATCCTGGGAAACCCCAAAGATTTGGATATTTTTTTATAACCTAACCCTGACTTGTATTTCTCAACAACATTATCCCTTACTTGTTTGGAGAGTTCCTTGGTCTTCATGGCAGTGTTTGGTTAGTGATTCCTCTTGCTTAGGTGTTGCAGCCTTTGGGGCCTTTTAAAAAAAAAAAGGTGTGTATATGTAATGACAGATCATGACACTTAGATTGCACACAGGTGGACATTATTTCACGAATTATGTGACTTCTTAAGCTAATTAGTTGCACAAGAGCTTTTTATGGGCTTCCTTCACATCAGCGTTCAGCCTTTCCGTTCTCCTACTCCGTTATAGGGGCAGATAAAACTAAAAGGACGGATTTGGCACATAACTTAGCCAAACGGAGCCTACGGTCCCCATAGACTATAATGGGGGCCGTTAGGTTTACGCTCAGAAGATGATTTTGGAGCAGAGACAAAAGTAGTGCATGCAGGATTTTTATCGCTTCAAAAATCTTCCTCTAGGCGTAAACATAGGCTCCGTTTGGCTCAGTTATGTGCCGAATCCGTCCTTTCCGTTTTTTTCTGCACAGTAGGACAATGGAAAGGCTGAACGCTGATGTGCACGAAGCCTAACGGGGTGAATACATACACACATGCCAATTTTCAGTTTTTTATTTCTAAACAATAGTTTCATTAATATATTTTTCTCATTTCACTTAACCAACTTAGACTATTATGTTCTGATCCATCACATAAAATTCAGATTAACAAAACAATGAACTTAAGGCTGTAATGTAACAAAATCCGAAAAAAGGCAAGGGGGTGAATACTTTTGCAAGGCACTGTATATATGTATATTACAAGGTAAACCTAATAAAGCTTTGGCTAAAAGGAAAAATAAAGAATGTCCCCTATGCAGATGCCCTGTATCATCTGAATATTTGAAAAAGTTGTCAGGCCTGCATTGACAGTACGGTGGCAGAAGAATCGCTGTCTTTTTATAAGAACCTTCAGACACTTGTTAGGTCTGAGGTCAACTCTTCTATGTCCACAAGAAGACCTGAGGGTCAGAAAGAGCAAAAGTTTAAATGAGTCCAGTGTCTAAGTGTGATGAACTCCTCTGACACAGAGCAGGAACAGGATTTTCATTCATTTGAAGATCTGTTTGGACGTATCTTCTTATTCTTCTGGAGAAGAGAAAAAAAGAGATAGGAAGGCCCTTTTTTTTTCCAGTGGAAGATGTAGCTCTTTTAAAAGCTGTAAAATCGACCATGAGCATTGAAGATTTTTAAAGAGCTTAAATCTGTACAAGATGTAATGTTTGGGGGGACTTGAAATTAGGCATTAGAGATGTTTCCCTGTACATAAAAATGTAACGTCTTTAATTAAAGGGAACCTGTCATCAACTTTATGCTGACCGTACTGAGGGCAGCATACAGTCATGGCCGTAAATGTTGGCACCCCTGAAATTTTTCAAGAAAATGAAGTATTTCTCACAGAAAAGTATGCAGTAACACAATTTGCTATACACATGTTTTTATTCTTTTTGTGTGTATTGAAACAAAACCAAAAAAGGGAGGAAAAAAGCAAATTGGTCATAATGTCACACCAAACTCCAAAAATGGGCTGGACAAAATTATTGGCACCCTTAACTTAATATTTTGTCGCACCCCCTAAAAAAAAATAACTGAAATCAGTTGCTTCCTATAACCATCAATAAGCTTCTGACACCTCTCATCTGGAATTTTGGACCACTCTTCCTTAGCAAACTGCTCCAGGTCTTTCTTATTGGAAGGGCGCCTTTTCCCAACAGCAATTTTAAGATCTCTCCACAGGTGTTCATTGGGATTTAGATCTGGACTCATTGCTGGCCACTTCAGAACTCTCCAGCGCTTTGCTGCCATGCATTTCTGGGTGCTTTTTGATGTATGTTTGGGGTCATTGTCCTGCTGGAAGACCCAAGATCTCGGATGCAAACCCAGCTTTCTGACACTGGGCTCTACAGTGATCTGTTGGTAATCCTCAGATTTCATGATGCCTTGCACACATTCAAGGCACCCAGTGCCAGAGGCAAAACAACCCCAAAACATCAATGAACCTCCACCATATTTCACTGTAGGTACTGTTTTTTCTTTTCATTGTAGCCTCATTCCATTTTCGGTAAACAGTAGAATGATGTGCTTTACCAAAAAGCTCCATCTTGGTCTCATCTGTTCACAAGACGTTTTCCCAGAAGGATTTTTGCTTACTCATATTCATTTTTGCAAAATGTAGTCTTGCTTTTTTATGTCTCTGTGTCAGCAGTGGGGTCCTCCTGGGTCTCCTGCCATAGCGTTTCATTTCATTTAAATGTCGACGGATAGTTCACGCTGACACTGATGCTCCCTGAGCCTGCAGGATAGCTGGAATATCTTTGGAACTTGTTTGGGGCTGCTTATCCACCATCCGGACTATCATGCGTTGACACCTTTCATGAATTTTTCTCTTCCGTCCACGCCTAGGGAGATTAGCTACAGTGCCATGGAAGGCAAACTTCTTGATAAGGTTGCGCACTGTGGACAAAGGCAAATCTTTATTTCTGGAGATGGACTTGTAACCTTGAGATGGTTGATATTTTTCCACAATTTTGATTCTCAATTCCTTTAGATGGTTCTCTTCTCCTCTTTCTGTTGTCCATGCTTAGTGTGGCACACACAGACACACAATGCAAAATGAACTTCTCTCCTTTTTATCTGCTTTCATGTGTGATTTTTATATTGCCCACACCTGTTACTTGCCCCAGGTGAGTTTAAAGGAGCATTACATGCTTGAAATAGTCTTATTTATCCACAATTTTGAAAGGGTGCCAATAATTTTGTCCAGCCCATTTTTGGAGTTTGGTGTGACATTATGTCCAATTAGATTTTTTCCCCTCCTTCTTTTGGTTTTGTTCTAATGCACACAAAGGGAATAAACATGTGTATAGCAAAACATGTGACACTGCAATACTTTTCTGTGAGAAATACTTAATTTACGGTCATGACTGTAAAATAGTGACAGAAATGCTGATTTCAGCAGTGTGTCACTCATGAGCTAAAAGTAAGTGGTTGCTGAGAACCAGCATCATAATCATTGCAGCACAGGCCTTGAAAAGAGTCAAATCTACTGAAGAGTCATGGTTATTCATAATCTCCTGCACTCTCACCCATCTGCTGATTGGCAGTTCTCTCCTAGAAAAAAAAGGGAGAAAACTAGGTAGAAGCCTGTCAATCATCAGCAGCTGGGCGAGGAGAACAGGAATTTATGAATAACCATGACTTTTCTCAGGTGGCCGTGACTCTTTTCCAGGCCCAGTCTGCAGTGATTGTGATGTTGATTCTTGGCAATCACTTACTTTTAAATGACAGACCTCTGAAATCAACTCACCTGTCTCTACTTCTTGCTGCCATTAGTATAGACCGCACAAAGTTGATGACAGGGGGAGTGAAAGAAGCTTGGTAGGAGAGTGTATATTTAAAAAAACATTAAAAGAAAATATCCCTTTTCAGAAGCAGATTGTGCCCCTTGGAACAAAGCGCCCAAGATAGATGTTGCTGTTTCTAAAGTAACTAAGAGATCGTGTCTCCCCTTTGAGGATATGGGCTTCCTTAAGGACCCATTAGATTAAAAAAAAAAGCTGATGGGTTTCTAAAGAGTGCATGGTAGGTGGCTACATCCTCTTTCAGGCCTTCTATCGCGTCCACTTGTATGGCCCGTTCCTTGATTGTTTGGCTCTCTGAGTTAGGCCCCTTGCAGACGAGTGTTCCTCCCGCAGCGAGTCCGCATCGCAGCACTCGGCCTGACCTCCCATCGCTGCCGGGAGTGACATAGCATTATATTGATTTATGATGCTATGTAACCCTTACAGTTCTGGAATGTACTGGATAACACTGGAATAATGCTGCAAGGGGCCTTAGAGAATCAAGTAATAAACAAGACCCTAGGGAGGAAATTCTAGCAGGTCTTTCTACAATTAAAAAAGAGATTTTTTAGCAGACTCCTCTGCAGATTCTATTAGGCTGGCGGCCAGATCTTCTGCTCTCGCTAACTCTGCCCATAGGACTTTGTGGCTTAAAGGTTGGAGTGGAGATTTGCGGTCTAAGAAAAGGCTGTGTGCTATTCCTTGTGAGGGAGAGTTTCTGTTTGGTTCTGCTTTAGACGAGTTGTTAGAAAAAGCAGCAGATAAGAAAAAGAAATTTCCAATACAAACCTTTTCTGCTAGGGGAAGATCTGATCGTCCCTTTCAAAGTAACAAAGAAGGAGATAAGAAAGACAGAGAATTTAAATACAGATCACAAAGGAGAAGCGGAAGAGGATTTTTCTTCGGCCAGTCTTTTAGTGATAAGAAAAAAAAAAAAAATCAGGTGACCAACAATGATGCCAGGTTGCCTGTAGGAGGAAGACTAGTAAAATTTCTTCCTGCATGGCAGCAAAATTCCAACAGTTCCTGGATCTTAGACACCATAGGTCTAGGTTTAAAACTAGAGTTTCCATATCACCACGACAGCACACGAGGAGATTGACCCCTGACCTCTGTAGGGGCAGGAACAGAGAAATGTTTAAATCTCCCCCTCCCACCACCAACACCAGTGTTTCCTGTCCCTACAGAGGACAGAGCGGAGATAGGTCTCCCTATCAGGGAGAGGAAGAAGCTTACCGCTACACCATATTTGGATCATTGTGTCCCCCTGCTCTCCTGCAGTCTAGTACTAACACTGGGCAGGGGGAGGACTGGGAAGGCTCGCTCTGGTTGATCTGAAGCCTGTCCCTGGGGCGACGTCTCCCGCCTTGCCCCTGGTGGGTTAAGCCAGGTTTGCGCGCCAAGCGCATTCGGCGCTTTGAAAGCTCGTCACTTCCAGAGGATGTGACAGGAGGCGGCGTGTGCGGTGTCCTGACCGGCATAAGTGACAGAGCACATGGAGGTGGAGAACCCAGTCGCAGCGGGTGGCAGCATGTCGGGTCCAGAACTGCAATCACCAGGAGATATTCCAGCGCCTCTCTCCTTAAGTTCCCCTTTGGGGAGTAATGATTCATGTCCACTCTGTATCGAGTGCGCTATGTCTGGTCAGGGAGTCATTTGATCCCCCTCTCCTCTTGTCAATACACTTGTGTGTGTTTTTTTGGGCTTAAGTATATGTATACTTCTATATATGTGTAGCCCCTCCTGATTTGGTCTGTTCTCGCCTCTTATGTTTCCAAGGAGGCAGAAGAAACCTAAAAAGCCGTGTGTATATCATGTTTCAAGCGGCTTCCAGATAATCATCCTAAAAAATTATGGAAGGACTGTATTGCGAGTATTATTCGCGAGGAACAACCCTCACTAATGGATGATTTCACAGTTATGATACAGGAAGAAGTTAAATCTTCCTTGTCTCCCTTATGTACAACTCCTAAGGGTCCCCTCCCCTCCCAAATGACAAAAATGTATTTCACCCTCATCCTCGGACTCTGAGGACATGGGGGAGGATGCCTCCTCTTTCAGGCACTGGGAGGAGGAGGACATTACTTCAGAGATGGAAATCTATGAGGGTGATAGAAGGTTCTATTTCGCTGTGGATGAAATGCCAGAATTATTAAAGGCAGTGAGGGCCACTATGGGGGTTGAAGAGGTGCAAAAAACCCATTCCATCCAGGAAGAAATGTTTAGGGGACTAAGGGTTAAAAAGACACGTATATTCCCCATTAATGAAAACATAACAGACATGATTTTGGAGGAATGGTCGGACCCCGAAAAACATCTGGGTGTGTCCAAGGCTTTCAAAAACCATATGCTCTTTGATCCAACAGAATCTAAGATATTAGAGGAGATACCTAAGATAATCGTGCAAGTGGCAAAGGTCAATAAGAAGACAGCATTACCCTTTGAAGACACATGCCAGTTATGGGATCCCATGGACAGGAAAGCTGACAGTCTGTTACGCAAATCATGGGAGGCAGCGATGTTTAACCTTAAATCAAATATCGCTGCAACATCTGTCGCTAGATCCATGTGCCTTTAGCTAAACGAGCTTGAAAATCATATTCGGGATAAAACCTTTTACGACAGGTAGGTAAGCGGGGAAACAAACAAACACAGGGAAAACCAACAGAACAAATGACTAGGCCCAAAAGCTAGGGAGAAAGGGGTCACCTCCTAGCGATCCCTAAAAGTTTTCCCTAGATTGCTGTGCCCATGTGCATACCCTTAGGGTGGATATGCACATGCCCTTGTGCCTAAATCTGAACACCCTGGGCAAACCCTAAGCAGCAGGAAAAAGGGAAGAGGCGACCTGCTTCTTCCAACCAGGAAGAAGCAAGCGTCTCCCTAGAAACCTAGATAACAAACACACAAAGGGAAGGGAAGGAGAGGACTTATCTTGAGAAGAGCTGGTGCAGACGATCCACCACAAATCAAGAGCTCATGGAAGAGAACTATAACCTGCACAGGCCACTGTGGTAAGGAGGGATAAATAGCCTCACAAATGATGAAACCCAGTACACCTGAGTGAAGGTGGATCCAGCTCAAATCCAAGTCAAAACAAACCAAGAAGTTAGACATGTGCAGCCAGTCTAACAGATCTCCGCACATTCACAGGGCAAGGCGTGACAAAACCCCTAGAGAGGAGATCTTGAATTCTATTCCCTTGCTAAAATTGGCCACTGCTTTCTTGGCGGATGCCTCTGCAGAGTCTGTAAGATTCTCAGCCAAAGACGCGGGCCTCTCCAATGCGGCTCGCCGAGCTCTTTGGAAGAAGTGTTGGTCGGGGGACAAGGCTTCTGTAAAGGGGGAATATTAATCACCAATATTTATGCAAATATCAATAATTAATATTCATAAATAGGAGGAGCCGTCTATCGATGACCCTGCCTATTTATACCTTTATATAACAATACAATACTTTCACTTTGCCTTACGCTAATCACTAAGCTAGCTGCATGCGCCTTACTGAACTAACTATCGCCAATAACCACACGTTACACAGTTACAAGTAAAACAAGATATTTATTAATACCTAGTACACTACACACGCAATACACTAACAATACAGCACTAAATATACAGTACTAAACTACACTACACAATCCCAAGTTCCACCAACAAAGCTATCTAATACAATACACACACACACACACACACACACACACATATATATATTAACAGCCCACCCAACCTGGACTAGAAATTATCCCTACAGGATAATGACAACAGTAGCAGTGGACAGGGGTATATAGCAATGGGATAGGGGTTAATGGTAGGACGTTATAGCAGGGGTATCTGGGGCTGCCTCAAGAGTTCTGAGGTTAATCCTGCATGAGGTCAGCAGCAGGGGTGATGTAGGACAGGGCCTGCAGGGATAGGGATTGGTTGGTGGCAGGGAAGGGGTTACTATTGTTGGGGATAGAGGGGGTATGTAGGGGCTAGACAGGTAGGGGTTAATCAGGACAGCAGTGAAGGGGCTACTGCTGGGGTATACTTAACCCTTCCAGGGTTCATGAAGCTGCTCTCTCCCATGTGTCTCTGTGTGTAGTCCAGTTCCAAAAGCCCCCTTCCTGGCTTCGGGCTCATATATCAGCCTCAGAAACAGCCCACCTCCCCCCTCCTCAGGGATGTGACATCATAGTGTGACTGTGACGTATGCCTGCACTCAGGACTGCCAGTTGGCCCCCTGAGGCTAGCAGCACCACACGCCCAGCCATGTCACAAACATAAGGTGGGGCAGAGCATAGTAACTAGGATGATAAACTCAACAAAAGGCCTCAGATCAATTGATCCCTTAGCCTTTGAAGTCACCAGCCACCTGGAGACATATCCACCCCACTGCAGGAACTGGCTAAACGCTGTCCCTATGCGGGGCATTTAAGTATATATATGTATATAGATACTTGGGGCGCATCTATATACACATATATACTCATTATAAACCTGGAGCATACATGGGCAGTTATAGGCCCATATATATATATATATATATATATATATATATATATATACCTGGGGGAGAGCCATGGCAGATACACATATATAGATGTATGCACTGCATACACACATCCCTATATATATATATATATATATATATATATATACAGTCTTGTGAAAAAATTAGGACACCCTTTGAAAGCATGTGGTTTTTTGTAACATTTTTAATAAATGGTTATTTCATCTCCGTTTCAACAATACAGAGAGATTAAAGTAATCCAACTAAACAAAGAAAACTGAAGAAAAGTCTTTTCAAGATCTTCTGTAAATGTCATTCTACAAAAATGCCTATTCTAACTGAGGAAAAAGATAGGACACCCTTGCCCCTAATAGCGAGTGTTACCTCCTTTGGCTGAAATAACTGCAGTGAGACGGTTCTTGTAGCCATCTACCAGTCTTCGACATCGGTCTGAGGAAATTTTACCCCACTCCTCAATGCAGAACTTTTTCAGCTGTGAGATGTTTGAGGGGTTTCTTGCACGTACAGCCCTTTTCAAGTCACCCCACAGCATCTCAATGGGATTCAAATCTGGACTTTGACTTGGCCATTCCAGGACTCTCCATTTCTTCTTTTTCAGCCAATCTTTGGTTGATTTACTAGTATGTTTTGGGTCATTGTCATGTTGCATGGTCCAGTTCCGCTTCAGCTTTAATTTTCTAACTGATGGTCTCACATGTTCTTCAAGCACCTTCTGATACACAGTAGAATTCATCGTGGATTCTATGATGGTGAGCTGACCAGGTCCTGCTGCAGCAAAGCAGCCCCAAACCATGACACTTCCACCTCCATGCTTCACAGTTGGTATGAGGTTCTTTTCTTGGAATGCTGTGTTTGGTTTACGCCAAACATGTCCTCTGCTGTTGTGTCCAAATAATTCAATTTTGGACTCATCTGTCCAAAGAACATTATTCCAGAAGTCCTGGTCTTTGTCAACTTTATCGCTGGCAAATGTCAGTCTGGCCTCGATGTTTCTCTTGGAAAGCAAAGGTTTCCTCCTTGCACACCTCCCATGCAAGTTAAACTTGTACAGTCTCTTTCTGATTGTAGAGGCATGTACTTCTACATCAACAGTAGCCAGAGCCTGCTGTAGTTCTCGAGATGACACTTTAGGGTTTTTGGATACCTCTTTTAGCATCTTGCGGTCTGCTCTTGGGGTGAACTTGCTGGGGCGACCAGTCCTGGGCATGTTGGCAGTTGTTTTGAAAGCCCTCCACTTGTAGACTATCTTCCGGACAGTGGAATGGCTGATTTCAAAATCTTTTGAGATCTTTTTAAATCCCTTCCCAGACTCATAGGCTGCTACAATCTTTTTTCTGAAGTCCTCTGACAGCTCTTTTGCTCTCACCATGGTGCTCACTCTCACTTCAACAGTCAGGAGCACACCAAACTAAATGTCTGAGGTTTAAATAGGGCAAGCCTCATTCAACATGCAGAGTAACGATCTACTAATTATGTGCACCTGGTGTGATATACCTGTGTGAGATCTGAGCCAATTTAAGAGGGAATACATATGAGGGTGTCCTATCTTTTTCCTCAGTTAGAATAGGCATTTTTGTAGAATGACATTTACAGAAGATCTTGAAAAGACTTTTCTTCAGTTTTCTTTGTTTAGTTGGATTACTTTAATCTCTCTGTATTGTTGAAACGGAGATGAAATAACCATTTATTAAAAATGTTACAAAAAACCACATGCTTTCAAAGGGTGTCCTAATTTTTTCACATGACTGTATATATACACACACATATACATGAGAGGGAATATATACACGGCCATACAGGAAATATATACTAACTATAAGAGGACACATATAAGGGGGGCACAGATCAACCAGGGACCACATTTCCCACAGGGGCCACAATGAGCCTCTGTGGGCCACCAAGGGCAGATGTGCGCAGATGCTGGGTACATCTGCGTACATCATCCTATGATGTGGCAGTCAATGCATGCATGCACGTGTTTGCATGCATATATGGATATATATGCATACGTCTCAACCCTTCAACAGCTTCTAAAATGAAGCTGTGCTCCATTCCATTTTCAGGGGAGTATGTTTTCAGGCCCGTACTGAATAAAATCTTGGAAAAAGCCTCAGATAAGAAAAAAGGTTTTCCTGAGAACAGACCATACAGAAGGAAATATCCCTTTTGTTCTTCCTCGGGACAGAATAGATCATATAGAGGCAGGGTGGATAAAAATCTATGATTTAAAAAAAAAACAACAAAAAAATTGGATTTTTTTTATTTAAATCAGATTTTTTTTAATTTAAATCGGATTTTTTTTTAATATAAAATGCTTTTTGAGGAAAATATATTACCATCCAAAGGTTATTCCATCATGAAATAAAGATTAGTTTTTTAATTATGTAGAATAAGGCTGTACGTAGACTCCCATATTGTTGAATGAATTAGGCAGTGGCTGAGGGACAGACAACAGAGGGTTGTAGTCAATGGAGTATATTCAGACCATGGTCTTGTTACCAGTGGGGTACCTCAGGGATCTGTTCTGGGACCCATATTGTTTAATATATATTGCAGAAGGCCTCGATGGTAAGGTGTGTCTTTTTTCTGATGACACAAAGATTTGTAACAGGGTTGATGTTCCTGGAGGGATACATCAAATGGAAAAGGATTTAGGAAAACTAGAGGAATGGTCAAAAATCTGGCAACTAAAATGTAATGTTGATAAGTGCAAGATAATGCACCTGGGGCGTAAAAACCCAAGAGCAGAATATAAAATCAGTGATACAGTCCTAACCTCAGTATCTGAGGAAAGGGATTTAGGGGTCATTATTTCAGAAGACTTAAAGGTAGGCAGACAATGTCAGAGCAGCAGGAAATGCTAGCAAAAAGCTTGGGTGTATAGGGAGAGGCATTACCAGTAGAAAGAGGGAGGTGCTCATGCCGCTCTACAGAGCACTAGTGAGACCTCATTTGGAGTATTGTGCGCAGTACTGGAGACCATATTTCCAGAAGGATATTGATTCTTTGGAGAGAGTTCAGAGAAGAGCTACGAAACTGGTACATGGATTGCAGGATAAAACTTACCAGGAAAGATTAAAGGACCTTAACATGTATAGCTTGGAAGAAAGACGAGACAGAGGGGAGATGAGAGAAACTGCTAAATACATAAAGGGAATCAACAAGGTAAAAGAGGAGAGAATATTTAAAAGAAGAAAAACTGCTACAAGAGGACATAGTTTTAAATTAGAGGGGCAAAGGTTTAAAAGTAATATCAGGAAGTATTACTTTACTGACAGAGTAGTGGATGCATGGAATAGCCTTCCTGCAGAAGTGGTAGCTGCAAATACAGTGGAGGAGTTTAAGCATGCATGGGATAGGCATAAGGCCAGCCTTCATATAAGATAGGGCCATAGTATTCAGTATATTGGGCAGACTAGATGGGCCAAATTGTTCTTATCTGCCGACACATTCTATGTTTCTATATGTGTAATTTTTTTGGTAAATAAATTCCATTAATCCATTCACAATGTCATGCTCTTCCAGAGGTTTTTGTAAGATTATTGGGCAGTTTCTCTGCCTACAAGATATTATCACAGATGCTTGGTTTACTTTTGCAGTTCTCAAAACTGAATTTGACTCAGCAGAGATCACATGCCTCTTCTTCACAGCAAAAATGTTATAATATGAACAGAGTTGAGAAAAATACCTTAATCCTAATTTCTACAAACCTATGAATGCAGAATCAAACTAATATGAAAAGTTGTTTAAATCTTCATCTACTTGCATATTATAAGTTATACCAGCAAGAATTAGTCTTTATGTAGAAAACTATGATTTAAATCGTGATTTAAATCATTTTGATTTAAATCAAATCCACCCTGTATAGAGGAAAGGGAAAATCGGGATGCTGGAGCTACCCAAAGGAGGGCAGAGGTAGGGGCTTTTTTCCTACTTCCCAGAGCAAGCCCAGCGATAGATAATGACGCCAGTGTACGGGGGAGACTGAAGAATTTCCTGTCATCTTGGGAATTGATTTCCCCGAACCCCTGGGCTCGAGAGATTATAAAGTCCGGTTACCGAATAGAATTATCTTCAGTCCCCCCAAACAGGTTCATTGTGTCCAGGCTCAGATCTCTGACCGATCATGAAAGAATCTGGCAGGGTGTACAAGACCTTTTAAAGATGGAAGTGGTTCCAATTTCAGAGCAAGAACAAGGTTTTTACTCCAATCTATTCCTAGTGGAAAAGAAAGGGGGCTCTTTTCGCACCATTATAAATCTAAGATCCCTGAACAAATATAAATCTAAGATCCCTGAACAAATTAATATCTTACCGAAAATTCAGGATGGAGTCTCTAGGGTCCATAATTCCCCTAATATTAAAAGATGCCCTAATGTGCACGGTGGACCTGAGGGACGCCTACTACCATGTTCCGACTTATGCCAACTCTAGAAGTTCCTGAGATTCGCCATCAGAGACCACAGAGGGTTGATACATCATTATCAATTCACGGCCCTTCCATTTGGAATTTCCTCCACACCCAGGATTTTCACAAATCTTGTAATCAAAATGGTGGCTTTCTTGAGGCAAAAAGGACTAATCTTAGTCCCATACTCAAACGACTTTCTCCTAATCGGCGACACCGAAGACCACCTTTTGGCAGACTTAGACACTTTCCTGTCAACACTGAGGAAAGTGGGCTGGATAGTGAACACTGAAAAATCTAACCTACAGCCGTCAACAAAAATACGTTTCCTGGGGGTTATTCTAGACTCTCATATCCACTCTTCTTCCCCAAGACAAGCTCAAAAATCGAGACAAAATCTGAATATTTCAAAAGAAGAAAATCTGCTCCTTAAGGGAAGCAATGAGTCTCCTGGGCCTACTCACATCATGCATACCTGCAGTACCTTGGAGTCAACTGCATTTTTGACCTTTACAAGCCTGGATTCTCAGAGTTTGGAACCGACAACAGATTACCCTGGATTACAAAGTGTCCGTTCCTCACATGGTAAAGATTTCCCTAAATTGGTGGGCAGTCTCAAAAGATCTCTCAAGGGGAGTTGTGTGGAAGAAGGCCCCTTATGCACAAATCATGATGGACGCAAGTCAGTCAGGATGGGGGCCAAAAGTACGGGACCATTATTATCAGGGCTCCTGGCCCCAATCGATCAGCTCTCAATCCTCAAATTTCAGTATGGGAATCCCTGAAAACTACAGAAGGGAATCTTCAGGGTCTCCACCTAAAAATTATTTTGACAACACGACTACCGTTGCCTATCTCTCCCGTCAAGGAGGAACAAGATTGAAAAATCTCCTGTCCTTATCCAACAAGATCTTCAACTGGGCAGAACAAAATGTGGAATCTATTTCCGCGATCCACCTCAAGGGGTCACTGAATCTAGAGGCGGATTACCTCAGTCAAAGGAAATTACACCAGACAGAATGGTCCCTGAACGCAGAAGTTTTTCAAATGTTAGTGGACAGATGGGGCGTTACAGAAGTGGACCTGTTTGCTACAAAGGAAAATACGAAGGTGGCAAAAAAAAATTCCCTAAACACCCGGGACAATCCCTGGGCATTGGATGCATTTACCCTGCAATGGAACTGGAGTCTCAGCTACGCCTTTCCTCCGCTTCCGCTCATTCCCAAAGTGATTCAAAAGATCTACCAAGACAATACAACATTAATCATAATAACCCCATTTTGGCCGAAGAAAACCTGGTTTGCCTCTTCCGCTCAGGAAGGATCTTCATCAGGGTCCGATTTTGCACCCCAATCCGGAGTTCCTGAAACTAGCGGTCTGGTTCCTGAGATCCAGATATTGAAGCATCAAGGTTTTTCGGACAGAGTAATATCCACATTTAGAGCATGCAGGAAGAAAGTAACTTCCGCAATATACCTCAAGATATAGAAAAGATTCTGTTCCTGGTTGGGAAACCCGTCTCCAAACCTCCAGAAGATCTTGGAATTCTTACAGCAGGGACTTGAGCTGGGGCTTAGACCATCCACCCTCAAAGTACAGGTGTCTGCTCTCGGCAGTTTTTACGATTCCGATCTTGCCAACCACAGATGGATAAAAAGATTCATGAGGGCAGCCTCCAGGCTTCGACCAACTCAAAAGTCTCGTATTCCCCCCTGGGACCTTAATATTGTTCTCACTGGTCTAACACTTTCCCCTTTTGAGCCACTAGATGGTTGTTCTATCAAATTTATATCTATCGAAATCACGACAGCCAGGTGAGATACAGGCCATTTCCATTAGAGAACCTTACCTGCGAGTCATGGAGGATAGAATAGTTCTTAAGCTAGACCCGGGGTTCCTCCCATAGGTAGTGTCAAATTTTCATCGTGACCAGGAGATCATCTTGCCATCCTTTTGTAATCATCCTTCTAACAGCAAAGAATCCGTTTTCCATACCTTGGATGTCAGGTGTACAGTCTTGAATTATATTGAATCTACCAAAGATAGCCTTCTAAGTCAATTTTTGGGCAGAAACGAGGGCAAAAAAATGTCAAAATCTTCCTTAGCCAGGTGGATTAGGGACCCCATTTCCCTCTGCTATGAGACTCGGGGCCTTCCCTGTCCATAAAATTTGAAAGCTCATTTGACTAGGGCTATGTCTTCTTCTCAGGCGGAGAAAGCAGGAGCATCTTTAGAAGACATTTGCAGGGCCGCTACATGGACTAGTGTTCATACATTCATGAAGCACTATAGATTAGATCTTTTCAGAAATTCTGACTTGCTTTTGGACATAAAGTCCTTCAGGCAGTCACCCCCCGCCGATTTATTATTTTGTATATCTCCTCGTGTGCCGTCGTGGTGATGATATGGAAAGCTGGAATTAGTCTTAGGCTACTTTCACACTAGCGCTTGATCGGATCTGTTCTGAACGGATCCGATCATATTAATGCAGACGGAGGCTCCGTTCAGTACGGATCCGTCTGCATTAATAACTTAGAAAAATTTCTAAGTGCGAAAGTAGCCTGAGCGGATCCGTTCAGACTTTCAATGTAAAGTCAATGGGGACGGATCCGCTTGAAGATTGAGCCATATGGTGTCATCTTCAAGCGGATCCGTTCCCATTGACTTACATTGTAAGTCTGGACGGATCCGCACGCCTCCGCACGGCCAGGCGGACACCCGAACGCTGCAAGCAGCGTTCAGCTGTCCGCCTGGCCGTGCGGAGGCGAGCGGAGCGGAGGCTGAACGCCGCCAGACTGATGCAGTCTGAGCGGATCCGCATCCATTCAGACTGCATCAGGGCTGGACGGAAGCGTTCTGCTCCGCTCGTGAGCCCCTTCAAACGGAGCTCACGAGCGGACAGCAGAACGCTAGTGTGAAAGTAGCCTTACCGGTAATTCAGTTTCGATGAGATCACCACAACTGCACATTATTCCCTCCCAATTATTTGTTTTCTAAGTTGACCTTCTGGTGGGTATGAAGTAATACCTTTCCTTAGGTTATATTTCTCTTTTGTGTTAACCACCACCTTTTGCTCTTTGTAATTTTGGATACACTGGCGTTGGTGGGAGGGGTGATTTAAACCTTTCTCTGTTCCTGCCCCTACAGAGGTCAGGGGTCAATCTCCTCGTGTGCCGTCGCTGGAGCGCCGCTGCCTTCTTAAACAGCTGATCGGCGGGGGTCCCGGGTGTCGGACCCCCACCGGTCAGATGCTGATGATCTATCCAGACAAGCGAGATCCTTCAATTGGCAGAAGAAAATTGTAGTTCCAGCTCTGCAGTTCACATTAAAGGCACAGAAAATATTCAGGCGGATTTTTTTAAGTCGTCATGTTATCTCCCAAGGGGAATGGAGTCTAAACCAGATTTTTTTTTATAGGATTTCTGACATTTGGGGGGTCAGGGATCCCCCTGTGGTCTAGATGCCTTCCTTCACAGTTGGAATTTTCCCTTGGGGTATGCTTTCCCTCCTTTTCCCTTGATTCCCAGAGTATTACAGAAGATATGAGAAGATCGTGCTCAGGTGATTTTAATAGCTCACTTTTGGCCCAAAAGAACGTGGTTTACTTGACTAAGAAAGATGTCTGTGTCGGACCCATGGGTCCTTCCGGAGATCCATGACCTTCTGTCTCAAGGGCCAATTTTCCATCCACAGATAAGGAGCCTCCATCTGATGGCATGGAATTTGAAAGGTTCCTTCTAGCCAAGGAGGGATTCTCGTCCAACTTAGTAAATACCCTCTTGAAATCTAGAAAGAAGGTGACAAATTCCATTTATGCCAGAGTCTGGAAAAAATTCCTGAGTTTTGCTGATATTGATTTTGACATCCCTTCCCAGGTTCCGGTTTTCCAGGTGTTAGAATTCCTTCAGAAGGGGTTGCAGTTAGGGTTATCTCCTAGCACCTTAAAAGTTCAAGTTTCGTCTCTCTGGGCCTTGTTTAATGAAAATTTGTCATCAGATCCGTGGATATCTAGATTTTTTTGATCAGTTTCCCGTTCTTCTCTTAGGCCTCTTTCACACGGGCATCCCGGATTTGCTCCAGATGCGTCGCGGGTGCATTGCGGGAAAACCGCGCGAGTAGGCACGCAATTTCAGTCAGTTTTGACTGCGGCTGCGTTCCGATGTTCAGTTTTTTTAGCACGAGTGCAATGCGTTTTTGCACACGTGTGAGAACAAACTGAATGTGGTACCCAGACCCGAACCCGGATTTCTTCACTGAAGTTCGGGTTTGGGTTAGGTGTTTTATTTATTTTATTATTTTCCCTTATAACATGGTTATAAAGTAAAATAATGGCATTCTTAATACAGAATACCTACTAAAGTGTGCCTTGAGGGGGTAAATTTTTTTTTAATTAAATTAACTCCCCTCATCCACTTGTTTGCGCAGTCGGCATCGTCTTTCTTCTTCTTTTAGGACCTGCAAAAGTTCCTTTGATGACGTAATCGTGCTCACCACGTGGTGAGGGTGGTGACGTCAGCACAGGTCCTGCTGAATGAAGATAGAAGATCCTTCTATCTTCATTCAGCAGGACCTGCGCTGACGTCACCACGCTCACCACATGGTGAGCACGATTACGTCATCAAAGGTCCTTTTGCAGGTCCTGAAAGAAGACGATGCTGGCTGCACGAACAAGTGGATGAGGTGAGTTAATTATTTATTTATTTTTTTAGTCCCTCAAGGCACATTTTAGTAGGCATTCTGTATTAAGAATGCTATTTTCCCTTGTAACCATGTTATAAGGGAAAATAATACAGTGATTAGACTTTAATGGGGTTGCTCATCCCTATCATTTCCTAGCAACCATGCGTGAAAATTACACCACATCCGCACTTGCTTGCGGATGCTTGCGATTTTAAAGCAGACCCATTCATTTCTATGGGGCCTGCGTTGCATGAAAAACGCAGAATATAGAACATGCTGCCATTTTTCATGCAACGCACAAGTGATGCGTGAAAATCTTAGCTCATCTGCACAGCCTCATTGAAGTGAATGGGTCCGGATTCAGTGCGGGTGTAATGTGTTCACCTCACGCATTGCACCTGCGCAGAATTCTCGCCCGTGTGAAAGGGGCCTTAATCTTTCACCCAAGGTAGCGCCTTGGGATTTGAATTTGGTCCTAAACGCCTTAAAGGGGTTTTCCCATCTCAGACAATGGGGGCATATGGCTAGGATATGCCCCCATTGTCTGATAAGTGCGGGTCCCACCGCTGGGATCCGGACCTACAATGAGAACGGAGCGGGGAAATTAACGGAGGGCGCACTGCGCATGTGCATGCGCAGCCGGCCTGCATTCATTTCTATGGGGCCGCCAAAAATTCTGTCTGCCCCATAGAAATGAATGGGAGCATGGGGTGCGCTCCCATTCACTTCTATGGGAGCAGCGCTTGGTGGTGGACGCCACAGCGCTCCCCGCTTCGTTCTCGTTGTAGGTGCGGGTCCCAGCGGTGGGACCCGCACCTATCAGACAATGGGGGCATATCCTAGCGATATGCCCCTATAGTCTGAGATGGGAATACCCCTTTAATAAAACTACTAGAAGATAGGGTGATCATTTAACCTGATCCAGCCTTCCTTCCTAAGGCGGCTTCCAAGTTTCACAGGTCTCAAGTGATTGTACTTCTATCCTTCTATCAGTCACCATTTACTGAAGAAGAAAAAGCTTATCATTGTCTTGACATTAGAAGGTGTTTAACACAGTATTTGTCCAGGACTAAAGACTGGAGGAAGTCTTCCTCAATGTTTGTTGTTTTTCAGGGGAAAAGAAAGGGCCATGCAGCATCAAAAAAATACCTTGGCCAGATTGATTACTTCAGCAATATCATTGGCTTACTCTTCCTCAGGGAAGTCTCCTCCAGAAGGCTTTAGATCTTACTCTACTAGAGCTATTTCCACTTCTTGGACTGAGAGGGCTGCTGTATCTATAAAGGATATCTGTAAGGCGGTTGTTTGGTCTTCTCTGACTACCTTCTTCAAACATTACCGTCTACAGTTAGACTCTTCTTCGGATCTAACCTTTGCTACTAAGGTGCTTTCGGCTGTCAACTCGTGGTGCTGTCGTGGGTGAGGGGAAAAATTAAGATTACTCTTACCGGTAATTGGATTTTCCTGAACCCACGACAGCACCCTTATTTCCCTTCCCTATTTTATTGGTGGTTGGTGCACGTGTGGGTGTTGCAAAAAAAAAAGATATAAAAAATTTTGATGACAAGAGTTTATTGTAATAATTGTGGTCAGAGTTTCCTCTCATCTTTGGAAAGACATACTGAAGTGGGAGAAGAGCCTCCGCCTTTTTGTACTTCAGGTTTCCTGTCTGTGAGGGCAAAGCCTCTCTTTCTCTCTCGTGGTGTTATTGTGGGTTCAGGAAAATCCAATTACCAGTAAGAGTAATCTTCATTATCTGTGGTTTTATATACAGTTGCAAGAAAAAGTATGTGAACCCTTTGGAATGATATGGATTTCTGCACAATTTGGTCATAAAATGTGATCTGATCTTCATCTAAGTCACAACAATAGACAATCACAGTTTGCTTAATCTAATAACACACAAAGAATTAAATGTTACCATGTTTTTATTGAACACACCATGTAGACATTCACAGTGCAGGTGGAAAAAGTATGTGAACCCTTGGATTTAATAACTGGTTGAACCTCCTTTGGCAGCAATAACTTCAACCAAACGTTTCCTGTAGTTGCAGATCAGACGTGCACAACGGTCAGGAGTAATTCTTGACCATTCCTCTTTACAGAACTGTTTCAGTTCAGCAATATTCTTGGGATGTCTGGTGTGAATCGTTTTCTTGAGGTCATGCCACGGCATCTCAATCGGGTTGAGGTCAGGACTCTGACTGGGCCACTCCAGAAGGCGTATTTTCTTCTGTTTAAGCCATTCTGTTGTTGATTTACTTCTATGCTGTGGGTTGTTGTCCTATTGCAACACCCATCTTCTGTTGAGCTTCAGTTGGTGGACAGATGGCCTTAAGTTCTCCTGCAAAATGTCTTGATAAACTTGGGAATTCATTTTTCCTTCGATGATAGCAATCCGTCCAGGCCCTGATGCAGCAAAGCAGCCCCAAACCATGATGCCCCCACCACCATACTTCACAGTTGGGATGAGGTTTTGATGTTGGTGTGCTGTGCCTCTTTTTCTCCACACATAGTGTTATGTGTTTCTTTCAAACAACTCAACTTTGGTTTCATCTGTCCACAGAATATTTTGCCAGTACTGCTGTGGAACATCCAGGTGCTCTTGTGCAAACTGTAAACGTGCAGCAATGTTTTTTTTGGACAGCAGTGGCTTCCTCTGTGGTATCCTCCCATGAAATCCATTCTTGTTTAGTGTTTTACGTATCGTAGATTCGCTAGCAAGGATGTTAGCATATGCCAGAGACTTTTGTAAGTCTTTAGCTGACACTCTAGGATTCTTCTTCACCTCATTGAGCAGTCTGCGCTGTGCTCTTGCAGTCATCTTTACAGGACGGCCACTCCTAGGGAGAGTAGCAGCATTGCTGATCTTTCTCCATTTATAGACATTTGTCTTAACGCGGACTGATGAACAGCAAGGCTTTTGGAGATACTTTTATAACCCTTTCCAGCTTTATGCAAGTTAACAGTTCTTAATCGTAGGTCTTCTGAGAGCTCTTTTGTGCGAGGCATCATTCACATCAGGCAATGCTTCTTGTGAAAAGCAAATCCAGAACTGGTGTGTGTTTTTTTTATAGGGCAGCTGTAACCAACATCTCTAATCTCATCTCATTGATTGGACTCCAGTTGGCTGACACCTCACTCCAATTAGCTCTTGCAGATGTCATTAGTCTAGGGGTTCACATACTTTTTCCACCTGTACTGTGAATGTTTACATGGTGTGTTCAATAAAAACATGGTAGCATTTAATTCTTTGTGTGTTATTAGTTTAAGCAGACTGTGATTGTCTATTGTTGTGACTTAGATGAAGATCAGATCACATTTTATGACCAATTTGTGCAGGAATCCATATCATTTCAAAGGGTTCACATACTTTTTCTTGCAACTGTAGAACTGTAGGTAACACAAACACATTATTAGCACTAGTGTTATCTGTGGTTTTACATATGACTGCAGGTAACACTACTACATATTGTGTACTCAGATAGCCATCACTGTGTTATCTGTGCTGTTACATAGGACTGCAGGTGATATCTACTATATTATCTGTACTTTGAGAGTTATCACTGTGAAAGGGGGCCCACATGAACCTGGAGCCGGCCCTGCATTGTGCAGGCAAGGGCTTTTTTGTTTATATTTTTACACTCAAGGCGGAAGCTTCCGCCTAGCAGTGTTGCCAGTGACATCACTGGCTCTGATGGGCAGGCTTTGGTGCTGCCCTAGCCGTTTTACAGGCTAGGGGGTCACTGCTAGGCACAGAAGTGCCGGATCGGGAGCTTCATGGACCGAATCCAGCTGTGGAGACCAGGTAAGTATGATCAATTATGCAGGTCTACACTCAGGCTCGGACTGGCCCACCAGGGAGGCGGTGGATTCCTCGGTGGGCTCCCAGTCTCCTGCGCCCAAGATAAGATGGAGGAGTAATTATTTCTCCTTTCTCAGGAGAGATAATTATTATAACCACTAGGTAGCAATATCGCACACACACCCATAAGTGCCCAAGCTCCAGATGCCCCCACTCTAAATGCACCACTAATATTGCCTCTTTTCCAATTACCCTGCCTCAGGTGACCCTAATGTCTCTGCTTCAGTTATGACCCTCCGTTTGTGCCCTTTGCTCACATTGCTCCTCTAGCACCTTTGCTCTGGCTTTTTATTTTATTTTTTACTTTTATTAACATCAGATTAATGTCATCAAGATGAAACTTTCCAGTTACAATTCTTAATACAAAGAGTTAACGCTTCTTTACATTCAATTTCTCCAATCCCTCACTGCACTATTAACATCTTATATCAATGAATAGCGCAGTATAATACATTACATTCAGATGATCCCTCAAAGCCAAATGAACCATGGATCCTCGAGCTGCTGACAAAGCTTGTCGCAGTCTCGAGGTTGAGTACAAAGTGTGGGGTGATTCACACCACAGGCCCCAGACCCTGTCAAATTTTTGTGGTTTATTGCGATGTTTTAACACCAACACTATATATGGTAGTATCTGATTTATCTGCAGTTTCGGAAAAGTTCGGCGTATTGGGGTCAGACCATCTCAAAGCAATACACTTACGTGCCATGAAAAGGTATTCCCTTAAAAAAGTTGTCGTATATCAGTCCCATATATCTTTATCCATTATTCCCAGTAGGCAAACCTCAGGGGTGCAATCCACCTTTACCGGCAGCAGATTGGAGAGGAATGCAGTCATCTCCCCCCAAAATGCGGCAATCTGGCTGCATCTCCATATCATGTGCCAGAAATCTGCCTCTAGTTCCCCACACCAAGGACATCCCGTGGATACTGCTCTACCCATTCTCTGTAGTCTAGTTGGTGGGAGATATGCCTGATTAATAATATATAGTTGGATTATTTTGTTATTGACTGCTGGAGATACTTGTAAATGAGATTCTAATAAAGCCGATATGGATTCTTCTGTTAGTGTGGGTATCAATTTTTTCCATTTGTCAATTACTGTGAGGGGATTGGTACTAACCTTCGTCTGGACCAGGTGTGAGTAGATTACTAATACTAGACCTCTGGAACGTTGGGTTTTGACGACTCCTATGAGTGGGTATCTCGAGATCGTTGGGACGTCATTTGGGAATTTACTCTGTATGGTGGATCTAAGTTGTAAATATGAGAAGAAATGGGTTCTGGGGATAATGTATTTCTGTGACGATGCCTCAAACGTCATTGATACTCCCGGATTATAAGGCTGGGTTCACACCTGAGCGTTTTACAGCGTGTTACTACGCGCTGTAAAACGCTCAACAGGCAAAAACCAATGTTTCCCTATGGGCATGGTTCTCACCTGAGCGTTTTACAGCGTGTACGAACACGCTGTAAAACGCCCCAAGAAGTACAGGAGCTTCTTTGGGGTGTATTGTCACGCGTATTGTGACAGTTTTTCATTGGAAGCCTCTGTGGTTAATCACATAAACGCGCGTACTACGCGCGTTTCCAAAATACAAAGACGCCCCAAAATACGCCTCAAAAACGCCCGATAAAAACGGCTGTTAAAAGCGCTTATCGAATACGCTCAGGTGTGAACCCAGCCTAAATGTTTCCAAGGATAATAACCCCTGCCAACTGCCATCTATCCGCTCTCATAACTTCCTGCGTTTGCGGCAGCAATTGATTGCCCCACCTAGGAATATCAGAAACAACTTCTGTAAATTGTGACAGTGCTTTAGCCTCCTTCCATACTGTTTGGGCTAGCTTATGCAGCGGCAGAAGAGGCTTCAGGAATTTAGGGGGCATTTCCAGAACTGAGCATAATGTGTAACAATTCAGGTATTGTTTTAAAAATTACTCCAAGGTGGGCAGGTCATCGGTTGTATACCAGGTATATATGAGCCTTAATGCCATACCGCCCTCTGTTTTGGGACATTTTCATGTATCTAGACTAAGTTTGGCACGAAACCTGCCCCAGATAAAGGCTCTGGTTACGGAGTCTATCTCTTTAAACGCTGATTTGGGAATATGCACCGCCGAGTGTTGAAAAGCGTAAAGGACCTTGGGGAGTATAATAATTTGAATTAGATTAATACGTCCTGCCACTGATAACGGCAATGTCTTCCAGTTTTGAAGATTGTGTCGTATATGCTCAATTAAGGGGTAAATGTTGTGTCAGGGCATGGGAGTATTTTTTTGTGATGTGTATGCCTAGATATTTGAATGCGTCTACCACTTTTAGTTGTTTCACGTGGGAGGGACCTGTCCAGTCTGCCCTGCCGAGAGGCATATGAGACTGATTTAAAGTGGTTGTGCAGGTTTTAAAGTTAACCTCTCCACACCATAGGGCATAACTATATGAATAGTGGGGTCTGATTCTACAACCCCCACTGATCCCAGGAACGGGTCCTGTTACCCCTTTTTATGGTGTAAACCGGATCCGCGGTTTGCGGACTGCAAAAAACGGCACAGTCGTGTGCATGAGGCCTTAAGAGCAGGATATCCATGTATGTGTAAGGCTACTTTCACACTTGCGGTAGCAGGGTCCGGCAGGCTCTTCCAGTGGGGTAACAGCCTGCCAGATCCATACTTACGCTAGCCCACGCTAGTACGCTCCAGCCCCATTCACTATAATGGAGGTGGGCCAGAGGTCTGTCCCAGCACAGCAAGCATGCCGATAGGCGGCCGGACAGAAACTACAGCGGACTTTCTGCGGCACGGTGGGCTAGCGTTAGCATGGATGCGGCAGGCTGTTCCCCCGCTGGAACATCCTGCCAGACCCTGCTACCACAAGTGTGAAAGTAGCCTAAATTCTGCCACATATATGTTTGTGCATTTTACTGAGTGTCTACCATCATACTTCATCTTTAATATTTCTGTTATCACTGTAAGTGCTCATGAACTCGACCGTTGGATATTTTGCAGTCCGCGTATTGCAGATCTGCAAAACATGGATACCGGGTGTGTGCATTCCACATTATGAGGAACAGAACAGCCGGCCTCTAATAGAACAGTCCTATCCTTGTCTGTAATGCCGACAATAATAGGACATGTTCTATAAGCTTATATAACGGCCATGCGGACATACAGACACAGAATGTACATCGATTTATTTTATTTATAAAAACAATTGTGTGCAGGAGCCCTAAGGTGGGCCCCTAGAATCAGTTACACTGATGGGCCCTAAGTACCCCAGCCCAACACTGGTTATCTCTTGGATAACCCCTTAAAAACGTATCAACCACAAAGGAACTTGCTGTTTTTAATCTTCTATTTACTGGCTAACAAGATACAAAGATATATTTTACTTCGAAGGGGTCATCCAACTTCTGCTGTGCTCCTGTGTAGCAGGCACCTGATCTTAGCCAGGTGAGAACGAATCTCTCAGAGCACCAATATGGAGCCTTTCCTAGGAGAACCACTCCACAAGTCCCTGAGGGATACCTCCCTGGCAGACTGGTCCCTGTGTCCTCCTCCCGCTTCCTTTCCTTCTGAATCCACTCGCATAAGTAGTACTACTACCTGATGCCCCTTCTATTCCGGACATGTGACCTCCTCGAGTACACTCACTACACTGTAGGCCCTGCACTCAACTCTGGAGTTCTCGCCTGCAAGCCACAGCCGTAGTATCATCTGCTGAAGCCGAGCAAACAGGCATATAGGTGGGACAACAACATCCGGGTGACGGGAAGGACACTTTAACGAGGGTTCTGTGTAAACTTCATGCGCTGTAAGGACCTTGTGCCAAAGTCACGTGGGTTTCAAGCAGCCGCAGGATGTAGCAGCGGTGTTGTACCCATGCGCTATAGTAACGAAGATTATTAAAATAATAACTAAGTTTAATGATCGTGTCAAATCTGAGGCGCATGGTCACTTTGAAATGAAGGCTTTCTATGTCACGTGCCCCTGTGACGTCAGCAGGTCCTTACTGCGCATGGAGTTTAGACACTACGTTTAATGAAACTGGCAGTGGGTAATGTAATATATCCTGTGCTGTGATTACAGGAGGAGCAAGTTCTGGTGTTCTTTCTGGTTATTATACTAGAAGGGGGTAAACTGTTGGCGGTTGCATATTATAATACAGGAAAAGTCCACACTGCCTGGGTTTGGTGATTAAAATACAGAAGGATGAGATTTCTGTCCTTGGATGTTCCAGTGTGGGAGAAGCAACCCCTGTCCTGTCTGTGTCTGGTTAATGTGCCACAGAAGGAGCAGGTAGTGATTGGACTTGTTGCAGGTTATTTATTATACAGGTGGAGTAGATGATGGGGTTGTCTCTACATCAGGGTGTCTGTAGGGGATGTGTACTGTACAGGAGGAGCTGGCTGTGGTGTCATCTGTGTGCTGTTATAATACAGGAAGAGTAGAACCTGTCCTATAATATTACAGGAGGAGCAGGCTGTGGTGTCATCCGTGTGCTGTTATAATACAGGAAGAGTAGAACCTATCCTATAATATTACAGGATGAGCAGGCTGTGGTGTCATCCGTGTGCTGTTATAATACAGGAAGAGTAGAACCTGTCCTATAATATTACAGGAGGAGCAGGCTGTAGTGTCATCCGTGTGCTGTTATAATACAGGAAGAGTAGAACCTGTCCTATAATATTACAGGAGGAGCAGGCTGTGGTGTCATCCGTGTGCTGTTATAATACAGGAAGAGTAGAACCTGTCCTATAATATTACAGGAGGAGCTGGCTGTGGTGTCATCTGTGTGCTGTTATAATACAGGAAGAGTAGAACCTGTCCTATAATATTACAGGAGGAGCAGGCTGTAGTGTCATCTGTATAATAGGAAGAGTAGAACCTGTCCTATAATATTACAGGAGGAGCAGGCTGTGGTGTCATCCGTGTGCTGTTATAATACAGGAAGAGTAGAACCTGTCTTATAATATTATAGGAGGAGCTGGCTGTGGTGTTATCCGTGTGCTGTTATAATACAGGAAGAGTAGAACCTGTCCTATAATATTACAGGAGGAGCAGGCTGCGGTGTCATCCGTGTGCTGTTATAATACAGGAAGAGTAGAACCTGTCCTATAATATTACAGGAGGAGCAGGCTGTGGTGTCATCCATGTGCTGTTATAATACAGGAAGAGTAGAACCTGTCCTATAATATTACAGGAGGAGCAGGCTGTGGTGTCATCCGTGTGCTGTTATAATACAGGAAGAGTAGAACCTGTCCTATAATATTACAGGAGGAGCAGGCTGTGGTGTCATCCGTGTGCTGTTATAATACAGGAAGAGTAGAACCTGTCCTATAATATTACAGGAGGAGCAGGCTGTGGTGTCATCCGTGTGCTGTTATAATACAGGAGGAGTAGAACCTGTCCTATAATATTACAGGAGGAGCAGGCTGTGGTGTCATCCGTGTGCTGTTATAATACAGGAAGAGTAGAAGCTGTCCTATAATATTACAGGAGGAGCTGGCTGTGGTGTCATCCGTGTGCTGTTATAATACAGGAAGAGTAGAACCTGTCCTATAATATTACAGGAGGAGCTGGCTGTGGTGTCATCCGTGTGCTGTTATAATACAGGAAGAGTAGAACCTGTCCTATAATATTACAGGAGGAGCAGGCTGCAGTGTCATCCGTGTGCTGTTATAATACAGGAAGAGTAGAACCTGTCCTATAATATTACAGGAGGAGCAGGCTGTAGTGTCATCCGTGTGCTGTTATAATACAGGAAGAGTAGAACCTGTCCTATAATATTACAGGAGGAGCAGGCTGTGGTGTCATCCGTGTGCTGTTATAATACAGGAAGAGTAGAACCTGTCCTATAATATTACAGGAGGAGCAGGCTGCAGTGTCATCCGTGTGCTGTTATAATACAGGAAGAGTAGAACCTGTCCTATAATATTACAGGAGGAGCAGGCTGTAGTGTCATCCGTGTGCTGTTATAATACAGGAAGAGTAGAACCTGTCCTATAATATTACAGGAGGAGCAGGCTGTGGTGTCATCTGTGTGCTGTTATAATACAGGAAGAGTAGAACCTGTCCTATAATATTACAGGAGGCGCAGGCTGCAGTGTCATCCGTGTGCTGTTATAATACAGGAAGAGTAGAACCTGTCCTATAATATTACAGGAGGAGCAGGCTGTAGTGTCATCCGTGTGCTGTTATAATACAGGAAGAGTAGAACCTGTCCTATAATATTACAGGAGGAGCAGGCTGTGGTGTCATCTGTGTGCTGTTATAATACAGGAAGAGTAGAACCTGTCCTATAATATTACAGGAGGAGCAGGCTGCAGTGTCATCCGTGTGCTGTTATAATACAGGAAGAGTAGAACCTGTCCTATAATATTACAGGAGGAGCAGGCTGCAGTGTCATCCGTGTGCTGTTATAATACAGGAAGAGTAGAACCTGTCCTATAATATTACAGGAGGAGCAGGCTGTGGTGTCATCCATGTGCTGTTATAATACAGGAAGAGTAGAACCTGTCCTATAATATTACAGGAGGAGCAGGCTGTAGTGTCATCCGTGTGCTGTTATATTACAGGAAGAGTAGAACCTGTCCTATAATATTACAGGAGGAGCTGGCTGTGGTGTCATCCATGTGCTGTTATAATACAGGAAGAGTAGAACCTGTCCTATAATATTACAGGAGGAGCTGGCTGTGGTGTCATCCGTGTGCTGTTATAATACAGGAAGAGTAGAATCTGTCCTATAATATTACAGGAGGAGCTGGCTGTGGTGTCATCCGTGTGCTGTTATAATACAGGAAGAGTAGAACCTGTCCTATAATATTACAGGAGGAGCTGGCTGTAGTGTCATCCGTGTGCTGTTATAATACAGGAAGAGTAGAACCTGTCCTATAATATTACAGGAGGAGCAGGCTGTGGTGTCATCCGTGTGCTGTTATAATACAGGAAGAGTAGAACCTGTCCTATAATATTACAGGAGGAGCAGGCTGTAGTGTCATCCGTGTGCTGTTATAATACAGGAAGAGTAGAATCTGTCCTATAATATTACATGAGGAGCTGGCTGTGGTGTCATCCGTGTGCTGTTATAATACAGGAAGAGTAGAACCTGTCCTATAATATTACAGGAGGAGCAGGCTGTGGTGTCATCCATGTGCTGTTATAATACAGGAAGAGTAGAACCTGTCCTATAATATTACAGGAGGAGCAGGCTGTAGTGTCATCCGTGTGCTGTTATATTACAGGAAGAGTAGAACCTGTCCTATAATATTACAGGAGGAGCTGGCTGTGGTGTCATCCGTGTGCTGTTATAATACAGGAAGAGTAGAACCTGTCCTATAATATTACAGGAGGAGCAGGCTGTAGTGTCATCCGTGTGCTGTTATAATACAGGAAGAGTAGAACCTGTCCTATAATATTACAGGAGGAGCAGGCTGTGGTGTCATCCGTGTGCTGTTATAATACAGGAAGAGTAGAACCTGTCCTATAATATTACAGGAGGAGCAGGCTGTGGTGTCATCCGTGTGCTGTTATAATACAGGAAGAGTAGAATCTGTCCTATAATATTACATGAGGAGCTGGCTGTGGTGTCATCCGTGTGCTGTTATAATACAGGAAGAGTAGAACCTGTCCTATAATATTACAGGAGGAGCAGGCTGTGGTGTCATCCATGTGCTGTTATAATACAGGAAGAGTAGAACCTGTCCTATAATATTACAGGAGGAGCAGGCTGTAGTGTCATCCGTGTGCTGTTATATTACAGGAAGAGTAGAACCTGTCCTATAATATTACAGGAGGAGCTGGCTGTGGTGTCATCCGTGTGCTGTTATAATACAGGAAGAGTAGAATCTGTCCTATAATATTACAGGAGGAGCTGGCTGTGGTGTCATCCGTGTGCTGTTATAATACAGGAAGAGTAGAACCTGTCCTATAATATTACAGGAGGAGCAGGCTGTAGTGTCATCCGTGTGCTGTTATAATACAGGAAGAGTAGAACCTGTCCTATAATATTACAGGAGGAGCAGGCTGTGGTGTCATCCATGTGCTGTTATAATACAGGAAGAGTAGAACCTGTCCTATAATATTACAGGAGGAGCAGGCTGTGGTGTCATCCGTGTGCTGTTATAATACAGGAAGAGTAGAACCTGTCCTATAATATTACAGGAGGAGCAGGCTGTGGTGTCATCCGTGTGCTGTTATAATACAGGAAGAGTAGAACCTGTCCTATAATATTACAGGAGGAGCAGGCTGTGGTGTCATCCGTGTGCTGTTATAATACAGGAGGAGTAGAACCTGTCCTATAATATTACAGGAGGAGCAGGCTGTGGTGTCATCCGTGTGCTGTTATAATACAGGAAGAGTAGAAGCTGTCCTATAATATTACAGGAGGAGCTGGCTGTGGTGTCATCCGTGTGCTGTTATAATACAGGAAGAGTAGAACCTGTCCTATAATATTACAGGAGGAGCTGGCTGTGGTGTCATCCGTGTGCTGTTATAATACAGAAAGAGTAGAACCTGTCCTATAATATTACAGGGGGAGCAGGCTGCAGTGTCATCCGTGTGCTGTTATAATACAGGAAGAGTAGAACCTGTCCTATAATATTACAGGAGGAGCAGGCTGTAGTGTCATCCGTGTGCTGTTATAATACAGGAAGAGTAGAACCTGTCCTATAATATTACAGGAGGAGCAGGCTGTGGTGTCATCCGTGTGCTGTTATAATACAGGAAGAGTAGAACCTGTCCTATAATATTACAGGAGGAGCAGGCTGCAGTGTCATCCGTGTGCTGTTATAATACAGGAAGAGTAGAACCTGTCCTATAATATTACAGGAGGAGCAGGCTGTAGTGTCATCCGTGTGCTGTTATAATACAGGAAGAGTAGAACCTGTCCTATAATATTACAGGAGGAGCAGGCTGTGGTGTCATCTGTGTGCTGTTATAATACAGGAAGAGTAGAACCTGTCCTATTATATTACAGGAGGAGCAGGCTGTAGTGTCATCCGTGTGCTGTTATAATACAGGAAGAGTAGAACCTGTCCTATAATATTACAGGAGGAGCAGGCTGTAGTGTCATCCGTGTGCTGTTATAATACAGGAAGAGTAGAACCTGTCCTATAATATTACAGGAGGAGCAGGCTGTGGTGTCATCTGTGTGCTGTTATAATACAGGAAGAGTAGAACCTGTCCTATAATATTACAGGAGGAGCAGGCTGCGGTGTCATCCGTGTGCTGTTATAATACAGGAAGAGTAGAACCTGTCCTATAATATTACAGGAGGAGCAGGCTGCAGTGTCATCCGTGTGCTGTTATAATACAGGAAGAGTAGAACCTGTCCTATAATATTACAGGAGGAGCAGGCTGTGGTGTCATCCATGTGCTGTTATAATACAGGAAGAGTAGAACCTGTCCTATAATATTACAGGAGGAGCAGGCTGTAGTGTCATCCGTGTGCTGTTATATTACAGGAAGAGTAGAACCTGTCCTATAATATTACAGGAGGAGCTGGCTGTGGTGTCATCCATGTGCTGTTATAATACAGGAAGAGTAGAACCTGTCCTATAATATTACAGGAGGAGCTGGCTGTGGTGTCATCCGTGTGCTGTTATAATACAGGAAGAGTAGAATCTGTCCTATAATATTACAGGAGGAGCTGGCTGTGGTGTCATCCGTGTGCTGTTATAATACAGGAAGAGTAGAACCTGTCCTATAATATTACAGGAGGAGCAGGCTGTAGTGTCATCCGTGTGCTGTTATAATACAGGAAGAGTAGAACCTGTCCTATAATATTACAGGAGGAGCAGGCTGTGGTGTCATCCGTGTGCTGTTATAATACAGGAAGAGTAGAACCTGTCCTATAATATTACAGGAGGAGCAGGCTGTAGTGTCATCCGTGTGCTGTTATAATACAGGAAGAGTAGAATCTGTCCTATAATATTACATGAGGAGCTGGCTGTGGTGTCATCCGTGTGCTGTTATAATACAGGAAGAGTAGAACCTGTCCTATAATATTACAGGAGGAGCAGGCTGTGGTGTCATCCATGTGCTGTTATAATACAGGAAGAGTAGAACCTGTCATATAATATTACAGGAGGAGCAGGCTGTAGTGTCATCCGTGTGCTGTTATATTACAGGAAGAGTAGAACCTGTCCTATAATATTACAGGAGGAGCTGGCTGTGGTGTCATCCGTGTGCTGTTATAATACAGGAAGAGTAGAACCTGTCCTATAATATTACAGGAGGAGCAGGCTGTAGTGTCATCCGTGTGCTGTTATAATACAGGAAGAGTAGAACCTGTCCTATAATATTACAGGAGGAGCAGGCTGTGGTGTCATCCGTGTGCTGTTATAATACAGGAAGAGTAGAACCTGTCCTATAATATTACAGGAGGAGCAGGCTGTAGTGTCATCCGTGTGCTGTTATAATACAGGAAGAGTAGAATCTGTCCTATAATATTACATGAGGAGCTGGCTGTGGTGTCATCCGTGTGCTGTTATAATACAGGAAGAGTAGAACCTGTCCTATAATATTACAGGAGGAGCAGGCTGTGGTGTCATCCATGTGCTGTTATAATACAGGAAGAGTAGAACCTGTCCTATAATATTACAGGAGGAGCAGGCTGTAGTGTCATCCGTGTGCTGTTATATTACAGGAAGAGTAGAACCTGTCCTATAATATTACAGGAGGAGCTGGCTGTGGTGTCATCCGTGTGCTGTTATAATACAGGAAGAGTAGAATCTGTCCTATAATATTACAGGAGGAGCTGGCTGTGGTGTCATCCGTGTGCTGTTATAATACAGGAAGAGTAGAACCTGTCCTATAATATTACAGGAGGAGCAGGCTGTAGTGTCATCCGTGTGCTGTTATAATACAGGAAGAGTAGAACCTGTCCTATAATATTACAGGAGGAGCAGGCTGTGGTGTCATCCGTGTGCTGTTATAATACAGGAAGAGTAGAACCTGTCCTATAATATTACAGGAGGTGCAGGCTGTAGTGTCATCCGTGTGCTGTTATAATACAGGAAGAGTAGAACCTGTCCTATAATATTACAGGAGGAGCAGGCTGTGGTGTCATCCGTGTGCTGTTATAATACAGAAAGAGTAGAACCTGTCCTATAATATTACAGGAGGAGCAGACTGTGGTGTCATCTGTGTGCTGTTATAATACAGGAAGAGTAAAACCTGTCCTATAATATTACAGGAGGAGCAGGCTGTGGTGTCATCCATGTGCTGTTATAATACAGGAAGAGTAGAACCTGTCCTATAATATTACAGGAGGAGCAGGCTGTGGTGTCATCCGTGTGCTGTTATAATACAGGAAGAGTAGAACCTGTCCTATAATATTACAGGAGGAGCAGGCTGTGGTGTCATCCGTGTGCTGTTATAATACAGGAAGAGTAGAACCTGTCCTATAATATTACAGGAGGAGCAGGCTGTGGTGTCATCCGTGTGCTGTTATAATACAGGAGGAGCAGGCTGTGGTGTCATCCGTGTGCTGTTATAATACAGAAAGAGTAGAACCTGTCCTATAATATTACAGGAGGAGCAGGCTGTGGTGTCATCCGTGTGCTGTTATAATACAGGAAAAGTAGAACCTGTCCTATAATATTACAGGAGGAGCAGGCTGTGGTGTCATCCGTGTGCTGTTATAATACAGGAAGAGTAGAACCTGTCCTATAATATTACAGGAGGAGCAGGCTGTGGTGTCATCTGTGTGCTTTTATAATACAGAAAGAGTAGAACCTGTCCTATAATATTACAGGAGGAGCAGGTTGTGGTGTCATCTATGTGCTGTTATAATACAGGAAGAGTAGAACCTGTCCTATAATATTACAGGAGGAGCAGGCTGTGGTGTCATCTGTGTGCTGTTATAATACAGGAAGAGTAGAACCTGTCCTATAATATTACAGGAGGAGCAGGCTGTAGTGTCATTTGTGTGCTGTTATAATACAGAAAGAGTAGAACCTGTCCTATAATATTACAGGAGGAGCAGGCTGTAGTGTCATCTGTGTGCTGTTATAATACAGAAAGAGTAGAACCTGTCCTATAATATTACAGGAGGAGCAGGCTGTAGTGTCATCTGTATAATAGGAAGAGTAGAACCTGTCCTATAATATTACAGGAGGAGCAGGCTGTAGTGTCATCTGTGTGCTGTTATAATACAGAAAGAGTAGAACCTGTCCTATAATATTACAGGAGGAGCAGGCTGTAGTGTCATCTGTATAATAGGAAGAGTATAACCTGTCCTATAATATTACAGGAGGAGCAGGCTGTGGTGTCATCCGTGTGCTGTTATAATACAGGAAGAGTAGAACCTGTCCTATAATATTACAGGAGGAGCAGGCTGTGGTGTCATCCGTGTGCTGTTATAACACAGAAAGAGTAGAACCTGTCCTATAATATTACAGGAGGAGCAGGCTGTAGTGTCATCTGTGTGCTGTTATAATACAGAAAGAGTAGAACCTGTCCTATAATATTACAGGAGGAGCTGGCTGTGGTGACATCCGTGTGCTGTTATAATACAGAAAGAGTAGAACCTGTCCTATAATATTACAGGAGGAGCAGGCTGTGGTGTCATCCGTGTGCTGTTATAATACAGGAAGAGTAGAACCTGTCCTATAATATTACAGGAGGAGCAGGCTGTGGTGTCATCCGTGTGCTGTTATAATACAGGAAGAGTAGAACCTGTCCTATAATATTACAGGAGGAGCAGGCTGTGGTGTCATCCGTGTGCTGTTATGATACAGGAAGAGTAGAACCTGTCCTATAATATTACAGGAGGAGCTGGCTGTGGTGTCATCCGTGTGCTGTTATAATACAGGAAGAGTAGAACCTGTCCTATAATATTACAGGAGGAGCAGGCTGTGGTGTCATCCGTGTGCTGTTATAATACAGGAGGAGTAGAACCTGTCCTATAATATTACAGGAGGAGCAGGCTGTGGTGTCATCCGTGTGCTGTTATAATACAGGAAGAGTAGAATCTGTCCTATAATATTACATGAGGAGCTGGCTGTGGTGTCATCCGTGTGCTGTTATAATACAGGAAGAGTAGAACCTGTCCTATAATATTACAGGAGGAGCAGGCTGCAGTGTCATCCGTGTGCTGTTATAATACAGGAAGAGTAGAACCTGTCCTATAATATTACAGGAGGAGCAGGCTGTAGTGTCATCCGTGTGCTGTTATAATACAGGAAGAGTAGAACCTGTCCTACAATATTACAGGAGGAGCAGGCTGTGGTGTCATCTGTGTGCTGTTATAATACAGGAAGAGTAGAACCTGTCCTATAATATTACAGGAGGAGCAGGCTGCGGTGTCATCCATGTGCTGTTATAATACAGGAAGAGTAGAACCTGTCCTATAATATTACAGGAGGAGCAGACTGCAGTGTCATCCGTGTGCTGTTATAATACAGGAAGAGTAGAACCTGTCCTTTAATATTACAGGAGGAGCAGGCTGTGGTGTCATCCGTGTGCTGTTATAATACAGGAAGAGTAGAACCTGTCCTATAATATTACAGGAGGAGCAGGCTGTAGTGTCATCCGTGTGCTGTTATATTACAGGTAGAGTAGAACCTGTCCTATAATATTACAGGAGGAGCTGGCTGTGATGTCATCCATGTGCTGTTATAATACAGGAAGAGTAGAACCTGTCCTATAATATTACAGAAGGAGCTGGCTGTGGTGTCATCCGTGTGCTGTTATAATACAGGAAGAGTAGAATCTGTCCTATAATATTACAGGAGGAGCTGGCTGTGGTGTCATCCGTGTGCTGTTATAATACAGGAAGAGTAGAACCTGTCCTATAATATTACAGGAGGAGCAGGCTGTAGTGTCATCCGTGTGCTGTTATAATACAGGAAGAGTAGAACCTGTCCTATAATATTACAGGAGGAGCAGGCTGTGGTGTCATCCGTGTGCTGTTATAATACAGAAAGAGTAGAACCTGTCCTAGAATATTACAGGAGGAGCAGACTGTGGTGTCATCTGTGTGCTGTTATAATACAGGAAGAGTAAAACCTGTCCTATAATATTACAGGAGGAGCAGGCTGTGGTGTCATCCGTGTGCTGTTATAATACAGGAAGAGTAGAACCTGTCCTATAATATTACAGGAGGAGCAGGCTGTGGTGTCATCCGTGTGCTGTTATAATACAGGAAGAGTAGAACCTGTCCTATAATATTACAGGAGGAGCAGGCTGTAGTGTCATCCGTGTGCTGTTATATTACAGGTAGAGTAGAACCTGTCCTATAATATTACAGGAGGAGCTGGCTGTGATGTCATCCATGTGCTGTTATAATACAGGAAGAGTAGAACCTGTCCTATAATATTACACAAGGAGCTGGCTGTGGTGTCATCCGTGTGCTGTTATAATACAGGAAGAGTAGAATCTGTCCTATAATATTACAGGAGGAGCTGGCTGTGGTGTCATCCGTGTGCTGTTATAATACAGGAAGAGTAGAACCTGTCCTATAATATTACAGGAGGAGCAGGCTGTAGTGTCATCCGTGTGCTGTTATAATACAGGAAGAGTAGAACCTGTCCTATAATATTACAGGAGGAGCAGGCTGTGGTGTCATCCGTGTGCTGTTATAATACAGAAAGAGTAGAACCTGTCCTAGAATATTACAGGAGGAGCAGACTGTGGTGTCATCTGTGTGCTGTTATAATACAGGAAGAGTAAAACCTGTCCTATAATATTACAGGAGGAGCAGGCTGTGGTGTCATCCGTGTGCTGTTATAATACAGGAAGAGTAGAACCTGTCCTATAATATTACAGGAGGAGCAGGCTGTGGTGTCATCCGTGTGCTGTTATAATACAGGAAGAGTAGAACCTGTCCTATAATATTACAGGAGGAGCAGGCTGTGGTGTCATCCGTGTGCTGTTATAATACAGGAAGAGTAGAACCTGTCCTATAATATTACAGGAGGAGCAGACTGTGGTGTCATCTGTGTGCTGTTATAATACAGGAAGAGTAGAACCTGTCCTATAATATTACAGGAGGAGCAGGCTGTGGTGTCATCTGTGTGCTGTTATAATACAGGAAGAGTAGAACCTGTCCTATAATATTACAGGAGGAGCAGGCTGTGGTGTCATCCGTGTGCTGTTATAATACAGAAAGAGTAGAACCTGTCCTATAATATTACAGGAGGAGCAGGTTGTGGTGTCATCTATGTGCTGTTATAATACAGGAAGAGTAGAACCTGTCCTATAATATTACAGGAGGAGCAGGCTGTGGTGTCATCTGTGTGCTGTTATAATACAGGAAGAGTAGAACCTGTCCTATAATATTACAGGAGGAGCAGACTGTGGTGTCATCTGTGTGCTGTTATAATACAGGAAGAGTAGAACCTGTCCTATAATATTACAGGAGGATCAGGCTGTGGTGTCATCCGTGTGCTGTTATAATACAGGAAGAGTAGAACCTGTCCTATAATATTACAGGAGGAGCAGGTTGTGGTGTCATCTATGTGCTGTTATAATACAGGAAGAGTAGAATCTGTCCTATAATATTACAGGAGGATCAGGCTGTGGTGTCATCCGTGTGCTGTTATAATACAGGAAGAGTAGAACCTGTCCTATAATATTACAGGAGGAGCAGGTTGTGGTGTCATCTGTGTGCTGTTATAATACAGGAAGAGTAGAACCTGTCCTATAATATTACAGGAGAAGCTGGCTGTGGTGTCATCTGTGTGCTGTTATAATACAGGAAGAGTAGAACCTGTCCTATAATATTACAGGAGGAGCAGGCTGTGGTGTCATCCGTGTGCTGTTATAATACAGGAAGAGTAGAACCTGTCCTATAATATTACAGGAGGAGCAGGCTGTAGTGTCATCCGTGTGCTGTTATATTACAGGTAGAGTAGAACCTGTCCTATAATATTACAGGAGGAGCTGGCTGTGGTGTCATCCATGTGCTGTTATAATACAGGAAGAGTAGAACCTGTCCTATAATATTACAGAAGGAGCTGGCTGTGGTGTCATCTGTGTGCTGTTATAATACAGGAAGAGTAGAACCTGTCCTATAATATTACAGGAGGAGCAGGCTGTGGTGTCATCCGTGTGCTGTTATAATACAGGAAGAGTAGAATCTGTCCTATAATATTACAGGAGGAGCTGGCTGTGGTGTCATCCGTGTGCTGTTATAATACAGGAAGAGTAGAACCTGTCCTATAATATTACAGGAGGAGCAGGCTGTAGTGTCATCCGTGTGCTGTTATAATACAGGAAGAGTAGAACCTGTCCTATAATATTACAGGAGGAGCAGGCTGTGGTGTCATCCGTGTGCTGTTATAATACAGGAAGAGTAGAACCTGTCCTATAATATTACAGGAGGAGCTGGCTGTGGTGTCATCCGTGTGCTGTTATAATACAGGAAGAGTAGAACCTGTCCTATAATATTACAGGGGGAGCAGGCTGCAGTGTCATCCGTGTGCTGTTATAATACAGGAAGAGTAGAACCTGTCCTATAATATTACAGGAGGAGCAGGCTGTAGTGTCATCCGTGTGCTGTTATAATACAGGAAGAGTAGAACCTGTCCTATAATATTACAGGAGGAGCTGGCTGTGGTGTCATCCGTGTGCTGTTATAATACAGGAAGAGTAGAACCTGTCCTATAATATTACAGGAGGAGCTGGCTGTGGTGTCATCCGTGTGCTGTTATAATACAGGAAGAGTAGAACCTGTCCTATAATATTACAGGGGGAGCAGGCTGCAGTGTCATCCGTGTGCTGTTATAATACAGGAAGAGTAGAACCTGTCCCTATAATATTACAGGAGGAGCAGGCTGTAGTGTCATCCGTGTGCTGTTATAATACAGGAAGAGTAGAACCTGTCCTATAATATTACAGGAGGAGCAGGCTGTGGTGTCATCCGTGTGCTGTTATAATACAGGAAGAGTAGAACCTGTCCTATAATATTACAGGAGGAGCAGGCTGCAGTGTCATCCGTGTGCTGTTATAATACAGGAAGAGTAGAACCTGTCCTATAATATTACAGGAGGAGCAGGCTGTAGTGTCATCCGTGTGCTGTTATAATACAGGAAGAGTAGAACCTGTCCTATAATATTACAGGAGGAGCAGGCTGTGGTGTCATCTGTGTGCTGTTATAATACAGGAAGAGTAGAACCTGTCCTATAATATTACAGGAGGAGCAGGCTGCAGTGTCATCCGTGTGCTGTTATAATACAGGAAGAGTAGAACCTGTCCTATAATATTACAGGAGGAGCAGGCTGTAGTGTCATCCGTGTGCTGTTATAATACAGGAAGAGTAGAACCTGTCCTATAATATTACAGGAGGAGCAGGCTGTGGTGTCATCTGTGTGCTGTTATAATACAGGAAGAGTAGAACCTGTCCTATAATATTACAGGAGGAGCAGGCTGCGGTGTCATCCGTGTGCTGTTATAATACAGGAAGAGTAGAACCTGTCCTATAATATTACAGGAGGAGCAGGCTGCAGTGTCATCCGTGTGCTGTTATAATACAGGAAGAGTAGAACCTGTCCTATAATATTACAGGAGGAGCAGGCTGTGGTGTCATCCATGTGCTGTTATAATACAGGAAGAGTAGAACCTGTCCTATAATATTACAGGAGGAGCAGGCTGTAGTGTCATCCGTGTGCTGTTATATTACAGGAAGAGTAGAACCTGTCCTATAATATTTCAGGAGGAGCTGGCTGTGGTGTCATCCATGTGCTGTTATAATACAGGAAGAGTAGAACCTGTCCTATAATATTACAGGAGGAGCTGGCTGTGGTGTCATCCGTGTGCTGTTATAATACAGGAAGAGTAGAATCTGTCCTATAATATTACAGGAGGAGCTGGCTGTGGTGTCATCCGTGTGCTGTTATAATACAGGAAGAGTAGAACCTGTCCTATAATATTACAGGAGGAGCAGGCTGTAGTGTCATCCGTGTGCTGTTATAATACAGGAAGAGTAGAACCTGTCCTATAATATTACAGGAGGAGCAGGCTGTGGTGTCATCCGTGTGCTGTTATAATACAGGAAGAGTAGAAACCTGTCCTATAATATTACAGGAGGAGCAGGCTGTGGTGTCATCCGTGTGCTGTTATAATACAGGAAGAGTAGAATCTGTCCTATAATATTACATGAGGAGCTGGCTGTGGTGTCATCCGTGTGCTGTTATAATACAGGAAGAGTAGAACCTGTCCTATAATATTACAGGAGGAGCAGGCTGTGGTGTCATCCATGTGCTGTTATAATACAGGAAGAGTAGAACCTGTCATATAATATTACAGGAGGAGCAGGCTGTAGTGTCATCCGTGTGCTGTTATATTACAGGAAGAGTAGAACCTGTCCTATAATATTACAGGAGGAGCTGGCTGTGGTGTCATCCGTGTGCTGTTATAATACAGGAAGAGTAGAACCTGTCCTATAATATTACAGGAGGAGCAGGCTGTAGTGTCATCCGTGTGCTGTTATAATACAGGAAGAGTAGAACCTGTCCTATAATATTACAGGAGGAGCAGGCTGTGGTGTCATCCGTGTGCTGTTATAATACAGGAAGAGTAGAACCTGTCCTATAATATTACAGGAGGAGCAGGCTGTAGTGTCATCCGTGTGCTGTTATAATACAGGAAGAGTAGAATCTGTCCTATAATATTACAGGAGGAGCTGGCTGTGGTGTCATCCGTGTGCTGTTATAATACAGGAAGAGTAGAACCTGTCCTATAATATTACAGGAGGAGCTGGCTGTGGTGTCATCCGTGTGCTGTTATAATACAGGAAGAGTAGAACCTGTCCTATAATATTACAGGAGGAGCAGGCTGTAGTGTCATCCGTGTGCTGTTATATTACAGGAAGAGTAGAACCTGTCCTATAATATTACAGGAGGAGCTGGCTGTGGTGTCATCCGTGTGCTGTTATAATACAGGAAGAGTAGAATCTGTCCTATAATATTACAGGAGGAGCTGGCTGTGGTGTCATCCGTGTGCTGTATAATACAGGAAGAGTAGAACCTGTCCTATAATATTACAGGAGGAGCAGGCTGTGGTGTCATCCGTGTGCTGTTATAATACAGGAAGAGTAGAACCTGTCCTATAATATTACAGGAGGAGCAGGCTGTGGTGTCATCCGTGTGCTGTTATAATACAGGAAGAGTAGAACCTGTCCTATAATATTACAGGAGGAGCAGGCTGTAGTGTCATCCGTGTGCTGTTATAATACAGGAAGAGTAGAACCTGTCCTAGAATATTACAGGAGGAGCAGGCTGTGGTGTCATCCGTGTGCTGTTATAATACAGAAAGAGTAGAACCTGTCCTATAATATTACAGGAGGAGCAGACTGTGGTGTCATCTGTGTGCTGTTATAATACAGGAAGAGTAAAACCTGTCCTATAATATTACAGGAGGAGCAGGCTGTGGTGTCATCCATGTGCTGTTATAATACAGGAAGAGTAGAACCTGTCCTATAATATTACAGGAGGAGCAGGCTGTGGTGTCATCCGTGTGCTGTTATAATACAGGAAGAGTAGAACCTGTCCTATAATATTACAGGAGGAGCAGGCTGTGGTGTCATCCGTGTGCTGTTATAATACAGGAAGAGTAGAACCTGTCCTATATATTACAGGAGGAGCAGGCTGTGGTGTCATCCGTTGTGCTGTTATAATACAGGAGGAGCAGGCTGTGGTGTCATCCGTGTGCTGTTATAATACAGAAAGAGTAGAACCTGTCCTATAATATTACAGGAGGAGCAGGCTGTGGTGTCATCCGTGTGCTGTTATAATACAGGAAAAGTAGAACCTGTCCTATAATATTACAGAGGAGCAGGCTGTGGTGTCATCCGTGTGCTTGTTATAATACAGGAAGAGTAGAACCTGTCCTATAATATTACAGGAGAGGAGCAGGCTGGTGGTGTCATCTGTGTGCTTTTATAATACAGAAAGAGTAGAACCATGTCCTATAATATTACAGGAGGAGCAGGTTGTGGTGTCATCTATGTGCTGTTATAATACAGGAAGAGTAGAACCTGTCCT